>NC_136408.1:218216871-219637704 GCF_051521515.1 Lactuca serriola
AATGTGTTTTTGTAACTTGTCCTCAAGTTATATGAAAAGTCACATTTAAGAATCAAAAAACTCATAAAAATTGGCAAAGGTTACAAAAATGAATAGTCTAGTTCTAATTAAATGGTTTTATGACTCCATAACTTGTCCTCAAGTTATGGAGGACCAAGAGTCTCTTCATTTAATAAAATAAAATAAAATAAAAAAAGGTGTAACCTTAATTAATTCCATAAGTTATAAAATAAAGAAAAGTTAATTCTTTTATTAGTTTAAAGTCTTCCATAACTTGTCCTCAAGTTATGGAACTTGAAGAGTTTTTGGATTAAAACTACTTTAAACACATAAGTTATGGAATTAATTAGTTTTGAATAGTTTCAAAACTTGCCCTCAAGTTTTGGAATTTGTAAAGTTTTCACTTATGAATACTTTAATTCCAAGTTAGCCCTTAGAATTTTAAAAGTTAAAATTCAACCCTTATACTTTATAATATTATAAGTTAATAATATATATATGTATAAGAGTAAAGTCAGTCTTACCGCTAGTACGCCTCATTCACGAAGCCGGTCTATAAGGTGGGTATAAGGTTGTTGCCTATAAAATGGCAACTTAATGGGTGTCCACTCTCACCCACCGCTTGCTTGACTGGTGGAGGGTCGTTAGCCGAACGTGTTTGACAGGACTAGAATTCTCCCTTCATTAAAAGTATTAATGATAATACTAAGTAACTAAACTCTTAATAATACCCAATCTTAGTTACTTAGGAAAAATGTGAATAAGGTGCTAACCCATGAAATTACACTTTACACTTTGTCTAAGTCGTTAGTGGAGCGTGTGTGGTTAATCGGCACACTAACTTGGACTTAACAAGGTAGGTAAAGGGTGACTTAATATTTATCATAGTATCGATGGAGCGTGTGTGGTTAACCGGCACATCGATTGAGGGGTAATTTATTAAGGGTACCAAGTGATTTGCATTGTTACTTCACACCTTGTTTTGTGATCCTCGGCATCCCAATCACAAAACCTGAAGGGCACACTCGAGATTGAAACATGCCTTTGAAAAGTTCAATGAATCTAAAAGATCTAGGAGTTTCAAAACCAATTAAAACCTAATAATTCATTTCATTTATCTTGGTGGAAATTGGTGAATCGTCATTCACCTACCTTCAAATATTTTATAGCTTGGATTACGACATACCTCTTCTAAGTTATAAAATAGTTTGTTGGGTCCTAGCCTTAATATTTCATATTGGGTGTCATATTAAGGACTTTAAATCAACTATCTTGAATATCTCCCAAAAGATGTCTGTAATAGACACCTATGATCTTCCCAAATCTAGTGAAACAAGGTTTCCTAAATGAAGATGATGTCCTTTGGAAATCATACTTCTTTCACCTCCTCCAATTATTCTCCCAACCCACAAGTTCTTGAAAAGTTTAAGGTCACTCAAGCCCTATTGGCAAGGCAAGGTCTAGGTGTGAACACATCTTGGAGATGTAGTCACATATTGACAAGCCGGGAGAGTTGGGTGTCAAAGTCTTGAGAAAGTTGGTGGTTCAATCACTTTCTAAGTCACATAGTGAGTTCCTTTGGGACACCTATGAAATAGACTATGACAAGACCCTTAATGATCTTATCTATTTGCTAAGATCAACTTCCTAAAACTTTATGGACATTGACAATGATGACATTGGATATCCAGTAAAGCATTCTCTTCCCAATGGAAAGGGATCGGCCATACTCAACTCGGTTGACCAAATGGTAAAGAGAAAAGCTAAGTCTGTGATAGTCTCGTGTACCATTATCAAAGGGTCCATACGTTTATATTGCCAAGGGAAGGGGCATTGGTTGCGAAGCTGCCAAATTTACCTAAGGAAGTTAAAGTCAACAAGTGTGACTCTACTTCAGGTAAAGACCACTATCTAACTCTGTTAAGTTTCTATTATGAGATTCCTGATACATGATGTGACTAGGTCACATGGTGATGTTTTAAGAATCAAAGAAAAGTGAAGAAACTTAAAGAAAGAATATGCTGAATCTGATGGCGTAGATGGATTTCTATCGCATAGTTTGAAGATCGGATTCTTGAGCAACTTCTTAGGAGTTATGAGATATTGCTTAGGAATAGATAACAACAAGTTTTTGTAACATCCAAAATTTTAAAACAATTAAAACTTTTCAAAATCACCCATTTTATTAACATTGTTACAAAAAGGTTTTCAATACATTATTAAACAGAGTAATTTCCCAGGTTCATATTAGAAACACCAACGCGAGGGACGGTACGATCATGCCTTTGCCTTGTCACAGACTCCTGAGAACCTGAAAACATAAAACCACAACTGTAAGCCCGAAAGCTTAGTGAGGTACCCCCAATATACCAACCACATATACGCCCTTCCAGGCCACGACCTTCCGGTCCATACATATTGCCTTCCGGCCCATAACATATTGCCTTCCGGCCCATAAGCAATAATTGCATATATAACATAACAAATAACCATATAGCAGTTCATAGACAACAATCGATCAACAGATCACATACCATAGCATTACTCTAAACAAGATACCAGTCTAACCGGTCGCTAGCACCACATTACCCTATGAATCAGTCAACATACTAAACGCATAAATACGCCTTTCCAGGCCATGACCTTCCGGTCCACATAGCAATGCCTTCCGGCCCATAACATACGATGACAACTACCCGAATTTCCATCCAATAAGAGGGTCGGCCCTGGGTGCCATAAACCCTAGCGATATAGTGAGGATAACTCACCTCGAAACTGCCGACTGAACAGATAGCTCAAGCTGCTCCGATCACTGATACGATCTCCACCTCTGGACAGCCACCAATGCACTGAACTCAAACAATAAACAACAGTTACCAAAATACCCCTGGAACCACTGGTAAATCCTTGGCCAAAGACAAGGTCAAAGTCAACCCCTGACTGACCCTACTCGCCGAGTCAACCCTATGACTCACCGAGTCCCCATACTCAGAACTTCGCTTAACCCGCGACCTAACTCGCCGAGTCACCCCAAGACTCGCCGAGTTCAACGACTCTGAGTCCACTCGCCCTTGAGTCACCGATTCCTTAAAATTCCCTTTCTACACGTCGAGTATCCCCTTTTTACTCGACGAGTTCCTCCTGGAAGAATCGCGGGGCCACCCCGACTCAACTCGCCGAGTCTGAACAACAACTCGACGAGTCCCAGTAAATCTTCAAGCTACTCGCCGAGTCTGTTCATCGACTCGGCGAGTCCATGCCATGCAACCGCTCAAACTGCATCTTGGGACAATTATGGTTCCGAAATACACAAGCATGGGACCTTCTGGACCTCTAAAGGTCCTAATACAGGGTTATATCCGTTTGATTAACAAAGTAATAATCCATCTAATCACCAAATGGGTTCCATAAACCCTAGATCCATGCACACATCAATATAACAGAAATGATCCGAATTATTACCTGAATAACACACTCTCTGCGTCCCCAAACCTCAGAACTCGAATCCCTTGCAGTTCCTTTAGCCAAAACTCTTCCCTCCATGCACCACAATTTCTTCAAGTCACCAATGGCCTTCAATCTTGCTCTAGATGTCCACAGCCGCCTAGGGTTCTTTTCAATCGACTAAAGGACAAACAATGACGGCATATAATGCGTTATATACGACCCAAACCTGAACGGTTAGGGTTTTCGCTAAACAGCGTAGACTCGCCGAGTCCATATCGGACTCGTCGAGTCCAGTCGCGAACCCGCGACCAGGTCTGCGCTCCTACTCGGCGAGTCTAGGCTCCAACTCGCCGAGTCCCCTCTTAAAACACCCCCAAAATCATAATTATATCCATATTTGAAATTTCGGCTGTTACAGTTTTCATATGGATTGTAAGGATAAGTTTTTCCGCAAAGTTTTAAAATAAAAGAAAATTTTTTTGATTTTATTTATTTTAAAATATCCTTACAATGGCTTTTGAGGAAAAATTGTTGCTTATATGATTCCATTAAGAGCAAGAGTGGAAATATGAAATTGATTCTTTCATTTGTGGTAATGTCTAGATTTACCAAATAAGGAAAGATTCTCATCACCCAAGTTTCAATTGGACCGGAACTTGGAATCATGCAAGTTGTATAGCATGATGAATGAGAACTTTCAAGTTTTGGAAAATTAAGACTAATTACTCGGCCACATGGATGTGTGAGTCAAGTAAAGGACTAAGAGATCGAGTACACATTCTTGTGCACTGATTAAGTCCACCACAAAAGATTGATAAGACTATTCGTCATAGTTTACTAAAGCTCAGTAAATATGATTATACTTACAAGATTAAGTGTAACTCTTAGACATTGGAAAAGGTTCCAATGTATGGCAGGGAGAATAAGAAGAATCAAATTAGGCAGAAGGATAAAAGTTTCTCATATCTGAAAAGATGGGAGAGTACTTTAGTATCAGTTTTGTGATCATCTTAATGATTAAGAAACCATATCAAAATTAGTTCTCTAAGGAAATCTTAGTGCATTCTTATGACTAAGAAGAGGAACTTGAATTGTTGAAATGGTTAAATCAAGAAGATGAGTCATACTTCGTTCCAATACAAGTCTTAGAGTCATACTCCAAGATTGTCATTTGAGTGACATGTCTTAAAGAAGGTTTAAAACACTTGTCAAATGTAAGAGTAAAAGTTTTCTACTCTTGTACATTTGAAATTGGTAAGTTGTGATGTTTTGGATAAAACAAAGACCAACTTAGGCCAATTGGGTAAAGTGTTTTTCTTGATTAGAATCCGCACTATCTCTTGGATGTTTGACAAGGGAGTCTTATATGTCAAGAGGACAGTGGGAGTCTTAAAGGTCTTGAAAGTCTCAAGAAATAATCAAGAATAAAACCTGAAGTTCTTCACTAGCACACGACTTGAGGTTTATAACCTATCGTGTTGACATATCTGTGCCCATTCCAGTTAAAGTCGGCTTTGCATATGAGTGCTTAGATTTCTCAGTTTGTTGCATAACAACTTGGAAGCAATGGCAGGCCCTTGAGCTGCCAATTGGCAAGAAGTTAAGATTGAGTTCAATCCATATGGTTTTGGATTTGTCATTATCTTTGTCTTGTGATTATGGTTTGACAAATTCATATGGGTAGGAACTCATACACCATATAAATCTAAGTGTCATAAGGTTTCTCTCCGATTCATGAAAATGATGGTGAGGAAACGCTTTCACTAAGTAGATTTTACGAAGATATCAATTGTGTTATTTGCATTTTCAAAAGTCGTTAGTGGAGCGCGTGTGGTTAACCGGCACACTAACATGGACTTGTGAGAAATGGCAAATGCCTAAGCAATTGAGACCATGATTACGGTATCCCTTTTCATGGTTCTTCAAATTGCTTAGACACACAGGTGAGCTATCTACGGAAAGGGTGTATGAATCTAAATTTCAGACTGTCCAGCTGATTTCTGAGTACATGTCAAAGCTAGTGGGAGCATAAGTGTTATGCTAATAATCATCATGTTAGTGGGAGCATGATAATTATGATAAGTATTGCAAGTTAGCAATGTTAATTATAGAAAAAAAAAAGTTTCAATTGGGAAAAAGTTGTTTTGCTATAATTAAGGGAGAGGAAATTATGCTTCATCTCAAATCTATAAGCTTAGATCGTGAGGTTTTAATCATTTAGTCAAGGATATATATGAATTTCATGTTGGAATGGCTCAACATAAGGAAATTCTGTATATGGGTCCATTATTTGCGTTCTAAAATTCGATTATGATTACGGCATCCCTTTTCATAATCTGAATTATGAGAACTTGGCAAATTGAAATGGAAATATTATAGCAAAAGACTGGTTTAGTCTTTATGTAAGACATCATGAATCGTGTCCCATATGCTTCGGATATAGGATCGATTACATGTGCTATATTCATCCGTTCTAAAATTTTCCAAATGCCTGGGGCATTAAGAAGGTAAATGGTTTAGAACTGGATATGACTAAAAGGATTAAACAATTATCGAGGAGAATCTAAGGTTTACCAAAGATTGGTTACTCAAGGACAATTGGAAGTATAGTGATAATTCTGGAAGGACCATATTGACATAATCTGTAAGGAGGCAACTCTTGTTCAGAAGTGATAGTCAAAATGGAATCTGGAAATGTTTCAAAGTTAGAATTTTCAATCTGTGTAAGATTAAGGAAACTTAATGCAAGAAGGATATTTCCAAGGAGTTGATCTCCTTTGGAATACTCTGTAATGATTGTTGCCAAGTCTTTGTGACTTTGTGCATAATCATTACAAGAGGATCAATGCATATAAGTTTAGAATCTAACAGATTTCTGTAAATGGCATGAATTTGGAATTCTTGCATTTGCAGTAAGGATTTGGGAGTGTGAAAAGAGAATCATTGAAGTTATGTTCAATTGATCTAGTTCACAAAGTAAAGATCATAGACAAACATAGTATGCATACTAGGTGTGTGGCATGACTAGTGTTTAAGAAAACATAGTGTACATGCTTGGAGCATGGGACAACCATTGTTTTAAATTCAAGAATAAAGTTGATAGCTGAAACAGTATACAATGAATAATGTGTAATCATATGGTGATAAATAAAAGGTGTTTTATTTATGTTCAAAGGGTTGATACCATATTGGATTCAATTATTATTGTGTTTTATTTTGCATGTTTTGACTTCCCGAATAAACTGGGTTATTCTTCCTGAATGACTAAGTTATTCAAACATCCACAGTCGGTCATATGTTGGAAGTAGATATGAATTAAGACTATCATGGGTTGGCTTGTAGAGGTCTAAGGTGTTGGACAAAGGGCTACAACACTCATGAGTGCTCATAAGTTCTGAGTATTGGATTCAACCCACGCTCATTGGAATCACTTCATGGATTTTATCACGAGTGATCATGAGACGATAATATATTATATTCTTCAAACCTAGAGATATGAGTTGTTACTATGAGTTAATAGTACATTGATTGCACGAAAACGCATTTGGTAACTCGGTGCTATAAAACGTGCCTTTGTGTATGATTCAACAAGTAGTAGAACAAGCCATATGAGTCGAAGTTTATCCGTTCCTTTTACCTTTGGGATAAAAGCGATATCTGTGGGCCCCTCGATGATTTGATGATGACAAATGGAAGTGCTCGGCCGGGCCAGGACTGATTTGATTCGTTCAATTAGTCAGTCGTCATAAATCGCAAATCGGGAAACAACAAATGGACAGAGAGAATGATTATAATCCATGTCTCAGTCCATATGATATCTAGAATGGAGGAATATATGATCCCTTATCTAATGGACAAGTCACTGACAAAGGTCAGAGTTCATCTACAAGGTCAGAGTACGACAGAAGCTTTTGAGAGCTACGATTGCCAGTTAGGTTTGAAGTCATACGCAATAATAGTTTTAGACTTATCCAAGTGGGAGACTGTTGGATTAATGTCTAAGTCCATAACTATATTTGGTATGTACTTGACCCGACCCGGCATGGTCCATTTGGGTTTCACTTCACCGACACAATTTATTTGGATAATCTTTTGAGAATAGTATGTTTATGATTAATATTAATATGTTATAAGTTCTAATATATTAATATGGAATCATATTATTTAATTAGTATTGATCAAGAATTAATTTATAATTAATTAAGTGATCAAAAGGAACTAATTAAATATGGACTCTTATATATATGGAATGGGCCAAGTTCATTTAGGTTGGGCTAAGCTTTCATGGATAGTCCATGGAGTGTTTAACCCATGGATCCTAGGAAATGAAAGGTCATGGGTATTAGGGTTTAACCCTAATCCTCCATACTATATAAAGATTTCTTTGGTTGGTGAAATTGGCACTAGTGTGGATACACTAAAGAAGGGCTAGCCAATTTCACTAGAGAGAACCAAGTAATCATATTCTCTAAAGTATTCCAAGGTGTCTTGGTGATTTGTGATTCCACTTGAGGCTTCCACACTATTGGGGTTAAGCTCTTAAAGCTTGAAGACATCAAGCTACATCAAGAGGTATGTATTCTATCTTGTTACATTCATAGTTTTTGTATGCTAGATTAGGATAATACCTTGGATGTTCTTATTTGCATGTATAATAGAGAAAACATAGATCCAAGGTATTTAGGGTTGCATGTACACTTAGGAAGTGTTAGAATGCTCAAAACCCAACAACACCATCTCGCTGACTGGTGGATACTACGGCTCCCTGTAATATCACCACACCCTCTTACTAACTGGTGAATACTACGGCTCCCCACAGTATCAACACATATAACCACTTTAGGTTACAACTCCGCTTGCTATACTCGTACTCAAAAGGTATCACCGAGCTCAAGCAACTCCACCCGTTACGGGTATCTGACTACCCTCTCAGTAGGCTCATCAATGTTCATCTATATATCTCTCCTAGATCACTCTTCTACTCAGATCCTTCTCCAAAAAGGATTCCTGCTGGATACTCTTACTCCACACATACTCAAAAGCAATTCACAGATAGCAGTAACTCCTAGGCTAAGGCATCAAAAATCAGGCCACTCTAGTCCTAAAATATAAAATACCTAGCCTAATCTCTAGCATGCATAACATATCTCATAACAACTTATAACACATAAGTAAGGGTATTTTGGGAAATCACTGTTCGGGCGCTGGCTGATTCTACACACTGCTTGTTTCCTCTTTCTCTTAAAATTCTCTTACTCATTTTTAGAAAAAATCGTTCCTTTTGAAAACTTTTCTCAAATCCTCAGTTTGATTCCAGACATACCCGAAGGTGTATCCAAATCCCTCAAACAAAGGCTCTAATACCAACTTGTAACACCGTAAATTTTCAAAAAAAAAATTCGATTTTAAATTACCAAAATCACATATAATAATTCTCAAAATCTCAAGTGTCGATGTCATAACATATTTCAAAATAGTTTTCAAAAGTAATTATCGAAATCCAGGATCCTCATTCACGACTCTTTTCTCATGTGTGTACAATCAAGTCGGCCCCTTCCCACAATTCTGATAAGAACCTGAAACACATAACACATAACACGGTAAGCACGAAGCCTAGTGAGTTCCCCAAAATAGCACATACATATAACTAGCAACTCGAGGATATGGCTCCACGAGACCTTCAGGTCGATGTGTCTCAGTGGACCTTCCGGCTCCACAACTCTAGTAGACCTTCCGTTCCTACAGCTCGTTGGACCCTCAGGTCCGGTCTGGTAGAGCCTTCCGGCCTCATATTGAGCATTCCGGCCTCATATATTGTTGGACCTTCCAGTCCGGTCTGGTTGAGCCTTCCGGCCTCATAAATCGTTGGACCTTCTAGTCCGATATAAAATAACTCATAGCATAATATCACATAAACAAGATGCATAACTCAAGTAAACACATAAGATCTTCCGGTCACACATAAATACCACTCTAGGTAACCTATGTGCTTTGGGACCTATAAACGCTGCTGCCATGCACCGGCCTCTAAATCTGTATTGAACCCACAATTATCACAATTAGGAAATATTTCTCAACTCTCGCCCATTAGGCCTAAAGGTAGTCCTCTAACCAGCCCATCAATGACCTCAAACCCATTGGGCCCACCAAGGCCCAATAATAAATGGGATCTCCTGAGGCCCAACTCTTTCACATCTAATGGCAAGCCCATCTCAAGGTCCCAAAGCACATATATATAATCCTATGGTCCAAGACTCTATTTTGACACGTCCAAACTCCAGGCCCAACACTTAAGAACAATAATGAGACTAAGCCCAAAAGTCCACCATGAGGTTACATGGGGCGTACCTCTCTTGGTACACTCAACGTACTCTTGAATCCATATTGGCCATCGGGGACACTAGGGTAGTATGCGGGGCGTACAGGAATTACGCTCAACATACTCCCCAGATTCACTCTTTCTACTCATTTGGTCTTAAACAGTTAAGACATTACCTCAATCCCCAGATTTGGACTCCCTAATGGAACCTACTCCATAAAGTCACTGACTTTAAGCCTTTGCTTGGCTGGAAAGGTCACAAACACCCAAAACACTCACTTCCTTATCTCAAAAACCTTCTATCTCATGCATGGATTGATTCCAATGACCAAGAATTGATTTTTATGACATAACACCGCTAAATATTGTTAGAACAATGTTCTATCAAGATCGATAGATTCTAAGCAAGTTAATAATTAAGAACGTAATAAAGAACACAAGTATGGCTTTGAATAAGTCGTATGATTAATACTTCCACACCTCAGAAGAGCTCGACTAAGAACTTCAACTATAGAGGTGTTCTAGGTTTACAAAATAAGAACGTGATAATCAACTCTATATAATCCATACATGCATGCTTATATATATTTAACAATCCTACTAACTAATCTAGAAAAACACGGATGGACAGGCCCAATCCGGATACAAAACATAAGGCCCAAGATGCAACACAAACGGACTAAACAATCTCCCCCTTTGCGTCTTTGGAGCCGAAAACTCAATTATGTTTAGCACCAGAAGACTTCTTCACATTCTTAAACACTCTCGGTATGATGGCCAGAAGATGATACCGAAAAGTAATGTACCACCGATGCATGTCTGTAAAATTCTTCTTGTCAGCCTCTGAATTCTTCTTGCACCGATGTATTATGTTGATGATGTGCTCTAAGCAATCAGTAAAGAATAAGTGTTTATCTACCAGAGCAAACAAAAATATGTGACCTTCTCCTTTAGTAAACATCACAGTGAGATGTGTTGAATCAATTTGACGTAACTTCATTCCGTTCACATCCCCTGGCTTCAGTGTAGGTTTGACTGTTAGCTTCTTGTTCATAACCTTCGCTATCTCCTGATCCATAGTTGCAACTTCATAAATGTAGGAGGCCAACATTCGCTTCAAGTGTTGAAGAATTGGCTCATAGTCCATCAGATTAGTGAGTAGAGTGTTGCATAGCAAAATCCAATCATGGGGATTGAGATTAGGAAGATCTGCAAGAGAGATAGTCGACACTGTGTTTGCTGTACCATTAGTGATCTTGAAATTGACATTTGTAAATCTCCCAGCAGGTGGGGGTTTGAGAACCTTGGCTGTAATGATCTTCTGTGCACTCCAAGTCAGGTACTGCGGTTGGCCAAACTTGAGATAGAAATCAATCAGCTCTTGATCTATCTTTGGATGAGGAAAAGGAAACTCCACATTTGAATCAAAACAATGGAACGTGAATGCCTTCCTTGTAAACGACATATCAAACTGTGAATGCCTTCCATCACTCCGTATGAAATTTTGAATAAGCGCAAGCCTAATGTCAAGTTTTTCCATGTTTTCGGTTCCAGGTGCTTCATTTTTAACTCTAAAGAGAATAGAAACAAGTTTGATGTAAAGGTAGATGACGGGATTTTTCTTGGTTACTCGCTCACTTCAAAGGCATATAGGGTTCTGAATAAACATTCAAAGAAAATCGAGGAAACCTATTATGTCACATTTGATGATAATTACATGAAGAAACTCCCATCAAGCGATGGACCAATGGAAGATATCTTTCCCAAAATAGGACAAGTCTTGGTTGCAATATCCAATATGTTTGAAGAGTACATGTTCCTCTTTGATGAACCGTAGAATGCCATTCTCTCTTAAGCGATAGCAGCTGATAATAAGGTTGACAACTTGAAAAAGATAATCGAAGAAGCTGCAAAAGCGATGGAAAGTGAACCTCAAGGTCAAAGTGAACCTCAAAGCTCAAGCGAACCTACACATTGACGCTCCACATTGCAGGGGGAGGGCTCATCTACACCAAAGGGACCTGATTTGCCGTTCCAGTGGGAAAACCCAACTCCAACAATGAACCATGAGAGTCCAATCGAGGGGGAAAGTTATAATACAAATGACGAAGATACTCAATAAGAATTTGAAGAAGAAATAAATGCTAAATTGGATCCTCCTTACGATCCGAATTACCCTCCTCTCACAAAATGGACACGAGATCATCCGAAAACTCAAGCAATTGGTGAATCACATGAGGGAGTTCTTACACGCTCTCAACAGAAAGCGAAGCAAACTGCTTTATTCTCTCAAGTAGAATTATGTATTTTTAATTCGGTTGTTTCCAAGATTGAGCCGAAAATAGGGAATATTGCACTTGAGCACTCTGATTGGGTACAGGCAATGCAAGATGAGCTAGATGAGTTCGAGCAAAACCGAATCTGGAGACTGATCCCACACCAATGGATGCATTTGTGGTTGGTTTAAAATGGGTATCCCGGAACAAGATGGAGAAAGAAGGAAATGTAATACGCAACAAGACAAGGCTAGTGGTTAAGGGATATTGTCAGGAAGAATGGATAGACTATGAAGAAACCTTCGCTCTTGTAGCAAGGTTAGAATCAGTTCGGATGTTTCTGTCATAAGTTGCTCACAAGAATTTCTAAGTTTTTCAAATGTACATCAAGTCTGCGTTCTTGAATGGAGAAATAGAATAGACCATGTACGTTAAGCATCCACCTGGATTTATGAACGAGAAGTATCCTGATCATTGCTATATTCTGGACAAGCTTGTTTACGGTCTGAAGCAAGCCCCGAGAGCCTGGAATGAAACACTAACTCGATTTCTAAAAACGTCTAAATTCAAACAAGGTTCGGTTGAACCAACCTTCTTTCGCAAGAAATAGGGTGAAAACCTAATGATCATCCAAATTTATGTCGATGAAATCATCTTCGGCTCTATGAATCCATGCTTAACGGCGAATTCCGAATGTTGATGGAGACTAAGTTTGAGATGAGCTCAATGGTTCCGATTAAGGTTTTCCTTTGACTGAACATAAGACAGGGACCAGAAGGCATATTCATTAATGAGGAGGCTTACACAAAAACTCTACTGGCGAAGTTAGATATGATGGGAGATTCTAAACTAAAGGTTCCAATGGCATTCAGAATGAAGCTTACACCATCTCTGAAGAAACCAGCTGCTGATATGACCCTCTATCGTCAAATGATAGGGTCTCTAATGTATCTAACAACTAGTAGACTAGATACCATGTATTATGTCTGTTATTGTGCAGGTTCCAAGCGAATCCACGAGAACCTCATATGGTGGTTATGAAAAATATCTTTAGGTATTTGAAGCGAACCTCATCTCTCGATCTTTGGTACCCGGCGAAATCTGGCTTCTGTGTTCAAGCATTCTCAGATGCCGATCTTTGAGGATGTGGTCTAGACCGAAAGAGGACAATTGGAGGGTGCCAATTCCTTGATGGAAAACTCGTCAGTTGGAAATCCATGAAACAAACATGCATGTATCTTTCTACAGGCCGAAGCTGAATACATCGCCGCAACGTCTTGCACTTCACAGGTCAAATGGATACAAAGTCAACTTAGAGACTACGGCCTAAACATGAAGAAAATTATCCTCTATTGTGACTCAGAAAGCACTATTCGGATATGTCACAACCTAGTGCAACACTCTAAAACATAATATATAGCACTGAGATACCACTTCATCAAGGATCACGTAGAAGATGGTAATGTTGAAATCCACTTTGTTCGATCCGCTGATCTATTAGCTGACATTTTTACGAAAGTCTTACCTGAAGCAAGATTTAATAAAATACTCCAAGGCTTGGGAACGATGCAAGCTGAATTAGTACCAAAACCAGTTTCGCCTCACTAATTTTGGACGAGGGAAATAGAGTGAACGCTCGTTCTATTTCGGTTCCAGATTTTTTGGGAACCGAAATTACTCGAACGCTCGGTCCATTTCGCTTCATTACTTCTAAGGTGAAATTTTGGTTGTATATTTTGTACATTATGTATACCTTTTCTAAATTAATTTTATGTTTTTCATTTCTTTTCATAAAATCCAAAAATGTTTTCTTTTCAGTTTTTATTTCTTTTCAGAAAAATCATAAAATCCAAAAATATTTTCTTTTTTGTTTTTATTTCTTTTCATAAAATTCATAAAATTCAAAAACATTTGCTTTTCTTTTTTATTTCTTTTCAGAAAATTCATAAAATTCAAAAATATTTTCTTTTCTATTCATATTTATTTTCTTATGCTTTGTTTTATTTTTAACTTCTTTGCACTAAAAGGCTCACGGACAACTTCACATGATGGAGCTGGAGCAGGTATAAATCTCTTTTTTTGCACTAGCTACGTGTCCCTAGAAGCATGCTGCAGTATTTTGTCTAAAGCCTCAAAGACTTCAAGTGAAGCCTTACTGATTCGATATATACAAATCAATTCTTCTCAATCAGGCTGATAAAATCACTTATGTCACGGGCTACCTCACTCTTCTCATATTGAGTCAATAGTTAGCTGCTTGGTTACTTTCGCATAGCAGAGGTACTTTCGATTCTTTAACCACCTCAATACTTTTTCCATCAAATTTCATTTCATTCTTGTAACCCTTGAGACTCTCAAAATTTACCACTGAGGTTTACAGTTACACAACATCTGCGTTAATGATCTTAGTTTCATTTCACCACATGCTAAGTGAAACCCAAAATCTAGCACCAACAATGTATTGACGGTGAACAATCAAACGTTCTAGTTTTCACCCAAGTATTAATGAAACCACTTTAGTGGGAGGTACCTAGAAATATCTTTTTATTTTTGAACGGTCTTTATGAAATTGTCTAGCACCAAGACTTTTCTACCCAAAAGATCCACTTTATTTTTGTTTTTGAGATTTCTACAATATCACCAAGTCACTGAAAAATGTTCAAACCTACTGGTTTTATAGGCTACATTGGTCTCACAAGTACTTCATCCCACTTTCGGTCTTATCTCAAGCTTCGCGGTGTGGTTGACGCGAATGCCACCCTAATAGCCTTATACTAAAAAGATGCCTCTCAATGCTTCTTAATAAGAATTTGATCGTATTTTTATGGGAAACCAAACAGACACTTCTAAGTCTCTCTTGACTTTGAAGGAAGATATTCGTGCCCGGGATCCATTATTTCGTTTCTTAATTGACATCACTTATATTCCACAAATAATTTGTTTTATTTCTTTTTCTTTGGCACACTCTTGCACGAAAATCTTTATGATTTTCCACAAGTCTTGATCGTGGTACTAATGGCTACTTTTCAGACATATAGTTCGGTTCAATATGATGTGATGGTACACTATGTTGGGAGCGAAGGCTATTCAATAGGTATGAAGGAAAAGGGTGAGTCAACATTTCAACGGGAATTTAAACTGTTTCAAAATTAAAGGGAAGGTGAAAGGATCGAGCAATCATCACTCCTGATTTTTCTCTCTCATGGTAATCATATAAAAGGATCTCTCACATCGCTTTTACTTCTTTACCACTTCCATAATCCTCTCGAGCAGTCACCGACGATCTCTCTCTTCTTACTGTTCATCTTCTTCTACAAGCTTCATCAGTGACAGACTCATCATCCGTTCAAGAACAAAGCGCACAGTCCTCGCTACTCACTATCAAGACCAATCAAAACCTCATCATCGAACTCTCTCCTTTTCAGTACGATAATTACATGCCTCATATGGTTGAATACCTAGAATATTCACCACTTGTGATCGCTCTAACTAAGGTGGATTCTGTCTCGATGTCTCTCCTTTGTCAAGTTTATTCAACGGCTATATACGATAAAGCCAAGGAGAGGATTTTTTTTGAGATTTTCAATCTGAAGACTTCGATTTCAAAGGCTAGGTTTTGTTCGTTGCTAGGGCTTGTCGTCAATGACTTCATGATGAACTCCGATTCGATCGCCACGAATCAGCTCTTCACCATGTTTTACGATATGGGGTACAATGATCATCTTTCTACTACGACCAAATTCAAGAATTCATGTCTTCCTCCACAATGGAATGATTTATTTACCCTTCTCTTCAAGGGCTTATAAAAAGGGTTGCAGGGTCAGATGGGGCAAGCAAATCTTCTATGACCATTCTTTATGGTCTCTACTATGGAATCAACATGGACTATTGGTCTATTCTTTCGATTTAACTGGTACAAAGCCTAAATTCGGCTTCTCGTCATTATGAAATTTCATGTGGCAGATTTTGGACTACTGTTACTCAATGGGAAATGGAGAAGTTTCAGATTCCAATAATGGCAGACTCTTTGTTGTCCTCAATTTCCACATTTCACACGACGAAAATCATAGTAGCCGACCCAACCAAGTATGCATTTATTGGTTCAATCCCTGAGTCAATGTATGAATGTGTTTCTGGGGAAAGCAAGGTTATCTAGAAATACAAGAAGCTTGCTCCTACGGGGCTGAGGTAGCTAACCCATGAAATGAAAAGATCGTTGGATGTTGTTGATAAACCAACGAAACAAGGGAAGAAGGTTGATCAACAAAAAGGCGAGAAGGAAGGACCATCGTCTAAAGTTGTTGCGCCTAAAAAGCGAAAGTCAAAACAAGCAGCTCCTTCCGCTCCTAAGAAGCGAAAGATCAAGAAGAAGGCGCAGAAGCCAAAGGTTCAGTCTTCAAGTGATTCAGAATATGTTCCCTTTGACCATATACCCGAACAAGAGTCAAGCGATAGTGAAGATTCTCAAGACGAGGGTTCGCTCCGAGGAGCTTCGCCTCCACCTTCACCGACTCATTAGGGTAATTGAACCTCACCTCCTTCCTCTCATACTCACTATATCTGTCCCTATCACAATTGCTCCATGCCCTCCTCCAATCTCCTCTCCAATTGCAACTTCTATACCAATACCAACCCCCTTATTCACCAAAATTACCACCACCACCACAACTACAACTAAACCTCAAGTTCGTGTCACGTATCTTATACGGGGGCACCTACATCAGGAACATAATCCCTCATTACCTCTAAACCTCTATCTTCACCTAACTCAAACGGATATGACACTATTCTCAGTGGAGAGGATGTTGAGTTTGGTTCTTTCTACTATAGCCCTTACAGAGTTCAGAGCGATGATGATGATGATGCTCCTGTAACGAAATGACATTTAAAGGATCTTAACGAGAAGCATGACAAGTTGCTTTCTTCTTCCTCTTCCACTCCAAGCGAGACTTACTCCGAGTCTGCTATCAAATCTATGTTGCTAACTTTTGTCAAGGAACATGACTCCTCTATTTCCCAAGCTACCAAATCTATTGAAGCTTCCACCTCCTATTTCCAGAAAGCAACCATTATTGTTAAAGAATCAACAAAAGATGGCAATAAAGCAACCGAAAATTTTGAAAAACTAATTTTTGATGCTAATGTCTTTCTAGATTCTCTCCAGGCAGCTGCTCAAAAGAACGCCCAAACTGTTAATTCCTCTGTTGAGAATCTCACTAAATCGCTTCAAGCTGAGAAGAAGCACTTTGAAGAAGAACGCCAAAGCATCAAGTCTGACAACAACGAGCATCAAACATCAATCCATGACCGTCTTACTAAACTCCATGCTGATTTTGCCTTGGAAAACAAAGGAATGGATGATCTCGCCCTCAAAACCACAAAGCTTAAGACTTGGGGATTGAAGCTCAATCAGGCGACCAAAGAAATTGATGACCTCAATTCTGAGAGAGTAGTCATCAAAATCTATTTTGGTGATGTGCATTCTCTTCTATCCAATCTCCTAAAGGCTCATGATTCGGTCCTTACTCTCACCTTCTGACGACATTTGGTTGAGAAGATACGACCAGCTCTTGACATGTTGAGCTGTATTAAAGGTGTTCCGGAGACTGTTGTCCCTCCGAAACATGGGGGGAGAAGCAAGTCAGGGCGAACCGCCACAACCTCCAACAAGCAAACCTACTTCACCACCGAAAGTCACCACTAAACCGAAGGGTAATGAAGCTTTGGGTTCTAGTGTGAAGGACATAGGCAAAAAGATAATCAGTGAGATAAAGAAGAGTCCAAAGAAGATGCTCTCAAAAGAAAGCAACATGACAGAGAGCGTGATGAAAATCTTCGCATCGCAAGTGAATAAGAAGAGAGGGAAAGAAAACAAAAAGAAGCTCACGTTGCATTGGAACGTAGAAAAACTCTATTTCCTTTGTGGTTGTTGGAGAAACTCTTAAAAGAAGCAATCGAGTCTCCTAGTATTCATTGGATCGAACTGGTCATCTCGTTTGATCGTGAAAATTCGAAAGACTCTCAGTTCGACACAACTATCACCCGAAAGGCATTCGTGTTTCATTTTTTTGAGCGAACCGTTGCTAATCCCTCTTCTGACCCGAAGGTTAACCGATAAATAATTGACTACTATCTTGCATTCTCTCAACCACAATACTTGACCTACAGCACACAAAAGATCACATCGGTCAAGGTATTGAAACCAACTTCAGCAGGAAATTTTATAAATGTGAAGTTCAAGGTGACCCGAGGCTCTGACAGCATGTTTCATATGATCTTTCTTGCTGATCTGCCTAACTTAAACCCACACGATTGGATCCTCGTAAACAACATTTTGCTGACTGATCAAGAGCAGTACGAGCCTATCATCACTCAAATCAAACGAATGTTGGTGTGCTATATTGGCTTTACCATTTTGAGTTTGAAATTGGAGTTTACGGCCTATGATATTCTTGGGCCGTAAACTCCCAAACTTGGGTGGATTTTGGTTGTTTTCTTGTCCTTAATACACCTACAATTGAGTCTAAGGCAGTTGTATAACACAAGGGTCGGTTTTGGCTTTATTTCGGGAGTTTACCGCCCAAGAACACCTTGGGGAGTAAACTCCTAGATCTAATGATTTAGCCATCTAAATGATGTTATAAGCACATAATAAGAATTCTAACACTACTAGAAAGAGTTACTCACGTTTTGGTATAAAAACCCGAAGATCCGTGAGAGAGAAAATGGCTTTTCTCTAGTTGGAAATGTGAATAATGAATGAATTTGGTTCAGAAATCTATTTATAGTCCTGATATATTTTTGGTAGAAAATATTTTTATTCCTGAAATGATCTCTAATATAATAGAGTGTGGGAATAATAGTGTTGCAAAAAACCCTAGTGCACCCACTCTCTTGATATTTCCTGAAGTGTAAACCCTGAATTACTCAAACTTACGCAGAAAGTCTGAAAGTTAACTCTGACTGCTATAACTTCTATTGAAGGGATATAGTTTGTACATAATGGAAATTTCGGGTTGTCACATCAACCGCCCGTTAGAAGGAATTTCGTCCTGAAATTAGAATTTAAGCAAGTAAGAAATTACAAATAACTAAGCGAAAAGGTGAGGGTATTTCAGTTTCATCTGATCCTCACGTTCCCAAGTGAATTCTGGTCCATGCTTTGCGTTCCAGCACACCTTCACTATCGGGATACGGCTCTGCTTTGTTTGCTTGACCTCTCGGTCCATGATCTCTACTGGTTCCTCCACGAAGTTGAGGCTCTCGTTGATCTCGATCTCGTCGAGTGGAATAATAAGAGTCTCTGCGGATAGACACTTTTTCCAGTTTGACTCGTGGAAGGTAGGATGTACGTTACTGAGTTCTTTCGGTAGATTGAGCTTGTAAGCCACAAGGCCGATTCTTGCGAGAATCTCGAAAGGCCCTATGTATCTTGGATTGAGCTTTGCACGCTTTCCAAAGCGTATTAAGCCCTTCCAGGGTAAGACCTTCAGTAGGACTCGGTCGCCCACCTGGAACTCCAATGGTTTCCTACGCTTGTCAGCGTAGCTTTTCTGTCGGTCTCTAGAGGCTTTTAATCGTTCCCGAATGATCTCCGGACCCGTGAGAGTGCTTTTGGGAACTCGTCCCTTAGCTAACTGGGTATCACCCACTTCAGCCCAGCACAGAGGGGATCTGCACTTTCGGCCATAGAGGGCCTCGAATGGAGCTGCCTTTATGCTCGTATGATAACTGTTGTAGTAGGAAAATTCAACAAGGGGTAAATGGATATCCCAAGCTTTTCCAAAGTCAATCACACAGGCACGCAACATATCTTCTAAGGTTTGGATAGTTCTCTCACTTTGCCCGTCGGTCTGTGGATGGTAGGCTGTACTCATATCCAACCTAGTTCCAAGGGAACTGTGTAATGACTGCCAAAACCTCAAAGTGAATCTACTATCTCGGTCTGAGACGATAGATAAAGGAACAACGTGCAGCCTTACAATCTCCCTAATGTAAGTTCTGGTAAGTTTCTCCATCTTGTCTGTTTGTTTGATCGGTAGGGAGTGTGCAGACTTGGTCAGTCTATCGACGATGATCCATATGGAATCAAGTCCACCCGTCGTCTTGGGCAACTTGGTTATGAAGTCCATAGTGATCCGCTCCCACTTCCATTATGGTATCTCCGGTTGTTATAGAAGACCGGAGGGTTTCTGGTATTCGACCTTGACCTTTGCGCAAGTAAGGCATTTACTCACGAAGGTAGCAATTTCTGCTTTCATGTTAGGCCACCAGTATAACTTTTTAAGATCCAGATACATCTTATCTGAACCCGGGTAGACGAAATAACGAGTGTTGTGAGCTTCGGTCATGACCAAGTCTCTGAAGCCACCGTGTTTTGGTGTCCAGATCCGATCCATGAGGTATAAGGCTCCGCCACCCTTGACTTCCAAGTTCTTATCCATCCCTCTAAGGGATTCACCAGCCACGTTTTTAGGTTTCAAAGCGTCGAGCTGAGCCTCCTTTATTTGCGTGGACAAGTGTGAATGGATAGTTAGAGTCAAAGATTTGACTCTATGACCAGTATATTCTTTCCGACTTAGGGCGTCGGGTACTACATTGGCTTTACCCGGATGATAACGAATTTCGCACTCGTAATCACTAAGTAGCTCGACCCACTGTCGTTGTCTCATGTTGAGCTCTTTCTGGTCGAAAATGTGTTGTAGAGTCTTATGGTCTGTAAAGATCGTGCTTTTTGTACCGTACAGGTAATGTCGCCAGATCTTCAGAGCAAACAGAACTGCTCCTAGTTCAAAATCGTGGGTTGTGTAGTTAAACTCATGTGTCTTCAGTTGTCTCGAGGCATAGGCGATGACTTTACCTCGCTGCATCAGAACACACCCGAGTCCTTGATTGGATGCATCGCAATAGACAATGAAGTCTTCTATCCCTTCGGGAAGGGATAGTCTCGGGGCGGTGCACAAGGCTCGCTTGAGCGTTTGGAACGCTCTTTCCTGTTTCTCTTCCCAGTCGAAGGCCACGCCTTTCTGGGTCAGGGTTGTAAGAGGTTTCGCTATGCTGGAGAAGCTCTGAATGAACCTGCGATAGTAGCCAGCTAGACCTAGAAATTGACAAATTTCAGTAGGTGTCTTTGGTGCTGACCAGTTCTCAATGGCTTTAATTTTGGAAGGTCCACGTGTATACCTTCTTCGCTAACTACATGGTTCAAGAATTTGACTCGCCGAATCCAAAATTCGCACTTTGAGAACTTCGCGTAGAGCTTCTCCGATTGCAATGTTTCTAAGATTTTACGGAGATGTTGGCTATGCTCCTCCTTACTTCGAGAGTAGATGAGTATGTCATCAATGCAGACGATGACGAACTGATCCAAGTAAGGACGACACTGTTGGGTTTTGAGCAATCTAACACTTCCTAAGTGTGCATGCAACCCTGATAAACCTTGGATCTATGTTTGTCTAAACACATGCAAAATAATAATTTTCCAAGGTTCATAACCTATCTAACATGGCATGGGGAACATTTAAACATAAAAGAGTTAGATGAGATTACATACCTTTTGATGAGATTGATTCTTTGGAGTTTGAGAGCCAAGCACCAATAATGTGAATGCCTCAAATGGAATCATAAATCACCACAAACACTTGGAAAACTTTGAGAGAGAGTACACACACTTATATTTTCGGCCACACACAAGCACACTTACTAGTGGCTATTTCATGCAAAAAAAGCATGCTTATATAGTGTACATGGTTAGGGTGAAACCCTAATAACCCATGACCTTTCCTTTTCCAAGGACCCATGGGTTAAAAGCTCCATGGATCATCCATGGACTTCCATCCAAGCCTAGCCCATTAACAAATGAGTGTTAGCCCACACCATATAAAACCAATAGCCCAAAATCTAATTAGTCTTCCTTTTAATCTCTAAATTAATTGATAATTAATTTAAGACTAAGACTAATTAAATAACATAACTTCATATTAATATATTATAACTTATAATATATTAATAAACATATGTGTATAACTCTCATAAAATTATCCACAAATTGTTCGGGTGAAGTGCAACCCAAATGGACCATGCTGGGTCGGGTCAAGTATATACCAAATAAGTTATGGACTTAGACACCTTATCCAACAGGCACACCCTATTCATCAGATCCATGGATACTGCGGGCGCGTTAGTTAATCCGAATGGCATCACTAACTCGTAGTGCCCATAACGAGTTTGGAAGGCTGTCTTGGGAACATCCTCCTCTAATACTCGTAGTTGGTGATATCCGGATCGCAGATCTATCTTCGAGAAGTAGTTGGCTCCTTGAAGTTGATCAAAAAAATCGTCAATGCGGGGCAAGGGATAGCGATTTTTAATGGTAAGTTTGTTGAGTTCTCTATAGTCGATGCACATGCGAAACGATCCATCTTTCTTCTTGACGAACAAGACCGGTGCTCCCCATGGTGAGAAGCTTGGTCGAATGAATCCCTTCTTGAGAAGTTCGTTAAGTTGACTGGAAAGTTCCTGCATTTCAGCCTGTGCCAGACGATAAGGAGATTTGGCTACGGGGGTAGCCCCTGGCACTAAGTCGATTCTGAATTCGACTTGGCATTGTGGTGGTAAACCGGGAAGTTCTTCTGGGAATATGTCGGGAAAGTCGCGTACTTCTGGGATTTTCTGGATGTCTTTCAGTTCTTGACTGGTATCGACGATGTGTGCGAGAAATGGATGGTACTCCTTTCGCAAGCACTTCTGAGCTTGAATGCACGAAATGATGCGAAGGCTCGTACTAGGTTTGTCGTCGTAGATAACTAAAGTTTCGTTGTTAGGAAGGTTAAGACGAACTGCTTTTTCGAAGCACATAATGTCGGCACGAAGAAGACTCAACCAATCCATACCGATGATAACGTCGAAACATTTTACTGGGACTGGCATGAGATCTATCTTCAAAGTATGGCCATCTAAAGTTAAAGTACAACCTACGTATATGCAGTTTGTACTCTCTGTTTTCCCGTTAGGCATTTCTACCGTGAATGAATTATCTAATGCACATGGTTTTTGTTTAAGCAGATGTGCAAATTTGTGACTTATAAAACTCTTCTCGGCTCCACTATCGAAAAGTATGCAAGCATATGAGTTATCGAGGAGGAATGTACCAGTAACTATCGTAGGATCAGCTACTGCTTCCTCGTGGCCTAGGGCCATAACCCTTCCTAGCCCTCTAGCCATTCCTGCTTTAGGGCAGTTCCTCTTGTAGTGGCCCACTTCACCACAACCGTAGCAAGTTTGGCCCATACCAGCGTTAGGAGCCTGGGCGGCTTGAGCGGTTGGAGCCTTGCAGAAACGGACGGTGTGCCCCTTCCTGTTGCAGTGAATGCACTGCATTTCCTTGCAAGGTCCGTTGTGGTGGTAGTTGCACTTGGTGCACTTCGGGAGAGTTCCAACATATGTTCTTGCTGGTAAGTGGTTCGCAGGGGCAACAGGAGTCATTGTGGCAGTATTGATCGCCACAAGTTGTTGCTTATTGGAGGATCCTTGCGGAGCCCCTCTTTTCCTCTTATTCCACCCCTTCTTGTGGTAGTCGGGGTTGGACTTTTGTGGTACAGGTGTAGGGATTGTTGTGTTCTGAGGTTTCCGGTGATCGATGAGAGATTGTGCCAGTTCCTTGGCGCTATCAAAGGTAATAGGCCTGGAAGCGATCACACTTGACTGGATCTGGAGCGACAGTCCCCAGATATATCTCTCGATCTTTTTGCTATGGAGAGCAACCATATCAGGGCATAAGTTTGCCAAATCACAGAACCTATTTGTGTAGGTAGTGATGTTAGATCCAACCATTTGTAGACCCCAGAATTCTTGCTCGAGTTTTTGTATTTCACCTCGAGGACAGTATTCTTTCATCAGCATGTCTTTCAACTTTTCCCAGCCAATGGAATACGCCGCCACTAGAGTTAGATAGTTAACATGGCTGTTCCACCATGTTAGTGCTCTATCAGAGAAGGTACAAGCTGCAAACTTGACCTTGTTGCCCTCCTGGCAAGCACAGATTTCAAAGACAGATTCCATCTTTTCAATCCATTGTCTCAACACCATTACACCCCCAGTTCCCTTGAAGCTGTGGGGTTTGGCGTTAGTGAAATCCTTGTAGGTGCATTCCCGAGGGTGTCCATGGCTTTCGCCGTGGTTCGAGGGTGGTGCACCTGTTCCTGATCCACTAGGGCAGGAGCGTTGATTGTTGACATAGCAGCTGCAACTGCTGCTGTGAAAGCTGCCTGGAACATGTTGGCATCGAAAGGATTTGGTGGTTGAAGAGGTACATGTGGTGGTATTGGTGCTTCGTTGTTTGGGTTTCGCCTTGGATTCTTGCGTGGCGACATCTTTAACTGTACGTTTAAAAGATGACGAAATGGATAAGAATAAATGATTAATGAATGTGTCTCATGGACTAAATCCTCATAGCCCAACAACAGAAAGAATAGTATCACTAAATGAAGAAGATAGCATTTGGATAATAATTTCCATAAGATTAGATATCCGTCAATAATACTGGAATTACAGATGTAACAAGTTCGGGAAAAATGGCCTAGAAGTAGGCCTTACATCAACCAAGATGGAAAATTTTGACAAAATTAAGACTAGATCAAGACCTAACAGGTCTAAGATTGATACAGATAGGAAATTAGACGAATGTTTTACATAAACTGTGTTATATCCAAAAGATGAGTCGACGAGATTCTATCGGCGACGAGAACTACTAGCATGAGTCCTCGATCCTGACAGTAGATGTTCAATCTCCCTTATACGCCTGTCCGACCTTGCTTGCTGAGCTCGAAGTTCTCTAACTTCAGCTTGGGTTTCAGCAAGTTCTCTCTGCAGATTTGCATTGCGGACCAGAGTCCTTTCATGAGCAGACTCTAGTTGGCGAATGTGGACAGTGTTAACACCAGAGTTGGGGTCAACTTCCAAGACTTGATTGATAGTCGCCTGAGCTATTATTGAGTTTCGAGAAATCCTACGCACCATGATTGGTAGGACTCTATCTGCAGAACCTCCTTCAGTGAGGTTGTAGAAACTTCGGTCTCCATTGTAGGGAATGGGCTGACCCTGTTTATGACTCCATGCAATCAAGTTAGTGGCCCACAGAGGTGTGGGTCCTTGAAACACAGGGCGGGGGTTCAGGTTTGTGTTTTGAGCATTTGGGGGAAGGTTTTTGACTTCTGGCTCCAAGTCAGAACTATTAGAAAAACCTTCAGCATGGTGATCATCCAAAGGGACTGGGTGATCATCTTCAGGTTCAGCCTCTAGCCAACCAGCATTGCCTTGGTTTGGGAAGTACGGATCGCCATGGTGAAATCCAACCATTTTAATCTACGCGAGAAAAAGGATTATAAGAAATAGCTAAATAGACGAACTGACTAAGATAATTACAGTAAGACCAAATACCCCTATGGTATTTCTTTATGGTTGTGTTGGTAAGTTTTTAGACTTGTTGCCATATCACAACCATTCTTGGTCATATTCCAATCACTCCTCGGACCAACATAGTTGATCAGGCTATGACATTCCCAAGACTGACCATATATCCCCAGGCTCACTTGTGATATTCAACAATCGTAATACTTTTGTTCTTGTCATTGTGACACTGGTTTTAGTATGAATGCAGGCACGTATACTTTGTTAAATATTTTATTATTTAAAAGTATAACTCTTAGACAGAGTGTTTTAATCTCGATTTATTTATAGTTAGTATATCCTTTATGGGTTGATATACTTAATTCACTATAAACAATGCTCTGATACCAATCTGTCACACCCCAAAACCACGAACGGCAGAAACGTTCAGGGGTGGAGGACATCATGTACAGTATCACAACAGTGTAATATAATAAACAAGCAACAACATCATCCATTGCATTACAATTAGAATTTTAATACATGCGTGTTCTTTCATTGTAGTAAGACACCAAAAATATACAATCAAAATAAAAGAAGAGACTTGTCTGCTCCGTCTTCTCAAAACCTGGCCATCGTACCTGTCTACTGCTGACCTGAGAATACAAGTTATTTTGAAAGCGAGTATCAGCTTTAAAGCTGGTGAATTCATAAGAAATTAAGTGTCCTTGTCTTGCTTATGAAAATCTATCATGAAGGCCATGCAAACCTTTAAGTGAAAATGTTGATGTAAGTATGAAAAACCCTATAAAAACCCTTATTTTCTATAAGTATGAAGTGTAGTCTTCTACCAAGACCCGAATGTTTTGAAAGTATGAAGTGTAGTCTTCTACCAAGACCCGAATGTTTTGTAAGTAAAATGATAGTTTTCCTTTGGTTGTTTAGTACTAAACTACTTAGTCTAACTCATCGTTTACGTGAAGGTATCACAAAATAAAGTAAACAGGAAAAATCACTTATGTACGTGTTATCCCGAGGTATTGAGGTTAACACGACGAATGTAAAAGTTATCCCGAGGTACTAGGGTTAACATAATACGTATAACCTAATGAACATCCGAAGATTGTCCACTTGTCCTCTGTAGCAGCAGCAGGGGTGAGGAATGGTTAGTCCCTGTAGAGGTACTCCTAGTATAAGTATTAACCGTAGCCATCCGTAGATGTTCATCACCCACTGTTGCTAACAGATGAGTTCCGGAATGGTTAGTCCCATACGTATATCCCGAGGTACTGTGGGATAGAGGTCCATCTAGGTATCCCGATGTACTAGGGATAGGGTCCTATCTAGATATCCCGAGATACTAGGGATATGCAGGAAGATTTACACTGAAGGTACTAATAAATCATCCTTGCAATTCGAGATACAAGTATTCATGTTAATGTACATAGTTAAGTGTATCTACGTAAAGGTACTCATGTAATACGTTCATGTACGCGTGTTCATGTATCATGTAAGTATCTGTAAAACGTACTCATGTATCATGGAATCAATTGTAAAGATACTCATGTATCAGGTAATGTACTGGTATAGACTCATGAATGAACTGACTCTTGTGTGATTCCTGGTAATAGGAATTATATTTGAAATCTCCAAATTATCCCTATGATAATTTACTAAAAGGTAATTGGTTGTTCAAATAGGTTTATGCACTCTTACTACTCAAGAGTGTGAGAAACTAAATGAAAGTTGTAAACTATAACATAAATACATATATATATATATATATATATGAATATAAGTGTACATGCATTAGTTCAAGAATGTAAAAATGGTTTTGTAAGACATCTTATGGGTTTTGAAAAATAATTAACAATGACTTGATGTCATTTTAATATACATTTCAAAGGTAAAACATTTGATAACAATGTGTTTTTAAGATTTAAAACCATTTCTTGCGTCACATTTTGTAGTATGTGAAATCTATTAAATGACAAACACAGTTATAAAATACATATCAATGATTTAATAACATGTTTGTTTCTACTTGTATTCCCCCCCCCCCCTTTAAAGCATTTAAAAATCATTTAAAACATTGATTATGGGTATGAACTCACCTGTAGTTGGTGATTAGGATTAACTGAACAGTATAGGATTGCTAGGTGTCAAGTGAGGACTTGTACACACACTACGATCCTAATGAACATATAATCACACATATATGCACTCAATTAGTCTCAAATCACTAATTGATAATGTTAAGACATCCTAGACATAATAAACACTTTACATAAGTGTTTTAAGCCTTAAGGATTGCATCTAAGCTCTTGTGGGACAAGGTACTTGTGTTTAGGGTTCCAAAGGACCCTATATGTGAGTTTACTCCCCATATACCATCACACATGGAGTTTACGTTTGTAAACTCTTGAGTTTACGGCCGTAAACTCCCAACCATGGGTGTTTTGTGTGTTTTGAAGTCCCAAATGATTCCTAGAATTATTCTAACTTGGTGGTTAAATTCTTGGAAGGGTTTAAGGTCTAGAAACACTCTATTTAGGAGTTTACGGCCCTAAGGCCATTCCCCTTAGTTTTGACGGCCATAAACTCTAAGTATGGTGTGTTTTTGATGCTTTCAAGTCTCTTGCACTTGTGGTATAGGTTCTAGACTTTTATTCCAAGCATATGAAGGCATTAGGCACACTTTGGTGCCCCTTTAAGGAGTTTACGGCCCAAGAACCATGTCTTGGCCGTAAACTCACTTTGGTAAGTGATTTTGATGTGGTTCAAGCCCTTGATTAAATGGGAACAAGTTTAGGTAATTTTCTAAGGCTTTAGGAGCCTTAAAAGTACCATTTTGAGTTTGAAATTGGAGTTTACAGCCTATGATATTTTTGGGCCGTAAACTCCCAAACTTGGGTGGATTTTGGTTGTTTTCTTGTCCTTAATACACCTACAATTGAGTCTAAGGCAGTTGTGTAACACAAGGGTCGGTTTTGGCTTTGTTTCGGGAGTTTACCGCCCAAGAACACCTTGGGTAGTAAACTCCTAGATCTAATGATTTAGCCATCTAAATGATGTTATAAGCACATAATAAGCATTCTAACACTACTAGAAAGAGTTACTCACGTTTTGGTATAAAAACCCGAAGATCCGTGAGAGAGAAAATGGATTTTCTCTAGTTGGAAATGTGAATAATGAATGAATTTGGTTCAGAAATATATTTATAGTCCTGAAATATTTTTGGAAGAAAATATTTTTATTCCTGAAATGATCTCTAATATAATAGAGTGTGGGAATAATAGTGTTGCACAAAACCCTAGTGCACCCACTCTCCTGATATTTCCTGAAGTGTAACCCCTGAATTACTCAAACTTACGCAGAAAGTCTGAAAGTTAACTGTGACTGCTATAACTTCTATTGAAGTGATATAGTTTGTACATAATGGAAATTTCGGGTTGTCACAAAACACTTTCACTAAGTAGATTTTAGCTAGATAGCAATTGTGATATTTGCATTCTCAACGTCGTTAGTGGAGCGTGTGTGGTTTACCGACACACTAACTTGGACTTGTGAGAAGTGGCAAAAAGGTCTAACCATTATGATTACGGCATCCCTCTTCGTAATTGTTTAGACACACAAGTGTGCTATCTACGGGAAGGTGTATGATTTTGATAAAGTTTTATCAAAACAATCTAGTATCAGAAATCTGAACTTTGGTAAGAAAGTCAGCTGATTTCTGAGTACATGTCAAAGCTAGTGGGAGCATAAGTGTTATGCTAATAATCATCATGTTAGTGGGAGCATGATAAATATGATAAGTATTGCAAGTTAGCAATGTTAATTACAGAAAACAAAAGTTTCAATTGGGAAAAGTTGTTTTGCTATAATTAAGGGAAATGAAATTGTACTTCATCTCAAATCTATAAGCTTAGATCGTGAGGTTTTAATCATTTAGTCAAGGGTATATATATGAATTTCATGTTGGAATGACTCAACATAAGGAAATTCTGTATATGGGTCCATTATTTACGTTCTAAAATTCTATTATGATTACGGCATCCCTTTTCATAATCTGAATTATGAGAACTTGGCAAATTGAAATGGAAATGTTATAGCAAAAGACTGGTTTTGTCTTTATGTGAGACATCATGAATCGTGTCCCATATGCTTCGGATACAGGATCGATTACATGTGCTATATTCATCCGTTCTAAAATTTTCCAAATGCCTGGGGCATTAAGAAGGGAAAAGGTTTAGAACTAGATATGACTAAAAGGATTAAACAATTGTCGAGGACAATCTAAGGTTTACCAAAGATTGGTTGCTCAAGGACAGTTGGAAGTATAGTGATAATTCTGGAAGGACCATAATGACATAGTCTGTAAGGAGGCAACTCTTGTTTAGAAGTGATAGCCAAAATGGAATATGGAAATGTTTCAAAGTTAGAATTTTCAAATATGTTTAAGATTAGGAAACTTAATGCAAGAAGGATGTTTCCAAGGAGCTGATCTCCTTTGGAATACTCTGTAATAAGTGTTGTCAAGTCTCTCTGACTTTGTGCATAATCATTACAAGAGGTTCAATGCATATAAGTTTAGAATCTGACAAATTTCAGTAAATGGCATGAATTTGGAATTCTTGCATTTGCAGTAAGGATTTGGGAGTGTGAAAAGAGAATCATTGAAGTTATGTTGAATTGATCTAGTTCACAAAGTAAAGATCATAGAGAAACATAGTATGCATACTTGGTGTATGGCATGACTAGTGTTTAGAAAACATAGTGTACATGCTTGCAGCATGGGACAACTATTTTTTTTTAAATTCAAGAATAAAGTTGATAGCTGAAACAGTATACAATGAATAATGTGTAATCATATGTTGATAAATAAAAGGTGTTTTATTTATGTTCATAGGTTTTGATACCATATTGGATTCAATTATTATTGTGTTTCACTTTGCATGTTTTGACTTCCCGAATAAACCGGGTTATTCCTCCATAATGACTAAGTTATTCAAACCATCCACATTCGGTCATATGTTGGAAGTAGATATGAATTAAGACTGTCATGGGTTGGCTTGTAGAGGTCTAAGGTGTTGGACAAAGGGCTACAACACTCATGAGTGCTCATAAGTTCTGTGTATTGGATTCAACCCGCGCTCATTGGAATCACTTCAAGGATTTTATCACGAGTGATCATGAGACGATAATATCTTATATTCTTCAAACCTAGAGATATGAGTTGTTACTATGAGTTGATAGTACATTGATTGCACGAAAACGCATTTCGTAACTCGGTGCTATAAAATGTGTCATTGTGTATGATTCAACAAGTAGTAGAACAAGCCATATGAGTCGAAGTTTATCCATTCCTTTTACCTTCGGGATAAAAGCGATATCTGTGGGCCCCTTGATGATTTGATGATGACACATGGAAGTGCTCTGCCCGGCCAGGAATGATTTGATTTGTTCAATTAGTCAGTCGTCATAAATCGGAAATCGGGAAACAACAAATGGACAGAGAGAATGATTATAATCCATGTCTCAGTCCATATGATATGTAGAATGGAGGAATATATGATCCCTTATCTAATGGACAAGCCATTGACAAAGGTCAGAGTTCATCTACAAGGTCAGAGTTCGACAGAAGCTTTTGAGAGCTACGATTGCCAGTTGGTTCCTGAAGTCATACACAATAATAGTTTTAGACTTATCCAAGTGGGAGACTGTTGGATTAATGTCTAAGTCCATAACTATAATTGGTAAGACTTGACCCGACCCGGCATGGTCCATTTGGGTTGCATGGCATCATGCACTTAGATAGACTATAATGAGAGAAATAAGACACTTATGGTTATTAATATATTATAAATTCTAGTATATTAATAATAAAGAATAAAAATATTATTTAATTAGTATTGATCAAGAATTAATGTAGGATTAATTAAGTGATCAAAAGAAGACTAATTAAATATATGGGTTGATTGTGTAAATCATCCATACTTGTATAGTGGGCTAATGCTCCATGGATAATCAAGTTGGGCTTAAACCCATAGGATGGTCCATGGATGCTCCATGGTGTATTTGAACCCATGGATCCAAGGAAATGGAAAGTCATGACAATTAGGGTTTACCCTAATTGTAACACTATATAAAGATCTTATTCTTGACAAAATCGGTCACTAGTGAGAGTAAGAAAGGGCTAGCCGATTTTCATGAAGTGTAGAATTCTCTCAAGTTATTCCAAGTGTATTTGGTGTTGTGTGAACCATTTGAGATGTCACACTTGGGGCACTAGGAACTCAAGCTTCATGAAGACTTTCTACATCAAAGAGGTATGTATTCTATCTTGTTACACTCATTGTTTTGTATGCTAGATTAGGATAATACCTTGGAAGTTCTTATTTGCATGTATAATAGAGAAAACATAGATCCAAGGTATTTAGGGTTGCATGTACACTTAGGAGTGTTAGAATGCTCAAAACCCAACAATTACAAGGAGGATTTGAGATTGTTATTGCTACATAACAATCAAGGTATGATCTAAACCCTAATTTATATGTTATATTGATTATCATATACTAGATCTAGGGTTTATAGTCTTGGATAACTTGCATGTACAATAGAGAAACCTAGATCCAAGCATTAGGGTTTGTATGAGCACATAAGGTGTTCTTATAGCTAAAACCCATAAGTGATATCAGAGCCTTGATTGGTTTCTATTGTATTGATGCATTATGTGGTTATTCAAGCTGCAAAATCATTTTTGGCCTCCCTGCCTGATGAACTCGGCGAGTACCACAGTGTACTCGGCGAGTAGGCCTCAACTTGGCGAGTCCAGCGTGGTACTCGGCGAGTTCGAGCGTCAGATGGAGCTATTTTCGGGATTTCTTGTTCTTTTACTCATGGATACTTGCCTTATCTGTTTTAGATCATTAAAATCCGATTTTATACATATTTATGATTATATCCTTGATTAAACAAAAGATAATTACCAATTGATTAGATAATAACTTCCTTATATGATAAAGTTTGATTGTTTGTATTAATTGGGTAACTTATTTTGCAAGAAATTGAAATTAGGTCAAATATAGATAATGATGAAATTAACTGTTTAATTTATATTATTTGTTATTTGATCCTTGTGTTATGAAAAGTTTCAATTTTCCCCTTTAGGTTTTATAGTTTAAATTTTAACTCATAAGTTTAGTTTTGAAATTTAAATAGTTGAAACCCTAATGTTTTAAAAAAAGATTTCAAAACTTGCCCTCAAGTTTTTGAATTTAAATTTTAATTAAAAGTTTAATTTTGATGTATAATTAAATTCTAAACCCTAATGTTTTGAAATGTTGCATAACTTGCCCTCAAGTTTTGGAATTTAATAGTTGATTAAAGGTTTAATTTAGGAATGTTAAATTCTAAAACCCTAATATTGTTTTGAAAAGTTCAAATCATACCCTTATGGTTTTATTAATTAATTAAGGTGTATAATTAAAAGAGATTTAATAAATCCATATAGTTTTTGGTTTACATTTAATTGAGTTAAAGGTATAATCATTGAATTAAACCACCTAGTATTTTAAAAGTGTAAAATACAGCTATACTATATATAACATTAAAAGTCTAACATTATATATATGTATGAGTAAAAGTCAGTCTTACCGTTAGTAGGCCTCATTCACGAAGCTGGTCTATAAGGGGTATTTAAGGAAATTGCCTATAAAATGGAGATTGAATGGGTATCCACTCTTACCCACCGCACTCTTGACTGGTTGAGGGTCGTTAGCCGAAAGGGTAGGATAGGACATAACCTTCCATTATAAGTATAATGAAGTACATAAGTAACTAAATGTTTTACACAATTCCCAATCTTAGTTACTTAGGCAAAAGTGAATTGATGCAATTCCATGAAATTACACTTTGTGCCCTTGCAAAGACGTTAGTGGAGCGTGTGTGGTTTACCGGCACACTAAATGGTTCTAAGCAAAGGTAGCAAAGGGTGACTCAATGTTTGTCATAGTTTGGTGGAGTGTGTGTGGTTTACCGGCACATTGAATAGATGATTGTAACATGTGGAGGTACCATGTAAGTTTGCATGGTTATTCACACCCGCTTTGTGATCCTCGGCATCCCAGTCACAAACTAAAAGGGCATATGGAGATTTAAACATGCCATTGAAATGTTGAATGAATCTCAAAGGATCTAGGAGTTTTCGTAGACTTAAAACTTAAAATTTATTTTTCCGTTTTTTAATGGTGGAAATTAGTGAATCGACATTCACTTACCTTCAAATATTTTGCAACTAGATTACGATATCCATTTTCTAGGTTTTAGTGTATTGTGTTGGGTCCTATCCTTAATATCTCATTTGGGTGATTTATTAAGGACTCAATCAATCAACTCACTTGAATTTATGTTCTCCCATCTTGTAGATGTCAAAGTACGACAACTATGGTCTTCCCAAATCCCGTGGAACAAGCATTCCACATGAAGATGATATTCCACGATTCGATCGAGGAACAAGAAATCATGCTTCACTTCCTCCACCTCCTCCAATTATTCTCCCTAACCTACAAGATCGAAGAATTGAAAGGTTCAATGTCACTAAAGCCCTATTGGGAATGAAACATGAAGATGGTAAACCCGTGTGTGCCCACGTTCTAGGAATGAAATCAAACATCGATAGGTTGATAATGTTGGGTTCGTCATTCCGTGATAAGTTGGTTGTGAACTGGGTTCTGCAATCACTTCCTGAATCATATAATGAGTTCAAAAGAAAGTATTATATGATGGATCATGACGAAAACCTCATTGACCTAACTTACATGCTCATTTCTGCTGAATCAAAAATGATTTGGCAAAGCGATAGAGCATATTTGTTGGGAAAGTCAACCAACCATGCTTCCGAGGACGTTCTAGGAGAACCGACTTGTGTTTGCAGCCAAGAGAAAGGGCATTGGATACAAGTCTGCCCTAAGAGCCTGAAGAGCCCAGAAGATGGGAGAGTCAAAGAGTATGGTTGTAGGTAAAATCCACTATCTAACTCCATTAAGTTCCTATTAATTGATTCTTAATACATAATGTGATAATATTGCATTTAAATGTTTTGCAGGATCAGTGAAAAGAGAGGAAGCTTGATGGAAGAGCAAGATGAGTTTAATCACATAGAAATGGATCTCGATCGCATGGATTTGAAGATTAGACTTTGAGCTTAGAAAGTTATGATAGAGTTGTTAGAAATTTTATTTTTTGACTACATAGTTTTTCAGCTGATTTTGCATTGTAAGGACAAATGTTTTCCGCTGCTTTAATGAATAAAATAAATTTTGGTTTGACTCATTTATTTATTTGCTTGCAATGAAATCATTATGAAGAATTGATGTTCGTATATTTCTACAACGAATGGATGTGATTCTTAATTATGTTTGTGGAAATGTCAAGAATTTACCAAATAGTGAGTGTTTCTCATCGCCAAAGTTTCAAGTGGACAGAAACTTGGAATCATGCAACTTGGTTGCACGATGAATGAGAATTTCACATTTGTAAATTAGATTAATTCATTGACCAAGTGTCAAGTGAAGGACTAAGAGATCGAGTACACAAAGTTGTGTTTTGATCAAATCCACCACAACAGTAACAAAGATATTCGTCATGATTTACTAAAGGTTTAGTAAATATGATTATACTTACAAGATTAAATGTAATTCTGAATTGATTGAAAGAGTTTAAATCAATAGCAGAACGAATAAGAAGAATCAAGTAGGCAGAAAGATAAAAGTTTCTCTATTCTAAGAAGAAGGGAGAGTACCTTTTATGCTTTATGATATGTCTTAATGATTAAGAACCATATCTCAATTAATCCTCTAAGTGAGTCTTAGTACAATTGTATGTCTAAGAAGAAGAATTAACAATTGAAGAAATGATTAAATCAGAAACTCAATCACACTTCGTTCCAAAACAAATCTTAAAGTTAAGATTATGACCTTGAGTGACAAGTCTAAATAAGGTTTATAACATTCATCAAATGTAGAATTTAGAAAAGTATTTCATTATTCTTGCACATTTGAAATTGGTAAGTTGTGATGTCTTGGATAAGTCAAAGACCAACTAGGACCAATTTTGTGAAGTGTTTTGTCTTAGTAAAGGCTACACTAACTCTTGAATATTTGTTTGTCAGTGGGAGTCTTAATGGTCGTAAAAAGTTTAAGAACTAATCAAGAATAAACCTTATCGATCATCACTAGCACACGAGTTAAGGTTTACAACATATCGTGTTGACACTATCTTGTTTTTGTGTCGTTCCAATCGAGTTAATTATTCATATGAGTTCTATGAGTTCTCATTTGAACGCATAAAAGGCAAGCACCTTGATCAATGAAAAGTACATTGACAGGAAAGGGTGAGCTGCTTAACTACTTAGAAGACATGGTGGGCAGCTGTGTTACCATAAGGCAAGAAATCAAGATTATGAGTTCGGTCCGTATGAGCTTGAATTTGTCATAAACTTTGGTTTTAACAAATTCACATGGATAGGAACACATACACAATTAAAATCTAAGTGTCATAAGATTCCCTCCTTCATGAAAGTGACTGTGAGGAAATGCTTTCACTAAGAGAGATTTTAAGAAGATAGTGATTGTGAAAATTGAAATCTCGAATTCGATTACAGTATCCCTTTCCATGATTCAAATTGTGAGATTTGGCAATTAGTCTAAATTGTTTGGACACACATATGGGCTATCTAAGACAAAGGTGTATATAGAAGCCTTGATAAAAGATTATCAAAGCATTAAGTATTAGAAACGTGAACTTAAGAAATTCAATAAGTATTGTTTTTCTAGAAGTTAAGTTGGTTTCTGAATACATGTCAAAGCTAGTGGGAGCATAAGTCTTATGTTTATAATAATCATCATGATAGTGGGAGCATAAATGTTATGATTGTATAAGGCAAGTATTGCAAGTTAGCAATATTAATTTTAGAAAAACAAGAGTCATACTTTGCAAAGTTGTAAGGGTTGAATAGTTGTTTTGCAATAACTAAGGGAGAGAATGTTATGTGTCATTTCAAATCTAATGGATTAGGTTGTGGAATGTTAATAAATTAGTCAATGATACATAGTGCGTTCTTAAATTTCGATTATGATTACGACATTCCTCTTCATAGTTCGAATTGTGAGAACGTAGCACGTAAAATATTATGGCAGAAGATTGATAAAGTATCAAATCTTTATGTAAGACATTATGCATTGTGTCCCATATGCTTCAGATATAGGATCGATTGCAAAATCTATAATATTTGACCATTCTAAAATTTTCCAAATGTTTAGCGCATTTAGAGGGAAAAGGACAAGAATCCATTTTTGACTAAGATAATTAAACAACTATCAAAGGACAATCCAAAGTTCGCCACGGATTGGTCGCTTGTGAGTAGTTGGAAATATGATATTGGATGGACCATATCGACATTATTATGAATAGATAAGATTCTATTAAGAATGAGTTGTCATGTGGCAAATATGGAAATGTTTCTATATTGGGAGTTGGATATTCAGTGTCTATGTCTAGATTAGAAATTTTATGCAAAAGGATGTTCAAAGGAATGTACTTTGAGTGAGAGACATCACATCTATGGAATTGTCCTGTAACAATCTCCGATAGAGGACTTTGTAATTTTAATGGCAATAGTCATTGTGACTTTAGTGCATGTGACAACCCGAAATTTCCATTCTAAGCAAACCATTTGAAGCCAATAGAAGTAGAACAGTTATAGTGAAAACTCATGTTTCGAGTATAAGTTTGGCAGTTTTCTGGTTTTTACACTTAAGGAGATATAAGGAGAGTGGATGCACTAGGGTTATGTGCAACACTGTTATTCCAATACTCTAGGATATTAGAGTTCATTCCGAGAATAGAAATATTTTCTGCCAAAAATCCCAGGACTATATATAGAAAACTGAACCAAATTGGTTCATTAGTTGAATTCCAATTAGAGAAAAGCCAAAATTCTCTCTCAAGGATCTTCGGGTTTTTATCCCAAATTGTGAGTACTTCGATCTAGTTATGTTATATAGCTTAGATTGTGATTAGAAACGCCAATTACATAGCAAATCTGCAAGATTCGGGAGTTTACCGCCCAAGAATGTTCTTGGGGAGTAAAATCCAAAAAGTGGCTTAAATGCTACCTAGTCCTTTCCCCGTGACTTGTAACTACCTTAGACTTGTATGCTAGTGTGTATACGACTAGAAAACATCGAAATCGGATTAATAACCCAAGATTTGGGAGTTTACCGCCCAGGAACACTTGGGGAGTAAACTCCATTTTAAGGTCCTAAAGGGTTCCAATGACCCTCAAAGCTTTAGAACTCGAACTAGAAGCCTTCATTTCATGTTTAGGGGTGTTTTGATGCCACAAACACTACCTAAGGCAAACACATGGCCAATTGGTTCATGGGCCGAAAACTCTAGTTAGGGGTGTTTTGATGCCACAAACACTACCTATGGCTTAGACTTGATTTTAGGCATGTACCCTAAAGTGTTCAAAGCCTAGAAAACATAAGGAATCACAAGTATTGAGGAGTTTACGGCCAAGAGTAGTTCTTGGGCCGTAAGCACCTATCAAGGGGTCAAATGACACCCAAACTCCTTCCTTATGCCTAGAACCCAACATAGATCATTACCTAGAAATGTTTGAGAGTTGAAAACACCATAAAAACCCTCCCAAGGGAGTTTATGGCTGTAAACTCCAAGGGAATATGGTCTCTAAGCCGTAAACTCCCCAAAGGAGTTAATATGGCACCCAAACACTTGTTATAGCCTTGAAACAATTCACCACATGAGTTGTATAATTGGTAGACACCATTTAGGGACTTGGTTGAGAGTTTACGGCCAGGAGTTTACTCCCCTGGGCCGTAAACTCCAAATAACATGGTCATTAGACCTTAAACTCCCATTTGAGGTATTGCACTCCTTTGTTGCAACCCATTAGCCTCCTAGCACTTGACCAAAAGTGTTTTCCTTGCGTTTAAATGTTTATACTTGTATAATTAGTGTTTTAATCACTAATTATTTATATACATATGTCTTCATATGTAATTAGGATCATTGTGTGTGTCTAAAGTCTTCACTTGACACCAAGCACTTGTCCGATCCTTCCTTACAATAACAGTCCGTTCAATTCCAGTCGCTTACTGCAGGTGAGTTCAAACCCCTTAACTTATGTTTTAAACTATTTTTAAATGTTTGATGGGGGGATACAAGTAAAATCATGCTAGTTATTATATCAATCACATGTGATTAATAAGTAGAATTATGCTAGTTATTTCATCAATCACATGTGATTAATATACAACATTCAAAAGATTTGGCTACTCATTAGCCGATTTACCAAACAGTTTCCTTCAAATGATTTTTATAAACATTTTATATGTTTTAAACTCCTTATTACAATGTATATTTTACTCTGTATATCACATTCCAAACTTATTTACAATTGTGTTTCAACCAAATGTTTCTTCATACTAAACTGTTTTATCAAACCCATGCCTTCAAATTGTTTTTTAGATTGACATCAAGTCGGTCTTTTCTTACAAAATATTTATGTTCAAAGGTTTTACAAATCTTATTTTATGCTTTTAAATTATAAATTGCATGCATCTATATGTATAGTTATATAAGAAATGTTTAAAAGACTTAGGAAGGCTATCCACCCTATTTTCTTTTCGCACTTGAGATGTGGTCTGGTGGGATATCGGGTACTCGTCCTAAGGTCGTTTAAATATTAGTTATATAACATATGTACATATATAGTCATAAAAGGTCCTTCCAGTTCATCTCATGCCCTTGGGTAGCAAGGGTATACATCCATGACCATATGTACTAGTTAGATTACTAGTAAACTACCATATGGGTAGTTTAGGAAGATACTAGAACAATTACTAGAACGCGATATCATACAATGAGTCAGTTCATTCATGATTCAATACTCTCTAGAACATTACAGTACATTACATATACTACGATACTAGGAATAGAACATATACAACGATACTATAACGATTACATTACTATACTTGCTAGGTAGAGAGCACGTACATTACAGCTAGAATAGTTCATTACATTACATAGATATGAATACGTTAATTATTGTGATGTGTATCGGAGCATGCCTTAAATGTCATGGCCCGAGTTGTAGCCAGAGTCTCTTGAAGGGCGAGTGTGAGTTTGCATATAGATCTATAATGGATTGACTATCCTACACCTTGCTGCTAGCTACAGCGGGACCTACAGGTCTGCGGGTGCCAAACGTCATACCTTATTTTTGACTATACGTTGTCGTTGTTACTTTTGGGTTTTGAGCAATCTAACACTTCCTAAGTGTGCATGCAACCCTAATAAACCTTGGATCTATGTTTTCTTCTAAAATACATGCAAATAATAACTTCCAAGGTTTCTTCCTAACTAGCATAACATAAGGATTATGAATCATAAAAGTACTAGTAGAAATACATACCTTTTGATGATGGTTGATTGTTTGGAGTTTGAGAGCCAAGCACCAATAGTGTGAATGCCTCAAATGGAATCACAAATCACCACAAACACTTGGAAAACTTTGAGAGAGTAGTACACTTTCTAGTGGAATCGGCCACCACTAAGTCTCACACTACTAGTGTCATTTGTTGCATCATATGCTTCTTTATATAGTGTGCATGGTTAGGGTGAAACCCTAATAACCCATCTAATTTCCTGTCCAAGGATCCATGGGCTAAAAACTCCATGGACCATCCATGGACTTCCATATTAGCTTAGCCCATTAACAAATGATTATTAGCCCACACTATATAAAATATAATAGCCCATAATTTAATCAGTCTTCTTTTTAATCTCTAAATTAATTCATAATTAATTTAAGACTAAAACTAATTAAACAACATGACTTCATATTAATATATTATAACTTATAATATATTAATAAATCGTAAGTATACAATTCTCATAAAACTATCCATAAATCGTTTGGGTGAAGTGCAACCCAAATGGACCATGCCGGGCCGGGTCAAGTATGTACCAAATAAGTTATGGACTTAGACACCTTATCCAACAGAATCCCACTTGGATAAGTCTAATAACTATATTTGCGTATGTTACTTCAGGAACCAACCAGCAATCGTAGCTCTCGAAAACTCTGTTGAACTATGAAGCGCCATTTTAGATAAGTGATCATATAATCCTCTGTTCTCATGATATCAGTCGGACAAATACATGGAACAACGTCGTACTTATTGTCCAGCAGTTTGTTTCCTGATTTTCGATTTGTTTGACAAAGAACTTAATCGAACACATCAATTTAGTTCTGACCGGCCGGTACATAGGTCACAACAAAATCATCGAGGGGCCCATATATCGCTTCTATGTCTAGAAGGAACAGATAAACTTCGACTCATATGCTTGTTCTACTACTTGTTGAATTGTACACAAAGGCACGTTTTATAACATCAAGTTACTGATGCGTTTACGTGCAATCAATGCACAACCAACTCATAGGTAACAACTCATATCTCTAGGTTTGAAGATTTATATGATATTACCGTCTCACGATCACTCGAGATTAATTCCATGAAGTGATATAAGTGAGCGTGGGTTTATTCCAATACTCACAACTTATGAGCACCCATGAATGTTGTAGCAACCATTGCTATGACTAAACCCATTTAGCCATCTACAAACTCGATTCATGACAGTCTTGATTCATACCTACTTCCAGCATATGAACTACTGTGGAGTGTTTAAATAACTTAGTCATTCGGAAAGAATAACCTAGCTATTTTGGAAGTCAAAACACGCAATGTGAAACACAATAATAATCGAATCCAATATGGTCTCAGAACCCTTTTGAATATAAATAGAACCACCTTTTATTTATCACCATATTGATTACACATTATTCATTGTATAATGTTTCAAACAATCAACTTAAGACTTGAATAAAACAACAGTCGTCCCATGCTCCCAGCATGTACACTTTGTTTTTCTAAACAATAGTTATGCCATACTCCAAGTATGCAAACTATGTTTGTCTATGATCCTTACATTGTGATGTAGATCAATTGAACATGATTCCATTGATACTCATTTCAGAATCCCAAATCCTTATTGTAAATGTGAGAATCCCCGATTCCTATCATTTACCAAAAAATCTGTTAGATTTTAAACTTTTATTCAATGTTCCTCTTGTAATGATTATTCACAAATTCACAAAACTTGTCAACAGTCACTACAGAGTATTCCAAAGGAGATCAACTCTATGGAAACAAAGTCTCGTATTCAAAGTACATTGCTTTGAACATCCTTCTTGCATTAAGGTTTTCTAATCTTACATAGATTGAACAACTTCCACCTATGGAGACATTTCCATAGTCCCATTTTGACTATCACTTCCGAACAAGAGTTACTTCTTTTTCAGAACATGTCAATACGGTCCTTTCCGACAACTTACATCATACTTCCAACTGTCTCGGAGCAACCAATCTTTGGCGAACCTCAGATTTGTCCTCGACAATTGCTTAATCACTTTAGTCATATCCAGTTCTAGACTTTTCCCTTTTCAATGCCTTAAGCATTTGGAAAATTTAGAAAAGATGAATATTATAGCACATGCAATCAATCCTATATCCGAAGCATATGGGACACGATTCATGATGTTTGACATAAAGACATGATACTAGACCAGTCTTTTGCTACAATATTTTTTATTTGCCATGTTTTCAAAATTTAACTATGAAGAGGGATGCCGTAATCATAATCGAATTTTGAAAACGCAATATATATAGAATTTCTTCAAGTTGAACAATTCCAGCATAAAATTCATATATATGTCCTTGACTAAAGATGATTAAAATCTCAATCTAAGCTTCTAGAATTGGAACGAAGTATAATTTCCTCTCCCTTAATTATAGCAAAACAACTTTTCAACCCCTGCAACTTCATGAATTGAAACTTTGTTTTCTATAATTAACATTGCTAACTTGCAACACTAAACGTAATAATCATGCTCCCACTAACATGATGATTATCAGCATAACACTTATGCTCCCACTAGCTCTGACATATTTCCAGAAATCTGGTGGACTTCTGAAATTTAGATTCATACACCCTTTCTTAAATAGCTCACATGTGTGTCTAAGCAATTTCAAGAACTATGAAAAGGGATGCCGTAATCATAGTCTCAATTTCTTAGACCCTTTCCATTTCTCACAAGTCCATGTTAGTGTGCCAGTTAACCACACACGCTCCACTAACGACTTTTGAAAATGCAAATAACACAATTGATATCTACGTAAAATCTACTTAGTGAAAGCGTTTCCTCACCATCATTTTCATGAATCGAAGAGAAACCTTATGACACTTAGTTTTTATAATGTATGAGTTCCTATCCATGTGAATTTGTCAAAACCATAATCACAAGATAAGGTTAGTGACAAATTCTGCCTTACATGGATTAAACTTGTTCAATCTTAGTTTCTTGTCACCTTGGTAGCACAAGGCCCACCAATGCTTCCAAGTTGAACTCTGATAACTCACATGCAAATTCAACTTATTTGAAGTAGGTATAGAAATAAGAATTACGTCAACACGATAGGTTGCAAACCTTAAGTCGTGTGCTAGTGATAAATTACAGGTTTTACTCTTGATTAAATCTTGAAACTCTAACGGGATCTCTAAGGCTCCCACTGTCCCCATGATATATAAGTTTCCCCAGTCAAGAACCATTCCTTGACAAAACAAATATTCAAGGGTGTGACAACTGCCATTTCAGGTCATTCTCGGACTCATGCATCTTTATAAAAACCATTCATGCACAACATGCCATGACCTAGTAGTATAGATTAGGTCAAAAATCTTGCATAAACTAGGATCCAACTAAGGTCTAGGACTAATATACTTGATACTTACAATTCTAGTAAGTTGCTTAGCTACAATAGGAAATGCCAATACTATAATTAGAATAAAACTTCAAGCTTTGTTATAATTGAAATAGGGTATAAAACTCTAAAAATAAATTAAAACATTCTAATTATACTTCAACATGTTGTTGAATATCAAACAATATTCCAAAAACCCTAAAGAGCCAAAAATCCGAAGTTATAAATTATAAAGCTTAAAAACTTTATAAAATTTGGCTATAAACTTCCTAATATCAAATTTTTATTAACCAAATTATGAATTATAGTCAATGAAATAGAAATTAAATAACCAAGTATTAATCATAATTTATTTTTTTGAAAACAAGATTTTAAATAAATCCAAATTTGCTTAATAAACACTTTTATAAAATTAGGGTTTTTATAAAGATTTAGGAGGGAATTTTATAAAGTTTAAAATTTAGGAGAGAGGAGGCCAAAATGCATGCAAAAACCGGCCATCACCTCTCCCCATGCCCTCTCTCTTCCCCAAAACACAATCATTAAGCTTAAACCCCCACTCCACCTCTTCCTCTTCACTCTATCACTTCACTCTCTTCACACACTTTAGTCTCTTCTTCCCTCTCTCTAAACTCACGAAAATCCTCTCAATTCTCTGCAAAATTTCGAGATTGTGAAGCCCTTGAAGTGTTCTTACTTCTCTCAAGGTCAAAACCAAGGTAAACAACAACATCTTCTTCCATAAGTTTCATGGTTAAACCTCTTTTTCTTCTTAGTCTTCTCTTCTTTTCGGATTCTATGCCATTCCATGGCTAGAATTCTTTAATTTTCCCTTGTGGTTTGTAGATTCTCACCATAACACAATGCATGTGTTAGAGATGGTGAAAATCCGGGATCAAACCCATGCAAGGAGTGGAAAAGATGCACATATGATCATGTGACATCAAAACCTAATATTTCATGTTCTTCTCCATTTCTTTTGTGTTCATGCATGATCAAAAGCATTTAAACCATTTCTAGTACATCTTGGATGCTCATTCATTCCATGCATGTGTTAGAAATCGGGCCTTACCAAAGACATGCATGATGTTCTTGTTGAAATACCCTAATAATGCACACAAGCAAACATGCAATCTGCCAGATTACTTTGTTCGACTTTGAACAGTCATAACTCAGCCATTTATTAACCAAATCATGATATTCTTTTTGTATTGGTTAGTTCCACCAACTAAATTTCAAACCCGACTGGTCTTACTGTAAAATATTAAATATCCGATTTTTGGCAGATTTTACAAAAAGATTGCGCATACAGCTCTTTTTCTGTGATCACTATTTTTGTCTTGCATAATCAATGGCCTTAAACCCAACCATAAATCTGAGGAAAAATACCTTAGAAACTTAACATACCTAGTGAATGATGGTTGAAATTTCGTGGCTTAAAACCTCACTGAATGGGCTACACAAATTCATGAACTTCAGCCACATCTACACTTCATGCATTATTGCATGCAACTTTTCTTAAATTGTTTGGTATCATTACCCTCATTTCTCTTCAAAATACATTCTTAACATTTTTCCTTTTGAAAGCTCTTGCATGCATGAGATAATCTGGAAAATTTCAAGAGCTTTTGTTATTTCTTTGATTTATTAGAGTTATTGCTAAAACCAAGGGCATAAATCATATAAAATACTTCCAGAGGTCAATAAATCCTAAATAAATTCATGGATGATACTTATAAGGAATAATGGCCCCTCACCAAATTTCAGAAATTTTTGTTACTGTTTAATACGATTTCTAATTTTCTTTTATTTAGGACATGATAAATTACAAAACCCCCATAGAGGATATGAAAATTGTATCTAAAAATTTTCGGATACCTTAACTGTTATGGGTAACTTCAGAAAATAATTTCAAGATTTTTCATCATGTCTTACTATTTTTACCAATTCTTGGTAATTATAATGGTCTAAAAATGGGAAAAATAGTTCTGATTATCCAACATTCATGAAAATTTACCAGGATATAATATTGTACGGTAGGAGGTTACATAAAAATTTGGAATATTTTTCTCTACTGTAAACTATTTTTCTCTTATTTTCTAAGGTTAATTGCACTAAAATACACTTAAATATTCATAAATACCCAAAACCAGTTTATACATTATGAAAACCACTTTTGATATTTTTCCCAGGATATTTATACTGTAAATTATGTTAAAAAAATTTATGGTGATTTATTTTAACTGTTTAATATTATTTCTTTAATTAATGACTATTTAAAGGATTAAAACAAGGAAAAATACAAATAACCACTGAAAAATATCTTTTATATTTTTCCCAGCCTATTTATGTACAATAACAGTTAATTAAAAAGTTTGGGTAATTTTGGAAACTTTTTTTCTATTTATTTCAATTTTTATTGAAATAAATGCTCAAAAATCATAAAATATAATTAAACAGCTTGGAAATCCATTTTTATATTTTTCCCAGCTTAGTATTGTGTAATAACAGTTAAAAAAAAAGTTTGAGAATTTTTATCCCTCGAATGCTATTTTCGTGAATTTATGTTGTAATAAGGACTTAAAAATTTGGAAAGTTTATATTCCAAGGTTGTAATTAATCGCCCGATATATAGAATTTCATTACTTCAGAAAAAGTGTAACTAATTGATATAAAATCCAATACTAAAACATAAATTGGCATTTCCCTATATGTAGAATTTAGTATATTAGCATTAGATATCGACATGGAAACTCACTAGTGCGTGTGTTTGATGTCGTAGGATCCCGGTAGTAAGACGTTGGTGCATCCCGAAGTACCGCTTGTGTCTACACAAAACATCGTGAGTATTCACGCACTCCCCTATTTTCAGTTTTTATGTTTTGGGGTGGAAAAGCATGTCCTAAACTATTTATGTTCGTTATATTTAATTGACTCACATAAACTTGATTACTATATTTTGCATATTGTGGGTATTCACGTACTCCCCTATTTTCGGTTTTTATGTTTTGGGGTGGAAAAGCATGTCCTAAACTACTTATGTTCGTTATATCTAATTGATTCGTATAAACTTGATTACTATATTTTGCATATTGTGAGTATTCACGCACTCCCCTATTTTCAGTTTTATGTTTTGGGGTGGAAAAGCATGTCCAGAAAAACTACTATTTGTATGTTGTATTTAAATTGATTTGTATCAAACACGATTGCTATTGTATTGCTATGTTTCTTTATGTATGTCTATGCAACACGGAACATGAGAACTTATCGTACTAAGGCCCTTCCATTATCTCTAACCATTAACTCTTTGAGCCAATGGTCATTATGGATAGCGCTATTAGGAATTGACAACTGCTCACTCGCCCGAATCGCTGGAGTGCATGATACCATATTCATCTATGGAACGATAAGCATAGATCTCGATAGGGCTTCAGTCATAGGTTTGGTTGAGACTCATTGTTTGCTCATACACATACAAACTCGTTTCTCGTTACAGCAATAAACTTGTATTCATTAATAGCAATCAACTCTGTTTATCATTAAAGCAATGTACTTGTATTTACGAAAAGCCTTATTTCAAGCTCGATTTTATAAACTTGTGAACTCACCAACTATTTTCATATTTGACGCTCGTTTTACATGCTTTTTCAGGAAATAATTAGTAAGTGGATGTAAAGATTCATCATCATAGAGCATGCTGCATCGTGTTGAAGCTATTATGAAGTTATATTTTGAACAATGTTATTTTGAAAAACTTGTATTCTGTTTCGTTTGAAGCTATGGGTTGTAACTTTTAAATATTGCTATGGTGATGTATCTTTATCTTTTGCATTGAAACCGTTATCGCTGTCATACCTTGCGTTTCCGCTTTAGCGGGGTGTGACAGAAGTGGTATCAGAGCTAAAGTTATAGAGAACATCGGTTTTTCTTTAAGAAAACACAACCTATAACTAAAACTTACAAAGAAATTCTTTTTACATCAAACATATTACTAATATAATTAGGTCGGGAGTTGTATTATTGGACCTCGATTAAACATAGCCTGATCACCTATGTTTAATTAAGAAAAGATTTATACAAAGCTTGAGCTAATTATAATGGGAATATGTTCAACAAAAACATTTGAGAAAACTTTATTTCAAAATTTCAAAAGGTTAATTTTGGTGTGTGTAAGCATTGCATATTATAGGCATGCATTGTCATTTATTTCATATCTCATTGAAACTATGTCACAGTCCATTATGTCAACATCGTCATCTTCCCGCGCTACCGCCTCAGCCGATGAATCCGGCTACGTCACTGTTATCCCTCGACGTAATCCCCCCGCCTCGGTAGAAGAAGACCCATTAGAGGATACGGAAGATATAGGGAACTCGGTGGAGATCAGCAATGACAACGCCCCGAGTCAACGACGCGAGGCATCACCTACATCGGTGTTGCCACAGCCACCGCTTTATGGATTTCGCATTCGGAGGACAGCGAGGAAGAGTGTTCCCATTCCAGGAAGGATACCCGCCAGCACAGCAGGACATGGCACGGCAGGACCTAGCGGAGTAGGACCCAGCAATGCAGGACCGAGAGCACCCTCACCTCAGCAAGTCATAGGGATGCCTGTCAGACAGCCAGGTATGACCCCGGAGGAGTCCCGGAGATTGCAGTCGATAGCAACGGGCCTACGTCACAGTCTCGCTGTGATAGCTGGGCATCGAGAAGTTTTGGATGAAGTCTTGGCAGGAATGGAAATCCTGTATCAGCATTCGATGGAGACTGCTGACACTGCTAGTGCTGCTAGACGAGAGGCAGGTCATGCGATGACAGCATATTATGTGTTTGGTGGGCTGTTCCTGATTGTGGTGTTGATGCTTCTTGTTGGGATAGCGATTGGCTTTTGGTTCTGATTTCAGTATTTTGTTTTATTTTGTTTTGAAATGAAAACCCATGTTGGGTGTCTTTTGGGAAAAAATATTTAAAACTTTATTTTGGGATTGATGTATTGGTTTGGTTTTAAGATTATTTCAAATGGTAATGAAAAATTTTATTTTATGTTTGAAAACTTTTACTATGAGGTCAAACCCTAAAATTTATTTGGTAAATGGTTGAATAAAAGAGATTTTTCTTTTCTTTCCTTTCTCAAATCTATATGCATAGTATTAATGCAACCCATTAATTTGACAACACTTACAGTTTTCAAAATGGTAGTGAAATACATATTATACATTATTTTATGTATTTATACGTATTTCTTCTCCTGTGTCATAGAACCATGTCAGGAAGGCCTAATCGCGGGCGCCCACAGAACGAAACACCCGATGTTGCTCAAATGGTAGCACAACAACTCATGCAAGCAATCCCAAACATTGTTACTCAAGTAACTGCAGGACTTATTGCTAACCAAGGAAGTAGTGGAGGATACCGGGGAAACAATGAAAGAGAATGTAACTACAAGTCCTTTATGGCCTGTAAAACTAAGGAGTTCTATGGAAAGGAAGGTGCGGTCGGGTTGCTGAAATGGATTGACAGCATGGAGTCGGTCCTTCACATTAGCAAATGCCTCGAGCGCAACAAAGTTGAGTATGCATCTTGCCTATTCCAAGATAGGGCATTAACCTGGTGGAATACTCTAGTGCAAACCCGAGGCCGTACAGCAGCATATCAGCTAACTTGGGAAGACCTAAAGAAGCTGCTGATAGAGGAGTATTGTCCCAAGGATGAACTTCAGAAACTTGAATCTGAATTCTGGAACCATTCTATGGTTGGAACACAAATAGAGAAGTACACAGTCCGATTTCATGAACTAGCAAAACTAGTACCTCACATGGTTACTCCTGAGGAGAAACGGATAGATCGTTACATCTGGGGTTTGGCACCAGAGATTCGGGGAATGGTTACCTCAGCAAACCCAACTACCATTCAAAGTGCAGTAAGCCTAGCAAATTGACTAACCAATGATGTGATAAGGATGGGAGCATCAGCAAAGGAAAGCTCTAGTAGCAAGAGGAAGCCAACAAATCAGGGAGAGAAGAAATATGGAGGCAAGTCAGGGAGGAAGCAGAAAGTCTCAAGAAATTTTATGGTAAGAGCCCAGGAGCAAGAACCAGTGAAAACTCAAGAACGGGAAGTGCAGGAGCGAAAGCAGTACTCAGGGCCGCTTCCGAAGTGCAATAAGTGTAACTTCCATCACAAGGGAGCTTACCCGGTGTGCCAAAACTGTAAGCAAACAGGCCATTACTCGAAGTATTGTAAGGTGAATAAGGAGGGGAAAAGGACATGTTACGAGTGCGGGAGTACTGATCATCTCCGTAGAGCATGTCCTAAACTGAACAATGGACCTGGTAACAATGGACAAGGCCAAGCAAGGCAAAACTTTCAAGGAAATCAAGTTGGACAGCCAAGAGGTGTAGCCTTTGTGATTGGTGCAGAAGAAGCTCGTCAGAACCCTGAAGTGATAACAGGTACGTTCCTCCTGAACAACCATTTTGCATCAGTAATATTCGATGCGGGAGCAGATAGGAGTTTTGTTTCTTTAGCATTTAGACCGTTAATTGGCTTGAAATCGGTAATGATGAGGAATGCTTATGCTATTGAACTTGCTGATGGGTATGAAATTAGGGCTAGTGATATAATTCCTGGTTGTACTTTGAATTTAGCTGATAAACTCTTTAGCATTGACCTAATTCCTATAGAGCTAGGTAGTTTTGATGTGATAGTAGGGATGGATTGGTTATCCAAAAATAGAGCGGACATTGGTTGTTATGAGAAAGTCATTAGAGTGCCTCTCCCTAATGGAGAAACCCTTATCATACACGGTGAGAAACCAAGAAGAAGTTTAAACATAGTATCAAGCATGAAGATTCACAAGTACCTGAAGAAGAATTGTATTGCATTCATGGCTCACGTGCTAGAAAGAGAACCTGAAGCTAAACAACTCAAGGATATTCCAGTGGTTCAAAACTATCCCGAAGTATTTCCGGAGGAATTGCCCGGTCTACCCCCTTATAGACAGGTCGAATTTCGGATAGAATTAATTCCCGGAGCGGCACCGGTAGCAAAATTGTTTCTCTGCATGGTGTACCCCTATCTATCATTTCTGATAGAGATAGTCGTTTTACATCTCGATTTTGGTGGATGTTACAGAGGGCACTAGGAACCAAGATAGATTTGAGCACAACTTACCACCCTCAGACAGATGGGCAAACTGAGAGAACAATACAAACATTGGAAGACATGCTACGAGCGTGTGTCATTGAGTTCAAAGGAAAACTGGGATACTCATTTACCCCTAATTGAGTTTTCCTACAATAACAGTTACCACACGAGTATCCAATGTGCTCCATATGAGGCATTGTATGGACGCGAGTGTCGTTCGCCCTTATGCTGGATAGAAATCAGAGACAGACAGTTGTCTAGAGTCGAACTTAACAAGGAAACATCTGACAAGATTGCTATCATCAAGGATAAGCTTAAAGCTGCTAGAGATCGTCAGAAAAGTTATGCGGATAATCGTCGAAAACCATTAGAATTCCAAGTAGGAGACAAGGTACTTTTAAAAGTGTCGCCTTGGAAAGGGCTTGTGTGTTTTGGTAAGAAAGGAAAACTAAGCCTGAGATATGTTGGACCCTTTGAAATCCTTGAAAGGATTGGTCCGGTAGCGTATAAACTTCAATTGCCCCAAGAGTTAAGCGCCATTCACGACACATTCCACGTCTCCAACCTTAAGAAATGTCTAGCCGACGAAACATTGATAATACCCCTGGAGGAAATTAAGATCAATGATAAGCTGAGCTTCGTTGAGGAACCGATAGAAATCCTTGACAGGGAGGTAAAACAACTTAAGCGGAGTAAGATCCCAATTTTGAAAGTTCGATGGAACTCAAAACGCGGGCCGGAGTACACCTGGGAGCGCGAGGACTACATAAAGGAAAAGTATCCGCAACTATTCCCTTGCGATGACAAGCGATGACATAGAATGAATTTCGGGATGAAATTCTTTTTAAGTGGGGGATACTGTGACAACTGCCAATTCAGGTCATTCTCGGACTCATGCATCTTTATAAAAACCATTCATGCACAACATGCCATTACCTAGTAGTATAGATTAGGTCAAAATCTTGCATAAACTAGGATCCAACTAAGGTCTAGGACTAATATAGTTGATACTTACAATTCTAGTAAGTTGCTTAGCTACAATAGGAAATGCCAATACTATAATTAGAATAAAACTTCAAGCTTTGTTATAATTGAAATAGGGTATAAAACTCTAAAAATAAATTAAAACATTCTAATTATACTTCAACATGTTGTTGAATATCAAACAATATTCCAAAAACCCTAAAGAGCCAAAAATCCGAAGTTATAAATTATAAAGCTTAAAAACTTTATAAAATTTGGCTATAAACTTCCTAATATCAAATTTTTATTAACCAAATTATGAATTATAGTCAATGAAATAGAAATTAAATAACCAAGTATTAATCATAATTTATTTTTTTGAAAACAAGATTTTAAATAAATCCAAATTTGCTTAATAAACACTTTTATAAAATTAGGGTTTTTATAAAGATTTAGGAGGGAATTTTATAAAGTTTAAAATTTAGGAGAGAGGAGGCCAAAATGCATGCAAAAACCGGCCATCACCTCTCCCCATGCCCTCTCTCTTCCCCAAAACACAATCATTAAGCTTAAACCCCCACTCCACCTCTTCCTCTTCACTCTATCACTTCACTCTCTTCACACACTTTAGTCTCTTCTTCCCTCTCTCTAAACTCACGAAAATCCTCTCAATTCTCTGCAAAATTTCGAGATTGTGAAGCCCTTGAAGTGTTCTTACTTCTCTCAAGGTCAAAACCAAGGTAAACAACAACATCTTCTTCCATAAGTTTCATGGTTAAACCTCTTTTTCTTCTTAGTCTTCTCTTCTTTTCGGATTCTATGCCATTCCATGGCTAGAATTCTTTAATTTTCCCTTGTGGTTTGTAGATTCTCACCATAACACAATGCATGTGTTAGAGATGGTGAAAATCCGGGATCAAACCCATGCAAGGAGTGGAAAAGATGCACATATGATCATGTGACATCAAAACCTAATATTTCATGTTCTTCTCCATTTCTTTTGTGTTCATGCATGAACAAAAGCATTTAAACCATTTCTAGTACATCTTGGATGCTCATTCATTCCATGCATGTGTTAGAAATCGGGCCTTACCAAAGACATGCATGATGTTCTTGTTGAAATACCCTAATAATGCACACAAGCAAACATGCAATCTGCCAGATTACTTTGTTCGACTTTGAACAGTCATAACTCAGCCATTTATTAACCAAATCATGATATTCTTTTTGTATTGGTTAGTTCCACCAATTAACTTTCAAACCCGACTGGTCTTACTGTAAAATATTAAATATCCGATTTTTGGCAGATTTTACAAAAAGATTGCGCATACAGCTCTTTTTCTGTGATCACTATTTTTGTCTTGCATAATCAATGGCCTTAAACCCAACCATAAATCTGAGGAAAAATACCTTAGAAACTTAACATACCTAGTGAATGATGGTTGAAATTTCGTGGCTTAAAACCTCACTGAATGGGCTACACAAATTCATGAACTTCAGCCACATCTACACTTCATGCATTATTGCATGCAACTTTTCTTAAATTGTTTGGAATCATTACCCTCATTTCTCTTCAGAATACATTCTTAACATTTTTCCTTTTGAAAGCTCTTTCATGCATGAGATAATCTGGAAAATTTCAAGAGCTTTTGTTATTTCTTTGATTTATTAGAGTTATTGCTAAAACCAAGGGCATAAATCATATAAAATACTTCCAGAGGTCAATAAATCCTAAATAAATTCATGGATGATACTTATGGAGAATAATGACCCCTCACCAAATTTCAGAAATTTTTGTTACTGTTTAATACGATTTCTAATTTTCTTTTATTTAGGACATGATAAATTACAAAACCCCCATAGAGGATATGAAAATTGTATCTAAAAATTTTCGCATACCTTAACTGTTATGGATAACTTCAGAAAATAATTTCAAGATTTTTCATCATGTCTTACTATTTTTACCAATTCTTGGTAATTATAATGGTCTAAAAATGGGAAAAATAGTTCTGATTTTCCAAAATTCATGAAAATTTACCAGGATATAATATTATACGGTAGGAGGTTACATAAAGATTTTGAATATTTTTCTCTACTGTAAACTATTTTTCTCTTATTTTCTAATGTTAATTGCACTAAAATACACTTAAATATTCATAAATACCCAAAACCAGTTTATACATTATGAAAACTACTTTTGATATTTTTCCCAGGATATTTATACTGTAAATTATGTTACAAAAATTTATGGTGATTTATTTTAACTGTTTAATATTATTTCTTTAATTAATGACTATTTAAAGGAATAAAACAAGGAAAAATACAAATAACCACTGAAAAATATCTTTTATATTTTTCCCAGCCTATTTATGTACAATAAAAGTTAATTAAAAAGTTTGGGTAATTTTGGAAACTTTTTTTCTATTTATTTCAATTTTTATTGAAATAAATGCTCAAAAATCATAAAATATAATTAAACAGCTTGGAAATCCATTTTTATATTTTTCCCAGCTTAGTATTGTGTAATAACAGTTAAATAAAAAGTTTGAGAATTTTTATCCCTCGAATGCTATTTTCGTGAATTTATGTTGTAATAAGGACTTAAAAATTTGGAAAGTTTATATTCCAAGGTTGTAATTAATCGCCCGATATATAGAATTTCATTACTTCAGAAAAAGTGTAACTAATTGATATAAAATCCAATACTAAAACATAAATTGGCATTTCCCTATATGTAGAATTTAGTATATTAGCATTAGATATCGACATGGAAACTCACTAGTGCGTGTGTTTGATGTCGTAGGATCCCGGTAGTAAGACGTTGGTGCATCCCGAAGTACCGCTTGTGTCTACACAAAACATCGTGAGTATTCACGCACTCCCCTATTTTCAGTTTTTATGTTTTGGGGTGGAAAAGCATGTCCTAAACTATTTATGTTCGTTATATTTAATTGACTCACATAAACTTGATTACTATATTTTGCATATTGTGAGTATTCACGTACTCCCCTATTTTCGGTTTTTATGTTTTGGGGTGGAAAAGCATGTCCTAAACTACTTATGTTCGTTATATCTAATTGATTCGTATAAACTTGATTACTATATTTTGCATATTGTGAGTATTCACGCACTCCCCTATTTTCAGTTTTATGTTTTGGGGTGGAAAAGCATGTCCAGAAAAACTAGTATTTGTATGTTGTATTTAAATTGATTTGTATCAAACACGATTGCTATTGTATTGCTATGTTTCTTTATGTATGTCTATGCAACACAGAACATGAGAACTTATCGTACTAAGGCCCTTCCCTTATCTCTAACCATTAACTCTTTGAGCCAATGGTCATTATGGATAGCGCTATTAGGAATTGACAACTCCTCACTCGCCCGAATCGCTGGAGTGCATGATACCATATTCATCTATGGAACGATAAGCATAGATCTCGATAGGGCTTCAGTCATAGGTTTGGTTGAGACTCATTGTTTGCTCATACACATACAAACTCGTTTCTCGTTACAGCAATAAACTTGTATTCATTAATAGCAATCAACTCTGTTTATCATTAAAGCAATGTACTTGTATTTACGAAAAGCCTTATTTCAAGCTCGATTTTATAAACTTGTGAACTCACCAACTATTTTCATAGTTGACGCTCATTTTACATGCTTTTTCAGGAAATAATTAGTAAGTGGATGTAAAGATTCATCATCATAGAGCATGCTGCATCGTGTTGAAGCTATTATGAAGTTATATTTTGAACAATGTTATTTTGAAAAACTTGTATTCTGTTTCGTTTGAAGCTATGGGTTGTAACTTTTAAATATTGCTATGGTGATGTATCTTTATCTTTTGCATTGAAACCGTTATCGCTGTCATACCTTGCGTTTCCGCTTTAGCGGGGTGTGACAGAAGTGGTATCAGAGCTAAAGTTATAGAGAACATCGGTTTTTCTTTAAGAAAACACAACCTATAACTAAAACTTACAAAGAAATTCTTTTTACATCAAACATATTACTAATATAATTAGGTCGGGAGTTGTATTATTGGACCTCGATTAAACATAGCCTGATCACCTATGTTTAATTAAGAAAAGATTTATACAAAGCTTGAGCTAATTATAATGGGAATATGTTCAACAAAAACATTTGAGAAAACTTTATTTCAAAATTTCAAAAGGTTAATTTTGGTGTGTGTAAGCATTGCATATTATAGGCATGCATTGTCATTTATTTCATATCTCATTGAAACTATGTCACAGTCCATTATGTCAACATCGTCATCTTCCCGCGCTACCGCCTCAGCCGATGAATCCGGCTACGTCACTGTTATCCCTCGACGTAATCCCCCCGCCTCGGTAGAAGAAGACCCATCAGAGGATACGGAAGATATAGGGAACTCGGTGGAGATCAGCAATGACAACGCCCCGAGTCAACGACGCGAGGCATCACCTCCATCGGTGTTGCCACAGCCACCGCTTTATGGACTTCGCATTCGGAGGACAGCGAGGAAGAGTGTTCCCATTCCAGGAAGGATACCCGCCAGCACAGCAGGACATGGCACGGCAGGACCTAGCGGAGTAGGACCCAGCGATGCAGGACCGAGAGCACCCTCACCTCAGCAAGTCATAGGGATGCCTGTCAGACAGCCAGGTATGACCCCGGAGGAGTCCCGGAGATTGCAGTCGATAGCAGCGGGCCTACGTCACAGTCTCGCTGTGATAGCTGGGCATCGAGAAGTTTTGGATGAAGTCTTGGCAGGAATGGAAATCCTGTATCAGCATTCGATGGAGACTGCTGACACTGCTAGTGCTGCTAGACGAGAGGCAGGTCATGCGATGACAGCATATTATGTGTTTGGTGGGCTGTTCCTGATTGTGGTGTTGATGCTTCTTGTTGGGATAGTGATTGGCTTTTGGTTCTGATTTCAGTATTTTGTTTTATTTTGTTTTGAAATGAAAACCCATGTTGGGTGTCTTTTGGGAAAAAATATTTAAAACTTTATTTTGGGATTGATGTATTGGTTTGGTTTTAAGATTATTTCAAATGGTAATGAAAAATTTTATTTTATGTTTGAAAACTTTTACTATGAGGTCAAACCCTAAAATTTATTTGGTAAATGGTTGAATAAAAGAGATTTTTCTTTTCTTTCCTTTCTCAAATCTATATGCATAGTATTAATGCAACCCATTAATTTGACAACACTTACAGTTTTCAAAATGGTAGTGAAATACATATTATACATTATTTTATGTATTTATACGTATTTCTTCTCCTGTGTCATAGAACCATGTCAGGAAGGCCTAATCGCGGGCGCCCACAGAACGAAACACCCGATGTTGCTCAAATGGTAGCACAACAACTCATGCAAGCAATCCCAAACATTGTTACTCAAGTAACTGCAGGACTTATTGCTAACCAAGGAAGTAGTGGAGGATACCGGGGAAACAATGAAAGAGAATGTAACTACAAGTCCTTTATGGCCTGTAAACCTAAGGAGTTCTATGGAAAGGAAGGTGCGGTCGGGTTGCTGAAATGGATTGACAGCATGAAGTCGGTCCTTCTTATTAGCAAATGCCTCGAGCGCAACAAAGTTGAGTATGCATCTTGCCTATTCCAAGATAGGGCATTAACCTGGTGGAATACTCTAGTGCAAACCCGAGGCCGTACAGCAGCATATCAGCTAACTTGGGAAGACCTAAAGAAGCTGCTGATAGAGGAGTATTATCCCAAGGATGAACTTCAGAAACTTGAATCTGAATTCTGGAACCATTCTATGGTTGGAACACAAATAGAGAAGTACACAGTCCGATTTCATGAACTAGCAAAACTAGTACCTCACATGGTTACTCCTGAGGAGAAACGGATAGATCGTTACATCTGGGGTTTGGCACCAGAGATTCGGGGAATGGTTACCTCAGCAAACCCAACTACCATTCAAAGTGCAGTAAGCCTAGCAAATTGACTAACCAATGATGTGATAAGGATGGGAGCATCAGCAAAGGAAAGCTCTAGTAGCAAGAGGAAGCCAACAAATCAGGGAGAGAAGAAATATGGAGGCAAGTCAGGGAGGAAGCAGAAAGTCTCAAGAAATTTTATGGTAAGAGCCCAGGAGCAAGAACCAGTGAAAACTCAAGAACGGGAAGTGCAGGAGCGAAAGCAGTACTCAGGGCCGCTTCCGAAGTGCAATAAGTGTAACTTCCATCACAAGGGAGCTTACCCGGTGTGCCAAAACTGTAAGCAAACAGGCCATTACTCGAAGTATTGTAAGGCGAATAAGGAGGGGAAAAGGACATGTTACGAGTGCGGGAGTACTGATCATCTCCGTAGAGCATGTCCTAAACTGAACAATGGACCTGGTAACAATGGACAAGGCCAAGCAAGGCAAAACTTTCAAGGAAATCAAGTTGGACAGCCAAGAGGTGTAGCCTTTGTGATTGGTGCAGAAGAAGCTCGTCAGAACCCTGAAGTGATAACAGGTACGTTCCTCCTGAACAATCATTTTGCATCAGTAATATTCGATGCGGGAGCAGATAGGAGTTTTGTTTCTTTAGCATTTAGACCGTTAATTGGCTTGAAATCGGTAATGATGAGGAATGCTTATGCTATTGAACTTGCTGATGGGTATGAAATTAGGGCTAGTGATATAATTCCTGGTTGTACTTTGAATTTAGCTGATAAACTCTTTAGCATTGACCTAATTCCTATAGAGCTAGGTAGTTTTGATGTGATAGTAGGGATGGATTGGTTATCCAAAAATAGAGCGGACATTGGTTGTTATGAGAAAGTCATTAGAGTGCCTCTCCCTAATGGAGAAACCCTTATCATACACGATGAGAAACCAGGAAGAAGTTTAAACATAGTATCAAGCATGAAGATTCACAAGTACCTGAAGAAGAATTGTATTGCATTCATGGCTCACGTGCTAGAAAGAGAACCTGAAGCTAAACAACTCAAGGAGATTCCAGTGGTTCAAAACTATCCCGAAGTATTTCCGGTGGAATTGCCCGGTCTACCCCCTTATAGACAGGTCGAATTTCGTATAGAATTAATTCCCGGAGCGGCACCGGTAGCAAAATTGTTTCTCTGCATGGTGTACCCCTATCTATCATTTCTGATAGAGATAGTCGTTTTACATCTCGATTTTGGTGGATGTTACAGAGGGCACTAGGAACCAAGATAGATTTGAGCACAGCTTACCACCCTCAGACAGATGGGCAAACTGAGAGAACAATACAAACATTGGAAGACATGCTACGAGCGTGTGTCATTGAGTTCAAAGGAAATTGGGATACTCATTTACCCCTAATTGAGTTTTCCTACAATAACAGTTACCACACGAGTATCCAATGTGCTCCATATGAGGTATTGTATGGACGCGAGTGTCGTTCGCCCTTATGTTGGATAGAAATCAGAGACAGACAGTTGTCTAGAGTCGAACTTATCCAGGAAACATCTGACAAGATTGCTATCATCAAGGATAAGCTTAAAGCTGCTAGAGATCGTCAGAAAAGTTATGCGGATAATCGTCGAAAACCATTAGAATTCCAAGTAGGAGACAAGGTACTTTTAAAAGTGTCGCCTTGGAAAGGGCTTGTGTGTTTTGGTAAGAAAGGAAAACTAAGCCCGAGATATGTTGGACCCTTTGAAATCCTTGAAAGGATTGGTCCGGTAGCGTATAAACTTCAATTGCCCCAAGAGTTAAGCGCCATTCACGACACATTCCACGTCTCCAACCTTAAGAAATGTCTAGCCGACGAAACATTGATAATACCCCTGGAGGAAATTAAGATCAATGATAAGCTGAGCTTCGTTGAGGAACCGATAGAAATCCTTGACAGGGAGGTAAAACAACTTAAGCGGAGTAAGATCCCGATTTTGAAAGTTCGATGGAACTCAAAACGCGGGCCGGAGTACACCTGGGAGCGCGAGGACTACATAAAGGAAAAGTATCCGCAACTATTCCCTTGCGATGACAAGCGATGACATAGAATGAATTTCGGGACGAAATTCTTTTTAAGTGGGGGATACTGTGACAACTGCCAATTCAGGTCATTCTCGGACTCATGCATCTTTATAAAAACCATTCATGCACAACATGCCATTACCTAGTAGTATAGATTAGGTCAAAAATCTTGCATAAACTAGGATCCAACTAAGGTCTAGGACTAATATACTTGATACTTACAATTCTAGTAAGTTGCTTAGCTACAATAGGAAATGCCAATACTATAATTAGAATAAAACTTCAAGCTTTGTTATAATTGAAATAGGGTATAAAACTCTAAAAATAAGTTAAAACATTCTAATTATACTTCAACATGTTGTTGAATATCAAACAATATTCCAAAAACCCTAAAGAGCCAAAAATCCGAAGTTATAAATTATAAAGCTTAAAAACTTTATAAAATTTGGCTATAAACTTCCTAATATCAAATTTTTATTAATCAAATTATGAATTATAGTCAACGAAATAGAAATTAAATAACCAAGTATTAATCATAATTTATTTTTTTGAAAACAAGATTTTAAATAAATCCAAATTTGCTTAATAAACACTTTTATAAAATTAGGGTTTTTATAAAGATTTAGGAGGGAATTTTATAAAGTTTAAAATTTAGGAGAGAGGAGGCCAAAATGCATGCAAAAACCGGCCATCACCTCTCCCCATGCCCTCTCTCTTCCCCAAAACACAATCATTAAGCTTAAACCCCCACTCCACCTCTTCCTCTTCACTCTATCACTTCACTCTCTTCACACACTTTACTCTCTTCTTCCCTCTCTCTAAACTCACGAAAATCCTCTCAATTCTCTGCAAAATTTTGAGATTGTGAAGCCCTTGAAGTGTTCTTACTTCTCTCAAGGTCAAAACCAAGGTAAACAACAACATCTTCTTCCATAAGTTTCATGGTTAAACCTCTTTTTCTTCTTAGTCTTCTCTTCTTTTCGGATTCTATGCCATTCCATGGCTAGAATTCTTTAATTTTCCCTTGTGGTTTGTAGATTCTCACCATAACACAATTCATGTGTTAGAGATGGTGAAAATCCGGGATCAAACCCATGCAAGGAGTGGAAAAGATGCACATATGATCATGTGACATCAAAACCTAATATTTCATGTTCTTCTCCATTTCTTTTGTGTTCATGCATGAACAAAAGCATTTAAACCATTTCTAGTACATCTTGGATGCTCATTCATTCCATGCATGTGTTAGAAATCGGGCCTTACCAAAGACATGCATGATGTTCTTGTTGAAATACCCTAATAATGCACACAAGCAAACATGCAATCTGCCAGATTACTTTGTTCGACTTTGAACAGTCATAACTCAGCCATTTATTAACCAAATCATGATATTCTTTTTGTATTGGTTATTTCCACCAATTAACTTTCAAACCCGACTGGTCTTACTGTAAAATATTAAATATCCGATTTTTGGCAGATTTTACAAAAAGATTGCGCATACAGCTCTTTTTCTGTGATCACTATTTTTGTCTTGCATAATCAATGGCCTTAAACCCAACCATAAATCTGAGGAAAAATACCTTAGAAACTTAACATACCTAGTGAATGATGGTTGAAATTTCGTGGCTTAAAACCTCACTGAATGGGCTACACAAATTCATGAACTTCAGCCACATCTACACTTCATGCATTATTGCATGCAACTTTTCTTAAATTGTTTGGAATCATTACCCTCATTTCTCTTCAGAATACATTCTTAACATTTCTCCTTTTGAAAGCTCTTGCATGCATGAGATAATCTGGAAAATTTCAAGAGCTTTTGTTATTTCTTTGATTTATTAGAGTTATTGCTAAAACCAAGGGCATAAATCATATAAAATACTTCCAGAGGTCAATAAATCCTAAATAAATTCATGGATGATACTTATGGGGAATAATGAACCCTCACCAAATTTCAGAAATTTTTGTTACTGTTTAATACGATTTCTAATTTTCTTTTATTTAGGACATGATAAATTACAAAACCCCCATAGAGGATATGAAAATTGTATCTAAAAATTTTCGCATACCTTAACTGTTATGGATAACTTCAGAAAATAATTTCAAGATTTTTCATCATGTCTTACTATTTTTACCAATTCTTGGTAATTATAATGGTCTAAAAATGGGAAAAATAGTTCTGATTTTCCAAAATTCATGAAAATTTACCAGGATATAATATTATACGGTAGGAGGTTACATAAAGATTTTGAATATTTTTCTCTACTGTAAACTATTTTTCTCTTATTTTCTAATGTTAATTGCACTAAAATACACTTAAATATTCATAAATACCAAAAACCAGTTTATACATTATGAAAACTACTTTTGATATTTTTCCCAGGATATTTATACTGTAAATTATGTTACAAAAATTTATGGTGATTTATTTTAACTGTTTAATATTATTTCTTTAATTAATGACTATTTAAAGGAATAAAACAAGGAAAAATACAAATAACCACTGAAAAATATCTTTTATATTTTTCCCAGTCTATTTATGTACAATAAAAGTTAATTAAAAAGTTTGGGTAATTTTGGAAACTTTTTTTCTATTTATTTCAATTTTTATTGAAATAAATGCTCAAAAATCATAAAATATAATTAAACAGCTTGGAAATCCATTTTTATATTTTTCCCAGCTTAGTATTGTGTAATAACAGTTAAAAAAAAAGTTTGAGAATTTTTATCCCTCGAATGCTATTTTCGTGAATTTATGTTGTAATAAGGACTTAAAAATTTGGAAAGTTTATATTCCAAGGTTGTAATTAATCGCCCGATATATAGAATTTCATTACTTCAGAAAAAGTGTAACTAATTGATATAAAATCCAATACTAAAACATAAATTGGCATTTCCCTATATGTAGAATTTAGTATATTAGCATTAGATATCGACATGGAAACTCACTAGTGCGTGTGTTTGATGTCGTAGGATCCCGGTAGTAAGACGTTGGTGCATCCCGAAGTACCGCTTGTGTCTACACAAAACATCGTGAGTATTCACGCACTCCCCTATTTTTAGTTTTTATGTTTTGGGGTGGAAAAGCATGTCCTAAACTATTTATGTTCGTTATATTTAATTGACTCACATAAACTTGATTACTATATTTTGCATATTGTGAGTATTCACGTACTCCCCTATTTTCGGTTTTTATGTTTTGGGGTGGAAAAGCATGTCCTAAACTACTTATGTTCGTTATATCTAATTGATTCGTATAAACTTGATTACTATATTTTGCATATTGTGAGTATTCACGCACTCCCCTATTTTCAGTTTTATGTTTTGGGGTGGAAAAGCATGTCCAGAAAAACTAGTATTTGTATGTTGTATTTAAATTGATTTGTATCAAACACGATTGCTATTGTATTGCTATGTTTCTTTATGTATGTCTATGCAACACGGAACATGAGAACTTATCGTACTAAGGCCCTTCCCTTATCTCTAACCATTAACTCTTTGAGCCAATGGTCATTATGGATAGCGCTATTAGGAATTGACAACTCCTCACTCGCCCGAATCGCTGGAGTGCATGATACCATATTCATCTATGGAACGATAAGCATAGATCTCGATAGGGCTTCAGTCATAGGTTTGGTTGAGACTCATTGTTTGCTCATACACATACAAACTCGTTTCTCGTTACAGCAATAAACTTGTATTCATTAATAGCAATCAACTCTGTTTATCATTAAAGCAATGTACTTGTATTTACGAAAAGCCTTATTTCAAGCTCGATTTTATAAACTTGTGAACTCACCAACTATTTTCATAGTTGACGCTCGTTTTACATGCTTTTTCAGGAAATAATTAGTAAGTGGATGTAAAGATTCATCATCATAGAGCATGCTGCATCGTGTTGAAGCTATTATGAAGTTATATTTTGAACAATGTTATTTTGAAAAACTTGTATTCTGTTTCGTTTGAAGCTATGGGTTGTAACTTTTAAATATTGCTATGGTGATGTATCTTTATCTTTTGCATTGAAACCGTTATCGCTGTCATACCTTGCGTTTCCGCTTTAGCGGGGTGTGACAGAAGTGGTATCAGAGCTAAAGTTATAGAGAACATCGGTTTTTCTTTAAGAAAACACAACCTATAACTAAAACTTACAAAGAAATTCTTTTTACATCAAACATATTACTAATATAATTAGGTCGGGAGTTGTATTATTGGACCTCGATTAAACATAGCCTGATCACCTATGTTTAATTAAGAAAAGATTTATACAAAGCTTGAGCTAATTATAATGGGAATATGTTCAACAAAAACATTTGAGAAAACTTTATTTCAAAATTTCAAAAGGTTAATTTTGGTGTGTGTAAGCATTGCATATTATAGGCATGCATTGTCATTTATTTCATATCTCATTGAAACTATGTCACAGTCCATTATGTCAACATCGTCATCTTCCCGCGCTACCGCCTCAGCCGATGAATCCGGCTACGTCACTGTTATCCCTCGACGTAATCCCCCCGCCTCGGTAGAAGAAGACCCATCAGAGGATACGGAAGATATAGGGAACTCGGTGGAGATCAGCAATGACAACGCCCCGAGTCAACGACGCGAGGCATCACCTCCATCGGTGTTGCCACAGCCACCGCTTTATGGACTTCGCATTCGGAGGACAGCGAGGAAGAGTGTTCCCATTCCAGGAAGGATACCCGCCAGCACAGCAGGACATGGCACGGAAGGACCTAGCGGAGTAGGACCCAGCGATGCAGGACCGAGAGCACCCTCACCTCAGCAAGTCATAGGGATGCCTGTCAGACAGCCAGGTATGACCCCGGAGGAGTCCCGGAGATTGCAGTCGATAGCAGCGGGCCTACGTCACAGTCTCGCTGTGATAGCTGGGCATCGAGAAGTTTTGGATGAAGTCTTGGCAGGAATGGAAATCCTGTATCAGCATTCGATGGAGACTGCTGACACTGCTAGTGCTGCTAGACGAGAGGCAGGTCATGCGATGACAACATATTATGTGTTTGGTGGGCTGTTCCTGATTGTGGTGTTGATGCTTCTTGTTGGGATAGCGATTGGCTTTTGGTTCTGATTTCAGTATTTTGTTTTATTTTGTTTTGAAATGAAAACCCATGTTGGGTGTCTTTTGGGAAAAAATATTTAAAACTTTATTTTGGGATTGATGTATTGGTTTGGTTTTAAGATTATTTCAAATGGTAATGAAAAATTTTATTTTATGTTTGAAAACTTTTACTATGAGGTCAAACCCTAAAATTTATTTGGTAAATGGTTGAATAAAAGAGATTTTTCTTTTCTTTCCTTTCTCAAATCTATATGCATAGTATTAATGCAACCCATTAATTTGACAACACTTACAGTTTTCAAAATGGTAGTGAAATACATATTATACATTATTTTATGTATTTATACGTATTTCTTCTCCTGTGTCATAGAACCATGTCAGGAAGGCCTAATCGCGGGCGCCCACAGAACGAAACACCCGATGTTGCTCAAATGGTAGCACAACAACTCATGCAAGCAATCCCAAACATTGTTACTCAAGTAACTGCAGGACTTATTGCTAACCAAGGAAGTAGTGGAGGATACCGGGGAAACAATGAAAGAGAATGTAACTACAAGTCCTTTATGGCCTGTAAACCTAAGGAGTTCTATGGAAAGGAAGGTGCGGTCGGGTTGCTGAAATGGATTGACAGCATGAAGTCGGTCCTTCTTATTAGCAAATGCCTCGAGCGCAACAAAGTTGAGTATGCATCTTGCCTATTCCAAGATAGGGCATTAACCTGGTGGAATACTCTAGTGCAAACCCGAGGCCGTACAGCAGCATATCAGCTAACTTGGGAAGACCTAAAGAAGCTGCTGATAGAGGAGTATTATCCCAAGGATGAACTTCAGAAACTTGAATCTGAATTCTGGAACCATTCTATGGTTGGAACACAAATAGAGAAGTACACAGTCCGATTTCATGAACTAGCAAAACTAGTACCTCACATGGTTACTCCTGAGGAGAAACGGATAGATCGTTACATCTGGGGTTTGGCACCAGAGATTCGGGGAATGGTTACCTCAGCAAACCCAACTACCATTCAAAGTGCAGTAAGCCTAGCAAATTGACTAACCAATGATGTGATAAGGATGGGAGCATCAGCAAAGGAAAGCTCTAGTAGCAAGAGGAAGCCAACAAATCAGGGAGAGAAGAAATATGGAGGCAAGTCAGGGAGGAAGCAGAAAGTCTCAAGAAATTTTATGGTAAGAGCCCAGGAGCAAGAACCAGTGAAAACTCAAGAACGGGAAGTGCAGGAGCGAAAGCAGTACTCAGGGCCGCTTCCGAAGTGCAATAAGTGTAACTTCCATCACAAGGGAGCTTACCCGGTGTGCCAAAACTGTAAGCAAACAGGCCATTACTCGAAGTATTGTAAGGTGAATAAGGAGGGGAAAAGGACATGTTACGAGTGCGGGAGTACTGATCATCTCCGTAGAGCATGTCCTAAACTGAACAATGGACCTGGTAACAATGGACAAGGCCAAGCAAGGCAAAACTTTCAAGGAAATCAAGTTGGACAGCCAAGAGGTGTAGCCTTTGTGATTGGTGCAGAAGAAGCTCGTCAGAACCCTGAAGTGATAACAGGTACGTTCCTCCTGAACAACCATTTTGCATCAGTAATATTCGATGCGGGAGCAGATAGGAGTTTTGTTTCTTTAGCATTTAGACCGTTAATTGGCTTGAAATCGGTAATGATGAAGAATGCTTATGCTATTGAACTTGCTGATGGGTATGAAATTAGGGCTAGTGATATAATTCCTGGTTGTACTTTGAATTTAGCTGATAAACTCTTTAGCATTGACCTAATTCCTATAGAGCTAGGTAGTTTTGATGTGATAGTAGGGATGGATTGGTTATCCAAAAATAGAGCGGACATTGGTTGTTATGAGAAAGTCATTAGAGTGCCTCTCCCTAATGGAGAAACCCTTATCATACACGATGAGAAACCAGGAAGAAGTTTAAACATAGTATCAAGCATGAAGATTCACAAGTACCTGAAGAAGAATTGTATTGCATTCATGGCTCACGTGCTAGAAAGAGAACCTGAAGCTAAACAACACAAGGAGATTCCAGTGGTTCAAAACTATCCCGAAGTATTTCCGGTGGAATTGCCCGGTCTACCCCCTTATAGACAGGTCGAATTTCGTATAGAATTAATTCCCGGAGCGGCACCGGTAGCAAAATTGTTTCTCTGCATGGTGTACCCCTATCTATCATTTCTGATAGAGATAGTCGTTTTACATCTCGATTTTGGTGGATGTTACAGAGGGCACTAGGAACCAAGATAGATTTGAGCACAGCTTACCACCCTCAGACAGATGGGCAAACTGAGAGAACAATACAAACATTGGAAGACATGCTACGAGCGTGTGTCATTGAGTTCAAAGGAAATTGGGATACTCATTTACCCCTAATTGAGTTTTCCTACAATAACAGTTACCACACGAGTATCCAATGTGCTCCATATGAGGTATTGTATGGACGCGAGTGTCGTTCGCCCTTATGTTGGATAGAAATCAGAGACAGACAGTTGTCTAGAGTCGAACTTATCCAGGAAACATCTGACAAGATTGCTATCATCAAGGATAAGCTTAAAGCTGCTAGAGATCGTCAGAAAAGTTATGCGGATAATCGTCGAAAACCATTAGAATTCCAAGTAGGAGACAAGGTACTTTTAAAAGTGTCGCCTTGGAAAGGGCTTGTGTGTTTTGGTAAGAAAGGAAAACTAAGCCCGAGATATGTTGGACCCTTTGAAATCCTTGAAAGGATTGGTCCGGTAGCGTATAAACTTCAATTGCCCCAAGAGTTAAGCGCCATTCACGACACATTCCATGTCTCCAACCTTAAGAAATGTCTAGCCGACGAAACATTGATAATACCCCTGGAGGAAATTAAGATCAATGATAAGCTGAGCTTCGTTGAGGAACCGATAGAAATCCTTGACAGGGAGGTAAAACAACTTAAGCGGAGTAAGATCCCGATTTTGAAAGTTCGATGGAACTCAAAACGCGGGCCGGAGTACACCTGGGAGCGCGAGGACTACATAAAGGAAAAGTATCCGCAACTATTCCCTTGCGATGACAAGCGATGACATAGAATGAATTTCGGGACGAAATTCTTTTTAAGTGGGGGATACTGTGACAACTGCCAATTCAGGTCATTCTCGGACTCATGCATCTTTATAAAAACCATTCATGCACAACATGCCATTACCTAGTAGTATAGATTAGGTCAAAAATCTTGCATAAACTAGGATCCAACTAAGGTCTAGGACTAATATAGTTGATACTTACAATTCTAGTAAGTTGCTTAGCTACAATAGGAAATGCCAATACTATAATTAGAATAAAACTTCAAGCTTTGTTATAATTGAAATAGGGTATAAAACTCTAAAAATAAATTAAAACATTCTAATTATACTTCAACATGTTGTTGAATATCAAACAATATTCCAAAAACCCTAAAGAGCCAAAAATCCGAAGTTATAAATTATAAAGCTTAAAAACTTTATAAAATTTGGCTATAAACTTCCTAATATCAAATTTTTATTAATCAAATTATGAATTATAGTCAACGAAATAGAAATTAAATAACCAAGTATTAATCATAATTTATTTTTTTGAAAACAAGATTTTAAATAAATCCAAATTTGCTTAATAAACACTTTTATAAAATTAGGGTTTTTATAAAGATTTAGGAGGGAATTTTATAAAGTTTAAAATTTAGGAGAGAGGAGGCCAAAATGCATGCAAAAACCGGCCATCACCTCTCCCCATGCCCTCTCTCTTCCCCAAAACACAATCATTAAGCTTAAACCCCCACTCCACCTCTTCCTCTTCACTCTATCACTTCACTCTCTTCACACACTTTACTCTCTTCTTCCCTCTCTCTAAACTCACGAAAATCCTCTCAATTCTCTGCAAAATTTCGAGATTGTGAAGCCCTTGAAGTGTTCTTACTTCTCTCAAGGTCAAAACCAAGGTAAACAACAACATCTTCTTCCATAAGTTTCATGGTTAAACCTCTTTTTCTTCTTAGTCTTCTCTTCTTTTCGGATTCTATGCCATTCCATGGCTAGAATTCTTTAATTTTCCCTTGTGGTTTGTAGATTCTCACCATAACACAATGCATGTGTTAGAGATGGTGAAAATCCGGGATCAAACCCATGCAAGGAGTGGAAAAGATGCACATATGATCATGTGACATCAAAACCTAATATTTCATGTTCTTCTCCATTTCTTTTGTGTTCATGCATGAACAAAAGCATTTAAACCATTTCTAGTACATCTTGGATGCTCATTCATTCCATGCATGTGTTAGAAATCGGGCCTTACCAAAGACATGCATGATGTTCTTGTTGAAATACCCTAATAATGCACACAAGCAAACATGCAATCTGCCAGATTACTTTGTTCGACTTTGAACAGTCATAACTCAGCCATTTATTAACCAAATCATGATATTCTTTTTGTATTGGTTATTTCCACCAATTAACTTTCAAACCCGACTGGTCTTACTGTAAAATATTAAATATCCGATTTTTGGCAGATTTTACAAAAAGATTGCGCATACAGCTCTTTTTCTGTGATCACTATTTTTGTCTTGCATAATCAATGGCCTTAAACCCAACCATAAATCTGAGGAAAAATACCTTAGAAACTTAACATACCTAGTGAATGATGGTTGAAATTTCGTGGCTTAAAACCTCACTGAATGGGCTACACAAATTCATGAACTTCAGCCACATCTACACTTCATGCATTATTGCATGCAACTTTTCTTAAATTGTTTGGAATCATTACCCTCATTTCTCTTCAGAATACATTCTTAACATTTTTCCTTTTGAAAGCTCTTGCATGCATGAGATAATCTGGAAAATTTCAAGAGCTTTTGTTATTTCTTTGATTTATTAGAGTTATTGCTAAAACCAAGGGCATAAATCATATAAAATACTTCCAGAGGTCAATAAATCCTAAATAAATTCATGGATGATACTTATGGGGAATAATGACCCCTCACCAAATTTCAGAAATTTTTGTTACTGTTTAATACGATTTCTAATTTTCTTTTATTTAGGACATGATAAATTACAAAACCCCCATAGAGGATATGAAAATTGTATCTAAAAATTTTCGCATACCTTAACTGTTATGGATAACTTCAGAAAATAATTTCAAGATTTTTCATCATGTCTTACTATTTTTACCAATTCTTGGTAATTATAATGGTCTAAAAATGGGAAAAATAGTTCTGATTATCCAAAATTCATGAAAATTTACCAGGATATAATATTATACGGTAGGAGGTTACATAAAGATTTTGAATATTTTTCTCTACTGTAAACTATTTTTCTCTTATTTTCTAATGTTAATTGCACTAAAATACACTTAAATATTCATAAATACCAAAAACCAGTTTATACATTATGAAAACTACTTTTGATATTTTTCCCAGGATATTTATACTGTAAATTATGTTACAAAAATTTATGGTGATTTATTTTAACTGTTTAATATTATTTCTTTAATTAATGACTATTTAAAGGAATAAAACAAGGAAAAATACAAATAACCACTGAAAAATATCTTTTATATTTTTCCCAGTCTATTTATGTACAATAAAAGTTAATTAAAAAGTTTGGGTAATTTTGGAAACTTTTTTTCTATTTATTTAAATTTTTATTGAAATAAATGCTCAAAAATCATAAAATATAATTAAACAGCTTGGAAATCCATTTTTATATTTTTCCCAGCTTAGTATTGTGTAATAACAGTTAAATAAAAAGTTTGAGAATTTTTATCCCTCGAATGCTATTTTCGTGAATTTATGTTGTAATAAGGACTTAAAAATTTGGAAAGTTTATATTCCAAGGTTGTAATTAATCGCCCGATATATAGAATTTCATTACTTCAGAAAAAGTGTAACTAATTGATATAAAATCCAATACTAAAACATAAATTGGCATTTCCCTATATGTAGAATTTAGTATATTAGCATTAGATATCGACATGGAAACTCACTAGTGCGTGTGTTTGATGTCGTAGGATCCCGGTAGTAAGACGTTGGTGCATCCCGAAGTACCGCTTGTGTCTACACAAAACATCGTGAGTATTCACGCACTCCCCTATTTTCAGTTTTTATGTTTTGGGGTGGAAAAGCATGTCCTAAACTATTTATGTTCGTTATATTTAATTGACTCACATAAACTTGATTACTATATTTTGCATATTGTGAGTATTCACGTACTCCCCTATTTTCGGTTTTTATGTTTTGGGGTGGAAAAGCATGTCCTAAACTACTTATGTTCATTATATCTAATTGATTCGTATAAACTTGATTACTATATTTTGCATATTGTGAGTATTCACGCACTCCCCTATTTTCAGTTTTATGTTTTGGGGTGGAAAAGCATGTCCAGAAAAACTACTATTTGTATGTTGTATTTAAATTGATTTGTATCAAACACGATTGCTATTGTATTGCTATGTTTCTTTATGTATGTCTATGCAACACGGAACATGAGAACTTATCGTACTAAGGCCCTTCCCTTATCTCTAACCATTAACTCTTTGAGCCAATGGTCATTATGGATAGCGCTATTAGGAATTGACAACTGCTCACTCGCCCGAATCGCTGGAGTGCATGATACCATATTCATCTATGGAACGATAAGCATAGATCTCGATAGGGCTTCAGTCATAGGTTTGGTTGAGACTCATTGTTTGCTCATACACATACAAACTCGTTTCTCGTTATAGCAATAAACTTGTATTCATTAATAGCAATCAACTATGTTTATCATTAAAGCAATGTACTGTATTTACGAAAAGCCTTATTTCAAGCTCGATTTTATAAACTTGTGAACTCACCAACTATTTTCATAGTTGACGCTCGTTTTACATGCTTTTTCAGGAAATAATTAGTAAGTGGATGTAAAGATTCATCATCATAGAGCATGCTGCATCGTGTTGAAGCTATTATGAAGTTATATTTTGAACAATGTTATTTTGAAAAACTTGTATTCTGTTTCGTTTGAAGCTATGGGTTGTAAATTTTAAATATTGCTATGGTGATGTATCTTTATCTTTTGCATTGAAACCGTTATCGCTCTCATACCTTGCGTTTCCGCTTTAGCGGGGTGTGACAAAGGGATAGTGCAGATTCTTATCAAGACTAACACTTCACACAATTGGTCTTAGTTGGTCTTTGTCTCATCCAAGACATCACAACTTACCAATCTCAAATGTACAAGGGTAGAAACATTTTACACTACATTTGGTAAGTGTTTTAAACCTTACTTTATGTCACTCAATGTTACAATCTTGGAGTATGACTCTAAGAATTGTTTTGGAACGAAATATGACTCATCTTCTTGATTTTAACCAATCCAAAAATTCATGACCTCTCTTCTTAGCCATAACAATGCACTAAGACGTCCTTAGAGTATGAATTTGTGATATGGTTTCATAACCATTAAGATGATCATGAAATACGATACTAAAGTACTCTCCCATCCTTTCAGATTTGAGAAACTTTTATCTTTCTGCCTAATTTGATTCTTCTCATTTGTTTTGTCATACATTGTAACCTTTCCAATGTTACAGAATTATACTTAACCTTATAAGTATAATCATATTTACTAATCTTCAGTACATCATGACAAATTAATCTTTGTGGTGGACCTTGACCAGCGCACACCCAGTGTACCTAATTCCTTAGTCCTTCAATTGACTCACATATACATGTGATCAAAGAATTAGTCTTAATTTTCAAAGATGAAAATTCTCATTCATCATACAATACAACTTGTATGATTCCAAGTTTTTGTCCAATTGAAACTTGGGTGATGAAAAACTTTCTTCATTTGGTAAATTCAGACACTACCACAAATGAAAGAATCAAATCCACTTTCCAATATTGCTATTACTGGAAACATATAAGCAACAATTTTCCACAGATGCCATTGTAAGGATATGTTTAAAATAAATAATATTTAAAACCTTTTTTTCTTTTATTTTAAAACTTTGCGGAAAAACTTATCCTTACAATCCACATGAAAACCTTGTTGTTATCTATTCATAAGCAACATATATTATAACTCTTAAGCAACAGCTCAAAATTCTGATTGCCGAACCATGCGATCGAAAACCCACCTTTGCAATCAGAATCAACATATACTTACTTTAAGCTTCCTATCTTTTCTTTGATTCTTAAAAACATCAGCATGTGACCCATTCACATTATGTAATAAGAATCTCCAAATAGGAACTTAATAGAGTTAGAAAGTGGACTTTACCCGAAGTAGAGTCAAACCTCTTGACTTGATCAACCTTATGACCTTTCAGGTGAATAGGACAGCTTCGCAACCAATGCCCCTTCCTTTGGCAACAAAACACATGGACCCTTTGGTAATGGCACATGAGACTATCTCAGACTTAGCCTTTCTCTTTACCATTTGGTCATCCGAGTTGACTATGGCCGATCCCTTTCCATTGGGAAGAGAAATCATTTTCTAGATATCCAATGCTACCATTGTCAATGTCCATTTAAGACTTGGGAAGTTGTTCTTTTAATCAAACATGCTTTACTGGTGTTCCAAATCATTGCTGATTCCACAACACCAAGCAAATAGATAACATCATTAAGGGTCATTCATAGTCCGTCTCATAGTAGTCCCAATGAGACTCACTATGTTACTAAGAAAGCGATTGAACATCCAACTTTCACGGGACTTTGACACCCAACGCTCCCGGCTTGTCAGTATGTGACTTTATCTCCAAGATGTGAGCACACATAGACTATGCTTGCCAATAGGTATTGAGTGACTTTAAACTTTTCAAGAACTTGTGGGTGATGGAGAATAATTGGAGGAAGTGAAGGAAGTGAAGCTTGATGTTGAGGGACACCATCTTCAAGAGATTTGGGAAGATCATAGTTGTCTGAACCAGACATCTATAATGGGAGAAAATCAAGTTAGTTGATTCAAAATCCTTAATATAACACCCAATATGAAATATTAAGGCTAGGACCCAACACAATATTTTATAATTTGGAAGAGGGATGCCGTAATCCAAGCTATAAAATATTTGAAGGTAGGCGAATGACGGTTCACCAAGTTCCACCATGAAAAACGAAATAATTTATTAGGTTTTAATTGGATTTGAAATTCCTACATCTTTTGAGATTCATTGAACTTTTTCAATGGCATGTTTCAATCTCGAGTGTGCCCTCTCAAATTTTGTAACTGGGATGCCGAGGATCACAAAACAAGGTGTGAATAACCATACCAATTCACTTGGTACCCTTAATATTATCACCCAATCAATGTGCCGGTTAACCACACACGCTCCATTGATCTATGACAAACATTAAGTCACCCTTCGTGATCCTTACTAGTCCAAGTTAGTGTGTCGGTTAACCACACACGCTCCACCAACGACTTGGTAAGGTACAAAGTGTGAATTCCATGGGCTAGCACCAAATTCAAATTTTTCCTAAAGTAACTAAGATTGGGAATTAAATAAAACATTTAGTTACTTTATAATTATCATTATACTTTTAATGAGAATTTAAAGTCATTGTCCTACCCGTTCGGCTAACGACCCTCCACCAGTCAAGCAAGCGGTGTGTGAGAGTGGACACCCATTAAGTTGCCATTTTATAGGCAACAACCTTATACCCACCTTGTAGACCGGCTTCATGAATGAGGCCTACTAACGGTAAAACGACTTGTTCTTATACATATATATATATATATATATATATATATATATATATATATAATAATTAACCATTAATCTTATAATAGTATAAGGGTAGAATTTTAACTTTTAAAACTTCTAGGGTATGGAATTAAAGTTTGTGTGAGACTTTACAAATTCCAAAAGTTGAGGGCAAGTTTTGAACAATTCATAAACTTTTGGATATTCATAACTTATGAGTTTTAATTAAGTGTTTAATACTTTTAATGAAGAGTCTCTTGGAAATCCATAACTTGAGGACAAGTTATCAAGTCCATAAAAGCATTTATTAGAAAAACTCTTCTAAAGTGTAACTTATGACTTCTTAAAAACATTTTAAAATTTTTTTTTGGAATTCCATAACTTGAGGATAAATTATGAATTCCATTAAAACACATAAAGATCAAGAATTAACTAACAAACAATTTGCAAATAATTCCTATGATCTAACAAAACTCATATGAACATGAACATCCACATCAACAATTTCAAGAATCATATGAACACATATAAACTTTAAATTTTGATTATAACTTTGAAATTGGTCCACCATCATCATTACCACATCAAAAACAGGTTTTATGAGTCCAAAACAGTTTAAGGTAATGAATCTAGACCAATTCCAGCACCAAAACTCGAAGATATGTTGTCTGGGGTTCCAACTCATCGAGTGCATGAACCAACTCGCCGAGTTGGATGAATTTTGTCTTGGACTCGTCGAGTCCCTTCATGGACTCGGCGAGTCTGCTGTGCAGACAACACATAACCTTCGATTTTTCAGCAATCTGCAACAAGCATTCAAGAAAACAAGCCTAGGCTCTGATACCACTGTTGGGTTTTGAGCAATCTAACACTTCCTCAGTGTGCATGCAACCCTAATAAGCCTTGGATCTATGTTTTCTTCTTAAATACATGCAAATAATAACTTCCAAGGTTTCTTCCTAACTAGCATAGCATAAGGATTATGAATCATAAAAGTACTAGTAGAAATACATACCTTTTGATGATGGTTGATTGTTTGGAGTTTGAGAGCAAAGCACCAATAGTGTGAATGCCTCAAATCGAATCACAAATCACCACAAACACTTGGAAAACTTTGAGAGAGTAGTATACTTTCTTGTGGAATCGGCCACCACTAAGTCTCACACTACTAGTGTCATTTCTTGCATCATATGCTTCTTTATATAGTGTGCATGGTTAGGGTGAAACCCTAATAACCCATGTCTTTTCCTTTCCAAGGATCCATGGGTTAAAAACTCCATGGACTTCCATATTAGCTTAGCCCATTAACAAATGAGTATTAGCCCACACTATATAAAATATAATAGCCCATAATTTAATTAGTCTTCTTTTTAATCTCTAAATTAATTCATAATTAATTTAAGACTAAAACTAATTAAATAACATGACTTCATATTAATATATTATAACTTATAATATATTAATAAATCGTAAGTATACAATTATCATAAAATTATCCATAAATCGTTTGGGTGAAGTGCAACCCAAATGGACCATGCCGGGCCGGGTCAAGTATGTACCAAATAAGTTATGGACTTAGACACCTTATCCAACAGTTACCAGTCTATAGTATGAGTTTGCGTATAGATCTATACTGGATTGACTATCCTACACTTTGTTGCTAGCTACAGCAGGACCTGCAGGTCTGCGGGTGCCAAACGTCATTCCGTTATTACGACCATTCGTATGTCGCTGTTACCAGTCGATAGTATGGTGCAATTAATCACATGATGCCTTAATATAAATCCGGTTTAAGGTAGTTAGTACAACAGTAGTTCTTATAGCACTACGTTTTAGTACTACATTAATTTTCCCTGTACATATATTTAGTGATCTTTTCACTTAAACTATAAATGTAAAAACTATATTTTGATAATGATAGTTACACTTGGGAAAAATTACACACTTTTACAAGAGACGAAAATATAGAACAGTTAAGTCTTGGTAGAAGACTACATTGAGAACAGTTAGGGCTTGGTAGAAGACACCCTTATAAAATAGTAGGAATCATAGGGATTTCTTGAGTTTTTCAAACGTTTACAGTTGTTTTACAAACATTTTCATACTTACAGTTCATATACAAATTGTTACATACAAATTAAGACACTAAATGCTTATGATCTCACCAGCTTCAAAGCTGATACTCGCTTTCAAAATTACTTGTATTCTCAGGTCATCATAGACAGGTACCGATGCAAGGAGAAAGGAAGATGGAGCTTGTTCAAGACTCATCTTTCATTTTGATTTATGCTTTAGTGTTTATCAAAATTTGATACAACATACTTGTATAATAATTATATTATTAATGCAATGGATGATGTTGTTGCTTTTTTACTACTTTTCATTGTTGTGATATTGTACATGACGTCCTCCGCCCCAGAACGTTTCTGCCGTTCTTGGTTTTGGGGTGTGACAGTGCAGTAACATTACGAAAGGATCATTGCATAAAATGTTAGAATCTAACATATTCCATAAGTGGAAATGTGTTCATTTATTTCACAAAGTAAGAACCATAGGTAAATATTGTGTGCATGCTGAGAGCATGGGACAAGTGTCGTAGTAATTCAAGTAAAAAGTTGATTACCCGAAACAACAAATAATGAGTAATTGATATGGTGATAAATAAAAGGTGTTTTATTTATACTCAAGGGTTTGGGACCATATAGGATTAGTATTATTCTTGTTTTTCACTTTGCATGTTTTGACTTCCTGAATAATTAATTATTTCAGAATAATTGAATTATTCGAACGGACCACAGTCATTCATATGTTGGAAGTAGGTATGAATGAAGACTGTCGTGAATTGGTGTGTGGATTGTCTAAAGTGTATTAGACATAAGCAAATGTTTGCTACAATGTTCATGAGTTCTTATGAATACGATTTGAGCATTGGATTAAACCCGCGCTCACTTGGATCACTTCATGGATTTTCTCACAAGTGATTAGTGAGACGATAATATCTTATATTCTTGAAACCGAGATGTGTGAGCTATATCTTGCGAATCCGTTGCACATTGGTAATATGTAAACACACTAGTAACTTGGTGTTATAAAACATATTGTTGTGTGTGATTCGGTAAGTGAGTGCAAGCGAGCATTGAGTCAAAGTTTATCCGTTCCTTTTATCCAAAGTAGGATAAAAGTGATTTATGTGGGCCCCCCGATGATTTTTTGATGGCACCTAAGTGCTTGGCCAAGCCGGGACTAAATTGATGTGTTCAATTGTAGTCTGTTGTCAATCATCATAAATCTGAATTCGGGAAACAACACATACACAGAGAGAATGATTTAGATTCATGTCTCAATCTATACGATCTCTAGAATGGAGGAATATATGATCCCTTATGTAAAGGACATGTGTATCTGATCGGATCAGAGTTGACAGGGGCTTTAGAAAGCTACAATTGCAGATCAGGATCTGAAGTAATATGCAGAATAGTTATTAGACTTATCCAAGTGGTTGACTGTTGGATTAGTGTCTAAGTCCATAACTATTTTGGTATGTACTTGACCCGATGGTGCATGGTCCTTTTGGATTGCCTTCACCAAAGCAACTTGATAGGATGAATTATGGAGAGAAAGGATTAATTATGATTTATTAATATATTATGGGAATAATATATTAAAGCAGAAATCATACTGTTTAATTAATATTAGTCAAGAATTAATAAGAATTAAGTTTGTGACTAAAAGAGATTAATTAAGGTTTAGGGGCTGGAATTGTAATTATAAGATAATTGCAATTGGGCCATGGATTACCTTAAATTATAAGGTTGGACGAATTCTATGGGGAAACCCATTAGAAATCGTCCAAGGCTTGCTAAGGAAGGAGTCCATGGGTTGCTTAGGGCTTAAGCAACCAAATTAGGGTTTCCTTGTTAGATAACCCTAATAGCCTCACTATTTAAAGAACCCTTATGCCCCAAAAACGTGGTGAACTTGTTGATTAGGGTTTCCACACGTTTTAGGCAGCCTCCTTCTATTCTCTTCTTCATCCTCTTGCTCTTGGTGTTTGTGAACCATTAGAGGAGTGACATTTGTGACTCTAAGCTTTCTAAAGTCAATACAAGGAGGATTTGAGATTGTTATTGCTACATAACAATCAAGGTATGATCTAAAACCTAATTCATATGTTATATTGATTATTATATACTAGATCTAGGGTTTATAGTCTTGGATAACTTGCATGTGCAATAGAGAAACCTAGATCCAAGCATTAGGGTTTGTATGAGCACATTGGGTGTTCTTATAGCTAAAACCCATCAATTTTTGGGGATATGAGTGGATCCGGCCAAGGTAGAGGCCGTGATGAGATGGGAGGTCCCGAGGTATCCATCCGAGATTCGGAGCTTCCTAGCATAGGCGGGCTACTATCGGAGATTCATTCAGGACTTCTCCAAGATAGTCGTACCCCTCACCAGGATGACGAGGAAAGCCGTGGTTTTTAGTTGAGGGCCAAAGCAGCAGGCCGCATTCGAGACGTTGAGACAAAGATTGCGCGAGGCGCCAATCTTAGCCCTGCCATAGGGCATGGAGGATTTTGCTGTGTACTACGATGTTTCCACCTCGGGTTTGGGCGCAGTGTTGATGCATAGACGGCACGTTATTGCTTACGCTTCGAGGCAGCTGAAGCCTCATGAGGCAAACTATCCGACGCATGATTTGGAGCTGGGGGCTGTTGTGTTCGCCCTCAAGATTTGGCGTAATTACCTCTATGGGGTTCGTTGTACCATCTACACGGACCACAAGAGCCTGAGGCATCTCATGGACCAGCCGAATCTGAACATGAGGCAGCGTCGGTGGCTTGACGTGGTAAAGGATTATGATTATGAGATCCTTTACCATCCGGGGAAAGCCAATGTGGTGGTTGACGCGCTTAGCTGCAAGGCAGCACCGATCGGAGATATCTGCCTAATGATGACAGTGGTGACTCCGCTGCTGGAGTGGATTCGGGAGGCTCAGTAGGAGGCTATGAAGGAGGAACATTGGAAGAGTGAGCGGATTATGGGACAGGTTTCCTCATTTGACTATGATAGCCGAGGGTTATTGACTCTTCATCATAGGGTGTGGGTCCCTTACCATGGAGGCGTGCACCAAGTTCTGATGGAGGAGGCGCACAAATCCCGATTCTCCATTCATCCCAGGGCGACGAAGATGTATAGGGAGCGTGTGTGGTTAACCGGCACACTAAATGGTTCTAAGCAAAGGTATCAAAGGGTGACTCAATGTTTGTCGTAGTTTGGTGGAGCGTGTGTGGTTAATCGACACATTGAATAGGTGACTGTAATACGTGGGGGGCACCATGTAAGTTTGCATGGTTATTCACACCCTGTTTTGTGATCCTCGGCATCCCAGTCACAAATCTAAGGGCATATCGAGATTTAAACATGCCATTGAAAAGTTCAATGAATCTCAAAGGATCTAGGAGTTTTCAAAGGATTTAAAACTTAAATTGTTTCTTCGTTTTTTTCATGGTGGAAAATTAGTGAATCGTCATTCACTCACCTTCAAATGTTCTACAATTTGGGTTACACATCCCTCTCCCAATGTTGTGGAATATTGTGTTCGGTCCTAGCCTTAGTATCTCATTTGGGTGATTTATTAAGGACTCAATCAATCAACTAACTTGAATTTGTTTTCTCCCATTTTGTAGATGTCAAATTATGATAACTATGGTATTCCCAAATCCCGTGGAACAAGCTTTCCACATGAAGATGATATTCCACGATTCGATCGAGGAACAAGAGATCATGCTTCACTTCTTCCACCTCCTCCAGTTATTCTCCCTAACCCACAAGTTCGAAGGCTTAAAAAATTCAAGCTCACTCAAGCCCTTTTGGCAAGTGAACATCAAGAAGGAAAGTCGGTGTGTGCACACGTCCTAGGGATGAAGTCGCACATTGATAGGTTAAGAATACTGGGATCCGTTATCTATGAGGAGATGGATGTTGATTGGGTTCTTCTATCTCTTCCTAACTCGTATAGTGAGTTCGTAAGAGAGTACTATATGATGAACCGCGACGTGACCCTTATAGATATCACCTATATGCTTATTGTTGCTGAATCAACAATGGTTTGGCGCAATGGAAAAGCAAAGTTGATTGGTGAATCTGCCTTCCAGACCTCTTTGAATATAGGCAATGGCAATGAAAGGCATGCCATGATCAAAGAGTTTGATCATAAGACAAAGGCAAAGTCCAAAGTAGTTCCATGTGTTGTTCCAAAAGAGTCAATTTGCTTTTATAGCCAAGAGAAGGGGCATTGGAGACGAAGCTGCCCTATTTACCTAAGAGATCTAAGATATGGGAGAGTCAAAACATATGGCTCTACTTTAGGTAAAATCCATTGACTAACTCTTTTAAGCTCCAATTCTAGATTCGTAATACATGATGTGATAAGATTACATATCAATGTTTTGTAGGATCGAAGAAAAGAGAGGAAGCTTAAAGGAAGAAGTGAGCAGAATCTAACCGAGAAGAAATGGATTTCGATCGCATTAATTGAAGATTAGATTCTTGAGCTACTACTTAGAGTAAGAATAAGATTGCTAAGAAATATGTATTAGCATAGTTTTTCAATGAATTGCATTGTAAGGACAAATTTTTCCGCATTAAAATAAATTTTGATTTTATATTATTTATTTATCCTTGCAATGGCGTGTATGAAAAATTGATGTTTGAATGTTTCTATTATTAGCAATAATGGATTTGACTCTTAATTATGTTATTTGTGGAAATGTCGAGAATTTACCAAATAGGAGAGTTTCACATCGCCCAAGTTTCAATTGAACAGAAACTTGGAATCATGCAACTTGGTTGCACGATGAATGAGAAATTTCATATTTGGAAATTAGACCAATTCGTTGACAAAGTGTCAAGTGAAGGACTAGGAGATCAAGTACACAAGGTTGTGTGTTGATCAAGTCCACCACAAAAGTGACGAAGATATTCGTCATGATTTACTAAAGGTTTAGTAAATATGATTATACTTATAAGATTAAGTGTAAATTCTGAATTGATTGAAAGAGTTTAAATCAATAGCAGAATGAATAAGAAGAATCAAGTAGGCAGAAAGATAAAAGTTTCTCTATTCTAAGAAGAAGGGAGAGTACGTTTTATTATGTTTTATGATAAGTCTTAATGATTAAGAACCATATTTCAATTGATCCTCTAAGTGAGTCTTAGTATAATTGTATGTCTGAGAACAGGAAGCAAGAGTTGAAGAAATGGTTAAATCAAGAAGTCAATCATACTTCGTCCGAAAACATGTCTTAGAGTTAAGATTGTGACATTGAGTGACAAGTCTTAAGAAGTTTTATAACATTCATCAAATGTAGAATTTGGAAAAAGGTTTTCTTATTCTTGCACATTTGAAATTGGTAAGTTGTGATGTCTTGGATTAGACAAAGACCAACGAGGACCAATTTGTGAAATGTTCCGTCTTGATAAAAGCTACACTAACTCTTGAATATTTGTTTGTCAAGAAATGTTTATTGACAAGAGAATCTTATATGTCAAGGAGTCAGTGGGAGTCTTAATGGTCTTGAAAGGTTTCAAGAACAAATCAAAATAAACCTTATCGAACATCACTAGCACACGACTGGAGTTTTACGACCTATCGTGCTGACACTATCTTGTTTATGTGTCGTTCCAATCGAGTTAATTGTGCATGTGAGTTCTATGAGTTCTCATTTGAACACATAAAAGGCAAGCACCTTAATCAATGAAACTACATTGATAGGAAAGGGTAAGCTGCTTCACTACATGGAAGACATGGTGAGCACTCGTGTTACCATAAGGTAAGAAATCAAGATTGAGAAGGTTCGGTCCATATGAGTTTGGATTTGTCGCAAACCTTCGTTTTGACAAATTCACATGGATAGGAACACATACACCATTAGAATCCAAGTGTCATAAGATTCCCTCCTTCATGAAGATGATTGTGATGAAATGATTTCACTAAGAGAGATTTTAAGAAGATAGTAATTGTGAAAATTGGATTCTCGAATTCAATTATGGTTACGGTATCCCTTTCCATGAATCGAATTGTGAGGCTTGGCAATTAGTCTAAATTGTTTAGACACACATATGAGCTGTCTAAGGAAAAGGTGTACAAGCTTAGATAAAGGATTATCAAAGCATTAGGTATTAGAAACATGAACTTCAGAAATTCAATAGGTATTGTTTTTCTGGAAGTTAAGTTGGTTTCTGAATACATGTCAAAGCTAGTGGGAGCATAAGTGTTATGCTTATATGATAATAATCATCATGATAATGGGAGCATAAATGTTGTGCTTGTATGATTATTAAGGCAATTATTGCAAGTTAGCAATATTAATTATAGAAAACAAGAGTTATACTTTGCAAAGTCGTAAGGGTTGAAAAGTTGTTTTGCTATAATTAAGGGAGAGAATATTATGCTTCATTTCAAATCTAAAGGCTTAGGTTGTGGAATGTTAATAAATTTAGTCAAGGATACATAGTGCGTTCTCAAATTTCTATTAGGATCATGGAATCCCTCTTCATAGTTCGAATTTGAGAATGTGACACATAAAATATTATGGCAAAAGATTGATAAAGTATCATATCTTTATGTAAGACATTATGTATCGTGTCCCATACGCTTCAGGTATAGGATTGATTGGAAATGCTATAATATTTGACCATTCTAAAATTTTCCAAATGTCTAGCACGTTAAGAGGAAAAAGGACAAGAATTTGTTTTGACTAAGATAATTAAACAACTATCAAAGGACAATCCAAAGCTCGCTGAGGACAGGTCGCTTGTGCGTAGTTGGAAGTATGATATTGGATGGACCATATCGACATTATTATGAATAGATAATATTCTATTAAGAATGAGTTGTCATATGGAAAATATGGAAATTTTTCCATATTGGGAGTTGGATATTGAGAGTCTATGCCTAGATTAGAAATTTTATGCAAAAGGATGTTCAAAGGAATGTAGTTTAAGTGAGAAACATCACGTCTATGGAATTGTACTGTAACAATATCAAATAGAGGATTTTGTAATTTCATTGGCAATAGTCATTGTGACTTTTGTGCTATGACATTACGAAAGGATCATTGCATAAAATGTTAGAATCTAGGATATTCTATAAGTAGCAAGAATTTGATATTCTTCCACTTCTGTAAAGGATTAGGTGTTGTGAAATGAGTATGATTGGAAATGTGTTCATTTGATCTATTTCACAAAGTAAGAACCATAGGTAAACATTGTGTGCATGCTAAGAGCATGGGACGAGTGTTGTAATAATTCAAGTAAGAAGTTGATTACCCGAAACAACAAATAATGAGTAATCGATATGGGGATAAATAAAAGGTGTTTTGTTTATACACAAAGGTTTGAGGCCATATGGGATTAGTATTATTCTCGTGTTTCACTTTGCATGTTTTGACTTCCTGAATAATTTAATTGGTTCAGAACATTTAAATTATTCGAACGGGCCATAGTCGTTCATATGTAGGAAGTAGATATGAATGAACACTGTCATGAATTGGTGTGTGGATTGTCTAAAGTGTATTAGACATAAGCAATTGTTTGCTGCAACGTTCATGAGTGCTTATGAATATGATTTGGGCATTCGATTAAACCCATGCTCACTTGGATCACTTCATGGATTTTATCATGAGTGATTGGTGAGACGATAACATCTTATATTCTTGAAACCGAGATGTGTGAGTTGTATCTTGTGAGTCGGTTACACATTGATAATATGTAAACGCACCAGTAACTTGGTGTTATAAAACATATTGTTGTGTGTAATTCGGTAAGTGAGTACAAGCGAGCATTGAGTCAAAGTTTATTCGTTCCTTTTATCCAAAGTATGATAAAAGCGATATCTTTGGGCCCCTCGATTAATTTAGTGATGGCACCTAAGCGCTTGGCCGAGCCGAGACTAATTTGATCTGATCAATTGTAGTCTGATGCCATTCGTCATAAATCGGAAGTCGGGAAATATTATAGAGAGAATGATTAGAATTCATGTCTTATATCTATACGATATCTAGAATAGAGGAATATATGATCCTTTATCTAAAGGACACGCGTATCTAATAAGATCAGAGTTGATAGCGGCTTTGGAAAGCTACGATTGCAGATCAGGATCTGAAGACATACGCAGAATAGTTATTAGACTTATCCAAGTGGGAGACTGTTGGATTAGTGTCTAAGTCCATAGCTATTTTGGTATGTACTTGACCCGATGGTGCATGGTCCTTTTGGGTTGCCTTCACCAAAGCAACTTGATAGGATGAATTATGGAGAGAGAGGATTAATTATGATTTATTAATATATTATGAGAATAATATATTAAAGGAGAAATCATATTGTTTAATTAATATTAGCCAAGAATTGATAAGAATTAAGTTTGTGGCTAAAAGTCATTAATTAAACTTAAGGGACTAGAACTGTCAATTGTGTGATAGTTGAATATTGAGCTAATGGACTCCATATTAGAGGCGTGGACGAATTCTATGGGGAAACCCATTAGAAATCATCCTAGGCCTCTAAGGAGGAATGGTTGCTTAGGGCTTAAGCATCCAAATTAGGGTTTCCTTGTTAGATAACCCTAATAGCTTCACTATTTAAGGAGACTTTGGGCACCAAAAACATGGGCAACTGAAAACAAGGTGTGAATAACCATACAAATTCACTTGGTACCCTTAATATTATCACCGAATCAATGTGCCGGTTTACCACACACGCTCCATTGATCTATGACAAACATTAAGTCACCCTTCGTGATCCTTACTAGTCCAAGTTAGTGTGTCGGTTAACTACACACGCTCCACCAACGACTTGGTAAGGTACAAAGTGTGAGTTCCATGGGCTAGCACCAAATTCACATTTTTCCTAAAGTAACTAAGATTGGGAATTAAATAAAACATTTAGTTACTAACGGTAAAACGACTTGTTCTTATACATATATATATAATAATTAACCATTAATCTTATAATAGTATAAGGGTAGAATTTTAACTTTTAAAACTTCTAGGGTATGGAATTAAAGTTTGTGTGAGACTTTACAAATTCCAAAACTTGAGGGCAAGTTTTGAACAATTCATAAACTTTTGGATATTTATAACTTATGAGTTTTAATTAAGTGTTTAATACTTTTAATGAAGAGTCTCTTGGAAATCCATAACTTCAGGACAAGTTATGAAGTCCATAAAAGCATTTATTAGAAAAACTCTTCTAAAGTGTAACTTATGACTTCTTAAAAACCTTTAAAAGACAAAACTTTTGGAATTCCATAACTTGAGGACAAATTATGAATTCCATTAAAACACATAATGATCAAGAATTAACTAACAAACAATTTGTAAATAATTCCTATGATCTAACAAAACTCATATGAACATGAACATCCATATCAACAATTTCAAGAATCATATGAACACATATAAACTTGAAATTTTGATTATAACTTTGAAATTGGTCCACCATCACCATTACCATATCAAAAAACAGGTTTTATGAGTCCAAAACAGTTTAAGGTAATGAATCTAGACCAATTCCAGCACCAAAACTCGAAGATATGTTGTCTAGGGTTCCAACTCGTCGAGTGCATGAACCAACTCGCCGAGTTGGATGAATTTTGTCTTGGACTCGGCGAGTCTACTGTGCAGACAGCACATAAACTTTGATTTTTCAGCAATCTGCAACAAGTATTCAAGAAAACAAGCCTAGGCTCTGATACCACTGTTGCGTTTTGAGTAATCTAACACTTCCTAAGTGTGCATGCAACCCTAATAAGCCTTGGATCTATGTTTTCTTCTAAAATACATGCAAATAATAACTTCCAAGGTTTCTTCCTAACTAGCATAGCATAAGGATTATGAATCATAAAAGTACTAGTAGAAATACATACCTTTTGATGATGGTTGATTGTTTGGAGTTTGAGAGCCAAGCACCAATAGTGTGAATGCCTCAAATGGAATCACAAATCACCACAAACACTTGGAAAACTTTGAGAGAGTAGTATACTTTCTTGTGGAATCGGCCACCACTAAGTCTCACACAACTAGTGTCATTTCTTGCATCATATGCTTCTTTATATAGTGTGCATGGTTAGGGTGAAACCCTAATAACCCATGTCTTTTCCTTTCCAAGGATCCATGGGTTAATAACTCCATGGACCATCCATGGACTTCCATATTAGCTTAGCCCATTAACAAATGAGTATTAGCCCACACTATATAAAATATAATAGCCCATAATTTAATCAGTCTTCTTTTTAATCCCTAAATTAATTCATAATTAATTTAAGACTAAAACTAATTAAATAACATGACTTCATATTAATATATTATAACTTATAATATATTAATAAATCGTAAGTATACAATTCTCATAAAATTATCCATAAATCGTTTGGGTGAAGTGCAACCCAAATGGACCATGCCGGGCCGGGTCAAGTATGTACCAAATAAGTTATGGACTTAGACACCTTATCCAACAGTTACCAGTCTATAGTATGAGTTTGCGTATAGATCTATACAGGATTGACTATCCTACACTTTGTTGCTAGCTACAGCAGGACCTGCAGGTCTGCGGGTGCCAAACGTCATTCCGTTATTACGACCATTCGTATGTCGCTGTTACCAGTCGATAGTATGGTGCAATTAATCACATGATCCCTTAATATAAATCCGGTTTAAGGTAGTTAGTACAGCAGTAGTTCTTATAGCGCTACGTTTTAGTACTACATTAATTTTCCCTGTACATATATTTAGTGATCTTTTCACTTAAACTATAAATGTAAAAACTATATTTTGATAATGATAGTTACACTTGGGAAAAATTACACACTTTTACAAGAGACGAAAATATAGAACAGTTAAGTCTTGGTAGAAGACTACATTGAGAACAGTTAGGTCTTGGTAGAAGACACCCTTATAAAATAGTAGGAATCATAGGGATTTCTTGAGTTTTTCAAACGTTTACAGTTGTTTTACAAACATTTTCATACTTACAGTTCATATACAAATTGTTAGATACAAATTAAGACACTAAATACTTATGATCTCACCAGCTTCAAAGCTGATACTCGCTTTCAAAATTACTTGTATCCTCAGGTCATCATAGACAGGTACCGATGCAAGGAGAAAGGAAGATGGAGCTTGTTCAAGACTCGTCTTTCATTTTGATTTATGCTTTAGTGTTTATCAAAATTTGATAGAACATACTTGTATAATAATTAGATTATTAATGCAATGGATGATGTTGTTGCTTTTTTACTACTTTTCATTGTTGTGATATTGTACATGACGTCCTCCGCCCCAGAACGTTTCCGCCGTTCTTGGTTTTGGGGTGTGACAGTGCAGTAACATTACGAAAGGATCATTGCATAAAATATTAGAATCTAACATATTCCATAAGTGGAAATGTGTTCATTTATTTCACAAAGTAAGAACCATAGGTAAATATTGTGTGCATGCTGAGAGCATGGGACAAGTGTCGTAGTAATTCAAGTAAAAAGTTGATTACCTAAAACAACAAATAATGAGTAATTAATATGGTGATAAATAAAAGGTGTTTTATTTATACTCAAGGGTTTGGGACCAAATAGGATTAGTATTATTCTTGTGTTTCACTTTGCATGTTTTGACTTCCTGAATAATTAATTATTTCAGAATAATTGAATTATTCGAACGGACCACAGTCATTCATATGTTGGAAGTAGGTATGAATGAAGACTGTCGTGAATTGTTGTGTGGATTGTCTAAAGTGTATTAGACATAAGAAAATGTTTGCTGCAATGTTCATGAGTTCTTATGAATACGATTTGAGCATTGGATTAAACCCATGCTCACTTGGATCACTTCATGGATTTTCTCACAAGTGATTAGTGAGACGATAATATCTTATATTCTTGAAACCGAGATGTGTGAGTTGTATCTTGCGAATCCGTTGCACATTGATAATATGTAAACACACTAGTAACTTGGTATTATAAAACATATTGTTGTGTGTGATTCGGTAAGTGAGTGCAAGCGAGCATTGAGTCAAAGTTTATCCGTTCCTTTTATCCAAAGTAGGATAAAAGTGATTTCTGTGGGCCCCCCGATGATTTTTTGATGGCACCTAAGTGCTTGGTTAAGCCAGGACTAAATTGATGTGTTCAATTGTAGTTTGTTGTCAATCATCATAAATCTGAATTCGGGAAACAACACATACACAGAGAGAATGATTTAGATCCATGTCTCAATCTATACGATCACTAGAATGGAGGAATATATGATCCCTTATGTAAAGGAGATGTGTATCTGATCGGATCAGAGTTGACAGGGGCTTTAGAAAGCTACGATTGCAGATCAGGATCTGAAGTAATACGCAGAATAGTTATTAGACTTATCCAAGTGGTTGACTGTTGGATTAGTGTCTAAGTCCATAACTATTTTGGTATGTACTTGACCCGATGGTGCATGGTCCTTTTGGGTTGCCTTCACCAAAGCAACTTGATAGGATGAATTATGGAGAGAAAGGATTAATTATGATTTATTAATATATTATGGGAATAATATATTAAAGCAGAAATCATACTGTTTAATTAATATTAGTCAAGAATTAATAAGAATTAAGTTTGTGACTAAAAGAGATTAATTAAGCTTTAGGGGCTAGAATTGTAATTATAAGATAATTGCAATTGGGCCATGGATTACCTTAAATTATAAGGTTGGACGAATTCTATGGGGAAACGCATTAGAAATCGTCCAAGGCTTGCTAAGGAAGGAGTCCATGGGTTGCTTAGGGCTTAAGCAACCAAATTAGGGTTTCCTTGTTAGATAACCCTAATAGCCTCACTATTTAAAGAACCCTTATGCCCCAAAAATGTGGTGAACTTGTTGATTAGGATTTCCACACGTTTTGGGCAGCCTCCTTCTATTCTCCTCTTCATCTTCTTGCTCTTGGTGTTTGTGAACCATTAGAGGAGTGACATTTGTGACTCTAAGCTTTCTAAAGTCATTACAAGGAGGATTTGAGATTGTTATTGCTACATAACAATCAAGGTATGATCTAAACCCTAATTCATATGTTATATTGATTATTATATACTAGATCTAGGGTTTATAGTCTTGGATAACTTGCATGTACAATAGAGAAACCTAGATCCAAGCATTAGGGTTTGTATGAGCACATAGGGTGTTCTTATAGTTAAAACCCATCAGTTTTTGGGGCACCCTATCAACCAAGAGGGGATATGAGTGGATCCGGCCAAGGTAGAGGCTGTGATGAGATGGGAGGTCCCGAGGTATCCATCTGAGATTCGGAGCTTCCTAGCATTAACGGGCTACTATCGGAGATTCATTCAGGACTTCTCCAAGATAGTCGTACCCCTGACCAGGATGATGAGGAAAGCCGTGGTTTTTAGTTGAGGGCCAAAGCAGCAGGCCGCATTCGAGACGTTGAGACAAAGATTGTGCGAGGCGCCAATCTTAGCCCTGCCATAGGGCATGGAGGATTTTGTTTTGTACTGCGATGTGTCTACCTCGGGTTTGGGCGCACTGTTGATGCATAGAGGGCACGTTATTGCTTACGCTTCGAGGCAGCTGAAGCCTCATGAGGCGAACTATCCGACGCATGATTTGGAGCTGGGGGTTGTTGTGTTCGCCCTCAGGATTTGGCGTCATTACCTCTATGGGGTTCGTTGTACCATCTACACGGAACACAAGAGCCTGAGGCATCTCATGGACCAGCCGAATCTGAACATGAGGCAGCGTCGGTGGCTTGACGTGGTAAGGGATTATGATTATGAGATCCTTTACCATCCGGGGAAAGCCAATGTGGTGGTTGACGCGCTTAGCTGCAAGGCAGCACCGATCGGAGATATCTGTCTAATGATGACAGTGGTGACTCCACTGCTGGAGCGGATTCGGGAGGCTCAGTAGGAGGCTATGAAGGAGGAACATTGGAAGAGTGAGCGGATTATGGGACAGGTTTCCTCCTTTGACTATGATTGCCGAGGGTTATTGACTCTTCATCATAGGGTGTGGGTCCCTTACCATGGAGGCGTGCACCAAGTTCTGATGGAGGAGGCGCACAAATCCCGATTCTCCATTCATCCCAGGGCGACGAAGATGTATAGGGATCTTTGTCTGGACTATTTATAGACCTGCATGAAGCGGGATGTGGCATGGTACGTGGAGTGGTGCTTGACCTGTAGGAAGGTCAAGGCCGAGCATCAGAAACCGCACGACAAGATGCAGCCGTTGGATATTCCGCTATGGAAATGGGAAGACATCACGATGGATTTTATCACCAAGCTTCACAGGACCGCGTGGAGAGTGGATTCGATCTAGGTCATCATCGATCGGTTGGCCAAGAGCGCCCACTTTATCCCGATTTAGGAGAGCATCTCGGCCGAGAAATTGGCCGATATCTATATCAGGGAGGTGGTGGCGCGACACGGAGTGCCAGTTTTGGTGATTTCGGATGGGGATGTGCGGTTCACATCTAGATTTTGGAAGAAATTCCACGACGAGTGGGGTACTCGTCTACATTTCAGCACCGCCTTTCACCCGTAGAAAGATGGCCAAGGCGAGCGGACCATCCAGACTCTGGAGGACATACCGCGGGCATGTATTTTAGACTTTGGAGGTTGCTGGGATACCTACCTTCCGTTGGCGGAGTTCTCATATAATAATAGCTATCATGAGACTATCGACCGTCCTCCCTTCGAGATGTTGTATAGGAGGAGGTGAACGACCCCGATATGGTAGGGCGAGGTTGGCTAGAGGGACATGGGGAGCACCGAAGTAGTGCTCAAGACGACAGAGAGGATTCCGCAAGTCCGGAGCAGGATTCAGACTGCTCAGAGTCGGCAGAAAAGTTATGCCGATAAGCGTCGATCAGACCTGGAGTTCCAGGTCGGGGATATGGTTCTCCCGAAAGAGTCGCCTTGGAAGGGCATCATCTGATTCAGGAAGCGGGGCAAGTTGGGTCACAGATTTATTGGACCGTTTAGGGTTGTAGCCCAGGTGGGAAAGGTGGCGTATCGGCTGAATCTTCCAGCCGAACTCAGTCAGATCCACAACACTTTCCACGTCTCCCAGCTACGGAAGTGCCTGGTGGACGACTCAGCAGTGATACCCATGGAGGACATTTAGGTTGATGACAGCCTGAATTACATCGAGCAACCTGTAGCGATCCTTGACCGGAAGTCGAAGGATCTAAGGAACAAAAGAGTGGAACTCGTGAAGGTGCAATGGCGGCACCGGAAGGGGTCGGAGTGGACTTGGGAGCCGGTGGATGAAATGATAGACATTACCCCGAGCTGTTTCAGGAGCGAGCAGCAGACTTCGAGGACGAAGTCTAAAATAAGTAGGGGAGATTTGTAGCACCTGGTTCTTGGGCGTATTCTTGTATTTAATTCTTTTATTGATTTGCAATTTTGGCCTTGGACTCGGCGAATCAAAGGACTGACTCGCCGAGTAGAAGCAGGATGAGACACGGAGTTTAAATTGTGGACTCGGCGAGTAGCCGCTGTCTGGTCAAAAATCCTAATCCAGGGGTTTGCACCCTATTTAAGCCACCTTATGCAGCCTCCATCACTCCTTTATGCTCCCAAACAGCCCTCACTAAAACCCTAGCCGTTTTTTGAAGCAATCTAAGCCTTGTTGGTGGATTTTGGTGTTTGTGATCTTAAGAAGGAAGGAGAGAAGCTTAAGGAAGCAAGTAGAGATCAAGGGAACCTGAGTTTGTGCACCTTCTTCAGCTCATTGAAGGTAAAAAGTTGTGACCTTGCTCATTCATTTTTTAGATCCCTCTTTGGGGAGGTTTAGTGTCACACCCCAAAACCAAGAACGGCGGAAACGTTCCAGGGTGGTGGACGTCATGTGATGTATCATAACAGTGTAAAGTAGTAAACAAGCAACAACATCATCCATTGCATTAAAAGTAAAGATTTAATACATGTGTGTTCTTTGATTGAAATAAGACATCAAAATATGTAATCAAAATAAAAGACGAGTCTTGTCTGTGCTCCCTCTCCTCAAAACTTGGCCATCATACCTGTCTACCGGTAACCTAAGAATACAAGTTTTTTTGAAAGTGACTATCAGCGTAAAGCTGGTGAATTCATAAGTATTTAAGTGTCATATCCTTGTTTTGGAAAGCTGTTATGAATGCCATGTAAATCTTTGAAGGAAACAGTTGATATAAGTATGAAAACCCTAGAAAATCCCATGTTTTCCTAATAGTATAAAATGTACTCTTCTACCAAGACCCGAATGTTTTGCTATAACAATGATAGTTTTTCCTTCTTTTTGACTATTACTAACAGTACTTAGTCTAACTCATCGTTTATGTGAACGTACCACAAAATAAATCAAATAGGAAAAATATAATCATGTAAGTGTTATCCTTTTGCACTAGGATCAACAGGACATCGCGACTACCGAATGTATAACCTTTGAACATTCGTAGATTGTTCATTTCCTCTATAGCTGCAGCAGGTTTAAGGAATGGTTAGTCCTGTAAAGGTACTCCTAATATAAGTATTAACCGTAGGCATCCGTAGATGTTCATCTACTCTTGGATTAGTGTCTAAGCCCATAACTATTTTGGTATGTACTTGACCCGATGGTGCATGGTCCTTTTGGGTTGCCTTCACCAAAGCAACTTGATAGGATGAATTATGGAGAGAGAGGATTAATTATGATTTATTGATATATTATGAGAATAATATATTAAAGGAGAAATCATATTGTTTAATTAATATTAGTCAAGAATTAATAAGAATTAAGTTTGTGGCTAAAAGACATTAATTAAACTTAAGGGACTAGAACTGTCAATTGTGTGATAGTTGAATATTGAGCTAATATACTCCTTTTTAGATAGGTGGACGAATTCTATAGGGAAACCCATTAGAAATCGTCCTAGGCCTCTAAGGAGGAAAGTCTAAGGGTTGCTTAGGGCTTAAGCATCCAAATTAGGGTTTCCTTGTTAGATAACCCTAATAGCCTCACTATTTAAGGGCCCCATGGGCACCAAAAACGTGGGCAACTGAATCCTTAGTATAAGTATGAAAACCCTAGAAAATACCATGTTTTCCTACTAGTATAAAATGTAGTCTTCTACCAAGACCCGAATGTTTTGCTATAACAATGATAGTTTTCCCTTCTTTTTGACTATTACTAACAATACTTAGTCTAACTCATCATTTATGTGAATTTATCACAAAATAAATTAAATAGGAAAAATATAATCATGTAAGTGTTATCCTTTTGCACTAGGATCAATATGACATCGCGACTACCAAATGTATAACCTTTGAACATCCGTAAATTGTTCAATTTTCCTCTGTAGCTGCAGCAGGTTTAAGGAATGGTTAGTCCTGTAAAGGTACTCCTAATATAAGTATTAACCATAGGCATCCGTAGATGTTCATCTACTGTTGGATTAGTGTCTAATTCCATAACTATTTTGGTATGTACTTGACCCGATGGTGCATGGTCCTTTTGGGTTGCCTTCACCAAAGCAACTTCATTGGATGAATTATGGAAAGAGATGATTAATTATGATTTATTAATATATTATTAGAATAATATATTAAAGGAGAAATCATATTCTTTAATTAATATTAGTCAAGAATTAATAAGAATTAAGTTTGTGGCTAAAAGACATTAATTAAACTTAAGGGACTAGAATTGTCAATCGTGTGATAGTTGAATATTGAGCTAATGGACTCCATATTAGAGAGGTGGACGAATTCTATGAAGAAACTCATTAGAAATCATCCTAGGCCTGTAAGTAGGAAGTCAATGGGTTGCTTAGGGCTTAAGCATCCAAATTAGGGTTTCTTTGTTAGATAACCCTAATAGCCTCACTATTTAAGGACCCCTTGGGCACCAAAAACGTGGGCAACTGAATCCTTAGGGTTCAACGCGTTTTGGGCAGCCTCTACTCTCCACATTCTTCATTCTCTTGCTCTTAGTGTTTGTGAACCATTAGAGGAGTGACATTTGTGACTCTAAGCTTTTTAAAGTCATTACAAGGAGGATTTGAGATTCTTATTGCTACATAACAAGCAAGGTAAGATCTAAAACCCTTTCACATGTTAATATGATTAATTGTAAGCTAGAACTAGGGTTTAAAGTCTTGGATTAATTGCATGTACAATAGAGAAACCTAGATCCAAGCATTAGGGTTGCATGAGCACATATGATGTTCTTACGGCTAAACCCATTAGTGGTATCAGAGCCTATATTGGTTTCTATTGTATTGATGCCTTGGTTATTTGTTCAAGCTTCAAAAATCGAATTTTTGGTCCCTTGTCTGATGAACTCGGTGAGTTCCAATGAGTTGGCTCCAATTCGGCAAGTCCATAGAGGAACTCGGCTATTTCGAGCGTCAGAAAGAGGCAGTTTCGGGATTTCTTGTTGTTTTACTCATGGATACTTGCCTTAACTATTTTGGGTCATTAAAATCCGAATTTAAACATATTTTTGAGTATATCCTTGATTAAACAAAAGATAATTACCAATTGATTAGATAATAACTTCATTATATGATTAAAGTTTGATTATTTGTATTAATTGGGTAACTTATGTTGCAAGAAATTGATTTTAGGTCAAATTTAGATAATCATTAAATTAATTGTTTGATTTAAATTATTTTGTATTTGATCCTTTGTGTTTTGAAAAGTTTCAAACTTGCCCTCAAGTTTTGGAATTTAAAAGTTGATTAAAAGTTTAATTTAGAAATGTTAAATTCTAAAACCCTAGTATTGTTTTGAAAAGTTCAATTCACACCCTTATGGTTTTATTAATTAATTAAACTGTATAATTAAAAGAGGTTTAATAAATCCATAAAGTTTTGGTTGACAATTTAATTGAATTAAAAGTATAATTGTTAAAATTGACCACCTAGTATTTGAAAAGTGTAAAATACACCTTATACTATATATAACATTAAAAGTCTATCATTATATATATATATATATATATATATATATATATATATATATATATATATGTATGAGTAAAAGTCAGTCTTACCGTTAGTAAGCCTCATTCACGAAGCTAGTCTATAAGGGGTGTTTAAGGAAAATTGCCTATAAAATGGCGATTGAATGGGTATCCACTGTTACCCACCGCACTCTTGACTAGTGGAGGGTCGTTACCTGAACGGGTAGGATAGGACAGAAACCTTTAGGCAAAAGTGAATTGATGCAATTCCATGAAATTACACTTTGTACCCTTGCGAAGACGTTAGTGGAGCGTGTGTGGTTAACCGGCACACTAAATGGTTCTAAGCAAAGGTAGCAAAGGGTGACTCAATGTTTGTCGTAGTTTGGTGGAGCGTGTGTGGTTAATCGGCACATCGAATAGGTGGCTATAATATGTGGGGGGCACCATGTAAGTTTGCATGGTTATTCACACCCTGTTTTGTGATCCTCGGCATCCCAGTCACAAATCTAAGGGCATATCGAGATTTAAACATGCCATTGAAAAGTTCAATGAATCTCAAAGGATCTAGGAGTTTTCAAAGGATTTAAAACTTAAATTGTTTCTTTGTTGTTTTCATGGTGGAAAATTAGTGAATCGTCATTCACTCACCTTCAAATGTTCTACAATTTGGGTCACACATCCCTCTCCCAAAGTTGTGGAATATTGTGTTCGGTGCTAGCCTTAGTATCTCATTTGGGTGATTTATTAAGGACTCAATCGATCAACTAACTTGAATTTGTTTTCTCCCATTTTTTAGATGTCAAATTATGATAACTATGGTATTCCCAAATCCCGTGGAACAAGCTTTCCACATGAAGATGATATTCCATGATTCGATCGAGGAACAAGAGATCATGCTTCACTTCTTCCACCTCCTCCAGTTATTCTCTGTAACCCACAAGTTCGAAGGCTTAAAAAATTCAAGCTCACTCAAGCCCTTTTGGCAAGTGAACATCAAGAAGGAAAGTCAGTGTGTGCACACGTCCTAGGGATGAAGTCGCACATTGATAAGTTAAGAATATTGGGATCCGTTATCTATGAGGAGATGGATGTTGACTGGGTTCTTCAGTCACTTCCTAACTCGTATAGTGAGTTCGTAAGAGAGTACTATATGATGAACCGCGATGTGACCCTTATAGATATCACCTATATGCTTATTGTTGCTGAATCAACAATGGTTTGGCGCAATGGAAAAGCAAAGTTCATTGGTGAATCTGCCTTCCAGACATCTTTGCATATAGGCAATGGCAACGAAAGGCATGCCATGATCAAAGAGTTTGATTATAAGAGAAAGGCAAAGTCTGAAGTAGTTCCATGTGTTGTTCCAAAAGAGTCAATTTGCTTTTATAGCCAAGAGAAGGGGCATTGGAGACGAAGCTGCCCTATTTACCTAAGAGATCTAAGAGATGGGAGAGTCAAAACATATGGCTCTACTTTAGGTAAAATCCATTGACTAACTCTTTTAAGCTCCAATTCTAGATTCGTAATACATGATGTGATAAGATTACATATCAATGTTTTGTAGGATCGAAGAAAAGAGAGGAAGCTTAAGGGAAGAATGGAGCAGAATCTAACCGAGAAGAAATGGATTTCGATCGCATTACTTGAAGATTAGATCCTTGAGCTACTACTTAGAGTAAGAATAAGATTGCTAAGAAATATGTATTAGCATAGTTTTTCAATGAATTGCATTGTAAGGACAAATTTTTCCGCATTAAAATAAATTTTGATTTTATATTATTTATTTATCCTTGCAATGGCGTGTATGAAAAATTGATGTTTGAATGTTTCTATTATTAGCAATAATGGATTTGACTCTTAATTACGTTATTTGTAGAAATGTCGAGAATTTACCAAATAGGAGAGTTTCACATTGCCCAAGTTAAAATTGAACAGAAACTTGGAATCATGCAACTTGGTTGCACGATGAATGAGAAATTTCATATTTGGAAATTAGACCAATTCGTTGACAAAGTGTCAAGTGAAGGACTAGGAGATCAACTACACAAGGTTGTGTGTTGATCAAGTCCACCACAAAAGTGACGAAGATATTCGTCATGATTTACTAAAGGTTTAGTAAATATGATTATACTTATAAGATTAAGTGTAAAATCTGAATTGATTGAAAGAGTTTAAATCAATAGCAGAATGAATAAGAAGAATCAAGTAGGCAGAAAGATAAAAGTTTCTCTATTCTAAGAAGAAGGGAGAGTACGTTTTATTATGTTTTATGATAAGTCTTAATGATTAAGAACCATATTTCAATTGATCCTCTAAGTGAGTCTTAGTATAATTGTATGTCTGAGAAGAGGAATCAACAGTTGAAGAAATGGTTAAATCAAGAAGTCAATCATACTTTGTCCGAAAACAAGTCTTAGAGTTAAGATTGTGACATTGAGTGCCAAGTCTTAAGAAGTTTTATAACATTCATCAAATGTAGAATTTGGAAAAAGGTTTTCTTATTCTTGCACATTTGAAATTGGTAAGTTGTGATGTCTTGGATTAGACAAAGACCGACGAGGACTAATTTGTGAAATATTTCATCTTGATAAAAGCTACACTAACTCTTGAATATTTGTTTGTAAAGAAATGTTTATTGACAAGAGAATCTTATATGTCAAGGAGTCAGTGGGAGTCTTAATGGTCTTGAAAGGTTTCAAGAACAAATAAAAATAAACCTTATCGAACATCACTAGCACACGACTTGAGTTTTACGACCTATCGTGTTGACACTATCTTGTTTATGTGTCGTTCCAATCGAGTTAATTGTGCATGTGAGTTCTATGAGTTCTCATTTGAACACATAAAAGGCAAGCACCTTAATCAATGAAACTACATTGATAGGAAAGGGTAAGCTGCTTCACTACATGGAAGACATGGTGAGCACTCGTGTTACCATAAGGTAAGAAATCAAGATTGAGAAGGTTCGGTCCATATGAGTTTGGATTTGTCGCAAACCTTCGTTTTGACAAATTCACATGGATAGGAACACATACACCATTAGAATCCAAGTGTCATAAGATTCCCTCTTTCATGAAGATGACTGTGATGAAATGAGTTCACTAAGAGAGATTTTAAGAAGATAGTAATTGTGAAAATTGGATTCTCGAATTCAATTATGGTTACGGTATCCCTTTCCATGAATCGAATTATGAGGCTTGGCAATTAGTCTAAATTGTTTAGACACACATATGAGCTGTCTAAGGAAAAGGTGTACAAGCTTAGATAAAGGATTATCAAAGCATTAGGTATTAGAAACATGAACTTAAGAAATTCAATAGGTATTGTTTTTCTGGAAGTTAAGTTGGTTTCTGAATACATGTCAAAGCTAGTGGGAGCATAAGTGTTATGCTTATATGATAATAATCATCATGATAGTGGGAGCATAAATGTTGTGCTTGTATGATTATTAAGGCAATTATTGCAAGTTGGCAATATTAATTATAGAAAACAAGAGTTATACTTTGCAAAGTCATAAGGGTTGAAAAGTTGTTTTGCTATAATTAAGGGAGAGAATATTATGCTTCATTTCAAATCTAAAGGCTTAGGTTGTGGAATGTTAATAAATTTAGTCAAGGATACATAGTGCGTTCTCAAATTTCTATTAGGATCATGGAATCCCTCTTCATAGTTCGAATTTGAGAATGTGACACATAAAATATTATGGCAAAAGATTGATAAAGTATCATATCTTTATGTAAGACATTATGTATCGTGTCCCATACGCTTCAGGTATAGGATTGATTGGAAATGCTATAATATTTGACCATTCTAAAATTTTCCAAATGTCTAGCACGTTAAGAGGAAAAAGGACAAGAATTTGTTTTGACTAAGATAATTAAACAACTATCAAAGGACAATCCAAAGCTCGCTGAGGACAGGTCGCTTGTGCGTAGTTGGAAGTATGATATTGGATGGACCATATCGACATTATTATGAATAGATAATATTCTATTAAGAATGAGTTGTCATATGGCAAATATGGAAATTTTTCCATATTGGGAGTTGGATATTGAGAGTCTATGCCTAGATTAGAAATTTTATGCCAAAAGGATGCTCAAAGGAATGTACTTTAAGTGAGAAACATCACGTCTATGGAATTGTACTGTAACAATATCAAATAGAGGATTTTGTAATTTCATTGGCAATAGTCATTGTGACTTTTGTGCTATGACATTACGAAAGGATCATTGCATAAAATGTTAGAATCTAGGATATTCTATAAGTAGCAAGAATTTGATATTCTTCCACTTCTGTAAAGGATTAGGTGTTGTGAAATGAGTATGATTGGAAATGTGTTCATTTGATCTATTTCACAAAGTAAGAATCATAGGTAAACATTGTGTGCATGCTAAGAGCATGGGACGAGTGTTGTAATAATTCAAGTAAGAAGTTGATTACCCGAAACAACAAATAATGAGTAATCGATATGGGGATAAATAAAAGGTGTTTTGTTTATACACAAAGGTTTGAGGCCATATGGGATTAGTATTATTCTCGTGTTTCACTTTGCATGTTTTGACTTCCTGAATAATTTAATTGGTTCAGAACATTTAAATTATTCGAACGGGCCACAGTCGTTCATATGTAGGAAGTAGATATGAATGAACACTGTCATGAATTGGTGTGTGGATTGTCTAAAGTGTATTAGACATAAGCAATTGTTTGCTGCAACGTTCATGAGTGCTTATGAATATGATTTGGGCATTGGATTAAACCCACGCTCACTTGGATCACTTCATGGATTTTATCACGAGTGATTGGTGAGACAATAACATCTTATATTCTTGAAACCGAGATGTGTGAGTTGTATCTTGTGAGTCGGTTACACATTGATAATATTTAAACGCACCAGTAAATTGGTGTTATAAAACATATTGTTGTGTGTAATTCGGTAAGTGAGTACAAGCGAGCATTGAGTCAAAGTTTATTCGTTCCTTTTATCCAAAGTATGATAAAAGCGATATCTTTGGGCCCCTCGATTAATTTAGTGATGGCACCTAAGCGCTTGGCCGAGCCGGGACTAATTTGATGTGATCAATTGTAGTCTGATGCCAGTCGTCATAAATCGGAAGTCGGGAAATATTATAGAGAGAATGATTAGAATTCATGTCTTATATCTATACGATATCTAGAATAGAGGAATATATGATCCCTTATCTAAAGGACACGCGTATCTAATAAGATCAGAGTTGATAGCGGCTTTGGAAAGCTACGATTGCAGATCAGGATCTGAAGACATACGCAGAATAGTTATTAGACTTATCCAAGTGGGAGACTGTTGGATTATTGTCTAAGTCCATAGCTATTTTGGTATGTACTTAACCCGATGGTGCATGATCCTTTTGGGTTGCCTTCACCAAAGCAACTTGATAGGATGAATTATGGAGAGAGAGGATTAATTATGATTTATTAATATATTATGAGAATAATATATTAAAGGAGAAATCATATTGTTTAATTAATATTAGTCAAGAATTAATAAGAATTAAGTTTGTGGCTAAAAGTCATTAATTAAACTTAAGGGACTAGAACTGTCAATCGTGTGATAGTTGAATATTGAGCTAATGGACTCCATATTAGAGAGGTGGACGAATTCTATTGGGAAACCCATTAGAAATCATCCTAGGCCTCTAAGGATGAAGTCCATGGGTTGCTTAGGGCTTAAGCATCCAAATTAGGGTTTCCTTGTTAGATAACCCTAATAGCCTCACTATTTAAGGACACTTTGGGCACCAAAAACGTGGGCAACTGAATCCTTAGGGTTTCGACACGTTTTGGGCAGCCTCCACTCTCCTCATTCTTCATCCTCTTGCTCTTGGTGTTTGTGAACAATTAGAGGAGTGACATTTGTGACTCTAAGCTTTCTGAAGTCATTACAAGGAGGATTTGAGATTGTTATTGCTGCATAACAATCAAGGTAAGATATAAAAACCTTTCACATGTTAATATGATTAATTGTATGCCAGAACTAGGTTTTATAGTCTTGGATGAATTGCATGTACAATAGAGAAACCTAGATCCAAGCATTAGGGTTGCATGAGCACATAGGATGTTCTTATGGCTAAAACCCATCACATCTACCACTGTTGCTAACAGGTGGGTTCTGGAATGGTTAGTCCCATCTAGATATCCCGTTGAACTGGGATAGGCAGAATAATTTACACATAATGTACTAGTAAATCATCCTCTCGAATCTAGGTACAAGTATCCATGTAAGTGTATTCAAATAAATCTATATATGTAAATGTATTCATGTAAGCGTATCGATGTAGACGTATTCATGTAACATGTAACGTATAGTATAGACTCATTAATGAACTGACTCTGGTGTAATTCCTTGTAATAGGAATAATGTTTTGTATCTTCTAACTATACCTATAATAGTTAACTGGAAGGTAATTGGTTGTCCAAGCAGGTTTATACACCCTCGCTACACAAGAGTGTGGAAAACTGAATGAAGGATGAAAACTATAATATCAATACGTATATAAGAACATAGGTATATAGATATAGTTTTGTTCAACAAGGTAAAAGAAATGGTTTTGTAAGACATCTAAGAGTTTTGAACAATAATTAACAATGACTTGATGTCATTTTTAATAAAAATTTCAAACGTAATACTTTTGATAACATGGTATTTTTAAGATAGAAAACCATTTCATACATCACATTTTGATGCATGTGAAATCAGTTGGATGAAAACAAAGTTATAAATACCAATGATTGATTTAATAACATGCTGTTTTCTACTTGTATTCCCTCCCCCCCCCCCCCCCATTAAAGCATTTAAAATCATTTAAGACATAGATTAAGGGGTATGAACTCACATGAAGATGGTGGTTTGGATGAACTGAACGGTGTAGGATTGTTAGGTGTCAAGTGAGGACTTGTACACGCACTATGATCCTAATGAACATATAATCACACATATATGCACCCAATTAGTCTTAAACTACTAATTGAAAATGTTAAGACATCCTAGAACATGATAAACACTTTATATAAGTGTTATAAGCCCTAAGGATTGCATGTAAGTTGTTGTAGGTCAAGGCTAAGGGTTTTAGGGTTCCAAAGGACCCCATTTTTTAGTTTACTCTCCAAGAACCAACACACAAGGAGTTTACGGTCGTAAAATCTTGATTTTATGGTTGTAAGCTCCTAATCTTAAGGTTATTGGTGCTTTGAAGTTCTAAATGATTCCTAGAAGCATTTCTACTTAATGGCTTGGTCGTTGGAAGAGTTTAGGGCATTATATAACTCCCTTTAGGAGTTCACGGCCCTGGGACCAAACCCCATGGAGATTATGGATGTAATCTCCCTTGGAATGGTGTTTTTGGTGATTTCAAGTCCCTAATTTAACTAGGAACTAAACTAGGCTAGTGTACAAGGCATTAGGAGAGTTTGAAGTTCCTTTTAGCCCTATTGTTTGGAGTTCACGGACCTGGAACTTCTTGGGTCGTGAACAGCTTACTCTTAGTGTTCTAAGTGTGTTTTCTAGTCCTAAATACATTAGGGTACAAGTCCAAACTATTTTCATTGCTTAAGGAAAGGACTAGGCACCATTTGTGCCTTAAAGGAGGGTTTACGGTCCAAGATGTTCTTCGGTGGTAAACTCCTAAATCTTGTTGTTTTGACATGTAATCTAGATTATTAAGAACTTACTAAGCTATATAATACAACTAGATAGAAGTACTCGCGTTCATAAGTGAATTCGGGTCCTCGGTTGGTATCCCAACGAACCTTCACTAACGGGCGACGGCGTTGCTTCGTCCGCTTGACCTCTCGGTCGAGGGTCACTACGGTTCTAATACAAAGGCGAGGATCTCATTAATATCGACCTCGTGGAGTGGACTAATAAGAGTCCTAATCGGAAAGGTACGATTTTAAAATCGAGACGCGAAGGGTAAAATGTACGTTACAGAGTTTGCGGAGTAGGTCTAGTCTGTGGGATACAGGACCGATTCTGGTAAGAATCTCGGAGGTCCTAACTATATTGGATTTAGCTTTCCACGCTTTACGAAGCGTATTAAGACATTCCCATAGTGAGACTTCCTAAAGAATTTAGTCTCTCACTTGGAATTCCAAAGGTTCTTTCTCTTGCTTAACTTCCCTGTCAAGGGCCACCCCTTGCTGGGTCAAAGTCGTACGGGTTTCTGTGATTTGCGAGGAGTTCTGGATGAACTATGACAGTAGGTCTGCAAGACCTAGAATTTGGCGAATTTCTTTCGGCGTTTCTGGTGTCAACAATTTCTCAACGGTTTTGACAAGTTGAAAGAGTACTCAAGATTTCCCACATTACTAACTGTGTGTCTTAGGAATCTGACTCTTCAATTTCAAAACTCGTGTTTAGAGAACTTCGCGAAAGTTCGTCTGAAGGTAATGTTTCCATGGGTTCCTTCTTACTACGAGGGTAGATAAGTATGTCATTACTTGGAAAAATCACAAACTGATCCAAGTAAGAATGGCGTACTCTATTCATTAAACTCATGAACACTACGGGCGTATTGGTCCTATCTGAGGGGTATCACTACGGACTCGAAGTGTCCGCATCGAGTTCGGAAGGTAGTCTTCGGACATCCTTCCCTAACACTCAAACTGGTGATATTCGGATCTTAGGTCCATTTCTGAAAGTAATTCTTTCCTTGCGTTTGCTCAACCAATTCATCTATGTGAGGCAGAGATAACGATTTCTAATGGAAATCTTGACGGAAATCTTGACGGAGTCTTGGATAGTCGAGGTACATATGATGCAATCCGTTGATCTCTGGAAGATTAAGACCGGAGTTCTCCAAGGTGAGAAGCCTGGTCTTCCAATTCTATTGCTAAGTAGTTCGCTAAGTTGTCCGGGCTATTCTTGTATCTTCGTAAGTGTTTAGACTGTAGGGAGATCTAGTTATAGGAGTCATATTGGGTTCTAAGCTTGTTCACATGCCAATGCGATTACTCGTAGTCTTGGGCAGTCTCCGTCCTGAAGTTCATATTAGAATTCATACATGGTTCGACGATCACAATCCCGTGTATACGATTCGTATATAATTAGAATTGAAAAGGTAGTCGAATAACTGATTCTTCTTTAAGCTCACATCCCATCGAGGAAAAAGAAGTTAAAGTGGAATCATCAATTCTAAACCTGTAGAACTTTGATTATATATCACCCCTATGTATACATTCTTCAGTTATAGATTAACAGTATGAATCTTTGGATTGAACTTAACGTACTGCACGAGTGATACTGCGGGGATTTCTTCGGAAAGGAAAAGAACTATAAGGTACTCCATGCATGAGTACTTCGGTGTTCTGATATGACGGCTTCACTGGAAAAGCTATCTCGAAGAAAGAGATGTATGTATGAAGCTGGTATTGCGAGGATCGAATTTACTCGAGTCGTATGATAAAGTCAGAATCATATGGAAACTAAAGACATTAGATTTGAACTTAATGCGTTACAGACAAAACACAACAGTGCAACCTTTAACAGAGTTATTGTACTTTAGATTTACTACAAGACTATTGCTACGAACGAGGTATACTACAAAAGACAAGTATACACAGCACGAGCATCCCTATACCGACAGGATCTCACAAAAGATAAGACTCTGGTTGCACTAGTTTTGGATGGTTCATAACTCTGTTACAACGAAACGCCTAAATTACATTAACATGAGTCTGGAGTAGTCTCTCCTGTGGCGGTGGTCGGTAGCATACTTCTGTCTGTGCCAGCATTTGCTAGCTCTGGTTCACACCCGTGTTGTGTACTTGATTGATCGGCCTTGCTCGGCTCTTGCAGTAACGTATGGTGTGCCCCTTTTTATTGCAGTTTGAGCATTATATCTCCCGACAAGATCCATGGTGGTGATAACTGCATTTGATGCATTTCGGGAGATTTTCAGCATATTGTCTGGCTGGGTTAGGGATAATTGGGATACCCGAAGGGATTGGTAGTAGGAGGTACCGATGTCGTGGCTGTGAAGGTTGTTATTGGTGGTTGTTTCCTGTTCTCCCTTCAGAGCGATTTGTCCTTAGATTTAGCCCAAGACTTCCGTTTGTTACTCTTGGTCTCGGGACTCGGGGTGTCGTGGTAGTTTACTGCCTGTTTAGGTGCTTGATTGTTACCCAGATTGGAATTGTTGTTAACAATCCCGCTAACATTTGCGTTGTTAGCGTTAAGGTGGGTCAGAATAGTTGACACGGCAGCCGAGACTGCAGCTTGAAAGGTAGCTACATCAATCTGAAGAGTTGGTGTTTGGTTGAGGGGTTGATCGTTTTTCTTTGGCGACATGATTCTGTTTCACGGAAAGAAAATGAATTTGTGAGCGAGTATGGTTGAACCTAGACGTAGTTCGATCGCTCATGTGAAGAATAGAAGTATGCTCTCTAAGGTTTGACCTACATCCCTATGATGTAGTCCTAGTACGGAATGAAAGTATATTCACGATGGTTTGAACTACATCCCTATGATGCGGTCCTAGCAAAGATTAGAAGTAAGTGCGTACAATGGTCTCAAGATGTTTTTCATTCTAGCCAAGGTATCGTTGGTTGGTGAATAACATGATCCAACCACTAAAAGAGACTTAGAAATGTCTCCGGAGTTAAATTGCTATAGTCCAATGACTTGACTAAAGCATGTTTTAGGTAGGCTCCAATGAAAGTATGATGAGAGTACTTGAATAAAGAATGACACAGAAGTTAGCCGACTGTCAATATCTTTGATATTCATGACGTAAAAGTTCGGGAAAATGTCACACCCCAAAACCACGAACGGCGGAAACATTCTGGGGCGGAGGACGTCATGTACAGTATCACAACAATGAAAAGTAGTAAACAAGCAACAACATCTTCCATTGCATTAATAATATAATTATTATACAAGTGTTCTGTCAAATTTTGATAAACACTAAAGCAGGTATTTTGTCACACCCCAAAACCGAAAACGGCGGAAACGTTCTGGGGCGGAGGACGTCGTGTATAATATCAACAACAATGTAAAGTAGTAAACAAACAACAACATCATCCATTGCATTAATAAAATAATTATTATACAATTGTATTCTGTCAAATTTTGATAAACACTAAAGCATAAATCAAAATGAAAGATGAGTCTTGAACAAGCTCCATCTTCCCTTTTCCTTGCATCGGTACCTGTCTATGATGACCTGAGGATACAAGTAATTTTGAATGTGAGTATCAGCTTTGAAGCTGGTGAGATCATAAGTATATTAATATCTGAGTTTGTATGAAAACGTTAGTAAGATGTTTCTGCAATATGCTGTTGTGTAATGTTTGAACTCTCCTAGAAAACCCTATGTTTTTTACTAACTGTAGCCTTCTACCAAGGCATCTAGTGTCTGTGAGTATGTCTCTTGAGAGAGTGTGTTTTCCCCAATTCGTACTATCATTTACCGAAAATATAGATTCTACATTACCATGCATCGTGTGAAAATTTACGAAGTGAATGTAATTGGTAAAAATGAGATAGTACTATGGTGTAGTGTCGTACCTACAACCGTACTAATTACCTTAAGTCTAGGGTAACCTTTATAAGTACTGTAGTATTTGTAATAAGTGACTACCTCTGTACTCCTATTGCCTTATTTGAGGGATAAGGCCTAATGTGATGGCTAGATCCCAGGCTAAATGCTCCCCTATCAAAGGGATTTTGGGACCTTTACACGACGCTTGCCTGTATGCAAACCGTGAATATCCACATTACTATGATCATGTATACCCGATATAACTACCACAATGCGTTGTGATTCATCGGTATAGTTAGATCCTGAACTTGTTCTATGCTATAGCACCTAGTGATGTCTGTCCTATCCAAGTATATGTAATCGCACTCATGTAAACGTATACATGTAAACGTACCGATGTAAGCAAAATCATGTAAAACATATCTATTTAATAGTATAGTAATGTACTGTAATGTTCTGCGTGTGCTAGCTGTAACGAATGTTTTCTCTCTATCTAACAAGTAATTACTCATGAATGAACTGACTCATTGTATGTTTCATCGTTCTAGTAATAATAGACTCTTCTTGTGCTACCCATATGGTAACTTACTGGTGATGTACTGGTACGTATGAACATGGGAGTATACCCTCGCTACCCAAGGGTAACGAATGAACTGGAAGGACTTTTTATGACTATATATGTACACATGATATATAACGAATATTTAAACGACCTTCAGATGGGTACCCGATATCCCACCAGACCACATCTCAAGCGTGAAAAGGAAATAGGGCGGGCAGGCCTTCCTAAGATTTTTAAACATTGCTTATATAACTATAAATACCTAGACATGTAATTGATAATAAGTAAAACAAAGTTTAAACGAATGTATTTGATAAGTATAAGAACTTGTAAAATAGTTTGAAGCAAAACAGTTTGATAAACAATTTGAACAATAAGGAAATCACTGGTTTTGTAGTTATTAATCACTTGTGATTGATGTAATAACTATAAGTACTTAACCTGTATTCCCCCCCCCCTAAAGCATTTAAAAACATTTAAATCATTGGTTAAGGGGTATGAACTCACCTGTAGATGGTGATTTGGACGAACTGGACCGTATAGGATTGTTAAGTGTCAAGTGAGGACTTGCACACACACTATGATCGTAATGAACATATAATCACACATATATGCATTCAATTAGTCTTAAATCACTAATTGATAATGTTAAGACATCCTAGACACAATAAACACTTTAAATAAGTGTTTTAAGCCCTAAGGATTGCATCTAAGCTATTGTGGGACAAGGAACTTGTGTTTAGGGTTCCAATGGACCCCATATATGAGTTTACTCCCCATATACCATCACACATGGAGTTTACGGTTGTAGACTCTTGCGTTTACGGCCGTAAACTCCCAACCATGGGTGTTTTCTGTGTTTTGAAGTTCCAAATGATTCCTAGAATTAATCTAACTTGGTGGTTAAATTCTTGGAAGGGTTTAAGGTCTAGAAACACTCCATTTAGGATTTTACGGCCCTAAGGCCATTTCCTTTGGAGTTTACGGCCGTAAACTCCCTTGGAATGGTGTTCTTGTTGATTTCAAGCCTCAAGCATAGGTGGTATAAGTTCTAGGCTTTTATTCCAAGCATATGAAGACATTAGGCACACTTTGGTGCCATTCTTTCATGTTTACGGCCCAAGAACAAGTCTTGGCCGTAAACTCACTTTGATAAGTGATTTTGATGTGTTTAATGCCTTAGATTAAATGGGAACTAGTCTTCATAAAAGTCTTAAAGCTTTAGGTGCCTTAAAACACCATTTTGAGTTTGAAAAGGGAGTTTACGGCCTAAGAAACTCCTGGGCCGTGAACTCCCAAACTTGGGTGATTCTAGGTTGTTTTCTTGTCCCTAACACACATACAGATGGGTCTAAGGTAGTTGCATAACACAAGGGTCGGTCTTGGCTTTGTTTCGGGAGTTTACCGCCCAAGAACACCTTGGGGAGTAAACTCCTAGATCTAGTGATTTAGCCTTCTAAATCACGTTATAAACACATATAAAGCTTTCTAACATTACTAGAAAGAGGTACTCATGATTTGGGATAAAAACCCGAAGATCCGTGAGAGAGAAAATGGCTTTTCTCTAGTTGGAAATGTGAATAATGAATGAATTTGGTTTAGAATTCTATTTATAGTCCTGAAATATTTTTGGCAGAAAATATTTTTATTCCTGAAATGATCTCTAATATAATAGAGTGTTGGAAAAACAGTGTTGCACAAAACCCTAGTGCACCCACTCTCTTGATATTTCCTGAAGTGTAAACCCTAAATTACTCAAACTTACGCGAAAAGTCTGAAAATTAACTGTGAATGCTACAACTGCTATTGAAGTGATATGGTTTGTTCAGAATGGAAATTTCGGGTTGTCACAGAAAATTACCTTGTAAAAGGTCTTACATCATAACCAGAGAAGATAGTTCTTGACAGCATAAAGACCTAACTAAAGTACTCACAGTACAAGATAGTTTCATAGAAAATGTCACATCGGGCATAGACAGAAAACAATTCCTTTCTAACAAGGAAAATAAAGTAAAGCATCTACTACTGGCGACGATCATCGCTCTGGTGAACTCTCAGTTTAGCCAGTTGACGTTCCACATCAAGTAGGTGTCTTTCGTACACCCTTTGGCGTACTCAGAGCTCTATTACTTCGGCTCGTAATTCAGCCAGTGCTTACAGCAGGGTTTCATGGTTTCTCTCAGATCTCTTACGAGCGTCTTCTAGACGAATGGTGCGGAGGGTATGCATTCTCGCATCGGCGACAACTTCGGTGATCTGGTGTAGAGATGTCCTGCCTTGAATCGCATTTCAGGCCACTCTGCGGACCAAGATTGGCAAGATTCTGTCTGCTAAGCCCCCATTGCTTAGGTCATAGAAGCTTCGGTCACCATTAAATGGCATGGGCTGATCTTGTCCTTGGCTCCATGTTTCCAAGCATTCCACCCACTCAGGCGTCGGGCCATGAAAAGTCGGACGAGGGTTAGGAATTGGAAAGGGAGCTGCCTGAGGTAGGTTCTCAAGCTCGGGTTCGGAGTTAGCACCGTCCGAAAGGTCTTTATCATGGTGATCATTCAAAAGGATAGGATGATCATTCTCCGATTCTTCTCCAAACCATCCAGCAAGGACTTCGTTCGGAAGGTACTAGTTGTCGTGGGGATGGAGTCCAGCCATATTATCTACGCGAGAATTTGGGTAAGGAAGTAATTATTAGACGAACTATCTAGATAATTATTAGAAAATCTTCATTAATTACATCGCTTATTTGTAAAGTGCATACTATTTATATGTAATCAACACAGGATAGGCCTTCGAATTAGTGACCTTAAATCCAAATTCACAAGGAATAGGGGTAAAGCAAAAATTTCACTGATGCTAAGTCTATAACATCCTAGTTACATATAGCCTTAGTGTATCCACTTAGCAACTATCAACTTAGTAATGAAGATCCTTTTTAGTTCTCAAGTAAGTAATTATGGTAACACAAATCACCCCTATGGTATTTTAGACTTAGGTTCTGTTATAATGTTCTCACTGTGGTCATGTTAGTAAGTTTTTATACTTGTTGCCATATCACAACCATTCTTGGGCATATGTTAATCACACCTCAGACCAGCATCGTTGACCATACATCCCTAGGCTTACTTGTGATATTCAACAATCGTAATACTTTTGTTCTTGTCGTTGTGACACGGATTTTAGTATGAATGCACGCACGTATACTTTGTTAAATATTTTATTATTTAAAGTATAAACTCTTAGATAGAGTATTTTTAATCCCTATGTATTTATAGTTAGTATATATTTTTTGGGTTGATATACTTACTTCACTATAAACAATGCTCTGATACCAATCTGTCACACCCCAAAACCAAGAAAGGCGGAAACGTTCCGGGGTGGAGGACGTCATGTGAAGTATCATAACAGTGTAAAGTAGTAAACAAGCAGCAACATCATCCATTGCATTAAAAGTAAATAATACATGTGTGTTCTTTGATTGAAATAAGACATCAAAATATGTAATCAAAATAAAAGACGAGTCTTCTCTGTGCTCCGTCTTCTCAAAACTTGGCCATCGTACCTGTCTACTGGTAACCTGAGAATACAAGTTATTTTGAAAGCGAGTATCAGTGTAAAGCTGGTGAATTCATAAGTATTTAAGTGTCATTGCCTTGTTTTGGAAAGCTGTTATGAATGCCACGTAAATCTTTGAATGAAACAGTTGATATAAGTATGAAAACCCTAGAAAATCCCATGTTTTCCTACTAGTATAAAATGTAGTCTTCTACCAAGACCCGAATGTTTTGCTATAACAATGATAGTTTTTCCTTCTTTTTGACTATTACTAACAGTACTTAGTCTAACTCATCGTTTATGTGAATGTATCACAAAATAAAGTAAATAGGAAAAATACAATCATGTAAGTGTTATCCTTTTGCACTAGGATCAACACGACATCGCGACTACCAAATGTATAACCTTTGAACATCCGTAGATTGTTCAATTTTCCTCTGTAGCTGCAGCAGGTTTAAGGAATGGTTAGTCTCATAAAGGTACTCCTAATATAAGTATTAACCATAGGCATCCGTAGATGTTCATCTACCACTGTTGCTAACAGGTGGGTTCCGGAATGGTTAGTCCAGTCTAGACATCCCGTTGAACTTGGATAGCCAGAACAATTTACACATACTGTACTAGTAAATCATCCTAGTCAATCTAGGTAAAACTATCCATGTAAGTGTATTCAAATAAATCTATATATGTAAATGTATTCATGTAAGCGTATCGATGTAGACATATTCATGTAACATGTAATGTATAGTATAAACTCATGAATGAACTGACTCTGGTGTAATTCCTTGTAATAGGAATAATGTTTTGTATCTTCTAACTATACCTATAATAGTTAACTGGAAGGTAATTGGTTGTCCAAGCAGGTTTATACACCCTTGCTACACAAGAGTGTGGGAAACTGAATGAAGGATGAAAACTATAATATCAATACGTATATAAGAACATAGGTATATAGATATAGTTTTGTTCAAGAAGGTAAAAGAAATGGTTTTGTAAGACATCTAAGAGTTTTGAGCAATAATTAACAATGACTTTATGTCATTTTTAATAAACATTTCAAACATAATACTTTTGATAACATGGTATTTTTAAGATAGAAAACCATTTCATACATCACATTTTGAAGCATATGAAATTAGTTAGATGAAAACAAAGTTATAAATACCTATGATTGATTTAATAACATGCTGTTTTCTACTTGTATTCCCCCCCCTATTAAAGCATTTAAAATCATTTAAAACATAGATTAAGGGGTATGAACTCACATGAAGATGGTGGTTTGGATGAACTGAACGGTGTAGGATTGTTAGGTGTCAAGTGAGGACTTGTACACGCACTATGATCCTAATGAACATATAATCACACATATATGAAACCAATTAGTCTTAAACTACTAATTGAAAAATGATAAGACATCCTAGAACATGATAAACACTTTATATAAGTGTTATAAGCCCTAAGGATTGCATCTAAGTTGTTGTAGGTCAAGGCTACGGATTTTAGGGTTCCAAAGGACCCCATTCTTGAGTTTACTCTCCAAGAACCTACACACAAGGACTTTACGGTCGTAAAGTCTTGTGTTTATGGCTGTACAATCCTAAGATTAAGGTTATTTTGTGCGTGGAAGTTCTACATGTTTCCTAGAAGCATTTCTACTTAATGGCTTAGTCTTTGGAAGAGTTTAGGGCATTATATAACTCCTTTTAGGAGTTAATGGCCTTGGGAACAAACCCCATGGAGATTACGGCAATAATCTCCCTTGGAAGGGTGTTTTTGGTGATTTCAAATCCCTAATTTAACTAGGAACTAAACTAGGCTAGTGTACAAGGCTTTAGGAGAGTTTGAAGTAGCTTTTGGCCCTATTGTTTGGAGTTCACGGCCCTGGACCTTCTTGGGCCGTGAACACCTTAATCTTGGTGTTCTAAGTGTGTTGTATAGTTATAAACACATTAGGTTACAAGTCCAAACTTGTTTCATTGCTTAAGGAAAGGACTAGGCACCATTTGTGCCTGAAAGGAGGGTTTATGGTCCAAGATGTTCTTCGGCGGTAAACTCCTAAATCTTGTTGTGTTGAGATGTAATCTAGGTTATTAAGCACTTAATAAGCTATATAATACAACTAGATAGAAGTACTCACGTTTTGGGACGAAAGTCCGAAGATCCTTGAGAGAGAATTCGGCTTTTCGCTAGTTGGAAATGTAACTAATGAACAAATATGGCTCAGAATCCTATATACAGTCCTGGGATTTTTGGCAGAAAATATTTTATTCACGAAATGAACTCTAATATCATAGAGTTTTGGAATAATAGAGTTACACTTAGTGCATCCACTCTCCTTATATATCCTTAAGTGTAAACCTAAAATACTCAAACTTATACTAAAAGTCTGGAAATTTACTGCACGGTTTTGATCTTCTACTGACTTGAAATGGTTTGTACAGAATGGAAATTTCGGGTTGTCACATTTAGGGCTTTTATGAGCCATTTTTGGTAGCCAACCATGTTTGCAAACATGGTTGGGGGTTTAAGCTTCTGAATCATATCATGAAAGGAGTCACTAGGCAGATTTGGGTTGCTTTTTCACCCATGAAAGGTCCCATGTGCAAAATCAGCTTGTTTTATGTCCTTTTGAGCTCAAAGTCCCATGCAAGCACATAAAGTTTGTAACTTTACGTGCTAGATCGATTGTAGAAGCTTGGATCTATCTTTTGATCAAAGGATGTTCACTAGAAAGCAAGGACTTACGGAATGGACGTGACTAACTCGGTGAGTCTAGGGAGTTCTATCCCATTCTAATGAGGGTTGAAAGGACCCAGTTGAGTGTGGAAAGGTTTAAGGGGGTCTCCGGGGAGTGACCCAACGTTCTGGACTAAGCCATTGATCTAAAAGTTCATGGGACTTAGTGAGTGCACGAAGGTGCTCGGCGAATCCAAGGAAATCTTCATAGAACTCGACAAGTTGTTCATATAGCTCGGCGAGTTGAGGACAGAACTTGTTCATCGGAATAAGATTAACTCGACGAATTGTTCATACAACTCGGCGAGTCGTATGAAGGACCATTGGGTATCAGTTAGGAATTGAACTCGTCGAGTCAATGCCTAAGTCGATGAGTAGAGACGGGAGTAAGGTCAATCGACTGGAGATGGACTCGGCGAGTTGGCAAGCCAACTCTGCAAGCCGAGTCAACTGGAAGTTGACTTTGACTTGACTTGACTTTGCTTTGGAAATGGTCAGGGGTAAATAGTCATTTTACGTTGGGAATAGTATCAATGTCTGATTAAGTGTTTTATGGAAATATAGTCGGAGGATCACCGGAGCAGCTGTCAGACATTTGTGGATCAGTTTTTCAGCAGCCAACCTTTTGAGGTGAGTTACCTTCCAGTAGGGGTGGGTGTAAGGCCACAATGTCGGCCCACCAAGTAGGAGTATTTTAGGAGATGATTGTCTTTGTGATAATTATCTTGTTATGGTTACGTGTTTGGTTACGAGATATATCTGTATGATATGTTACGTGTATGATAGGGATAGTTTTCCCCTGACAACGGTCCTTAAGACCGAAGGGTAGTTCAGTACTCGGATATGCCTGATTGTATGCTTATTCCTTGTTGTTCTATGATAGTAGTAGGGGTGGAATAGACCCCAGCTACCGGTTGAATAATACCGATGATGACTACCGGTTGTAAGATACCAATGATGACTACCGGTTGTAAGATAACGATGATGACTACCGGTTGTAAGATACCGATGACTACTGGTTGAAAGATACCGATGATGATTACCGGTTGAAAGATACCGATGATATTGTATGGTATGTGGTATGATGGGGGAACGCACTAAGCTTTGTGCTTACGGTTTCAGTTTTTGGTTTCAGGTACCACTTCGTCTAAGGGGAAGTAGCCGACGGCGTAGCATGACATCAAACACACATATGATTTTCCGCATGAAGTTTTCTGGGATTGTACTCTGATATGATATTTGTTTATGACGTGGGTTTCAAATATGATACATTGTTTTATGAAATGACGTGTTGGCACAGTGTCACACCCCGAAAACCAAAGGCGGAAACATTTCCAGGGCGGATTCCTCGTTGAGTATCAAATCCAATGCACATAGTAAGTAAAGTAGACAACCATTACATTACATATATAATAGTTTACATTTGTTTCAAAAGTAAATTGTACAAGTGTGGTACATAGTATATATATATATATATATATATATATATATATATATATATATATATATATATATATATATATATATATATATATATATATATATGAACAAAATGTGATGAGTCTTCTACGCACTTCGTCTTCACCAAAAAAGATCGTCGTGTACCTGTCTAATGCAAACCTGAGAATACAAGCGGTTTGAAAATCAGCATAAAGCTGGTGAGTTCATAAGCGATTTTGTTTTGTGAAAAATGTACGAGTTCCTTTGGTTTCCAGAAAAAGTGGTTATCCAAGAAAATCCTATATTTTCTTAAAAGTTGGTTATCAAATCCAAAATGTAATGTAAAAGATGTACACTGAAAACATGATTGTTCTTGTGAATGCTAAGGTTTAGTTATCTAACTTGTTTCACTTTTCTGATTACGTATTACTGTTACCCAGGAAAATCCTATATTTTCCTACATGTGTGTGTGTGAACTGTTATCAACTTTGATTATGTCCAGTATTATCCCCAGGAAAATCCCATATTTTCCTGAATGTGTGTGTGCGAATTCTCCTAAAAGTTTGATTATCCTTAAATGTACATTAGTTTTATTACGTACATAAAACTAATAATTAAGTGTGAAGTGTTCATAATCTTGATTGCGAGTTCCATAACCATACTTCATACCAGATATGACTCGAGTTGTGGCCAGTATCCTTTTTATGACTTTCGTCACCCTTGAACCTTTCGGTTCGGCTGTAGCTAGCAGCTAGGTGCGGGAGTGTCAGTCCCGTATAGATCTATACGCTCAAGTCACGCTCCCTATATAAGAGATTCTGGTTACAGGTGCGGTCCTCCACTCGCGTATCTCTGTGGTGTGTTCACCGAGGACGTGTCTCCAATCTTTAAGATTACTCTTTACTGTCGTGCCTAGGGAAGTAATATCTATAACTAACTAAGTTCTAATGGCGCCTGTCCTTTACACTTGAGCCTAGGTGTTTTATTAAGGACATTACAAAGGTTTTAAGATCTCTATCAATATAAGTGTGAACAATCAATTGTGAAACATAACAGTATATAATAAGAATTGAAATCGTTTAAACAAACAACTCTGCAAGTTAAAACAGTTTGTTAGTAGGTTTTCAATTCTTAAAAGTGTGCGAATTATGAAACCATTTAAGTAAAATAATGAATTTAAGTACAAGATATTCTTTTACTTTTGCTTGTATTCCCCCATGAAAACATTTAAAAACCATTGAAAAAGGGTAGGGGTATGAACTCACCGGACGCGGAATGTGACGACTAGGATGCTAAACGTCGAATCGAGGCTTGAATACGAGCGAGGTTCCTATGTAATATGAAATGGTATACAAATATATCTAAATAGATTTATAAACTCTAATTAGATATGATATTACACTCTAATGAGCGAAAACACTTCAAATCGAGTGTTTGGAGTGACCCGGGTGACATCTACGGACGTGTAATGATATGAGGGACTTGGGAATTGAGTTTACTCTTCAAGAGTAAACTCCTAATGGAGTTTGCGGCCTTATACACCACTCACACATGAGTTCACGGCCGTGAACTCATGTTGGCATGGTTTATGGTGCTTAATGAGTCAATAACACTTGGAAGGAGTTGGTACAATTTTACCTAAGGCATGATATGGAAATAAAATCACCAATAGCATCACTTAAGGGAGTTTACGGCCCTAAACATGGATTTTATGGCCGTAAACTCCTATACCCCTTTAGATTGATGATTTAATGGTCTTAGCTTAATCATATGTGATTCCAATAATTGTTACAATCCTTGGATGGATTTTTAGGGGACTTTGGACAAGGATTTAGGAGTTTACGGCCCATGAACACCCTCATGGCCGTGAACTCTTAGGAAAAGGTGATTTTATATGTTTTAAGGTCCAATACTTGTTTGTAAACACTTCTAGAATTTATCCCAAGGCTTTAGTTGTGTTAATGTGGCATTTTAACACATTTAGAGGAGTTTACTCCCCATTTTAATGAGTTTGTGGCCCAAACTTGTTCTTGGGCAGTAAAATCAAGTTTACTCCTCTAAATTGATGTTAAATGTGTTCCAAGGCCAATTCCATAATTCTACAAGTCGTATCTAAGCCTTATTGGTGTTTTGGAAGGGTTTAAGGGCTTAAAAACCCCTTTAATATGTATTTACTCTCCATGATATGGAGTTTACGGCCCAAGCATGATCTTGGGCAATAAACTCATGTTTACTCTCCAAAAATTAAGTTCAAGGTGTTCTAAGTCCAGAATGGTGTCACACCCCGAAACCGTAGGCGGAAACGTCTCGTGGCGGAGGTGACTTCATGAGAATATCATAACCAATGTACATAGTAAGCGAAGTAAAACACAAAACATTACATTACATAGATTTCATTACATCAGTTGAAAAGTAAAGTAGTACAAGTTTCATAGATACATACGTTTAAACAAAAGAAAGACGTGACTTACATTCGCTCCGTCTTCTGCAAAAGGACACGGGATACCTGTCTAAGGAAAACTTGAGAATACAAGCAGTTTGAAAATCAGCATAAAGCTGGTGAGTTCATAAGCGGTTTGTTTTATGAAAAGAACGAGTTCCTTTAGTTTCCTGAAAATGTAGTTAACCAAGAAAATCCCATATTTTCTTAAAAGTAAAGTTACCAAATCCAAATTGTATTGTAAAAGATGTACAATGAAAATATGATTGTTTTATGAATTGTAAAGTTTAGTTATCTAACTTGTTACACAATTCTGGTTACGTACTACGGTTACTCAGGAAAATCCTATATTTTCCTACTTGTGTGTGTGTGTGTGAACTGCTACTGATTCTGTGTGTTCTAACTGTTACTGGTTCTGGTTATGTTCAATGTTATCCCCAGGAAAACCCCATGTTTTCCTAAATGTGTGTGGGTGCTGTTACCGATTATGATTAATGTACATTAGCTTTACTATGTACATAAAGCTAATAAATAAGTCTAAAGTGTTAATAATCTTGATTGCGAGTCCTTAACTATACTCAGACTAGATATGAGTCGGGCCAGGGCCAGTATCCTTTTTATGACTTTCATCACCCTTGAACCTTTCAGTTCGGCTGTAGCTAGCAGCCAGGTGTGGGATTGTTAGTCCCGTATAGATCTATACACTCAAGCCACGCTCTCCCTCCTGAAGATTCTGGTTACAGGGTTAGTCCTCCACTCTCTCGTGTCAAGGAAGTGTTACAGAGGACGTGTCTCCAATCTTTAAGATTACTCTTTACTTCTCGTGCCTAAGGAAGTAGTATCTATGACTAACTAAGTTCTAATGTGCCTGTCCTTTACACTCGAGCCTAGGTGTTTTATTAAGGACATTATAAATGATCTATGTTATCTAATGGTGATTGTCCTTTACACTCGAGCCTAGGTTTATTATTAAGGACATTACATATGATTTATATGTTATAATGGTGTTTGTCTTTCACACTCGAGCCTAGGTGTCTTGTCAAGGACATACAAATGTTTTATGTTTTCTAATGGTGTCTGTCTTTTACACTCGAACCTAAGTGTTTTATTACAGACATTACAATGTTTTATGTTTTCTATCAATATAAGTATGAACAATCAAATGTGAAGTATACAATATAACAGTATATAATAATAATTGAAAATCGGTTTAAACAACAACTCTATAAGTTAAAACATGTTTGTTAATAGATTTTCAATTCTTAAAAATGTATGAATTATGAAACCATTTAACCGAAATTATGAGTTTAAGTACAATATACTCTTGTACCCTTGCTTGTATTCCCCCTGAAAACATTGAAAAACCATTTAAAAAGGGTAGGGGTATGAACTCACCGGACGCGAAAATGTGTCGAATGGGATGCTAAACGTCGAACCGAGGCTTGAATACGAGCGAGGTTCCTATGTAATATTAAATAATACACAAATATATCTAATTATATTTAAATAACTAATTAGATACACTTGAACATTCTAAGACGCGAAAACACTCCAAAATAGGCGTTTGAAGCGACCCGGGTGATGTTTCTGGACATGAATGGCTAGGATATAGAGTTTACTCTTCAAGTGTAAACTCTAGGGAGTGTTCATGGCCCTAAACACCACATCCCCATGAGTTTACGGCCATAAACTCATGGTGGGTGTTTTTATGAGTTAAATGGCCTTAAATCAAATAAGGGGTGTTGCTAGGTTTAGTTTTTGGGCATTTGAAAGGGGAAAAATCATTATATGGACTAATAGAAGAGTTTATGGCAGTAAACTAAGTGTTTACGGCCGTAAAATCTCACCCTCACCATTCTTAAATGTTTTGAAGGCCAAGGATTAATCACAAATGATTCAACTAAATTTTACAAGGCTTGGGGTGAGTTTAGGGCTTCAAATGGCACTCATGTAGGAGTTTACGGCCCCGGAGTATATGCTCTGGCCGTAAACTCTCAATTGGAGGGTTTTTGATATGTTTAAGGCCCCTAAATGATTTTTGGACGGTTTTAAAATTTATTCCAATGCTTAAGGGGTGTGTAAGTTGCATTTTAACACCCAAAAAGGAGTTTACCACCCATGTATATGATTTTACGGCCCAAGCTTGTTCTTGGGCAGTAAACTCATGTTTACTCCTCAAAAATGATATTCAAGGTGTTCTAAGTCCAATCCAATAAGTCCTTAAGCCATATCTAAGCTCCTATGGTGATTTGGAAGGGTTTTAAGGCTCACAAACCCCATTTACATGTGTTCACGGCCTAAGGCTGATCCAGGGCCGTAAAAACATGTTTATGGTCTTATCCCATGATTTAAACACGAAAATGAAGGCTAAGGATGTTATACTAGGAGCTAGGATGCTTACCTTGGTGTTTTAAGGCTTGGAATGGATGATTTTGGCTCAACAAGATGGATTTGAGGAGAGAGGTTAGAGAGAGAGTGAAAAGGCTCCAAATGAGCCTTAATTCACTTTAAATATGGTTTGAATTTGATACACGGTGGAATTCTACACGATACCGACGTTAACCGATGCTTTGGGTCGCACCCGATTAAGTTGTCGTTACCCGATATGGTCGAAACTATAATTTTTCTAATTATTAGTTTGGATACTTACAAGGTCAAAATAAAGTTTTAACTTAATTGACCTAGTTCAAAGACGAAATCGGAACCATTCGCTTAAGACAAGTTTTATTAACGAAACGGTTACGGCGAGGGAACAAAATTTCAGGTTGTTACAATTGGTAAGCCATATAGTCGTATCTAAGTCTCAAAATTGGTTTGGAGGGGTTTAAAGGCATAAAAACCCTCTTATTAGGAGTTTACGGACCAAGCATGCTCCTTGGCCGTAAACTCATGTTTGAGGTCAAAATCAAAGTTTAAATTCGGATTTGAAGGCTAAGGAGGCTGAATAACAAGTTAGGAAAGTTACCTCAAGGATTTGGAGCCTTAAATTTAAGTTTTGGACCTAGTTCTTTGGTTTGAGGAGAGAGGTTAAAGAGAGAGTAGTGAGAGAGGGAAAAAGCTTCAAATGGAAGCTTAAACATCTTTAAATAGGGTCTATGATTTGGACACGGCGGAATTCTACCCGATACTGGCTTTAGACGGGGCTTTTGGTCGCACCCGATCAATTTGCCGTAACTCGATATGGTTGATTCTAGAAATGTTCCGATCACTAATATGAGGTGTTAGAATGAGTTCTAAAGGTATTAGGACACCCATTAAGTCATAATATAAAATACACGTTAATGACTTAATTAAATGACGGAATCGAAAACGAAATTGGAAATGGCGATTGGATTATCGAAATGAGTTACGAAAAGGGTACAAGCAATGATACGAAATTTCGGGTTGTTACATTATCCCCCCGTTAGAGGGAATTTCGTCCCGAAATTCAAAGATTTGAACACAGATCGCGAAGTGAAAAGAGATATGAGGATGAATGTACTGCTTCGGTTCTTCATGCTACTAAGTTGAATCGGGCCTCCGTTTGACATTCCAGCGAACCCTCACTGTCGAGATGCGGCTTTGTTTCGTACGGTCAACCTATCAATCCATGATCTCAATTGATTTATCCATGGAGGTTTGGACTTCCGTTCTTTTCGATCTTAACCAAGGGATTACTCAGGTTTCGTCAGGTCAGCACTCCTTACGAATATCGACGTGGAATTCCAAATGGTTACTGCTGATTTCTAAAGATAGCTCGGAGAGGGCTACGGAATCGATTCCTAACGAGGATCCCGAAGGGTCTAATGTTCCACAAGTTAAGTTTTCTGCACTTCCAAAGGCATACTATGTCTTTTCAGAGTAAGACTTCCAACAAGAGAGCACATCTTCATGTGGCAGAGTAGCTAAGGGTCCGATGGTCCTAAAGGAATTTCTAGATGGTTTTGCAATAATAGTCGGCGGGACCCAAGAGTTGACGGGTTTCTATGGGTATCTCCGGTGCCGACTAATTCTTTATTGTCTTAGCTTTTGTAAAGGTCCATGAGTATGATTGCTTTGCTTTTCTACATGACCAGGAAAATGGCTTGACCGAAGGGCACCACTACTACCTCGTAGTGATCATATCAAGCCCTATTTGCTGTCTTGGACACATCGTCCTCACTAAGGTTTTGGCTATGAGGTAATTGCAGGGATTAGTTCGATGCAAGACTTGACTACACTTAGAACGAAATTCTCAGGAAATCTCTGGAAAAATGCATCGTGGAAAGAGTTGCAGACTTCTCGTTTTTGATGATCACATGGACAAGGAATACATGGGAAAACTTTTTAAGCTTCGATGCACGAAGATCATGAGAGTCGGGTCGGAGGTAGGTTAAGACGAATGGCTTTCTCGAAACCAGGAATAACAGTATGAATGAGGCTCAGTCATTACATGCTAAAGATGACATCAAAGCATTTCATGAAAAGTTCGCCATTAGATTGAACGCAAAAAGAATAATTGTTCGGATGGAGGATACAATCTACGGATATGACGTTAGCGTTCTCATTCTCACTTGATAACCATCTTGACAGTATACATTTTCGATTATTCACGAACGACAGGGTTTAAAAGATGTTCAAATGGATGGTTAGCGAATTTCTTTCGGTGCTAGAATCGAAAGGAATCACAGGCATAAAATTTAACGAGGAGAAATATACCTGTGGCAACGGTGGGATCGGTGGTTGTCTCCTCTTGTCCTATCGCTAGAATTCTTCCGGTGTTGCCAGATGTTACTGTCTTGGGGCAGTTTTGCTTGTAATGCCCGACTTCTCCACAACCATAGCAAGCTCGACCAATGCCCGCTTCGGAAGCTTGACTGGTTGATTGGGTTGGTGCCTTACAGTTTTTCTCCATGTGACCCTTTATGCCACAACTGTTGCAAAACACCTCTATACATGGACTGGAAGAAAGGTGATGATAGTTGCACTTGTCACAACTAGGAAGGGTTCCAGCATACCTACTGGTAGGTTTTCGAGCTGAAGATCCAACAACAGAAACGGCGGCAGGGGAAGTGGCAGCATGAACTGCCACCGTTTGCTGCCTCTTCGAAGACTCTTGCGATGTCTGACTTTACTCCTTCTTCCCAATCTTTCTTTTCTCGCCACTCCTATATGTAGGCTCAGGAGTGGTAGCTGTCTCCTCAGGGTCATCACTATGATCTATTAAGATTTGTGCTAAGCGTTTGGCGCTGTTGTATGTATCTGGTCTCGCAGCTATGACATTTCCTTTCGTTGGTTGGGTCAACCCCCAGATGAATCCTTGTATCTTCTTACTCTCCGAGGTAACCATTCCCGGGCAGAGTAATGCTAAGTCATCGAACCTGGAAGTGTAAGCGATGATATCGGAACCCTTTATCTTCAGGTTCCAGTGTTCGTGTTCTAACTTCTGCACTTCGCCCCAAGGGAAGTACTCAGGCAGTAGAAGTTCCTTCATGGCTTCCCAACCCATGGCGTTGGCTACAGGTAAGGTTAGGGATTTGACTCGGCCGTTCCACCAAGTCAGGGCTTTGTCGATAAAGGTGCAGGCGGCAAACTTCACCTTGTCAGATTCTGAGCAGGCGCAAATTTGAATGATGGATTCGATCTTCTCGAACCATCGAGTGAGGGAAATGACACCTCCAGTGCCATCAAAGGACATGGGTTTCGCGTTCATGAAATCTTTATAGGAACCCTCTTTTCGGTGTCCCTAACTACTTTCTTGGTTTTGGGTTTGGGTACCACCTCCCAAACTACCGGAACCGCCAGAGTTCCGTTGAGACATGGCAGCTGCCACTGCGGCTGTAACAGCTGCCTGGAATACTATAGGGTCGATTTGAGGAGGAGGTGGTGGTGGAGGGTTGTTGGTCTTGGAGCTGGGTCTCTTTCTTGGAGGCATCTTGATCTAATAAGATCAAGAAAGAGAGAGGATGATAAGTCCTCTTAATTGAATCAAGAGATATGACAGATATATGTTGAATAAGCGATAAAGCAGGAAAGAGTTATCAAGGCAAGAAAATTATCGCTAAGGGAATGATCAAAAAACAATGCATGAATGAGGATTTCTACCAAGGATTGGATCGAGAAATACTCCCATATTTCATGATTCGCTACGAAACTGGCTCGATGTTTGTGATATTATGGTAAGTTTTAGGCATGCTGCATACCACAGTCACTCCCAAGCACATGTTGGCCGTGTCTCGAATGAATATAGTTGGCCAGGGTATATTGATCCTAGACATGACTACATAACTGCCCAGGTTTAATCGCAGCGTACGACACCCATTTACTTATGTTTTGTTCTACTTGTAGTTACGGATCTCGACGGTTCGCTATACTTATATACTTTTGAAAATACTTATATTTTGAAGGATACTTTTAGTTCAGAGCACTTAGGCCCCTTAATGTTTATAGTCTTATACCATGTAAGGTTTGGTATACTTTATTCACTATAAACAAGGGCTTTGATACCAATCTGTCACACCCCGAAAACCGCAGGCGGAAACATTTCCTAGGCAGACTCCTCGTTGGGTATCATATCAAATGCACATAGTAAGCAAAGTAGACAACCATTACATTACATATATAATAGTTTACATTTGTTTCAAAAGTAAATTGTACAAGTGTGATACATAGTATATATATGAACAAAATGTGACGAGTCTTCTACGCACTTCGTCTTTGCCAAAAGAGATCGTCGGGTACCTGTCTAATGCAAACCTGAGAATACAAGCGGTTTGAAAATCAGCATAAAGCTGGTGAGTTCATAAGCGATTTTGTTTTTTGAAAAATGTACGAGTTCCTTTGGTTTCCTGAAAAAATGATTATCCAAGAAAATCATATATTTTCTTAAAAGTTGGTTATCAAATCCAAAATGTAATGTAAATGATGTACACTGAAAACATGATTGTTCTTGTGAATGGTAAGGTTTAGTTATCTAACTTGTTTCACTTTTCTGATTACGTATTACTGTTACCCAGGAAAATCCAATATTTTCCTACATGTGTGTGTGAACTATTACCAACTTTGATTATGTCCAGTGTTATCCCCAGGAAAATCCCATATTTTCCTGAATGTGTGTGTGCGAATTCTCCTGAAAGTTTGATTAACCTTAAATGTACATTAGTTTTATTACGTACATAAAATTAATAATTAAGTGTGAAGTGTTCATAATCTTGATTGCGAGTTCCATAACCATACTTCAGACCAGATATGACTCGAGTCGTGGCCAGTATCCTTTTTATGACTTTCGTCACCCTTGAACCTTTCGGTTCGCCAGGTGCGGGATTGTCAGTCCCGTATAGATCTATACACTCAAGTCACACTCCCTATCTAAGAGATTCTGGTTACAGGTGCGGTCCTCCACTCGCGTATCTCTGTGGAGTGTTCACCGAGGACGTGTCTCCAATCATTAAGATTACTCTTTACTCTCGTGCCTAGGGAAGTAATATTTATGACTAACTAAGTTCTAATGGCGCATGTCCTTTACACTCGAGCCTAGGTGTTTTATTAAGGATATTACAAAGGTTTTAAGATCTCTATCAATATAAGTGTGAACAATCAATTGTGAAACATAACAATATATAATAAGAATTGAAATCATTTAAACAAACAACTCTGCAAGTTAAAACAGTTTGTTAGTAGGTTTTCAATTCTTAAAAGTGTGCGAATTATGAAACCATTTAAGTAAAATAATGAATTTATGTACAAGATATTCTTGTACTTTTGCTTGTATTCCCCCCCTGAAAGCTTTAAAAACCATTGAAAAGGGTAGGGGTATGAACACACCGGACGCGGAATGTGACGACTAGGATGCTAAACGTCGAATCGAGGCTTGAATACGAGCGAGGTTCCTATGTAATATGAAATGGTATACAAATATATCTAATTAGATTTATAAACTCTAATTAGATATGATATTACACTCCAATGAGCGAAAACACTTCAAGAGTAAACTCCTAATGGAGTTTGCGGCCTTATACCAATCACACATGAGTTCACGGCCGTGAACTCATGTTGGCAACGTTTATGGTGCTTAATGGGTCAATAACACTTGGAAGGAGTTGGTACAATTTTACCTAAGGCATGGGATGGAAATTAAATCACCAATAGCATCACTTAAGGGAGTTTACGGCCCTAAACATGGAGTTTACGGTTGTAAACTCCTATACCCCTTTAGATTGATGATTTAATGGTCTTAGCTTAATCATATGTGATGCCAATAATTGTTACAAGCCTTGGATGGATTTTTGGGGGACTTTGGACAAGGATTTAGGAATTTACGGCCCATGAACTCCCTCATGGCCGTGAACTCTTATGAAAAGGAGATTTTATATGTTTTAAGGCCCAATACTTGTTTGTAAACACTTCTAGAATTTATCCCAAGGCTTTAGTTGTGTTAATGTGGCATTTTAACACATTTAGAGGAGTTTACTCCCCATTTAATGAGTTTACGGCCCAATCTTGTTCTTGGTCAGTAAACTCATGTTTACTCCAATTCCATAATTCTACAAGTCGTATCTAAGCCTTATTGGTGTTTTGGAAGGGTTTAAGGGCTTAAAAACCCCTTTAATATGTATTTACTCTCCATGATATGGAGTTTATGGCCCAAGAATGATCTTGGGCAGTAAACTCATGTTTACTCTCCAAAAATTAAGTTCAAGGTGTTCTAAGTCCAGAATGGTAAGCCATATAGTTGTATCTAAGTCTCAAAATTGGTTTGGAGGGGTTTAAAGGCATAAAAACCATCTTATTAGGAGTTTACGGCCCAAGCATGCTCCTTGGCCGTAAACTCATGTTTGAGGTCCAAAATCAAAGTTTAAATTCGGATTTGAAGGCTAAGGAGGCTGAATAACAAGTTAGGAAAGTTACCTCAAGGATTTGGAGCCTTAAATTTGAGTTTTGGACCTAGTTCTTTGGTTTGAGGAGAGAGGTTATAGAAAGAGTAGTGAGAGAGGGAAAAAGCTTCAAATGGATGCTTAAACATCTTTAAATAGGGTCTATGATTTGGACATGGCGAAATTCTACCCGATACCGGCTTTAGACGGGGCTTTTGGTCGCACCCGATCAATTTGCCGTAACTCGATATGGTTGATTCTAGAAATGTTCCGATCAGTAATATGAGGTGTTAGAATGAGTTCTAAAGGTATTAGGACACCCATTAAGTCATAATATAAAATACACGTTAATGACTTAATTAAATGACAGAATCGAAAACGAAATTGGAAACGGCGATTGGATTATCGAAATGACTTACGAAAAGGGTACAAGCAATGATACGGAATTTCGGGTTGTTACACACAGTATTTTCTAATGAATGCTTTTATGAAATAAATAATTAAATTGAAATTTTTGGGCTTGAATTTTGGGATATTACGTGTTTACTTTCTAATATACTTGTTAAGAATATGTACAATCTTAAAAGAGTTTTCAACTCATCATACCTCTATGAAATGATCTACGCATAAATAATTAGTAACATCATAGCCCCGACAACAGCGCCAATTTGTTATGCGTGTCAGACCCAACAAATAATAGGGGTACAACAGACTCCAAATACACTACTTTAATGCACTAAAAAGTAGTAAAAAGAAAGACGGGTCGAACCATAGAGACACAGGATAAATGTCTATACCTCTTTGCGCAAGGTACTTTGATCACAAAAGGGGATTTTGTTTACAAAAACAAAATAATAAAATAACAATCTGCTTTAAAAACATGCAGAAAATGAAATAAACTTGTAATCAATTTGATTGAATGGTTCTAGTTCTAGTTTTCAATGTTATTGCTCAACTTGATTATGACTTGATGTAATTCATGATTGATATTCTAAGTTGGTACTGAAAGATATTAACATGCTCTAATACCTCTCGCTTGCCAAATTATCTAACCAAAGCACACTCTTTGACTAGACCTAACTTTACTAATTCAACCTAAACACGATGTTAGATTGTATTGTAAAACTGCATTAAGTTTTGTACAAGCTTCCCAACAATTTTCATTTCTTTTCAACCGCTCGGAAGTGTGAAAACATGTGATGTATGTTGTACAATAAGAAAACTTATTGTTTGTTACAAATTATTTACTTAATAGAACAGTTAGTTTCCCTAAAAGTTAATTAACTACACAAAATTCGATTCATGAAAGTGGCCAGTCAAACACAAATAGAATTCAAGGATTATAGTTTAAACAAAAACATAATCACTAGAATAAAATCACCAATCAAACATCAATTCATATAATTCAAGTCAAGCAATCAACATGTTTTGAACAGGAACTAGAAATTAAGGTTTCTTAGCCACACATGGCTATGAACAAATCAATCAAAAAGAAAGATGGAATTGGAAATGTTTAATGCTTACAAATGGAAATCAAAAGTGTTAGTAATGATTAGGTCTTCAGAAAAGCTCGAAGGAATCTCGCCAAAATTGCCCCAGATCATCCAAAATTGCTCCAAAACCGTCTGTCTTGTAAAAATGACGTCTTCCCTTGTTTTATTAAGTGCTCACATTCTTGTCATAAGACCATGAGCTTTAGCATGGTCATGCCTTTTTCCCATGTGTTTTTGGCATCACCATTTGTCATGACCATGTGTTTTTGGCATGGCTCATTCTTTTTTCTAAAAGTCCAATAAGTCTTTATTGTTGGCTCCATCTTCATTCTACCTTCACCACGAGTCATGTCGCTCAAATATAAGATGAAAAAGGACAAACACAACTCGTGTCGGTGTGACATGGACTGTGTTTCAAACGTAGTCCTTTGCTATGATAATAATGCAACAATGACCCGAGTTATGTCTTCATGTTTTTTTCCATGGCATGACCGGTCCATCTTCTCTTCATGCTCCAAAGCTCCAAGCTCCAAGCATCCAAGCTTCATTCTCCATGCTTCATAATGCCTGCAAAATAAATCAAAAACTAGTGAAGTTGTAACATCCGGATTCCTAAGTATATTATTTTATTCTTTTATATTGAATTTTGGAGAGAGACTCGGCGAGTAGGAGCCCCGACTCGCCGAGTTGCATCACAATTAGAGTGGGTATGATTAATGAGGAACTCAGCGATTCCATGAGTGGACTCGACGAGTCCACGCTATTTAATGAAACCCTAATTTCTCGGGTTTGCGTCATATTTAAAGGCGCTTATGGCCGTCATTTGTGGCGACCAGTCCGTTGAAAGAAACCCTAGAGTGCTGGAGCGTTTTGAGAGAGAAAAGAAGCCATTCTTGACCTTTGTGGTGTTGTTTAGCAAGAAGAAGGAGGTTCTAGCCAAGGGCAAGCAAAGGAGGTTGCTATTCTGTGGATTTGAAGCTAGGATCATTTCATTTGAGGTATTACTTCGACTATTCTTCTGTTTTGGGAAGGATATATGGTTTTAGTTGATTTGAGGTCCAATTAGTCCCTTCTGGTGATGAGACTTTAGATCTGGATCCATAGAGATCCAGAGAGCCTTATTCATCAAGCTTTATGAAGAGCAATAGAGGTCATGACCTTGGGTTAAGGTATTTGGGGCTAAATCATCATATATGGTCATATGGATGTTGCATGTGCATTAAGATTGAGACTTTACGTGAGTATAGTGCTTGGAAAGGCCAGATCTATGGATTAGAGGAACGGATCTGACCTCAGAAGGTCATTTGAGTATGTGCATGGCATGTACTCGCCGAGTCCATGAGAGGACTCGACGAGTTGAGTCGGGTTGCCCCACGACTCGCGATCTGTGACGACCTGTGGAATTTAGGGTTGAATCAGTGAGTCAAGAGAGAACCAGGGGCGAAGAGGACGGGCGTGTACTTGCCGAGTCACCTTAGTTCACTCGGCGAGTAGGGTCAGCTGTGATCGTTGACTTTCGTTGACTTTTAGGATTTCGGTAAACAGTTGGACTTTTGAGTCAAAGAGGGGTAAAATGGTCTTTTACCCTTTTGAAGGATCATAGAAGGTGGCTTAATCTAGACATAGAGAGCCATTACTTATTGAGGATATTTTGTATATGTAGAGTCATTTTGTTGTAAAAGTCGAAGTGACTATGTCTTTGTAATATTCGCATTTTAGTTATTTTACTAAGTCATTTTTATGCGAAGCTTAGATGTTTAGATTTAGTATATTTTTTGTACACTCAGGTACCCTATAAATAGGAACTGAGGTTAGAAGTAGAGGATATAACTTTTTGACAACTCAAATATCCTTCTGCTTATTCTGTGTAATCAGTCTTCATCAATATAAGATCTGATTAATATTTACTCTTCGTGTTCTAACTCTTCAATCACTGAAATCATATTTTTCTTTCGTAAATCTCGATAACAATTCTTTTTCTCACAAGCAATTGGATTTCGCATAATTTCTCATCACCATATACTCCTCAACAAAACGGTGTTGTTGAACGAAGAAATCGATCATTATGTGAAGCAGCCAGAACCATGTTAACATATGCAAATCTACCTCAATATCTTTGGGCTGAAGCAATTTCTACTGCATGTTTTACACATAATCGATCATTCATTCATCGTAGATTCAATGATACTCCATACGAAATAATCAACAATAGGAAACCTAATGTCAAATTCTTTCATGTTTTTGCTTGTAGGTGTTTTATAATGAACCTCAAAGACAATTTGTCCAAGTTTCAAGCTAAGGCTGATGAAGGCATGTTCTTAGGATATTCGCACAATTCAGTGGCATACAGAGTGCTCAACAAAAGAACAAGAAAAATTGAAGAAACTTTCAATTTAACATTTGATGATTACTATCTTAAACAAACGGATAGTAAATTTGAAAATAAATCAATACTTGTTGATTCAAATACTCAAATTGATAATTCTGAAATAAATGATTTTGATTATGACTTAATTTTCGGAATTCCTGACAGGGCAATTGATGCGGAAAATAATGCTCCTGATAATCAAACATCAGAATCTTCAAAACATACTGATGATTCGACAATTACTACAATGTCAACATCTTGCGAAAGTGTGCCTGATGTTCGTATGGAGGGGGAGCATACGATCAACACAGCAGACAATCAGCCAGCTTTCGAGGGGGAGAATGAAACCAGGAATCATCAAGTTGAGGGGGAGCATCAAGATGAAATGCATGTTGAGGAAGAAAATGATACAACAGAGAAAAACAATATTGGTGAAAATGATGAATTTCATGAAATTAATGATAATTTTTCTGTTGCAGGATCTGAAAATGAAGATATGTATGAAGATACACCATTGTAATTTGATCCTGATTTTCCACCACTTGAGAAATGGACAAAGAATCATCCCAAAGAACAAGTAATAGGAAATCCACAAGATGGTGTGTTGACAAGAGCTTAGATACGTGCGAAAAATGAAATATTGAATGCGAACCAAGAACTATGTATGTTTAATGTCTTTATTTCGAAAATAGAGCCAAAGACAGTGAAGGATGATATGGAACAATCAGATTGGGTTGTTGCTATGCAATCTGAACTGGCTGAATTTGAACGAAACAAGGTTTGGAGATTAATTCCTAAACCTTCTGATGTTTCGATTGTCGGATTAAAATGGATTTTTAAAAATAAAACCGACAAAGATGGCAATATTATTCGAAATAAATCGAGAGTAGTGCTTAAAGGGTATTCGCAACAAGAAGGAATAGACTATGAAGAAACATTTGCTCCTGTTGCAAGACTCGAAGCAGTTCGCATATTTTTAGCATATGCAGCACACAAAGACTTTGATGTTTATCTAATGGATGTTAAGTGTGCTTTCTTAAATGGAGAACTTGAAGAAACAGTGTATGTTGAACAACCACCAGGATTCATTAACGAGGAACATCCTAATCATGTCTACATTCTTGACAAAGCTGTTTATGGGTTAAATCAAGCACCAAGAGCCTGGTATGCAACTCTTACAAATTTCTTGAAACAATCTAAATTTAAAAAAGGATTAGTTAACCCCACTTTGTTTCGCAAGAAAATTGGGAATCATCTTATGCTTGTTCAAATTTATGTTGATGATATTATTTTTGGCTCAACTGACCCATCATTGTCAATTGAATTTGAAAATCTAATGAAAAGTCAATTTGAAATGAGCATGACGGGAAAGATTAATAATTTTCTTGGATTAAATATAAGACAGAACAGGGATGGAATCTTAATCAATCAAGAAAAATATACGAAGAACTTTCTTGAAAAGTTTGGAATGACAAATAGCACGAAACTAAGAGTACCAATGGCAGTGGGTACAAGATTAACTCCTTCGTTAGATGCTCCTGCTGTTGATTTAACATTATATCGAAGCATGTTAGGGTCTTTATTGTACTTAACTGCAAGTAGACCTGATATTATGTTTTCGGTTTGTAATTGTGCAAGATATCAAGCTAATCCCAGAGAACCTCATTTGACTGCAGTGAAAAATATTTTTCGCTATCTTAAGGGTACAATTTCGTTAGGACTTTGGTATCCTTCGAAATCTGGATTTTTCATTCAAGCTTTTTAAGATTCTGATCTAGGAGGATGTAATTTGGATAGGAAAAGTACAAGTGGTGGATGTCAATTGTTAAATGGAAAGTTGGTAAGTTGGCAATCAAAGAAACAAACTTGTGTTATAATTTCAACTGTTGAGGCTGAATCCATTGCTGCTGCTGCTTGCACTTCGCAAATCATTTGGATTCAGAGTCAACTTCGTGATTATGCAATCAATATGAAAAAGATTCCTTTGTATTGAGATTCTCAAAGTGCAATTCGCATTTGTCATAATCCAGTACAACACTCAAAGACAAAACACATAGGTCTTCGATATCATTTTATCAAAGATCATGTGGAAGATGGAAATAGTGAAATTCATTTTGCTAAAACCACTAAACAACTTGCTGATATTTTTACTAAACCTCTTGATGAAAAACCATTTGTCAAAATTATGGCAGGTTTGGGTATGATTGATGTGAATTCAGTATCGAAATCTATCAGTCAAGGATGAAATGTTTGTTCAGACGCTCTGAATCAAAATTGTTCAGAAGTTACTGTTCATTTAGCGGCTTTGCATGGCTTCGCATCCACTTTTCTTCACATTCGTCCCCATGACAACAAAGAAGTTACTGTTCATTTAAGTGGCTTCACATGGCTTCGCATTCACTTTTCTTCGCATTCACACACATCTCAACTAAGGTTAGATTTCTGTTTGTTTTATGTTTTAAAATTTTGTTTCTTTAAAAAAACCTGAAAATACCAAAAAGATTTTATTTTTTTTACTGTTTTTATTTTTTTTGAAAAATTCAAAAATCACAAAAATATTTTTGTTCTCTTTGTTGTTAAAACATTGTGTGTTGTGAGGATAGTCCAGATTTAAATGCGAAGTGCTCATGCTTGTGTCTTCTGTGGGAAGGTATGATTTCGATAAACTTTGTAATAGTTAGGATGTCCCTAGAAGCATGTTGTTGTATGTAGACCAAAAGCCTCAACAAGACTCTATGTGTGAGAAAAGAAAGCCTTAATGAAATTATCACATGAAAATTTCTTCCAAAAAGTCTTATATTCGCATAAGTCAAAAAAGCTACCTTACTCTTCTCAAAAGAGTTAAGAGTTTTCTGTTTTTTCCATTATAACAGAGGTACACTTCGATTCTTAACCAATCTTTTTATACCAAACAATTCTTTCAATCCAAATTTTCGAAGAGATTTGTCCTTGAGGTCTTTGATCAAACCAATCAAAACCTAGACAAGTCACAAGTCTGTGTTTATGATCTAACATCATGAGACCATGATGGAAGTGAAACCCAAACATCATAAACCTTAAGGAATTGACGGGGAACATCGTTCCAGATTTTAACCAAACCTTTGTTTCAGTATCAAAATTTCGAAACTCCAAATCATATTCAATTCGCATGTGTGGTCTTGATCAAACATTCGCAACCCACGATGTTTGTTACCCAACAAGATCCAGTTCAAATTTTTTTTGAATATGATTTATGTGTGAGTTTTATTCGCAAATCCTAGTCATGATAAATATTTTCAAAAGCCAACTTGTCACTGACTACACTGGTCAAACAAGTAATTTCATTTACAGTTTCTCACCTTATGTTACGGCTGATATGTAATGAAATTTGAAACCAACCCAAAATATCTTTTTAAAGAATCCTTTCGATACTTATCTAAAAGTATTCGATTGTATTTCACGGGAAACTATACAAGCAGTTAAATATCTCTCTTGATGCTTAACGAAGCAACCTTTGCCTGGGGTTCATTTGCCTTCATGTCAAAATTTATTTTTGACATCACAAAAATCTAAAAAAAAATTATCTTGATTCTTACCTTATTTCTTTGACACACTTGCACACATGAAATCCTTGAGGTTCTGAGTAACACCAACTGTAACGCCCACAAATCCGGGATAGTCAATTTAAAGGCAATAGCGGTCGAAAACGACTTTTCGACAAAAGATTATTTAGAATAAATAACCTTAACCAAGTTGTAGAGTATGTCACAAGGTTTCCGTACATATAAAGAACGCCGAAATCCGAGTTATAACGAAGAAGTTATGGCACGTCGAAGTTTCGCGACAGAACCGGCACGATACCGGAAAGCGTAAATAGTGAATTTACGATAGAGCGAGATTTAGCCTTAGCGATCTAAACGGAGGTCGTAGAATATGTTAAACTAAGAACATCGATAAAAAGAACGCCCAAATCTGACTTCGTATGAAGAAGTTATGATTTTTCGAAGTTTCGTACTAGCAGTGTACAACCCGAAATTCGAATATTAGATTGAGCGGTTTTTAGCCGACACGACCTAAACGAGAATCAAAGATCTCGTTGAGAGTAGCGTAACGAGAAAAAGATGGGCGAAAACGGGTGTCGGATGAAGAAGTTATGAGGATTTAACGGACCAATCGTGTCTCGGCCCGTTAATAATATAAAATTTAAAATCGAGCCAAAATTAGCCGACGGAGTCTAAACGAAAGTTGTAGAGTACGTTCCCACCTTCGCATGGATATAAAGAACGTCGAAAACGGAGGTCGTACGCGAAAGTTATGAATTTTTAAAGTTGGAAAGGGAACTTGCGAAACTGATGCATGAAGTGATAACGTGGCCGAACTCCCAGCCGTCGGATGAAACCGCTTCTGATGATGACACCTGGTGCGAGGGTTACGCCCAGCGTAGCGAAGAGACACCTAGCGTCCGGAGTACGCCCCGCGTCCGAAGCTGGGTACGCGCAACGTGCTTGATCTGGTCCGGGTCCGAGAATGGGTGCGAGCCAGCTGGTGCGAAGCTGGCATCCTTATCCGAGAGAACGCGCCGCGTAGCCGAGGATTACGCCCCGCGTAGTCCGAGGCCTCGCAGCTATAAAAAGGGGGCGAGGGTCTCCGGATTTTTCACACTTTTTCAAACCAATTTCTTTCTCTCTCTAAAATTCTTTCTCTCTCTGAAGGGTTTTAACCCCCCTAAGCCCTAGTTAAACCCCTAGCACCCTAGGGAAGCCCCGAGGCTCCCGGAGTCCCGAGAAAAAGGAGTTTTTCGGTTTCGAAACGCTGCTCTAATTAGGTCCCGGTTTTCGATAAAATTCGCTGTAAGTGTGCTACGCTTACGCAATTTTTAATATAGCTTTCATATAATTATAGGAATGTTATTAGGTCCTTAAAATAATTATTTGGGCTATTAAAATGAATTATATCGAGTATTATTAACACTTAATAATACTCGGACTAATGAATTTGTCGCGGTTATCGTTAAACTAAACCCTAGTGGTATTGGTACTAGGTTTTATCGAAGGAATATTGTTTTGAGAGTATCGAAGCGCTGTCCAAGTACTGAGTCACCACCTACTCAGGTAAGTGCATAGTCCCTTTCATCTTACACATAGATATGAAGTATTTTATATAAACTACGTGCTATGTGTGCACATTATCTGAATACTTGCTGTTTATGTTGGTTGAACGTTTTATACATGTTTTAAAGGACTTAAACTGTATACGTATTTTATATATACGAAAATGTTGGGTATGAGATGGGTAGATGAATGATGAGAGATAGAAGATGACGTGAGTATACATTGGCAGCTATAGACTTAGTGCCTATGGGACAAACACCGGTAGCTATGGACTTAGTACCTATTAGTTAGACGCTGGTAGCTAAGGATTTAGTACCTGTAGGAATTGGTAGCTATGGACTTAGTACCTGTTGAACATTGGTAGCTATGGACTTAGTACCTATTAGATAAAGACTGGTAGCTATGGATTTAGTACCCGATGAATAGACTATAGCAGCTATGGAATTAGTGCTTTATGAACGAACATTGGCAGCTATGGATTTAGTGCCAGTCCCATAACCCTGGAAGTAAGGGACTTCGGAATAAACGAATGCAGGATAGATGACTCTTAGGTTAAATCCTTAAAGAGTAAAGAAGATAATGGGGATGAGTAATTGGGTTGATTGTTTGATTGAACATAATAATTATATTATTGTCGGTTGAAAACCCTATGTACTCACCAGGTTTCCCAACCTGACCCACTCAGTTTATTTACATCACAGGTGACGATATGAAGTGACATTACACTGAGAGATTTAAAGAGATGTAGATCACTAGTGTAAATAATTGTAAGTTCTGTTTATGCTTATGTTTCTGTATTAACAATGACCTCCCAAACGTTTTAAAATGAAATAAATACGTTTCTTCGAAAATGTTTTAATAACGTATTTATCGTGTTTTTCTGGGAACAAATTCCGCAACCTTTTTATAAAATGAAGTACTCTGATTTTTATAAAGCATAAACAAAATCGGTCTTTTCTGGCCGTGATTTTGGGGATGTCACACCAACTAAGGCTGATGATTTCGCAAATCTGGCATATGACTTCACTTTACATCCCAAAAGTGAAAGATCCTTGATTCCATGCGAAGGGATTTAACGGTTCAGATTCTATAACGGGAAACTTGACAGGCTGTTTACTCAAGATGGTTGGTATTTTATCCGATTTTCAAGGAGATGTGACAGTTACTTTTTGAAGCATGGTTATCTTTTGCAGTCATGATCCGATTTTCAAGGTGCCACGTCGGATCTCATTAAATGCATCCCGCTTCAAATTCAAATCATTTCAAGTAACCTATAAAAGGGGGTTCAAGATCATTGTATACGGTTAAGCGAACAAACTCTCAAAATTCTAAATTTCTTCAAAACATCTTCATCTTCATCCGTTCTTTCAAACGCTAGAAATGGCAGCAACAAAATCAAACACTGAAGAAGTTCTTTCCCAATCCCTGATGAAGATTCAGAGCACAAACTATCAGGTTGATCCGAATGTCTCTTCGTATCCCGAAGGACTGAAGATGCTTATCGTTGCACTGAAAAGATCATGTCTGGCCACGGCAATGTTCAAATCTTTTTCAGTTTCGATGACTTGGTTGTCATTGGCTGTATCTTCTGCTTCACACAACTTCACCACCGATCGTCATAACCTTCAACCTCATCAACAACAAACGGGTGAAACTCACAAAGAAGATGTTCGTTGAGTTTTTGGAAATTCCTAACAACCCTCTGTTTTTCAAACCAGTTAATTCTCAAATCATCCATATGTTTAATGAAATGGGCCATCAACCAGAGCTTGAGAAGATAAGTGACTTTAGAAAGTCTGGGTTACCGTGCATATGGAATTTCTTATTTGGAATTTTTCTCCGATGCCTAACAGTAAGAACAGTTGGCCTGGATAGAGGGCGAATGGAAGTATATGCCATGGTTATGGGTTTGTACTATGATATCAGTGTCGATTATGCAACCCAGTTGTGGAAGAAATTTGTCAAAAGTCTAGAAAACACAAATTCTGAAAAAGGCATTTCGTGTGCGAGGTATTGGAGTTTGATCCTTGAAAAGGTATATGAAAAAGAAGGGATTCTTGTCCCTGAGGATGTTGAAGTTGCTGAATTCTCTTTATATCAATTTCCAAAGGTAGTGGATGATAATGCAGAAATATTTTCTCATGTTGCTCGCATTCCAGATGCGATGCTTCGCAAGGTTTCTCAAACTCACAAGGTTTTGGTGAGATATTTGAAAACAGTTGATCAATCGGTGTCTACAGGAGTATTATTATATGTGGCAGTACCGTTGAAGAAGAAAAAGCCCACAAAGAAGGATACGAAAGGTTCCTCTTCCCAAAAAGCTCAGGATGAAGATGTACATGTCGAAGAAATTTCGTCCAAATCAAAGAAAGAAACAATATCGTCCAAGTCAGGGGTATTGAGAAAGATTCGCAAACCCTCACCAGTTCACAAACCTGGTGCTAGGAGTCAGGAGGAAACGATGCGAAGTGGTCCAGCTCCGATCTCTCTAACAAAGAAACGGCAAAGAGCTGAAGACGTTGCGAAGAACATGCAACGTACTTTATTGAAAAGACGAAAGCTGGTGGTTCGCAATGAATCATCTGATGAAGAGGTAGTTCCTCAGACTCCACCAATCACTACTACGGTAAATGTTTCCTTACCCATCATTTCAGTTCAACCTACTTCGCAAATATCTACCACAACTCCACTCACAGAACCACTTGAAATAGTCACTACCGAATCATTTTCTGAGGAGGTACCTATTTCTGATACGGTTGTCAACATATCTGATACGAGGGCACCTATCACAAGTGTTGTTACAACAATGCCCATCAGCCTACCAATTACATTTCCCATTTCCACTATCATTGTTTCTACCTCATTACCACCTTTTTCACTCCCCATACCTACTCTTACAATGTCCTCGATATTTGACCATGCTCTGAAACACCCATTCACTACTCTATTCCCTTCGCAATCACCAGAAAATCCTCAGCCTACACAGCATATGTCCGATGATGAAACGGAAGGACGAGGTTTCGGAGGAACCTTTGAGGCGTTACAATTTGACTCTGAATAGGAGGAAATACCGGATCACATGCTCATGTCCGGTAAACAGTTCAAGATTTTGAATCGCAAGTTGAATGCGATTATTCAATCACAAACCGACTCAGGGTCTAAATCTTCTATGTACGGGGTAGAGGTGGAATACTTGATCAAGGAGGCTGAAAAGCATATTATGGAAAAAGTTGAGCAAGTGGACAAAAATACAGAGCTTTGCATTCAAGCTTAGGGGAGTACATTTTCAGGTGTAGTAAAGGAATTAAAAGTTGTCACAAAAGAACGCCATGTTCTATTTCTACAAGATGTGAAGAAGGTAAGAGAGGATGTAAATTTCAAAATTGAAGAATTGAAGAATGAGATTGCGAAGGAGCTTAAGGATATTAATTCTCAACATCTTGAAGTTCATAAGTGGGTTGATGTGGTGGCTACTGAACTCAACAATGTTGTTACTGCCCCTATTCTTGAAGCTAACCATAAAGAGACCAAAAATAAATTTGATCAACTTCTTAAGATGGTAACTAAGCTCAAACAGGTGGTTTCACAATCTTCACCACAACAAATCCTTACCCCTGAGTTCTTATCTCTGATGGTTAATACTTTAGAGCAAGCAATTCAGAAAGCTTTGGCTCCCATCGCAAATTTCACCTCTTTACTCCCAAAGAATGCCCCACCTGCTTTCACAGGGATGCAAGGGGAGAGAGAAGGATAAAGAGGATGCGAAGACGGTTGGGAAAGTTATTTCGACTCAACTCAAGACAACTCTTCCTACATTCACAATGCCTGTTTCCTCAACAATTTTGACCACGAGACCAATAGTCAAAGGTATATCCATTGGGTCAAAAGGAGAGAGTTCAAGTGCGAAACCTCCAACTGATGACGTGGGAAAAGGGAAGGGCATTGCATACGAAAAGTTTAAGGAGGAGAAGAAAGCTGAAGCTGAAGCAAAGATTGAGTGAATGAGGAAGTTACAGAGCATTATGAGGCTCAGGGCTGGTGATCCCCCCACAATGAATAAAGGTGATCCTGAAAAGCTTTATTCATATGAAACTATCGAATCAAAGGTTATGGGGGTAGAGATGTACGAATTCGAGAAGAAACCTAAAATGAGCTATGATATTGCTAATTCGGACAAATGTCAACTGGATTTTCCGATAAATGAGATGCTCTTCATAACTGCTCAATACAAGATCAATGAGAAGTTTGACAATGTTGATGATTATATACACATGAAGATCAAATTTCATGTTGTATTGGCAAAGAATACGGAGGAAGTGTGGTCTTTAATGAAAATAAAGAAAGTGCTAACCATCAAGAAAGACGCAATGTTCGAAGATATGCTACAAAATTTTTGATATTTTGTCATGCGAGCTGATGACAAACAATACGACTTCACCATTGCTGATTTTCCTCTTATGAATTGCTACGATCTAATTCAAGTAGCACTGATTTTGAAGCATATAGAGGATCACAGGCTCAAGGGCTCAGAGACAGAAGTTTTCAGAGTTGGATTTGCACATATCAAAGTCTTCATTGATAGTTATTACGATTGCTTAGCATTGACTGATGAAGAATTAGCCACGAGCTTGGGGAGAAAGGTAACAGTTCCCTGGGAAACCACATTGACCTAGTCAGTATTATCAAAATATGTTGATGGGGAAATTTGCCTTAAACCTTTTGGCATGGTGTTCTCAGGAAGGGATAAAAAGGGTAAACGTAAGAAGTTTTTGTTCAAGGTCTCTAAGATAGAAAGATATACCTCTGCGCAATATACGAACTTTATTGTTCGTATGAACAATTGCAAGAGAAACAATGAAGGAGACAAGAAGGTGATCAGCTGGTATTCCGAAGTGCAAAAGGCTATCCACTCAGCTGCTCAGAGGCTTACTATCTGAATAGCTTCGATTGTTTACAAAGGGGGAGATTGTAGAGTCATTTTGTTGTAAAAGTCGAAGTGACTATGTCTTTGTAATATTCACATTTTAGTTATTTTACTAAGTCATTTTTATGCGAAGCTTAGATGTTTAGACTTCGTATATTTTTTGTACACTCAGGTACCCTATAAATAGGGACTGAGGTTAGAAGTAGAGGATATAACTTTTTGACAACTCAAATATCCTTCTGCATATTCTGTGTAATCAGTCTTCATCAATATAAGATCTGATTAATATTTACTCTTCGTGTTCTAACTCTTCAATCACTGAAATCATATTTTTCTTTCGTAAATCTCGATAACAATTCTCGTCAGTATGTGATTAGGCGGGGGCTAGATCAGTAGATTCGAGTGTGAGATCATTCGAGATACCCGAGGTGAGTCTTCTCACTATATTGTACCTAGAAGGGTACCTATGTGTGACCGGAAGGTCTAGTATGCTATGAGATATATGCATTGTATGCTATGAGTTGCCTGTTTCGTATGTGCTGTGTATGTGATTTGTATGCTATGCTCGATATGGGTCGGAAGGCATTATGATGTGGACCAGAAGGTCGGGGATTTATGGACCGGAAGGTCGACACGGGTAGGACCGGAAGGTTTCCCGGGTTGGGACGGAAGTCCCCTGAGACACACGGACCGGAAGGTTGTGTGGAGTATGGCCTGGAAAGGCGTATATATCACACCCCCAAACCAGAATGGCGGAAACATTCGGGGGTGGATGACTTCACGTAGTACCATAACAATTGAATATTGTAAAGAAAGTAACACAACCATCATATATATAATAAAAACGTATATTGTTGCATTATACATATTTCCAAAAGAATATTACAATATGATGATGTAAATGTTTAATAAAAAACGTCCTCAGCGTTCCTTGTTCAAAAGCTGGTGGTTACCTGTATTACTGATTCCCTGAGAAATACAAGTGGTTTCGAAAAAGTGTCAACAATTAAGTTGGTGAGTTCATAAGTGTTTTGTATTGAAAAGTATGTCTTTTTGGTAGAAAATCGATGAACGAGGTTTTCAGAAAATCCAATATTTTCTATAAAAAGTTCCCAAAGTTGGAGTGCGTTAGTATTTTTCGTACTTGAATGATAAAGATAAACTTTGTGCTCAAAATAATGCAAATCCTGAATGCATATATGAATCTCGTAAATCAAACTTGTTTTTATACTTTCATGTGAGTCTTATAACCATACTATTGACACAGACTGCCTGTAACAACATTCTTCAGGTGTTGTATTGTAGTGATGTTTGTCACCCCAGACCTGCCGGTCTAACTGTAGCTAACAGTTTAGGTGCGGGGTTGTCAATCCCGTATAGATCTATACACAAGTATCACACTCTCCCTCCAAGAGATTATGGTATATAATACAGGACTTGAAATGCATACATAAGAGTACGTTAAAGTTTGAATATCTCACATCACTTAGTATAAATAGATTTACAATAAGAAAGACTTTACTTCGTTTTTATTGAAAGCATTTCATTTTTCAAGATGTATACATAAGAATGTATGAATAACTATAACGCCCTGTTCCTGAGAGTACCTAATTGTGAGTCCTCGGGATTTAAGAGAAATGATATTTTGGTCATCTTGTGGGAAAAGTGGAAAATGAGGGGCAAGTATGAAATTGGGAACTCGCCGAGTACACCCAGCGTAAGCTGGGATTACGCCCAGCGTAAGGCGTGCATGGACGCGGGTGCAAGGCTGAGTACGTCCAGCGTACTCTCAGAGTTCTAAAACCCTAAATCTAGGGTTAGCCACTATATAAGGAACATGTTGGTGCATACCCTAGCCTCCTTAAGCTCACCCTTAACCTTAGAAACCCTAGAAATTTGTATTCCCTCCATTGTTGGGTGTGTTTGGCCTTGGAAGCTCATTTTGGCAAAAGAAAAGCTAGAAGAAGAAAGGAGAAGTTGTCAAGGAAGGAAAGGATCGATTGGAGCTTGTAGATCTGAAGAGATATCATCCTTTGGAGCTTATTTGAGGTATAAAGCTTCTTGCTTGCCATTTATTTTGCATAGATCTAAGTGTTGTGAAGTTTTAGCATCTTTCTTGTCCCAAAAGTCCTCATCTTGATGCATGTTTTGAGTTGGCCGAGATCATTTGTCCTTTCAGACCTTTAGAGAGGTCTTGAGTGAGAAAAATGAGATCCCAAGGGCTGTGGTTGTTTCTTGTGTGAGATATGTGGGTCTTAATGGATTAAGACCTTGGATTAAGAGCTTTATGGACGGCCCAAGTGATAAAGTTTGAGACTTTATGAATCTTAGGCATGTTTGGCCTAGGGATCTGAATTTTGGACTTAAGAGCTTAAGCCATTAAGAAATTATAAGGACTTAATAAGTAGCGAAGTTACGCCCCGCGTAACTTGTGAGTACGCCCCACATAGTGAGTCAGTGCCCCGATCCCCTGTTGCGAATCAGCGTGTACGCCCAGCATACTCCCTCTGTTAGGTTTTCATTTTGGGCCTTAGGGTTTGGGCTGTTATTTGAGTTGTTGGATTTTGGGCCGTGGCTGGACATTTTGGATATTGTCTTTTGGGCCCATTGGTTGTTATGGATCATGAGTTTAGGCCCATTGGGTGAGGTGGGCCCAATTTAGTAAATTGGGCCAATAATGGGTTTTGTTTTGGACTTCTGGACTTTGGGCCATTGGTGGGCTTGGGAGCTTACCTAGTGTTGGGTCGGATTGAGTTAAGGGTAAAATGGTCAATTTACTCTTAGAAGAGTATTGTGCTTGGCTTAATGTTTATTTGTGCTATGTTGGCTAGTTCGGGATTTTCGGTGAGTCGGTGATTCGAGAATCTACATCCTCAGTTCAGAGTTTCGGCAGTGCGAGGTGAGTTATCCTCACTATATCAACAGGGTCTAAGGCACCAAGGTCGGCCCTTTATCGGATTGAGATTCGGGTATTTGTTGTTATGTTATTGGTTTGATATGTTTGCATCCTGGTAGCTAGGATGGTATATGTTAGAGACCTGGTTAAGGTCGGTTCCCTAATATGTAGGGTGATGCTATGCTAGTGACTGGTTAGGTCGGTATCCTGGTTAGGATGATGATATGTTATGTGATCTGTTTGATCGGCTTGTTGACTGTGAATTCTTATATAATTGTATGGTTATGTGCACATGGTTGTTTGGATTGGAGTTGGGTTGAGGCAGGTCCTACTTTGTGCTGTAGGCCAACATACCTAGGGCGGACCGGTTGTCCCGAAGGCCCAGCGAGTGGTCCGGATAAGCTGTAGGCCCCAAGAGGGCGGACCAGACGTGCCAAGGCTCAGAGAGTGGACCAGGCCGACTGAAGGCCCGGTGCGGGTGGACCAGTCATACTGTAGACTCAGAGAGTAGACCAGGCCGACTGAAGGCCCGGTGCGGGCGGACAGTCATATTGTAAACTTAGAGAGTGGACCAGGTGGATTGAAGGCCCGGTGCGGGCGGACCAATCACACTGCAGACTCGATGTATATCACTAGACTCGGAGGGTGGACTAGGTGGACTGTTGGCCGGTGCGGCGGACCAGTCACACAGTAGACCCAAAGTGCATAGCTGTTCTGTGATCGGTTACGATATGGCATATTATGCGTGTTTGGTATTTGTGGTTGGTATTTTGGGTATATATCACTAAGCTTTCGGGCTTACAGTTGTGGTTTAATGTTTTTCAGGTTCTTCAGGAGACCGTGGCAAGGAGAAGGCTTGATCGTACCGCACCTCATGTTTATGTTGTGATGTGATTCTGGGAATACTCTAAATGAATTGTATCGAAAACCTTTTTGTAATAATTTTATTAAATCGGGTTGTTTGTGAAAAGTTTAAATTGGTTGAAATTTTTCAGTTGTTACAAGTTGGTATCAGAGCCTTGGTTTGAGTGAATTGGAGGAACAATTGTGTGACTCCAGTCTCAAATCGAGGAGAGTTTTCAAAAGAGAATTTAACATGGTCTTCAAAATGAGTAAAGGAGGACGCGGAGGTACGATCATCCGGAGCCAGTAAGTAACCCCAAAATACCATACGTGATATTTGTTTTTGAGCTTTGATAGAACAGCATGCTAGTGCTAGGCTAGGGATCTTCAGGATTTCATGATAATGTTGTCTGATTTATGATGCTTGTTAGCCTAGGGTTTCCTTGTGTGAGATTTCCAGTGTTCCTCCAGTAGTGAGGGTTGAGCGATTGTTATGTATGTTTTCACTAGGGTGTTGTGGTAGTACTTCATACAAATATGGGTAGGTGTGAAATGTAGTATGGGCCCGTACTACTGAAAGCACAGGACCCATATGCGTATCAGGGAAACCATGACCTCTAGGGTTGGATTGAGAGTTGGTTCCCGGGATAGTGGGAAGAATTTGAGATTTTGTGGTGTTTTCAATATGGAGATTCTGAGGCATGCTTGGAGTGGATCCGGGACAGGATCGGGAACAAGAGAGGGAGTTTCGGGCGGGTCAGTACCGCCCGAGGTTATTGGTCAGATGAGCACATGTGTGTTGGATGCGAGGATTCATGAGATCCTGCGTGAAGAGATTGTTGCGTTGTTCCGATCTGAGTTGCCGAAACTGTTTGGGTCGATCAAGACCGCCATGGTGGATTATTTTGATGAGCACTATGCAACTCTCACAGACACGGCTGCCGCCGCGGCTACAGCGGCTGTAGCAGCGGCAGGGGGAGGAGCTGGTCGGGGTTTTCAGTATCGGGACTTCGATAATACGAAGCCTCCCACCTTTGATGGGGTTCAGGACCCGATTGTTGCTATAAGATGGTTATCGGACATGGAGGGGTGTTTCTTCACGTGTTCATGCCCTGCTGATCAGAGGGTGAGGTGTGCTCTGAACCTGTTGAAGCTCGAGGCGAAGGATTGGTGGAGATTGACCATGGGGTCATATTCGGATGCGTAGAGAGTTGCGGTTTCATGGGATCAGTTCAGAGAGATGTTCAACACTCATTATGTTCCGTGAGTAGAGAGAGAGATTGGCTCAGGAGTTCCTTGAGCAGAAGAAGGGTTCGGAGTCGGTGACTGAGATCACCAGGATGTTCACAGAGAGGGCGATGTTCTGCCCTGAGTTCGCTTTGGAGCAGGCTCAGATGTCTTGATATCTGAGCATGCTCAAGAGGGATATCAGACAGTTTGTGTCTATGCAGAGGTGCGAGACTTTGTTGGAGTTGCAGGAGGCTGCCAGGCGGCATGATTTAGAGATTGAGTTGCAGTTGCGTGAGCTGAGGCAGGCTCCGATGCAGTCGCATCCGGCGCCAAAACGGTCCAAGACCGTTGATTCTAGAGTGGGAGATCTGAGTAGCCACACTTGTGGGAAGTGTGGGAGGAGTCACACCAGAGTTTGTAGGTCCGGTGGTGCATGCCGCAAGTGCGGAAAGGAGGGGCACTGTGAGAGGGATTGTCGGCAGTCAGCGTCGGTTCAGGATTTGTGGATTTGTTATCATTGTCATCAGGTTGGACATTTGAGAGTCAACTGTCCACAGCTCGCTGCAGGACCGGTGCAGGCTCCAGCACCGGCCACTTTGAGGATCACGGGTGGAGGTCAGGGTGGAGCGGAGCCCCAAGGGCTCAGGGTCGTGCTTTTCAGCTTACAGCAGAGGAGGTCAGAGTAGTGCCAGATGCAGCTGCAGGTATGTTTCTTTCTTGATGTCTTGTTTATTTTGTGATTTCTGTGGAGTATTGTTTATCTGCTAGTCTTATTGTGTGGATTTCGGTGTGGTATTTGTTGTTCTTTGAGGGTTATGGTTTGGTTATGGATCAGTGTTGGGAATTTCGTTGGTTATCTTTCATGAGGGATATTAGTGGAAATCTGGCATTGCTCTGAATGTCGGGTAGCATCTGCATTCTGAGGAGTGGTTAGCTGCAGATTGAAGTTCTTTTGAGCTTGGGTCGATCAGCGTTCATATGTGTTTTGTGAAGGTTGTTTGCGCTTATGGGACGCGGTTCGCGTGTAAGTGATTATGTTGTATAAGGTTGTTGAGGTAGGTCGATGTTGGCGACCGGTGATTGTTAATCAGTGCTACAAGTGGAGGAGAATTGGAAAATTCTCCGGAAGATCGATGAGCATGTGAGGTTGTTTAGCTGTTTGGGATTCAGCAGTGTTCTACCAGTCTAGAGCGTAGGCTGGTAAGAGTAAGTGACAGGCATGCGGGGTGGGATACATATCAAGGGTACTTGATTGTGGAGGGCCTAGGATCGGGCCGAGATCGAGTTTGTATGATGGAGATAGAGTTCGGAACCCCTAGAGGGCTAGAACAGTATGCATGGGAGGATCTCCCAGAGTGCTAACTCGGAATGATGAATGCTAGTTGAGCGGTCCGGATAGACTGAAGTCGGTAGGCGTACCAGTCAGGCCGAAGGCTTGGAGAACGGTCCAGCCAGGCTGAAGGCCCTGGAGGGCGGTCCAGATTGGCTGAAGGTTCTGAGAGTGGTCCAGATTAGCTGAAGGCCTGGTAAGGCGGTCCAGTCATGTTGAAGACTCTATAGGTATTGATAGATCGGTTCGAGGAAATGGATTGAGTATGTCACAATATGTTAGCATTGGAAGGTCTGGCCCCGGGTATTGATCTCGATTAGTGGAGATGGTGCATGGGCTCGAGAGTCCTTCCGAGCAGATTTAGAGCATGTTTGTTGCATGGATAGCGGTTACGCTATAAGAGAGTGGTGTAGCATCGGGCAAGCACCATGGCACTTGTTGTAGTGACGAGGCAGCCAAGTGGATTTCCTTGGTAAGGAAAGAGAGAGGAATGTAGTGCCGAGAGGGAGTGTAAGTTCACGGAAGTGAAAGCTGTCACACCCCAAAACCAAGAACGGCGGAAACGTTCTGGGGCGGAGGACGTCATGTATAGTATCACAACACAGTAATTGTAAATAAGCAAACAACATCATCCATTGCATTAAATATATAATTTTAATACAAGTGTGTTCTGTACAGCTATAGACACCAAAAATAATGAAACACAAAATAATATGAGATGAGTCTTGAATGCACTCCATCTTCTCAAAAGCTGGTCTCGGTACCTGTCTACTGATGACCTGAGAATACAAGTTATTTTGAAAGAGTTTATCAGCATAAAGCTGGTGAGTTCATAAGTATTTTAGTGTCAATGTTTCCTGTAAAAAAACGTTTGAACCTGTCTCAATGTATAAGTTGTAAAAATGTAAGTAAATGTTTGAAAGTGTTTGTAAAAGTTTGAATCACTCAGAAAATCCTATATTTTCTATAAAAGTAACCTTCTACCAAGGCTAGGCTGTTTTGTAAACTTTTCTGTTGTAAAGTGTGTGATTACCCAAATATAACTATCATTTGTTAAAAATATAGTTTGTACATTAATGCTTAAGTGAGATTATCACTAAAATATGTAATGGGTAAATCATTGTAGTACTGTAGCTTTGTATATTAAGACTACTGTTGTACTAAATACTACTACCTTAAACCGGATTTATATTAAGGCATAATGTGATAAATTGCACCATGTTATCGACTGGTAACAACGACATAATGAATGGTCGTAATAAAAGAAATGACGTTTGGCACCCGCAGACCTGCAGGTCCGGCTGTAGCTAGCAGCAAGGTGTAGGATAGTCAATCCAGTATAGATCTATACGCAAACTCACGCTCTCCCTCCAAGAGAATTCTGGCTACAACTCGGGCCATGACATTTAAGGCATGCCCGATACAGTGGATCACAATTATTACGTATTTGTGTATATGTATTGTTTCTTGTGTATCTGTATATGTATTGTTTCTCGTATCTCTGTATATGTATTGTTTCTAGTATATCTGTATATGTATTGTTTCTAGTATATCTGTATATGTATTGTTTCTAGTATATCTGTATATGTATTGTTTCTAGTACATCTGTATATGTATTGTTTCTAGTATATCTGTATATGTATTGTTTCTAGTATATCTGTATATGTATTGTTTCTAGTATATCTGTATATGTATGATCCTGCGTTACCCCGATGGTAACCAGCTAATGATGTACTGATGAGTATGAATATGGAAGTACTTTTATGTCTATATATGAATATATGATATATAAGTAATATTGGAACGACCTTCGGATGGTCACACGAAATCCCACCAGACCACATCTCAAGGCGCGAACAGGAAATAGGGCGGATGGCCTTCCTAAGTCCTTTAAACATTATTTATACATCTATACATATATGGGCATGCAATTGGATATATGAAGCATAAATAAGTTTTCATAAAACATTTCAAGCATAAATACAATTTCAAGAGACGATTGACTTGATGTCGATTTATAAATCATTTTGAAAGCATAAATTGATAAAACAGTTTAAGTATAAGAAGCATTTGATTGAATCACAGTCGATAAGTATGTTTGGATAGTAAAACAGTTTATAAAACATTTAAATAGTAAAGCAGTTGAAAAACAGTTTGAACAGTGTGAAAATCGTTGTTTTCCTAGTTGTTAATCACATGTGATTAAATGCAATCACATGTGATTGAAGTAATAACTTATAAGTATTTGACTTGTATTCCCCCCCATAAAGTATTTAAAACACTTAAAATCATTTCAAAGGTTGATTCAAGGGGTATGAACTCACTTGTGGTGAGTTGTCTGAATTGCAGTGTCGGCTACCGTGCTAGGTGACAAACGGAGACTGGTTTACACGCACGAGCCTAGTTATCATATAATAAACATATATATAACTAATTAGACATATAATAACTTAAATAAATAAGTTAAGACACTTAGAAAACATTTAAGCACTTTAATGAGTGTTTAGGGTTCAAATGGTTGCATCTAAGTTGCTACGGGACAAGGCAAAAGGGTTTGAAACATCAAAGGGCCTTGTATAGGAGTTCACCATCCAACAAAACCCACACCTTGGAGTTTACGGCCGTAAACTCATAGGTTTATGGCCGTGAACTCCTCAAATGGTGTTTTTGGGTGTTTTGTGGTGTTATCTTGTATCTAGAACACTCCTATCTTTATTGGAATAAGGCATGAAGTAGTTTTAAGGCTCTAGAACACTCCATAAGGGAGTTTACGGCCTAAGGTCCTTCACCTTAGAGTTTACGGCCGTAAACTCTAGGAAATAAATTGATTTGAGGCACTTAAACATCAAGAATGGCATCCATGATTTTATCTAAGGCTAATGGGAACAAGAGGCACACTTTGGTGCCTTCACTTGGAGTTTACGGCCCAATTCATGTTCCTTGGCCGTAAACTCCTTCCAAGGAGTTGTTTCTATGTGTTCTTCTCTCCATTCTAGTCCCAAAGGTGCAAGATAAATTGTCTAAAGGCTTAAGGGTAGCTTGGAATGATTTTTGTCCCACAAAAAGGGGTTTACGGCCCAAGAAGGGTTCTTGGCCGTAAACTCCTAAAAACTTATGGTGTTTATGGGTTTTTGATGTCCTAATCAAGCACAAGTACTAGTAGATAAAGTCCTTAAGCATTTGGGGAAAGATTTAGGGCATTTAAGCCCTTAAAAAGGGGTTTACGGCCCAAGGTAGTTCCTTGGCCGTAAACTCCAAAGAATTATGTTTCTTGGATGCTTTTTGGCCTTTAAAGATCATACTCTAACTCCTAAACAAGTCCTCTAACATATTAATGGGTCTAGAAAGCATTAGAGTTCCATTTTGGAGTTTACTCCCCAAGAACGATCTTGGGCGGTAAACTCCCGGATCTTGTAATCTAAACATGTTATTGTTGCTAATATGCATTAAACAAGTATTGAAACACATATAGAAAAGTAGACTCACAATCTGGGATGAAAACCCGAAGATCTGTCAGAGAGAATATGGCTTTTCTCTATTTGGAATTGTGAATAATGAATTAATTTAATTCAAAAAACTATTTATAGTCCTGGAATATTTTGACAGAAAATGTTTTTATTCCTGATGTTGGACTGTAACAATATGAAACTTGAAATGCCCAAGTTTCACAAAACCAGGAGTATCCACTCTCCTGATATCATCTAAAACATAAACCCTAATGTACACAAAGTTTGTTCGGAAAAGCTTGAAAATCACAGAAACTGAACTAGCTTCTATTGAATAGATGAGGTTCATACAATTGGAAATTTCAGGTTGTCACATCATCCCCCTGTTAGAGGGAATTTCGTCCCGAAATTAGAATTTAAGCAAATAGACGTTACAAACAATCAAGCGAAAAGATGAGGGTGTTTCAACTTCATCTGATCCTCGCGTTCCCAAGTGAATTTCGGTCCTCGCTTGGCGTTCCAGCGAACCTTCACGATAGGGATACGGCTTTGTTTCGTCTGCTTGACCTCACGGTCCATGATTTCTACAGGTTCTTCCACGAAGTTGAGGCTCTCGTTGATCTCGATCTCGTCGAGTGGGATTACGAGAGTCTCGTCAGACAGACACTTTTTCAAGTTAGATACGTGGAATGTAGAATGTACGTTACGCAGTGTGTCGGGTAGATCAAGTTTGTAAGCTACGGGGCCGACTCTGGCAAGAATCTCGAAAGGCCCTATGTACCTCGGATTAAGCTTCCCACGCTTGCCGAAGCGTATTAAGCCTTTCCAGGGTGAGACTTTGAGAAGGACTCGGTCTCCCACCTGAAATTCCAAAGGTTTTCTTCGTTTATCGGCGTAGCTCTTCTGTCGGTCTCTAGAGGCTTTCAATCGTTCACGGATTTGAACGATTTTCTCTGTCGTTTCCCAAATGATTTCCGGACCAGTGAGAGTACTGTCGGAAGCTTGCCCTCTTGCTAATTGGATATCACCAACCTCAGCCCAGCACAAAGGGGATCTGCACTTGCGGCCGTAGAGAGCTTCGAATGGAGCAGCCTTGATGCTCGTGTGATAACTGTTATTATAGGAAAATTCGACCAGGGGTAAATGAGTATCCCATGCCTTCCCAAAATCAATCACACAGGCTCGCAACATGTCTTCCAATGTTTGAATGGTTCTCTCACTCTGTCCGTCGGTCTGTGGATGGTAGGCTGTGCTCATGTCCAGCCTTGTTCCCAGGGAACGTTGTAGGGATTACCAAAATCTTGAAGTGAACCTACTATCTCTATCGGAGATAATGGAAATAGGTACACCATGCAACCGTACAATTTCCCTAATGTATGTTCTCGTAAGTTTCTCCATCTTGTCGGTTTCTTTGATAGGTAGGAAGTGTGCAGACTTGGTCAATCTATCAACGATGACCCATATGGTGTCAAGTCCACCCGTCGTCTTGGGCAACTTGGTTATGAAATCCATAGTGATCCGCTCCCACTTCCATTTCGGGATCTCTGGTTGTTGCAGTAAACCAGAGGGCTTCTGGTACTCGACCTTAACCTTTGCGCAAGTAAGGCATTTACTCACAAAGGTAGCAATCTCTGCTTTCATATTAGGCCACCAGTATAGCTTTTTCAGATCCAGATACATCTTATCTGAACCTGGGTTGACAGAATACCGAGTGTTGTGCGCCTCGGTCATGACCAAGTCTCGGAAACCACCGTGTTTCGGTGTCCAGATCCGGTTCATGAAATATAAAGCTCCGTCACCCTTGGCTTCGAAGTTCTTGTCCATTCCCCTAAGGGATTCACTCGACACATTTTCAGGTTTCATGGCCTCTAGTTGAGCCGCCTGAATTTGCTTAGTCAAGTGTGAATGGATGGTTATGGATAATGACTTGACCTTGCGACCAGAATATTCCTTCCAACTTAGGGCATCTGCTACTACGTTGGCTTTACCCGGATGATAACGAATATCGCATTCGTAATCACTGAGTAGCTCGACCCACCGTCGTTGTCTCATGTTGAGCTCCTTCTGATCGAAAATGTGTTGTAAACTCTTGTGGTCGGTAAAGATAGTGCTCTTCATTCCATACAGGTAATGTCTCCAGATCTTCAGAGCAAACACTACTGCTCCTAACTCAAGATCGTGGGTTGTGTAGTTTACCTCATGTGTCTTTAACTGCCTCGAGGCGTAGGCTATGACCTTACCTCGCTGCATCAGAACACATCCGAGTCCTTGATTGGATGCATCGCAATAGACGACAAAGTCTTCTATTCCTTCAGGAAGGGATAGTATTGGTGCGGTGCACAAGGCTCGTTTGAGCGTTTGGAACGCTCTTTCTTGTTTCTCTTCCCAGTCAAAGGCCACACCTTTCTGGGTCAGGGTCGTAAGAGGCTTCGCTATTCGGGAGAAGTTCTGAATGAACCTGCGGCAGTAGCCAGCGAGACCTAGAAATTGTCGAATTTCTGTAGGTGTCTTTGGTGCTGACCAGTTCTCAATGGCTTTTATTTTGGATGGGTCCACGTGGATTCCTTCTTCGCTAACCACGTGTCCTAAGAATTCGACTCTTCGGATCCAAAATTCACATTTTGAGAACTTCGCATAAAGTTTCTCCTTTCGTAACGTCTCTAGAACTTGTCGCAGATGATCACCATGCTCTTTCTTACTTCGGGAGTAGATCAGTATGTCGTCAATGAAAACGATGACGAACTGATCTAAGTAAGGTCGGCATACTCTATTCATCAGATCCATGAAGACTGCGGGCGCATTGGTCAATCCGAATGGCATCACCACGAACTCGTAGTGTCCGTAACGAGTTCGGAAGGCTGTCTTCGGCACGTCCTCCTCGAGCACTCGTAACTGGTGATATCCGGATCTCAGATCAATCTTGGAAAAATAGTTCGCCCCTTGCAGTTGGTCGAATAGATCATCTATGCGTGGCAGAGGTTAACGATTTTTGATCGTCAATTTGTTGAGTTCTCTGTAGTCAATACACATACGGAATGATCCGTCTTTCTTCTTAACGAACAAGACCGGTGCTCCCCAAGGTGAGAAACTTGGTCTTATAAAGCCCTTGCTGAGCAGTTCGTTAAGTTGACCAGAGAGTTCTTGCATCTCGGCTGGTGCTAAACGGTAGGGCGACTTGGCTACTAGGGTAGCTCCTGGGACTAAGTCTATTCTGAACTCGACTTGTCGTTGCGGAGGTAACCCGGGTAGTTCTTCTGGGAAAATGTCGGGAAAGTCGCTCACTACCGGGAGGTTCTTCAGTGCTTTCGTTTCTAGGTTCGTGTCGACGACGTGAGCAAGAAATGCGTGGTATTCTTTGCGCAGATATTTATGTGCTTGAATACTAGAAATAATGCGAAGACTCGCACCAGGTTTGTCGCCGTAGACTATAAGAGTTTCGTTAGACGGGAGGTTTAGTCGGACTGCTTTCTCGTAGCACATGATGTCGGCGCGATGAAGACTTAACCAATCCATGCCGATAATAACGTCGAAACTTTTTATCGAGACCGGCATAAGGTCAATTGGGAATGAATGGTTATCTAAGGTTAGAAGACAACCTAAGTATATGCTATTAGTACTTTCAGTTTTCCCATTGGCCATTTCTACTGTGAATTGTTCATTAAGTGCGTGTGGTTGTTGCTTAAGCATGCGAGCAAATTTGTGGTTTACGAAGCTTCGCTCCGCTCCACTATCGAACAGAATGCATGCATAGGAGTTATCAAGGAGGAACGTACCGTTCACCACTGTCGGGTCAGCAACTGCTTCCCCGTGGCCTATTGCTAGTATCCTCCCTGCTCCTCCAGTATTCCTCGCCTTAGGGCAGTCCCTTTTAAAGTGGCCTGTTTCGCCACATCCATAGCAAGTTGGGCTCACGCCAGAGCCAGGAACTTGGGAGATCGGTTGCGCCGGGAACCTACAGAATCGGACGGTGTGTCCTTTCCTGTGGCAGTTAGTACACTGCATTTCATGGCAGGCGCCGTTGTGGTGGAAGTTGCATTTGTTGCACTTCGGCAAACTTCCAGAATACTGCTTCCCCGGAGCAGTAACAGCAGTAGGGGCTACCGCAGCATGTACTGCTACGATTTGCTGTTTCTTTGAAGCTCGCTGTTTCTTCTTCTCAATCCAAAACTTCCGCTTGTTGCCAGCGGGTTTAGAGGGTTCTAGGATGGCTAGAGTGGTTGTAGTTGCAGGGGTCTTGACTCCATGGTCAATAAGTCTTTGTGCCAATCGCTTGGCACTGTCGAAAGTAGCAGGGTTTGATGCTAAGACGTTCCCCTGGTACGGAGGCACTAGCCCCCATACATACCGCTCAATCTTTTTCCCTTCAGTGGGAACCATGTTGGGGCATAGGGCCACCAGTTCGCTAAAGCGGGCAGTGTAAGCGATCACGTTGGTGCCCTTCATTGTCAGATTCTAGAGTTCATGTTCTAACTTCTGGACTTCGCCCCTAGGGCAGTATTCCTCCGTCATGAGGTCCTTCAACGTTGCCCAGCCCATGTCGTTAGCCACGACGAGAGTTAGGGCTTTGACGTGGCCGTTCCACCACGTTAGGGCTTTATCCTCGAAGGTGCATGCGGCATACTTCACTTTGAATGCTGCAGGGCACGAACAGATTTCGAAGACTGATTCAGTCTTCTCGAACCATTGCGAGAGAGCAATGACTCCGCCGGTGCTATAGAAAGGCTTCAGCTTGCAGTTTGTAAAATCCTTGTAAGAGCACTCTCTCGAGCGCACAGGGATTTCAACTGGGATAGATTCCACAGGGGTTCCACCTCTGCTAGCATCCGATGAGTGATATTGAGCCATGGCAGTAGCCACTACTGCAGCTACGGCAGCATTCAGAGCTGCAGTATCGATGACCGCAGGTGGTGGAGGCGGTGGAGGTACAGGATTATTCCTATTCCGGGGAGATTTGCGAGGAGGCATCCTTCAGCTATAAGTTTATAAAAACAAGAAGGATGATAAGAATCAATTTGTAAGCAAACTGAGAGTGACCCATGGACTAAATAACCATAGCCCAACCGTTGAATGAGTGTTTGAAATCACAATAAGGAATATTAGTAGGAATACACATGTGTACAAATTTTTCCCACATAATAGATTTCAATAGCACGGGTATTACTAATGTAATAAGTTCAAGGAAAATCGACCTAACAATAGGTCTTACATCATACCATAAGGATAATACTAACAGTCCTAGATTCCTAATTAGAGTACCGAAAGTTAGGAATATTTTACAGACAAGTGCTACTTAGAGCACATAAGTTCAAGGCTATCCCTAAATCAAAAGACAGAGATGTACTAGACATCATCTAATGGCGATGGGAATTCCTCGGGCGATCCCTGAGGTCGGACATTTGACGAAACACCTCTTGAAGGTGTCGGTCCTGAGCTCTCTGACGAGCTAGAAGTTCTAAGACTTCGGCACGGGAGGCAGCCAGCTGCTGCTGCAGAGTTTCGTTGGTTCTCCGGGTCCGTTCCATGTCCTCTTCGAGACGGCGAATGCGGACTGTATTGACACCTGAATTGGCATCAATCTCCATGACCCGGTCGATGGCTGCTCGACCTTGCTCGACATTACGAGCTATTCTGCGGATGATCACCGGCAGAGCTCTGTCAGCAGAGCCACCATCGCTAACATTGTAAAAGGTTTGGTCCCCAAAATATGGTAAGGGCTGACCCTGCTCATCACTCCAACGATTCAGATTGTTTGCCCACATGGGAGTAGGACCTGGAAACGCTGGTCGAGGGTTGTTATTCGGGGCTTGACCTACAAGCGGTAGGTTGTTGACTTCAGGCTCGGAGTCAGATCCATCTGAAAAGCCTTCTGCGAGGTGATCATCCAAAGGGATTGGATGCTCATCTTCAGGCTCTTCATCGATCCACCCGGCATTGCCTTCATTGGGGAAGTACGGGTCACCATGATGAAATCCAGCCATTTAGATCTACGCGGGAAGAGAGGTATAAGAATATAGTATACGTGTAACTAATAGCACAAAATACTCCTATAGTATTTTAAGTTCTAAGTTCTACTGATCTTCTTGTGGTATTGTTGGTAAGTTTTTAGACTTGTTAACATATCACAACCATTCTAGGGCATATGCTAATCACTCCTAGGACCAGCATAGTTGATCAGGCTATGCCATTCCAAGGACTGACCATACATCCCCGAGCTCACTTGTGATATTCAACAATCGTAATACTTTTGTTCTTGTCATTGTGACACTGATTTTAGTATGAATGTAGACTAGTATACTTAATTAAATATTTTATTATTTAAAGTATAGACTCTTGGTCAGAGTGTTTTAGTCCCTTTTGGGTTTATAGATTAGTATATCTTTTATGGGTTGATATACTTGATTCACTATAAACAATGCTCTGATACCAATCTGTCACACCCCAAAACCAAGAACGGCGGAAACGTTCTGGGGCGGAGGACGTCATGTATAGTATCACAACACAGTAATTGTAAATAAGCAAACAACATCATCCATTGCATTAAATATATAATTTTAATACAAGTGTGTTCTGTACAGCTATAGACACCAAAAATAATGAAACACAAAATAATATGAGATGAGTCTTGAATGCACTCCATCTTCTCAAAAGCTGGTCTCGGTACCTGTCTACTGATGACCTGAGAATACAAGTTATTTTGAAAGAGTTTATCAGCATAAAGCTGGTGAGTTCATAAGTATTTTAGTGTCAATGTTTCCTGTAAAAAAACGTTTGAACCTGTCTCAATGTATAAGTTGTAAAAATGTAAGTAAATGTTTGAAAGTGTTTGTAAAAGTTTGAATCACTCAGAAAATCCTATATTTTCTATAAAAGTAACCTTCTACCAAGGCTAGGCTGTTTTGTAAACTTTTCTGTTGTAAAGTGTGTGATTACCCAAATATAACTATCATTTGTTAAAAATATAGTTTGTACATTAATGCTTAAGTGAGATTATCACTAAAATATGTAATGGGTAAATCATTGTAGTACTGTAGCTTTGTATATTAAGACTACTGTTGTACTAAATACTACTACCTTAAACCGGATTTATATTAAGGCATAATGTGATAAATTGCACCAAGCTATCGACTGGTAACAACGACATAATGAATGGTCGTAATAAAAGAAATGACGTTTGGCACCCGCAGACCTGCAGGTCCGGCTGTAGCTATGTCACAACTGTGAATTTTAAGCTATGTAATCTATACATTCAAGTTAATGTGAATCAAAAACTTTAACCAAATACAAGATACAAGTACTTTAGATAGTCATCAAACAATTGGAGACCCTAGAAGTTTTGGTTAAGTCCATTTTGGACTAAGACTTCCTTATTGGATCCAAATGAACCAATAAGCTTCCAATTGGACTATCATGGGTTTAGGACCCTAATTGGGCTCTAATTGGACCCACATTTGTCTATTTCAATATTTTGGGCTAGGTAGAACCTAGAAGGAAATAAAACACAAGTTTTGATCCATAATTAAACCTAACCTAGCTTAATAAAGCACAAAAATCACAATTTTATTTTATAAGTCCAATAAATACCCTAATTAACACTAATGTTGGGCTTAGGAGCAAAAAGCCCAAAAACCTTTTTTTCCTTCCCATTTTCGGCCCAAAAGAAAAGCCCAAGAAGAAGGGTTGACTATTTGCTTGCCACCTCATTATTACCCAACATGTCTCCATGCATCTTAGTCCATATCTCCATGCAAATCACTTCAAAAGTCATTTCTTCTTCTCTCCTCTCTCACTCTCGGCCATACACACTTACACACACCAAAAATATCTCAAATTCTCTCTAGATTCACTCAAGAACACTCTCTTCTCCCTCTCCAAAATCTCGAAAATTTGGAAGCATTCAAGAAGGTTCTTCCACAATATTCTTCATCTAAGGTAAGATTATGCATAGATCTATGGTTTAAATTCTTTTGTTATCAAAATCTCTTCCTAATCCATGTAAAAACCGTGATCTTGCACTCTAGAAACCCCATAATCTCGAAAAGTTCATCAAGGAGTGCAAGGGCCAAAAATCACTTCATTTCTTCCAATTTTTCTTCAAGAACCGAAACTACCCACTCAAGGTGAGATTCATACCCCTATTTTCTGTTTTTAAGAGTTTTTGTGGGGGGGGAATACAAGTGAAAGTGTAGATCTATATGTATTTGTATGCCTTGTATGATTTCCATGCTTATATGTATGCTTATATGTGTTTTAATGTTGGATCTAGCCATTAAACCCCTCAAAACCGAGATATAACTCATGTTTTATGATATTAGCTTCAAATATGTTACTACATAATAAGTGATACTAGATAAATAGCCAAGTGGTTAGCAACAATTTTCTTTAAGCTAAAAACACACATCTTGGGCCAAAAATGTGAAAAATACAAAATTAAGGGCCCAAAATGACATTTTACAGATTCTGATAGTTGAAATGTGTTAAAACAGTTTCAATAAAGCTATTTCTGGAATTTTATTCATTTTGAGGATTAAAAACATAAATTTCAAGCCTATTGGGCTAAAAATGAAATTTTCGGCCCAATAAGGCCCATTATGTAAATTTTTCTGTTTTGAAGGGCCAAAACTGTGAAATTCTGTAAAACAGTGGGCTATAAGTGTCCCAAACCCTTTTCAAAGGTTTAAAATGCTTTTTAAATTTAAAAAGGACCAAAGTTGCAAAAATTTTCCATTTTGGGCCAAAATTGTCAAAATTGCGAAAAGATGAGCTAAACCCGAGAAAAACTGCATTTTCAGGGACTTAAACTGTTTCTTTGAAAAATATGCTGGAAAATATTAATTTCAATCATTTTTGGTGTTAAAATGTCAAGAAAAATAGTTTAAGGATCAAACCGGGAAATATTTAAATAAAAGGGTTAAAAATGTAAATTTTACAAATAATGAGGGGCTGAAAACAGAAATATTTCAAGGCTGATTCATTATGTACAATGTGATCAAATAATGACACCTCAACTATCAACGAAATACAACTCATTACAATACCAAAAGTCGTTGTTAAACGAATTGGCTCGGTCTCGAGCCAATGGAAACCTACAACTACTAACTCTTTGATACATACAAATAACGATTGGTAATACACATACATACGAGTGTGCACAGACGTCTACGCACCATCTTCGGGCCCCAAAAGTGTAAAATCTTGTTTGTTGGGCCTAGCTAGCCCAATGACCTGATCTTAAGGCCCGAAGACATTTTTTTCTACGAAGTGTTTAGTCTTACCGACTTGGCACAACGTAGGGTGACTTTCAATGGCTTGTACCATTGGACCCCAAGGGCCATGGTATTGCTAGAAAAGTCTACACATTTTACGAGGCGGGTCGGGGACCCCTCGCACACATTTTTCCCCAGCCGGTTAATAGAGTTATCGGGGTCTTCGTGACCTCTTTCTCTTCGGATGCGGGACCACTCATAGTCCGGGCGATTGGATAACGTGATTAGTACTGACGACGCCTTCGGGAATCGTTGGTATATCTATAAACCGGGCATTTGTGTAATGCGGGTTTGTAGTAAATAATCAATGCTCGAGAACCTTCCAACGTCGCTTGGGACCGATACTACTATTTTTGTAATGGTTTCAACGCAACTCAACGGATTTCAAAAGAACTAGGGGAACATCGGGTTTCCCTAGGGTTTTTATCACATACAGATTTTAAACGCATACAACTTAAATGAACAATTTTTGCAAGTATAGAAACAAACAAGCATACCTATGGATCTTCACAAACGTTTTTGAAAGCTTTTCTTTTCAGAAAATATCGGATTTTCTGGTGGTTTTTCAAACAATATAAACATTCGATTTCAAACACTACTTATGAACTCACCAACATTTCATATGTTGACGTTTTTTTCAAAATACTTGTATTCTCAGGAAACCAGTGAGTCAAGGGAAATCATGCTCAGTGACGGTTGCAGTTTATTTTCGAATGAACCAAACAATATTAATTTTTGGAAATGTAATATCTCAAACAATGTATGACATGTAAACACTACTGGTTGTACTATGTTGATGAATGGTGACGAATGTTGTTTTGTTTCATATATATTCAATGTTATGGTATTCAATTGAGTCACGACAGCCCCCGGACGATTCCGCCGTCTGGTTCGGGGGTGTGACAGGTTGGTATCAGAGCTTTGTTTATAGTGAACTAGCATGTCGAGCCATACATTGATATGCAACTATAAACCAAAAAGAGGGACTAACATAACTCTGAACAAAACAAATGAATAAAATACACTTGCTTGCATTAGGAATAAGGATCCAACGCTAAATCAAACACCATAATGCTGGTATCTCGGTTAACTCGGGACTGTTCTTAGTGATACCAAGGAGTGAATGTAGCCTGATCAACTACATTCTCTCCAAGGTAAAACTAACACATGTCTTGATGAGATCGGAATAGCCAGGGAACCTAAAAGTATACCCCTTATCACCAAAAAGAGAACGTCTGTTTAGTTTGCAATAGTGGAAGAGGCATAGGATAATATTAGTGAACTTTTACGTGGTCTGCTATGTGTTGCAAATCTATGATTGTATGCTAAATGATAGAAGTACTTAGGTTCGTGCCATACACCTAGTCAGTAGGACCACGACCTCACAGAAACCACGTACACCCAACATCTTTCCGTTTCATGACAGAAAGATGCCTCGCCCAGCTACTCGCGGAAATCCCGAACCAACCCCGCCGGAAGTTGACTCTACTGCTTTCCAGGCAGCCGTGTCTGCTGCGGTCACGGCAGCTATGGCACAACTTCACCGAGGGAACAACGGAGGAGGTAACGGGCAAGGATCCGGAAGTTCGAACAACGGGACGAACCAAGGACTCATTAAAACGTGCACCTACAAGGATTTTGCGAACGCTAAACCCCGAACTTTCAACGGTACCGGAGGAGTGATCGCCCTAAAACGATGGATCGAGAAAGTAGAGTCGGTATTCGAGATATGCGAGTGCCCCGAGCAGATGAAAGTGAAGTTCGCGGCCTGCACTTTTGTGGACCAAGCGCTCACTTGGTGGAATGGTCATGTGGAAGCCATGACACTCCCTGTCGCCAACTCTATTCCCTGGGCAGAGATGAAAGAGATGTTGACGGCTGAGTACTGCCCCCGAGGCGAAATACAGAAGATGGAGCAGGAACTATGGAATCTCACAGTGCAGAATGGGAACATCGATGCTTACATATCGAGATTCAGCGAACTATCTCTGTTGTGCCCGGGTATGATCACATCAGAGGGGAAGAAGATTGAACGATTCATTTGGGGACTGACATCCCCCATTCAAGGGAATGTGATAGCTGCGAACCCTGAAACTTTTGACAGTGCGAAGAGATTGGCAAAGAGGCTGTATGATCATAACCACAAAAAGGGCGAGAAACCGGTAGAGACTGAGAAGAAGAAGGAGAGCGATGGTAAGAAAGGATGGAACAACAAGAGGAAGGGGCGTCAAGGTCCTGAGACCTCCAAAAAGCAGCAAACGGTGGCAGTTCACACTGTCACTGCGCCGGTACCAGTCACATCACATGCTCCAGCCTCAGCTGCTTCAAATACTTCAAGACCCTATTTCGGCACTCATCCCAAATGCAACAAGTGCGGTTTCCATCACCAAGGAGAATGTAGGGAGTTCCATTGCACCAGTTGCAACCGAAGGGGACACACTGCAAAGTTCTGCAGGACTTATCCTTCTCAGAACCAGAGTCAGGGAAACAACCAGAACAACAACAACAATCACCGCAACACCAACAACACCAATGCTGGCGGCAACAACACAGGGCCTAGCCACACCTGTTTCGGGTGTGGAAGGACGGGACATTTCCGTCGAGACTGCCCTAACAACAACAACAACTCAGGAAACAGAGGAGCAGGAAGAATGCTGACCATGGGTCAGAGTGATGCAGTTCAGGACCCTGCAGTTGTGACCGGTACGTTCCTCCTAAACCACACTTATGCATGCATCTTATTTGATACCGGAGCGGAGCGAAGTTTCGTAAGCGAGAAGTTTAAACATCTATTAAAACAACAACCCCAAAAGCTAAATGAAACCTATACGGTGGAAATGGCCAATGGGAAGACCGAATCCACTAGGGAAATCTACACTGGATGTACCCTAACCCTTAACCAGCACGTCTTTCGAATAGATCTAATGCCAGTATCAATTAGGAGTTTTGATGTGATTATCGGCATGGATTGGTTAAGCCCCCACCATGCTGAGATTATGTGCCACGAGAAGGCCGTTCGCCTTCGTCTCCCGAATCACGAAACCCTAGTAATTTACGGAGACAAACCTAGCACGAATCTTCGTCTTATCTCGTGCATCAAGGCACAAAAGCATCTGCGAAAGAACAACTTAGCATTCTTGGCCCACATAGTGGACAAGGCCAAAGAAGAAACTAACATCCAAGACATTCCGGTAGCGTGTGAATTTCCGGACGTGTTTCCCGAAGATCTTCCAGGAGTACCCCCAGAGAGACAGGTTGAGTTCCGAATCGACCTCGTCCCAGGAGCAACTCCTCTCGCTAAATCACCATATCGGTTGGCACCTGCTGAAATGCAGGAATTGTCCAGCCAACTCAGTGAGCTTCTGGACAAGGGATTTATCCGACCTAGCTACTCGCCATGGGGAGCTCCGGTGCTCTTTGTCAAAAAGAAGGACGGATCTTTCAGGATGTGCATCGATTACAGAGAGTTGAATAAACTCACTGTTAAAAACCGCTACCCACTCCCGCGAATCGATGATCTATTCGACCAGCTCCAAGGAGCTAGCTACCTTTCTAAAATAGATCTACGGTCCGGATACCATCAACTCAAGGTCCGAGAAGAGGATATTCCTAAAACCGCTTTCCGAACCCGCTATGGACATTACGAATTCGTCGTGATGCCCTTCGGTCTAACAAATGCACCTGCCGCATTTATGGACCTAATGAACCGAATCTGTCGACCGTTCCTGGACAACTTCGTCATTGTGTTTATCGATGACATCCTCGTCTATTCTCGAAGCAAAGAGGAGCATGGCCAACATCTCCGACAAGTCCTAGAGACGCTGCGATCGGAAAGGCTCTACGCCAAACTCTCTAAGTGTGAGTTTTGGCTACGGAGCGTAAATTTTCTCGGTCACGTAGTTAGCCAAGACGGAATTCATGTGGATCCCTCCAAGGTCAAAGCTGTGGAAGGATGGACAACTCCGACTACGCCCACAGAAATTCGTCAGTTCTTAGGCCTAGCAGGCTACTATAGAAGATTCATCCAAAACTTCTCGAAAATCGCCAAGCCACTTACCTTGCCTACGCAAAAGAGTGTACCATTCAAGTGGACAGACCGACAAGAGATTGCGTTTCGAACCTTGAAGCAAGCTCTTTGCAGCGCTCCTGTATTATCTCTACCCGAAGGAACGGAAGATTTTGTAGTTTACTGTGACGCGTCAAATCAGGGCTTAGGTTGCGTTCTCATGCAACGAGGAAGAGTAATAGCATATGCGTCCCGTCAACTGAAGACGCACGAAGTAAATTACACAACCCATGACCTAGAACTGGGAGCTGTGGTCTTCGCCCTAAAAATTTGGAGGCACTACCTGTACGGTACAAAGTGCACCATCTTTACGGACCACAAGAGCCTCCAACACATCTTGAATCAGAAGGAGCTGAACATGAGACAACGAAGATGGGTGGAATTGTTAAACGACTACGAATGCGAGATCAAGTACCATCCAGGCAAGGCCAACGTGGTAGCTGACGCATTAAGTCGGAAGGAATACACGAATCGCCGCACGAAAACGCACTCGATAACCATTCAGTCTCATCTGACCACTCAAATTGCATCAGCCCAGGCAGAGGCTGTGAAAACGGAAAACAGAACTAGCGAGGCATTACGCGGAATGGAGAAGAACCTGGAAGTCAAAGAGAATGGGGTATACTACTTCATGAACCGTATTTGGGTTCCAAAAATCGGAGGATTCAGGGAGATCGTTATGAAGGAAGCCCACAAGACACGATACTCCATTCATCCTGGTTCGGACAAGATGTATCTGGACATTAAGCAGCACTATTGGTGGCCTAACATGAAGGCGGAAATCGCAACTTATGTTAGTAAGTGCCTTACGTGTGCCAAAGTAAAAGTGGAATACCAGAAACCTTCCGGATTGTTACAACAACCGGCAATCCCTGAGTGGAAATGGGAGGGGATTTCTATGGACTTCGTGACCAAGCTGCCCAAGACATCGGACGGATTGGACACCATATGGGTAATAATCGACCGACTGACGAAATCTGCCCATTTCCTGCCAATCAAAGAGTCCTACAAGATGGAGAGGCTGACGCGGTTGTACCTACGAGAGATTGTAAGACTTCATGGAGTGCCAAAATCCATCATCTCGGATAGGGACAGTAGGTTCACGTCACGCTTTTGGCAGTCGCTCCACAAGGCAATGGGAACTCATCTTGATATGAGCACCGCGTATCACCCACAAACGGACGGTCAAAGCGAACGAACCATTCAGACGCTTGAAGACATGCTTCGTGCTTGTGTGATAGACTTCGGAAAGTCTTGGGATACCCACCTACCGTTGATCGAGTTTTCATATAACAATAGTTATCATTCGAGCATTAAGGTGGCCCCTTTCGAAGCACTGTACGGGCGTAAATGTAGATCACCGTTATGTTGGGCTGAAGTAGGTGACACCCAGCTAGCAAGAACACATACGTCGGATAGGGCAATGACAGGACCGGAAATCATTCGCGAAACCACAGAAAAGATCGTCCAGATCAAAGCTCGATTACAGGCATCGCGCGACCGGCAAAAGAGCTACGCTGATAAACGGCGAAAGTCCTTAGAGTTCCAGGTCGGTGATCGAGTATTGTTGAAGGTCTCACCTTGGAAAGGGGTTATACGTTTCGGAAAGCGAGGAAAGTTAAACCCACGGTACATTGGACCTTTCGAAATCGTCGCCCGAATAGGTCCGGTAGCCTACAGACTACAATTACCCACGGAGCTAAACGGTGTACACCCCGTGTTTCATGTTTCTAATCTGAAAAAGTGCCTATCAGATGAAACTCTCGTCATTCCTCTTGACGAAATCGAAATCAATGAGAATCTCCTGTTCGTCGAAGAACCAATCGAAATCATGGACAGGGAGGTGAAGCGTACTAAGCAGAGTCGCATCCCGATCGTGAAGGTACGGTGGAACGCAAAGCGTGGGCCAGAATTCACGTGGGAACGCGAAGATCAAATGAAGCAGAAGTACCCTCACCTATTCTAGTTTTTTTTTTTTCAAACCTAGCTTTCAAACAGAATTTCGGGACGAAATTCCCTTTAACGGGGGAATGATGTCACAACTGTGAATTTTAAGCTATGTAATCTATACATTCAAGTTAATGTGAATCAAAAACTTTAACCAAATACAAGATACAAGTACTTTAGATAGTCATCAAACAATTGGAGACCCTAGAAGTTTTGGTTAAGTCCATTTTGGACTAAGACTTCCTTATTGGATCCAAATGAACCAATAAGCTTCCAATTGGACTATCATGGGTTTAGGACCCTAATTGGGCTCTAATTGGACCCACATTTGTCTATTTCAATATTTTGGGCTAGGTAGAACCTAGAAGGAAATAAAACACAAGTTTTGATCCATAATTAAACCTAACCTAGCTTAATAAAGCACAAAAATCACAATTTTATTTTATAAGTCCAATAAATACCCTAATTAACACTAATGTTGGGCTTAGGAGCAAAAAGCCCAAAAACCTTTTTTTCCTTCCCATTTTCGGCCCAAAAGAAAAGCCCAAGAAGAAGGGTTGACTATTTGCTTGCCACCTCATTATTACCCAACATGTCTCCATGCATCTTAGTCCATATCTCCATGCAAATCACTTCAAAAGTCATTTCTTCTTCTCTCCTCTCTCACTCTCGGCCATACACACTTACACACACCAAAAATATCTCAAATTCTCTCTAGATTCACTCAAGAACACTCTCTTCTCCCTCTCCAAAATCTCGAAAATTTGGAAGCATTCAAGAAGGTTCTTCCACAATATTCTTCATCTAAGGTAAGATTATGCATAGATCTATGGTTTAAATTCTTTTGTTATCAAAATCTCTTCCTAATCCATGTAAAAACCGTGATCTTGCACTCTAGAAACCCCATAATCTCGAAAAGTTCATCAAGGAGTGCAAGGGCCAAAAATCACTTCATTTCTTCCAATTTTTCTTCAAGAACCGAAACTACCCACTCAAGGTGAGATTCATACCCCTATTTTCTGTTTTTAAGAGTTTTTGTGGGGGGGGGGGAATACAAGTGAAAGTGTAGATCTATATGTATTTGTATGCCTTGTATGATTTCCATGCTTATATGTATGCTTATATGTGTTTTAATGTTGGATCTAGCCATTAAACCCCTCAAAACCGAGATATAACTCATGTTTTATGATATTAGCTTCAAATATGTTACTACATAATAAGTGATACTAGATAAATAGCCAAGTGGTTAGCAACAATTTTCTTTAAGCTAAAAACACACATCTTGGGCCAAAAATGTGAAAAATACAAAATTAAGGGCCCAAAATGACATTTTACAGATTCTGATAGTTGAAATGTGTTAAAACAGTTTCAATAAAGCTATTTCTGGAATTTTATTCATTTTGAGGATTAAAAACATAAATTTCAAGCCTATTGGGCTAAAAATGAAAATTTCGGCCCAATAAGGCCCATTATGTAAATTTTTCTGTTTTGAAGGGCCAAAACTGTGAAATTCTGTAAAACAGTGGGCTATAAGTGTCCCAAACCCTTTTCAAAGGTTTAAAATGCTTTTTAAATTTAAAAAGGACCAAAGTTGCAAAAATTTTCCATTTTGGGCCAAAATTGTCAAAATTGCGAAAAGATGAGCTAAACCCGAGAAAAACTGCATTTTCAGGGACTTAAACTGTTTCTTTGAAAAATATGCTGGAAAATATTAATTTCAATAATTTTTGGTGTTAAAATGTCAAGAAAAATAGTTTAAGGATCAAACCGGGAAATATTTAAATAAAAGGGTTAAAAATGTAAATTTTACAAATAATGAGGGGCTGAAAACAGAAATATTTCAAGGCTGATTCATTATGTACAATGTGATCAAATAATGACACCTCAACTATCAACGAAATACAACTCATTACAATACCAAAAGTCGTTGTTAAACGAATTGGCTCGGTCTCGAGCCAATGGAAACCTACAACTACTAACTCTTTGATACATACAAATAACGATTGGTAATACACATACATACGAGTGTGCACAGACGTCTACGCACCATCTTCGGGCCCCAAAAGTGTAAAATCTTGTTTGTTGGGCCTAGCTAGCCCAATGACCTGATCTTAAGGCCCGAAGACATTTTTTTCTACGAAGTGTTTAGTCTTACCGACTTGGCACAACGTAGGGTGACTTTCAATGGCTTGTACCATTGGACCCCAAGGGCCATGGTATTGCTAGAAAAGTCTACACATTTTACGAGGCGGGTCGGGGACCCCTCGCACACATTTTTCCCCAGCCGGTTAATAGAGTTATCGGGGTCTTCGTGACCTCTTTCTCTTCGGATGCGGGACCACTCATAGTCCGGGCGATTGGATAACGTGATTAGTACTGACGACGCCTTCGGGAATCGTTGGTATATCTATAAACCGGGCATTTGTGTAATGCGGGTTTGTAGTAAATAATCAATGCTCGAGAACCTTCCAACGTCGCTTGGGACCGATACTACTATTTTTGTAATGGTTTCAACGCAACTCAACGGATTTCAAAAGAACTAGGGGAACATCGGGTTTCCCTAGGGTTTTTATCACATACAGATTTTAAACGCATACAACTTAAATGAACAATTTTTGCAAGTATAGAAACAAACAAGCATACCTATGGATCTTCACAAACGTTTTTGAAAGCTTTTCTTTTCAGAAAATATCGGATTTTCTGGTGGTTTTTCAAACAATATAAACATTCGATTTCAAACACTACTTATGAACTCACCAACATTTCATATGTTGACGTTTTTTTCAAAATACTTGTATTCTCAGGAAACCAGTGAGTCAAGGGAAATCATGCTCAGTGACGGTTGCAGTTTATTTTCGAATGAACCAAACAATATTAATTTTTGGAAATGTAATATCTCAAACAATGTATGACATGTAAACACTACTGGTTGTACTATGTTGATGAATGGTGACGAATGTTGTTTTGTTTCATATATATTCAATGTTATGGTATTCAATTGAGTCACGACAGCCCCCGGACGATTCCGCCGTCTGGTTCGGGGGTGTGACAAGCTAGCAGCAAGGTGTAGGATAGTCAATCCAGTATAGATCTATACGCAAACTCACGCTCTCCCTCCAAGAGAATTCTGGCTACAACTCGGGCCATGACATTTAAGGCATGCCCGATACAGTGGATCACAATTATTACGTATTTGTGTATATGTATTGTTTCTTGTGTATCTGTATATGTATTGTTTCTCGTATCTCTGTATATGTATTGTTTCTAGTATATCTGTATATGTATTGTTTCTAGTATATCTGTATATGTATTGTTTCTAGTATATCTGTATATGTATTGTTTCTAGTACATCTGTATATGTATTGTTTCTAGTATATCTGTATATGTATTGTTTCTAGTATATCTGTATATGTATTGTTTCTAGTATATCTGTATATATGTATGATCCTGCGTTACCCCGATGGTAACCAACTAATGATGTACTGATGAGTATGAATATGGAAGTACTTTTATGTCTATATATGTATATATGATATATAAGTAATATTGGAACGACCTTCGGATGGTCACACGAAATCCCACCAGACCACATCTCAAGGCGCGAAAAGGAAATAGGGCGGATGGCCTTCCTAAGTCCTTTAAACATTATTTATACATCTATACATATATGGGCATGCAATTGGATATATGAAGCATAAATAAGTTTTCATAAAACATTTCAAGCATAAATATAATTTCAAGAGAAGATTGACTTGATGTCGATTTATAAATCATTTTGAAAGCATAAATTGATAAAACAGTTTAAGTATAAGAAGCATTTGATTGAATCACAGTCTATAAGTAATTTTGGATAGTAAAACAGTTTATAAAACATTTAAATAGTAAAGCAGTTGAAAAACAGTTTGAACAGTGTGAAAATCGTTGTTTTCCTAGTTATTAATCACATGTGATTAAATGCAATCACATGTGATTGAAGTAATAACTTATAAGTATTTGACTTGTATTCCCCCCCCCCCCCCCATAAAGTATTTAAAACACTTAAAATCATTTCAAAGGTTGATTCAAGGGGTATGAACTCACTTGTGGTGAGTTGTCTGAATTGCAGTGTCAGCTACCGTGCTAGGTGACAAACGGAGACTGGTTTACACGCACGAGCCTAGTTATCATATAATAAACATATATATAACTAATTAGACATATAATAACTTAAATAAATAAGTTAAGACACTTAGAAAACATTTAAACACTTTAATGAGTGTTTAGGGTTCAAATGGTTGCATCTAAGTTGCTACGGGACAAGGCAAAAGGGTTTGAAACATCAAAGGGCCTTGTATAGGAGTTCACCATCCAACAAACCCCACACCTTGGAGTTTACGGCCGTAAACTCATAGGTTTATGGCCGTGAACTCCTCAAATGGTGTTTTTGGGTGTTTTGTGGTGTTATCTTGTATCTAGAACACTCCTATCTTTATTGGAATAAGGCATGAAGTAGTTTTAAGGCTCTAGAACACTCCATAAGGGAGTTTACGGCCTAAGGTCCTTCACCTTAGAGTTTACGGCCGTAAACTCTAGGAAATAAATTGATTTGAGGCACTTAAACATCAAGAATGGCATCCATGATTTTATCTAAGGCTAATGGGAACAAGAGGCACACTTTGGTGCCTTCACTTGGAGTTTACGGCCCAAGTCATGTTCCTTGGCCGTAAACTCCTTCCAAGGAGTTGTTTCTATGTGTTCTTCTCTCCATTCTAGTCCCAAAGGTGCAAGATAAATTGTCTAAAGGCTTAAGGGTAGCTTGGAATGATTTTTGTCCCACAAAAAGGGGTTTACGGCCCAAGAAGGGTTCTTGGCCGTAAACTCCTAAAAACTTATGGTGTTTATGGGTTTTTGATGTCCTAATCAAGCACAAGTACTAGTAGATAAAGTCCTTAAGCATTTGGGGAAAGATTTAGGGCATTTAAGCCCTTAAAAAGGGGTTTACGGCCCAAGGTAGTTCCTTGGCCGTAAACTCCAAAGACTTATGTTTCTTGGATGCTTTTTGGCCTTTAAAGATCATACTCTAACTCCTAAACAAGTCCTCTAACATATGAATGGGTCTAGAAAGCATTAGAGTTCCATTTTGGAGTTTACTCCCCAAGAACGATCTTGGGCGGTAAACTCCCGGATCTTGTAATCTAAACATGTTATTGTTGCTAATATGCATTAAACAAGTATTGAAACACATATAGAAAAGTAGACTCACAATCTGGGATGAAAACCCGAAGATCCGTCAGAGAGAATATGGCTTTTCTCTATTTGGAATTGTGAATAATGAATTAATTTAATTCAGAAAACTATTTATAGTCCTGGAATATTTTGATAGAAAATGTTTTTATTCCTGATGTTGGACTGTAACAATATGAAACTTGAAATGCCCAAGTTTCACAAAACCAAGAGTATCCACTCTCCTGATATCATCTAAAACATAAACCCTAATGTACACAAAGTTTGTTCGGAAAAGCTTGAAAATCACAGAAACTGAACTAGCTTCTATTGAATAGATGAGGTTCATACAATTGGAAATTTCAGGTTGTCACATCATCCCCCTGTTAGAGGGAATTTCGTCCCGAAATTAGAATTTAAGCAAATAGACGTTACAAACAATCAAGCGAAAAGATGAGGGTGTTTCAACTTCATCTGATCCTCGCGTTCCCAAGTGAATTCCGGTCCTCGCTTGGCGTTCCAACGAACCTTCACGATAGGGATACGGCTTTGTTTCGTCTGCTTGACCTCACGGTCCATGATTTCTACAGGTTCTTCCACGAAGTTGAGGCTCTCGTTGATCTCGATCTCGTCGAGTGGGATTACGAGAGTCTCGTCGGACAGACACTTTTTCAAGTTAGATACGTGGAATGTAGAATGTACGTTACGCAGTGTGTCGGGTAGATCAAGTTTGTAAGCTACGGGGCCGACTCTGGCAAGAATCTCGAAAGGCCCTATGTACCTCGAATTAAGCTTCCCACGCTTGCCGAAGCGTATTAAGCCTTTCTAGGGTGAGACTTTGAGAAGGACTCGGTCTCCCACCTGAAATTCCAAAGGTTTTCTTCGTTTATCGGCGTAGCTCTTCTGTCGGTCTCTAGAGGCTTTCAATCGTTCACGGATTTGAACGATTTTCTCTGTCGTTTCCCGAATGATTTCCGGACCAGTGAGAGTACTGTCGGAAGCTTGCCCTCTTGCTAATTGGATATCACCAACCTCAGCCCAGCACAGAGGGGATCTGCACTTGCGGCCGTAGAGAGCTTCGAATGGAGCAGCCTTGATGCTCGTGTGATAACTGTTATTATAGGAAAATTCGACCAGGGGTAAATGAGTATCCCATGCCTTCCCAAAATCAATCACACAGGCTCGCAACATGTCTTCCAATGTTTGAATGGTTCTCTCACTCTGTCCGTCGGTCTGTGGATGGTAGGCTGTGCTCATGTCCAGCCTTGTTCCCAGGGAACGTTGTAGGGATTGCCAAAATCTTGAAGTGAACCTACTATCTCTATCGATTGGAGCTTGTAGGTCTGAAGAGATATCATCCTTTGGAGCTTATTTGAGGTATAAAGCTTCTTGCTTGCCATTTATTTTGCATAGATCTAGGTGTTGTGAAGTTTTAGCATCTTTCTTGTCCCAAAAGTCCTCATCTTGATGCATGTTTTGAGTTGGCCGAGATCATCTGTCCTTTCAGACCTTTGGAGAGGTCTTGAGTGAGAAAAATGAGGTCCCAAGGGCTGTGGTTGTTTCTTGTGTGAGATATGTGGGTCTTAATGGATTAAGACCTTGGATTAAGAGCTTTATGGACATCCCAAGTGATAAATTTTGAGACTTTATGAATCTTAGGCATGTTTGACCTAGGGATCTGAAGTTTGGGCTTAAGAGCTTAAGCCATTAAGAAATTATAAGGGCTAAATGAGTAGTGAAGTTACGCCCCGCATAACTTGTGAGTACGCCCCGCATAGCGAGTCAGTGCCCCGATCCCCTGTTGCGAATCAGCGTGTACTCCTAGCGTACCAAGGAGGGTACGCCCAGTGTACTCCCTCTGTTGGGTTTTCATTTTGGGCCTTAGGGTTTGAGCTGTTACTTGAGTTGCTCGATTTTGGGTCGTGGCTGGCCATTTTTGATAGAGTCTTTTAGGCCCATTGGTTGTTATGGATCATGAGTTTAGGCCCATTGGGTGAGGTGGGCCCAATTTAGTAAATTGGGCCAATAATGGGTTTTGTTTTGGACTTCTGGACTTTGGGCCATTGGTGGGCTTGGGAGCTTACCTAGTGTTGGGTCGGATTGAGTTAAGGGTAAAATGGTCAATTTACCCTTAGAAGAGTATTGTGCTTAGCCTAATGTTTATTTGTGCTATGTTGGCTAGTTCAGGATTTTCGGTGAGTCGGTGATTCGAGAATCTACTTCCTCAGTTCAGAGTTTCGGGAGTGCGAGGTGAGTTATCCTCACTATATGAACAGGGTCTAAGGCACTAAGGCCGGCCCTTTATCGGATTGAGATCTGGGTATTTGTTGTTATGTTATTGCTTTGATATGTTTGCATCCTGGTAGCTAGGATGGTATATGTTAGAGACCTAGTTAAGGTCGGTTCCCTGATATGTAGGGTGATGCTATGCTAGTGACCGGTTAGGTCAGTATTCTGGTTAGGATGATGATATGTTATGTGATCTGTTTGATCGGCTTGTTGACTGTGAATTCTTATATGATTGTATGGTTATGTGCACATGGTTGTTTGGACTGGAGTTGGGTTGAGGCGGGTCCTGCTTTGTGCTGTAGGCCAAGATACCTAGGGCGGACCGGTTGTCCCGAAGGCCCAACGAGCGGTCCGGATAGGTTGTAGGCCCCAAGAGGGCGGACCAGACGTGCCGAGGCTCGGAGAGTGGACTAGGCCGACTGAAGGCCCGGTGCGGGCGGACCAGTCATACTGTAGACTCAAAGAGTGGACCAGGCCGACTGAAGGCCCGGTGCGGGCGGACCAGTCATACTGTAGACTCAGAGAGTGGATAAGGTGGATTGAAGGCCCGGTGCGGGCGGACCAATCACACCGTAGACTCGATGTATATCGCTAGACTCGTAGGGTGGACCAGGTGGACTGTTGGCCGGTGCGGCGGGCCAGTCACACAGTAGACCCGAAGTGCATAGTTGTTCTGTGATCGGTTACGATATGGCATATTATGCGTGTTTGGTATTTGTGGTTGGTATTTTGGGGATATCTCACTAAGCTTTCGTGCTTACAGTTGTGGTTTAATGTTTTCAGGTTCTTCAGGAGACCGTGGCAAGGCGAAGGCGTGATCGTACCGCTCCTCATGTTTATGTTGTGATGTGATTCTGGGAATACTCTAAATGAATTGTATTGAAAACCTTTTTGTAATAATTTAATGAAATCGGGTTGTTTTTGAAAAGTTTAAATTGGTTGAAATTTTTCGTTCGTTACAATAACTTGCTAACTATACCCATTATAGTTTTTCAGAAAGTATGTTCCATTTGGTGAAAATAACTTGATGATATACTAACCCTTATATGTAAAGTAAGATGTTGGCATCGACAATTAATAAGATAGATGTTGCATTTATGTTCATAAAACGATACGTTTACTTGTATTGTACTTGTATCCCCCCCCCCTAAAACATGAAAAGACTTGAAAAGTAGGGGTATGAACTCACTTGTTTGGTTTGAAGAGAGTGTGGCTAGAGTCGAGCAGAACTTCAACCGCGGAAAGTTGCGTGTTCGAGCTCTTCGAGGATCTCGGTAGCGTAGAACCTTCGTCGGGGGCTCGGGTGGGGAAATCGAGGGCGTCGGGACAGCTTCTGGTGCTTGAAAGTATGTGGGAGTAAGTGGGATTTTGAGAAGGTGTGCCAAAATCCGTAGCTCATGCCTTCAATTTATAGTGCTGGAAAGGCGAGTACGCTGGGTGTACTTCGGTTACGCAGAGCGTAACTTTGCGTCATGGCTTACGTCTCGAGTCTAGCTAGGCGTAGAGCTGCAGCCGATGGGACTCGACCCTGCACCTAAGTACGTTGAGCGTACTCCTACATTACGATGGGCGTAATCTTGGCTTCCGTCTTCTAAATTCCGTAACTTTGGCGTACGGGCTCCGTTTTTCGCGTTCTTTATATCCACGCATAGGTGAGATTATGCTCTACAACTTTCATTTAGACTATGTCGGCTAGTTTTGAATTTATTTTTCATGATATGTTTTTAATAGGCCGGGACTGCAAAAGTCCGTTAAAAATTCATAGTTTCTTTATTCGACGTCGGTTTTCGTTTGTCTTTTTATCATTTTACTCCTATTGTGGAGACCTTCAACTTTTGTTTAGGTTGCGATAGTTAAATAACGCTCGATCTTCAATTCGAGTTTTTAGCCCTCTACTACTGTTACGAAACTTAGAAAATTCGTAACTTCTTTATACGAGATCCAATTTGGGCGATCTTTTTATGTACATTTACAGTTTAACGAACTCTACAACTTTTGTTTAGATACTTAAGGCTAAAATGCATTTTATTGTAATTTCACTTTTTACGTTAAATAATGTTTTACCGGTGTGTTGTAAATATTCGAGTGGTTATAATTTCTTCAATATAACCCGGTTTCGAATGTTCTTTATGTTTTTGGAAACCTTGGCACGATATCTAACATTTGATGCACCCCAACTAGATATTTGAACACTTTATTTTTTAGGTTAATTTTGTTGATTCCAAATAGTTTTCGTTGTATTTGACTTTTGAGTGTTACATTGCTTTTGGAAAACATAGGGTTGTCACATCATCCCCCCGTTAGGGGAATTTCGTCCCGAAATTTAATCTATGATAGAGTTTACAGGTTAGGAAAAAGATGCAGGTACTTTTGTTTCATCTGATCCTCGTGTTCCCAGGTGTATTCAGGTCCTCGCTTGGCATTCCAGCAGACCTTTACAATAGGTATGCGGCTTTGTTTAGTTACTTTTATTTCCCGGTCCATGATCTCTACTGGTTCTTCTACGAATTGGAGATTCTCATTTTTTGCAATTTCGTCTAGAGGGATGCAAGGGTCTCATCGGACAAGAACTTCTTTAGGTTTGATACGTGAAAGGTAGGGTGTACGTTGTGGAGCTCCTGAGGTAATCGAAGTTTGTAAGCCACTGGACCGATCCTGGCAAGGATCTCGAATGGTCCGATGTATCTTGGGTTCAATTTCCCACGTTTTCCGAAGCGTATCAATCCCTTACAGGGCGACACTTTTAGTAGGACTCGGTCTCCAACTTGGAATTCTAAGGGTTTCCGTCTTTTATCCACGTAACTCTTTTGTCTGTCCCTTGATGCTTTCAGTCGCTCCCGAATCTGAACAATCTTTTCCGTAGTTTCCCTTATGATTTCTGTCCCAGTGAGTGTGTTGTCCGTTGCTTGTCCTTTTGCTAGTTGTGTGTCCCCCACTTCAGCCCAGCACAGTGGTGACCTGCATTTATGGCCGTAGAGGGCCTCGAACGGGGCAGCCTTGATGCTAGTGTGGTAGCTATTGTTGTACGAGAACTCGACCAAGGGTAGATGGGTGTCCCATGCTTTGCCAAAATCGATTACGCAAGATCTCAACATATCTTCTAGGGTTTGTATGGTTCTCTCACTCTGGCCGTCGGTTTGTGGGTAATAAGTAGTACTCATGTCTAGTCTTATTCCTATAGATTTTTGTAGCGACTGCCAGAACCTTGAGGTGAATCTACTATCTCGGTCCGAGATAATGGATATGGGCACACCATGCAGTCGTACAATCTCTTTGAGGTATGTCCTAGTTAGTTTCTCCAATTTATCCGTCTCTTTGATTGGTAGGAAGTGCGCTGATTTAGTTAACCTGTCGACGATCACCCAGATGGTGTCGAGTCCGCTTGTCGTTCTGGGTAGTTTGGTTATGCAATCCATGGTTATATGTTCCCACTTCCATTCAGGTATTTCTGGTTGTTGCAATAATCCTGAGGGCTTTTGGTATTCTACCTTGACTTTAGCGCACGTCAGACATTTACTCACGTAGGTAGCAATTTCGGCTTTCATGTTCGACCACCAGTACAATTTCTTGAGGTCGAGATACATCTTATCGGAGCCGGGATGTATGGAGTATCGTGTCTTATGGGCTTCGTTCATGACGACTTCTCTGAATCCGCCAAACTTCGATGTCCAGATCCGATCCAAGAAGTAATGAACTCCATCATTCTTGACTTCAAGCTTCTTATCCATTCCCTTTAAGGCTTCCCCTGCCACATTTGCAGATGTTAAGGCTTGTATTTGGGCTTCCTTCAATTGGGTGGTCAGGTGTGAATGGATTGTCATGGTTAAAGACTTCACTCTACGACCCGAGTATTCCTTCCGGCTGAGTGCATCGGCCACCACGTTAGCCTTTCCGGTATGATATCGAATTTCGCATTCAAAATCATTTAGTAGTTCTACCCACCGTCTTTGTCTCATGTTGAGGTCTTTTTGGTTGAGGATATGCTGGAGGCTTTTATGATCGGTGAAGATTGTACATTTCGTGCCGTAGAGATAGTGCCTCCATATCTTTAGAGCGAAGACGACTGCTCCTAGCTCAAGATCGTGCGTCTTTAGTTGTCTTGAGGCGTAGGCGATGACCTTCACTCGTTGCATCAGGACACACCCGAGTCCTTGGTTTGATACATCGCAATAGACCACGAAGTCCTCTGTTCCTTCTGGAAAGGTTAGCATGGGCGCACTACATAAGGCTCGCTTTAGTGTCGGAAACGCGATGTCTTGTTTTTCTCCCCAGTCGAAGGTCACACTCTTCTGAGTTAGGGTGGTGAGTGGCTTGGCAATCTTTGAAAAGTTCTGTATGAACCTTCGGTAATACCCGGCGAGTCCCAAAAAATTTCGGATTTCTGTAGGGGTTCTTGGAGTCGTCCAACTCTCAATTGCCTTGATCCCTTGATCTTAGAAGGATCCACGTGTATCCCCTCCTTGCTTACTACATGAACTAGGAAATCTACTTCTCGAATACAAAATTCAGACTTTGAAAATTTTGCGTACAACTTCTCTGCCCTCAATGTTTCCAAAACTTGGCGGAGGTGTTGGTTGTGTTCTTCCAGGCTTCTCGAATAGATGAGTATGTCATCTATAAACACGATCACGAATTTATCCAAGAAGGGACAACATACACGGTTCATCAAGTCCATGAAAACCGCAGGTGCATTTGTCAACCCGAAGGGCATTACTACAAACTCGTAGTGACCGTAACGTGTTCGGAAAGCCGTTTTGGGGATGTCTCCTTCCAGTACTCACAGTTGGTGATAACCAGATCTTAGATCGATCTTTGAGAAGTAGCTCGCTCCTTGTAGATGGTCGAACAGATCGTCTATGCGCGGTAGGGGATATCGGTTCTTGATCTTGAGTTTGTTCAGCTCCCGGTAATTGATGCACATGCGAAAAGATCCGTCCTTTTTCTTCACGAATAGGACTGGTGCTCGCCATGGTGAGAAGCTCGGTCTGATGAAGCCCTTGCTCAGCAGCTCGTTTAATTGACTGGACAGTTCCTGCATCTCGGCTGGGGCTAAACGGTAAGGCGACTTTGCTACTGGAGTAGCTCCGGGGATTAAGTCGATTCTGAACTCGACTTGGCGTTCTGGTGGGATTCGTAGAAGTTCTTCTGGGAAAATGTTTGGGAAGTTGCAGACTTTCGGAATGTCTTTAATGTTCTTTGGTTCTTGTTCCTGGTCTACTACATGGGCTAGAAAGGCATGATATTCCTTGCGAAGATATTTTTGTGCTTTAACACAGGAGATGATTTGGAAATTTGAACTAGGCTTGTCTCCATATATGATAAGAGTTTCGCCGTTTGGCAGATTGAGGCGAACGGCCCTTTCGTGAAAAAGTATATCGGCATGGTGAAGACTTAACCAGTCCATACCGATGATTACATCAAAACTTCTTATCGAAATGGGCATAAGGTCGATTTGAAATAAGTGCTTGTTTAAATTTAATGTGCACCCTACGTACATATCGCTTGTGCTTTCTGTTTTACCGTTTGCCATTTCTACTGTGAATATTTTATTGAGTGGTTGGGATTTTTTATTAAGTATGTGTTTCAATTTATGACTCACAAAACTTCTCTCCGCACCGCAGTCAAAAAGTATGCATGCATAAATGTTGTCAGGGAGAAACGTACTCGTAACCACCGTGGGTTCAGCTATTGCTTCATTTTGACCTAACGCCAGCACTCTCCCAACACCGCCAACATTCTTTGCTTTGGGGCAGTCCCTCTTGAAATGCCTAGTTTCTCCACACCCATAACATGCCTGGCTTATCCCAGTACCAGGAACTTGAGTGATTGGTCGCGCCGGTGCCTTACAGAAACGGGCAGTGTGCCCTTTCCTGTCACAGTTTCTACAGTGCATTTCGCGGCAATTACCATGGTGATGGTAATTGCATTTGCTGCACTTTGGCAGGTTCTCAGCATATTGTTTTGTTGGCGCAGGGGTAGCAGGAGTTGTAGTGGGAGCAGTAGCGGCATCAACCGCCACCATTTGTTTCTTTGAAGGTTCTTGCGAAGTTTACCTCTTTCTCTTGTTCCAAAATTTCTTCTTGCTGTTGTTGTTGGCATTGTTATCGTTGTTGTTGTTCCCTTTGGTTGGTTCAGCGACGATATCCATGACTCCTTGACAGACACCATGATAAACGAGAGATTGCGCCGGTTCCTTGGCGTTGTCGAAGGTCATGGGTTTGGAGGCTAACACACTTCCTCGAAGTTGGGATGATAGTCCCCATATGTACCTCTCCACCTTTTGGATTTCCAAGCTTAGCATCCTTGGACAAAGTATTATCAAGTCACTGAATCTGTTGGTATAGCCCGTGATGTCCGAGCCTACCATCGTAAGGCCCCACAGTTCCTGTTCAAGCTTCTGAATCTCGCCCCTTGGGCAGTACTCTCATAGGAGCATCCGTTTCAGGTTTTCCCAACCCATGGAGTTCGCCACCACTAGGGTTAGTGCCTTGATGTGGCCGTTCCACCATGTCAGGGCTCGTTTAGAGAAAGTAAAAGCAGCAAATTTTACTTTGCTTTCTTCAGGGCAAGCGCAAATTTGGAATACAACTTTTGTTTTCGCTATCCATTGGGATAGAGCCATCACACCCCCAGTCCCATAAAAGGGAATAGGTTTTCCGTTGGTGAAGTCTTTGTAAGTACATACCCCTGAACGGCCTTGACTTTGGCCATTTGTAAAGCTGTTTGTTCCTCCTCCCGACCCGTTGTTGCTCATTTGAGCCATCGCTGCGGTTACAGCAGTTTGGAACATAGCGGCATCCATAATTGGAGGAGGTGGTGGAGGTGGTGTTGGAGCTGAGTTTCTACGTGCTGATCTACGAGGAGGCATCTTCTGGTAGAGAAATAATAATGAACACTATAAGTTTCTAATGATTTGACAATCGTGTACTAGAGGGTTAGTTGTATCTTGTAATTTGTTTTGACTTTAGTTTATGGTTTTAAAGTAGGTATAACAATTTAGTTAATCCCATAAGTTTCGAGAGGTATGTAAAGAAGTACTTCATATTCATATATATGTCACACATACGGTGCGTTACATTATGCTTCGTGTTTAGGAAAATCTGACCTATCTAGAGGTCTCCGATTACAAGTACAAGGAAATAAGAGAAAAACTTTATCCAAGGTCCTATTCTATATCAAAATTGTTGAAGTTGAGCAAGTTCTACTTGCGGTGTGTTGTGCGTTTGGAGCTAGACTCAGCATCCGACTGCTTCACTCCCATTAGGCGCCTTTCAAGAACTGCTTATTGTTCCTTCATCTCTTTTATTTCTGTCAATGTTGTCACCATTTGGTTCTGAAGCGTCCCTGTGTGGAGTTGAGTGAGAAAAATGAGGTCCCAAGGGCTGTGGTTGTTTCTTGTGTGAGATATGTGGGTCTTAATGGATTAAGACCTTGGATTAAGAGCTTTATGGACGTCCAAAGTGATAAATTTTGAGACTTTATGAATCTTAGGCATGTTTGACCTAGGGATCTGAAGTTTGGGCTTAAGAGCTTAAGCCATTAAGAAATTATAAGGACTTAATGAGTAGTGAAGTTACGCCCCGCATAACTTGTGAGTACGCCCCGTGTAGCGAGTCAGTGCCCCGATCCCCTGTTGCGAATCAGCGTGTACTCCTAGCGTACCAAGGAGGGTACGCCCAGTGTACTCCCTCTGTTGGGTTTTCATTTTGGGCCTTAGGGTTTGGGCTGTTATTTGAGTTGCTGGATTTTGGGTCGTGGATGGACATTTTTGATAGAGTCTTTTGGGCCCATTGGTTGTTATGGATCATGAGTTTAGGCCCATTGGGTGAGGTGGGCCCAATTTAGTAAATTGGGCCAATAATGGGTTTTGTTTTGGACTTTTGGACTTTGGGCCATTGGTGGGCTTGGGAGCTTACCTAGTGTTGGGTCGGATTGAGTTAAGGGTAAAATGGTCAATTTACCCTTAGAAGAGTATTGTGCTTAGCCTAATGTTTATTTGTGCTATGTTGGCTAGTTCAGGATTTTCGGTGAGTCGGTGATTCGAGAATCTACTTCCTCAGTTCAGAGTTTCGGCAGTGCGAGGTGAGTTATCCTCACTATATGAACAAGGTCTAAGTCACCAAGGCCAGCCCTTTATCGGATTGAGATCCGGGTATTTGTTGTTATGTTATTGCTTTGATATGTTTGCATCCTGGTAGCTAGGATGGTATTGATGGGTTTTTGCCATAAGAACTTTCCTATGTGCGCATGCAAAACCCTAATGCTTGGATCTAGGCTTTCTACTAAACATGCTTTTGAATCCAAGACTTCTAATGACTAATTAGGTTAAATAACAACATTGAAACAGATCTAGAATCATACCTTTGAGTTCCTTGTTGATCTTGAGGTCTTGGAGCTTCTAGAGTCACAAGTGTCACTCCTCTAATGGCTTACAAACACCAATAGCAATAAGAATGATTTAGGAGAGAGGAGAGGGGAGGAATTCGTCCAGAGTTCTCTTGCTTTTTAGAAGTGTCGAATTCCCTATGTCATGGGGTCTATTTATACTTGTAGACTCCTTAAGGGTTACAACCTAAACCCTAATTGGATAATCTTCTCTTAAGGCTATCCAAATCCATTCCATAGATAAGTATATGGACGATTTTAGCTTTCCTAAAGCTCTTAGAATCCGTCCAAACCATATCCTAATGCATTTACAGTCTAAAGTTTAACTATCAAACAATTGACAGTTTATACCCCTTTATTTAATTAATCTCTTTAATTCACCAAATTAATTCTAATTAATTCTATGACTTATATTAATCAAATAACAAATATATATTATTCATTATATTATTCCCATAATATATTAATAATATTTACTCTCTCTTAATTAATCATCCTATCAAGTTGCTATGATGAAGGCAACCCAAAAGGACCATGCACAACTGGATATAGTTACAGCCTTAGACACTATTCCAACAGTCTCCCACTTGGATAAGTCTAGTAACTATACAAGTACAATTCGGTTTGCAATCGTAGCTCTCAAAGACGCTGTCAACTCTGATCTAATCAATCTTGTCCTTTAGATAAGGGAACGTACAGTCCTCTGTTAGATATCATGCTGACAATCCTATGGAATGGTTAGTCAAGCATTTAGGTTTCTCGATCTCTGATTTATTTGACATAGAACTTAATCGAACACATCAATTCAGTTCTGACCGGGCCCGGCACATAAGTCAAATCAAATCATCGAGCGGCCGAGATATCGCTTTTACCTTCTTAGATAAAAGTTACAGATAAACTTCGACTTATATGCATTTACTTATTCATTTACCAACTATACACAACAATACGTTTTATAACACCAAGTTACTGATGCGTTTTCGTATTATCAATGTACAATCAATTAACAAATAATAAACCATATATCTAGGTTTTAAGACTATATGATATTATTGTCTTGCGATCACCTTTCATATCGTATTTCCATAAGGCGATTCCAGCAAGCGGGGGTTTATTCCAATGCTCAAAACTAGTTCATAAGCACTCATGAATGTTGCAGCAATCCTTTGCTATGTCTAACACCATTTAGACATTCTACACACCAATTCATGACAATCTTCTTTCATATCTACTTCCAACATATGAACGATTGTGGACCATTTGAATAATTCGATTATTCCTAATAATTTCAATTATTCTGGAAGTCAAAACATGCAAAGTGAAACAATAGCTAAACAATTAACATAAGATAGTAACATTACTCATAAATAAAACTCCTTTATTTAATCATCAAATGTCAATTACATTTATCTATTACACGTTTCTAATACTATCTAATCTACGCCAATATCATCCTTCATCCCAATACTCCTAGCATGCTGCAAATGCTTAACCCTACTCAGTCCCTTCGTAAGCGGATCTGCTGGGTTATCTTCTGATGATATCCTCTTCACTACGAGTTGTCCTTCTTCTACACAATGTCTGATGAAGTGATATTTTCTGTCGATATGTCTTGATCTACCATGATCCCTCGGTTCCTTGGTCAAGGCAACCGCTCCTTCGTTATCACAGAAAATCTCCATGGGCTCCTTTATGGCAGGTATGACTCCAAGATCACCGATGAAGTTCTTTTGCCATATTGCCTCCTTTGACGCTTCGCTCGCTGCAATGTACTCTAATTCGCACGTTGAATCAGCTACGGTTTCCTGCTTGGAACTCTTCCATGTCACTGCTCCTCCATTTAGGGTAAAGACCCAGACGGACTGCGAAAGGTAGTTGTCCCTGTCGGTCTGAAAACTGGCGTCACTATACCCTCGCACCTTCAAGTCATCACTCCCTCCGAGGACTAAGAACCATTCCTTCGTCCTCCGAAGGTACTTAAGGATATTCTTCACCGCAATCCAATGTGCTTTGCCAGGATTCCCTTGATATCTGCTAACCATGCTCAAAGCGAAGGCTACATCAGGGCGAGTACAAGTCATAGCGTACATGATTGAGCCAACTGCGGAAGCGTATGGTACTCGGCTCATTTCTGCTATCTCAGCTTCGGTACTCGGACTCTGAGTCTTACTCAATTTGGCATTACTTTGTATCGGTAGTTCTCCCTTCTTTGAGTTTTCCATACTAAAACGTTTTATTACTTTCTCCAAGTAAGTATTCTGACTAAGTCCAATTAGTCTTTTACTTCTTTCTCTTACTATCCTTATTCCCAAGATGTAAGAAGCCTCTCCGAGGTCCTTCATAGCGAAGCACTTCCCGAGCCAGGACTTTACCTCCTGCAGAGTCGGGATGTCGTTTCCTATGAGTAATAAGTCATCGACATATAGAACGAGGAAGCTTACTATACTCCCACTGGCTTTGACATATATACAAGATTCGTCTTCGCTTCGTACAAATCCAAACTCTTTGACTTTCTCATCGAAGCAAAGATTCCATCTGCGAGACGCTTGCTTAAGTCCATAAATGGACTTCTCAAGCTTACACACTCTATCCGGATGCTTCGGATCCACAAACCCCTCTGGCTGAGCCATGTAAACATCCTCAGCCAGCTTTCCATTAAGGAAAGCGGTCTTGACATCCATTTGCCAAATCTCATAATCATGAAATGCGGCAATAGCTAGCATCACTCTAATAGATTTAATCTTCGCAACTGGTGAGAAGGTCTCATCATAGTCAACTCCGGGAGTTTGAGTAAAGCCCTTCGCAACCAATCGCGCTTTATATGTGTGCACGTTTCCATCCACGTCGGTCTTCTTCTTGAAGATCCATTTGCACCCAACGGTCTTACGTCCGGGCACATAATCAACCAAATTCCAAACTTGGTTATCATACATGGATTGGATCTCGCTATCCATTGCCTCTTTCCATTTTGCAGACTCCGGGCCTGCCATGGCTTCCTTATAGCTATTAGGTTCATCAAGATTTACTAGTGTACCATCACTAATATACGTGTCCCCTTCGGTAGTTATATGAAAACCATAAAACTGGGGTAGAACTCTAACTCTATCGGAACGTCTAAGAGGCAAGGATTCGTCAATCGGTTCAACCGGAGTTTCCTCCTCGAGTTGAGTGCCAGCGGTAGAGGTTCCTTCATCTATCGACTCTTGAATCTCTTCAAGCTCGATTTGCCTCCCACTGTCTCCTTGGCTTATGAGTTCTCGCTCTCGGAAAACTCCTCTCCTCGCAACGAAGACAACATTGTCCTTCGGTCTATAGAAGAGATATCCAAAGGATGTCTGCGGGTAGCCGATGAAAATACATCGCTCACTTCGAGGTTCAAGCTTGTCGTGAGTATCTCGTCTTACGAAAGCCTCGCAACCCCAAACCTTGATATGTGCCAATGAAGGAGCTTTCCCTGTCCACATCTCGTGAGGTGTTTTGGCAACCTTCTTAGTAGGGACTCGGTTAAGGATATGGGCGGCAGTCTCTAAGGCATACCCCCAAAAAGAGATTGGTAGCGAAGCACGACTCATCATAGAGCGAACCATATCCAATAAGGTTCGATTACGCCTTTCTGCCACACCATTCAACTGCGGTGTCCTAGGAGGCGTCAATTGTGAAACTATTCCACACTCCTTGAGATAATCGTGGAATTCAAGACTTAGGTACTCTCCTCCTCGATCGGATCAAAGCATCTTGATTTTCCTGCCCAATTGATTCTCCACTTCATTCTTGAACTCTTTGAACTTTTCAAAGGTGTCTGACTTTTGCTTGATTAAGTAGATATACCCATATCTACTATAGTCATCGGTAAAAGTCACATAGAAGCGGTTCCCATCCTTCGTGGTTGATCTAAACGGTCCACACACATCGGTATGTATTAGGTCCAATAGACCCTCGCCCCTTTCACATGTACTCGTGAAGGGCGACTTAGTCATCTTTCCAAGCAAACAAGACTCGCATGTGTCATCTTCCCTAAGGTCGAATGACTCCAACACTCCATCCTTTTGGAGTTGGGCTATGCGTTTCTTGTTGACATGTCCAAGACGACAATGCCACAAGGATGCTTTATCCATACTGGTGGAAGAATCAATATTCAAAACATCATTTCCTAAGTTATCAACAATCATAACGGTTTCATATATTCCATTACATGGTATAGCTTCAAAGTAAAAGACACCATTTAGATAAGCCAAAATAGAACCATTCTCATTATTAAAAGAAAATCTAAATCCTTGTCTATATAAACCATGAAATGAAATGATGTTTCTTGCCATTTCAGGCGAATAGCAACAATTGTTCAAATCTAAAACTAAACTATTCCTAAGCACTAAGGAATACACTCCAATCTTGGTCACAGGCGACGATCTTCTGTTCCCCATGATTAGATTGATCCTTCCTTGCTCCACATCCCTACTTCTTCTTAGTCCCTGCACATTAGAACAAATGTGGTAACCACAACCGGTATCAAGAACCCAAGAAATAGCATGATTCGAATCGTTAGATTTGATTGTATATATACCTGCGAAAGATGGCTTGATCTTTCCTTCTTTGATTGCTTGCAGGTAATCCGGACAGCTTCTTTTCCAATGTCCTATCTTGTGGCAGTGGTGGCACTCTGCCTCCTTCGGGTTAGAGCAGGGCTTGGCGGGATCAACTTTGGTCCCACTAGAAGAGGCACCATCTCGGGCTTTCACCTTGCGATAGTTCTTCGATGAAGCTTTCCTCTTCTTACCCTTCCCTTGTCCAATAGCCAAGACAGGAGCAGCGGGCGGATTGGGAGTAGGTGCAACAGACATGTCTTTGAAGTTGCTCTCAGCAACCCTCAAGAGACCTTGGAGCTTGCTTAGGGTGACCTTTTCTTTGTTCATGTGGTAGGTCATCCTAAATTGATTGTACATCGGAGGCAAAGAGTGAAGCACCATGTCGATCGCCAAATCCTCACCGAAGTCAACATTTAACTTGCGAAGGCGGTCGACATACCTTTGCATCTTTTGCAAGTGCAGGGTAAGAGATTCTCCATGACCCATCTTTGCGGAAATCATGTTAGTGAAAATCTCGTACCTCTCTTGTCTCACGTTTTGGTGGTACCTCTCCAATAAGTCTTGATGCATCTCGTACGGGTACATGTCCTCGTAGGACTTTTGGAATTCGGAGTTCATGGTGGCGATCATGATGCAATGTACCTTCGTTGCATCTCGCTCATGAGTTTCAAAGGCGGTGATTTCGGCGGGAGTAGCAATTTCGGGGTTGATTTTCTCGAGCTTCTCATCGAGGACATACTCCTTATCCTCATAGCGAGCAATGGTGCGAATGTATCTTGTCCATTCGCTAAAGTTCGTTCCATCGAAGGTGACCTTTTGGCAAAGGCTCATCAACGTGAAAGAACTAGCAGCAGCGTTGTTTGCGTTCGACATCTACAATTAGAAAAGGACAAAGATAGATTAGAATAAGAATCCCTAATTATCACCCAATAAGAAAATTAGGGCTAGGATCCAACAATAACATTTACATGCTAGAAAAGGGATGCCGTAATCTAACATGCAAATAAATTGAAGGTAAGTGAATGACGATTCACTAATTCTTCATCACAAAACTTAAACTATTAGTCCTAAGTGTTTTTTGAGAATTCCTAGGTTCGGATGAGATTCATTGAAACTATTCAATGGCATGTTTAAATCTCGATATGCCCCTCTCGTTTGTGACTGGGATGCCGAGGATCACAAAGCGGGTGTGAATTACCATGCAAATTCACATGGTGCCTTCATTGTAACAATCACCTATTCGATGTGCCGGTAAACCACACACGCTCCATCGAACTATGATAAACAATGAATCACCCTTTGCCACCTTCGCTTAGAACCAATTAGTGTGCCGGTAAACCACACACGCTCCACTAACATCTTAGCAAGGTGCAAAGTGTAATTTCATGGGATTGCATCAATTCACTTTTCCTAAAGTAACTAGGATTGGGAAATTTTGGAAAAATATGTGTAGTTACTTTGTATTTCTTATTATACTTTTAATGAGAGGATGAGGTTGCCCTATCCTACCCGTTCGGCTAACGACCCTCCACCAATCAAGCAAGCGGTAGGTGTGAGTGTACACCCATTAAGCGCCATTTTATAGGCCGCAACCTTATACCCACCTTATAGATTGGCTTCGTGAATGAGGCCTACTAATGGTAAGACTAGCATTTAGTTATACATATATATATTATTCTAGTAATATCATATTAGTATAGGGTTGTATTTTAAAACTTTTAAAAATCTAGGGTTTGAAATTTAAGTTGTCTAAATTAAAACTTTTAATCACAAAAGTAAATTTCAAAACAAGAGGGTAGGTTTTAAACATTTAAAACATGGAGGATCAAATAACAAATAATTCCAATTAACAATTAATATTCTAATTATCTATATTTGATTTATTCAAGATTTCTTTTAAGATAATTACCAAAATAATCAAAATAATTAATTAATTATCATATAAGGAAATTAAATATTTAATTAGTTGATAATTACCTTTAACTAGATCAAGATGATAGTTATATTTATCAGAAAAACGAATTAATATTGATCTAATTAGTTTATGGTAAGTTAAGATAAGATAAACACAAAGAAATCCCGAATCTGGCCATTCCTGATGCCTGGACTCGCCGAGTGCACAAAGGGACTCGCCGAGTCAGGCCTACTCGCCGAGTCCACTTTGAGACTTGCCGAGTCCATGACTCAGAAACCAAAAATCGAATTTTGCAGGTTTGTTTCAGTTAATCAAGCAACAATTTACAGAAAACCAAGCTAGGCTCTGATACCACTGATGGGTTTTAGCCATAAGAACTTTCCTATGTGCACATGCAAAACCCTAATGCTTGGATCTAGGCTTTCTACTAAACATGCTTTTGAATCCAAGACTTCTAATGACTAATTAGGTTAAATAACAACATTGAAACAGATCTAGAATCATACCTTTGAGTTCCTTGTTGATCTTGAGGTCTTGGAGCTTCTAGAGTCACAAGTGTCACTCCTCTAATGGCTTAAAAACACCAATAGCAATAAGAATGATTTAGGAGAGAGGAGAGGGGAGGAATTCGACCAGAGTTCTCTTGCTTTTTAGAAGTGTCGAATTCCCTATGTCATGGGGTCTATTTATACTTGTAGACTCCTTAAGGGTTACAACCTAAACCCTAATTGGATAATCTTCTCTTAAGGCTATCCAAATCCATTCCATAGATAAGTATATGGATGATTTTAGCTTTCCTAAAGCTCTTAGAATCCGTCCAAACCATATCCTAATGGATTTACAGTCTAAAGTTTAACTATCAAACAATTGACAGTTTATACCCCTTTATTTAATTAATCTCTTTAAGTCACCAAATTAATTCTAATTAATTCTATGACTTATATTAATCAAATAACAAATATATATTATTCATTATATTATTCCCATAATATATTAATAATATTTACTCTCTCTTAATTAATCATCCTATCAAGTTGCTATGATGAAGGCAACCCAAAAGGACCATGCACAACCGGATGTAGTTACAGCCTTAGACACTATTCCAACAGGTATATGTTAGAGACCTGGTTAAGGTCGGTTCCCTGATATGTAGGGTGATGCTATGCTAGTGACCGGTTAGGTCGGTATCCTGGTTAGGATGATGATATGTTATGTGATCTGTTTGATCAGCTTGTTGACTGTGAATTCTTATATGATTGTATGGTTATGTGCACATGGTTGTTTGGACTGGAGTTGGGTTGAGGCGGGTCCTGCTTTGTGTTGTAGGCCAAGATACCTAGGGCGGACTGGTTGTCCCGAAGGCCCAACGAGCGGTCCGGATAGGCTGTAGGCCCCAAGAGGGCGGACCAGACGTGCCGAGGCTTGGAGAGTGGACCAGGCCGACTGAAGGCCCGGTGTGGGCAGACCACAGCCCTTCGACTTCCTCTTCGATTTCCTCTGGGTCTTCTTCCGAGTCTTCTTCTATCCATCTGTCGTTGCGTTGGTTTGGGTAGTAGGGATCTCCCGGTAAATGGAATCCGGCCATTTGTCTGTACTAGGATAGAGGTATGAGAATTTTATAAGAGAAGAAATTTATATTTAACGGCATCCTATGTCTAACTATTTCTTATGGTGTGCAAGTTTTTTTTATTGTACTGTTGTTTTATAACAATAATCCTATAGTATTTCAAATTGGTGAATCTAAAAGAATTTTATTTGGTAAGTTTTTGGCTCGTTGTCCACTACGACCATTCCTCGACGTACGTTCGTCAAATCCAGGATAAATATAGTTGATCAGGCTATATTTATTCTCGATTTGATTACATACCTCAAGGCCCAATCGTAGTGTCGCAACTTGCCTTAATACTTTTTACAAAATTTTTTTATGATACGAGACTGATACATGCGAGTAAAAATGTATATTTTTAAAAGAAAATATATTGTTTATGAAAACGTTTTGTCAAAGGGTTTTTGGTCCCCCTTGCATTTATATTTTGTATATCTTATGTGGTTCGATATACTTAGTTCACTATAAACAATGCTCTGATACCAATTTGTCACACCCCCAAACCAAAATGGCGGAAACATTCGGGGGTGGATGACTTCACGTAGTACCATAACAATTGAATATTGTAAAGAAAGTAACACAACCATCATATATATAATAAAAATGTATATTGTTGCGTTATACATATTTCCAAAAGAATATTACAATATGATGATGTAAATGTTTAACAATAAACGTCATTAGCGTTCCTTCTTCAAAAGCTGGTGGTTACCTGTATTACTGATTCCCTGAGAAATACAAGTGGTTTCGAAAAAGTGTCAACAATTAAGTTGGTGAGTTCATAAGTGTTTTATATTGAAAAGTATGTCTTTTTGGTAGAAAATCGATGAATTAGGTTTTCAGAAAATCAAATATTTTCTATAAAAAGTTCCCAAAGTTAGAGTGTGTTAGTATTTTTCGTACTTGAATGATAAAAATAAACTTTGTGCTCAAAATAATGTAAATACTGAATGCATATATGAATCTCGTAAATCAAACTTGTTTTTATACATTCATGTGAGCCTTATAATCATACTGTTGACACAGACTGCCTGTAACAACATTCTTCAGGTGTTGTAGTGTTATGACGTTTGTCACCCCAGACCTGTCGGTCTAACTGTAGCTAACAGTTTTGGTGCGGGGTTGTCAATCCCGTATAGATCTATACACAAGTATCACCCTCTCCCTCCAAGAGATTATGGTATATAATACAGGACTTGAAATGCATACATAAGAGTATGTTGAAGTTTAAATATCTCACATCACTTAGTATAAATAGATTTACGATAAGAAAGACTGTACTTCGTTTTTGTTGAAAGCATTTCGTTTTTCAAGATGTATACGTAATAATGTATGAATAACTTGCTAACTATACCCATTATAGTTTTTCAGAAAGTATGTTCCATTTGGTGAAAATAACTTGATGATATACTAACCCTTATATGTAAATTAAGATGTTGGTATCAATAATTAATAAGATAGATGTTGCATTTATGTTTATAGAACGATACGTTTACTTGTATTGTACTTGTATTCCCCCCTAAAACATGAAAAGACTTGAAAAGTAGGGGTATGAACTCACTTGTTTGGTTTGAAGAGAGTGGGGCTAGAGTCGAGCAGAACTTCAACCGCGGAACGCTGCGTCTTCGAGCTCTTCGGGGATCTCGGTAGCGTAGAACCTTCGTCGGGGGCTCGGGTGCGGAAATCGAGGGCGTCGGGACAGCTTCTGGTGCTTGAAAGTATGTGGGAGTAAGTGGGAGTTTGAGAAGGTGTGCCAAAATCCGTAGCTCATGCCTTCTATTTATAGTGCTGGAAAGGCGAGTACGCTGGGCGTACTTCGGTTACGTTGGGCATAACTTTGCGTCATGGCTTACGACTCGAGTCTAGCTAGGCGTAGAGCTGCAGCCGATGGGACTCGACCCTGCACCTGAGTACGCTGGGCATAATCCTAGCTTCCATCTTCTAAATTTCATGACTTTCGCGTACTTGCTCCGTTTTTCGCGTTCTTTATATCCACGCGTAGGTGAGATTATGCTCTACAACTTTCATTTAGACTCCGTCGGCTAGTTTTGAATTTATTTTTAATGATATCTTTTTAATAGGCCGGGACTGCTAAAGTCCGTTAAAAATTTATAGTTTCTTTATTCGACGTCGGTTTTCGTTTGTCTTTTTATCATTTTACTCCTATTGTGGAGACCTTCAACTTTCATCTAGGTTGCGATAGTTAAATAACACTCGATCTTCAATTCGAGTTTTTAGCCCTCTACTACTGTTACGAAACTTAGAAAATTCGTAACATCTTCATACGAGATCTAATTTGGGAAATCTTTTTATGTACGTTTACAGTTTAACGAAATCTACAACTTTTGTTTAGATACTTAAGGCTAAAATGCATTTTATTGTAATTTCACTTTTTACGTTAAGTAATGTTTTACCGGTGTGTCCTAAATATTTGAGTGGTTATAATTTCTTCAATACAACCCGGTTTCGAATGTTATTTATGTTTTTGGAAACCTTGGCACGATATCTAACATTTGATGCACCCCAACTTAGATATTTGAACAATTTATTTTTGAGGTTAATTTCGTTGATTCCAAATAGTTTTCGTTGTATTTGACTTTTGAGTGTTACATCGCTTTTGGAAAACATAGGGTTGTCACAGTATATGTGTAAGTGGTATATTGGGAACTCACTAAGCTTCTTGCTTACAATGTTTATGTGTAATGTGTTTCAGGTACTAGTGAGGACCGTAGGAAGGCGCCGACATGACTCGTACACACAGAGGCAGATTTGGATATGATTGATCTTGGGATTGATATGTTTTTGTATTACAACTATATTACATTGGATTTCTTTGGTTGTCTTGAATGAAATTATGTTTTAAAGAAATGAAAAAAGTTGGTTTGAAAATTTACGTTGTTACAAGTTGGTATCAGAGCCTTGTGTTTGAGGGATTCAGATGCACCTTCGGGCGTAACTGAACTCAAACTGAGGATTTGAGAAAATTTTCAAACGATAAAAAAAAAAATAAAAAAAACAAAACTAATTTTTTTAAAGAGCAAGAGATTGTGAGACAACCAGAGCGGAACAATGTGTACGGTCAGCCAGCGCCCGAACGGTGAACCCCCCAAAATGACCTTATGTTATGTGTTATGAGATATGATATATTATATTATGCATGCTAGAAATGTTGTTATATGATGCTTGAGAGCGAGTAGGTAGCAATGAGGGGCTGATAAGAGGTCTACCGAAGGGTAGCCTATGCCAGTGAGATATAGAGTACTGGTGATCTGGGATCCAAGGAGGAGGACTTAGGGTGAATACTGATGCGGTGTAGGCGGTAGTATAAGGGCCCATACTACCGAAGAGAACGGAGCAGTGCGCACTCAAGGTAAGAATCCTTTGGATACTAAGCAACAAGTAGGGTTGAGTTATCGAGTGCAAGCATGCTCGAATGAGTCTTTGATATTGTTGTGTTATATATCAAAGACATCATGGTTGGGACACGCCACAAACCTGAGGCGAGCGGTGTGAGTGACGAGGAGCTTCGTCAGATGATCCACGATGAGGTGGCTGCTGCGAGCAGGGTCGAGATTCCAGAGATGTTTTGATCTATCAAAACTACACTAATTTAGACTTCCGATGAGCGGTATGCCGCAGTGACTGAGGCTGCAGCCGCTGCAGCTACAGCAGTTGTGGCTGGTGCCAGGCCTCAAGGAGGTGATTCGTTGTTGTTCCGGGAGTCTAGCAACACGAAGCCACCCGAGTTTGATGGGACGCAGGATCCGATCGTTGCGATGAGATGGATTGCTGATATTGAGGGATGCTTCTATACGTGTTCGTGTCTGGAGCATCTGAGGGTACGGTTCGCTTTGAACCAGCTTTGCTTGGGAGCGAAGGATTGGTGGAAGTTCGTGACAGCGAACTTCACTCTTGCAGAGATTTCAGCGGTGACCTGGGAGAGGTTCACCACCATGTTTAGAGACGAGTATGTTCCCCCGGTGGAGAGGGAGCGGTTGGTTCAGGAGTTCTTGATCCTGAAGCAGGGTAATGATTCGGTTATTATGGTCACCCGGAAGTTTCATGATAGGTCGATGTTCTACCCTGAGCAGGCACGGATGAGCCGATATTTAGGCATTCTAAGGAGGGACATTCGGGAGTTCGTGTCAAACTCGACATACCGGACATTTGCTGAGCTCCAGGAAAATGCCCAGAAGAGGGAGATTGAGTTGGAGACTCGGGCCAGGGAGGAGGCCGAGTCTCAGAGGATGGATCGGCGACCGGCTCAGTCTCAGCCGACAGCCAAGTAGACCAAGTCCGCTGATTCGAGGACTGGAGGCCAGAAGGGCCGCACTTGCGGGAAGTGCGGCAAGGGTCATGAGGAGGCCTGTCGATCGGGTGCTTGCTACAAATGTGGCAAGGAGGGGCATATCTCCAAGGATTGCCCCAAGGGATTTATGGTTTGCTTTCATTGCAACCAGACTGGCCATCGGAAAGCCAAGTGTCCATAGTTGCATCAGCGGTCAGCACACGGATATGCACCTGTTGCTAGGGTTACCGAGGTTCGACCGGTGAAGGTCGAGGCTCCGAAGGCTCATGGGAGATCTTTCTAGTTGACTACGGAGGAGGTCCGTGCAGCGCCCGATGTCGTGGATGGTACTTTTCTTGTGAGTTCTATACCTGCTTTGGTGTTATTTGACTCGGGTGCGAGTCGGTCATTTGTTTCCTTAGCATTTAGTCAGCACGTTAGTATCCGTCGAGAGGCGATGAGTCGGCCTCTGCGAGTTTCCATAGCTGATGAGCGAATAATGTATGCTATGGATGTGATTCGAGGATGTATCCTTGAGATCTTCGGTGTGGAGTTCCCGATAGATCTGGTCCCGATTGCGATGGGGGACGTGTGTGTTATAGTGGGCATGGATTGGTTGAGCCGATTTAGAGCTGTTATAGACTGTGAGCATTAGTTGGTGACGATACGAGACCCTAGTGGGGGAGTGCTTACGGTGTATGGCGAGGGAACCCGATGTGGATCAACGTTTTGCTCGGCTGCCAGGGCGAGACTGAGTTTGCAGCAGGGCTGCAGTGGATTCGTAGCCTATGTGTTGGACACGCGAATGGCCGCTGGGAGGCCAGTTTCGATTGATAAGGTTCCAATAGTGTGCGAGTTCCCGGATGTTTTTCCTGAGTAATTGTCGGGTGTGCCTCCCGAGAGGCAAGTGGAGTTCCGTATCGATTTGGTTCCGGGAGCAGCACCTATCGCCAAGGCGCCTTATCGCCTCGCGCCGCCACAGATGCAGGAGTTATCCTCGCAGCTTCAGGAGCTACTAGGAAAGGGGTTTATTCGACCGAGTAGCTCGCCTTGGGGAGCACCGATCCTTTTTGTCAAGAAAAAGGGTGTTCACACCAGATGTGCATTGATTACCGGGAGTTGAACAAGTTGACAGTCAAGAACTGTTATCTGTTGCCGAGGATCAATGATTTGTTCAATCAGTTGTAGGGGGCGTCTTGGTTCTCCAAGATAGACTTGAGGTCGGGTTATCATTAGATGAGGGTTCAGGATGAAGATATCCGGAAGACAGCGTTCAGAACTCGTTATGGGCATTATGAGTTCGTGGTGATGCCTATTGGGCTCACCAATGCACCAGCTGCATTCATGGATCTCATGAACAGGGTGTGTAGGCTGATGCTGGATCGGTCGGTGGTCGTATTCATTAAAGATATTTTGGTGTATTCAAGATCTATAGAGCAGCACGAGGAGCATCTGATAGAGATTCTTGGGGTATTGAGGATGGAGAGGCTTTATGCCAAATTCTCCAAGTGTGATTTCTGGTTACGAGAGGTTCAGTTCTTGGGACATCTCCTCAACCAGAATGGGATATTGGTCGACCCGACCAAGATTGAGGCAGTCATGAGGTGGGAAGTGTCAAGATTGCCCACCGAGATCAGGAGCTTTTTGGGATTGGACGGCTTTTATCAGAGTTTTATTAAGGATTTCTCCAAGATCGTCGTACCACTTACCAAGATGACCCGGAAGGTTGTCGCTTTTTCATGTGGTCCGGAGCAGCAGACCTCATTTGATACACTTTGCTAGAAGTTGTGCGAAGCCCCAATGCTCGCACTCCCAGAGGGGATGGAGGATTTTGTGGTGTACTGTGATGCATCGATATCCGGGTTGGGAGCGGTGCTTATGTAGAGGGGGCATGTGATAGCATATGCATCGAAGCAGCTGAAGCCTCATGAGTTGAGGTATCCTACCCACGACCTAGAGCTGGGGGCTGTGGTGTTCGCCCTCAAGATCTGGCGTCACTATCTATATGGGGTTCGGTGTACCATATACACGGACCACAAGAGTCTGAAGTACTTGATGGATCAGCCCAACCTGAATATGCACTAGAGGAGATGGTTGGATGTGGTAAAGGATTATGATTGTGAGATCCTGTACCACCCAGGCAAGGCTAATGTGGTAGCTGATGCTTTGAGCAGGAGGGCGGAGAGCGCCCCAATACGAGACGTTTGGATAAGGTTGATAGTGATGACTCCGGTGTTGAACACCATTCGAGGGGCCCAAGCTGAGGCCATTAAACCGAAGAATCGTAAGAGAGAGCGAGTTATCGGTCAGGTATCGGAGTTCGTTACCGATAGTCGAGGACTTATGACTTTCTAGGGCCGGATTTGGGTACCGTTTGTGGGCGGAGCGCGTACCATCTTCATGGAGGAGGCCAATAAGTCAAGGTTCTCGATCCATTTCGGGGCTACTAAGATGTTTTTGGACCTAAAAAGGGATTATTGGTAGCCCTGCATGAAGAGAGATGTCACATGGTTCGTGGAGAGGTGCTTGACCTATCGCAGGGTTAAGATCGAGCACCATCGTCCACATGGTAAGTTGCAGCCATTGGAGATTCCCGAGTGGAAATGGGAGGAGGTGTCAGACCCCTATTTGCTGGGGAGAGATAGGGCAGTGTGTGATGGGTAGTACAGAGATTGTGCTTCAGACGATAGAGCAAATACAGCAGGTCAGATAGAGGTTTTTGACGGCTCAGAGTCGTCAGAAAAGCAACGCAGACAGACGTCGCTTGGAGCTCGAGTTTCAAGTCGGTGACTTCGTCCTCCTGAAGGTATCTCCTTGGAAAGGAGTGATCCGATTCAGGAAGAGAGTCAATTTGGGGCCTCGATATATTGGTCCTTTCAGGGTGACCGCCAGGGTGGGTAGAGTAGTGTGTCATTTGGAACTACCTGCGGAATTGATTCAAATTCATGATACCTTCCACGTATCTCAGTTGAGGAACTATATCGCCGATGAGTCGGCAATGGTTCCCCTAGAGGAAATTCAAGTGGATGCGAGCCTGAACTATGTTGAGAGGCCGATCGCGATTTGGGATCGGAGGATCAAGATTTTGAGAAACAAGGAGGTGTCATTGATTCAGGTCCAGTGGCAACATCGGAAGGGGTCCGAGCTGACTTGGGAGTCGGAGTTAGAAATGCGTGAGCAGTACCCAAAGTTATTTGCTGAGAGAGACTTCGAGGGCGAAGTCTGTTTCTAGTGGGGGAGAATTGTAACATCTGGATTACCAGGTATATTATTTTATTCTTTTATATTGAATTTTGGAGAGAGACTCGGCGAGTAGGAGCCCCGACTAGCCGAGTTGGATCGCGATTGGAGTGGGTCTGATTAATGAGAGACTCGGCGAGTCCACGCTGTTTAATGAAACCCTAATTTCTCGGGTTTGCGTCCTATTTAAAGGCCCTTATGGCCGTCATTTGTGGCCACTAGTCCGTTGAGAGAAACCCTAGAGTGCTGGAGCGTTTTGAGAGAGAAAACAAGCCATTCTTGACCTTTGTGGTGTTGTTTAGCAAGAAGAAGGAGGTTCTAGCCAAGGGAAAGCAAAGGAGGTTGCTATTCTCAGGATTTGAAGCCAAGATCATTTCATTTGAGGTATTACTTCGACTCTTCTTCTTCTTTGGGAAGGATATATGGTTTTAGGGTTTCTTGTGCCCTTGTCTAAGTTGATTTGAGGTCCAATTAGTCCCTTCTGGCAATGACACTTTAGATCTAGATCCATAGAGGTCTAGAGAGCCTTATTCATCAAGCTTTATGAAGAGTAATGGAGGTCATGACCTTGGGTTAAGGTATTTGGGGCTAAATCATCATATATGGTAATATGGATGTTGCATGTGCGTCAAGATTGAGACTTTACGTGAGCATAGTGCTTGGAAATGCCAGATCTATGGATTAGAGGAACAGATCTGACCTTAGAAGGTCGTTTGAGTATGTGCATTGCATATACTTGCCGAGTCCATGAGAGGACTCGATAAGTTGAGTTGGGTTGCCCCGCGACTCGCGATCTGTGACGACCAGTGGAATTTAGGGTTGACTAAGCAAGTCAAGAGAGAACCAGGGGCAAAGAGGACAGGCGTGTAGTCGCCGAGTCACCTTAGTTCACTCGGCGAGTAGGGTCAGATGTGATCGTTGACTATCATTGACTTTTAGGATTTCGGTCAACAGTTGGACTTTTGAGTCAAGGAGGGGTAAAATGGTCTTTTACCCTTCTAAAGGATCATAGAAGGGGGTTTAATCTAGCCTTTGAGAGCCATTACTTATTGAGGATATTTTGTATGTGATTAGGCGGGGGCTAGATCAGTAGATTCGTGTGCGAGATCATTCAAGATACTCGAGGTGAGTCTTCTCACTATACTGTACCTGGAAGGGTACCTATGTGTGACCGGAAGGTCTAGTATGCTATGAGATATATGCAGTGTATGCTATGAGTTGCCTGTTTCGTATGCGCTATGTATGTGATTTGTATGCTATGCTCGATATGGGCCGGAAGGCTTTATGATGTGGACCGGAAGGTCGGTGTAACGACCCAAAAATACGAGCCAAAAATTTCATTTTTAAAACATGTACTTAGCAAAACATTAGGAATAAAAAGTCCAAAGATCATATCATTTCACAAAAGATATTGCATGTCTGAAAAAAAATTTATAAAACATGAAAGTGTCAGAGTACAATTCCCCAGGAAGATCTCATAATGCGGAATACAAAGCATGTGTGTGATATACCGCTACTGCGCCAGCTCCTTCCCCTTCTAAGAAGAGGTACTTGAAACTGAAACTGAAAACTGTAAGCACGAAGCTTAGTGATTTCCCCCATCATACCACATACCATACAATCACATATCATACATACTGCCGGGCAATTCTGGGGTGCCCGACCTACCCGATACGGGCATTCTGGGGTGCCGACCTACCCGTATCAAGTCGTTCTGGGGTGCTTACTACCCATGTCAAGCCATTCTGGGGTGTTGACTACCCATCAGTCCTAACAACCGATCCTCGGGGACTATTTCACCCCCTACTGCTACTATCACATATATCATAACATAACATATTATCAGACATATCTGGGGTGTCCGATCTACCCTTCGGTCCTAACGACTGAAACTTGGGGACTATTCCCCTCCTACTACCACTATCACATATAACATATCATGCCAGCATATATACATATCATCATATACTGTCAGACATATATGGGGTGTCTAACCTACCGTTTGATCCTGACAACCGAACTCTACTACTATCACATATACATATCATGCCAACATATAACATATCAGGTAGTAGAAAAACTAGATGATATCACAAAGACAATCATCTAACATACAACTCCTACTGGTGGGCCGGCATTGTGGCCATAGACCCACCGCTATTGTAAGGTAACTCACCTCAAAGTAGTTGCTGACCTGTGTGGGAACTGACTGTCTTCTGCTGCTGTTGCTCCAGAAATCCTCCGGCTAATAATTCTCACAAAACAGTTAGTCAAATACTACTAACCGACCTGAGGGTAAAATGACCATTTACCAATAACCAAACCAAGGTTCAAAGTCAAAGTCAACTGCCAGTTGACCCGACTCGCCGAGTTGGCTTGCCAACTCGCTGAGTCCCTATCCCTTAGTCTGACCATAAACCCGTCTCTACTCGTCGAGTTAGGCATTGACTCGGCGAGTTTTCCTTCTAAACCAAAGGCCAATAGTCCTTCATCCTACTCGCCTAGTTGTATGAACAACTCGCCGAGTTCATCTTCATCAAAAGAACATTCTATGTTGTGACTCGCCAAGTTGTATGATGTAACGCCCGTAGATCCGGGCTAGTCAAATTAGATGCAATAAGTGTCGAAAACGACTTTTCGACAGAAGCTTATAAATAATTTGAACCAAGTTGTAGTATATGTCACTAGGTTTCCGTACATATAAAGAACGCCGAAATCCGAGTTATAACGAAGAAGTCATGACCCGTCGAAGTTTCGCGACGGAACCGGCTCGATACCGGGAGGCGTAAATAGTGAATTTACGATAGAGCGAGATTTAGCATTGGCACTCTAAACGAAAGTCGTAGAATATATTAAACTAAGAACTTCTATAAAAAGAACGCCCAAATCTGACTTCGTATGAAGAAGTTATGATTTTTCGAAGTTTCGAATTAGCAGTGTACATCCCGAAATTTGAATATTAGATCAAGCGATTTTTAGCCGACACAACCTGAACAAGAATCGAAGATCTCGTTTATAGTAGCATAACGAGAAAAAGATGGGCAAAAACGGTCGTCGGATGAAGAAGTTATGAGGATTTAATGGACCAATCTTGTCCCGGCCTATTAAAAATATAACTTTAAAAATAAAGTTAAAATTAGCTGACAGAGTCTAAATGAAAGTTGTAGAGTAGGTCTCCACCTACGCGTGGATATAAATAACGTCAAAAACGGAGTTCGTATGAACGAGTTACAGATTATAATAGCATATTTACGTATTAAAATAAAGTATACATCATATATACGTACACATATATATGCATATGTATATATCATTAGAAAGGTATCGACGATGCGGTCATTATAAGACTAATGTTGAGTTCTTTCACATTAGTTTAGTGCAAATATTGTTAAATCTATTTAAAATAGTATTATAAAGGGGTGTTTAGTTGTTTATATAACTATAAGGTCATTAAGTAATTATGGAGGGTAGTTTTTATAAATTCAATTACTATAAATAAGAGGCTTGGGCTCTCATATTTCATGCACCATTCTCTTGATTCAAGAGTCTTTCTCTCCTTATCGCCGGAGCATTTCGGTCCCTCGTGATTCGACTTCTCTTTCTATAGTTTTAGTATAGTAAGGTGAGCGTTGAAGCGCTGAACGAATCTTTCTTAGAAAGATTCAACGACGAAGTTCTGCCACTACAGAGCCCGACTCCTAGCTTAAATCCCCTTGTAAGTAAGTTATGCTTAACCTATTTTAAATATAGTTTATATTTAAAATTAGTATTGTTATTATAAATTTTTAATAAATATTTGAGCTATTATTATGACTTATATAAGTGTCGTTATAATATCTTTTTAACTACTCGCGGTACGGCAAATCTGGTTTAAAGGGCCGCATAGGGTTGTTGGATTTCAGAAGTGCTATATGCCAAAATGGTCCTGCCCTCCGGTGTTTTATGTCTGGCCCCTGTCTATACAAAGTGGTTGGAAAGTATTGTTTAAACGCTTATATAATAATATTAATAAGACTAATAATTAGTCACGGTAAATATTAGACTAAAATCTATTGGTAATAATATTAGGTTTCGTCGAAGGAAATTATTTTAAAGTAAACGAAGCGCTGTCCGAGTACCGAGTCACCACCTTCTCAGGTGAGTGCATAGTCCCTTTCATCATACACATAGATATGAAGTATTTTAATATAAATTACATGTTGTGTGTGCATATTGTCTGAATACTTGTTGTCTATGGTGGGTGAAAGATTTTATACATGTTTTAAATGATTTAAACTGTATATGTATTTTATATCTACAAAATGTGTTGGGTAAAACATGGGTAGATGAAATAGTTGCTTTGTGATAACATGATGGGAGACATCAATGTTGTTAGTGATCCAGTCATCTAGTGGAGTATAGATGATGACCATGCACGATACTAGACGGTCTGGTGGAACGCTAGTAAGCTCGTAACCTGTAGGTGTTTTTGAACTAGATGCTCATTAGGTATTTTGAACTGAGTGTGTTCACTACGTATCTTTGAAGTGAGTGTGTTCACTAGGTATTTTGAACTAAGTGTGTTCACTAGTTACTTTTGAACTAAGTGTTTACCAGATGTTTTGGACTACGTGTTCACCAATTGTAATCTATAAGCTTTGGTAACGATGGACTTCGCGCCGATTCCTTAGGATAATCCTTAAAAATGAATGAACGAGAAATAGATGACTCTTAGGATAGATCCTTAAGATTAAAGAAGATAATGGGGATGGGTAATTGGGTTGATTGTTTGATTGTTTAAACATAATAATTATATTATTGTGCGTTGAAAACCCTATGTACTCACCAGGTTTCCCAACCTGACCCACTCAGTTTATTTATAGCACAGGTGTTGATATGAAGTCACATTACACCAAGAGATTAAAGAGATGTAGATCACTAGTGTAAATAAATGTAAGTTTCGTTTATGCTTATGTTTCTGTATTGACAATGACATCCCAAACGTTTTTAAATGAATAAAATACGTTTCTTCGAAAATGTTTTGATAGCGTATTTATCGTGTTTTTCTGGGAACAAATTCCACAACATTTTTATAAAAAGAAGTACTCTGATTTTTACAAAGCATAAACAAAATCGGTCTTTTCTGGCCGTGAAAATGGGGATGTCATAGTTGGTATCAGAGCATTAGTTTAAGCGATCTAGGAATGTGGATTTATTTCTAGAATTAAACTTGGAATGCTAAGCGATGATTGTGAGGTGTGAGCACTAGTTTATTTTAGGAAAATGCCTAAAATGTTTTATGTGCTAAATGATTTATGTTATAAGTATAAAAAATGCCGTATATGTTGTTATTTGTTCGGATCTATGGTCTGTTGCCGACCGGATTTGGAAATCTTATGTGTTCAGGATTCTAAACGTATGATTACGATATTAGAACTAGCATGTAACGTTTCGGAGTAATAAGGAGATTTATACGTCTATCGTAAATAAGATCTTTCCTATCTTAAATTCTCGTCTCGGTACACCGAGTGTCTTCTTGGGTGTACAAAACAAGAGGAAGATGACAACCCGAGCCTTAGAATGTGATGGGTCATGCATCGGTCGTTGTGCCTGCACCCGAACCTATCACAATGGCAGGAGTTCAGGAAGTGATGCGAACCATGATAAACTGAGAAAATAGAGGAAAAGAGACGACTTACCATATTGAGTAATACCTATCATAAGATATAATAAGAGAGGTATCTTGCCTTTAGAATACGTCTGATAAAATAGCAGTACGTCTATAGAAGTAGGGTACATATAAACGTAAACATTTGATTGGCGGGATGATAGAACGATTGATGTAATTCCTAAAGTTTTCCTATCATCTGGAATGTCCATCACCAACCGAGTTGAAGCAGAATTGATGATTAAAGATATGCATGGAAGAAGTCCTAGTAGAGTCTAGGGAAAATTTTATGATTATTTGGACACATTAGTATGTGTTAAATTGTTTCGTGATTTTAGGACTTGGGGATTGCGATACAATACTTGGGACGAGTATGAGTAGGTGTGAAAGGTAGTAGATGCATATACTACCAGAAGCACAGGACTCACGCTTGGATCAGGAAAAGTCACAAAGTTACCAAGAGGCTAGTAACTGATTTCGTTTTATTCAAGTATGTCATTACCATCGTTTCGGTAATGACTAAAAAGACTATTGATATTCTGACCCTAGTGGTCATATCAAATTAGTCCGACTACGATGAGTATGTTACGTGGTTCATAGAACCAAGTTCAATGTAGCACCGACTCAAGCCGGAAGAATTAATCAAAGCAACTAGTAAAGGTATCACGAACAGTTGCTTGTAGCTAGAAATGCTACATTTAAAAAAAATGTGATTATATCACATTAGAATATGAAGGAAGGTATAGCCTGTTTTGGAATTTAACTCTAAGAGACCTAAGTCTAAACGAGCATCACATGACGATAGGTCATGATTTGGAGTCTAACCTGAGATAGAAAGCAGTTGCACAATCAAGTACTGCTTACAGTCAATAAGTCTAAGAGATAGACTTGAAGGAATATAGAAGTTATAATTATTACCTAGGATGAAGAGATGACGCATGGAGTCATTATACGAGCCCTGTTTCGTTGATGATTCTGGGACGTAATCATCCTAAGGGGGAGATAATTGTAACGCCCGCTGATCCGGGCTAGTCAAATTAGAGGCAATAAGTGTCGAAAATGAATTTTCAATAGAAGCTTATAAATAATTTGAACCAAGTTGTAGTATATGTCACTAGGTTTCCGTACATATAAATAACGCCAAAATGCGAGTTATAACGAAGAAGCTATGACCCGTCGAAGTTTCGCGACAGAACCGGCTCGCTACCGGGAGGCGTAAATAGTGAATTTACGATAGAGCGAGACTTAGCATTGGCACTCTAAACGAAAGTTGTAGAATATGTTAAACTAAGAACTTCGATAAAAATAACGCCCAAATCTGACTTCGTATGAAGAAGTTATGATTTTTCGAAGTTTCGAATTAGCAGTGTACAACCCGAAATTCGAATATTAGATCGAGTGATTTTTAGCCGACACAACCTGAACAAGAATCGAAGATCTCGTTAAGATTAGCATAACGAGAAAAAGATGGGCGAAAACGGACGTCGGATGAAGAAGTTATGAGGATTTAACGGACCAATCATGTCCCGGCCCATTAAAAATATAACTTTAAAAATAAAGTCAAAATTAGCCGACATAGTCTAAACGAAAGTTGTAGAGTACGTCTCCACCTACGCGTGGGTATAAATAACGTCAAAACGGAGTTCGTATGAACGAGTTACAAATTATAATAGCATATTTACGTATTAAAATAAAGTATACATCATATATACGTACACATATATATGCATATGTATATATCATTAGAAAGGTATCGACGATGCGGTCATTATAAGACTAATGTTGAGTTCTTTCACATTAGTTTAGTGCAAATATTGTTAAATCTATTTAAAATAGTATTATAAAGGGGTGTTTAGTTGTTTATATAACTATAAGGTCATTAAGTAATTATGGAGGGTAGTTTTTGTAAATTCAATTACTATAAATAAGAGGCTTGGGCTCTCATATTTCTTGAACCATTCTCTTGATTCAATAGTCTTTCTCTCCTTATCCCCCAAGCATTTCGGTCCCTCGTGATTCGACTTCTCTTTCTGTAGTTTTAGTATAGTAAGGTGAGCGCTGAAGCGCTGCACGAATCTTTCTTAGAAAGATTCAACGACGAAGTTCTGCCCCTACAGAGCCCGACTCCTAGCTAAAATCCCCTTGTAAGTAAGTTATGCTTACCCTATTTTAAATATAGTTTATATTTAAAATTAGTATTGTTATTATAAATTTATAATAAATATTTGAGCTATTATTATGACTTATATAAGTGTCGTTATAATATCTTTTTAACTACTTGCGGTATGGGGAATCTGGTTTAAAGGGCCGCATAGGGTTGTTCGATTTCAGAAGTGCTATATGCCAAAATGGTCCTGCCCTCCGGTGTTTTATGTCTGGCCCCTATGTGTACATAGTGGTTGGAAAGTATTGTTTAAACGCTTATATAATAATAATAATAAAACTAATAATTAGTCGCGGTAAATATTAGACTAAAATCTGTTGGTAATAATATTTGGTTTCGTCGAAGGAAATTAGTTTAAAGTAAACGAAGCGCTGTCCCTTTCATCTTATACATAGATATGAAGTATTTTAATATAAATTACGTGTTGTGTGTGCATATTGTCTGAATACTTGTTGTCTATGCTGGGTGAAAGATTTTTATACATGTTTTAAATGATTTAAACTGTATATGTATTTTATATCTACAAAAAGTGTTGGGTAAAACATGGGTAGATGAAATAGTTGTTTTGTGATAACACGATGGGAGACATCAATGTTGTCAGTGATCCAGTCATCTAGTGGAGTATAGAAGATGACCATGGGCGATACTAGACGGTTTGCTGGAACGCTAGTAAGCTCGTAACCTGTAGGTGTTTTTGAACTAGATGCTCATTAGGTATTTTGAACTGAGTGTGTTCACTACGTATCTTTGAACTGAGTGTGTTCACTAGGTATTTTGAACTAAGTGTGTTCACTAGTTACTTTTGAACTAAGTGTTTACCAGATGTTTTGGACTACGTCTTCACCAATTGTAATCTATAAGCTTTGGTAACGATGAACTTCGTGTCGATTCCTTAGGATAATCCTTAGGAATGAATGAACGAGAAATAGATGACTCTTAGGATAGATCCTTAAGAGTAAAGAAGATAATGGGGATGGGTAATTGGGTTGATTGTTTGATTGTTTAAACATAATAATTATATTATTGTGGGTTGGAAACCCTATGTACTCATCAGGTTTCCCAACCTGACCCACTCAGTTTATTTATATCACAGGTGTTGATATGAAGTCACATTACACCAAGAGATTAAAGAGATGTAGATCACTGGTGTAGATAAATGTAAGTGTCGTTTATGCTTATGTTTTTGTATTGACGATGACATCCCAAACGTTTTTAAATGAATAAAATACGTTTCTTCGAAAATGTTTTGATAGCGTATTTATCGTGTTTTTCTGGGAACAAATTCCCCAACATTTTTATAAAAAGAAGTACTCTGATTTTTACAAAGCATAAACAAAATCGGTCTTTTCTGGCCGTGAAAATGGGGATGTCACATATAAACAACTCGTCGAGTTTGTTCTTGAGGCAAGAAAATTGCCTTGAACTCGCCGAGTCAGGGCATCAACTCACCAAGTTCCTTCATGAGTGAGTCCGGCTTCCGACCCACTGAGTCACACCCCATGACTCACTACTCCACCCTGCAAACACGAAAAAGGGGGGAAAACTCGGGGACTCGTGACTCGACTCGCCGAGTCCGATGAACGACTCGCCGAGTCTGTCACACGCAAATACTATATACTCGATTTTGCTTGAATCCAGCTCATTCCATTCATAGATCTGGGTTTCTAGGGCATGAATAACACGTAAAGTTTCCAACTTTACGTGTAAATAATCACCAAGGAAGGTTTTAGGGCTCAACTTGATCTACTCTTCTTTCTTCTCAAAATCTTCAAGAAACACACCAAAGCACTTCAATCTCACAAGGAATAAGGGTTACATTTGAATGATGTTGGGAGCTATGAGGGTGAAGGGGGCGAGGTTGGGGCGCATAAGGTTGGTTTAAATAGGGTGCAAACCCTTGGAATTTAGGGTTTCATCAGACAGCGGAGACTCGCCAAGTCCATAATGTGGACTCGCCGAGTCGCCAACTTCAACGTGCCCCCAAACTCGTCTCTACTCGGCGAGTCGGGCCTACAAATCGCCGAGTCCAAGGCTAAAAATGTAAAATACTTAGATAAATTTTACGTACCAGGAACCAGGTGCTACAGTCGGGGAGTTATGGACCGGAAGGTCGACACGGGTAGGACTGGAAGGTTTACCGGGTTGGGACGGAAGTCGCCTGAGACACATGGACCGGAAGGTTGTGTGGAGTATGGCCTCGAAAGTCATATATGTGTAAGTGGTATATTGGGGAACTCACTAAACTTCTTGCTTACAGTGTTTATGTGTAATGTGTTTCAGGTACTAGTGAGAAGGCGTCGACATGGCTCGTACACACACAGACGGATTTGGATATGATTGATCTTGGGATTGATATGTTTTTGTATTACGACTATATTACATTGGATTTCTTTGGTTGTCTTGAATGGAATTATGTTTTAAAGAAATGAAAAAAAATTGGTTTGAAAATTTACGTTGTTACAGAAGTACCAGACATTGTTAATGAAATATGCTATTGCCCAAGTAATTAACTAAATGCAAGAATTATGAAGTGGAAAGCTATGAAATGACAAAAATAAACATGCAAAATAGATGCATAAAGTGCACCTATCAATGGTTTAGCTCTTGGCGAGAAAGAAGACAAAGATGAAGGAAGGGATTGAATGATTGGGAATCAACGGTAGATAAATATTTGATTCGTAATGTACTTGGATTAAGTTAAGGTGTTTCCTGATTTTGTAGGATTGATTAAAGATTTGGTTAAATCTATAATGCAATTGATAAATGATTTTGAAATAGATTTCCTGATTTATAGGGACGGTTTAGTATAAGGTTGAGAGGTATATCTGTGAATCAAATTTGAACTAAAAGCTACATGTTGTATGATTGAAAGGTAGAAAGGTAATTTAAGTTGAAAGGGAAAATGGGTAAAGAGAATGAGACGTAGAATGAGACGTAGTGCGAAAGGATTCTTTTATTAGAGAATGGATATATATATATATATATATATATATATATATATATATATATATATATATATATATATATATATATATATTTCATTAATACAATTTCATTAATAAATTTTATTGGTTAACTTAAAAAAAACTATTTTTTACATTCTTCTTTTTTAATTAACCAACAAAAGTTCTAAATTCATATCACAACATTGACCACGTTGAATTTATTGAATTGACACCCTCATATATATATATATAGAAAAGCACGGAAAAAATTTGTTTTTTAGATAATTAACAAACAAAAGTTATTAAGAAAAATTATATTGTAGGGGGGAAAATAAAAAACTCATAAACATGAAATAAAAACAAAATTACATTCATGTAAAAAAGATTTATATTTTATGTTTATGAGTTTGTGTCATTTCCACCCATTAACTTTTTAAAATGTCACTTTGACTCCTTCATTTAGAATTTGATAAAATGTTATTTCCACTCTTCATTTTCTAAACTTTCGTGTTTATGACTCGTAATATATATAATTTGATTTTTTTAATAACTTTCGTTCGTTAAACTAAAAAAATTATTTTTTCATATTACTTAATTATTTATACAGGTGATGGTTTAAGTTCGAGTTCGTCTATGTTTTGACATAATATTTTTTTTTACATTTTCGTGATTAATTTTTTTATACGTTTCCTACGCATGAGTGAGATTGCATATAATAATTTTTGTTCGTTAACTTAAAAAAAATGTATTATATTCGAGTTTGTTCATGTTTCAACTTAATCGTTTTTTTCGTTTTTGTGGTTCATTATATATATATATATATATATATATATATATATATATATATATATATATATATATATATATATATATATATATATATATATATATACTTGTCGTACATATCAGTCGCGTCACATATATTAACTTTCATTCGTTGACTTTAAAAAACTAAATTTTTAGGTATTTATTTTTATGTATGTGTCGGTATAAATTTAAAGGGTTGAATGTTTCGACATATTCAATGTAAATTTAGTACTTTTGTTCATTATTTTCTTTTTTTCAAAAAAAAAAACTTACTTTTTTAAGTTCGGTTTAAATTTGAGTTTGTCTACATTTCTACGCAATTTTTTTTTCGATAGTAACTTTATGGTCGTTTTCTTACGTATGATTTGTGTCTCATATAATAACTTTCGTTTATTAACGTGAAAATAAAACGTATTATTTTCAAGTTTGTCTGTATTTCAACGTAATTTTTGTTTATTTTTTTGTGCTTAATTTTATATACATTTCTAAAATATGAGTCGTGTCACATTCGTTCGTTATATTAACAAAAACTACAAAAATAAAAATAAATAAATAAAACTAAATTTTTATGTGCTTATTTTTTTGTATGTATTGGTTTAATTCACTGTGGTAATGTTTCGACGTATTTAAAGTAAATTTAGAAATTTCATTCATTGATTTTTTTATAAAAGAAAAGCTTAGTTGCTTCTTTAAGTACGTGTTGGTATAAGCTCAGGTGTGTCTATGGTATGTAATTTTTTTTTTTTATATTTATGACATAATTTTTTTTATGTTTTCGATGTCAAACCATAGACGAACTCGGATTTATACCGATACGTACGTAAAATAACAAGTATTTTTTTTTAAATTAATTTATACAGACACGTGCATACAAAAACAATTAAGTTTTTTTCTTTTAAAAAGAAAGTTAATTGATGGAAGTTTTAAATTTACGTCGTAATGTTGACAACTTTCAATTTATATGGACACATACAAATATAAGCACATAAAAAATTGTTTTATCTAGGTTAACAAATAAAGGTGTTAAAATAACATTTTATAAAATTCAAATTGAATGGTCAAAATGACATTTTAAATAATAAATGATGGTAAAGCCACAAACTCATAAACTAAAAATATAAAAAAAAATTACATAATTGGTATATATGATTTACCCATGGTCACAACTATGTCTCTACTACCTAAAAAGACTAAATTATCCTTACCGACTAAAACTAACTATGACCATGTTCATAAAATAAAAATCAGCAAAGATTAAGTTTCTAACTTTTGATAAACTAGAAGGATATGTAATTTTCTCTTTACTTTATTATATTGAATTCTTTGATATTGGTATATCACTGTCCCATTGAGTCGAGACTCAGTCTTAGCATTCATATACTATTCATCTATCCAGTACATTGTCTAATGTTACCGTCTAAGCCTTGGTGGTATCATGATATACTAATACTTGGTAATTCGTAAAATAAATATAAAAGACTAGTGCTTAAAATAAATCAAAGAGTAAATTACACGAATGGTCCCTATGGTTTAGGGTAATTTGCGCGTTTGGTCCTCAACTTATTTTTTTAACTCGGAAGGTCCCTACTATTTTTTATTGTTACGCGCTTGGTCTTTATTCTTTGTTTTTGTTACGTGTTTGGTCCATGTCTTACCTAAAAAGACTATTATTTAAATAGGAAAAAAAATTGATGGGGTAGGTAAGGTAAGGTGAGGGAGGTGAAGTTAGGGGTGTGTTTATTTAAATAAATTAAAAAATCAAGGGAAAAATAAAATTTTTAGGTAAGACAGGGACCAAACGCGTAACAAAAACAAACAGTAGGGACCTTCCGAGTTAAAAAAATAAGTTAGGGACTAAACGTGCAAATTACCCTAAACCATAAGGACCATTCATGTAATTTACTCTAAATCAAAATGTTTGACGAGTTCTATTGACATTAGCAACGATTTACACATATGACTGTTGGACATTCTTGTATGCTTAGTCAATAGATTGGAGCTATGGCTTTGAAGTATGGAGTTTAATGAGATTCTTCGGAGTTAGAACATACTACTTTGCATCGTATGGATATATAATTTTGATTACACGATTAGCAACTTGAAAGTTGAAACGCAAATAATGAAACTTATTTCAGTACAAACACACATAAGCATGGACATTATTTTTCATCTTTAACGGTAGACCAATCGACTGGCCTGCCATCATCATGTCTAATTTTGTGTTTATACAAGGAAAAGAAATCATCAAAATAAATTGGTATAGTATATCTTGATCATGCGAAACAAATATTTTTACTATATTCTAGTCACTTCAATTCTATTAAAACGAAAGGATTTCTTTTATTATGTGTTTGCTACACCTCACATAATTACAAGTTATGTGACTAAACAAGCTTTCTATAATCATAAGGAGTACATTCACATCTTCTCAATCTATTGCCAACTTTCTGCCATATGCTCTTAGACGGTGAAAAACATGCATTTGTTATTTATTGTCATCGGTTTCTTTCACAGTCCAATCTGCGTACATGTCCGAGTCCAGCCCATGTAAAATGCAGAACAAAAACATCAAACTTTGTCATATTCTCCTTGCTCATTGCGTCGACTGTGCGTTATCAAATAGCATTTAGGTATAAATATGGTATCAAGTTCAAATAAAAAGTTAACAACAAATGCTCTAAACAACATACCAAAACCGTTCAATTTAGACTCGAATCGCCACAAATGTCAGTTGGATCCAACATTCCTTAAGTTTTGCGCTGTTGTTTTCACTCGAATGTGAACAAACATCATGACTCTACATCAAGAATCTGAATATATGCACACCTCAATTTGCACATCAAAATTGAAAGAAATACGTCACACGTGATGGTCAACGTGATTTCACATGTTCTCTAAAAGAATATTAATTATTGGCACTTACATCATGCCATAAACTAAAGTATCCTCCCTAATAAATGAAAATAATTTTGCCACATCTCACTCTCTCATTAACTTGGACACATGTTATTTTTTGGTATTTTTGATTAAATGTTTTTTTCATTTGTCATTTTTTCATTTTTTTATCTTTTCTTAATTAACAAAATAATTGTCTTAACTGAAAATAACCAATAAATTATAATATTACTATTCATATAGTATTTAATATGTTTCCTTTTAAATTTAAATTTTAAATTTTAAATTTTAAATTTTAAATTTAAATAAATTTTTGTTTAAACGTTCGTATTTAATTTTTTGTTTTATCAAACCCGTATAAGATACGGGTTTCAGACCTAGTTTGTAATTATAAACTAAACATTGCTCAAACCAGCATAATTGCGTTCATACGCGGTCCATAGGCATTGATAACTTGTATATTCCTTATACATGGTTAAAGATGTATAAGTCGACTATGAATCAAAGATCACTGGTAGGTTGTAGATTCTTGAATGCACAGAAAAAGTACAAGGGGTCATTGCATGAATGGGTTTTGGATCACAATGCGTTATTATCTCACTTTCCATAATCATATTCCCATGAAAAGAGGAGTTAAAAAGCTTTGTAGGGGCCAAATTAAATATGCCTGTCCTGTACAGAGCCCATGATAAATGTAGTACTATATTTATTAATAGGACAAGATAGGAAAATTAAGAGATATCTAATTATACATTATTGTATATGTATATATTTAACCTAATCAACTATTTTCTTTCTATAATATAGGTAAACTAGTTTTTGACGTTTAAAAAAACTATCTTTTCCAGTTACCCAAAAAGATAGAACATGAACATACTTCCATAGCATCACATAATTCATTATTACTATTTTATGAATAGTTAGGACAATAACTAAATTGCTAAATTGATAAGAAAAATAATTCAATATAAAATGAATTAAGTACCTATTTTTTTATATAGTAAGGTTTTAAAAGGCCTAAGTTGTGGAGTGACCAAAACATCATATCTCAAACTTTACCGGTCATGGCGAGACTATGACCTTTTTGGAGGTTTGATGCAAAGCTACAATTTTTGTATTAATTTATATATATATATATATATATATATATATATATATATATATATATATATATATATATATATGGAGTTTTTATAAGTGTTATATATATAAGTAACCACTAAAAGTTAACAAAAAAATCAATGGTTACATGCGCAATCAAAAAATGCATAACAAGAACAAAAAAGAAATGTATCAATAAAAAAATAAAAAATAAAAAATAAAAACCATGTCATAACACATCATGAGGCTCCATAATATTCATTGCCACATGCCACGTCAAACACTTTTTGAAACGATAAAATTACGCCTCACGTCATGGCACATCATGAAGCTCCATAATATTCATAAGCCGTAACACATCTTTTAGAACACCACTTTTAAGCAAATTTGAATTGTTTTTTAATATTCAAAAACAATATAGTGATTCGATTAATATTTAAAATAGCAATATTGTATAAATCATAAATTTCTTGAAAGTGTTAGATCTTTTGATTTTCTACTATCTTGACGAGTTGTTTTTAAAAGGCCGCTCAAATTATCGCTTTGTCTTCAAAAAAAAAAAATCATCTTTCTTTTTGTCGAAAAAATGACGAAAGAACAAAAGCTTTTTTTTGGTGAAAATCTTTATTCGATAATAATGGTTTTTTTCGAAATTGAATGACAAGGTTTAAAAAAGAAAAGATATCACAAAAACCATTAAGTTTTCAAACTTTTATCTTAAAAACCATTGTTTTATTTATTTATTCAAAAACTTATATCAAGTTTTTTCAATAAACATCATTTTATGAGAAAAACATTTTTCCCTTAAATACAATAATAACTTGTAACCATTAAATAAAATTTATTATCAACTACTATGTGTGAGAATTGATTCGGAATTGACTAATACGAAATTTTTAGTTTCACTTGAAATTTTTTGAGTATTAGTTTTTTCACTTAATTTTTTTAGTTTCAAAATACAAATTAGTTTTTTTTGGGTTCATTTCGTTATTCATTTCAGGTTTATACATATAAAAGCAAACTAAAACAAAATAACTAATTATTCTGGGATTTATATATGATTTTTTTAGAATGCATGGCAATTTTTTTTACAATGAACAAAATTTATTAACCCCTAAAGTGAGAATGGTTCCTTTTTGTACTAAAGTTAATACTAACTTGAAAATTTTGGTTTCTGAATTTTGGGTATACAAAATTATCTGTTTTCCGGTTTGGGTTTCTTGTTTTTCTTTAAAGTTTTAAAGTTGTATTATTCTTGAATACATATACATCATTAGTAAACTCACATCATAATTCTTAAATCTCAATATTCATCACAAATATCTTGCAAAACTATTATATCGTATATGTTCATATAAAACCTATTAGCGGTGTAACACCCATAATCAGAAAGACCAAGAAAGGAAGGGAAAACCCTAAGTCAAGGGGGTTAACTCGTCGAGTCCAAGGAGGAAGTCGACGAGTCGGGGCGTGATCCGTGCCGCGACATAAGTGACCGACTCGGCGAGTCGGGGAGACTGACTCGGCGAGTCTGGCCTGGGTTGGGAAAACCCTAGTTCCGGGACTTATACCCTATTTAATTATCTCATTCCTCTTCTATCAGCCTCATTTGTATCCCCTATTGTAAGACTATGTGGGTGGCCCGTAACATTCCCTTGTTGGCAGAGCGAGTATAGTGAGACTACGGGGTGGCCCGTAGCATTCCTCGGTCCCTATTCGCTGGTGCGAATATATCAGGCGTGTGATTCATTGGACGGGTTTCTCAGATAGTTAAGTTCAGGGCGGGGCAGCCGCCCGGATGTTAGTGGGCCACATTATGTTTGGGTCCGGGAGACGGTAGGTCATTGAAGACTAGGAGTGGCGTAAGACTGTGGGTAGCCGTAGCTTTCATTGGTAGCTTGGTTCGCGGAAAGTGGGCGAGGGGCCCGTATCTCTGAGGTAGCATGGGGGAAACCGCTACTCCGGGTAATGGTAGATCCGACGGGATTGGGGCGGCCTCGGTTCATCTGGTAGGCGGATAGGAGTCAACAACACTTCAGGCAGTAATGATGGTAAGGATTCGGTGTGAAAAGCGGTGAACTAATCGGATGATGCTAAGCTGCTCATCGGGGGATCAAATGATCTCAGAGTAAAGGATTTGGCTCGGTGGCGCCGTTCTCATCTGAGCCTTAAGCGTAGCAAAGAGGGATCTGCTACCCGAAGGATTGTCTGCATTCTCACTATAGGGTGGAGCCTTCAGTATTAGGGTTATTCTGTGAGTATTGGTATGATGGTCGGCACTGGGAGTAGCCGGAATTGCGGTTTCAACAAAAGATCAGTCCTCGGAGGAAATTGGGAATGTTGTTGCTTATGGAAAATACCTTAGAAGGGTAATCCCCTTGCGAATCAAGGGTAAGTGTAACAGGAGTATCGATATCCTTACAGGTTGGATAAAGGTGTTTTACTCAAGGGTATTAAGGAAACGGGTTATTCTGAAGATGACGTCTTCAAGTTTTGAATCGGATAGGCGGAGGGTGTACGTAGCGGCTAAGTGGTGATCAGATGATAAGGTAGTTGGCCATGAAAGACTTGGAGGACGAAGTTTAGTTTAAGTGGGGGAGAGTTGTAACACCCATAATCAGAAAGACCAAGAAAGGAAGGGAAAACCCTAAGTCAAGGGGGTTAACTCGTCGAGTCCAAGGAGGAACTCGACGAGTCGGAGCGTGATCCGTGCCGCGGCTTAAGTGACCGACTCGGTGAGTCGGGGAGACTGACTTGGCGAGTCTGGCCTGGGTTGGGAAAACCCTAGTTTCGGGACTTATACCCTATTTAAGCATCCCATTCCTCTTCTATCAGCCTCATTTGTATCCCCCATTGTCCAGAAGTTATCCCACGAAACCCTAGTGCTCTCTTTGAGTGTGTGAGCCAATATTGAAGGATTTTGAGTGTTCTTGAAGCCTAGAATGAGAAGAAGGAGTTAAGGGTTCAAGAGGAAGGTTGTGGATCCAAAAGATTCATCTCTTTTGCTGCTCATTTTGGTAACCAAGTTTCCTCCTTGTCTTGTTATTGTTAGATCTCTCCATGTCACTCTTTATGAGATTTTGGACCAAGTATGATGCATTTCGGGATTTGGACGTCCTCAAGATGGATCCCTTCAGCTCTAGGTGTGTCCTTGCCTAGAGACCCATAAAGTATCAGTTTTTGGTGTGTTGGTAAAGCAACATTGCCACAAGCCCTAGCCCTAGAGTGTTTTAAGCCCATATCTCTTTGGTTTCACGTAAAGTTTGCAACTTTACGTGAGGAATAGGCTTGGGAAGAGTGGATCTACAGTTTGGAGCCCCAGCATGGCTTGAAAAGCCACTGTATGGATTAAAAACTGAAGCGACTTGGCGAGTCCTTCGAGTGGACTCGGCGAGTAGTATGAACATGGGGATGAACTCGACGAGTTGGATGAACAACTCGGTGAGTCTGTTGAATATGGCCTTGGAATCGGCGAGTTTATTCTTGGACTCAGCGAGTTAAGTCGCGAAACCCCAAACCCTTCAAGTTAAGACTCGGATCAGTGAGTTGAGTGGGGACTCAGTGAGTTGGATAGTGCAGGACTCGCAAATCGGTAGACTCGGCGAGTCAGGGGATGACTCGGCAAGTCGAGTCGCCAATGAAAGGATTCTGAGCGTATGAACTCGGCGAGTCAGTAGGTAGACTCGGCGAGTAGGGTTGACCTGGAAGGTTGACTTTGACCAGGACTTTGACTTTGACCAGAGTAGACTTAGTTTGGCTTCTAGAGTTCAGTTTGGAACTAAGTGTATGTTGATATTAGTAGCTGGTGGAGCTAGTGGAGCTAGTGGAGCAGCGGCTCAGAGAGTTGTCGGCCAGTAGCCAGAGGATCATCAGGAAAGTTCAGCAGTACGAGGTGAGTCTCCTCACTGTTTGTATGGGTCTAAGGCACCGATGCCGGCCCATTTAGTTTATGTATGCTACGAAGACCCGGGGGGTTTTCCCTAGGCATTATGCATGAAAGACCAGGAGGCGGCTCCTGGCGCACTGTATGTTATTATATATAATAGGAAGACCTAGGGGTTAGCCCTAGGCATATGTATGAAAGACCAGAAGGTGGCTCCTGGCGCACTGTATGCCAATGTGTATGAAAGACCAGGAGGTGGCTCCTGGCACACTATATGCGGAGTAGCCTAGTAGAGTAGTATGTATAGTTGTCTTTGTGATACTTGCATGAAAGTCCAGGGGGTGGCCCTTGGCACCTGTCTGTAAGACCCAGGGTGTGGCCCCAGGCTTGACCAGGAAGACCACGTGTGGCCCATGGCATAACCACAAGACTATGTTTGGCACATAGCACCTTAGTAAGACTATGTTTGGCACATATCACCTTAGCAAGACTATGTTTGGCACATAGCACCTAACTTGATTATGGATATGTTGGTTATGTATGGCTCTTGGCTATGTATGGCATGTATGGATCAGTTGGGTTGTATGGTATGTGGTATCTGGGGAACTCACTAAGCTTCGTGCTTACGGTTTTCAGTTTTGGTTTCAGGTATTTTGTTTTCAAGGAAAGGAGTCGGCTCGATCGCAGCGCATCACACTATGTTTTCCGCATACGAGATCTTCGGGATTACACTCTGATATGGTTTTACAATAATATGTTTTGATTACCGACACTTTGGTTTGTCACGAGATATTATAATGAATGTTTTTATACTGATGGTTTTATGTAATAACTTATTTAAAAATGAAAATTTTGGCATGAAATTTTGGGATGTTACAAGCGGACAATAGGGTTTGCAAAACAATTATATCGTATATGTCCGTATAAAACTGCTACTGATATTGCTACTAAGATACATTGGAAAATCATTATATAACTATAAGAACATTCTAACAGTATTAAAAATAACAAAGAGAATGTATATGAATTAATTAGTTTAGAAGTAATTCTTTATGTAATGAGCTACACAAGATGTTGAATTCGAAACTAATACATATAATTATGAATTAGAATTGGATTAACACTTCATTATGAATAAAGAATGAGTTTTTGTTGGAATGAGCTCTATGTAAAACATAGTTGCATCATCTCCTACAAAATTAGAATACATTTCTACTTCAGAACCTTCAATCAAATATGATTAGATGAATGAGTTCACTTAAAAACTAAGTTGAGTACTTCCATTCAAGGATAGTATAGAAATCTTTTGTGACTTCAAGAGTTTTGTAATGCCCTAATTTTCAGGTATTTTTTTAAATAAGATTTCTTGGGTTAGGCCCTACTCGACAAGTTGGTTGCCCTACACGTCGAGTAGCAGCGGGGTCGGATCGCGAGTTAAGTGACCTACTCGACGAGTCCATATTGGGACTCAGCGAGTAGGAGCTGGCGGATGAAACCCTAAATCTTGGGGTTTTGCACCCTATTTAAAGGAACCTTAGCCTCCCTTAGGCCTCTTTGAAGTTCTAGAGAGTCCTTGAGAACCCTAATACGTGTGTGTGTGCCCATTGTGTGTTTGAAGCTTGAAAAGAGGATTTTTGGAGGGAGAAGGCTTGGAGGAGAAGGAGATTGGAGCAAGTAGAGTATGGGAATCAACACTTATCATCCTCTAGAGGTACCCAAATCGTCATTTTCCTTGTAGATCTCTTATAGTGGTTGATTTTTGGGGTTTTTGTGGAATAATAAGTTGGTAAGATGAGCTATGGGCTAGATCTGAGGTTGTAGCATCAGATCTGGACCCTCCTTGGATTCTAGAATCATAAAGTTATAGTTTTGGTCATGATTGAGGTCCCTCTTGAGCATGAAGCTCCATTAAGAACTTAAAATAGGCATTTAGAGCCTTTATAGCCATGCATGCACGTAAAGTTTGCAACTTTACGTGATAAGTATGCCCATGAAGCTTGGATCTGTGATTTGGAGCCGTTGCATGGCTCAAAACAAGTCTTTATGGAAAAAGGACAGAATGGACTCGGTGAGTCGCAAGGTTGACTCGGCGAGTAACATGAAGATGGCTGTGAACTCGACGAGTTAGAAGGACAACTCGGCGATTCTGATGAAGATTTCCATAAGACTCGATGAGTTGAAGAACAACTCGGCGACTCGGATGTGTTTTCTCCAGGTTATGTATGCGTATATATCCGTCGAGTTGCAAGGAGGAAACTCGACGGGTGGCCTTAAAGTTTGATTCAGAATCGTAGGAACTCGACGAGTCACACCGATGACTCGGCGAGTTGGAATGTGCTTCAAGGAACTCGGCGAGTAGCCGAGGGTACTCGGCGAGTTGAGGTCAACATGGACTGTTGACCTTGACTGAGGATTTTGACTTTAACCAGGGGTTGACTAGTGTGTTATGGAGTACCTTAAAAGGTTAAGGACTTATGAGTATGTTGTATTGTGATAATAGGTGGTGGAGCTTGTGTCAAGTGATCTGAGAGTTGGAGTTCACCTTTCGAGTCGACATTTGCGAGGTGAGTTATCCTCACTATATCGATAAGGTCTAAGGCACCAAGGCCGACCCTTTAGTTTTTATCGTTATGATATGCTACATGTGGATATGATCCTTTAGATCAGAATATAGATAGACTATATGTTATGTTCTTATGATCCGTAGGGATTGCTATGTTAGTGACTTGCTAGGTCAGTCCTCTAGTTATGAGAGATTGCTATGTGTGGTAATTAGTGAGATAGATATGTTCGATGTTTTGTATATGCCAGTAAGTTTTTGTATGCGCACATGGTTATTTGCTTGTTGATTTGGGTTGAGGCGGTCCTGCTTTGTGCTGAAGGCCAACATACCCTATGAGCGGTCCGGGGAGACTGTAGGCCCACATTGCGATCTAGTCTTGCCGAAGGCTCGTTGTAGATTTAGTAGGTTTTAGGCCCTGGAGGGCGGTCCAGTCAGGCCAATGGCCCAGTATGCATGTTGTTGATTTGTGGTTACAGATTTGGTATTTCAGCGTGGTATTGGTATTTTGGGGGTAATTCACTAAGCCCTCAGGCTTACAGTTTGCAGTTTATTGTTTCAGGAACTTCAGGAGGAGTTCAAGCCAAGGCAAAGGCGTGACCGTACCACTCCTCATCCTTATGATCTTGTTTTGGGACACACTGATGGATATTGATAAAAATGTTTTGTAAACTATTACTATCTGTTTTTATTTATGCTTGAAAAGTCTAAATTTGGCGTAAAAATTTATGGGTGTTACAAGTTGGTATCAGAGCCTTGGTTTGAGTGAATTGGGGGAAACACACGTGTGAACCCAGTCTCGAATCAAGGAAATTTTTGAAATAAATTCTAAAATGGTTTTCAAAATAAAGGATGGAGGATGCAGAGGGTACGATTAGCCGGAGCCTATAAGTGAACCCCAAAATACCATACAACTATTTGATATTTTGATATGTTAGAACAACATGCTAAGTGCTAGGCTAGGGATCCTTAGGAATCACATGGTAGATTTGCCTGATTATATGATGCCTATTAGCCTAGGGTTTCTTGTATATGGAATTGACATCATAACTATAGATGTTTAGTGTATGCACCACGGCCATGCATAATAAAGACCTTATAGCCTGAGAATGTTGATTCGGCCTTCGGGTAGGATTGGATATTCGAAAGTCTATTGGGTCCAGCGTTATGTGCAGCTAGCATGCACTAGCGCTGCAGGGGATGTTGTAAGTTTCATGGATGTGTAAGTCATGAGAAGTGGTGAGACAAGATGCGAGATAGTTGATATTCCTCTAGAAGTGAGGGTTGAGCGCATTTCTATGTTGACAATATTGTTAGGGCGTTGTGGTGATACTTGAGACAAATATGGGTAGGTGTGGAAGGTAGTATGGGCCCGTACTACTGAAAGCACATGTCACACCCCCGAACCAGACGGCGGAAACGTCCAAGGGCTGTCGTGACTTAATTGAATACCGTAACATTGAATATATATGAAACGTAACAACATTCGTCACCATGCATTAATATAGTACAACCGATAAAGTTTACATGAAGTACATTGTTTAAACATTACATTCCCAAAAATAAATTGTTCGATTCGTTAATAAGTAAACTGCAAGCCATCACTGAGTACATTTTCCTTTGATTCACTGGTTACCTGAGAATACAAGTATTTTGAAAAATGTCAACATGTGAAATGTTGGCGAGTTCATAAGCGGTATGTCACACCCTCAAACCAAGGATGGCGGAAACGTTCGAGGGTGGAGGACTTCATGTAGAGTATCACAACAACGAGTATAATAGTGCTCAAAGTAAATACAACCATCATAAATATCACTGAAAAAGTTACACCAAAGTATATGTTTACCTGATTCGAATCAATTACATTATGAAACAAAATGAACTATTTGACGATTTATCGTCCCATCCTCAAAACGTTGTTGGTTTCCTGTTTTCACTGAATTCCTGAGAATACAAGTAGTTTTGAAAAGTGTCAACACAAAGGTTGGTGAGTTCATAAGAGATTTTATTGGAGAAATAGACCGTTTTCCTTGTAAAAATGATATGATATGTATTAAGAAAATCCGATATTTTCTTTATAAAGTATTGTAATGTAGTTTCATAACCGATGACCAAAATGTATAAGTAACCTTTCTTTTAAAGGAAATTAAAATGTGCTTAAATTGACATAAACGCACTTGAATTAAATGATGTTTCCGCAATTTCTTATGTTTGTTAATACTTAATGTATATGTAGTCCTAGGTCTCGGGACCGAGAAAATAACAAGTATCGTCTATACTTAAAGTTATAAATGTGGTTTCAAATGGTGTGTAGTCATAAATACCAAAAACCGAATGTAGACAGTAATATCGGTACTTATTGAGATAAAAGTGATTTTAAAATCGACATAAAAACCCATTAAAGTTTTATAAAAATCCCGTAAACTTTATGTATTGTTATATCCTTATGTGAGCCGCTATAATCATACTTAAGACTAATGAACCTGCCACGACGTTTCTCAGGCGTCGAAGAACTGAAATGACAATTATCACCCGTAGACCTGCAGGTCCAACTGTAGCTAGCAGCAAGGTGTGGGGTGTCAAACCCAATATAGATCTATATACAACTATCACGTTCCCCCTCCGGGAGACTCTGATTATAACGTACAGGATTTTATATTCCGCACTCGGACGTACGGAAAGAGAATGTCTCACAATTTAGGTTAACAAGTTTACAAGTTTGTATGCGGGAGTGTAAAACCTTTCTGTATGAATGTACCCTTTTCGTACGTGTGTGTTATGTGATGTATTGAAAACTATACCTATTATAGTTTTATTCAAAACGTTTGTAATATATAAGAACTCTTTTATGAAAAAGTGTTAGGATTATAAAATCCATTAAACTATGCTTATTATAGTTTACATATATATACGTGTTCTATTTGAATGAATAATCTTATCTTGAATGACTTATTTTCAGTTTATGATGATAAAATTTACAACATATCACATTCAATACTTAGAACTTGACATTATACACTTTGCTCAACATAATACAAAGTGTTGTAAAAATTACAAGCTGTTAACCAATTTTCAACCTTCCTACACTGTTTTTGAAAATTCATAGAAAAATCATACGAAGTCGAAAACTAAATCCGTAAATTTTGGGAGTTCCCAAAATGTGTCTAGTTTACTCATAATTTTTATCATGATTTTTAATGACCTGCAACTTAGGTGAACAAGTCCATAATCACAGACTGGTCCGGATTGGTGTTTGAAATGATAGGCAGTTTTGTAAAAATCACCATAAATTGTAGAAAAATCGTATGGAGATGTGCAAGTAGTCATTTTAAAGCTAAGAAGTGGAACTACAAGCACCTAAAACAGTTTTGAAAACTAAAATGTTTAAGGTGTCCAAAACAGTCCGTGAATGGAGTTCAACTTTTCTGATGAAAGCTGTTAGAAAATTTTAGTTATGTTCTTGGTGTTTTAACTTGTATTCCCCCACTAAAAACTTAAGAAAACATGAAAATGTAGGGGTATGAACTCAGCTTGTGTGATTTCAGCAGATAAGTGTTGAAGAAGAGAAGTGTTCAACCCAAGAACACTTGAAGAATCGCTTGAAGATTCGAAGCTCTAACACAAATGTAATGGAGTTTGTGTAAGATACTCATGATTTGAGTGGAAATAATTGAGATAACCTTAAAGGAAATGGATTATGCTTACCAAAGGTGGAGGAAACTCTCAAGATCAGCCCTTGAATCACGGATTTCTAGAGAGAGAAAGTGAGAGAGAAAAGAGTTTGATCTTCTTGTGAAATGAGAACATATGAGAGAAAATGAGGAGAGAGGATGGATATCCAGCTCTCAAAACATGGAGATGGCTTGTGAGGAAGGTAAAAAGTACAAAGAAGTGACAAGGTATGGTGGGGAGGAGTGTGGGTTAATCATGGAGTGGGTATGGGGTTGCTTGTGTCATAAAATATGGTAAGGTCAACACTCTTCTTTTTGTACTTTACCAACTCCTTTTTAATAAGATTTTATCCTTAAAATGTGATTAAATCATTAATTTAGGGGTCTTATAATTAAAAATAAAGTTTTGGGTGAAAATCCTATGTTAAAATAATTAAAAATGGGTTTAAAACGCAAATATATGCAAAAATAGGCGAAATCCGAGCTGCCCAGCGAGACCCTTCGGATCTCGGCCGAGGCTCGGTTCTCTGGGCCGAAGTTCGGTCGGATGGTGCCTGGTTCGGACGCGCTAGGCTGAGTCAGAAGGCGGGAGGCGAAAGCGAAGCTCGGTCCGAGGAGTTGCTGTCCGAAGCGAAGGCGAGAAGTGCAGGTGGGGTTCGGTCCGAAGGGAAGCCAGAACCGAAGGTACTGTTGTGAACAGTGATGAACAGTACTTTCGGTTCGGACCTTTCTTCCTTGCATGGTTCGGTTCGGACCTCCTTCAATGCCGGGTTCGGTTCGGATGAACAGTGGTTTCGGTTCAGCTCATGAACAGTACTTTCGGTTCAGACCCTCATGAATAGTGCTTTCGGTTCGGTTCATGAATAGTACTTTCGGTTCGGAGGGTTCGTTTCCTTAAGTCCGTTTTTCGTGTAGACTTCCGTTCTTGGGCTATTTTCGCCAAATTCGAGGGTCGGGATGCCCCGAGTGATTATAGAAAGTCGGGGAGAGATTTCGAGAGAGATTTGAGAGAGATTCCTCATACTCAGAGAGATTTGGGAGAGATTTGACATGCTTGGAGAGATTTCACATACAGAGAGAGATTTGGGAGAGATTTCACTTACTTAGGGAGATTTGGGAGAGATTTGACATACTTGGAGAGATTTCACATACAGAGAGAGATTTGGGAGAGATTTCACATACTTAGGGAGATTTGGGAGAGATTTGACATACTTGGAGAGATTTCACATACAGAGAGAGATTTGGGAGAGATTTCACATACTTAGGGAGATTTGGGAGAGATTTGACATACTTGGAGAGATTTCACATACGGAGAGAGATTTGGGAGAGATTTCACATACTGAGATTTGGGAGAGATTTGACATACTTGGAGAGATTTCACATACGGAGAGAGATTTGGGAGAGATTTCACATACTTAGGGAGATTTGGGAGAGATTTGACATACTTGGAGAGATTTCACATACGGAGAGAGATTTGGGAGAGATTTCACATACTTAGGGAGATTTGGGAGAGATCTGACATACTTGGAGAGATTTCACATACGGAGAGAGATTTGGGAGGGATTTCACATACTTAGAGATATGTGGGAGAGATTTCACATACTTAGAGATATGTGGGAGAGGTTTCACATACTTAGAGATATGTGGGAGAGATTTCACATACTTAGAGATATGTGGGAGAGGTTTCACATACTTAGAGATATGTGGGAGAGGTTTCACATACTTAGAGATATGTGGGAGAGATTTCACATACTTAGAGATATGTGGGAGAGGTTTCACATACTTAGAGATATGTGGGAGAGGTTTCACATACTTAGAGATATGTGGGAGAGATTTCACATACTTAGAGATATGTGGGAGAGTTTTCACATACTTAGAGATATGTGGGAGAGATTTCACATACTTAGAGATATGTGGGAGAGATTTCACATACTTAGAGATATGTGGGAGAGGTTTCACATACTTAGAGATATGTGGGAGAGGTTTCACATACTTAGAGATATGTGGGAGAGATTTCACATACTTAGAGATGTGTGGGAGAGGTTTCACATACTTAGAGATATGTGGGAGAGGTTTCACATACTTAGAGATACGTGGGAGAGATTTCACATACTTAGAGATGTGTGGGAGAGGTTTCATTGGTGACATTTTTGAGTGTCCGGCTACGCACTGCCAGGTCCTTAAACCCCGTTAAGCCTTGATTAGGGATCTTGCATACTCCCGATGAGTATGTAACATTGTTTTATCGGTTTGGCCCTCCACGTACCACCGTTTTAGATTAAGGAGATCTAGGTGAACGCACTTTTCGATTTATGATCTCTAATTAGAATAGAGAGTTGTTTAGAAGTTACGCAACGTGAACTCTAGTACTCACGGCAAATTGAGTTGACCGGTTTGACTTGTTGACTTTTGTTGACTTTGACTTGACCGAAGATTGACGGTTGTCACACGGTATTTGAAAAGCAATGTTTTGTATCATTTTGAAAACCATCAGAAAATCCGATATTTTTTGAAAAGAGCTTTTGAAAACATTTGTGAAGATCCATCAGTATGCTTGTTTGTTTCTATAGTTGTAAGAAAAAATGTTCATCAAAATTGTGTACATTTTGAAAAACCGTGTGTATTGTAAAACCCTAGGAAAACCCGATGTTTTCCTAATTCCTTGAATTCCATGAAGTTAAAAATAAAACCATTGCAGCGCGTGAAGTCATTAATTCCAGGCGACGTCGGATTATTTTTGTGCATGATTAATTGCTATAAACACGTGTTACACAAACGACCTGTTTATAACTATACTAACGATCCCGTAGGCGTCGTCCGTACTAATCACGTTATCCAACCGCCCTGACTTCGAGTAATCCCACATCCGAAGAGAAAGACGACACGAAGACCCCGATGACTCCATTAACCGGTTAGGGATAAAAAAAAGGTACGAGGGGCCCTTGACCCGCCTCGCATAAAATACCGACTTTACTAGCAATACCAAAGGACCCTTGGGGACCAATAGTATACAAGCCATTGAAATTCCTTTTACGCTGTGTTAGATCATGTAAGACCCAACAACTCGTAAGGTAGAAGTCTTCGGGCCTTAAGATCAGGTCATTGGGCTAGCTATGCCCAACAAACAAGATTTTACACTTTGAGGCCCAAAGATGGTGCGTAGACATCTGTGCACTCTCACGTGTGTATTAAATTCCCAAATGTTACTTGTGTGAATCGAGGTATCGTCGCGTTAGTAGTTTCGGATTTTTATTGGTTCGAGACCGAACCAATTCGTTTAACAACGATTTTTGGTATTGTTGTGTATTGTATTTCGTCGGTAGTCGCGGTGCCAATATTTGATCAAGTTGCGTGTATTGAATTAGCCTTGAAAGTTTTCTGTTTTCAGCCCCTCATCGTTTGTAAAATTTACTTTTTCAACCCTCTAATTAAATAACTTTCCGGTTTGGTCCTTAAATCATTTTTCTTAACATTTTAACACCAAAAATTATTGAAATTAATATTTTTCAGCATATTTTTCATTGAAAACAGTTGAAGTCCCTGAAAATGCAGTTTTCTCGGTTATAACCCCTCTTTTTCGCAGTTTTTACAATTTTGGCCCAAATTGGAAAATTTTTGCAACTTTGGTCCTTTTTAAATTTGAAAAGCATTTTAAACCCTTGAAACGTACTTGGAACACTAGTAGTCCACTGTTTTACAGAAAAACACAGTTTTGGCCCTCCAAAACAGAAAATTTCGCATAATGGGCCCTATTGGGCCGAAATTGTCATTTTTAGCCCATTAAGCTTGAAATTTATATTTTTAATCCTCCAAATGAGTATATTTCCAGAAAATATTTTATTGAAACTGTTTTGACACTCCTCATCTATCAGAATTCGTGATATGTCATTTTGGGCCCTTTAACTTTATATTTTTAACATTTTATGTCCAAAAATTGAGTTTTTAGCCCAAATAAAATGTTATTAAGCCATTTAGCTATTTTTCTTGGAACACTTTGTATGTAGAAATATATTTGATGCTAGTATCATTTAACATAAAGTATATCTCGATTTTTAGGGGTTAATGGCAAGATCCAACATTATAAACACACAAAAACACCCACATAAGCATAGAATCATACAAGGCATACAAAAACACATATAGATCTACAATTTCACTTGTATTCCCCCCCCCCCCCCCCCCCCACAAAACTCATAAAAATAGAAAATAGGGGGTATGAAGCTCACCTTAGGGTGTGATTTCGGTTTTTGAAGAAAAGATGGAAGAAAACTTGGTGATTTTTGGCCTTAGCACCCTTTTCTTGAAGATCTCGAGTTTGATGTGCTTCTAGGATGTAAGATCACGATTTTGGCATGGATTAGGAAAAGATTTTGATGACAAAAAGAATCTAAGTCATAGATCCAAGTATAATCTTACCTTAGATGAAGAATTTGTGGAAATATCCTCTTGAAAGCTTCCTAAATTTCGAGATCTTTGAGTGGAGAGGGAGGAAGTGTTCTTGAGTGTTCTTGAGAGAGTTTGAGAGATATTTGTGTATGTGTGTGTGTGTTTCGGCCGAGAGTGAAGGAGGGAAAAGAAGAGAAGTGATCCTTGATGAGATAGGTGCTTGGAAGTATGAGTTCCATGCATGGATATTCAATGAATAAAAATGAGGTGGCAATCCAAAGTCAACTCCTCCTTTATCCTTGGGCTTGGGCCGAAAATAGAGAGGGAAGGAAAGATTTTTGGGCTTTTTGCCTCTAGGCCCAATATTAAAGTTAGTTTGGGTGATCATTGGCCCTTTAAAATAAAATTGTGACTTTTATTCTTCATTAAGCTAGATTAGGTTAATTATGGATCAAGGCTTTTAATTCATTTCATTTTAGGCCCACAATGGTCCAAAATGTTAAAATAAATTATTGTGGGTCCAATTAGAGCCCAATTAGGGTTCTAAGCCCATGATAGTCAAATTGGAAGCTTATTGGTCCATTTGGGCCCAATAAGGAAGTTCTAGTCCAAAGTGGACCTAAACAAGAACTTCTAGGGTTTCCAATTGTTTGATGACTATTTGTAGCACTTGTATGATGTATTTGATTGACGTTTTTGATGTCATAATAGTAGGTATCACACATGCTCTTAAGTTTTTGATTCACATTAACTTGAGTGTATAGATTACATGACACAAAATTTCCAGTTGTGACATCATCCCCCCGTTAGAGGGAATTTCATCCCGAAATTCTGTTTGAAAGCTAGATTTGAGAATGCTAGAATAGGTGAGGGTACTTTTGCTTCATTTGGTCTTCGCGTTCCCACGTGAATTCTGGCCCACGCTTTGCGTTCCACCGTACTTTCACGATCGGGATGCGACTTTGCTTAGTACGCTTCACCTCCCTGTCCATGATTTCGATTGGTTCTTCAACGAGCAGGAGATTCTCATTGATTTCGATTTTGTCAAGAGGAATGACAAGGGTTTCATCTGATAGGCACTTCTTCAGATTAGAGACATGAAACACGGGGTGTACACCGTTTAGCTCTGCGGGTAGTTGCAGTCTGTAGGCTACCGGACCTATTCGGGCGACGATTTCGAAAGGTCCAATGTATCGTGGGTTTAGCTTTCCCCATTTTCCGAAACGTATAACCCCTTTCCAGGGTGAGACTTTCAACAGTACTCGATCACCGACCTGGAATTCTAAGGGCTTTCGCCGTTTGTCGGCGTAGCTCTTTTGTCGGTCACGCGATGCTTGCAATCGAGCTCTGATCTGAACGATCTTTTCCGTGGTTTCGCGAATGATCTCCGGTCCCGTTAGTGCCTTGTCCGACGTATGTGTTCTTGCTAGCTGGGTATCACCTACTTCAGCCCAACATAACGGTGATCTACATTTACGTCCGTATAATGCTTCGAAAGGAGCCACCTTGATGCTCGAATGATAACTATTGTTATATGAGAACTCGATCAAAGGTAGGTGGGTATCCCAAGACTTCCCAAAGTCTATCACACATGCACGAAGCATGTCCTCAAGCGTTTGAATGGTTCGCTCACTTTGACCGTCCGTTTGTGGGTGATACGCGGTGCTCATGTCGAGATGAGTTCCCATTGCCTTGTGGAGTGATTGCCAAAAACGCGAAGTGAATCTACTGTCTCTATCCGAGATAATGGACACTGGTACTCCGTGGAGTCTCGCGATCTCCCGAATGTACAAACGTGTCAGCCTTTCCATCTTGTAGGTTTCTTTTATAGGCAGGAAATGGGCAGACTTCGTCAGTCGGTCGACTATTACCCATATGGTGTCCAGTCCGTCCGACGTCTTGGGTAGTTTGGTCACGAAATCCATAGAAATCCCCTCCCATTTCCACTCAGGGATTACCGGTTGCTGTAACAATCCTGAGGGTTTCTGGTACTCCACCTTTACTTTGGCGCACGTAAGGCACTTACTAGCGTAGGTCGCAATTTCTGCCTTCATGTTAGGCCACCAATAGTGTTGTTTAATATCCAAATACATCTTGTCTGCACCGGGATGAATGGAGTATCGCGTCTTGTGGGCTTCCTTCATAACAACCTCTCTAAATCCTCCGACTTTTGGGACCCAAATACGGTTCATGAAGTAGTATACTCCATCCTCCCTTGCTTCTAGATTCTTCTCCATCCCGCGTAATGCCTCGCTAGCTCTATTTTCCGTTTTCATTGCCTCCGACTGGGCTACCGCAATTTGAGTGGCTAGATGAGATTGAATGGTTATCGAGAGGGTTTTCGCACGGCGATTAGAGTACTCCTTCCGACTTAATGCATCAGCTACCACGTTGGCCTTGCCTGAGTGGTACTTGATTTCGCACTCGTAGTCGTTTAGCAATTCAACCCATCGTCGTTGTCTCATGTTCAGCTCCTTCTGGTTCAAGATGTGCTGGAGACTCTTGTGGTCCGTGAAGATGGTGCACTTCGTACCGTACAGGTAGTGCCTCCAAATTTTCAGAGCAAAGACCACGGCTCCCAATTCTAGGTCATGGGTCGTATAGTTTACTTCGTGCGTCTTTAGTTGGCGGGATGCGTATTCTATCACTCTTCCACGCTGCATGAGAACGCAACCTAAGCCCTGATTTGATGCGTCACAGTAGACTACAAAATCTTCTGTTCCTTCAGGTAGGAATAGTACAGGAGCGCTACAGAGAGCTTGCTTCAAGGTCCGAAACGCAATCTCTTGTTTGTCTGTCCATTTGAATGGTACGCCCTTTTGCGTAAGCGAGGTAAGTGGTTTGGCGATCTCAGAGAAGTTTTGAATGAATCTCCTATAGTAGCCTGCTAGGTGTAAGAACTGACGAATTCTGTGGGCGTGGACGGGGTTGCCCATCCTTCCACAGCTTTGACCTTAGAGGGATCCACATGAATTCCGTCTTGGCTAACTACATGGCCTAGGAAGTTCACATTCCGGAGCCAGAACTCACACTTAGAGAGTTTGGCGTAAAGCTTTTCCGATCGCAGAGTTTCTAGGACTTGTCGGAGATGTTGGCCATGCTCTTCTTTGCTTCGAGAATAGACGAGGATGTCATCGATAAGCACAATGACGGAGTTGTCGAGGAACGGTCGACAGACTCAATTCATTAGGTCCATAAATGCGGCAGGTGCATTTGTTAGACCGAATGGCATTACGACGAATTCATAATGTCCGTAGCGGGTTCGGAAAGCGGTTTTAGGAATATCCTCTTCCCGGACTTTGAGTTGGTGGTATCCGGACCGTAGATCTATTTTAGAAAAATAACTAGCTCCTTGGAGCTGGTCGAATAGATCATCGATTCGTGGGAGTGGGTAGCGGTTTTTAACAGTGAGTTTATTTAACTCTCTGTAATCGATGCACATTCTGAAAGATCCGTCCTTCTTTTTGACAAAGAGCACTGGAGCTCCCCATGGCGAGTAGCTAGGTCGGATAAATCCCTTGTCCAGAAGCTCACTGAGTTGGCTAGACAATTCCTGCATTTCAGCAGGAGCCAATCGATAGGGTGATTTAGTGAGAGGAGTTGCTCCTGGAACGAGGTCGATTCGAAACTCAACCTGTCTCTCTGGGGGTACTCCCGGAAGATCTTCAGGAAACACGTCTGGAAATTCACACGCTACCGGAATATCTTGGATGTTAGTTTCTTCCTTGGACTTATCCACTATGTGAGCCAAGAACGCCAAGTTGTTCTTTAGTAGATGTTTTTGTGCCTTGATGCACGAGATGAGGCGAAGATTCATGCTGGGTTTGTCTCCGTAAATTACTAGGGTTTCGTGATTTGGGAGACGAAGGCGAACGGCCTTCTCGTGGCACATAATCTCAGCATGGTGGGGGCTTAACCAATCCATGCCGATAATCACATCGAAACTCCTAATTGACACTGGCATTAGGTCTATTCGAAAGACGTGTCGGTTAAGGGTTAGGGTACATCCGATGTAGATTTCCCCAGTGGATTCGGTTTTCCCATTGGCCATTTCCACCGTATAGGTTTCATTTAGCTTCTGGGGTTGTTGTTTTAATAAATGTTTATACTTCTCGCTTACGAAACTTCGCTCTGCTTTAGGTGTCAAATAAGATGCATGCATAAGTGTGGTTTAGGAGAAACGTACCAGTCACAACTGCCGGGTCCTGAACTGCCTCACCCTGACCCATAGTCAGCATCCTTCCTGCTCCCTTGTTTCTTGAATTGTTGTTGTTAGGGCAATCTCGTCGGAAATGCCCCGTCCTTCCACACCCGAAGCAGGTGTGGCTAGGCCCTGCATTATGGCCGCCGACATTGGTGTTGTTGTTATTGCGGTGGTTGTTTTTGTTGTTGTTGTTGTGGTGGTTGTTTCCCTAATTTTGATTCTGGGGAGGATAAGTCCTGCAGTATCTTGCAGTGTGTCCCCTTCGGTTGCAACTGGTGCAATGGAATTTGTCACAACTAGTGTTTTTAGCTAGGAAATTCTCTTCTCACATAAACATTATCCATTGTAAAAGCATATACTCTAAGTGAATACTATACTCTATTCTCATTCAAATATATCTCATATGCTCAAATAAGGGTTGGAAACCCTAGAAGTTCTTGATTAGGTCCATTTTGGACTAGGACTTCCTTATTGGACTCTATGGACCAATAAGCTTCCAATTTGACTATCATGGGCTTAGAACCCTTAAATGGGCTCTAATTGGACCCACATTAATTTATTTCAACATTATGGGCCATGTTGGGCCTAGAATGAAATAAATTAAGAGTTTTGAAACATGAATAACCTAAACTAGTCCAACAAAGGGTAAAAATCATATTATATTTCTTTTAGGTTAAAACTCATCCAACCTAACTTCTACATGGGCTAGAGGGCATAAAAGCCCAAAATTTTCCTTTTCCTTCTAAATTCTCGGCCCATGGCCCAAATCCAAGAAGAAATGAAGAAGGTTTGACTTTCAATGCCACCTCCTTATTCTCTCATGGATCTCCATGCACAAACACATGTTTCCATGCACATGTCACTTCACTCACTTCTCATTTCTCTCTTTCCCTTCCCTTGGCCGAGAATTTACACACACACACACATCTCACAAAAATCTCTCTAAATCACTCAAGACTTCTCTCTTCCTCTCCATTCAAAGTCTCGAAAATTTTCTTGTGTTTCAAGAGGATTCTTCAAGGTTATCATCATCCTTTGGTAAGTTTTTCCATGTCTAAGCTTCAAAACTCCCCTCTCACATGAGATCTCTTATTCTAAACAAGTTTCTTTGGTGATCATACTCCTAGAAAACTCCATAAACTCGAGATCTTCATCAAGGGGTGCTAGGGCCGAAAATCACCAAGTTTTCTTCCATCTTTTCATCAAAAACCGAAACCTTTAAACAAGGTGAGCTTCATACCCCCTATTTTATGTTTTTATGAGTTTTGTGGGGGGGGGGGGATACAAGTGAAAGTGTAGATCTATATGTGTTTTGTATGCCTTGTATGATTTCTATGCTTATATGTGTGTTTTTGTGTGTTTATAATGTTGGATCTAGCCATTAACCCCTAAATATCGAGATATACTTTATGTTAAATGATACTAGCATCAAATATATTTCTACATACAAAGTGTTCCAAGAAAAATAGCTAAATGGCTTAACAACATTTTATTTGGGCTAAAAACTCAATTTTTGGACATAAAATGTTAAAAATATAAAGTTAAAGAGCCCAAAATGACATATCACGAATTCTGATGGATGAGGAGTGTCAAAACAGTTTCAATAAAATATTTTCTGGAAATATACTCATTTGGAGGATTAAAAATATAAATTTCAAGCTTAATGGGCTAAAAATGACAATTTCGGCCCAATAGGGCCCATTATGCGAAATTTTCTGTTTTGGAGGGCCAAAACTGTGTTTTTCTGTAAAACAGTGGACTTCTAGTGATCCAAGTACTTTTCAAGGGTTTAAAATGCTTTTCAAATTTAAAAAGGACCAAAGTTGCAAAAATTTTCCAATTTGGGCCAAAATTGTAAAAACTGCGAAAAAGAGGGGTTATAACCGAGAAAACTGCATTTTCAGGGACTTAAACTGTTTTCAATGAAAAATATGCTGAAAAATATTAATTTCAATAATTTTTGGTGTTAAAATGTCAAGAAAAATGATTTAAGGACCAAACCGGAAAGTTATTTAATTAGAGGGTTGAAAAAGTAAATTTTACAAACAATGAGGGGCTGAAAACAGAAAACTTTCAAGGCTAATTCAATACACGCAACTTGATCAAATATTGGCACCGCGACTACCGACGAAATACAATACACAACAATACCAAAAATCGTTGTTAAACGAATTGGTTCGGTCTCGAACCAATAAAAATCCGAAACTACTAACGCGTCGATAACTCGATTCATACAAGTAACATTTGGGAATTCAATACACACGTAAGAGTGCACAGACGTCTACGCACCATCTTTGGGCCCCAAAGTGTAAAATCTTGTTTGTTGGGCCTAGCTAGCCCAATGACCTGATCTTAAGGCCCGAAGACATCAACCTTACGAGTTGTTGGGTCTTACATGATCCAACACAGCGTATAAGGACTTTCAATGGCTTGTATACTATTGGTCCCCAAGGGTCCTTTGGTATTGCTAGTAAAGTCGGTATTTTATGCGAGGCGGGTCAAGGGCCCCTCATACTCTTTTTTTTATCCCCAACCGGCTAATGGAGTTATCGAGGTCTTCGTGCCCTCTTTCTCTTCGGATGTGGGATTACCTGAAGTCAGGGCAATTGGATAACATGATTAGTACAGACGACGCCTACGGGGTCGTTAGTATAGTTATAAACAGGTCGTTTGTGTAACGCGTGTTTATAGCAATTTATCATGCGCAAAAATAATCCGACGTCGCCTGAAATTAATGACTTCGCACGCTGCAATGGTTTTATTTTCAACTTCGCGGAATTCAAAGAATTAGGAAAACATCGGGTTTTCCTAGGGTTTTACAATACATACGGTTTCGAAATGTACACAAGTTTAATGAACATTTTTTTTTCAACTATAGAAACAAACAAGCATACTTATGGATCTTCACAAACGTTTCCAAAAACTCTTTTCAGAAAATATCGGATTTTCTGGTGGTTTTCAAACAATACAAAACATTGGATTTCAAATACTACTTATGAACTCACCAACATTTCATATGTTGACGTTTTTCAAAATACTTGTATTCTCAGGTAACAGATAAAGTGATGGAAGGGTTGTACTCCATGATGTTTTGCTGTGTGTTAATTAGTATCGAACAATTCTACTTTTGAGAATGTAATGTTTTGAGACAATGTAATGGATGTAAACCCCTTAATCTCCAAGAAGGGAACCTCAACTGAATCTATGCAATAGTCGTAGAGTTATAGGAGTAATTGGTATGTTATTTGTTTCTAGTATTCATAGCCCATCGTGCAATACGCTATAGACGAGTATCATTAGCCAGGAAACCCTATCTCCCTAGTCAAGGAATAGTCGGGTGGCTCGACCCAGAGGAAGAACCCCAGGAGGGACACGAAGTAGAACTCACAGGTGAACCCGCTGAGTCAATAGTGGACCTCGAAGAGGAAGAGTCGGAGGGCAATGACGATGACGACACGGATGTAGAATCCAATGACATCAATCCTCCATGTAAATCCAGGGCACCGACTTATAGTGTGGGCCCCGGTGACCCCATGCCCCCTCGGGCACCTGATATTTGGGGATAGAGTCACCAGTAGGGAATACGACCACACTACAGTAAGAGCTGAGGTCTCTTTAATTTTAGCCACAGAGGACCAGCTGACCGGGCCCTCCCAGTCGTGGTCCGACGCACCCGAGGTATTGATAACCAAGCTCAGGACACCCCAAATCGAACGGAACAAATGCGGTTTGCTATTGAGAGATGAGAGGCAAACATTGGAAGTGAACGGAGACTCCCAAGCGAGACAGTTAGTGTGAGAAGTACGATTGCAAGCTACCGAACAACAAGTAGCTCGTCTCCGAGGTGCATCCACTTCATCAGCACCACCACCAGACACTTCGCGCCACAATTAGGATCAGCCTTTCTTTTCCCCTACTATCCGACATGACTCCCTTTCGTGTACTGAGATGGTACTTACCCCTGAAATAATTATGTGCTATATTGATTTCATATTACTGCAAAGACTCAATTATATGCACAAGCGAACCCTCGAAACCACTAGATACTTAAGGATCTCGAAACTAAAACAACCCGTATAATCTAAGGATAGACGTAACAATCGTGCCAAATCTGTGATCACCTACTACCGCAAATACATCATAGGGATGTAGATGGAGGCAGTAAGAATTATACAACAAGATGCAAAATTTATAGAGTACAACCAGGAATGACGATCATTACTTACGATCTGGGTTATCAACGTGCATCAGGAAAATGCTATCCCGCAAGAATAACAAGCACACCCGCGAGACACCACTCCTGCAGATGGACTCTGCTATATTTCAAGCTGCCGTAATGGCAGCAGTAACAGCTGCTATGGCACAGATCAATGCAAACAACCCTAATGGAGGCAGGAATAGCATTGACAACTCCGGCCAAAGGAACAAACATGGAAACCAACAAGTGACAACCTGTCAAGGAACTCCAAACCCCAAGCTTAAGAGCAGGAAGATGAGGCCTGGAGGTAAGAGAAAGGGACAACACACTCAAGGGTTCTCAAGGGAGCAACGTGTTGTTGCTGTTCATGCGAGCACGACCCCTATTACACCAGCAACCAGGAGACCATATGCTGGAAACCTTCCAAAATGCAACCAGTTCAAATTCCATCATAATGGAGCCTGCAGGGAGATGCATTGTAACAAATGCAACCGAAAGAATCACATCGCCAAATTCTGTAGAACTTATCCATGCCAGAATCGTCAGCCAAATGAAAACGACAACAATCGCAACAACCCTAACAACAACACCAATGATGAGACCAGTCGCACCTGCTATAGGTGTGGAGGAACTGGTCACATCAGGCGCAATTTCCCTAGGGATAACAATCGAGGAGCAGAAGGATCAGAAATAGTCCTGACCTTGGGTCAAGGCGAAGCAATCCAAAACCCAACGGTTGTTACTGGTACGTTCCCACTTGACAACTCTTTCGCTTACCTCTTATTCAATGGTAAATCTGAGTGAAGTTTCGGTTAGTAACAAATCCAAACACTTACTAAAACAAGATCCCCAAAGCTAAGCTAAGCCTTTTCAATGGACATGGCCAATGGGAAAAACCGATTTAACCTAGGGTACTTATGTGGAGTACACCTTAACACTACACAGCCATTCATTACAAATAGATTTCTTGCCGATAAATATTAGGAGTTTTAATGTGATAATCGTCATGGTTGGGTTAAGCCCCCACCGTGCCGATACTATGTGTCGCGAGAAGGCCGTTTGCCTTCACCTTCCTAATCACGAAAACTCTAATAATCCATGGTGATAAACCTAGCGCCAATCCTCTTCCTATCTTGTGCATCAAGGCGCAGAAGTGCCTGCACCAGAAGAACTACGTTCTCCTCACTCATGTTGTGGACAAGACCGAAGAAGAGGTAGGCATACAAGGTATTCCAGTAGCATGTGATTTTTCCAAATGTGTTTCCTGAGGAACTTTCAGGAATATCCCAGAGAGACAGATCGAATTTCGAATCAACCTCATATCGGGAACCACATCAATTGCCAATTCACCCTATAGGTTGACTTCCGCCAAAAAATTCACAAGTTATCCTGTCAACTGAGTAGAATTGTTGCGCAAATGATTCATTAGACCAAGCTTCTCATCCTAGAGAGCTCCGGTCTTGTTTTTCAAGAAGACAGATCCCTCCGAAGGTACATCGATTTTAGGAAATTGAATAATCTCCCTATTAAAAGTCGATACCTACTTCCACGGACTGACGATCTATTTGGCCAGCTCCAAGGAGCTCGTTACTTCTTTAAAATGGATCTAAGAATCGGTTATCATCAACTCTGAGTCCGAGAAGGCGACATTCCAAAACTGCATTCCGAACTTGTCGCGACCATTTCAAATTCATTGTGGTACCCTTCGGTCTAACGAATGCTCCCACGGTATTCATGGACCCTACAAACCGAGTTTTCCCAACCATTCCTAGTCGTCCTTTTCATTATTTTCATCAATAACATACTCATCTACTCTCGAGGCGAGAACAAAACACTAACATCTTCTACGACCGGCCTTGGAAGCATCAAAACTGGGAATGTCGCGATGAAAGCAATACCTGGATGGATAAAACTCTCGAAGTCGAAAGACGAAGCTTTTTGTTTTAAGAGTTGAGTTGGGCGTTATCTGGGTGATCGTCCATAGGTTAACCCAATCTGCCCATTCCCTTCCAATACAAAAATCAAACAAGATGGAAGGATTAGCTTGGATCTATATCCAAGAGATCGTGAGACTCCATGAAATATCGGTATCTACTATCTCGGATCGAGATAACAGATTTTCTTTAAGACTATGGCAGTCACTTCAGAGGGCTATGGGAACATCACTAGACATAAGCGTTGCTTACCACCTTCAAACCAATAGCCAAAGTGAACGAACCATTTGACCACTTAAATTCATGCTACAAGTCTAGGTGTTTGAGTTCAACAAGTCAGGGGATACCCGGTTTCCCTTGACTAAATTCTCATACAATAACAGTTATCACACAAGCGTCAAGATTGCTCGTTTCGAAACTCTTTATATTCATAAATGCATATCACTCGCCAGTACTCTCATGAGACCAGAAACCATTTGCGAAACAACAGAGAAAATAATCCAAATCAAAGCTTGACTTCAAACATCGCGAGACCGACATAAGAGCTATTCTGACAAGCGGCGTAAGCCATTGGGGTGTTAAGTCGGGAATCGTGTTTTATCAAATGAATATCAGATGAGACTCTTATCATTCCTTTACAAGGAAATCGAAATAAACAAGAGTCTCTTGTGCATCGAAGAACTAGTCGATGTATTGGATAAGAAATAAAGCATACAAAACAATGCCGCATTCTGATTGTGAAGGTTCGATGGAACGCTAAGCATGGACCGAAATTCACATGGGAAACGCGAAGATCAGATGGAGTACCTATTCTCTCATTCATGAACCTATCTTTCGAAGGAATTTCGGGACGAAATTCCCTCTAACGGGGGGATGATGTCACAACTAGCATTTTTAGCTAGGAAATTCTCTTCTCACATAAACATTATCCATTGTAAAAGCATATACTCTAAGTGAATACTATACTCTATTCTCATTCAAATATATCTCATATGCTCAAATAAGGGTTGGAAACCCTAGAAGTTCTTGATTAGGTCCATTTTGGACTAGGACTTCCTTATTGGACTCTATGGACCAATAAGCTTCCAATTTGACTATCATGGGCTTAGAACCCTTAAATGGGCTCTAATTGGACCCACATTAATTTATTTCAACATTATGGGCCATATTGGGCCTAGAATGAAATAAATTGAGAGTTTTGAAACATGAATAACCTAAACTAGACCAACAAAGGGTAAAAATCATATTATATTTCTTTTAGGTTAAAACTCATCCAACCTAACTTCTACATGGGCTAGAGGGCATAAAAGCCCAAAATTTTCCTTTTCCTTCTAAATTCTCGGCCCATGGCCCAAATCCAAGAAGAAATGAAGAAGGTTTGACTTTCAATGCCACCTCCTTATTCTCTCATGGATCTCCATGCACAAACACATGTTTCCATGCACATGTCACTTCACTCACTTCTCATTTCTCTCTTTCCCTTCCCTTGGCCGAGAATTTACACACACACACACACATCTCACAAAAATCTCTCTAAATCACTCAAGACTTCTCTCTTCCTCTCCATTCAAAGTCTCGAAAATTTTCTTGTGTTTCAAGAGGATTCTTCAAGGTTATCATCATCCTTTGGTAAGTTTTTTCATGTCTAAGCTTCAAAACTCCCCTCTCACATGAGATCTCTTATTCTAAACAAGTTTCTTTGGTGATTATACTCCTAGAAAACTCCATAAACTCGAGATCTTCATCAAGGGGTGCTAGGGCCGAAAATCACCATGTTTTCTTCCATCTTTTCATCAAAAACCGAAACCTTCAAACAAGGTGAGCTTCATACCCCCTATTTTCTATTTTTATGAGTTTTGTGGGGGGGGGGGGGGAATACAAGTGAAAGTGTAGATCTATATGTGTTTTGTATGCCTTGTATGATTTCTATGCTTATATGTGTGTTTTTGTGTGTTTATAATGTTGGATCTAGCCATTAACCCCTAAAACTCGAGATATACTTTATGTTAAATGATACTAGCATCAAATATATTTCTACATACAAAGTGTCCCAAGAAAAATAGCTAAATGGCTTAACAACATTTTATTTGGGCTAAAAACTCAATTTTTGGACATAAAATGTTAAAAATATAAAGTTAGAGGGCCCAAAATGACATATCACGAATTCTGATGGATGAGGAGTGTCAAAACAGTTTCAATAAAATATTTTCTGGAAATATACTCATTTGGAGGATTAAAAATATAAATTTCAAGCTTAATGGGCTAAAAATGACAATTTCGGCCCAATAGGGCCCATTATGCGAAATTTTCTGTTTTGGAGGGCCAAAACTGTGTTTTTCTGTAAAACAGTGGACTGCTAGTGTTCCAAGTACGTTTCAAGGGTTTAAAATGCTTTTCAAATTTAAAAAGGACCAAAGTTGCAAAAATTTTCCAATTTGGGCCAAAATTGTAAAAACTGTGAAAAAGAGGGGTTATAACCGAGAAAACTGCATTTTCAGGGACTTAAACTGTTTTCAATGAAAAATATGCTGAAAAATATTAATTTCAATAATTTTTGGTGTTAAAATGTCAAGAAAAATGATTTAAGGACCAAACCGGAAAGTTATTTAATTAGAGGGTTGAAAAAGTAAATTTTACAAACAATGAGGGGCTGAAAACAGAAAACTTTCAAGGCTAATTCAATACACGCAACTTGATCAAATATTGGCACCGCGACTACCGACGAAATACAATACACAACAATACCAAAAATCGTTGTTAAACGAATTGGTTCGGTCTCGAACCAATAAAAATCTGAAACTACTAACGCGTCGATAACTCGATTCATACAAGTAACATTTGGGAATTCAATACACACGTGAGAGTGCACAGACGTCTACGCACCATCTTTGGGCCCCAAAGTGTAAAATCTTGTTTGTTGGGCCTAGCTAGCCCAATGACTTGATCTTAAGGCCCGAAGACATCAACCTTACGAGTTGTTGGGTCTTACATGATCCAACACAGCGTATAAGGACTTTCAATGGCTTGTATACTATTGGTCCCCAAGGGTCCTTTGGTATTGCTAGTAAAGTCGGTATTTTATGCGAGGCGGGTCAAGGGCCCCTCATACTCTTTTTTTTATCCCCAACCGGCTAATGGAGTTATCGAGGTCTTCGTGCCCTCTTTCTCTTCGGATGTGGGATTACCTGAAGTCAGGGCAATTGGATAACATGATTAGTACAGACGACGCCTACGGGGTCGTTAGTATAGTTATAAACAGGTCGTTTGTGTAACGCGTGTTTATAGCAATTTATCATGCGCAAAAATAATCCGACGTCGCCTGAAATTAATGACTTCGCACGCTGCAATGGTTTTATTTTCAACTTCGCGGAATTCAAAGAATTAGGAAAACATTGGGTTTTCCTAGGGTTTTACAATACATACGGTTTCGAAATATACACAAGTTTAATGAACATTTTTTTTCAACTATAGAAACAAACAAGCATACTTATGGATCTTCACAAACGTTTTCAAAAACTCTTTTCATAAAATATCGGATTTTTTGGTGGTTTTCAAACAATACAAAACATTGGATTTCAAACACTACTTATGAACTCACCAACATTTCATATGTTGACGTTTTTCAAAATACTTGTATTCTCAGGTAACAGATAAAGTGATGGAAGGGTTGTACTCCATGATGTTTTGCTGTGTGTTAATTAGTATCGAACAATTCTACTTTTGAGAATGTAATGTTTTGAGACAATGTAATGGATGTAAATACTATCAGTTGTAATATTCAAATGTTGGTGACGAATGATGTTATGTTTCATGTATATTCATTGTGATGGTATTCAATTGAGTCACAATAGCTCCCGGACGTTTCCGCCGTCTGGTTCGGGGGTGTGACAGAATTCGCTGCATTCGCCGTGATGATGGAGACCGCACTTATTACATTTGGGAAGATTACCGGAATAGGGTCTTGAAGCATTTGAAGCAGCTGAGGCTGGAGCATGTGGTGTGGCTGGGACCGGTGCGGTGACAGCGTTAACTGCCACTGTCTGCTGCTTTTTAGAGGTCTCGGGGCCCTGACGTCCCTTCCTCTTGTTGTTCTTCCCTTTCTTGCCATCACCCTCCTTTTTCTTCTCAGCCTCCACTGGCTTCTCGCCCTTCTTGTTGTTATGATCATACAACCTCTTCGCCAATCTCTTCGCACTGTCAAACATTTCAGGGTTCGCAGCTATCACATTCCCTTGAATGGGTGATGTCAGTCCCCAGATGAATCGCTCAATCTTATTTCCTTCTGATGTGATCATACCCGGGCACAGCAGAGATACTTCACTAAATCTTGATATGTAGGCATCGATATTCGCATTCTGCACAGTGAGGTTCCATAGCTCTTGCTCCATCTTTTGTATTTCGCCTCGTGGGCAGTACTCAGCCATTAACATTTCTTTCATTTCTGCCCATGGTATAGAGTTGGCTACAGGGAGCGTCATGGCTTCCACGTGTCCGTTCCACCAAGTGAGTGCTTGGTCCACAAAAGTGCAGGCCGCGAACTTCACCTTCATCTGCTCGGGGCAATCGCATATCTCGAATACCGACTCCACCTTCTCGATCCATCGCTTCAGAGTGATCACCCCTCCAGTGCCGTTAAAAGTTCGTGGTTTGGCGTTCGTGAAGTCCTTGTAGGTACATGTTTTGGTAGATCCTTGGTTCATCCCATTGTTCGAACTTCCGGCGCCTTGCCCGTTGACTCCTCCATTATTCCCCTGATGGAGTTGTGCCGTAGCTGCGGTGACCGCAGCAGACACGGCTGCCTGGAATGTAGTGGAGTCAATTTCGGGTGGAGTTGGTCCTGGGTTTCCGCGAGTAGGTCGGAGAGGCATCTTTCTGTCACGAAACGGAAAGATGTTGAGTGTATGTGGTTTCCGTGAGGTTGTGGTCCTACTGACTAGGTATATGGCACGAACTTAAGTACTTCTATCATTTAGCATACAATCATAGATTCGCAACACATAGCAAACACATAAAAGTTCACCAATATTATCCTATGCCTCTTCCACTATTGCAGACTAAACAAACGTTCTCTTTTTGGTGATAAAGGGTATAGTTTTAGGTTCCCTAGCTATCCCGATCTCACCAGGACGTGTGTTAGTTTTACTTTGGAGAGAATGTAGTTGATCAGGCTAGATCCACTCCTTGGTATCACTAAGAACAGTCCCGAATTAACCGAGATACTAGCATTATTGTGTTTGGTTCGGCGTTATGTTCCTATTCCTAATGCAAGTAAGGGTGTTTTATTTACTTGTTTTGTTCAAAGTTATGTTAGTCCCTCTTTTTGGTTTATAGTTGCATATCAATGTGTGGCTCGACATGCTAGTTCACTGTAAACAAAGCTCTGATACCAACCTGTCACACCCCCGAACCAGACGGCGGACACGTCCGAGGGCTGTCGTGACTTAATTGAATACTGTAACATTGAATATATATGAAACGTAACAATATTCGTCACCATGCATTAATATAATACAACCGATAAAGTTTACATGAAGTACATTGTTTAAACATTACATTCCCAAAAATAAATTGTTCGATTCGTTAATAAGTAAACTGCAAGCCATCACTGAGTACATTTTCCTTTGATTCACTGGTTACCTGAGAATACAAGTATTTTGAAAAACGTCAACATGTGAAATGTTGGTGAGTTCATAAGCGGTATTTGAAAAGCAATGTTTTGTATCATTTTGAAAACCATCAGAAAATCCGATATTTTCTGAAAAGAGCTTTTGAAAACATTTGTGAAGATCCATCAGTATGCTTGTTTGTTTCTATAGTTGTAAGAAAAAATGTTCATCAAAATTGTGTACATTTTGAAAAACCGTGTGTATTGTAAAACCCTAGGAAAACCCGATGTTTTCCTAATTCCTTGAATTCCATGAAGTTAAAAATAAAACCATTGCAGCGCGTGAAGTCATTAATTCCAGGCGACGTCGGATTATTTTTGCGCATGATTAATTGCTATAAACACGCGTTACACAAACAACCTATTTATAACTATACTAACGATCCCGTAGGCGTCGTCCGTACTAATCACGTTATCCAACCGCCCTGACTTCGAGTAATCCCACATCCAAAGAGAAAGACGACACGAAGACCCCAATGACTCCATTAACCGGTTGGGGATAAAAAAAAGGTACGAGGGGCCCTTGACCCGCCTCGCATAAAATACTGACTTTACTAGCAATACCAAAGGACCCTTGGGGACCAATAGTATACAAGCCATTGAAAGTCCTTTTACGCTGTGTTAGATCATGTAAGACCCAACAACTCGTAAGGTAGAAGTCTTCGGGCCTTAAGATCAGGTCATTGGGCTAGCTAGGCCCAACAAACAAGATTTTACACTTTGAGGCCCAAAGATGGTGCGTAGACGTCTGTGCACTCTCACATGTGTATTAAATTCCCAAATGTTACTTGTGTGAATCGAGGTATCGTCGCGTTAGTAGTTTCGGATTTTTATTGGTTCGAGACCGAACCAATTCGTTTAACAACGATTTTTGGTATTGTTGTGTATTGTATTTCGTCGGTAGTCGCGGTGCCAATATTTGATCAAGTTGCGTGGATTGAATTAGCCTTGAATGTTTTCTGTTTTCAGCCCCTCATTGTTTGTAAAATTTACTTTTTCAACCCTCTAATTAAATAACTTTCCGGTTTGGTCCTTAAATCATTTTTCTTGACATTTTAACACCAAAAATTATTGAAATTAATATTTTTCAGCACATTTTTCATTGAAAACAGTTTAAGTCCCTGAAAATGCAGTTTTCTCGGTTATAACCCCTCTTTTTCGCAGTTTATACAATTTTGGCCCAAATTGGAAAATTTTTGCAACTTTGGTCCTTTTTAAATTTGAAAAGCATTTTAAACCCTTGAAAAGTACTTGGATCACTAGTAGTCCACTGTTTTACAGAAAAACACACTTTTGGCCCTCCAAAACAGAAAATTTCGCATAATGGGCCCTATTGGGCCGAAATTGTCATTTTTAGCCCATTAAGCTTGAAATTTATATTTTTAATCCTCCAAATGAGTATATTTCCAGAAAATATTTTATTGAAACTGTTTTGACACTCCTCATCCATCAGAATTCGTGATATGTCATTTTGGGCCCTTTAACTTTATATTTTTAACATTTTATGTCCAAAAATTGAGTTTTTAGCCCAAATAAAATGTTATTAAGCCATTTAGCTATTTTTCTTGGAACACTTTGTATGTAGAAATATATTTGATGCTAGTATCATTTAACATAAAGTATATCTCGATTTTTAGGGGTTAATGGCTACATCCAACATTATAAACACACAAAAACACACATATAAGCATAGAAATCATACAAGGCATACAAAACACATATAGATCTACACTTTCACTTGTATTCCCCCCCCCCCACAAAACTCATAAAAACAGAAAATAGGGGGTATGAAGCTCACCTTAGGGTGTGATTTCGGTTTTTGAAGAAAAGATGGAAGAAAACTTGGTGATTTTTGGCCTTAGCACCCTTTTCTTGAAGATCTCGAGTTTGATGAGCTTCTAGGATGTAAGATCACGATTTTGGCATGGATTAGGAAAAGATTTTGATGACAAAAAGAATCTAAGTCATAGATCCAAGTATAATCTTACCTTAGATGAAGAATTTGTGGAAATATCCTCTTGAAAGCTTCCTAAATTTCGAGATCTTTGAGTGGAGAGGGAGGAAGTGTTCTTGAGTGTTCTTGAGAGAGTTTGAGAGATATTTGTGTATGTGTGTGTGTGTTTCGGCCGAGAGTGAAGGAGGGAAAAGAAGAGAAGTGATCCTTGATGAGATAGGTGCTTGGAAGTATGAGTTCCATGCATGGATATCCAATGAATAAAAATGAGGTGGCAATCCAAAGTCAACTCCTCCTTTATCCTTGGGCTTGGGCCGAAAATAGAGAGGGAAGGAAAGATTTTTGGGCTTTTTGCCTCTAGGCCCAATATTAAAGTTAGTTTGGGTGATCATTGGCCCTTTAAAATAAAATTGTGACTTTTGTTCTTCATTAAGCTAGATTAGGTTAATTATGGATCAAGGCTTTTAATTCATTTCATTCTAGGCCTACAATGGTCCAAAATGTTAAAATAAATGATTGTGGGTCCAATTAGAGCCCAATTAGGGTTCTAAGCCCATGATAGTCAAATTGGAAGCTTATTGGTCCATTTGGGCCCAATAAGGAAGTCCTAGTCCAAAGTGGACCTAAACAAGAACTTCTAGGGTTTCCAATTGTTTGATGACTATTTGTAGCACTTTTATGATGTATTTGATTGAAGTTTTTGATGTCATAATAGTAGGTATCACACATGCTCTTAAGTTTTTGATTCACATTAACTTGAGTGTATGGATTACATGACACAAAATTTCCAGTTGTGACAGCATAGGACCCATACGTGTAGCAAGGAAATCACAACCCCTAGGGTTTGTGGCTTTTGGTCTCCCGATATTATGTTATTTACCTGATGACTTGTATATACTCCAGTATGGTGGTGACAAGACGTGTTGCTTCTGGATCCATATCAGGATCAGGATCAGGATCGGGGTCGGGAGATGGAGGGTTGGAGGTCGCTGGTAGCACCTGAGCCCGTGGTTCAGAGAGGGACCGAGGAGTTGGATGCCAGGATCCGGGAGATTATGCATGACGAGATTGTTGCGGCGTTCAGAGCGCAGCTGCTAGAGATATTTGGGTCGATTAAGACCGCGATGGTTGAGTACTTTGATGAGCGATATGCAGCTCTAGCAGAGACAGTTACCAATGCAGCCACTTCGGCTGTAACTACAGCAAGGGTTGGAGGAGGAGCCAGTAGGGCTTTCCAGTACCAGGACTTCGATAATACGAAGCCCCTGACGTTTGATGGTACACATGATGCGATTAGGGATATGAGGTGGTTATCTGACGTGGAGGGATGCTTCTACACGTGTTCATGTCCTGCTGACCAGAAGGTCAGGTGTGCCCTAAACCTATTGAGGCTTGGGGCAAAGGACTGGTGGAGGTTGACGACATGGTCGTATACCGATGATCAGAGAGCTGCTGTTATTTGGGAGCAGTTCCGAGATATGTTCCGCACCCGCTATGTTCCACACGTTGAGCGGGAGCTGCTTGCTCAGGAGTTTTTGACATTAAGATAGGATGGGGAGTCTGTGATGGAGATTACCTGTATGTTCACGGAGAGGGCTATGTTTTGCCCAAAGTTTGCTTTAGAGCTGTCTCAGATGACTCGTTATCTGAGTATGCTCAAGACTGATATTCGACAGTTTGTGTCTACGCAACGATGTGATACCCTCCTGGATCTTTAGGAAGCCACGAGGCAGCGCGAGTTGGAGTTAGAGCTGCAGCTGAAGGAGCAACGTCAGGCACCGACATAGTCTTAGCCAACGCCTAAGCGGTTTAAGACCGTTAATAATCGGGCTAGGAGTCAGCAGAGCCGCACTTGTGGAAAGTGTGGCAAGGGTCATTCGGGAGTTTGTGGAGCAGGAGGTGGGTACCACAAATGTGGCAAGGAGGGGCACTATGCCAAGGACTTCCGTTAGTTCACCCCTCCAACAGATATGAGGATTTGTTACCAGTGTTATCAGGTTGGTCATGTAAAGACCAACTGTCCGCAGATCGCCGCCGAGCCGACGCAGGGTCCCGCGCTAGCTACTATGAGGATTGGAGATGAGAGGCCAGTCAAGGTGGAGCCTCGAAGACTCAGGGTTGCGCCTTCCAGCTCATGGCCGAGGAGGCCATGGCGGCACCGGATGTGGTTGCTCGTACGTTTCTGTTTTCTGTATCAGTTATTGTTTTTGTGATATGCTTATTGAATGTACCTATGATTAGGTATGTTTTTAATGAATTCTTTGCCTGCTCTGGTATTATTTGACTCGGGGGCGAGTCGGTCATTCGTATCTCGGGTTTTCAGTAGAGGGTTTGGTGTGCCGATAGAGGACCTTGAGTGCCCGTTGCAAGTCTCAATCGCCAACAAGCACGGGGTTTCAGCTTCTTCGGTCAAACGGGGATGCGAGTTGGAGATTTTCGGGGTGCCTTTCCCGATAGATTTGATTCCTGTTCCCATGGGGGAAGTATGCGTGATCGTAGGGATGGATTGGCTTAGTTGATTTGGCGCCGTGATCAATTGTGATGGGCAGCGAGTGGTTGTTCGTGATAGGTTTTAGCCATAAGAACATCCTATGTGCTCATGCAAACCCTAATGCTTGGATCTAGGTTTCTCTATTGAACATGCAATGTATCCAAGACTTACAATCTTAGATCTAACATCTTATGAACTAAAAGTAGGGTTTAGAGAATTACCTTTAATTGTCATATAGCAATAATAATCTCAAATCCTCCTTGTAATGACTTTAGAAAGCTTAGAGTCACAAGTGTCACTCCTCTAAGGGTTCACAAACACCAAGAGCAAGAGGATGATGAATAAGGAGAGAGGAGGCTGCCCAAGAACGTCCAAAACCCTATTGGAACTCTTAGCCACGTTTTTGGGGCTTAAGGGTACTATATATACATGTAGGCTATTAGGGTATCCCTTGGACGATTTCTAATGGGTTTCCCCATAGAATTCGTCCAACCTATTATTCCAAGGTGATCCATACCCCAAATGCAATTATCTTATAATTACAGTTCCAGTCCCTTAAGTTTAATTAATCTCTTTTAGCCACAAAATTAATTATCAATTAATTCTTGACTAATATTAATTAAGCAATATGATTTCTCCTTTAATATATTATTCTCATAATATATTAATAAATCATAATTAATCCTTTCTCTCCATAATTCATCCTATCAAGTTGCTTTGGTGATGGAAACCTAAAAGGACCATGCACCATCGGTCAAGTACATACCAAAATAGTTATGGACTTAGACACTAATCCAACAGTCTCCCACTTGGATAAGTGTAATAACTATTCTGCGTATGACTTCAGATCCTGATCTGCAATCATAGCTTTCAAAATCCGCTGTCAACTCTGATCTTATCAGATACGCGTCCTTTAGATAAGGGATTATATATTCCTCCATTCTAGATATCGTATAGACTGAGACATGGATTAAATCATTCTCTCATCTATGTGTTGTTTCCTAATTTCCGATTTATGATGATTGACAACAGACTACAATTGAACACATCAAATTAGTCTCGGCTTGGCCAAGCGCTTAGGTGCCATCACTAAATCATCGAGGGGCCCATAGATATCGCTTTCATCCTAATTTGGATAAAAGGAACGGATAAACTTTGATTCAATGCTTGCTTCCACTCTCTCACCAAATCACACACAACAATATGTTTTATGACACCAAGTTTCTGGTGCTTTTACATATTATCAATGTGTAACCGACTCGCAAGATACAACTAACACATCTCAGTTTCAAGAATATAAGATATTATTGTCTCACCAATCACTCATGATAAAATCCATGAAGTGATCCAAGTGAGCGAGGGTTTAATCCAATACTCAAATCATATTCGTAAGCACTCATGAACGTTGCAGCAAACATTTGCTTATGTCTAATACACTTTAGACAATCCACACACCAGTTCACAACAATCTTCATTCATACCTACTTCCAACATATGAACGACCGTGGTCCATTCGAATAATTTGATTGTTCTGAACCAATTAAATTATTCAGGAAGTCAAAACATGCAAAGTGAAACACAAGAATAATACTATTCCCATATGGCCACAAACTCTGGGTATAAATAAAACATTTTATTTAATCACCTCATTGATTACTAATTATTTGTTGTTTCGGGTAATCAACTTCTTACTTGAATTATTACTACACTTGTCCCATGCTCTTAGCATGCACACAATGTTTACCTACAGTCCTTACTTTGTGAAATAGATCAAATGAACACATTTCCAATCATACTCATTTCACAACTCCCAATCCTTATCATAAGTATAAGAATATCAAATTTGTTACTTATGCTAGATTCTAACACTTTATGCAATGATTATTTCGTAAAGTCATAGCTCAAAATCATCAAGACTTGGCTAATCTCTATCAGAAACAATTTTATAGATATGATGTCTCTCAGTCAAAGTACATTCCTTTGAACATCCTTCTTGCATAATAGTTTCTAATCCAGATATATATTCTAAATATCCAACTCCCAATATGGAAACATTTCCATATTTGCCATATGACAACTCATTCTTAATAGAATCTTATCTATCCATAATAATGTCGATATGGTCCATCTAATACCATACGTCCAACTACTCACAAGCGACCAATCCTCAGCGAACTTTGGATTGTCCTTTGATAGTTGTTTAATTATCTTAGTCAAAACCGATTCTTGTCCTTTTTCCCTCTAAATGCGCTAGACATTTGGAAAATTTTAGAATGGTCAAATGATATAGCATCTACAATCGATCCTTTACCCGAAGCGTATGGGACACGATGCATAATGTCTTACATAAAGATACGATACTTTATTAAACTTCTGCCATAATATTTAATGTGTCACATTCTTACAATTCGAGCTATGAAGAGGTATGCCATAATCATAGTCGAAATTTCAGAACGCACTATGTATCCTTGACTAAATTTATTAACATTCCACAACCTAAGCCTTTAGATTTGAAATGAAGCATAATATTCTCTCCCTTAATTATAGCAAAACAACTATTCAATCCTTACGACTTTGTAAGGTATAACTCTTGTTTTCTATAATTAATATTGCTAACTTGCAATACTTGCCTTAATAATCATACAAACACAACATTTATGCTCCCACTATCATGATTAATATCATATAAGCATAACACTTATGCTCCCACTAGCTTTGACATGTATCCAGAAAACAAATTAACTTCCAGAAAACAATACCTATTGAATTTCTTAAGTTCATATTTCTAATACTTAATGCTTTGATAAGCTTCTCAAACTTATACACCTTTGCCTTAGATAGCTCATATGTGTGTCTAAACAATTCAGACTAATTGTCAAATCTCACAATTCAAATTATGGAAAGGGATACCGTAACCATAATCGAATTCGAGAATACAATTTTCACAATCACTATCTTCATAAAATCTCTCTTAGCGAAAGCATTTCCTCACAGTCATTTTCATGAAGGAGGGAATCTTATGACACTTAGATTTTAATGGTGTATGTGTTCCTATCCATGCGAATTTGTCAAAACCAAAGTTCGCGACAAATCCAAACTCATAAGGACCGAACTTTATCAATCTTGATTTCTTGCCTTATGGTAAGACGAGTGCCTACCATGTTTTCCAAGTAGTTAAGAAGCTCACCCTTTCCTATCAATGTACTTTTCATTGATCAAGGTGCTTGCCTTTTATGCGTTCAAATGTGTCACACCCCAAAACCAGAACGGCGGAAACATTCGGGGGTGGAGGACGTCATGTCAAGTATCATGAGATATGTATATGGTAAGCAAGTAATGAACAACCATTTAATTTAGAAAGAAAGTGTTTACAATGTATGTGTTCACAAAACATAGAAGTCATAAACAAATAACAAAACAAGACTTGAAGCTATAATGCTCCATCTTCTGAAGTCCCAGCACGAGTACCTGCCTAATAGTCTCCTGAGAATACAAGTTATTTGAAAGAGTTGATCAGCAATTAAGCTGGTGAGTTCATAAGATTTTAGTGATGTGAGTAAGCTGTAAAAATGTGGTTGAAAATGTATATGTAAAGTACTGTAAGCTGTAAGGTGTTGTTTTGTAAAGTTTTCCTGTTCCTCTAGAAAATCATATATTTCCTACTTAAAATGGGAGTTGAGTAAAATGACATTACAAGCCTTTCTATGCGTAATAAGTGGGTACAAGTTATATATACTTGGAGTAAACAAACAATCGATTATGCGCATCTGCCCTCAACCTACAACCCGACGGGGTACAGTAAGTAAGGCGGATAGCACATATTCCATTGGTTGTTAGATCGTTGTCATATATAACCTTGGTGTATTCACTTGTTACTCCTGGAGTTATTTGTAATGGTTCCTTTATATCTAATGCAGAGTTCCTTTTAAGAAAACCTATATTTCTTATAATAAAATATTGACTATGGTGATTACTTTTATAATAGTTTTGTTTATACTGTTGGGTTTTGAGAACTCTAACACTCCTAAGTGTACGTGCAACCCTAAATACCTTGTATCTATGTTTTATCTATTATACATGCAAATAAGAACTTCCAAGGTATTATCCTAATCTAGCATACAAAACAATGAGTGTAACAAGATAGAATACATACCTTTTTGATGTAGAATGTCTTCATGCTTTAAGAGCTTAGCCCCAATAGTGTGGAAGCCTCAAATGGAATCACAAATCACCAAAACACCTTGGAAGACTTTAGAGAATATGGATACTTGGTTCTCTCTAGTGAAATTGGCTAGCCCTTCTTAGTGTACCACACTAGTGCCAATTTCACCAACCAAGGACATATTTATATAGTGTGGAGGATTAGGGTTAAACCCTAATACCCATGACCTTTCATTTCCTAGGATCCATGGGTTAAACACTCCATGGACTATCCATGAAAGCTTAGCCCAACCTAAATGAACTTGGCCCATTCCATATATATAAGAGTCCATATTTAATTAGTTCCTTTTGATCACTTAATTAATTATAAATTAATTCTTGATCAATACTAATTAAATAATATGATTCCATATTAATATATTAGAACTTATAATATATTAATATTAATCATAAACATACTATTCTCAAAAGATTATCCATATAAATTGTGTCGGTGAAGTGAAACCCAAATTGACCATGCCGGGTCGGGTCAAGTACATACCAAATGTAGTTATGGACTTAGACATTAATCCAACAGTCTCCCACTTGGATAAGTCTAAAACTATTATTGCGTATGACTTCAAACCTAACTGGCAATCGTAGCTCCTAAAGCCGCTGTCGAACTCTGATCTTGTCAACGAACTTTTCCATTAGATAAGGGATCATATATTCCTCCATTCTAGATATCATATGGATTGAGACATGGATTATAATCATTCTCTCTGTCCATTCGTTGTTTCCCGATTTCCGATTTATGACGACTGACTAATTGAACAAATCAAATCAGTCCTGGCCCGGCCGAGCACTTCCATTTGTCATCATCAAATCATCGAGGGGCATACAGATATCGCTTTTATCCCGAAGGTAAAAGGAATGGATAAACTTCGACTCATATGGCTTGTTCTATTACTTGTTGAATCATACACAAAGGCACGTTTTATAGCACCGAGTTACCAAATGTGTTTTCGTGCAATCAATATACAACCAACTTATAGTAACAACTCATATCTCTAGGTTTGAAGAATATAAGATATTATCGTCTCATGATCACTCATGATAAAATCCATGAAGTGATTCCAATGAGCGTGGGTTGAATCCAATACTCAGAACTTATGAGCACTCATGAGTGTTGTAGCCCTTTGTCCAACACCTTAGACCTCTACAAGCCAACCCATGACAGTCTTAATTCATATCTACTTCCAACATATGACCGACTGTGGATGGTTTGAATAACTTGGTCATTCCGGAAGAATAACCTAGTTTATTCGGGAAGTCAAAACATGCAAAGTGAAACACAATAATAATTGAATCCAATATGGTATCAAAACCTATGAACATAAATAAAACACCTTTTATTTATCACCATATGATTACACATTATTCATTGTATACTGTTTCAACTATCAACTTTATACTTGAATTTAAAAAAATAGTTGTCCCATGCTCCATGCATGTACACTATGTTTTCTAAACACTAGTCATGCCACACACCAAGTATGCATACTATGTTTGTCTATGATCTTCACTTTGTGAACTAGATCAATTGAACATAACTTCAATGATCCTCTTTTCACAGTCCCAAATCCTTACTGCAAATGCAAGAATTCCAAATTCATTTCATTTACTGAAATCTGTTGGATTCTAAACTTATATGCATTGGTCCTCTTGTAATGATTATGCACAAAGTCAAAAAAACTTGACAACAATCATTACAGAGTATTCCAAAGGAGATCAGCTCCTTGGAAACATCCTTCTTGCATTAAGTTTCCTAATCTTAAACAGATTGAAAATTCTAAATTTGAAACATTTCCAGATTCCATTTTGACTATCACTTCTGAACAAGAGTTGCCTCCTTCCAGATTATGTCAATATGGTCCTTCTAGAATTATCACTATACTTCCAACTGTCCTTGAGTACCCAATCTTTGGTAAACCTTAGATCGTCCTCGACAATTGTTTAATCCTTTTAGTCATATCCAGTTCTAAACCTTTTCCCTTCTTAATGCCCCAGGCATTTGGAAAATTTTAGAAAGGATAAATATAGCACATGTAATCGATCCTATATCCGAAGCATATGGGAATCGATTCATGATGTCTCACATAAAGACTAAACGAGTCTTTTGGTATAATATTTCCATTTCAATTTGCCAAGTTCTCATAATTCAAATTATGAAAAGGGATTCCGTAATCATAATCAAATTTTAGAATGCAAATAATGAACTCATATACAAAATTTCCTTATGTTGAGCCATTCCAACATGAAATTCATATATATCCTTGACTAAATGATTAAAACCTCACGATCTAAGCTTATAGATTTGAGATGAAGTATAATTTCCTCTCCCTTAATTATAGCAAAAAACCTCTTTCCCAATTGAAACTTTTTGTTTTCTATAATTAACATTGCTAACTTGCAATACTTATTATAATTATCATGCTCCCACTAATATGATGATTATTAGCATAACACTTATGCTCCCACTAGCTTTGACATGTACTCAGAAATCAGCTGACTTTCTTACCAAAGTTCAGATTTCTAATACTAGATTGTTTTGATAAGACTTTATCAAAATCATATACCTTCCCTTAGATAGCACACCTGTGTGTCTAAACAATTATGAAGAGGGATGCCGTAATCATAATAGTTAGAACTTTTTGCCACTTCTCACAAGTCTAGGTTAGTGTGCCGGTAAACCACACATGCTCCACTAACGACTTTGAGAATGCAAATATCACAATTGCTATCTAGCTAAAATCTACTTAGTGAAAGTGTTTCCTCACCATCATTTTCATGAATCGGAGAGAAACCTTATGACACTTAGATTTAATGGTGTATGTGTTCTTATCCATGTGAATTGTCAAAACCATAGACACAAGACAGGATAATGACAAATCCAAACTCATATGGATTGAACTCAATCTTAAATTCTTGCCACCTAGCAGCTCAAGGGCCTGCCATTGCTTCCAAGTTGTTGTGCAACCAATTAAGAACTCTAAGAACTCATATGCAAAGCCAACTTTAACTGGAATGGGCACAGAATATGTCAACACGATAGGTTATAAACCTCAAGTCGTGTGCTAGTGAAGAACTTCAGGTTTTATTCTTGATTAGTTCTTGAGACTTTCAAGATCTTTAAGACTCCCACTGTCCTCTTTACTTATAAGACTCCCTTGTCAAACATCCAAGAGATAGTGTGGATTTTAACCAAGACAAACACTTCACACAATTGGCCTAAGTTGGTCTTTGTTTTATCCAAAACATCACAACTTACCAATTTCAAATGTACAAGAGTAGAAAGCTTTTACTCTTACATTTGACAAGTGTTTTAAACCTTCTTTAAGACATGTCACTCAAGTTACAATCTTGGAGTATGACTCTAAGACTTTTATTGGAACGAAGTATGACTCATCTTCTTGATTTAACCATTTCAACAATTCAAGTTCTTCTTCTTAGTCATAAGAATACACTAAGATTTACTTAGAGAACTAACTTTGATATGGTTTCTTAATCATTAAGATGATCACAAAAACTGATACTAAAGTACTCTCCCATCTTTTCAGATTTGAGAAACTTTTATCCTTCTGCCTAAGTTGATTCTTCTTATTCGCTCTGCCATACATTGGCACCTTTTCCAATGTCTCAGAGTTACACTGAAGGTTGTAAGTATAATCATGTTTACTGAGCTTTAGTAAACTATGACGAATTTTGTGGTGGACTTAATCAGTGCACAAGAATGTGTACTCGATCCCTTAGTCCTTCACTTGACTCACACATCCATGTGAACAAGTAATTAGTCTTAATTTTCCAATACTTGAAAGTTCTCATTCATCATGCTATACAACTTGCATGATTCCAAGTTCCGGTCCAATTGAAACTTGGGTGATGGGAATCTTTCCTTATTTGGTAAATTTAGACATTACCACAAATGAAAGAATAAATTTCATATTTCCACTCTTGCTATTAATGGAATCATATAAGCAACAATTTTTCCTCAAATGCCATTGTAAGGATATTTTAAAATAAATAAAATCAAAAATTTTCCTTTTATTTTAAAACTTTGCAGAAAAACTTATCCTTACAATCCATATGAAAACTTGTTGTTATCTATTCCTAAGCAATATCTCATAACTCCTAAGAAGTAGCTCAAGAATCCGATCTTCAAACTACGCGATAGAAATCCATCTATGCGATCAGATTCAACATATCCTTTCTTTAAGTTTCTTCACTTTTGTTTGATTCTTAAAACATCACCATGTGACCCAGTCACATCATGTATCAAGAATCTGATAATAGAAAATAAACAGGGTTAGATAGTGGACTTTACCTGAAGTATAGTCAAACTTATTGAATTTAACATCCTTAGGTAAATTTGGCAGCTTCGCAACCAATGCCCCTTTCTTCTGCAATATTAACATATGGACCCTTTGATAATGGTACATGGGACTATCACAGACTTAGTTTTTCTCTTTACCATTTGGTCAACCGAGTTGACTATGGCCGATCCCTTTCCATTGGGAAGAGAATGCTTTTCTGGATTTCCTGTGCCACTATTGTCAATGTCCATCAAGTTTTAAGGAAGTTGATCTTAACAAATAGATAAGATCATTAAGGGTCTTGTCATAGTCTGTTTCATAGGTGTCCCAAAGGAAGTCACTATGTAACTTATAAAGTGATTGAACCGCCAACTTTCTCAAGACTTTGACACCCAACTCTCCCGGCTTGTCAATATGTGACTACATCTCCAAGATGTGATCAAACCTAGACCTTGCCTTGCCAATAGGGCTTGAGTGACCTTGAACTTGTGGGTTAGGGAGAATAATTGGAGGAGGTGAATGAAGTATGATTTCCATGGGACATCATCTTCATTTAGGAAAGCTTGTTTCAAGAGATTTGGGAAGATCATAAATGTCTAAACCAGACATGTTTTGGGAGATATTCAAGATAGTTGATCTTAAGTCCTTAATATGACACCCAATATGAAATATTAAGGCTAGGACCCAACAAACTATTTTATAACTTAGAAGAGGGATGCCGTAATCCAAGCTATAAAATATTAGAAGGTAGGTGAATGTCGATTCACCAATTTCCACCAAGATATACGAAATGTATTATTAGGTTTTAATTGGTTTTGAAACTCATAGATCTTTTGAGATTCATTGAACTGTTCCATGGCATGTTTCAATCTCGAGTGTGCCCTTCAGGTTTTGTGACTGGGATGCCGAGGATCACAAAACAAGGTGTGAAGTAACCATGCAAATTACTTGGTACCCTTAAGTGTTTACCCCTCAATCGATGTGCTGGTTAACCACACACGCTCCATCTATACTATGATAAACATTAAGTTTCCCTTTGCCTACCTTGTTAAATACGAGTTAGTGTGCCGGTTAACCACACACGCTCCACTAACCGACTTAAACAAAGTGCAGAGTGTAATTTCATGGATTAGCACCTTATTCACATTTTCCTAAGTAACTAAGATTGGGTATTATTAAGATTTTAGTTACTTAGTATTTATCATTAATACTTTTAATGAAGGGAGAATTATAGTCCTGTCAAACCCATTCGGCTAACGACCCTCCACCAGTCAAGCAAGCGGTGGGTGAGAGTGGATACCCATTAAGTTGCCATTTTATAGGCAACAACCTTATACCCACCTTATAGACCGGCTTCGTGAATGAGGCGTACTAGCAGTAAGACTGACTTTACTCTTATACATATATATATATATATATATATATATATATATATATATATATATTAACTTATAATATTATAAAGTATAAGGGTTGAATTTTAACTCTTTAAAATTCTAAGGGCTAACTTGGAATTAAAGAATTCACAACAGAAAACTTTTCAAATTCCAAAACTTGAGGGCAAGTTTTGTAACTTTCAAAACTTTTCTTATTCCATAACTTATGTATTTAAAGTAGTTTTAATTAAAAACTCTTCAAGTTCCATAACTTGAGGACAAGTTATGGAAAAATTTAAAATAATAAAAGAATTAACTTTTCTTTATTTTATAACTTATGGAATTAATTAAGGTTACACCTTTTTTTTATTTTATTTTATTTTATTAAATGAAGAGACTCTTGGTCCTCCATAACTTGAGGACAAGTTATGGAGTCATAACACCTTTTAATTAGAACTAGACTCTTCATTTTTGTAACCTTTGCCAACTTTTATGAGTTTTATGAAACTTAAATGTGACTTTTCATATAAGTTGAGGACAAGTTACAAAAACACATTTTAGAATCAACTCTTAGATTAATTTGGATTGAAAACAACCAATCAATTAACTTTTTCTATTAATCTAAGCAACTCATAAGAACAAGATAATTCAAATCAAACTTTTTCATGTAATTAGTCTAAACCTTAAACTAATACAAAACATGAATCTATTGACAATTATCTTTGAAATTGGATTAGCATGAACATTACCACATAAAAAACAAGTTTATAAGTTCAAAAACATCTTAGGGTAATGTTCCTAGTCCAATTCCAGCCAAAAAAGTCGAATTTATGCTGTCTGGGGGTCCAACACGTCGAGTGCATGAACCAACTCGGCGAGTTGGATCGATTTGATCACTTTTTAGGCATGGACTCGTCGAGTCTCCTGATGGACTCGCCGAGTATGATGATCAGACAGCAACAATTTCGATTTTTTAAGCAGTTTTGCAAGTATAACAAGAAAACAAGCCTAGGCTCTGATACCACTGTTGGGTTTTGAGCATTCTAACACTCCTCAGTGTACGTGCAACCCTAAATACCTTGGATCTATTTTTTCTCTATTATACATGCAAATAAGAACTTCCAAGGTATTATCCTAATCTAGCATACAAAACAATGAGTGTAACAAGATCGAATACATACCTATTTGATGTAGAATGTCTTCATGCTTTAAGAGCTTAGCCCCAATAGTGTGGAAGCCTCAAATGGAATCACAAATCACCAAAACACCTTGGAAGACTTTAGAGAATATGGATACTTGGTTCTCTCTAGTGAAATTGGCTAGCCCTTCTTAGTGTACCACACTAGTGCCAATTTCACCAACCAAGGACATCTTTATATAGTGTGGAGGATTAGGGTTAAACCCTAATACCCATGACCTTTCATTTCCTAGGATCCATGGGTTAAACACTCCATGGACTATCCATGAAAGCTTAGCCCAACCTAAATGAACTTGGCCCATTCCATATATATAAGAGTCCATATTTAATTAGTTCCTTTTGATCACTTAATTAATTATAAATTAATTCTTGATCAATACTAATTAAATAATATGATTCCATATTAATATATTAGAACTTATAATATATTAATATTAATCATAAACATACTATTCTCAAAAGATTATCCATATAAATTGTGTCGGTGAAGTGCAACCCAAATGGACCATGTCGGGTTGGGTCAAGTACATACCAAATATAGTTATGGACTTAGACATTAATCCAACATATACTGCTATATATAATTTGATATCAGGTAGATAGTAGATTGGGTGACCTCGGTGTAAGCCCACATCCAACGGGAACAGGACGTACAGTGAAGAGCACACATCCTACTAGCTGTCGGATAATAGTCTTATATATAAACATGGTGTATAAACTAAGGTATTATAGAGTTAACTCACTTAAAGTCTTTAAAATTGTACTGGATTAATAAAATGGATTAAGCCCTTAACTGGGAAATTGCTAGTTTAGTATATCAAAAGTACTGACTTTGAAACAAAAGTTTTGTACTAGAAAAACTGTGCATTGACCCTGTGTCCTATGACCTGATCCATACCTGGTACCCTTATGATGACTTAATGTATACTAAGCATAAATATATATAGATTCGGGTAGATAATAGATTGGGTGACTTCGGTGTAAACCCACATCCAATGGGAACAGGACGTACAACGAAGAACACACATCCTATTAGCTGTCAGAATCTACTTAACATATATGTATCCTACAGTGTATACATTCCAGAATCATAAGGTTAGCATCATGGTTCTAACTTTTTAAAAGTAGCCTTCTACCAAGACTCAATTGTTTTGAAAGCAGTCTTCTACAAAGAACCTACTGTTTTGAAAGCAGGCTTCTACCAAGACTCTACTATTACGAAAGCAGTCTTCTACCAAGACTCTACTGTTATGAAAGCAGTCTTCTACCAAGACTTTACTGTTATGAAAGCAGTCTTCTACCAAGACTCTACTGTTCCTTTGTCAACTGTAAAGTACATTCCCCCTAGTTTATAACCTATCTCGAATAGAGAATATATTAACCTTCAAGTGTTACCGACACTTTATGAATGTAATGGGAGAAATGAGTACCTTGATGTCGTTTATAATGACATACGGAGGTACTATTAACCTAAAAACATAAGTGTTTTATTATGGTCATAATGTGAAAGCTGGAACCCTTACTAACCGCTCTCATGTATGGAGATTGAGGGAACCAAACGCGACCCGAGAAAATCCATGCAAGCCGTGTAATTCACATTAAGGTTAGATCCTGTCTGCGTGTTGTCATGCTATAGCAAATTAACTTGTTAGTTATGTTCTATTCTGTTCCGTTCTGTTCTATTCTATTCTATTATGTTCTGTTCTGTTTTGTTTTGTTATGATATTCACTGTTTGTGTGCTTCATTGTACTAGAAGTAATGAATAGCATTCTCCTAAACTATACCTATAATAGTTTACTAATGCTCTAACTAGACTGTTACTGAAAAGACTCATTTATCTACAAAGTTATGCGTATACTTTTAAAATGGACTTTTGTATAACTAAAAAGTAACGCAACCTTTGAAAGAGTTTTGAAATGTAAAGACGACTTATAAAGGACATAAGTAACATTTTGAAGAATGTTTAACAACAAATATTTACACAATTATCATTGTGTTCAACTTGTATTCCCCCCTTAAAACAGTTTAAAATAGTTAAATGATTCATTACGGGGTATGAACTCACTTGATGTGGGTGATTCAAACGGGTATGCGTGTACGGATGAGAAGTTCCACGAATGAAGCTCCGAGACACAATAAGTCCTAAATGATATTTAAGGACACATAATGACATGAATATAGTGTTTATAAACAACTATATGAAAGATAACACCTTCCGGGACTAGGAAACACCTTGGCTAGGTGTTGGAATCACATGTGATTCAACATAGGAAGGTATAAGGCACACATATGAGTTTACTACCATGAGTTCACAGCCCAAGGGAGTTTACGGCCGTAAACTCATGGTTACTCATATGTTAGTGCAAGTTTGAAAGTCAGGGAATGTTTTAGGGACATTAGCTTTAACCTAGGATGAGAAAGACCACCTTGTTTGGAGTTTTTGAGGTGTTCACGGCCCAAATGACTTTACTACCATAAAATCATGTCCATTTATGTTTATGAGGGTCCTAAAGGTCATAAGGAAGCATTCTAAATTCATGCCTAAGCCTTAGGAAGTGTTTGTGGCATCAAAACACTCTTATCTTGAGTTTACGGCCCATGAACCATTTGGTCATGAGCTTGTGGCCGTAAACACCTATGGGTATTTGTATTTTGGTTGTTTTGGGTCCTAGACACATCATGGTAAAGTGCTATGCTTGTCTCTTGGCTTATGGAAGGCATTTAGGGCATTGTGGGACCCTAAAATGGAGTTCACAGCCCAAGAACTTCCTTGGCCGTGAACTCACTTCTAGCCTTGTGTCTTAATGTTTTGGGGGTCTAAAGCAAGTAATGGTAGTCCCTAGGATTAGTCCCAAGGCTTGGAGGGACATTGGGCACACTTTGGCCCTTATAAAGGAGTTTACTCTCCAAGATGTTCTTGGGCGGTAAACTCCCAAATCTTGTTGTTTTTGCTTGATTTTCATGTTATTAAGGCATATAACACACTTATATACACTCTAGGTTGAAGTACTCACAGTTAGGGGTGATCGGGTGAAGATCCTTGAGAGAGAAAATCGACTTTTCTCTAGCTAGAAATGTAACAAATGAATCCAAAATGGATAAATTTTCTTTATATAACCTTGAGGGTTTTTGGTCCGAATACCATTTTTGGACTGTAATATTTCAAACTCTTGAAGGTTTGGGCACTTATTGCAACATATTAAACCCTAGTGTATCCTCTCTCCTGATATCCTCTGGAGCACTAACCTTAAAACACTCAAACTTATCCCAAAAGTTTGATAGTTAGTTGATACAGATTTGACTTCAATTGTAGTGGATGGTTTTACCGAATGGAAATTTTTGGGTTGTCACATCATCCTCCCGTTAAAATGAATTTCGTCCTGAAATTCGCTCTCTTAACGTTACTACTGGGGGTTGAGCTCTTCTGCTTTGTAGAATACTCACTCGTAGACTTGGAAACTTTTCCCTGGTGTTCTTGATAGGATTCATACTTGGTCCATCTGTCATTACCTCGCCTATACAAGCCGTATATGATTAAGCCTAGTAGGACTGTTGGATGTGCGACTCTGCCCTAGGTCCACAACCCACGGGGAAAACAGGAGATAGGGCAGAAACACACATACTAGGTCTGCGTAATCACACTCATATACCACCCTTGCATATACATTCGAAAATAATAGGCGGGCTGTATTCGTCCATAGCCTCTATGCTCAAACATTGGTCTGCTGGACGAGTGGTATTTCGTGCCGGTCTGCGGACGTCTGACGATAAGGCTAAGGAGGACAAAGTACTCTTCGCACGAGTACTTCGAGGGTTTAGAATGCGAAAGATAAAGTTTAGGTTTAGGTCGGACCTTCGATACGAATGACGAAAGTCTCGAGAACTTGTCAATCGAGGCGATAGAAACATATGAACTTAGTATGGTGAGGACCATGCCAACTCATGACGAAAGAAAACAACGGACTCTATACCGAACAAAGTTTTGGTCAAGTGAAAGAAACGTCTAATAAACGACGATGTATCCCTCATATGCTTGGTACTGTACTCCTAGTATGTTCAACAATGTACTCCTTGTAACTGATCTCAAGTTTCCTGCTTTTTGTTTTGAAATCAACACTCCTATGTATCGTACCGCTTTGTGCGCATACATACAAATAAAAGTGCTTTATTTACTGAAGGGATACTTTTATGCCATGATCCCCTATGGTACCACTACTACCGCCCGTCATATACAAGTTGTGAATACTTAAGATAAGCCAAGCAGTCGACTGAGCATCTCTGCCTCAAATCCTCAACCAATTAAGGAAAAGGGGACCTAAGCGGAGTCACTCACTCTAAGTCTACGACATCTCAGTTGCGCACAACCCTGATGTATATGGTGAGTCATAAAGCTTCTCTAAGGGATCTTTTAGTTCTCTTGAATATTACGACCTATTTCATCATGTGAGTTGTTATTGTTACTTTGAACTGTCATCCCCAATTTTAATATTATATGAATATAAATAATTTTTTTTAAAAGTAAGTACTATTTTGAAAACGTACCACTACTCGTCGATGACTCCGGGGAAGATTCTCCTGCGGTGATCATCAGAATACGTCCATCCGCGCTTGAGTTCTTGATTATTGGGCAGTCCCTCTTAATGTGTCCATTCTCACCACAGCCATAACAGGCTCGGTTTTCTTCAACTCCGAGGACTTGGGAGCTCGGTTGAGCCGGTGCCCTGTAGTAACGGACGGTGTGTCCTTTTTTGTGACAGTTTAGACACTGCATTTCTCGGCACACTCCAGTGTGGTGAAAGTTGCACTTTCCACACTTTGGAAGGTTTCCAGCATAACGACTAGCAGATGCTGAAGCTGTAGGTGTCGTTGCGGCGTACATAGTACTCGCTTGTTGCTCTTGTGGGATGTCTTGTGTTGTCCGCTTCTTCTTTCTCTTTTTCTATGGCTCCTGATTATAGTCCTCTTCCCTTAACGACTCGGGAATAGGGACTTTTACACTGTGGTGGACTCCATGATCGATGAGTCGCTGAGCCAAGCGTTTAGCACTATCGAACGTTTCCTTAGGTCGGAGTAGTCAGACCCCAAATGTATCTCCCTATCTTCTTCTTTTCCGAGGTAATCATCCCGGGACATAGAGTTGCTAGTTCGCTGAACCGGTCTGTGTAGGTCACTATGTCTGAGCCCACCATAGTGAAATCCCACAGCTCTTATTCCAGTTTTTGAATCTTGCCTAACGGGCAATATTCTTCCCGCATTAACTCCTTTAGGTTTTCCCAACCTATGGAGTTTGCCACTGATAGGGTTAGTGACGTAACATGGCTGTTCCACCATGTTAGGGTCTTGCCATCGAAGGTGCAGGCAGCAAACTTCACTTTGCTTCTTCGGGGCATAAACAGATTTCAAAGACCAACTCTGTTCTTGAACCATTGCAGGAGGGCAATGACTCCTTTAGTCCCTTTAAAGGACAATGGTTGGCATCTGGTGAAGTCCTTGTAGGAGAGAACTCTCCCTGGCGCACAAGGACCTCACCTTGAGTAGAATCGGTAGGCGCTTCACCTCCAGCTGTATTGGTGGAGTGATATTGTGCCATGGCTGTTGCCACAGCCTCGGCCACTACAGCGTTCAAAGTTGCTGCATCGATGTGTGGAGAAGGTATGTGTGACAACCCGAAATTTCTAACTTTGATTCTTCATTTTTATCAAAGATTAGCTTCATTTTGCTATTCTATAATGAGGTTTTTGAGTCTAAATGAGTGCTTAAAGCCTAGTATAATTGGGATACTTGTCGGAGGATGGAATAGTTAGAGTATAACATTGGAAAAACGAGCCAAACACACCAAGTTAGGTGTGTGCGGCCGCACACTAGATTGTGTGGCCAACCAGCCGCACACACCCAACCACACACACCTCCAGCCGCACTCACCTCCTATATATATGAAATCCTTGGTCTCTTGATCATTTCTTACATTTCTTCAAAGCACGGACTCAAAATCCTCTCAAGTATCATCCAAAAGGTAACAACTTTCACCAAGAACACCAAGAACACCATGTTTCTGGCAGCACACACCATCTGGCAGCACACCTGGCCGCACACACGTGCTGGCAGCACACCAGGTCGCACACCTGGCCGCACACACACATATAGTGTGTATTTTGGCCATACACTTTCTTGTATAGCCTTATAACCCTACATACAATCATATATGATTGAAACACTTCATTTTTAGTGTTTACTAGTCCCTAAGGTGGTCCCAAATTCATTAATTAGTTGTTTATAACACTAATTATATTCATACATGTGTCGATATATGCTAAATAGGATTCGCGTGTGTACTCAAGTCACCACTTGACACCTAGCAACAAATACAACATTGTCATCAGAACCACTCACTACTGGTGAGTTCATACCCCTATTAATCAACCTTTTAAATGTTTTAAATGCTTTTATGTGCGGGGGGGGGGGGGGGAGAATACAAGTTAAAGACTAATAGTTATTACATCAATCATATGTGATTAATAACTACAAACCAATGATTTTATTATCGTTCAAACTGTTTTACTTCAAACTGCTCTACAAATCCTTTTACTCATCAAATACTTTTATTTAAACTTTGTTACACGTATTATAAATTGCATGTCTGTATATGTATATTTATATAAGCAATGTTTAAAAGGCTTAGGAAGGCCATCCGCCCTATTTCCTTTTCCTCGATTTGGATGTGGTCTGGTGGGATATCGGGTAGCCCTACGAAGGTCGTTTCAATATTAATTAGATATATCATGTGTACATATATAGACATAAAAATCCTTCCATATTCATGCGTACTAGTTACATCATTAGTAAGCTACCATTGGGGTAGCACAGAATCATAGTATTACTATTGCTAGATCAACGAGTCAGTTCATTCATAAGTCAATACTTATTACTACTAGAACATAGACATGATATTACTATGAGAACATATACAACTATACTAGAAGGAGAACATATACAACTATACTAGAAGGAGAACATATACAACTATACTAGAAAGAGAACATATACAACGATACTAGAACAGAAACAATACATTACATATACATACATACATTTACATAAATGTGATCCACTGTATCGGAGCATTTCTTAAATGTCATGGCCCGAGTTGTAAACAGAGTCTCTTGGAGGAAGATCGGGAGTTTGTGTATAGATCTATACTGGATTGACTATCCTACACCTTGCTGCTAGCTACAACCGGACCTGCAGGTCTGCGGGTGCCAAATGTCATACCAATTTATGACCTACATTTGTCGTTGTTGCTCAGTCGATAGTATGGTACAATTAATCACATGATACCTTGATACAAATCTGGTTTAAGGTACTTAGTACGGTAGTGGTTCCAATAATACAACACTACAGTACTACATTAATTTACCCTTTACATATATTTAGTGATTTTTTTTTACTTAAACATTAATGTACAAACTATATTTTGATAATGATAGTTATACTTGGGAAAATTACACTCGTTTACAAGAAGCGAACGCACAAAACAGTTACGCCTTGGTAGAAGGCTACTTTTAGTAGAAAATATAGGATTTTCTAGGAGTTACAAACATTTACAAACCTTACAAACATTCATATACTTTTGTTACAAATGGTTACCAACTTTTACTTCAACATCGCGTTCAAACATTTTGATACAAATACCGACACTAAATACTTTTGAACTCACCAGCTTAATGCTGATAAGCTCTTTCAAAATAACTTGTATTCTCAGGTCATCAGTAGACAGGTACCGAGACCAACTTTTGAGAAGATGGAGCACATTTAGGACTCATCTCTTTATTTTGATTTACATTTTTGATGTCTATAACTGTACACAACACGCTTGTATTAAAATTATATACTTAATGCAATGGATGATGTTGTTTGCTTGTTTACTATTACTGTGTTGTGATACTTTACATGACGTCGTCCGCCCCAGAATGTTTCCGCTGTTCTCGGTTTTAGGGTGTGACAGATTGGTATCAGAGCATTGTTTATAGTGAATTTAGTATATCAACCCATAAAAGATATACTAACTATAAACCCATTTGGGATTAAAACACTCTGACCAAGAGTCTATACTTTAAATACTAAAATATTTAACTAAGTATACAAGTCTGCATTCTTACTAAAATCAGTGTCACAATGACAAGAACAAAAGTATTGCGATTGTTAGATATCACAAGTGAGCTCGGGGATGTATGGTCAGTCTTGTGAATGGCATAGCCTGATCAACTATGCTGGTCCGTGGAATGATTAGCATATGCCCTAGAATGGTTGTGATATAGTAACAAGTCTAAAAACTTACCAACACTACTACAATAGGAACACTAGAACAGAGCATAAGTTTAAAATACTATAGGAGTATTTTGTGTTACTTTAATAAGTTATCTGAGAACTAAAAGGGTCATTATCAAATAGGCCAATAGTCTTTAAGTGGATACTTCAAGGTTGTATGAAATTAGTTGTTATATTCTGAGAATCTATAACCTTTGCTTCACCTCCTGTTCCTTGTTTTGTTGTGGTTTTGGAGTTAGGGCTACTTATTCGAAGGCCTATCCTACTCTAATTTCATATAACTGGTATGCATTACACAAGTATTGGCATAATTGACATGGATCATCTTATAATTATCTTAGTAGTACGTCTAACTTCATAAGATTCTTATATCCCCTTTCTCGCATAGATATCATGGTTGGATTTCATCATGGCGACCCATACTTTCCAAACGAAGGCAACGCAGGATGGCTCGAAGCAGAGTCCGATGATGAGCCCCAAATCCCATTGGATGATCATCAAACAGAAGGTTTCTCGGATGGATCTGACTTTGAACCCGAAGTCAACAATCTACCTCCCGTAGGTCAAGCCCCAAACAACAATCTCTGACCAGCTTTTCCAGGTCCCACACCCTTGTGGGTAAACAACTTTAGCGAAGGTGGTTCTGCGGATAGAGCTTTGCCCGTCATGGTCCTTAGAGTTTCACGTAACGTTGAACAAGGTCGAGCAGCCGTCGACCGGGTCATGGAAATTGATGCAAACTTAGGCAATAACACCGTCCGTATTCGACATCTGGAAGAAGCACTCGAAGGGACGAGGAGAACCAATGACGCACTGCGACAACAATTGACCACCGAAGTCGCAGAACTTCGAGTTCGCCAAAGAGCTCACGAACGACACCTCCGAGAAGTGATTCGTCAACTGGAAGATATGAGGATTCGACCAAGGAATTCTCGTCGCCGTTAGAAGATGTATAGCACATCTTTGTCTTTTGGTTAAGGAATAGCCTTTAGTATTTGGGCCTTAGGTAGCACTTGATTGTAAAATATTGCTAACTTTCAGTACTCTAATTAGGAATCTAGAAACTGTCAACTTTTCCGTATGATATGATGTAAGACCTACTGCTAGGTCGATTTTCCCCGAACTTATTACATCAATAATACCAGTAATATTGACAGCTATCTATTCTGTGGGAAAATCCTTGCACTTGTGTTTTCCTACTATTATTCCCTATTGTAACTCAGCTTGTACGCTCATTCAACTGTTGGACGATGGCTGTTTAGTCCATGTGTCACTCTCACCCTACTTACAACTGATTCTTACCATTGTATTTGTCTTTATAAACTTATAGCCTAAAGATGCCTCCTCGCAAATCAACAAGACGTAATCCTCCAACCCCACCACCACCTCCTCCTCCTGTCATCGATACTGCGGCTCTAAATGCTGTAGTAGCTGCGGAAGTGGCAACTATCATGGGTCAATATCTCTCAACTGACAACAGCCGAGGTGGAACACCTATTGAATTTACTCACGCTGAGATCCCTGTGCGCACGAGAGAGTGCTCCTACAAGTATTTCACCAACTGCAAGCCGAAGTCCTTTCATGGGACCGGTAGAGTCATTTCCCTTTCGCAATGGTTCGAGAAGACGGAATCGGTCTTCGAAATTTGTTCATGCCCTGCGGCGAGCAAGGTTAAATATGCCGCATGCACCTTTGAAGGAAAAGCTCTGACGTGGTGGAACAGCCACGTTAAAGCTCCAACTCTCGTCGGAGAAAACGGCATGGGCTGGGAAAAATGAAAGACCTCATGATTGAGGAGTACTGGCCGAGGGGCGAAATCTAGAAATTGGAGCAGGAGCTGTGGGGCCTAACCATGAAGGGCTCCAACATAGTCGCATATACCGCCAGATTCAGCGAACTGGTGGACCTCTGCCCCAATATGGTTCCCACTGCAGGGAAGAAGATCGAGAGGTACATCTGGGGGCTGGTGCCTCTGTATCAGGGAAATGTCCTATCATCAAACCCTACTACCTTCGACAATGCCAAACGACTGGCACAGCGACTCATTGACCATGGAGTCCAATCCCCAACAGCAACAACAATCCTAGCCACGCAGAACCCTCCAAACCCGCTGACACTAAGCGGAAGTTCTGGGATGACAAGAAGAAGCAGCGAGCTGCCAAAAAGCAGCAAATTGTGGCTGTACATGCTGCGATAATCCCTACTGCTGCTACTGCTCTGGTGAAGCAGTATGCTGGAAGTTTGCCTCAATGCAACAAATGAAACATCCACCACAACGGCCCCTACCGTGAAATGCAGTGCTCCAACTGCAACAAGAAAGGACACACTGTCCGTTTCTGTAAATCTCCGGCAAGGCCGATTAACCAAGTCCCCGGTACGGGCGTAAGCCAGGCTTGCTATGGTTGTGGCGATGTGGGCCACTATAAGAGGGACTGACCCAAAGCAAAGAATGCAGGTGGAGCGGGGAGAGTACTGGCAATAGGCCATGGGGAAGCGGTTGCTGAACCGACGGTGATGACTGGTACATTCCTTCTCGATAACTCCTATGCATGCATTTTGTACGATAGTGGAGCGGAGCGAAGCTTCGTGAACCATAAATTTGCTCACATACTTAAACAACAACCGCACGCACTTAAAGAACAATTCACGATAGAAATGGCTAATGGGAAAACAGAAAGCACCAGGAGCATATACTTAGGATGTACTCCAACTCTAGATAACCATTCATTTCAAATCGACCGCATGCCGGTTTCAATTAAAAGCTTCGACGTTGTCATCGACATGGATTGGTTGAGTCTTCATCGCGCCGACATCATGTGCTACGAGAAAGAAGTCCGTCTAAACCTCCCGTCTAACGAAATTCTAGTCGTCTACGACGACAAACCCGGTACAAGTCTTCGTATTATCTCTAGTATTCAAGCACAGAAATATCTTCGTAAGGAATATCATGCATTCCTTGCTCACGTTGTCGATACAAGCCTAGAAACGAAAGAAATAAAAGACATTCCAGCAGTGAGCGACTTTCCAGACATCTTTCCAGAAGAGCTAGCAGGTTTACCTCCGCAACGACAGGTCGAGTTCAGAATCGACTTAATTCCAGGAGCTACCCCAGTAGCCAAGTCGCCATACCGATTAGCACCAACTGAGATGTAGGAATTATCTGGTCAACTTAACGAACTTCTCAGCAAAGGCTTTATAAGATCGAGTTTCTCACCTTGGGGAGCACCGGTCTTGTTCGTTAAGAAGAAAGACGGATCATTCCGTATGTGTATCGACTACAGGGATCTCAACAAACTGACGGTCAAAAATCGTTACCCTCTGCCTCGCATTGATGATTTATTTGACCAACTGCAAGGGGTGAATTATTTTTCCAAAATTGATCTGAGATCCGGATATCACCAGTTACGAGTACTAGTGGAGGATGTTCCGAAGACAACCTTCCGAACTCGTTACGGACACTACGAGTTCGTGGTGATGCCATTCGGATTGACCAATGCGCCCGCAGTCTTCATGGATTTGATGAATAGAGTATGCCGACCTTACTTGGATCAGTTCGTTAGTGTCTTTATTGACGACATCCTGATCTACTCCCGAAGTAAGGAAGAGCATGGCGATCACCTGCGACAAGTTCTAGGAAATTTACGAACGGAGAAGCTCTATGCGAAGTTCTTGTAATGTGAATTTTGGATCCGAAGAGTCGAATTCTTAGGACATGTGGTAAGCGAAGAGGGAATCCATGTGGACCCATCCAAAATTAAGGCCATTGAGAATTGGTCAGCACCGAAGACGCCTACAGAAATTCGTCAATTTTTAGGTCTCTCTGGCTACTACCGCAGATTCATACATAACTTCTCCCGCATTGCGAAACCCCTTACAACACTGACCCAGAAAGGCGTGGCCTTTGACTGGGAAGAAAAACAGGAGAGAGCGTTCCAAACTCTCAAGCGAGCCTTGTGCACCGCACCAATACTATCCCTCCCCGAGGGGATAGAAGATTTCGTTGTCTACTGTGATGCGTCAAATCAAGGGCTCGGTTGTGTTTTGATGCAACGGGGTAAGGTCTGTTGGATTAGTGTCTAAGTCCATAACTATTTTGGTATGTACTTGACCCGATGGTGCATGGTCCTTTTGGGTTGCCTTCACCAAAGCAACTTGATAGGATGAATTATGGAGAGAAAGGATTAAATATGATTTATTAATATATTATGAGAATAATATATTGAAGGAGAAATCATATTGTTTAATTAATATTAGTCAATAATTAATTGAAAATTAGTTTTGTGACTAAAAGAGATTAATTAAACTTAAGTGACTGGAATTGTAATTATAAGATAATTGCAATTTGGGCCATGGATTGTCTTGAATCAAGGGGTGGACGAATTCTAAAGGGAAACCCATAAGGAAATCGTCCAAGGGCTTGATTAAATGAGTCCATGGGTTGCTTAGGGCTTAAGCAACCAAATTAGGGTTTCCTTGTTAGATAACCCTAATTGCCTCACTATATATAGATCCCTTAAGGACCAAAAATGTGGCTAAGCTTCTTGCTAGGGTTTCACACGTTTTGGGCAGCCTCTAACCTCTCTCCTCTTCATCCTCTTGCTTATGGTGTTTGTGAACCATTAGAGGAGTGACACTTGTGACTCTAAGCCTTCCAAAGTCAATTCAAGGAGGAATTGGGATTGTTATTGCTACATAACAATCAAGGTAATATGATAAACCTAATTATATGTTAATATCGATTTCCCATATGCTAGAATTAGGGTTTATAGCCTTGGATAACTTGCATTTACAATAGAGAAACCTAGATCCAAGCATTAGGGTTTGTATGAGCACATAGGATGTCTCATGACCAAAACCCATCAGTGGTATTAGAGCCTAGATTGGTTTCAATTGTATTGATGCATTGTATATCTGAAAAAATCGATTTTTGGTGTTCTGGAGGATGGACTCGCCGAGTCCATAGCTGAACTCGCCGAGTCCATGCAGACTCGACGAGTCCAAGCCTGACTCGACGAGTCAACTCGTCAGATGGGGATATTTTCGCGATTTCTTGCTGTTTTTGATTATGGATAGTTACCTTATCATGTTAGATCAATATAAATCCGATTTTATGATATATTTGACTATATTCTTGATCTAATTGAAGATATTTATCAATTAATAAGATAATTGTTTCCTTATGTGATAATTGTTTAATTATTTTGACTTAATTGGTAAATTGTTTTGCAAGAAATCATTAAATAAATCAAATATGGATAATTATGTAATTAAATGTTAATTTAGATTATTTGTTATTTGATCCTTGTTGTTAAGAAATGTTTCATATTTTCCCCTTTAGGTTTTATAGTTTAAATTTGAACCCAAAAGTTTTGTTGTTTTGAAATTTAAATAGTTAAAACCCTAATGTTTTGAAAAAGGTTTCAAAACTTGCCCTCAAGTTTTGGAATTTAAATTTTGATTAATAGTTTAATTTTGATGTATATTTAAATTCTAAACCTTAATGTTTTGAAATGTTTCAAAACTTGCCCTCAAGTTTTGGAATTTAAAAGTTGATTAAAAGTTTAATTAGGAATGATAAATTCTAAAACCCTAGTACTGTTTTGAAAAGGTTCAAATCACACCCTTATGGTTTTATTAAATAATTAAGGTGTATAATTAAAAGAGGTTTAATAAATCCATAAAGTTTAGGTTTACAGTTTAATTGAATTAAAAGTATAATTGTTAAATTTGACCACCTAGTATTTTAAAATTATAAAATACACCCTATACTATATATATAACATTAAAAGTCTAACATTATATATATGTATGAGTAACAGTCAGTCTTACCGTTAGTAGGCCTCATTCACGAAACTGGTCTATAAGGGGTGTTTAAGGAAATTGCCTATAAAATGGCGATTGAATGGGTATCCACTCTTACCCACCGCACTCTTGACTAGTGGAGGGTCGTTAGCCGAACGGGTAGGATAGGACGAAACCTTCCATTATAAGTATAATAAATTATCAAAGTAACTAAATGTTTTTATAAAATTCCCAATCTTAGTTACTTAGGCAAAAGTGAATTGATGCAATTCCATGAAATTACACTTTGTGCCCTTGCGAAGACGTTAGTGGAGCGTGTGTGGTTTACCGGCACACTAAATGGTTCTAAGCAAAGGTAGCAAAGGGTGACTCAATGTTTGTCATAGTTCGGTGGAGCGTGTGTGGTTTACCGGCACATCGAAGAGGTGACTGTAACATGTGAGGGCACCATGTAAGTTTGCATGGTTATTCACACCCTCTTTGTGATCCTCGGCATCCCAGTCACAAACAAGAGGGGCATATCGAGATTTAAACATGCCATTGAAAGTTCAATGAGTCTCAAAGGATCTAGGGGTTTTCATAGATTTAAAACTTAAATTTCTTTTTCGTTTTTCGTGGTGGAAATTAGTGAATCGTCATTCACTTACCTTCAAATATTCTGCAATTAGGGTTACGGCATCCCTCTCCCGAGTTGTAGAATATTGTGTTGGGTCCTAGCCTTAGTATCTCATTTGGGTGATTTGCTAAGGACTCAATCAATCAACTAACTTGAATTCGTTTTCTCCCGTTTTGTAGATGTCAAAGTTTGACAACTATGGTCTTCTCAAATCCCGTGGAACAAGCATTCCACATGAAGATGATATTCCACAATTCGATCGAGGAACAAGAGATCATGCTTCACTTCCTCCTCCTCCTCCAATTATTCTCCCTAACCCACAAGTTCAAAGGCTTGAAAAGTTCAAGATCACTCAAGCCCTTTTGGCAAGTAAAAATAAAGAAGGAAAGTTGGTGTGTGCACATGTCCTACGGATGATGTCACACATTGATAGGTCAAGAATGTTGGGATCCGTTGTCTGTGAGGAAATGGCTGTTGATTAGGTTCTTCAGTTACTTCCTAAATCGTATAGTGAGTTCGTAAGAGAGTACTATACGATGAACCGCGACGTGACCCTTATAGATCTCACCTATATGCTTATTGCTGCTGAATCAGAAATGGTTTGGCGCATTAGAAAAGCAATGTTGATTGGTGAATCTGCCTTTGAGAGCTCTATGGATGTAGACAATGGCAACGAAAGACATGCAATGATTGAAAAGTTTGATCATAAGAGAAAGGCGATGTCTGAAGTAGTTCCATGTCCTGTTCCGATAGAGTTAATTTGCTTTTATTGCCAATAGAAGGGGCATTAGAGACGAAGTTGCCCTATTTACCTAAGAGATCTAAGAGATGGCTCTAATATAGGTAAAATCCATTAACTAACTCTTTTAAGCTTCTGTTCTAGATTCTTAATACAAAATGTGATAAGATTACAATTGATGTTTTGTAGGATCGAAGAAAAGAAAGGAAGCTTAAGGGAAGAAGTGAGCAAAATCTAACCGTGAAGGAATGGATTTCGATCGCATTTCTCGAAGATTAGATTCTTGAGCTACTACTTAGAGTTAGAATTAGATTGCTAAGAAAGATGTATTAGCATAGTTTTTCAATGAATTGCATTGTAAGGAAAAAAAATTCCGCAATAAAATAAATTTTGATTTTATATTATTTATTTATCCTTGCAATGGCGTATATGAAAAATTGATGTTTGGATGTTTCTATTATTAGCAATAATGGATTTGGTTCTTATTATGTTATTTATCGAAAGTCGAGAATTTACCAAATAGGGAGAGTTTCTCATCGCCCAAGTTTCAATTGGACAGCAACTTGGAATCATGCAACTTGGATGAACGATGAATGAGAAATTTCGTATTTGGAAATTAGACTAATTCATTGACAAAGTATCAAGTGAAGGACTAGGAGATCGAGCACACAAAAGTTGCGTGTTGATCAAGTCCACCATAAGAGTAATAATGATATTCGTCATGATTCATTAAAGGTTTAGTAAATATGATTATACTTACAAGATTAAGTGTAATTCTGAATTGATTGAAAAAGTTTAAATCAATAGCAGAACGAATAAGAAGAATCAAGTAGGCAGAAAGATAAAAGTTTCTCCATTCTAAGAAGAAAGGAGAGTAGCTTTTATGCCTTATGATAAGTCTTAATGATTAAGAACCATATCTCAATTGATCCTCTAAGTGAGTCTTAGTACAATTGTATGTCTAAGAAGAGGAATCAAGAATTGAAGAAATGGTTAAATCAAGAAGTCAATCATACTTCGTTTCAAGACAAGTCTTAAAGTTAAGATTGTGACATTGAGTGAAAAATATCAAGAAGGTTTGTAACATTCATCAAATGTGGAAAGTTGTGATGTCTTGGATAAGACAAAGACCAACTAGACCAATTTATGAAGTGTTTGATAAAATCTACACTAACTCTTGAATATTTGTTTGTCAAGAAATGGTTGTTGACAAGAGAATCTTATATGTCAAGGAGTCAGTGGGAGTCTTATTGGACTTGAAAGGTTTCAAGAACAAATCAAATATACCTTATCGATCATCACTAGCACACGAGTTGAGGTTTACAACCTATCGTGTTGACATTATTTTGTTTCTGTGCCGTTCCACTTGAGTTAATTATGCATATGAGTCGTATGAGTTCTCATTTGAATGCATAAAAGGCTAGGACCTTGATCAATGGAAAGTACATTGATAAGAAAAGGTGAGCTGCTTAACTACTTGAAAGACATGGTGGGCAGCTATGCTACCATAAGGCAAGAAATCAAGATTAAGAAAGTTCGATCCATATGAGTTTGAATTTGTCGTAAACTTTAGTTTTGACAAATTGACATGGATATGAACACATACACCGTTTAAATCTAAGTGTCATAAGATTTCCTCCTTCATGAAAATGATTGTGAGGAAATGCTTTCACTAAGATAGATTTTAAGAAGATAGTGATTGTAAAATTGCATTCTCGAATTCGATTATGGTTACGGTATCCCTTTCCAAAATTTGAATTGTGAGGTTTGGCAATTGTTTACACACACATATGAACTATCTAAGGCAAAGGTGTATAAGTTCAAGAAGCCTTGATAAAAGATTATCAAAGCATTAAGTATTAGAAACATGGACTTAAGAAATTCAATAAGCATTGTTTTTCTGAAAGTTAAGATGTTTATGAATACATGTCGAAGCTAGTGGGAGCATAATAGTTATGTTTTATAATAATCATCATGATAGTGGGAGCATAAAAGTTATAATTGTATGATTATTAACGAAAGTATTGCAAGGTTAGCAATATTAATTATAGAAAAACAAGAGTCACACTTTGCAAAGTCGCAATATTTGAAGAGTTGTTTTGCTATAATTAAGGGAGAGAATATTATGCTTCATTTCAAATCTAAAGGTTTAGGTTGAGAAATGTTAATAAATTTAGTCAAGGGTACATAGTGTGTTCTTAAAATTTCGATTATGATTACGGCATTCCTCTTCACAATTCGAATTTTAAGAACATAGCAAATAAAACATTGTGCGTCGTGTCCCATACGCTTCGGGTATAGGATCGATTGCAAATGCTTTAATGTTTGACCATTCTTAAATTTTCCAAATGTCTAGCTTATTTAGAGGGAAAAGGGACTAGAATCAGTTTTGACTAAAATAATTAAACAACTATCAAAGGACAATCCAAAGTTCAACGAGGATTGGTCGCTTGTGAGTAGTTGGAAGCATGGTATTAGATGGACCATATCGACATTATTATGAATAGAAAAGATTCTATTAAGAATAAGTTGTCATATGGAAAATATGGAATTGTTTCCGTATTGGATGGACCATATCGACTCTATTATGAATAGAAAAGATTCTATTAAGAATGAGTTGTCATATGGAAAATATGGAAACGTGTCCATATGGGGAATTGAATATTGAAAATCTATGTCTAGATTAGAAACTTTTATGCAAAAGGATGTTCAAAGGAATATACTTTGAGTGAGAGACATCATATCTAAGGAATTGTCTTATAACAATCTCTATCAGAGGACTTTGTAATTTCATTGGCAATAGTCTTTGTGACTTTGGTGCCGTGATATTACAAATGGATCATTGCATAAAATGTTAGAATCTAGCATATTCTATAAGTGGCAAGAATTTGATATTCTTACATTTATGAAAAGGATTTGGAGTTGTGAAATGAGAATGATTGGAAATGTTCTCAATGCGATCTATTTCACAAAGTAAGAACCATAGGTAAACATTGTGTGCATGCTAGGAGCATGGGACAAGTGTAATAATTCAAGTAAGAAGTTGACTAACCGAAAAGACAAATAATGAGTAATCAATATGGTGATAAATAAAAGGTGTTTTATTTATGCTCAAGGGGTTGAGGCCAAATGGGATTAGTATTATTCTTGTGTTTCACATTTGCATGTTTTGACTTCCAGAATAATTGAGTTTATTAAGAATAATCGAATTATTCAAACGGGCCACAGTCGTTCATATGTTGGAAGTAGATATGAATGAAGACTGTCGTGAATTGGTGTGTGGATTGTCTAAAAGAGTATTAGACATAAGCAAATGTTTGCTGCAACGTTCATGAGTGCTTATGAATGTGATTTGAGCATTGGATTAAACCCACGCTCACTTGGATCACTCCATGAATTATATCACGAGTGATTGGTGAGACGATAACATCTGATATTCTTGAAACCGAGATGTGTTAGTTGTATCTTGCAAATCGGTTGCACATTTATAATATGTAAACGCACTAGTAACTTGGTGTTATAAAACATATTGTTGTGTGTGATTCGGTGAGTGAGTGCAAGCAAGCATTGTATCAAAGTTTATCCATTCCTTTTATTAAATGTAGGATAAAAGCGATATCTTTGGGCCCCTTAATGGTTTAGTGATGAAAAACGTAAATGCTCGGCCGGGCTAGGGCTAATTTGATTAGTTCAATTAGTCAGTCGTCATAAATCGGGAATCAAGAAATAGTACAAAGAGAACGATTTGAAATCATATCTCATATGATATCTAGAATGGAGGAATATATGATCCCTTATCTAAAGGACATGCGTATCTGATATGATTAGAGTTGACATCGGCTTTGGAAAGCTACGATTGCATATCAGGATCTGAAGTCATACGCATAATAGTTATTAGACTTATCCAAGTGGGAGACTGCTGGATTAGTGTCTAAGTCCATAACTATTTTGGTATGTACTTGACCCGATGGTGCATGGTCCTTTTGGGTTGCCTTCACCAAAGCAACTTGATAGGATGAATTATGGAGAGAAAGGATTAAATATGATTTATTAATATATTATGAGAATAATATATTAAAGGAGAAATCATATTGTTTAATTAATATTAGTCAATAATTAATTAGTAATTAGTTTTGTGACTAAAAGAGATTAATTAAACTAAGGGACTGGAATTGTAATTATAAGATAATTGCAATTTGGGCCATGGATTGTCTTGAATCAAGGGGTGGACGAATTCTAATGGGAAACCCATAAGGAAATCGTCCAAGGGCTTGATTAAATGAGTCCATGGGTTGCTTAGGGCTTAAGCAACCAAATTAGGGTTTCCTTGTTAGATAACCCTAATTGCCTCACTATATATAGATCCCTTAAGGACCAAAAATGTGGCTAAGCTTATTGCTAGGGTTTCACACGTTTTGGACAGCCTCTAACCTCTCTCCTCTTCATCCTCTTGCTTATGGTGTTTTTGAACCATTAGAGGAGTGACACTTGTGACTCTAAGCCTTCCAAAGTCAATTCAAGGAGGAATTGGGATTGTTATTGCTAAATAACAATCAAGGTAATATCATAAACCTAATTATATGTTAATATCGATTTCCCATATGCTAGAATTAGGGTTTATAGCCTTGGATAACTTGCATGTACAATAGAGAAACCTAGATCCAAGCATTAGGGTTTGTATGAGCACATAGGATGTCTTATGACCAAAACCCATCAAGGTCATCGCCTACGCCTCGAGACAGCTGAAGACACACGAAGTCAACTACACCACACACGACCTTGAACTAGGATCAGTTGTGTTTGCCCTGAAGATCTGAAGACACTACCTGTATGGCACCAAAAGCACCATTTTCACTGACCACAAGAGTTTACAACACATATTCGATCAGAAGGAGCTCAATATGCACTAACGACGATGGGTCGAGCTACTCAATGACTACGAATGCGACATTCGTTATCATCCGGGTAAAGCCCACGTAGTAGCAGACGCCCTAAGTCGGAAAGAATATTCTGGTCGAAGAGTCAAATCATTGACGATGACGATCCATTCACACTTGTCTACACAAATTCAGGAGGCTCAACTTGAAGCCTTGAAAACAGAACATGTGGTGAGTGAATCCCTCATAGGAATGGACAAGAACTTAGAAACCAAGGGTGGCGGAGCCCTATATTTCATTGTCACAACTGGAAATTTTGTGTCATGTAATCTATACACTCAAGTTAATGTGAATCAAAAACTTAAGAACATGTAGGACACCTATGATTATGACATCAAAAACTTCAATCAAATACATCATACAAGTACTACAAATAGTCATCAAACAATTGGAAACTATAGAAGTTCTTACTTAGGTCAACCTTGGACTAGAACTTCCTTATTGGATCCAAATGGACCAATAAGCTTCCAATTTGACTATCATGGGCTTAGAACCCTAATTGGGCTCTAATTGGACCCACATTAATTTATTTCAACATTTTGGGCCATATTGGGCCTAGAATGAAATGAATTAAAAGCTTTGATCCATGAATAACCTAAACTAGTCCAACAAAAATGTAAAAATCCTACCACATTCTTTTAGGCTTAAAACATACCCAAACAAACTCTAATATTGGGCTTATGGGCAAAAAGCCCAAAATTTTCCTTTTCCCTTCCAAATTCTCGGCCCAAGGCCCAAACCCAAGAGGAGATGAAGAGAGTTGACTTTCAAGTGACACCTCACTATTACCTCATGGTTATCCATGCATTATATCTCATTCTTCCATGCAAACATCACCTCAAGGTCTCTTCTTCTCCCTCTCTCTCTTGCTCTCAGCCATACTCAAACACACACACATTCACAAAAATCTCTCAAACTCCTTCAAGAACACTCCTCCCTCTCCACTCCAAAATCTCGAAATTTAGGAAGCTTTCAAGAGGATATTTCCACAAATTCTTCATCTAAGGTAAGATTATGCTTAGATCTATAACTTAGATTCTTTTTGTTATTAAAATCTTTTCCTAATCCATGCAAAACCCGTGATCTTACCTCTTAGAAGCATACCAAACTCGAGATCTTCAAGAAAAGGGTGTTTAGGCCGAAAATCACTTCATTTTTCTTCCATCTTCTCTCCAAAACCGAAGCCACACCCAAGGTGAGCTTCATACCCCCTATTTTCTGTTTTTATGAGTTTTGTGGGGGGGGGGGGGGAATACAAGTGAAAGTGTAGATCTATATGTGTTTTGTATGCATTGTATGATTTCCATGCTTATATGTGTGTTTTTGTGTGTTATAATGTTGGATCTAGCCATAAAACCCCTCAAAACCGAGATATACCTTATGTTAAATGATACTAGCATCAATTATATTCCTACATACAAAGTGTTCCAAGAAAAATAGCTAAATGGCTTAGTAACATTTTCTGTGGGCTAAAAACTCAATTTTTGGACATAAAATGCTAAAAATATAAAGTTAAAGGGCCCAAATTGAAATATTTCGAAATCTGATGGGGGAGATGAGTCAAAACAGTTTCCATAATGTATTTTCTGAATATATACTTGTTGGAGGATTAAAAACATAAATTTCAAGCTTAATGGGCTAAAAATGACATTTTCGGCCCAATAAGGCCCATTATGCGAAATTTTCTGTTTTGGAGGGCCAAAACTGTGTTTTTTTGTAAAACAGTGGACTATTAGTGTTGCAAGTGCTTTTCAAAGGTTTAAAATGCTTTTTAAATTTAAAAAGGACCAAAGTTGCAAAATTTTTCCAATTTGGGCCAAAATTGTCAAAATTGCAAAAAAGAGGGGTTATAACCGAGAAAACTGCATTTTCAGGGACTTAAACTGTTTTCAATGAAAAATATGCTGAAAAATATTAATTTCAATAATTTTTGGTGTTAAAATGTCAAGAAAAATGATTTAAGGACCAAACCGGAAAGTTATTTAATTAAAGGGTTGAAAAAGTAAATTTTACAAACAGCGAGGGGCTGAAAACAGAAAACTTCCCAGGCTAATTCAATGCACGCAATTTGATCAAATAATGGCACTGCGACTATCGACGAAATATAATACACAACAATACCAAAAGTCGTTGCTAAACGAATTGGTTCGGTCTCGAACCAATAAAAATCCGTAACTACTAACGCGACGATATCTCGATTCATACAAGTAACGTTTGGGAATTCAATATACATGCAAGTGTGCACAGACGTCTACGCACCATCTTTGGGCCCCAAAAGTGTACTCAGTGAATCAAAGGAAAAATATACTCAGTGATGGCTTGCAATTTACTTATTAACGACTCGAACAATTTATTTTTGGGATTGTAATGTTTAAACAATGTACTTCATGTAAACTTTATTGGTTGTACTATATTAATGCATGGTGACGAATGTTGTTACGTTTCATATATATTCAATGTTATAGTATTCAATTGAGTCACGACAGCTCCCGAACGTTTCCGCCGTCTGGTTCGGGGGTGTGACAGGTTGGTATCAGAGCTTTGTTTATAGTGAACTAGCATGTCTAGCCACACATTGATATGCAACTATAAACCAAAAAGAGGGACTAACATAACTCTGAACAAAACAAGTAAATAAAACACGCTTGCTTGCATTAGGAATAAGAACATAACGCCGAATCAAACACAATAATGCTGGTATCTCGGTTAATTTGGGACTGTTCTTAGTGATACCAAGGAGTGAATGTAGCCTGATCAACTACATTCTCTCCAAAGTAAAACTAACACACGTCTTGATGAGATCGGGATAGCTAGGGAACCTAAAACTATACCCTTTATCACTAAAAAGAGAAAGCTTGTTTAGTCCGTATAATAATCATAGCATCCTAGGAATAATGTTAGCATATTTACATACTCGCGCAGACAGCATGGCTGGTTTTCATCACCCTGGAGACCCCTATTTCCCTAATCAGGGAAACAACGGGTGGCTAGAGGAGGAGGAGCCTGAGGAAGAGCAGCAGGGTATCCAGTTTCATCAGGTCCTAGTAGCTCACGGGATGCTTGAGGATGAACAGGGAGAGAATCCAGGGGAAGCACACGACGTCGGACCCGACGAATACGTAGACACTGACTACAAATTTGGAGAGATCGACGACGACGACGAGGAAGGTCAGGTTGGGGACCAGGACCCCGTCCTGCCATGCGAGAACGAGACACAACCAGATCACCCCGCTCCACCAGTGAACCCCCCAAGAGAGAACCGTTCCCTCGAAGCTGAGATCGCCGCACTGCGACAACAGCTGTATGCTATGGAAGCTCGGGCAGTGCGAGCAGAGCATGAGAGGGATGAGGTTATTGGAGACATGGCAGAGATGGCGCAATTACTGGCGCAACATTTCGGCATATGACTTCGGCACCATTTCCAGACGCAGCTCATCACGGATAGAGATAGACTTATCATAATAGGTCATTAGGAACTATGCTATGTACTCCAACTCTATGTTTAAGTGACTACACTACTCATAGAGCCGTTATGTTGTCGAATTAGTGTCACTTATGTATGCTCTTACGAGCAAATTTTCTTGTATTAAATGCGGATAATATTAATGAACTTTTGTGTGTTTTGCTATGATATTACAAGTTGTTATGTGTTAAGACGTTATGATTGTATGTCCGATGGTAGCAATGTCTAAGTTCGTACCATACACCTAGTTAGTAGGATCACAACCTCACAGAAACCACATACACTCAACATCTTTCCGTTTCGTGACAGAAAGATGCCTCGCCGAGCTACTCGCGGAAATCCCGAACCAACCCCGCCCGAAGTTGACACCACTGCTTTCCAGGCAGCCGTGTCTGCTGCGGTCACAGCAGCTATGGCACAACTTCACCGAGGGAACAACGGAGGAGGCAACGGGCAAGGGTCTGGAAGTTCGAACAACGGGACGAATCAAGGACCCACTAAAACGTGCACCTACAAGGACTTCACAAACGCTAAACCACGAACTTTCAACGGCACTGGAGGGGTGATCAATTTGAAGCGATGGATCGAGAAGGTAGAGTCGGTATTTGAGATATGCGATTGCCCCGAGCAGATGAAGGTGAAGTTCGCGGCCTGCACTTTTGTGGACCAAGCACTCACTTGGTGGAACGGACACGTAGAAGCTATGACGCTCCCTGTAGCCATCTCTATACCATGGGCAGAAATGAAAGAAATGTTAATAGCTGAGTACTGCCCCCGAGGCGAAATACAGAAGACGGGGCAAAAGCTATGGAATCTCACGGTGCATAATGCGAACATTGATGCCTACATATCGAGATTTAGCGAACTATCTCTGCTGTGCCCGGGTATGATCACATCAGACGGAAAGAAGATTAAACGATTCATCTGGGGACTGACATCCCCCATTCAAGGGAATGTGATAGCTGCGAACCCTGAAACGTTTGACAGTGCGAAGAGATTGGCAAAGAGGTTGTATGATCATAACAACAAGAAGGGCGAGAAGCCAGTGGAGGCTGAGAAGAAAAAGGAGGGTGATGGCAAGAAAGGGAGGAACAACAAGAGAAAGGGGCGTCAGGGCCCCGAGACCTCTAAAAAGCAGCAGACAGTGGCAGTTAACGCTGTCACCGCACCGGTTCTAGCCACACCACATGCTCCAACCTCAGCTGCTTCAAATGCTTCAAGACCCTATTCCGGTAATCTTCCCAAATGCAATAAGTGCGGTTTCCACCATCACGGCGAATGCAGGGAATTCCATTGCACCAGTTGCAACCAAAGGGGACACACTGTAGGGTTCTACAGGGCTTACCCTCCTCAGAACCAAAGTCAGGGAAACAACCACAACAACAACAACAACAACAACAACTACCGCAATAATAACAACACCAATGCCGGCGGCAACAATACAGGGCCTAGCCACACCTGCTTCGGGTGTGGAAGGACGGGGCATTTCCGCCGAGATTGCCCTAACAACAACAATTCAGGAAACAGAGGAGCAGGAAGGATGCTGACTATGGGTCAGGGTGATGCAGTTCAGGACCCCACAGTTGTGACCGGTACATTTCTTCTAAACCACACTTATGCATGCATCTTATTTGACACCGGAGCGGAGCGAAGTTTCGTAAGCGAGAAGTTTAAACATTTATTAGAACAACAACCCCAGAAGCTAAATGAAACCTATACGGTGGAAATGGCCAATGGGAAAACCGAATCCACTGGGGAGATCTACATCGGATGTACCCTAACCCTTAACCAACACGTATTTCGAATAGACCTAATGCCCGTATCAATTAGGAGTTTCGATGTGATTATCGGCATGGATTGGTTAAGCCCCCACCATGCTGAGATTATGTGCCCCGAGAAGGCCGTTTGCCTTCGTCTCCCAAATCACGAAACCCTAGTGATTTACGGAGACAAACCCAGCACGAATCTTCGTCTCATCTCGTGCATCAAGGCACAAAAACATCTGCGAAAGAACAACTTGGCGTTCTTGGCTCACATAGTGGACAAGACCAAAGAAGAAACTAACATTCAACATATTCCGGTAGCGTGTGAATTTCCAGACGTGTTTCCTGAAGATCTTCCAGGAGTACCCCCAGAGAGATACGTTGAGTTCCGAATCGACCTCGTTCCAGGAGCAACTCCTCTCGCTAAATCACCCTATCGGTTGGCCCCTGCTGAAATGCAGGAATTGTCCAGCCAACTCAGTGAGCTTCTGGACAAGGGATTTATCCGACCTAGCTACTCGCCATGGGGAGCTCCGGTGCTCTTTGTCAAAAAGAAGGACGGATCTTTCAGAATGTGCATCGATTACAGAGAGTTAAATAAACTCACTGTTAAAAACCGCTACCCACTCCCACGAATCGATGATCTATTCGACCAGCTCCAAGGAGCTAGTTATTTTTCTAAAATTGATCTACGATCCGGATACCACCAACTCAAAGTCCGTGAAGAGGATATTCCTAAAACCGCTTTCCGAACCCGCTATGGACATTATGAATTCGTCGTAATGCCCTTCGGTCTAACAAATGCACCTGCCGCATTTATGGACCTAATGAATCGAATCTGTCGACTGTTCCTTGACAACTTCGTCATTGTGTTTATCGATGACATCCTCGTCTATTCTCGAAGCAAAGAGGAGCATGGCCAACATCTCCGACAAGTCCTAGAAACTCTGCGATCGGAAAAGCTTTACGCCAAACTCTCCAAGTGCGAGTTCTGGCTCCGGAGTGTGAATTTCCTAGGCCACGTAGTTAGCCAAGACGGAATTCATGTGGATCCCTCTAAGGTCAAAGCTATGGAAGGATGGGCAACTCCGAGCACGCCCACATAAATTTATCAGTTCTTAGGCCTAGCAGGCTACTATAGGAGATTCATCCAAAACTTCTCTATGATCGCCAAGCCGCTTACCTCGCTTACGCAAAAGGGTGTGCCATTCAAATGGACAGACCGACATGAGATTGCGTTTCGAACCTTGAAGCAAGCTCTCTGTAGCGCTCCTGTACTATCTCTACCTGAAGGAACGGAAGATTTTGTGGTCTACTGTGACGCGTCGAATCAGGGCTTAGGTTACGTTCTCATGCAATGTGGAAGAGTGATAGCATATGCGTCCCGCCAACTAAAGACGCACGAAGTAAATTACACGACCCATTACCTAGAATTGGGAGCCGTGGTCATCGCTCTGAAAATTTGGAGGCACTACCTGTACGGTACAAAGTGCACCATCTTCACGGACCACAAGAGCCTCCAGCACATCTTCAATCAGAAGGAACTGAACATGAGACAACGAAGATGGGTGGAATTGCTAAACGACTACGAATGTAAGATCAAGTACCACCCATGCAAGGCCAATGTGGTAGCTGATGCATTAAGTCGGAAGGAGTACTCTAATCGCCATACGAAAACTCTCTCGATAACCATTCAATCTCATCTGGCCACTCAAATTGCATCAGTCCATTCGGAGGCTATGAAAACGAAAAATAGAGCTAGCGAGGCATTGCGCGGGATGGAAAAGAACCTAGAAGCAAGGGAGAATGGGGTATACTACTTCATGAACCGTATTTGGATCCCAAAAATCGGAGGATTTAGGGAGGCCGTTATGAAGGAAGCCCACAAAACACGATACTCCATTCATCCCGGTTCGGACAAGATGTATTTGGACATTAAACAACACTATTGGTGGCCTAACATGAAGGCGGAAATCGCGACTTATGTTAGTAAGTGCCTTACGTGCGCCAAAGTAAAGGTGGAATACCAGAAACCTTCATGATTGTTACAACAATCGGCAATCCCTAAGTGGAAATGGGAGGGGATTTCTATGGATTTCGTGAATAAGCTACCCAAGACGTCGGACGGACTGGACACCATATGGGTGATAATCGACCGACTGACGAAATCTGCCCATTTCCTGCCAATCAAAGAATCCTACAAGATGGAGAGACTGACGCGTTTGTACCTACGAGAAATCGTGAGACTCCATGGAGTGCCAAAATCTATTATCTCGGATAGGGACAGTAGGTTCACATCGCGCTTTTGGCAATCACTCCACAAGGCAATGGGAACTCATCTCAACATGAGCACCGCGTATCACCCACAAACGGACGGTCAAAGTGAACGAACCATTCAAACGCTTGAAGACATGCTTCGTGCATGTGTGATAGACTTTGGGAAGTCTTGGGATACCCACCTACCGTTGATCGAGTTCTCATATAACAACAGTTACCATTCAAGCATCAAGGTGGCTCCTTTCGAAGCACTGTATGGGCGAAAATGTAGATCACCGTTATGTTGGGCTGAAGTAGGTGACACCCAGCTAGCAAGAACACATACGTCAGACAGGGCACTAAAGGGACCAGAGATCATTCGCGAAACCACAGAAAAGATCATCCAGATCAGAACTCGATTACAAGCATCGCGTGACCGACAAAAGAGCTACGCCGACAAACGGCGAAAGCCCTTAGAATTCCAGGTCGGTGATCGAGTACTGTTGAAAGTCTCACCCTGGAAAGGGGTTATACGTTTCAGAAGACAGGGAAAGCTGAACCCACGATACATTGGACCTTTCGAAATCGTCGCCCGAATAGGTCTGGTAGCCTACAGACTACAACTACCCGCGGAGCTAAACGGTGTACACCCCGTATTTCATGTCTCTAACATGAAGAAGTGCCTATCAGATGAAACCCTTGTCATTCCTCTTGACGAAATCGAAATCAATGAGAATCTCCTGTTCGTTGAAGAACCAATCGAAATCATGGACAGGGAGGTGAAGCGTACTAAGCAAAGTCGCATCCCGATCGTGAAGGTATGGTGGAACGCAAAGTGTGGGCCAGAATTCACGTGGGAACGCGAAGATCAAATGAAGCAAAAGTACCCTCACCTAATCTAGCATTCTCAAATCTAGCTTTCAAACAGAATTTCGGGACGAAATTCCCTCTAACGGGGGGATGATGTCACAACTGGAAATTTTGTGTCATGTAATCTATACACTCAAGTTAATGTGAATCAAAAACTTAAGAACATGTGTGACACCTATGATTATGACATCAAAAACTTCAATCAAATACATCATACAAGTACTACAAATAGTCATCAAACAATTGGAAACTATAGAAGTTCTTACTTAGGTCCACCTTGGACTAGAACTTCCTTATTGGATCCAAATGGACCAATAAGCTTCCAATTTGACTATCATGGGCTTAGAACCCTAATTGGGCTCTAATTGGACCCACATTAATTTATTTCAACATTTTGGGCCATATTGGGCCTAGAATGAAATGAATTAAAAGCTTTGATCCATGAATAACCTAAACTAGTCCAACAAAAATGTAAAAATCCTACCACATTCTTTTAGGCTTAAAACATACCCAAACAAACTCTAATATTGGGCTTAGGGGCAAAAAGCCCAAAATTTTCATTTTCCCTTCCAAATTCTCGGCCCAAGGCCCAAACCCAAGAGGAGATGAAGAGAGTTGACTTTCAAGTGACACCTCACTATTACCTCATGGTTATCCATGCATTATATCTCATTCTTCCATGCAAACATCACCTCAAGGTCTCTTCTTCTCCCTCTCTCTCTTGCTCTCGGCCATACTCAAACACACACACATTCACAAAAATCTCTCAAACTCCCTCAAGAACACTCCTCCCTCTCCACTCCAAAATCTCGAAATTTAGGAAGCTTTCAAGAGGATATTTCCACAAATTCTTCATCTAAGGTAAGATTATGCTTAGATCTATGACTTAGATTCTTTTTGTTATCAAAATCTTTTCCTAATCCATGCAAAACCCGTGATCTTACCTCTTAGAAGCATACCAAACTCGAGATCTTCAAGAAAAGGGTGCTAAGGCCGAAAATCACTTCATTTTTCTTCCATCTTCTCTCCAAAACCGAAGCCACACCCAAGGTGAGCTTCATACCCCCTATTTTCTGTTTTTATGAGTTTTGTGGGGGGGGGGGGGGGAATACAAGTGAAAGTGTAGATCTATATGTGTTTTGTATGCCTTGTATGATTTCCATGCTTATATGTGTGTTTTTGTGTGTTATAATGTTGGATCTAGTCATAAAACCCCTCAAAACCAAGATATACCTTATGTTAAATGATACTAGCATCAAGTATATTCCTACATACAAAGTGTTCCAAGAAAAATAGCTAAATGGCTTAGTAACATTTTCTTTGGGCTAAAAACTCAATTTTTGGACATAAAATGCTAAAAATATAAAGTTAAAGGGCCCAAATTGAAATATTTCGAAATCTGATGGGGGAGATGAGTCAAAACAGTTTCCATAATGTATTTTCTGAAAATATACTTGTTGGAGGATTAAAAACATAAATTTCAAGCTTAATGGGCTAAAAATGACATTTTCGGCCCAATAAGGCCCATTATGCGAAATTTTCTGTTTTAGAGGGCCAAAACTGTGTTTTTCTGTAAAACAGTGGACTATTAGTGTTCCAAGTCCTTTTCAAAGGTTTAAAATGCTTTTTAAATTTAAAAAGGACCAAAGTTGCAAAAATTTTCCAATTTGGGCCAAAATTGTCAAAATTGCGAAAAAGAGGGGTTATGACCGAGAAAACTGCATTTTCAGGGACTTAAACTGTTCTCAATGAAAAATATGCTGAAAAATATTAATTTCAATAATTTTTGGTGTTAAAATGTCAAGAAAACTGATTTAAGGACCAAACCGGAAAGTTATTTAATTAAAGGGTTGAAAAAGTAAATTTTACAAACAGTGAGGGGCTGAAAACATAAAACTTCCAAGGCTAATTCAATACACGCAATTTGATCAAATAATGGCACTGCGGCTATCGACGAAATACAATACACAACAATACCAAAAGTCGTTGCTAAACGAATTGGTTCGGTCTCGAACCAATAAAAATCCGAAACTACTAACGCGACGATATCTCGATTCATACAAGTAACGTTTGGGAATTTAATATACATGCGAGTGTGCACAGACGTCTACGCACCATCTGTGGGCCCCAAAAGTGTAAAATCTTGTTTGTTGGGCCTAGCTAGCCCAATGACCTGATCTTAAGGCCCGAAGACCTCTACCTTACGAAGTGTTGGGTTTTACCGATCTAACACAACGTAAAAGGACTTTCAATGGCTTGTATACTATTGATCCCCAAGGGTCCTTTGGTATTGCTAGTAAAGTCGATATTTCATGTGAGGCGGGTCAGGGACCCCTCGTACCTTTTTTATCCCCAACCGGTTAATGGAGTCATCGGGGCCTTCGTGTCCTCTTTCTCTTCGGATGTGGGACTACACGTAGTCAGGGCGGTCGGATAACGTTATTAGTACGGACGACGCCTACGGGATCGTTAGTATAGTTATAAACTGGTCGTTTGTGTAACGCACGTTTATAGCAATTAATCATGCTCAAAAATAATCCGACGTCGCCTGGAATTGATAACTTCACGCGTTACAATGGTTTCACTCTAATTTCATGGAATTCAAAGAATTGGGAAAACATCGGGTTTTCCTAGGGTTTTTCCATACATACGGATTCGAAATGTATACAAGTTTAATGAACAATTTTTTTTACAAGTATAGAAACAAACAAGCATACCTATGGATCTTCACGAACGTTTTCAAAAGCTTTTCTTTTCAGAAAATATCGGATTTTCTGGTGGTTTTCAAAATGATACAAAACATTGTTTTTCAAATACCGCTTATGAACTCACCAACATTTCACATGTTGACGTTTTTCAAAATACTTGTATTCTCAGGTAACCAGTGAATCAAAGGAAAAATGTACTCAGTGATGGCTTGCAGTTTACTTATTAACGACTCAAACAATTTATTTTTGGGATTGTAATGTTTAAACAATGTACTTCATGTAAACTTTATTGGTTGTACTATATTAATGCATGGTGATGAATGTTGTTACGTTTCATATATATTCAATGTTATGGTATTCAATTGAGTCACGACAGCTCCCGAACGTTTCCGCCGTCTGGTTCGGGGGTGTGACATTCGTGGACCAGATCTGGACCCCGAAACACGGTGGTTTTCGAGACTTGGTCATGACCGAGGCGCACAACACTCGATATTCCGTCCACCCAGGTTCAGATAAGATGTATCTGGATCTTAGGAAGTTATACTGGTGGCCTAACATCAAAGCAGAGATTGCTATCTTCGTAAGTAAATGCCTTAGTTGCGCAAAGGTTAAGGTCGAATACCAGAAACCCTCTGGTTTACTGCAATAGCCAGAGATCCCAGAATGGAAGTGGGAGCGGATCACTATGGACTTCATAACCAAGTTGCCCAAGACAACAGGTGGACTTGATACCATATGGGTCATTGTCGATAGATTGACCAAGTCTGCACACTTCCTGCCTATCAAAGAAACTGATAAGATGGAGAAGCTTATGAGAACATACATTAGAGAAATCGTTCGACTGCATGGTGTGCCTATATCCATTATCTCTGATAGAGATAGTAGGTTTACCTCAAGATTCTGGCAATCGTTGCAACATTCCCTAGGAACAAGGCTAGACATGAGCACAGCCTACCATCCTCAGACCGACGGGCAAAGTGAGAGGACCATTCAAACAGTGGAAGATATGCTGAGAGCCTGCGTGATTGACTTTGGAAAGGCATGGGATACTCATTTACCTCTTGTCGAATTTTCCTACAATAACAGTTATCACACGAGCATCAAGGCTGCCCCATTTGAAGCACTCTTTGGCCGGAAGTGCAGATCCCCTCTATGCTGGGATGAAGTGGGTGACACCCAGTTAGCAAAGGGGCAAGTTTCTGACAGTACACTCACAGGCCCGAAAATCATTCGGGAAACGACGGAGAAGATCATTCAGATCCATGAACGATTGAAAGCCCCCAGAGACCGACAGAAAAGCTACGCCGATAAACGTAGAAAACCGTTGGAATTCCAGGTGGGCGACCGTGTTTTATTGAAGGTCTCACCCTGGAAGGGCTTAATACGCTTTGGAAAGCGTGGAAAGCTAAATCCAAGGTACATTGGGCCTTTCGAGATTCTCGCAAGAATTGGCCCAGTAGCTTACAAACTCAACCTACCGAGCGAACTTAGTAACGTACATCATACCTTCCACGTTTCAAACTTGAAAAAGTGTCTGTCCGACGAGACTCTTGTAATCCCACCCGACGAGATCGAGATCAACGAGAGCCTCAACTTCGTGGAAGAACCTGTAGAGGTCATGGACCGTGAAGTCAAACAGACGAAACAAAGCCGCATCCCGATTGTGAAGGTTCGCTAGAACGCCAAGTGGGGACCGGAATTCACATGGGAGTGCGAGGATCAAATGAAATTGAAATATCCTCATCTATTCGCTTAGTTTTCTATAAATAACTTATTTACTTAGACTCTAATTTCGGGACAAAATTCCCTTTAACAGGGGGATGATGTGACAACCCGAAAATTTTTAACTTTCATTCTTCATTGTTATCAAAGATTAGCTTCGTTTTTCTATTCTATAATGAGGTTTTTGAGTCTAAATGAGTGCTTATAGCCTAGTATAATTGGGATACTTGTCGGAGGATGGAATAGTTAGAGTATAGCATTGGAAAAACGAGCCAAACACACCAGTTAGGTGTGTGCGGCCGCACACTAGATTGTGCGGCCATCCAGCCACACACACCCAACCACAAACACCTCCAGCCGCACTCACCTCCTATATATATATGAAATCCTTGGTCTCTTGATCATTTCTTACATTTCTTCAAAGCAAGGACTCAAAATCCTCTCAAGTATCATCCAAAAGGTAACAACTTTCACCAAGAACACCAAGAACACCAAGAACACCATGTTACTGGCAGTACACACCATCTGGCAGCATACATGGCCGCACACATGGCCGCACACATGTGCTAGCAGCACACCAGGTCGCACACCTAGCCGCACACACATATAGTGTGTATTTTGGCCATACACTTTCTTGTATAGCCTTATAACCCTACATACAATCATATATGATTGAAACACTTCATTTTAAGTGTTTACTAGTCCCTAAGGTGGTCCCAAATTCATTAATTAGTTTTTTATAACACTAATTATATTCATATATGTGCCGATATATGCTAAATAGGATTCGCGTGTGTACTCAAGTCACCACTTGACACCTAGCAACAAATACAACATTGTCATCAGAACCACTCACTACCGGTGAGTTCATACCCCTATTAATCAACCTTTTAAATGTTTTAAATGCTTTTATGGGGGGGGGGGGGGAATACAAGTTAAAGACTTATAGTTATTACATCAATCACATGTGGTTAATAACTACAAACCAATGATTTTATTATCGTTCAAACTGTTTTACTTCAAACTGCTTTACAAATCCTTTTACTCATCAAATACTTTTATTTATACTTTGTTACACGTATTATAAATTGCATGCCTGTATATGTATATTTATATAAGCAATGTTTAAAAGGCTTAGGAAGGACATCCGCCCTATTTCCTTTTCCTCGTTGGATGTGGTCTGGTGGGATATCGGGTAGCCGTCCGAAGATCGTTTCAATATTAATTAGATATATCACGTGTACATATATAAACATAAAAATACTTCCATATTCATGCATACTAGTTACATTATTAGTAAGCTACCATTGGGGTAGCACAGAGTCATACTATTACTATTGCTAGATCAATGAGTCAGTTCATTTATAAGTCAATATTTATTACTACTAAAACATATACATGATATTACTATGAGAACATATATAACTATACTAGAAGGAGCACATATACAACTATACTAGAAGGAGAACATATATAACTATACTAGAAAGAGAACATATACAACGATACTAGAACATGAACAATACATTAGATATACATACATACATTTACATAAATGTGATCCACTGTATCGGAGCATGCCTTAAATGTCATGGCCCGAGTTGTAACCAGAGTCTCTTGGAGGGAGATCGTGAGTTTGCGTATAGATATATACTGGATTGACTATCCTACACGTTGCTGCTAGCTACAGCCAGACCTGCAGGTCTGCGGGTGCCAAACGTCATACCAATTTACGACCTACATTTGTCGTTGTTGCTCAGTCGATAGTATGGTACAATTAATCACATGATACCTTGATACAAATCCGGTTTAAGGTAGTTAGTACGGCAGTACTTCCTATAATACAACAGTACAGTACTACATTAATTTACCCTTTACATATATTTAGTGATTTTTTTTACATAAACATTAATGTACAAACTATATTTTGATAATGATAGTTATACTTGGGAAAATTACAGTCGTTTACAAGAAGCGAACACACAAAACAGTTACGCCTTGGTAGAAGGCTACTTTTAGTAGAAAATATAGGATTTCTAGGAGTTACAAACATTTACAAACCTTACAAACATTCATATACTTTTGTTACAAATGATTACCAACTTTTACTTCAACATCACGTTCAAACATTTTGATACAAATACCGACACTAAATACTTATGAACTCACCAACTTAATGCTGATAAACTCTTTCAAAATAACTTGTATTCTCAGGTCATCAGTAAACAGGTACCGAGACCAGCTTTTGAGAAGATGGAGCACATTCAGGACTCATCTCTTTATTTTGATTTACATTTTTGGTGTCTATAACTGTACAGAACATGCTTGTATTAAAATTATATACTTAATGCAATGGATGATGTTGTTTGCTTCGTTTACTATTACTGTGTTGTGATACTTTACATGACGTCCTCCGCCCCAGAACGTTTCCGCCGTTCTCGGTTTTGGGGTGTGACAGTATGGGAGTTATCGGAGTAGCGTGTCTGGGTGATCTGCGAGGAGGCATCTTTGCTAAAAGAAAACAAGGATGAGATAGAATAAGTCTATAGCAACGGACACAAGCCAAAAGTTGGAAATACAAGGTTATCCTAGTTCTGGATGTATCGGGTCCTGACTTCCATAAGGTTCTAGGAACAATTCACAAATGAGTCTATACCAAATAAACTCTATGTATTTGAAATAACTATCCTCGAATGAATATTTGTTTCCTGAATAACTGTTACCAGCTGCATGTATGAAAATAATTCTAACACATGTAAAGTGAGCAGTGTTTCCACTCGCTCACTAAATTAACCTAGTTAATATTTATTAGTGTGACGCGTAAGACGTTTTTGGTTTCTTCGGCTGATCTTTCCTTGAAATCTTCTCATTGGTTTGTCCTTGTTCCTCATAAACTCTTCTTTTGACTACTATAAGGAAGTGGTTACGTTTATCTGGGCTTGTCGTGCGAGAATGAAAGTGACTAAAGAACCTATGAGCTTTATGGTAACTTTATGGGGTGATCCTTACGGAATCTTCCTATAATTATACAAGGTATCCCAGTTGGTATTGTATATAATTGAAGATCAAATAGACCTTCGAAGAATTGATCCCACCTCAACACTACTTCCTTAAAAGGAATGGATAGCGAAGCGTCGGTCACAGATTCTATATCTATAAGGTCTTGATTATATATAAAACTTTATGAATATACCCTGTAAGATTATAGACCTATCTGCAAGGGTCTTTTAAGTTATCACATAAGTTATGTATCTGGAATAAAATACTCCTATAGTATCCTAACGTAATGTACTTGTTATGTTCTAGACTTGTTATCGCACTATCGTATCATAGAATACTCCCATAGTACTCTAACTCTAACTATACTTGTTCTGGCGTTCTCTTGACTGGTGTTCTGGTAAGTTTTAACCCTGTTGCAACACCACATCATTCCCAAACACATGTTGGTCACATCGCGAATGAATATAGTTGATCAGGCTATATTGATCCTAGCTATGATTACATAACTGTTCAGGTTGACGACAGTGTCCAACCTCTAAATACTTTTAGTTCTGTTCTCCTTGTGATCCTAGTTCTTTTATGTACATGTATGAGCAAGTAGGTATATTTTTATAACTTGAAGTTATAATATAAAATATATCATTATCCAGAGCACTTAAGCCCCATTGTATTTATAGACGTATATCTTTTATCGGTTGATATACTTAGTTCACTATAAACAATGCTCTGATACCAATCTGTCACAACCCAAAACCGGAATGGCGGAAACGTTCGGGGGTGGAGGACGTCATGTCAAGTATCACGAGATATGTATATGGTAAGCAAGTAATGAACAACCATTTCATTTAGAAAGAAGGTTTTTACAATGTATATGTTCACAAAACATAGAAGTCATAAACAAATAACAAAACAAGACTTGAAGCTATAATGCTCCATCTTCTGAAGTCCCAGCACGAGCACCTGTCTAATAGTCTCCTGAGAATACAAGTTATTTGAAAGAGTTGATCAGCAATTAAGCTAGTGAGTTCATAAGATTTTAGTGATGTGAGTAAGCTGTAAAAATGTGGTTGAAAATGTATATGTAAAGTACTATAAGCTTTAAGGTTTTGTTTTGTAAAGTTTGCCTGTTCCTCTAGAAAACCATATATTTCCTACTTAAAATGGGAGTTGAGTAAAATGACACTACAAGCCTTTCTATGCGTAATAAGTGGGTACAAGTTATATATATACTTGGAGTAAACAAACAATCGATTATGCGCATCTGACCTCAACCTACAACCCGACGGGGTACAGTAAGTAAGGCGGATAACACATATTCCATTGGTTGTTAGATCGTTGTCATATCTAACCTTGGTGTATTCACTTGTTACTCATGGAGTTATTTGTAATGGTTCCTTTATATCTAATGGAGAGTTCCTTTTAAGAAAACCTATATTTCTTATAATAAAATATTGACTATGGTGATTACTTTTATAATAGCTTTGTTTATACTACTATATATAATTTGATATCGGGTAGATAGTAGATTCGGTGACCTCGGTGTAAGCCCACATCCAACAGGAACAGGACGTACAGCGAAGAGCACACATCCTACTAGCTGTCGGATACTAGTCTTATATATAAACATGGTGTATAAACTAAGGTATTATAGAGTTAACTCACTTAAAGTCTTTCAAAGTGCACTGGCTTAATAAAATGGATTAAGCCTTTAACTGGGAAATCGCTAGTTTTGTATATCAAAAGTACTGACTTTGAAACGAAATTTTTGTACTAGAAAAATTGTGCATTGACCCTGTGTCCTATGACCTGATCCATACCTGGTACCCTTATGATGACTTAATGTATACTAAGCATAAATATGTATAGACTCGGGTAGATAATAGATTGGATGACCTCGGTGTAAACCCACATCCAATGGGAACCGGACGTACAACGAAGAACACACATCCTATTAGCTGTCGGAATCTACTTAACATATATGTATCCTATAGTGTATTCATTACGGAATCATAAGGTTAGCATCATGGTTCTAACTTTTTAAAAGTAGCCTTCTACCAAGACTCAATTGTTTTTAAAGTAGTCTTCTACCAAGACCCTACTGTTTTGAAAGGAGTCTTCTACCAAGACTCTACTGTTATGAAAGCAGTCTTCTACCAAGACTCTACTGTTATGAAAGCAGTCTACTACCAAGACTCTGCTGTTCCTTTGTCAACTGTAAAGTACATTCTCCCTAGTTTATAACCTATCTCGAATAGAGAATAGGTTAACCTTCAAGTATTACCGACACTTTATGAAAGTAATGGGAGAAATGAGGTACCCTGATGTCGTTTATAATGACATACGGAGGTACTATTAACCTAAAAACACAATTGTTTTATTACGGTCAAGCTGGAACCCCTACTAACTGCTCTCATGTATGGAGATTGAGGGAACCAAACGTGACCCGAGCAAATCCATGCAAGCCGTGTAATTCACATTAAAGTTAGATCATGTCTGCATGTTGTCATGCTATAGCAAATTAACTTGTTAGTTATGTTCTGTTCTGTTCCGTTCTGTTATGTTCTATTCTGTCATGCTCTGTTCTGTTCTGTTCTCTTCTGATATTGACTCTTTGTGTGCTTCATTGTACTAGAAGTAATGAATAGCATTCTCCTAAACTATACCTATAATAGTTTACTAATGCTCTAACTGGACTGTTACTGAAAAGACTCATTTATCTACAAAGTTATGCTTATACTTTTAAAATGGAGTTTTGTATAACTAAAAAGTAACGCAACCTTTGAAAGAGTTTTGAAATGTAAAGATGACATATAAATGAAATAAGTAACATTTTGAAGAATGTTTAACAACAAACAATTACACAATTATCATTGTGTTCAACTTGTATTCCCCCCTTAAAATAGTTTAAAATAGTTAAATGATTCATTACGGGGTATGAACTCACCTGATGTGGGTGATTCAAACGGGTATGCGCGTACGGATGAGAAGTTCCACGAATGAAGTTCTGAGACACAATAAGTCCTAAATGATATTTAAGGACACGTAATGACATGAATATAGTGTTTATAAACAACTATATGAAAGATAACACCTTCTGGGAATAGGAAACACCTTGGCTAGGTGTTGGAATCACATATGATTCAACATAGGAAGGTATAAGGCACACATATGAGTTTACTATCATGATTTCACGGCCCAAGGGAGTTTACGGCCGTAAACTCATGGTTACTCATGTGTTAGTGCAAGTTTGAAAGCCACGGAATGTTTTATGGACATCAGCTTTAACCTAGGATGAGAAAGACCACCTTCTTTGGAGTTTTTGAGGTGTTCACGGCAAAAATGAGTTTACTACTATAAACTCAGGGCCATTTATGCTTATGAGGGTCCTAAAGGTCATAAGGAAGCATTCTAAATTCATTCATAAGCCTTAGGAAGTGTTTGTGGCATCAAAACACTATTATCTTGAGTTTACGGCCCATGGACTATTTGGTCATGAGCTTGCGGCCGTAAACACCTATGGGTGTTGGTATTTTGGTTTTTTTGGGTCCTAGACACATCATGGTAAAGTGTTATGCTTGTTTGTTTGCTTATGGAAGGCATTTAGGGCATTTTGGCACCCTAAAATGGAGTTCACGGCCCAAGAACTTCCTTGGCCGTGAAATCACTTCTAGCCTTGTTTCTTAATGTTTTAGGGGTCTAAAGCAAGTAATGGTAGTCCCTAGGTTTAGTCCCAAGGCTTGGAGGGACATTGGGCACACTTTGGCCCTTATAAAGGAGTTTACTCTCCAAGATGTTCTTGGGCGGTAAACTCCCAAATCTTGTTGTTTTGGCTTGATTTTCATGTTATTAAGGCATATAACACACTTATATACACTCTAGGTTGAAGTACTCACAGTTGGGGGTGATCGGGTGAAGATCCTTGAGAGAGAAAATCGACTGTTCTCTAGCTAGAAATGTAACAAATGAATCCTAAATGGCTAAAATGTCTTTATATAGCCTTGAGGGTTTTTGGTCCGAATACCATTTTTGGACTGTAATATTCCAAACTCTTGAAGGTTTGGGCACTTATTGCAACATATTAAACCCTAGTGTATCCTCTCTCCTGATATCCTCTAGAGCACTAAGCTTAAAGCACTCGAACTTATCCCAAAAGTTTGATAGTTAGTTGATACAGATTTGACTTCAATTGTAGTGGATGGTTTTACCGAATGGAAATTTTTGGGTTGTCACAAAATGTGAACTCATAGAACTCACATGCATAATTAACTCAATTGGAACCGCATAGAAACAAGATAGTGTCAACACGATAGGTTGTAAACCTCAAATCGTGTGCTAGTGATGATCGATGTGGTTTATTCTTGATTAGTTCTTGAAACTTTTCAAGACCATTAAGATTCCCACTAACTCCTTGACATATAAGATTCTCTTGTCAATAAACATTTCTCGACAAACAAATATTCAAGAGTTAGTGTAGCTTTTATCAAGACTAAACATTTCACAAAATTGGTCCTAGTTGGTCTTTGTCTTACCCAAGACATCACAACTTTCCAATTTCAAATGTCCAGTAATAAGAAAACCTTTTTCAAATTCCACATTTGATGAATGTTATAAACCTTCTTGATTTAACCATTTCTTCAATTCATGATTCCTCTTCTCAGACATACAATTGCACTAAGACTCACTTACAGGATCAATTGAGATATGGCTCTTAATCATTAAGACCTATCATAAAACATAATAAAGGTACTCTCCTTTCTTCTTAGAATAGAGAAACTTTTATCTTTCTGCCTACTTTATTCTTCTTATTCGTTCTACTATTGATTTAAACTCTTTCAATCAACTCAGAATTACACTTAATCTTATAAGTATAATCATATCCACTAAACCTTTAGTAAATCATGACGAATATCTTTGTCACTCTTGTGGTGGACTTGATCAACACACAACCTTGTGTACTTAATCTCCTAGTCCTTCACTTGACACTTTGTCAACGAATTAGTCTAATTTTCAAATATGAAATTTCTCATTCATCATGCAATACTCGTTGTATGATTCCAAGTTTCTATCCAATTGAAACTTGGGCGATGAGGAACTCTCCCTATTTGGTAAATTCTCGACATTTCCACAAATAACATAATTAAGAATCAAATCCATTATTGCTAATAATAAAAATTCAATCATTTATTTTTCATACACGCCATCAAATTTTATTTTATTGCGGAAAAATTTGTCCTTACAATGCAATTCATTGAAAAACTATGTTAATACATATTTCTTAGCAATCTATTCTAACTCTAAGTACTTGCTCAAGAATTCAATATTCAAGAAATGCTATCGAAATCCATTTCTTCACGATTAGATTCTGCTCACTTCTTCCCTTAAGCTTCCTTTCCCTTCTTCGATCCTACAAAACATCAACTGTAATCTTATCACATCATGTATCAAGAATCTAGAATAGGAACTTAAATGAGTTAGTTAATGGATTTTACCTAAAGCAGAGCCATACGTTTTGACTCTCCCATCTCTTAGATCTCTTAGGTAAATAGGACAACTTCGTCTCCAATGCCCCTTCTCTTGGCAATAAAAGCAAATTGACCTCTTGGAACAACGCATGGAACTACATCAGACTTTGGCTTTCTCTTATGATCAAACCCTTCGATCATGGCATGCCTTTCGTTGCCTATATCCACAGAGGTCTGGAAGGCAGATCCACCAATCAACTTTGCTTTTCTAGTGCGCCAAATCATTGCTGATTCAACAGCAATAAGCATATAGGTGAGATCAATGAGGGTTACGTAGTGGTTCATCATATAGTACTCTCTTACGAACTCACTATATGAGTCAAGAAGTGATTGAAGAACCCAGTCAACAGCCAACTCCTCACAGACAACAGATCCCAACATTCTTAACCTATTAATGTGTGACTTCATCTCTAGGATGTTTGCACACACTGACTTTCCTTCTTCATGTTTACTTGCCAAAAGGGATTGAGTGAGTTTGAACTTTTCAATCTTTTGAACTTGTGGGTTAGGGAGAATAATAGGAGGAGGTGGAGGAAGTGAAGCATGATATCGTGTTCCTCGATCGAATCGTGGAATATCATCTTCATGTGAAAATCTTGTTCCACGGGATTTGGGAAGACCATAGTTTTCATACTTTGACATCTACAAAACGGGAGAAAAATTAAATTCAAGTTTGTTGATTGATTGAGTCCTTAATAAATCACCCAAATGAGATATTAAGGCTAGGACCCAACACAATACTCTACAACCTAGAAAAGGGATGTTGTAATCTAGTTGCAGAATATTTGAAGGTAAGTGAACGACGATTCACTAATTTCACCATGAAAAACGAAAAAGAAATTTAAGTTTTAAATATATTGAAAATTCCTAGATCTTTTGAGATTCATTGAACATTTCAATGGGATGTTTAAATCTTGATATGCCCCTCTAGTTTGTGACTGGGATACCGAGGATCACAAAGCGGGTGTGAATAACCATGCAAACTTACATGGTGCCCCCACATGTTACAGTCACCAATTCGATGTGTCGGTTAACCACACACGCTCCACCGAACTATGACAAACATTGAGTCACCCTTTGCTACCTTTGCTTAGAACCATTTAGTGTGCCGATTAACCACACACGCTCCACTAACGTCTTCGCAATGGCACAAAGTGTAATTTCATGGAATTGCATCAATTCACTTTTGCCTAAAGTAACTAAGATTGGGAATTTGTAAAAGCATTTAGTTACTTTTGTACTTCATTATACTTATAATGGAAGGTTTCTGTCCTATCCTACCCGTTCAGCTAACGACCCTCCACTAGTCAAGAGTGCGGTGGGTAAGAGTGGATACCCATTAAATCGCCATTTTATAGGCAATTTCCTTAAACACCCCTTATACACCAGCTTCGTGAATGAGGCCTACTAACGGTAATACTGACTTTTACTCATACATATATATAATATTAGACTTTTAATGTTATATATAGTATAGGGTGTATTTTACACTTTTAAAATACTAGGTGGTTAAATTTAATAATTATACTTTTAATTTAATTAAGTTGTAAACCAAAACTTTATAGATTTGTTAAATCTCTTTTAATTATACACTTTAATTAATTAATAAAACCATAAGGGTGTGAATTGAACTTTTCAAAACAATACTAGGGTTTTAGAATTTAACATTTCTAAATTAAACTTATAATCAACTTTTAAATTCTAAAACTTGAGGGCAAGTTTTGAAACATTTCAAAGCATTAGGGTTTCAACTATTTAAATTTCAAAACAAAACCATTTAGTTCAAATTTAAACCATAAAACTTACATGGGCACAATTGAAACTTTTTCACAACACAAGGATCAAATAACAAATAATAGAAATTAAACAATTAATTTTGTCATTATCTATATTTTATCTAATTTCAATTTCTTGCACGATAAGTTACCCAATTAATACAAAAAATCAATCTTTAATCATATAAGGAAGTTATTATCTAATCAATTGGTAATTATCTTGTGTTTTGGCAAGGATAATCTTTTAGAAACATTAAAAATCATATTTTATAAGTTTAAAACGAATATGGTAATTATCCTTAAGCAAAACAGCAATAAAATCCGAAATTCCCTCTGTCTGACGCTCCGACTCGCCGAGTCACACATTGGAACTCACCGAGTAGGACAGACTCGCCGAGTCCATGTAGTGACTCGCCGAGTCAATTCGAACAGAAGGCCAGAATTCAATTTTCAGTTAATAATTCAACATAGCATCACGTACAATAGAAACCAATCACGGTTCTGATACCACTGATGGGTTTTAGCCATAAGAACATTCTATGTGCTCATGCAAACCCTAATTCTTGGATCTAGGTTTCTCTATTGAACATGCAATGTATCCAAGACTTACAATCTTAGATCTAACATATTATGAACTGAAATTAGGGTTTAGAGAATTACCTTTAATTGTTATATAGCAATAACAATCTCAAATCCTCCTTGTAATGACTTTAGAAAGCTTAGAGTCACAAGTGTCACTCCTCTAATGGTTCACAAACACCAAGAGAAAGATGATGAAGAATAAGGAGAGAGGAGGCTCCCCAAGAACGTCCAAAACCCTAGTGGAACTCTTAGCCACGTTTTTGGGGCATAAGGGTACTATATATACATGTAGGCTATTAGGGTTTTCAACTAGAAAACCCTAATTTGACTACTTAAGCCTTAAGCAACCCATGGACCCTTTTAGAATATCCCTTGGACGATTTCTAATGGGTTTTCCCATAGAATTCATCCAACCTATTATTCCAAGGTGATCCATAGCCCAAATGCAATTATCTTATAATTACTGTTCCAGTCCCTTAAGTTTAATTAATCTCTTTTAGCCACAAAATTAATTATCAATTAATTCTTGACTAATATTAATTAAGCAATATGATTTCTCCTTTAATATATTATTCTCATAATATATTAATAAATCATAATTAATCCTTTCTCTACATAATTCATCCTATCAAGTTGCTTTGGTGAAGGCAAACCAAAATGATCATGCACCATCGGGTCAAGTACATACCAAAATAGTTATGGACTTAGACACTAATCCAACAGTTTGAACCCCAAGTGGGGGAGAACTGGTGGTATATGGCGAGGGCACCAGGATGGGATCAGGGTTTTGTTCGGTGGCTAGGGCTCGGCTGTATATACAACATGGATGTGCCGATTATATAGCGTACATGGTGGATACGCGGGATAGGGATCAACCCTCAGTTTTGGAGGTCCCTTTAGTTAGAGAGTTTGCTGACGTGTTTTCGGAGGAGTTACCCGGAGTGCCTCCGGAGAGGCAGGTTGAGTTTAGGATTGATCTAGTGTCGGATGTGGCCCTTATCGCTAAGGCGCCGTACGAATTGGCACCGCCAGAGATGCAGGAGTTGTCATCTCAGTTGCATGAACTATTGGGTAAGCAGTTTAGTCGCCCGAGTAGTTCACCTTGGGGAGCAACAATCCTTTTCATCAGGAAGAAGGACGGTTCGCACAGGATGTGCATTGACTATAGAGATCTGAAACAGTTAACGGTGAAGAACCATTATCTACTCCCGAGGATAGATGATCTTTTCGATCAATTGTAGGGTGCATCTTGTTATTCCAAGATTGATTTGAGGTCAGGATATCACCAGGTCAGGGTAAGCGAGGAAGACGTAGAGAAGACCGCTTTTCAGACTCGTTATGGTCATTACGAGTTCGTGGTGATGTCTGGGCTCACCAATGCGCCAGTAGTGTTCATGGATTTGATGAATCGAGTCTGCAGACCGATGCTCGATCGCTCAGTCATTGTATTCATAGATTATATTTTGGTGTATTCCAAGACCCGTGAGTAGCACGAGGAGCATCTCAGGGAGCTGCTGGAGGTCCTGCGACGAGAACGGTTGTATGCCAAGTTCTCTTAGTGCGAGTTTTGGTTACGATAGGTTCAGTTCCTCGGAGATCTTGTTAATCAGGAAGGGATTTTGGTCGATCCGGCCAAGGTGGAGGCGGTTATGCAGTGGGAGACTCCGAGATCTCCCTCAGACATCAGGAGTTTCTTGGGCTTAGCAGGGTACAACCAGAGATTTATTCGAGATTTCTCCTAGATCGTAGTACCCCTCACTCGTCTTACGAGGAAGGGGTGGATTTCTGGTGGGGCCCTGAGCAGCAAAGGGCGTTTGAGACCTTCCGACAGTGTTTATGTGAGGCGCCAGTGTTAACACTCCCCGATGGAGTCGAGGACTTTGTAGTGTTTTGTGATACGTCCATCACGGGCTTGGGGGCAGTCCTTATGCAGAGAGGACGGGTGGTAGCCTATGCATCGCGACAGCTGAGGCTGCATGAGACGAGATACCCTACGCATGATCTTGAGTTGGAGCCGTGGTTTTCACTCTCAAGATGTAGAGGCATTATTTGTACGGGGTCCGATGTACTATATATACGGATCACAAGAGTTTGAGGCACATCATGGATCAGCCGAACCTGAATATGAGGTCAAGGACTACGATTGTGAGATCCTTTACCATCCTGGTAAAGCGAATGTGGTTGTGGATGCTTTGAGTCGCAAGTCAGCTGGATCTTCTACCCCAGCAAGGTGTATGAGGATAACGGTGGATTCCCCGCTTGTGAGCTTGATTAGGGATGCTCAGGTTGAGGGTATGAGACCGGAGAATTGGAAGTTGGAGAGAATTAATGGCAAGAGCTCCTGGTTTATTCAAGATAACCGCAGGTTATTAACCCGATACGGTAGGGTATAGGTTCCGATGTCTGGAGGGGTTCAGCAGACAGTGATGGAGGAGGCTCATAAGACTCATTTTTGTATTCATCCGGGGGCCACCATGATGTATCGTGATTTGAGCTTTAGTTATTGGTGGCCCAGAATGAAGCGAGAAATCGTTGGGTATGTTGAGAGGTGTTTGACCTGTAGGATGGTCAAGGTCGAGCTTCAGAGGGCGCATGGCAAGCTGCAGCCTCTGAAGATTCCCATGTGGAAATGGGAGCAAATCACGATGGATTTCATTAAAAAGTTGCCGAGGATGGCGAAGGGGTTTGATGCTATTTGGGTCATCATGGATCGGTTGACCAAGAGTGCCCATTTCTTGGCCATACAGGAGAGTTCGTCAGCCGAGAAATTAGCCGACATGTATGTCAGCGAGATTGTCTCTCGTCATGGGGTTCCAGTTTCTATCGTTTCTAACCGGGATGTAAAGTTTACATCCCGTTTTTGGCAGAAGTTCCATGAGGAACTGGGTACGCGACTGCATTTTAGTACAACTTTCCATCCGCAGACAAATGGGTAGAGTGAGCGACTCATCCAGACCCTCGAGGATATGTTGAGGGAACGCGCTACTGATTTTGGTGGGAGTTTGGATTCCCACCTACCGCTTGCAGAGTTTGCCTACAACAATAACTATCATTCCAGTATTGGCGCCCCGCCTTTTGAGTTGTTGTATGACCGGAAGTGTAGAACCCAAGTCTGCTGGGATGAGATTGGGCACAGGGTAATGGGGCGGACACAGGTAGTTCTGCAGAGTACCGAAAAGATACAGCATATTAGACGGCGTTTGCAGACCACTCAGAGTCGACAGAAAAGTTATGCCGACCGACGCCGATCTGAACTGGAATTTCAGGTGGGTGACATGGTTCTCCTGAAGGTCTCACCAAGGGATGGTGTGATCCGCTTCAGGAAGAGGGGAAAATTGGGTCCCCGTTACATTAGGTCATTCAGGATTATTGCCAGGGTTGGCAATGTGGCTTATAGGCTAGAGCTTTCGGAGAAGCTTAGTCGGATCCATAGCACATTCCATGTTTCGCAATTGAAAAAATACATTATGGACCAGGAGACAGTGGTATTGTTGGATGATATTCAGGTCGATGATCGCCTGAACTATGTAGAGAGGCCTGTGGCTATTTTGGAAAGGAAGAAGAAGATTCTGCGGAACAAGGAAATACCTTTAGTAAAGGTACAGTGGGAACATCAGAGGGGATCCGAGTGGATATGGGAGCCGGAGGCAGAGATGCGCGGGCATTACCCGACATTGTTTATTCCAGCGGACTTCGAGGGCGAAGTCTAGTTCAAGTGGGGGAGAGTTGTAACGCCCCGATTCTTAGGTATTGTTTTAAATAAGATTTATTGGGTTAGGCCCTAGTCGACGAGTTGGTTGCCCTACTCGTCGAGTAGCAGCGGGGTGGGATCGCGAGTTAGGTGACCTACTCGATGAGTCCATATTGGGAATCGGTGAGTAGGAGCTGGTGGATGAAACCCTAAATCCCAGGGCTTTGCACTCTATTTAAAGGAATCTTAGCCTCTGTGACAACCCGAAATTTCTATTTTGTACACACATGTCAGGTCAATAGAAGTCAGAGCAGTTGCTGCTAAGTTTCAAACTCTTTGGAACAAGTTTGAGTATTTTAGGATTTACACTTCGGGTGATAGCAGGAGAGAGGATGCCCTAGAGTATTTTGTGCATCTTGAAAGTTTCAAAACTCCACAAGTTTGGAGTTTACGGCTCAAATAATATTTTTGGACCGAAAACTCAACGGACTATATAAAGGACACTTAGCCATTTTAGTTCATTTCTTCCATTGTCAACTAGAGAAAAGCCCGAATTCTCTCCCAAGGATCTTCAATGTTTTGTCCCAAATTGTAAGTACTTCAACCCTAGAGTGTATTAAAGTGTATTACATGCTTAGATATGATTAAAAACACTCATGAATCAAAGGAAAAAGGAGTTTACGGCCCAAGATCTTCTTGGACCGTAAACCCTAATTTGGGTGCCAAAGTGCTTTCAAACCTTTCCTTATGCTTAGAAATGAGGATGGAACCTTCGCTTTATGTGTTTAGCACTCAAAAATCACCAACAAACCCCATTTATATGTGTTTACAGTTTGGGGATCTCCCAAAACTGTAAACACCCCTTAGTGTGTGATAATGCACCATATTCCTTCCTTATGCCTAGAAACTAGCCTAGACTTTTACCTTAAAGTGTTTAATACTTGAAAACATCCAAATACCATGTTCCATAGGAGTTTACGAGTGTATTGATGCCACAAACACTTCTTAAGGCTTAAAGATGAAGTAGGAATGCATGAAATGACTTTTAAGGCTTCAAACAACAAATGGTCAAAAGTAGGTGAGCTTACAACAGTAAACTCAAGGGTTTACGACTGTAAACTCTTTTGTTAGTGACCATAAAACCGTAAACTCTTTTGTGGAGTTTTCCTTGAAACCCAAACACACTAGCCTTTCCCTACAACACTTAGATGCAACCCTTGGGACTAATAACACTTGTATAAGGTGTTTAACATGTCCTTGGGTGTTTTAACGTTGTTTATTGGTTGTTTAAAGACTAATTGGATACATATATGTGATATTATATGTTAACTAGCATCATAGAGTGTGTTCAAGTCTTCACTTGACACCTAGCAATCCTACATCTTCAGTTCATCCAAACCACCAACTACAGGTGAGTTCATGCCCCTTGAATTAACCTTTTAAATGTTTTTAAATGTTTATAAATGCTTTATGGGGGGGAATATAAGTTGAATCATGTTTAGTTATTATATCGATCACATGTGATTAATAATTAACATGCCAATGGCTTTATTTTACGTAACTATTTTACCAATCAGATTTCTTCGAATGTTTATCTTAAATGTTTTTAGGTGTTTAAAACACTTTATTAAGCTGTTTATTTAGCACTCTGTGTTTATTTCAAACCCTGTTACATTGTGTTTCAAGCAAAGGTTTCCTTTATACTTAAACTGTTTTCATCAAACAAATACTTTCAAACCGTTTTATAAATTGACATGAAGTCGATCTTCTCTTAGGTATTAATCTTTTTCAAAGGTTTTATAAAACTCCTTATATGCTTTTATATTGTCAATTGCATGCCTGTATATGTATAGTTATATAAGTAATGTTTAAAAGACTTAGGAAGGCTAATCCACTTTATTTCCTTTTCCCCATTGGGATGTGGTCTGGTAGGGTATCGGGTATCCGTCCGAAGGTCGTTTAACTATCAGTTATATATCATGTATACATATAGAGACATAAAAGTTTCCTCAATCAGTTCAGTAGCTTTGGGTAGCAAAGGCATATTTCAGGTTATACACGTACATGGTTAGTAACTATTATAGGTATAGTTAGGAGATACCACTTACCATTCCAAGTACAGGGAATCACACAAGAGTCAGTTCATTCATGATTCTATAATAGTACATTACATGTTACATGAGTACGTTTACATAGATACGCTTACATGAGTACGTTTACATAGATACGCTTACATGAGTACATTTACATAGATACGCTTACATGAGTACGTTTACATGGATACTTTTACATGAATACGTTTACGTAAATGTTATATGATGAGTTACTATTACATATTATATGTGTAGATACTGTTATGTAATTCTCCTTCTTATCTTTATTTTGAGATGCAATCACATAATCGACGAGATAGATTGGACTTTATATCCTCGTTCCAAAGGATACTTTGCAGGATTAACCATTCCTAGAATCTCTGTTAGCTACTGAGGTACCTATGGATGTCTTCGGTTGATACCATTACATGTATACTTTAAGGGACTAACTATTCCTACACCCAGCTGTTAGCAACAGAGGTAAATGTACATCTACGGATGTCTTACGTTAACACTATTAGTTATCCTAGTACAAAAGGATAATACTTAGGTCGTTATATTATTTCTTCCTTTACGTTGTGACACATTCACATGATCGACGAGGTAGGATATATTCGATATAGATAACTATTTTTCCTTATTACCTTTATATTGTGACTCATACATATAAACGATGAGGTATACAATAGCTTTATACTAATAGTTAAACAGGGAAAAACCATCACATTTACAAAGATGCTTGCTTTCAAAACAGTAGGGTCTTGGTAGAAGACTACTTTCAAAACAATAGGGTCTTGGTAGAAGACTGCTTTCAAAATAGTAGGTTCTTGGTAGAAGACTGCTTTCAGAACAATAGGGTCTTGGTAGAAGACTACTTTCAAAATAGTAGGGTCTTCGTAGTAGGCTTCTTTTATAGGGATCATAGGGATTTCTTGGGTTATTCAAACGCTTTCCATTACTTACAAACCTTTACATACTTATATGAACTTTCTTTCAAAACAATGTCAAGACTTTCATTACATGTTTTACAAATCAAAGACATATTAATACTTATGAATTCACCAGCTTTTTGGCTGATACTCGCTTTCAAAATAACTTGTATTATCAGGTCACAAATAGATAGGTACGACGACCAGGTCTTGTGAAGACGGAGCAGGCTAGACTCGTCTTATTTTTCTGATTATTCATTTTAATGTTGTCTTATGCTGAAAGAACACATTTCTAATTAAAATTATACTATTAATGCAATGGATGATGTTATTGCTTGTTTACTACTTTACATTGTTGTGATACGTTACATGACGTCCTCCGCCCCTGAACGTTTCCGCCGTTCTCGGTTTTGGGGTGTGATAGATAGGTATCAGAGCACTGTTTATAGTGAATATAGTATATAAACCCATAAAAGATATACTAACTATAAATACATTGGGATTAAAACACTCTGTCTAAGACTTTATACTTTTAAATAATAATAAAATATTTAAGTGAGTATACGTGCCTGCATTCATACTAAAATCTGTGTGACAATGACAAGAACAAAAGTATTACGATTGTTGAATATCACAAGTAAGCCTGGGGATGTATGGTCAGTCTTGGGAGTGGCATAGTCTGATCAACTATGTTGGTGCGAGGAGTGATTAGCATATGCCCAAGAATGTTTGTGATATGGCGACAAGTCTAAAAACATACCAACATTACCATAATGAGAACATTATAACAGAACCTAAGTCTAAAATACCATAGGGTTGTTTTGTGTTACCATAATTACTTACATGAGAACTAAAAAGGATCTTCATTACTAAGTTGATAGTTGCTAAGTGGATACTCTAAGGCTACATGTAACTAGGATGTTATAGACTTAGAATCGGTGAAATTTTTACTTTACCCCTATTCCTTGTGAATTTGGAGTTAAGGTCACTTATTCGAAAGCCTATCCTGTGTTAATTACATATGACTTGTATGCACTTTACAAATATCAATGTAACTAATGAAGATTTTCTAATAATTATCTAGATAGTTCGTCTAATAATTATTTCCTTACGCCAATTCTCGCGTAGATAACATGGCTGGACTCCATCACCACGACAACCCGTACCTTCCGAACAAATTCATTGCTGGATGGTTTGGAGAAGAACCAGAGAATGATCACTCGATCCCTTTCAATGATCACCACGCCAAAGACCTCGCAGACGATGATAACTCCGAACCCGAAGTTGACAACCTACCCCAGGCAGCTCCCTTTCCAAATCCTAACCCTCGTCCGACTTTTCATGGCCCGACGCCTTCTTGGGTAGAATGTTTGGAAACATGGAGCCAAGGACAAAATTAGCCTATGACATTTAATGGAGACCGAAGCTTGTATGACCTGAACAATGGGGGCTTAACAGACAGAATCTTGCCAATCCTGGTCCACAGAGTGGCCCGAAATGAGATTCAAGGCAGGACCACCCTACATCAAATCACAGAAGTTGTCGCCAATGCAAGAATGCATACCCTTCGCACCATTCGTCTGGAAGATGCTCGTGAGAGATCTGAAAGAGGCCATGAAACCCTGCTTCAAGCACTGGCTGAATCACGAGCCGAAGTCATAGAACTCCGAGTACGCCAGAGGGTGTACGAAAGACACCTACTTGATATGGAATGTCAACTGGCTGAGCTGAGAGTTCACTAGAGGGATGATCGTCAACAGTAGGAGATACTTTACTTTCTTTCTTGTTTTAAAATAACCGTGTTCCTGTCTATGTCCTATGTGGCATTTCTATGAAACTGCCTTGTACTGTAGGTACTTTTAGTTAGGCTTGTATGCGGCCAAAACTTTTCTACTCAGGATATGATCTAAGACCTTCTATAAGGTCAAATTTTCCCTAAACTTATTACATCTTAAACATTGATGATATTGATACACGGCTAACTTTCGTGCCACCTTCTGTTAAAAAACCTTCATCATACCTTCATTGGAGTCTATCTGAAACTCGATTTAGTCTAAGTCTTTGGACTATAGTAATTTAACTCCAGAATCATTTTCAAGCCTCTTTCAAGGGTTGGATCATGTTATTCACCAACCAATGATGCCTCGTCTTGAACAACAAACATCTTGAGACCATTGTACGAACTTACTTCTACTCTTTGCTAGGACTGCATCATAGGGATGTAGGTCAAACCCACGAGAACATACTTCTATTCTTTACATAAACGGTCGAACTACGTCTAGGTTCAACCATGCTCGCTCGCAAATTCATTTTCTTTACGTGAAACAGAAATATGTCGCCAAAGAAAAACGATCAACCCATCAACCAAACACCAACTCTTCAGATTTATGAATCTACCTTTCAAGCTGCAGTCTCAGCTATCGTGTCAGCTATTCTGTCCCAACTTAACGCTAACAATGTGAGTGTTAGTGGGATTGTTAACAACAAATCCAATCCAGGTAACAATCAAGTACCACAACGAGCAACAAACTACCACGACACCCTGAGTTCCAAGACCAAGAGTAACAAACGGAATTTTTGGGCTAAATCTAAGGAAAATCGCTTCGAGGGGTGAACAAGAAGCAACCACCGGTAATGACCTTCACAGCCATGACATATGTACCTCCTACTACCATTCCTTATGGTATCCCAATTGCCCCTAACCCAGCCAGACAGTATGCTGGAAACTTGCCGAAGTGCAATAAGTGCAGCTTCCATCATCTGGGAAGATGTCGTCTACCGCACTGCTTTAACTGCAACAAGGACGGGCATACTACCCGCTGCTGCAGGATTCGGAGCCAACACATTACTTCAACCACCAATGTTGAAATCTCTCGGATATGCCATCTATGTGGCGTAATGGGACACTTCAAGAGCGACTGGTCATCAGAGTAGAACGACGATGGGACAGGAGGAGTTTGACCTTAGAATGGAAAGAGGCAACGAAGGACCCTGCTATAGTATAGGTTCACTTTTAAATCGTCAGTATTTTGTTTGTTGTTGAAACATGTTTAAAACTAGTGCAACTCGAGTCTTATCTTTTGCGAGATCCCGTTGGTTAAGGGACCCTCGTGCTGCGTATACTTGTCTTTTGTAGTATACTTTGTTCGCAGCAGTATTCCTATAGTACACTAAAGTACTGTAACCCTGTTAAAAGTTTCACCGTTGTGTTTTATCTGTAACGCTTTTATGTTCAAATCTAATGTCTTTTTTTTACTTCTAAGTAAAATCGATCCACACAATACCAGTTTCGTGAGTACGTCTCCTTCTCTGAAAACGTCTTGCTAAGCGAAGCCATCATTTCAGAACACCGAAGTACTCATGCCAGAAGTAACTCCTCTTTAGAGACCTCAACGGGACTTCCATTAGAAATCATTACTCTCTGCCTCGCATAGATGAGTCAGTTGACCAACCGCTAGGAACGACGTACCTTTTAGAAATGGACCTATGATCCGAATATCACCAGTTGCGAGAGTTAGTGAAGGGTGTTCTGAGGACAATCTTCCAAACTCGATACGGACATTACAAGCCGTAGTGATACCCCTTGGATAGGACCAATATGCCATAGTATTCATAAACTTCATGAATAGGGTACACCATTCTTACTTGGATCAGTTCGTCATTGTCCTTATAAATGACTTACTTATTTACTCTCGTAGTAAGAAGGAAATCATACAGAGCATCTACAACAAACCCTGGAAACAGTACGATCGGAGAAGCTTTACGCGAAGTTTTCTAAATATGAGTTTTAGATTTGAAGAGTCGAATTCCCGAAGCACACTATTAGTGATGTGGGAGTTTTGAGGACCCTTCCAATAATCAAAACCGTTGAGAATTTGTCAACACCGAAGACACCGACGAGATTTCGCCAAATTCTAGATCTCGCTGACCTACTGTCGAGAGTTCATTCGAAACTCCTCGCGGATTACGAAACCTCTTAGGACTTTGACTCAAGTGAGAGGCCAAATCGTTTTGGAAATCTCACTCTCGGAAGGCTTTATACGCTTCGGAAAGCGTGGTAAGCCAAATCCAAAATAGTTAGGACCTCCGAGATTCTTGCCAGAATCGGTCCTGTAACTCACAAACCCAATATGCACCACAAACTCAGTAACGTACATTTTACCCTTCACATATCGAAATTGAAAAATGTACCTTTCCATCAGGACTCTCGTAATTCCACTCGATGAGATCGAGATCAACGAGATCCTCACCTTCGTTGAAGAACCGTAGTGACCCTCGACTGAGTGGTCAAGCGGATAAAAAAACGCCGCCACCCATTAGTGACGATTCGTTGGAATACCAACCGAGGACCCGGTTTCACTTATGAGCACGAGAACCAATCAATTAGGAAGTTGTCCCACCTCCTTATCTTGATTATTCATGCCTACTTACTTACTTAAATTCTAATTTCGGGACGAAATTCCTTCTAACGGAGGGATGATGTGACAACCCTAAATTTCTATTCTATACAAACATGTCAGGTCAATAGAAGTCAGATCGGTTGCTGCTAAGTTTCAAACTTTTTGGAACAAGTTTGAGTGTTTTAGGATTTACACTTCGGGTGATAGCAGGAGAGAGAATGCCCTAGAGTATTTTGTGCATCTTGAAAGTTTCAAATTCCACGAGTTTGGAGTTTACGGCTCAAATAATATTTTTGGACCGAAAACTCAACGGACTATATAAAGGACACCTAGCCATTTTAGTTTATTTCTCCCATTTTCAACTAGAGAAAAGCCCGAATTCTCTCCTAAGGATCTTTCATCTTTTGTTCCAAATTGTAAGTACTTCAATCCTAGAGTTTATTAAAGTGTATTACATGTTTAGATATGATTGAAAACACTCATGAATCAAAGGAAAAAGGAGTTTACGGCCCAAGATCTTCTTGGACCGTAAACCCTAATTTGGGTGCCAAAGTTCTTTCAACCCTTTCCTTATGCTTAGAAATGAGTATGGAACCTTCCCTTGATGTGTTTAGCACTCAAAAATCACCAAGAAACCCCGTTTATATGTGTTTACGGTTTGGGGATCTCCCAAAACCGTAAACACCCCTAAGTGTGTGATAATGCACCATATTCCTTCCTTATGCCTAGAAACTAGCCTAGAGTTTTACCTTGAAGTGTTTAAGACTTGAAAAAATCAAAATACCATGTTCCATAGGAGTTTACGGCTGCAAAAACATGGAGAAATGGTCCATAAACACTTCATAAGGCTTAAACATGACGTAGGAATGCATGAAATGAATTTTAAGGCTTCAAACAACAAATGGTCAAAAGTAGGTGACCTTACGGCCATAAACTCAAGGGTTTATGAATGTAAACCCTTTTGTTAGTGACCACAAAACCGTAAACTCTTTTGTGGAGTTTTCCTTGACCCCCAAACACACCAGCCTTTCCCTACAACCCTTAGATGCAATCCTTGGGACTAATAACACTTGTATAAGGTGTTTAGCATGTCCTAGGGTGTCTTAACTTTGTTTATTAGTTGTTTAAAGACTGATCGGATACATATATGTGATATTATATGTTTACTAGGATCGTAGAGTGTGTTCAAGTCTTCACTTGACAAGTAGCAATCCTACATCTTCAGTTCATTCAAACCACCAACTACGGGTGAGTTCATACCCCTTGAATTAACCTTTAAATTAATTTTAAATGTTTATAAATGCTTTATGGGGGGAATACAAGTTGAATCATGTTTAGTTGTTATATCAATCACATGTGATTAATAATTAACATGCAATTGGCTTTACTTTACATAACTGTTTTACCAATCAGATTTCTTCGAATGTTTATCTTAAACGTTTTTAGGTGTTTAAAACACTTTATTAAACTTTTTATTTAGCACTCTATGTTCATTTCAGACACTATTACATTGTGTTTCAAGCAAAGGTTTCCTTTATATTTAAACTGTTTTCGTCAAACAAATACTTTCAAACCGTTTTATAAATTGACATCAATTCGATCTTCTCTTAGGTATTAATCTTTTTCAAAGGTTTTATAGAACTCCTTATATGCTTTTATATTGTCAATTGCATGCCTGTATATGTATAGTTATATAAGTAATGTTTAAAAGACTTAAGAAGGCTTACCCGCTTTATTTCCTTTTCCCCGTTGGCATGTGGTCTGGTAGGGTATCGGGTATTCGTCCAAAGGTCGTTTAACTATCAGTTATATATCGTGTATACATATAGAGACATAAAAGTTTCCTCAGTCAGTTCAGTACCTTTGGGTAGCAAAGGCATATTTCAGGTTATACACGTACATGGTTAGTAACTATTATAGGTATAGTTTGGAGATACCACTTACCATTCCATGTACAGGGAATCACACAAGAGTCAGTTCATTCATGAGTCTATACTAGTACATTACATGTTACATGAGTACGTTTACATAAATACTCTTACATGAATACGTTTACATAGATACGCTTACATGAATACGTTTACATAGATACGCTTACATGAGTACGTTTACATAGATACGTTTACATGAGTATGTTTACATGGATACTTTTACATGAATACTTTTACGTAAATGTTATATGATGAGTTACTATTACATATTATATGTGTAGATACTGTTATATAATCCTCCTTCTTAACATTATTTTGTGATGCAATCACATAATCGACAAGATAGATTGGACTTTATATCCTCGTTTCAAAGGATACTTTGCGGGATTAACCATTCCTAGAATCTCTGTTAGCTACAGAGGTAAATGCACATCTACGGATGTCTTTGGTTGATACCATTACAGGTATACTTTAAGGGACTAACTATTCCTATACCTAGTTGTTAGCAACAAAGGTAAATGTACATCTACAGCTGTCTTAGGTTAACACTGTTAGTTATCCTTGTACAAAAGGATAATAATTAGGTCATTATATTATTTCTTCCTTTACTTTGTGACACATTCACATCATCGACAAGGTAGGATATATTCGATATTGATAACTATTTTTCCTTATTACCTTTATATTGTGACTCATACACATAAACGATGAGGTATACTATAGTTTTATACTAATAGTTAAACAGGGAAAAACCATCACATTTATAGAGATACTTGTTTTCAAAATAGTAGGGTCTTGGTAGAAGACTACTTTCAAAACAGTAGGGTCTTGGTAGAAGACTGCTTTCAAAATAGTAGGGTCTTGGTAGAAGACTGCTTTCAAAATAGTATGGTCTTCGTAGAAGACTGCTTTCAAAACAGTAGGGTCTTGGTAGAAGACTACTTTCAAAATAGTAGGGTCTTGGTAGAAGACTTCTTTTATAGGGATCATAGGGATTTCTAGGGTTATTCAAACGCTTTCCATTACTTACAAACCTTTACATACTTATATGAACTTTCTTTCAAAACAATGTCAAGACTTTCATTACAAGTTTTACAAATCAAAGACACATTAATACTTATGAATTCACCAGCTTTTTGGTTGATACCCGCTTTCAAAATAACTTGTATTCTCAGGTCACAAATAGACAGGTACGACGACTAGGTCTTGTGAAGACGGAGCAGGCCAGACTCGTATTATTTTTCTGATTATTCATTTTAATGTTGTCTTATACTGAAAGAACACACTTCTAATTAAAATTATACTATTAATGCAATGGATGATGTTGTTGCTTGTTTACTACTTTACATTGTTGAGATACATTACATGACGTCATCCGCCCCCTGAACTTTTCCGCCGTTCTCGGTTTTGGGGTGTGACAGATTGTGTTCTTGGGTCCTTAATACCTTTCAAGCTTCTAACTAAGTAAGTACTCTTACCCTAGTGTATTGTTAAGCTTGTTACCCTTCCATACATCAAGAAAATGTCCCAAGAACACCAAGAACATGGTGTTCACGGTCCAAGAAGTCCTTGGACCATAAACCCCAAATGATAGTTCCAAAGTGTGCTTTAGTCCTTCATAGGCCTTAGAAACTTGTTTAAATCCATTATTTGATGAACCAAGGACTTGAAAACCCCCAAAATACCGTAAACTCAAAGGAAAATGGTTTAGAAACCGTAAACTCCAAATAGGAGTGAAATGGTGCCCTAGTTCCTTCCTTAGACACATACTTCAAGTAGAAAAGCTTCTAGGGACCTTTTAAGGCTTCAAACATCAAATGGTCAAAAGGGTGAGAGCTTACGGCCGTAAACTCAAGGGTTTACGACCGTAAACTCCTTTGGTTGTGACCTCAAAACCGTAAACTCCCTAAAGGAGTTTTCCTTGAACCCCAAGCACACTAGCTTTTCCCTACAACACTTAGATGCAATCCGTGAGGCTTATAACAATTGTTAAAGGTGTTTATTCATGTCCTAGGGTGTCTTGACTTTGTTAATTAGTTGTTTAAAGACTAATTTGATACATATATGTGATATTATACGTTAACTAGGATCATAGAATGTGTTCAAGACTTCACTTGACACCTAGCAATCCTACCTCTTCAGTTCATCTGTACCACTCACTACAGGTGAGTTCATACCCCTTAATCAACATTTTAAATGTTTTAAATGTTTTTAAATGCTTTCATGGGGGGATACAAGTGGAATCATGATAGTTTTTATATCAATCACATGTGATTATTAAGCAGCATTCAAATGATTTACTAGTCATTAGCCGTTTTACCAAACAGTTGTCTTCAAATGAGTTTCATAAATGTTTTATATGTTTAAAACTCCTTATTAAAGTTTTCATTATTCACTGTAGGTTTCATTTCAAACTCATCTACAATTGTGTTTCAAACAAATGTTTCTTTATACTTAAACTGTTTTATCAAACAAATACTTTCGACCCGTTTTATAGATTGACATCAAGTCGATCTTTTATTAGGTAGTACTCATGTTTAAAGGTTTTACATAACTTATTTTATGCTTTGATATTGTCAATTTCATGCCAATGTATGTATAGTTATATAAGAAATGTTTAAAAGACTTAGGAAGGCTAGCCACTTTATTTCCTTTTCCCCGTTGGGATGTGGTCTGGTAAGGTATCGGGTATCCGTCCGAAGGTCGTTTAAATATTAGTTATGTATCATGTGTACATATATAGTCATAAAGGTTCTTCCAGTCAGTTCAATACCCTTGGGTAGCAAGGGTATACTCCCATGTTCATACGTACCAGTTACATTACTAGTAAGCTACCATATGGGTAATTTAGGAAGATACTAGAACTATTACTAGAACACGATATCATACCATGAGTCAGTTCATTCATGAGTCTATACATGCTAGATGGAGAGAGAACACACAATACATTACTATACTATTACATAGATACATATACATGATTACGTTTACATAGTTATGTTTACATAGATACATTTACATAAGTGCATTTACATATACGATAATAGGACAGATATCACTAGGTGCTATAGCATGGAACGATTTCAGGATCTAACTATACCAATGAATCACAACGCGTTGTGATAGTTATATTGGGTATACATGATCATAGTAATGTGGATGTTCGCGGCTTGTAAACATGCAGGGGTCGTGTATGGGTCCCAAAATCTCTTTGACAGGGGAGGGTCTAGCCTGGGATCTAGCCATCACATTATGCCTTATACCTCAAATAAGGCAAAATTAGTACGAAAGTAGTTACTTATTACAAATACTACAGTACTTACTAGATTACAATAGATTTAAGGTAGTTAGTACGGTTGTAGTTTAGATACTTCACCATAGAACTATTTCATTTTCCCATTACATTCACTTCATGAACATTCACACGATGCATGGTAATGTAGAAGCTATATTTTGGATAATGATAGTCGAATTTGGGAAAATACACACTCTTACAAGAGACCCACACACAGATACTAGATGCCTTGGTAGAAGGATACTTTTAGTAGGAAACATATGGTTTTCTAGGATGTTCAAAACGTTTTCAAATACTTACAGTTCATATACATACAAATACTTACATTTCATATACATACAAATACATACATACAATTTAAGACACTAAAATACTTATGATATCACCAGATTTAAAGCTGATACTCTCTTTCAAAATAACTTGTATCCTCAGGTCAACAGTAGACAGGTACCGATGCAAGGTTTAGAGAAGATGGTGCTCGTTCAAGACTCATCTTTCATTTTGATTTATACTTTAGTGTTTATCATAATTTGACAGAACACACTTGTATTAAAATTATATTATTAATGCAATGGATGATGTTGTTGCTTGTTTACAACTTTTCATTGTTGTGATACTGTACATGACGTCCTCTACCCCAGAACGTTTCCGCCGTTCATGGTTTTGGGGTGTGACAGATTGGTATCAGAGCATTGTTTATAGTGAATTAAGTATATCAACCCATAAAAGATATACAGACTATAAATACAATGGGATAAAAATACTCTGACCAAGAGTTTATACTTTAAATAATAAAATATTTAGTTAAGTATACGTGCCTGCATTCATACTAAAATCAGTGTCACTAGGACAATACAAAAGAATTATGATTGTTGGGCAACACAGGTGGACTTAGAGACAGATAGTCAAAACTGGGAAGATATAGCCTGACCAACAATACCACAATGAGAACAATAGAACATAAAACCTAAAATACTATAGGGGTATTTGGTGTTACTATAGGTACTTTATACATGAGAACTAAAAAGGATCTTCATTAATAAGTTGATAGTTGCTAAGTGGATACACTAAGGTTATATGTAACTAGGATGTTATACACTTAGAATCTGTGAAAATGTTGCTTTGCCCCTATTCTTTGTGAATTTGGAGTTAAGGTCACTTATTCGAAGGTCTATCCTGTTTCAATTACATATAACCGGTATACACTTCACAAATAGTGATGTAACTAATGAATATTTTCTAAATAATTTTCTAGATAGTTCATCTAATAATTATTTTTTTACCCCAATTCTCGCGTAGATAACATGGTTGGACTCCATCCCCACGGCAACCAATACCTTTCGAACGAAGTCATTACTGGTTGGTTTGGAGAAGAACTAGAGATTGATCATCCTATCCCTTTGAATGATCACCATGATGAAGACCTTTCGGACGGTGCTAACTCTAAACCCGAGGTTGAGAACCTACCCAAGGCAGCTCCTTTTCCAAATCCTAACCCTCGTCCGACTTTTCATGGCCCGATGCCTCCATGGGTGGAATGCTTGGAAACATGGAGCCAAGGACAAGATCAACCCATGCCATTTAATGGTGACCGAAGCTTTTATGACCTAAGCAATGGGGGCTCAGCAGACAGAATCTTGCCAATCCTGGTCCGTAGAGTGGCTCAAAATGAGATTCAAAGCAGGACAACCCTACATCAGATCACAGAAGTTGTCACCAATTCGAGAATGCATACCCTCCGAACCATTCGTCTAGAAGATGCTCGTGAGAGATTTGAGAGAGACCATCAAGCCCTACTTCAAGCATTGGCTGAATCACGAGCCGAAGTCATAGAAATCCGAGTACGCCAGATGGTGTTCGAAAGACACCTACTTGATGTGGAACGTCAACTGGCTGAGCTGAGAGTTCACCAGAGGGATGACTCGCCAGTAGTAGATGCCTTACTTTATTTTTCCTTGTTAAAAGGAATCGTTTTTCTGTCTATGCCCGATGTGGCATTTCCTATGAAACTATCTTGTACTGTAAGTACCTTTGGTTAGGTCTTTATGCTGTCAAGGACTATCTTCTCTGGATATGATGTACGACCTTTTACAAGGTCATTTTCCCGAACTGTTACGTCATGAATATCAAAGATATTGACAGTCGGCTAACTTCTGTGTCATTCTTTATACAAATACTCTCACCATACTTTCATTGGAATCTATCTGAAACATGATTTAGTCAATATAATGGACTACAGTAATTTAACTCCGGAGACATTTCCAAATCTCATTTAGTGGTTGGATCATGTTATTCACCAACCAACGATGACTCGGATTGAACGAAAAATGTCTTGAGACCATTCTACGAATTTACCTCCACTCAGTACTAGGACTGCATCATAGGGATGTAGATCAAACCTTCGCGAACATATTTCTAATCCGTACTAGGACTGCATCATAGGGATGTAGGTCAAACTTTTGAGATCATACTCTTACTCTTTACTTGAGAAATCAAAGTACACCTAGGGTCAACCAAAATCTCTCACAAAATCCTTATCTTTCATGTTGCAGAATCATGTCGTCATCCGAAAGCAGTTAGCCGAACAATAAAACCCCTGCCTTTCCTATGGACGCCACTACATTCCAAGCCGTAGTTACAGCTGCCGTGATGGCTGCCATGTTAGCTGTCCTTGCAAACCGCAACACTGTCAACACAAACAAGACTAATAAAGGAATTGATAATCCCGATCATGGTAACAATCCGAGAAATCAACAAATAGTAACAGTCGCCACCGCCCAAAACAACAACTCGTAATTCAAGAAACGAAAACGAGAAGCCCAAGTGGAACGTAAGAGATTTCAGAGAATTGCCATGCAACAACAACAAGTGGAAACCTCTGCCATCCCAGTACCGAGCAGACCATATAAAGGAACACTCCCGAAGTGCGACCGGTGCATCTATCACCACAAGGGAATTTGCCGAGTACGGCAATGCAATAATTACAACAATATGGGGCACATTGCTCGTTTCTATAGAACTACCTCCACCACTGGAGCAAGCCTAGTTTGCTATAGTTGTGTTGAGGCAGGGCACTATTACAGAAATTGTCCAAAAAAGAAGATCAACGAAAGCAACTGTGTCCCCATAACTCCTACTCGACACTTCACTTCCACTACCGATGCTGGCACTAGCCAGATATGTTATTTGTGTGGACAGATGGGACATCTGAAGAAGGGCTGTCCAATAACAAAGAACACGGGCACAGATGGGAAGATTCTTAGGATCACAGCTGCAGGAGAACCTACTCCGGACCCACATTAATGTAATTTAGGCGTTTCGTTGTAACAAACTTATAAACCATCCAAAACTAGTGTAACTAGAGTCTTATCTTTTGCGACATCCCATCGGTATAGGGATGCTCGTTTTGCGTATACTTGCCTTTTGTAGTATACCTTGTTCACAGCAATAGTCTTGTAGTAAGTATTAAGTACTGTAACTCTGTTGATGGTTGCACGATTGTGTTTTGTCTGTAATGCCTTATGTTCAAATCTAATGTCTTTAAGTTTCCTTATGATTCGGACATTACCATACGACTAGATTCAATTTGATCCGCACAATACCAGCTTCATACGTACACCTCTTTCTTCGAGATCGCCTTTCCGGCAAAGCCGTCATATCAGAACACTGAAGTACTCATGCATGGAGTACCTCATAGTTCTTTTCCTTTCCGAGGAAATCCCCAAAGTACCAATCATACAGTACATCAAGTTCAATCCAAGAATCCATGCAGTTGATCTATCGTTGAAGAATGTATACATAGGGGTGATATATAATCAAGGTTCTACAGGTTTAGAATTGATGATTCCACTTTAACTTCCTTTCCTCATTAGGATGTGAATGTAAAGAAGAATCAGTTATTCGACTATCTTTTCAATCTTAATTATATACGACTCGTATACACGAGATTGTGATCGTTGAATCATGTAGGAATTCTAATATGAACTTCAGGACGGAGACTGCCCAAGACTACGAATGAACACATCGTCATGAGAACAAACTTAGAACCCATTATGACTCCTGTAACCAGATCGCCCTGCATTCTAAACACCTACGGAGATACAAGAACAGTCCGGACAACTTAGCGAACTACTCAACAATAGAATTGGAAGACCAGGCTTCTCACCCTGGAGAGCTCCGGTCTTATCCTTCCAGGAGTAGACGGATTGTATCATATGTACCTCGACTATCGGGGACTCCGTCAAGATTTCAATCAGAAATCATTATCTCTGCCTCGCATGAATGTGTTGGTTGAGCAAACGCAAGGAAAGAAGTACTTTCCGAAATGGACCTGACATCCGAATATCACCAGTTCGAGTGTTAGGGAAGGATGTCCAGAAGACTACCTTCCGAACTCGATGTGGAAACTTCGATTCCGTAGTGATACCCCTCGGATAGGACCAATACGCCCATAGTATTCATGAGTTTAATGAATAGGCTACGCCATTCTTACCTGGATCAATTCGTCATTCTCTTTCTAGATGATTTACTTATCCGCTCTCATAGTAAGAAGGAATCCATGGAAACATTACCCTCAAAGAAACTCTTAGCGAAGTTCTCTAAACACGAGTTTTGGAATTGAAGAGTCAAATTCCTAAGACACACTATTAGTGATGTGGAAATTTGTGAGTACTCTGTCAAATTATCAAAACCGTTGAGAATTTGTCGGCACTAAAGACGCCGACAGAAATTCGCCATATTCTAGGTCTTGCAGACCTACTATCGTAGTCCATTCAGAAATCCTAGCAAATTACCGAAACCTCTAATTACTTTGACTCAGAAGGGAGTGGCCCTTGACTGGGAAGACAAGCAAGAGGAAGAAAACCTTGGAATTTCAAGTGAGAGGCCAAATCCTTTTGGAAATCTCACTCTAGGAATGGCTTAATAGACTTCGTAACGCGTGGAAAGCTAAATCCAAGATAGTTAGGACGTCCGAGATTCTTACCGGATTCGGTCCTGTATCTCGTAGACTAGACCTACTCCGCGAGCTTAGTAACGTACATTCTACCTTCCATGTATCGAACTTGAAAAAGTGTTTGCCCGACGAGACTCTTGTTATTCCACTCAACGAGATCGAGATCAACGAGAGCCTCAACTTCGTGGAATAACTGTAGTGACCATGGACCGAGAGGTCGTGCAAATGATTCATAGTCGTTTCCCTTTAAGTGAAGGTTCGCTGAGATGCCAACTAGGGACCGAAATCACTTGGGGGCGCGATAATCGATCGATTAGGAAGTATCCCCATTTCTTGGCTTGATAATTCATGCCTACTTCCTTACCTAAATCCTAATTTCGGGACGAAATTCCCGTTAACGGGGTGATGATGTGACAACCCGAAATTTTCATTCGGTCAAACCCTAAGTCAGTCACTTCAATTTATAAGTCAGGTTCAATTTCATTTGATTTTAGCAAATTTATAGTTCGTTTGATTATTTTAATAATTAATCTTTAAACGAACAGGTGAAAGGAAGTGTCGTCTCAAGTCTTGAAATTTCAAAGCCGCAAATACCACGTAGCTTAGAAGTTTCGGCCAAACTTTTATGTTTAGCCTGTAAACTACCCTAAAAACCATAAACTCATGCCTTAAGCATGAGTTTACTCCCCAAGCTGATCACTCTTTACTTTCACTCTCAATAACAACACCAAAACTCTCTCAAGTGTCATCCAAGTTTTTATTCAAGATCTTCAATCTAGTAAGTGTTTCTAGCCCTTTCAAGTTAGTTAATAACTTAATCCAGTGATTGTACATCTTTTCATCCATCCATTTTTGTGTTTTGATTAGATTTCCAAAACAGCAATCTGTCACACCCCAAAACTGAGAACGGCGGAAACGTTCAGGGGCGGAGGACGTCATGTAATGTATCACAATAATGTAAAGTAGTAAACAAGCAACAACATCGTCCATTGCATTAATAGTATTATTTTAATTATAAGTGTGTTCTTTCAGTATAACAGAACATTAAAATGAATAATCAGAAATATAAGACGAGTCTAGCCTGCTCCGTCTTCACAAGACCTGGTCGCCGTACCTGTCTATTTGTGACCTGAGAATACAAGTTATTTTTAAAGCGAGTATTAGCCAAAAAGATGGTGAATTCATAAATATTAATGTGTCTTTGATTTGTAAAACTTGTAATGAAAGTCTTGACATTGTTTTGAAAGAAAATTCACATAAGTATGTAAAGGTTTGTAAGTAATGGAAAGCGTTTGAATAACCCTAGAAATCCCTATGATCCCTATAAAAGAAGCCTTCTACCAAGACCCTACTATTTTGAAAGTAGTCTTCTATCAAGACCCTACTGTTTTGAAAGCAGTCTTCTACCAAGACCCTACTGTTTTGAAAGCAGTCATCTACCAAGACCCTACTGTTTTGAAAGTAGTCTTCTACCAAGACCCTACTGTTTTGAAAGCAGTCTTCTACCAATACCCTACTGTTTTGAAAGCAAGTATCTCTGTAAATGTGATGGTTTATCCCTGTTTAACTATTAGTAAAAAACTATAGTATACCTCATTGTTTATGTGTATGAGTCACAATATAAAGGTAATAATGAAAAATAGTTATCTATATCGAATATATCGTACCTAAACGTTTCCGCCATTCTCGGTTTTGGGGTGTGACAGCCTCCCTTGGGCCTCTTTACAGTTCTAGGGAGTCCTTGAGAACCCTAATATGCGTGTGTGTGCCCATTGTGTGTTTGAAGCTTGAAAAGAGGATTTTTGGAGGGAGAAGGCTTGGAGGAGAAGGAGATTGGAGCAAGTAGAGTGTGGGAATCAACATTTATAATCTTCTAGAGGTACCCAAATCGTCATTTTCCTTGTCGATCTCTTCTAGTGGTTGAGTTTTAGGGTTTTTGTGGAATAATAGGTTGGTAAGATGAGCCATGAGCTAGATCTGAGGTTCTAACTTCGGATCTGGACCCTCCTTGGATTCTAGAAGCATAAAGTTACATTTTTGGTCATGATTTAGGTCCCTCTTGAGCATGAAGCTCCATTAAGAACTTAAAATATGCATTTAGATCCTTTATAGACATGCATGCACGTAAAGTTTGCAACTTTACGTGATAAGCATGCCCTAGAAGCTTGGATCTGTGATTTGGAGCCGCTGCATGGCTCAAAACAAGTCTGTATGGAAAAAGGACTGAATGGACTCGGCGAGTCGCAAGGTTGACTCTGCGAGTCACATGAACATGGCTGCGAACTCGACGAGTTGGAAGGACAACTTGGCGAGTCCGATGAAGATTTCCATAAGACTCGACGAGTTCATGAACAACTCAGCGAGTTGGATGAGTTTTCTCCAGGATATGTATGTATGTGTATCCGTCGAGTTGCAAGGAGGAAACTCGACGGGTGACCTTAAAGTTTTATTGAGAATCGAAGGAACTCGGCAAGTCACCCCGATGACTCAGCGAGTTGGAATGTGCTTCAAGGAACTCAGCGAGTTGAGGTCAACATGGAAAATTGAACTTGATGAGGACTTTGACTTTGACTAGGGGTTTCCTAGTGGGTTATGGAGTGCATTAAAAGGTTAAGGAATTATTAGTATGTTGTACTTTTATAATAGGTTGTGGAGCCTGTATCAGGTGATCCGAGAGTTGGAGTTCACCTTTCGAGTCGACATCTGGGAGGTGAATTATCCTTACTATATAAATAGGGTCTAAGGCACCAAGGTTGGCCCTTTAGTTGTTATCGTTATGATATGCTACATGTGGATATGTTCCGTTAGATCAGAATCAGGATAGACTATATGTTATGTTCTTATGATCCATAGGGATTGCCATGTTAGTGACTTGCTAAGTCAGTGCTCTAGTTATGAGAGATTGCTATGTGTGGTAATCAGTGAGATAGATATTTTCGATGTTTTGTATATGCTAGTAAATGTTTGTATGCACAGATGGTTATTTGCTTGTTGATTTGGGTTGAGGCAGTCCTTCTTTGTGTTGAAAGGCAACATACCCTATGAGCGGTCCGGGGAGACTGTAGGCCCACGTGGCGGTCCAGTCATGTTAAAGGCTCGGTGTAGATTCAGTAGGTTGTAGACCCTGGAGGGAGGTCCAGTCAGGCCAATGGCCCAATACGCATGTTGTTGATTTGTGGTTACAGATTTGGTATTTCAATGTGGTATTGGTTTTGGGGTAATTCATTAAGCCCTCGGGCTTATAGTTTGCAGTCTATTGTTTCAGGTACTTCAGGAGGAGTTCATGGCAAGGAAAAGGTGTGACCTTACCACTCCTCATCCTTATGATCTTATTTTGGGACACTCTGATGGATATTGATAAAAATGTTTTGTAAACTGTTACTATCTGGTTTTATTTATGCTTGAAAAGTTTAAATTTGGCGTAAAAATTTATGGGTGTTACAGTTTACTTAATCAAACTAAGAGACACTAAGTCACATCAGAACACCAATAATATTCTCCAAGATATTTAACTATAATTAGAATAAATTTAAATATGGAGATGATCATATTCGTAGAATTCACACAAATTAAATTTAGTCAGACCTATTAATAAAGTCCTTCATTTAAACTAAGTGTGAAAGGGAAAGCTTTAGTTATGAGACTATGTTATTCTAGAAATTAAATTTTATTTAGATTAGTATTGGGATATTGGAGCATTATAACAACAACTATTATATTGTTTTGATATATTGAGATATGATATTCTTACTAGTACTTGCTGTGTTTTATAATAACATGTGTAATCCATGAATAACCTAGTTATTCTAAAAGCCCATACTTGGCCTGGATTATTAGAATAATTATGAGTTAATAATGATATAAATTAGTTTTGTTGACTTTCAGAAGATGAAGGTATGCAAGGTTTTGGCACCAAGTTCATAGGTACTTGTTGGAGAACAAATATTGTATGTGACCCATATCAAGATCACTTCATGGATTGCTATCATAATTGATACTTAATTAAGGTAATATATTTGTATCCATAATACATGAGATAGATAATGTGACTTAAGTGTTGGGAATGCTATAATTTAATATGGTCAAATGTTGATCTTTAAATAGGAAGTTATAAAGGCCATTATCAGGTTTGGTGTGAACTATACAAGTGGCTTATGTAATCAAGATGGGATTTGTTCCTCTTATGTGTTGAGAGCTAGAAATCTAAGGCACCTTACCAAAAGTTTGTCACACCCCCAAACCTGAACGGCGGAAACGTTCGGGGGCGGATGACTTCATGTGGTAACGTAACAAATGAATACATAGTAAAGAAAGCAATACAACCATCATATATATAATTGAAAGTTTACATTTGTCAAAAGTTACATGTTCAAAACTCAATTACAATATGATGTCAAAAATACGAGATTAAACTGGCGCCGCAGCATCCCTTCATCAAAAGCGTAATGAATACCTGAAATTACTGATTTCCTGGGACATACAAGTAATTTTGAAAGAGTAGATCAACATTTAAGCTGGTGAATTTCATAAGTATTTAAGTGACAATGTTTGAATGAAATGAAATGTTTTATCTTTGTTTGTTTGTGTTTAGAAAATCCTATATTTTCTACTAGTGTAAAAGTAGCCTTCACTCAAGACCAATATTTATCTCCAAAATGCACGTAAGTGTAAAATAACCAATGAGTTTGAAAACCTTGTAAATCAATGGATTTTTAATACCCCTTGTGAGTTTTATAACCATACTATTGACTTGGAATGCCTATACACAATGTTCTTCAGGCGTTGGAATGTTATGACGTTTGTCACCCCAAATGGTGGACTGCAGCTAACAGTCAGGGCGCGGGTTGTCAAGCCCGTATAGATCTATACACAAACACCATGCTCCCCCTCCAAGGGATTCTGGTATATAATATAGGACTTGAAATGTGTACTCGAACGTACATGAAGTTAGTGTCTCACAAAACCGTGGTATAAAAACAGATCTACTTGTTAAAATGTTACGTTTGTTCTTGTATACGAAAGTAAACTTCTTGAAATTCATGTTTCTAGTGCATAAGAGTTAGAAATTTGTTCGTAAAACTATACCTATTATAGTTTTCTAAAAGTGTGTCTTGTTTGTTTAGAAATACCTAGAAAAGAATCACTTGTTTATGAAAGCATAGATTTTTGGTGTAGAGTCTAAGATAGACAAGAATAATCTAAGAAAAGTTTAGTTTATACATGCATTACAACAAATTTATATTTCAAAAGATAGAATGCTATTTTAACATATATTATATATATAAAAGTTCCATAAAGTTTATAAATCGCATGTGATTTGGATATATAACAACATATAAAAGAGTTTATTTACGTAACACACGATAATACTCGTGTGTTTTACTTGTAATCCCCCCTTGAAAGCATATAAAAGCATTTAGAATATTTAAAAAGGTTGATTAAGGGGTATGAAACTCACTTGAAAGTTTGAAGATAGCGAGATGGAAAACCGGGCAGAGTTTCATCTCGGGAAACGGATTTTCCTCGGGATTCTCGGGAATCTCGAGAGCAAAATCGACCCTCGGGACTTGAGCCAAAAAGACCTGAGCTTCGGGTTTGAACGGACACGGAAAACGAGGCAAGATTGTGAGAGAGAGGAGAGAAATGAGCCCTTTTCTCGGAAGCCCTCGCATCCTATTTATAGTAAGGTTGGACTGCCTCGGTACGCGGGGCGTACGCTCGTACGCAGCGCGTACGCGTACGTCATCCATGACCGAAGCCTCGACTGCCTCGGCTTCGGATGGGACGGGTCGCTGGGGAGGCGGGTCGGACGCGACAGTGGGTCGGACGCGACAGCGGTCGGACGGGTCGGCGGGTCGGACGGGTCGGATTCTTCGGATAGGGTGACGTGGATGATAAGAGGCCAAGTCCTGCGGGTACGCTGGGCATACAGGGGTACGCAGCGCGTACCTCGGATGAGGACGCTGACTCCCCTTCGGATAATGTCCGAATTTTGATTTAAATAAATAATTAATTTATTTAATAAACTTCAAAAATTCATATCATCTTCATACGAACTCCGTTTTCGATGGTCTTTATATCCACGCGTAGGTGAGACTACGCTCTACAACTTTCGTTTAGACTCCGTCGGCAAATTCCGAAAATATTTTTTTATTATTTATTATAAACTCATCGTGTTTAAGGAATTTCTTTGAAAATTCATAACTTCTTTATCTGATGTCGGTTTTTGCCAGACTTTTTACCGCTGGAATACCATTGTCGAGACCTTCGATTCTCATTTAGGTCATTCCGGCCAAAAGTCGCTCGATCTCCGATTCGAGTTTTTAGCTGTCTGTTGCTAAGCCGAACTTGGAAAAATCATAACTTCGCTATATGAAGTCGGATTTGGGCGTTCTTTTCACGTACGATCATGGTTCAAAGATATTTAAACATAGAAGGAAATTAAATAGAACTATTTGTACATTTTATTATGAAATTAAGTTTTATTACTCAATAGTGGTTACAATACTTGACCCATTTTGGTCATTACAAAGAGTTGAAATATCGGGTTGTCACATCATCCCCCCGTTAGAGAGAATTTCGTCCCGAAATTTAAAGTAGTAAAGATACTAGTGAACATGAAAGAGATGAGGGTACTTTTGTTTCATCTGATCTTCGCGTTCCCATGTGAATTCAGGTCCCCGCTTGGCGTTCCAGCGAACCTTCACAATGGGTATGCGACTTTGTTTTGTTTGTTTGACCTCTCGGTCCATGATTTCTACTGGTTTGTAACACCAAGAATTTAAAAATAATTTTTCGCATTTAATAAAGACAAATTCATCTAATATTCATAAAAACATCATTGTTTGTAATTCATTTCATAAAATATATAAAATCCCCAAGATCACATAATATAAAAGTCCCGCGTGTGTGCACTGATCAGGCCGGCGCCTTCCCGCGATCCTCACTAGTACCTGAAACAAATAACACCAACACTGTAAGCATAAAGCTTAGTGAGTTCCCCAAAATACCATAATAAACATATTAGCCACTCGAGGCTATAAATCTGTGGGTCCGTGCACCCATACTCTGTGAACCCTCAGGTTCTAACTCTGTAAACAAGCATAGCATAAATCACATAGAAGAATGCAGTGCAACACATAACATACATAGCATACAAATACTCTATCACATAACTCTGGTTACCTACTCAAGGTAAAGTATAGTGAGAAGACTCACCTCGCGTGTCTCGATATCTCACAACCTGGGAATCCCTCGTGCCCAATTCTCCGAGCTCTAATCCTCCTATAACATCATAACTTCCCTAGTTAACACTTTATATCTCTAATGTTGACTATCCCTAAGAAGTCAACACAGGTCCACTCTGGTCAACGGTCAACGGTCGACGGTCAACTTTGACCGGACTCGGCGAGTGCTAGGGCGACTCGGCGAGTCTAGACGTCCTCACCAATTCTCTAAGATTCCCTTTCTACTCGTCGAGTATCTCCCCTAACTCGACGAGTTCCTCCTGGAAGAATCGCGGGGCCACCCCGACTCAACTCGCCGAGTCTGAAGAACAACTCGACGAGTCCCAGTTAATCTTCAAGCTACTCGCCGAGTCTGTTCATCGGACTCGGCGAGTCCATGCCATGCAACCGCTCAAACTACTTCCTAAGGTCAGATCTGCTCCGACAATTCACAGGTCTGACCTTCCTAAACTGGTTCATCACGTAAAGCCCTCATTTCGGTGTTCATAACACTCCCCAAGACTCATAATTCACCTTTTGACCTAAGGCATAAGGATTCCAATCCAAAACCTCCATTGATTCACGAAATGTTCAGGCATGGGACATTCTGGACTTCCAAAGATCCCAATACAGGGTACCAATCGCTTGGGGGACTAAGGTAACACTCAATCTAGCCACAAAAGGGTTTAATAAACCCTAAATCCATATACACATCAACATAGAAGAGTGGAACTCGAAATCTTACCTAAATAACGTGCTCTGTGTCCCCAAATCCTCAGAGTGTGGCTTCTCTTGTTGTTCCCTTCACCAATCCTCCTTCTCCTTGCAAAATAACACTTAGAAGATCAATAATGGTCTTCTACCTTGCTCCAGATGTTCACAATCGAATTAGGGTTTCTCTCAGAGGGCTAGGGTGAACAATGACGGCCATAAGGTCCCTCATATACGTCCCAAACCTGAACGGTTAGGGTTTTCGCTAAACAGCGCAGACTCACCGAGTCCATATCCGAACTCGTCGAGTCCAGTCGTGAACCCGCAGCCAGATCCGCGATCCTACTCGGAAAGTCTAGGCTCCAACTCGCCGAGTCCCCTCTTAAAACACCCAAAATCAGAAATATAACAATACCTGAAATTCCGGGCTGTTACATGGTTCTTCCACAAAGTTGAGGCTCTCGTTGATCTCGACCTCGTCGAGTGGAATAACAAGAGTCTCGTCGGACAGACACTTTTTCAATTTTGAGACGTGGAAGGTTGGATGGATGTTACTAAGTTCGCGCGGTAGGTTAAGCTTGTAAGCCACAGGGCCGATTCTGGCAAGGATCTCGAAAGGCCCTATGTATCTTGGATTTAGTTTCCCACACTTTCCAAATCGTATTAAACCCTTCGACGGTGAGACCTTTAATAAGACGTGGTCTCCTACCTGGAATTCCAAAGGTTTCCTCCTTTGGTCAGCGTAGCTTTTCTGTTGGTCTCTAGAGGCTTTCAATCGTTCACGAATCTGAACGATCTTCTCTGTCGTTTCTCGTATGATTTCCGGACCGGTGAGAGTGCTTTCAGGAACTCTTCCTCTAGGTAACTGGGTATCGCCAACCTCAGTCCAACACAGAGGGGATCTGCACTTTCGACCATAGAGGGCTTCAAACGGAGCAGCCTTTATGCTTGTATGATAACTATTGTTGTATGAAAATTCGACAAGGGGTAAATGAATATCCCATGCCCTTCCAAAGTCAATCACACAGGCTCTCAGCATATCTTCTAAAGTTTGTATTGTTCTCTCACTTTGTCCGTCTGTTTGTGGGTGGTAGGCTGTACTCATGTCTAGCCTAGTCCCCAGGGAACTTTGTAGTGACTGCCAGAATCTTGAAGTGAATCTACTATCTCGATTGGAGATAATGGATATCGGAACACAATGCAGTCGCACTACTTCCCTTAAGTAAGTTCTTGTAAGCTTCTCCATTTTATCAGTCTCCTTGATGGGTAGGAAATGCGCGGATTTGGTCAATCTGTCGACAATGACCCATATGGTATCGAGTCCACTTGTCGTCTTGGGTAACTTGGTTATGAAGTCCATAGTAATCCGCTCCCATTTCCATTCTGGTATCTCTGGTTGTTGTAGTAATCCTGACGGTTTCTGATACTCGACCTTAACCTTAGCGCAAGTAAGACATTTACTCACGAAGGTAACAATTTCTGCTTTCATGTTAGGCCACCAGTATAGTTTCTTAAGATCCAGATACATTTTATCTGAACCCGGGTGAACGGAATATCTTGAGTTGTGAGCCTCGGTCATAACTACATTTCTGAAACCACCATGTTTCGGGGTCCAGATTCGGTCCATGAGATAGTAGGCTCCGCCACCCTTGACTTCTAGATTCTTCTCCATTCCTCGCAGGGATTCACCCGCCATGTTTTCAGGTTGCAAAGCTTCCATTTGTGCTTCCTTAATTTGTGTGGATAAGTGGGAATGGATAGTCATGGTCAGAGATTTGACCCTCCGACCAGTGTATTCCTTTCGACTGAGGCCGTCGGCTACTATGTTGGCCTTGCCAGGATGATAACGAATTTCGCATTCGTAGTCATTCAGTAACTCAACCCATCGTCGTTGTCGCATGTTGAGTTCCTTTTGATCGAAAATGTGTTGAAGGCTCTTGTGATCGGTGAAAATAGTACTCTTTGTTCCGTATAAGTAGTGCCTCCAGATCTTCAGAGCAAATACCACTGCTCCTAACTCGAGATCGTGTGTCGTATAGTTCACTTCGTGTGTCTTAAGCTGTCGGGAGGCATAAGAGATAACCTTCCCTCTCTGCATCAGAACACAACCAAGTCCTTGATTTGACGCATCGCAATACACTACGGAGTCTTCTATCCCTTCGGGGAGGGATAGTATCGGTGCGGTGCACAAGGCCTGCTTTAGTGTCTGGAATGCCTTCTCTTGTTTTGCTTCCCAGTCAAAGGCCACACCTTTCTGGGTTAATGTAGTAAGAGGTTTCGCAATGCTCGAAAAGTTCTTTATGAATCTGCGATAGTAGCCAGCTAGACCTAGAAATTGACGAATTTCTGTAGGTGTCTTTGGTGCCGACCAGTTCTCGATGGCCTTAATTTTGGAGGGGTCCACGTGTATACCTTTCTCGCTAACAACGTGACCTAAAAATTCGACTCTTCGAATCCAAAATTCGCATTTAGAGAACTTCGCATAGAGTTTCTCCGTTCGCAGTGTTTCTAGGACTCTTCGTAGGTGCTGACTATGCTCTTCCTCACTTCGAGAGTAGATAAGTATATCATCGATAAAGACGATGACGAACTGATCCAAGTAAGGGCGGCATACCCTATTCATTAGGTCCATAAATATTGCTGGTGCATTGGTTAATCCGAACGGCATCACCACAAATTTGTAGTGTCCATAACAAGTTCGGAAAGCTGTCTTTGGAATGTCCCCCTCTAGAACTCGTAATTAGTGATATCCGGATCGTAGATCTATTTTGGAGAAGTAGTTCGCCCCTTGAAGTTGATCGAATAGGTCGTCGATACGGGGTAGAGGATAGCGGTTCTTGACAGTAAGTTTGTTCAGTTCTCTGTAGTCGATGCACATATGGAACGATCCGTCTTTCTTCTTTACAAACAAGACCGGTGCTCCCCAAGGTGAGAAACTTGGTCTTATAAATCCTTTTTGAAGGAGTTCATTAAGTTGACTGGAAAGTTCCTGCATCTCTGCTGGCGCAAGACGATAAGGCGACTTCGCTACTGGGGTAGCTCTTGGAATTAAGTCGATTCTGAACTCGACTTGGCGTTGCGGTGGTAATCCTGGTAGTTCTTCTGGAAAGATATCGGGAAAGTCGCGTACTACCGAGATGCTCTTGATGTCCTTCAGTTCTTGACTTGTATCAACGATGTGTGCTAGGAATGCTCGACAATCCTTCCGCAAGCACTTTCGAGCTTGGATGCACGAAATGATGCGAAGGTTTGTAATAGATTTGTCACCGTAGATAACTAATGTTTCATTGTTAGGGAGGTTAAGACGGACTGCTTTCTCAAAGCACATGATGTCGGCGCAAAGAAGACTCAACCAATCCATGCCGACTATGACGTCGAAACTTTTAATTTGAACCGGCATGAGATTGATTGGGAAAGAATGGCCGTCTAATGTTAACGTACAGCCCATGTATATGTAATTAGTGTTTTCGGTTTTCCCATTGGCCATCTCTACAGTGAATGATTTTTCTAACTTGCTAGGTTTAGGTTTAAGTAAATGAATAAAGTTTTGACTCACGAAGCTTCTCTCCGCTCCACTATCGAATAATATGCATGCATATGAATTATCGAGAAGGAACATACCAGCAACTATAGTTGGGTCGGCTACAGCTTCGTCGTGGCCTATTGCCAAAACTCGTCCCACACCTTCGGTGCCTGCTGCCTTAGGACACTTCCTCTTGTAGTGGCCCACCTCGCCACAACCGTAGCAAGTCTGCCCTATACCCGCACCGGGAATTTGAGTGATCGGCTTTGCGGGTTCCTTGCAGAAACGGGCTGTGTGTCCTTTCCTGTTGCAGTTGGCGCACTGCATTTCCCGACAAGGTCCATGGTGGTGGTAATTGCATTTGGTGCACTTTGGGAGGTTACCTATATAAGGCTTTGTTGGGTAGGTATTGGTAGGAGCCGTAGCAAGTACAGTGGCAGCATTCACTGAAACCAGTTGTTTCTTTGCGGATTCTTGGGAAGACCCACCCTTCCCTTTATTCCACACTCTCTTTCTGCCATTGTTGTTGTTGTTGTTGTTGTTGTTGTTGTTGTTGTTTCCTTTCTGTGGTGCTGGTGCAGAAGTGGTTGAGTTCTGATGACCTCCGTAGTCAATCAGAGATTGTGCCAGTTCCTTAGCACTTTCAAAGGTGTCAGGTTTAGAAGCTAACACGCTTGATCGCATTTGGGGCGTCAGTCCCCAGATGTACCTTTCTATTTTCTTGCTCTCGGGAGCAATCATGTCTGGACAAAGGATTGCCAGCTCGCAGAATCTGTTGGTATAAGTAGCGATGTCGGTACCAACCATTCCGAGAGTCCATAGCTCGTGTTCAAGCTTTTGAATCTCTCCCCGTGGGCAGTATTCTCTCATCATCATGGCCTTTAGGCTCTCCCAGCTTATGGAGTTTGCCACGATTAGGGTAAGTACTTTAACGTGGCCATTCCACCAAGTTAAAGCTTTATCAAGAAGGGTGAAAGTTGCAAATTTGACCTTGCTGTGCTCGGGACAGGAGCAGATTTCAAAGACTGCCTCCGTCCTTTCAATCCACTGCCTCAGGGCCATCACACCACCAGTTCCATAAAACATCCGGGGCTTGGCATTAGTGAAGTCCTTATAGGTGCATTCTCGAGGTGGTCCATGACTCTCGCCATGGTTGGATGGGTGTGTGCCAGATCCCGAGCCATTAGTACTCGAGTTATTGATCTGTGACATGGTAGTTGCCACCGCTGCGGTGACTGCTGCTTGAAACATTATAGCATCAAATTGGGGTGGTGGAGGTGGTGGTGGTATAGGTGCTTCCTCACCGTTGTTTCGCCTTGGATTCCTACGCGGAAGCATCCTTCAACTATAGGTTGAAAAGACAAGGATAAGAATTTCATAGAATAGAAAATGTATGTGTCTCATGAACTAAATCGCTATAGTTCAACATCAGATGATAGTATGAGTCTTAAAATAGAAGAATGAAAGTTATTTGTAAGACTGAAGGTATGAAACAAGTATTTGGGTTCACAAAGACCATTCAAGGTTCGAACGAAATACTTAACACAGTAGTAATAGTGCCATTTATATTAATGTAAGAGTTGTTACAACGATCATGAAAATTTGACCCCTATAAGGGTCTCCGATTACAAAGTTCGAGAAATTTAAAGACTTTTAGCCGAGGTCCTAAGCTATAACAAAATTTGAGTCCTTGACAAGCACTACTTGCGTCGAAGGTTGCGCTTGGAGCTTGACTCCGCATCTGATTGCTTTGACTCCATTAGACGCCTATCGAAAGCGGCTTGTTGTTCCCTTAGTTCAGCGAGGGCTGCAATCATTTGCGCTTGAAATGCTTCGGTTTGCAATTGAGCGTTGTCTTGCATCTTGTCCAGCCTACGGATGTCAGAAGTGTGAACCTGCACTTCCACGTTGATATCCCGGAGTCGACTAGCTTGAACTCCAGACTGATAGGACTGATTGGCTAACTTACCCACCATTACCGGGAGTGCTCGATCAGCCGAACCTCCGCCGCGGACATCATAGAAGTCCCGGCACATGCCGTAGGGAGGGCATAGGTTTTGTTGTTGGCTCCAATGGTGGAGGTGACTTCCCCAGACGGGAGTCGGTCCTTGAAAGTTCCTTACGAAGACGGGAGGTTGAATGGGTGGTGGATCGATAACTTCCGGCTCTGAGTCGGTATCGGAGTCATCACCCACTTCTATGCGTTCCTCGTCCTCTCCGGGATCATCTTCGATCCATCCTCCGTTGCCTTGGTTGGGAAAGTAGGGGTCGCCAGGGTGGTGAAATCCAGCCATTTGACTGTACGAGAAATAGGGTTATAAGATTTGAATAAAGTCAGAACATGCAAAACATGTAAGTTAAACTAGTTTAGACAGCAAATACTCCTATAGTATTTAAATTCTTGTGTTTGATTCTTGTAATGGTTTGGTAGGTTTTGACTTGTTGCTTACTACGATCATTCCTCGATATACGTTGGTCCAATCTCGGGAAAATATAATTGATCACGCTATATTTGTCCAAAATCTGATTACATATATCGAGTCTCAATCGTAGTGTCAACTTGTCTAAATACTTGTATAGTTGTATAACATGAAAATAGTTTGTGGTATGCATGTAATTGTACTTAAATGAACTATCAATTTAAGTTGAACGCAAAACTGGTTAAGCGTAAAAAGAAAATTTGTTTTGTCAGAGAGTATTAGTCCCTTAAGCATTTATAGTTTGTATATCTTATGTGGTTCGATATACTTAGTTCACTATAAACATTGCTCTGATACCAATCTGTCACACCCCCAAACTTGGACGGCGGAAACGTTTGGGGGCGGATGACTTCATGTGGTAACGTAACAAATGAATACATAGTAAAGAAAGCAATACGACCATCATATATATAATTGAAAGTTTACATTTGTCAAAAGTTACATGTTTAAAACTCAATTACAATATGATGTCAAAAATACGAGATTAAACTGGCGCCGCAGCATCCCTTCATCAAAAGCGTAATGAATACCTGAAATTACTGATTTCCTTGGACATACAAGTAATTTTGAAAGAGTAGATCAGCATTTAAGCTGGTGAATTTCATAAGTATTTAAGTGACAACGTTTGAATGAAATGAAATGTTTTATCTTTGTTTGTTTGTGTTTAGAAAATCCTATATTTTCTACTAGTGTAAAAGTAGCCTTCACTCAAGACCAATATTTATCTCCAAAATGTATGTAAGTGTAAAATAACCAATGAGTTTGAAAACCTTGTAAATCAATGGATTTTTAATACCCCTTGTGCGTTTTATAACCATACTATTGACTCGGAATGCCTATACACAACGTTCTTCAGGCGTTGGAATATTATGACGTTTGTCACCCCAAACGGTGGACTGCAGCTAACAGTCAGGGCGCGGGTTGTCAAGCCCGTATAGATCTATACACAAACACCATGCTCCCCCTCCAAGGGATTTTGGTATATAATATAGGACTTGAAATGTGTACTCGAACGTACATGAAGTTAGTGTCTCACAAAACCGTGGTATAAAAACAGATCTACTTGTTAAAATGTTACGTTTGTTCTTGTATACGAAAGTAAACTTCTTGAAATTCATGTTTCTAGTACGTAAGAGTTAGAAATTTGTTCGTAAAACTATACCTATTATAGTTTTCTAAAAGTGTGTCTTGTTTGTTTAGAAATACCTAGAAAAGAATCACTTGTTTATGAAAGCATAGATTTTTGGTGTAGAGTCTAAGATAGACAAGAATAATCTAAGAAAAGTTTAGTTTATACATGCATTACAACAAATTTATATTTCAAAAGATAGAATGCTATTTTAACATATTATATATATATATATATATATATATATATATATATATATATATATATATATATATATATAAAAGTTCCTTAAAGTTTATAAATCGCATGTGATTTGGATATATAACAGCATATAAAAGAGTTTCTTTACGTAACACACGATAATACTCGTGTGTTTTACTTGTAATCCCCCCCCCTTGAAAGCATATAAAAGCATTTAGAATATTTAAAAAGGTTGATTAAGGTGTATGAAACTCACTTAAAAGTTTGAAGATAGCGAGATGGAAAACCGGGCAGAGTTTCGTCTCGGGAAACGGATTTTCCTCGGGATTCTCGGGAATCTCGGGAGCAAAATCGACCCTCGGGACTTGAGCCAAAAAGACCAGAGCTTCGGGTTTGAACGGACACGGAAAACGAGGCAAGATTGTGAGAGAGAGGAGAGAAATGAGCCCTTTTCTCGGAAGCCCTCGCATCCTATTTATAGTAAGGCTGGACTGCCTCGGTACGTGGGGCGTACGCTCGTACGCAGCGCGTACGCGTACGTCATGCATGACCGAAGCCTCGACTGCCTCGGCTTCGGATGGGATGGGTCGCTGGGGAGGCGGGTCGGACGCGACAGCGGGTCGGACGGGACAGCGGGTCGGACGGGTCGGCGGGTCGGACAGGTCGGATTCTTCGGATAGGGCGACGTGGACGATCAGAGGCCAAGTCCTTCGGGTACGCTGGGCGTACAGGGGTACGCAGCGCATACCTCGGATGAGGACGCTGACTCCCCTTCAGATAATGTCCAAATTTTTATTTAAATAAATAATTAATTTATTTAATAAACTTCAAAAATTCATATCTTCTTCATACGAACTCCGTTTTCGATGGTCTTTATATCCACGCGTAGGTGAGACTACGCTCTACAACTTTCATTTAGACTCCGTCGGCAAATTCCGAAATTATTTTTTTTATTATTTATTATAAACTCATCATGTTTAAGGAATTTCTTTGAAAATTCATAACTTCTTTATCTGATGTCGGTTTTTGCCAGACTTTTTACCGCTGGAATACCATTGTCGAGACCTTCGATTCTCGTTTAGGTCATTCCGGCCAAAAGTCGCTCGATCTCCGATTCGAGTTTTTAGTTGTCTGTTGCTAAGCCGAACTTGGAAAAATCATAACTTCGCTATATGAAGTCGGATTTGGGCGTTCTTTTCACGTACGATCATGGTTCAAAGATATTTAAACATAGAAGGAAATTAAATAGAACTATTTGTACATTTTATTATGAAAGTAAATTTTATTACTCAATAGTGGTTACAATACTTGACCATAGAAGGAAATTAAATAGAACTATTTGTACATTTTATTATGAAAGTAAATTTTATTACTCAATAGTGGTTACAATACTTGACCCATTTTGGTCATTACAAAGAGTTGAAATATCGGGTTGTCACAAAGTTTAACACGTAATGAGATTGATTGTTATTCATATCACATGTTATTGGGAGCAGTTAAATGTTGTTAGATGTTCACCACTATATGTATCAATCTAATACGAGTCTTGTGTAAGAGGGAGATTAAAAGATCGTGATGCTCAAGAGTTATAATAGAATGATATTGCTAATTGTTAAATGTGACTCGAGCATTTAAAGCATTCTCATGGAGCATTTGGAGCACTTAGTTCTCAATGGAGCACTTGAGGTTTACGGAGCAAGTGAAAAAGGAACGGATTATCTAAGATAGCTTTGGATCATCATACAAAGGAACAGAGCATGTGACAAAGGAACAGATCTTCCAAAAGGGGATTTGGAGCAACTTGGAATGGTTTGGAGCAACTTAGAGTGGCTTGGAGGAACATAGAGCAACTTGGAGCACTTTGAGAACTTGGAGAAACATGGAGTACTTGGAGCAACATGGAGCAACTTGGAGCAGTTGGAGAAGTTGGAGCAACATGGAACTTCCTATTGTGTCGTGTAGAAGGAAGTTGTGCCTTCCTTGGGGATGTTGCGCCAAATGATAGCATGATGCGTCATCATGTATGAAGTTGAACCAAGTGAAGATGTTGGGCCAAGGATATGCTAAGACATGAAGATGTTGTTGCTCCATCAAGAAGGGAATTTGCACCATGAAGGAGATGTTGCGCCATGATGGACCTTTTGGTACATGATGTGCCATCTTGTTTCCTTTGCTGTGCCATATTGATCTGTGTTTGCTTAGAATATGATCATACTCAAGAAATACACCATGTTGTGCAATCATGATTGATGTTGGACCATTAGTGTGTTGGATTAGTGTCTAAGTCCATAACTATTATTCGTATGTACTTGACCCGAGAGTAGCATGGTCCATTTGGGTTGCATATCATCATGACAATTTGATACGATAAACTTTTGAGAGGAGGTTATTTATGGTTTATTAATATATTGTAAGTTCTAATATATTAATATGAAATCATATTATTTAATTAGTATTGATCAAGAATTAATTTGAAATTAATTTTGTGATCAAAAGAGACTAATTAAATATAAGGGGTTGATTTGGTAAATCATTCATTCATATAAAGTGGGCTTATGATCCATAGTTCTTCATGTTGGTCTAAACCCATGTGGTAACTCACGGATACTCCATGGAGGTTTTAACCCATGGAGCATGAAGTATATGGAAAGTCATTAGGGTTTACATGGTGTAACCCTAGTTTGCTACACTATATAAGGGACCTAAGGCTACCAAAATTGGCACCTAAGAGCACTTAAGTGGAATACTAGAGGGCTAGCCAATTTGTGTGTGCAAGGAATCTCATCTCAAGTTATCCTTTGTTCTAGATGTGTTGTGATTCCATTTGAGGCATTCATACTATTGGTGCTAAGATCTTAAAGGCTAAAGGTTCAAGGTTTCCAACAAGCTACAAGAAAAGGTATGTTATCTAACTTGTATTATTACCCAAGTATCAAAGTTTTGTATGCTAGATAAGGTAATACCTTGGAAAGTTCAAGTTTGCATGTATAATAGAGAAAACATAGATCCAAGGTATTTAGGGTTGCATGTACACCTTAGGAGTGTTAGAATGCTCAAAACCATTCATAGTGATCATGATGCTCCATATGTGCATCATGTTGCTCCACTATGGTCAAGGTGGTCCATCATGTCTGTTTCTGATGCTCATGGGTTGTATGACATAGAGGAATGTTCTAGAAGATGTTGCATGGAAGAATATGATTGGTTTTCACCATTCATGGCCCTATGCTCCAATGGGCTTAGCCCATTAAGCTTTTAGGTCTGATCCCTCAACTATAAATAGGGATGCATGCTCGGCCTTGTGTCTTGTATCTTGTATCGTTAGTGAGTAAGGCGAATCTCTGGTGAGTTGTACTTGTAACCTCTGTTTGAGAACTCTGAAATAAAGAATACTCCCCTCCTACCCATAGACGTAGGTCACCTTGACCGAACCATGTAAATATTGCGTATTTGTGTGCTTTTAGTTTTACTTGTTATACACATTACTTCCTAACAAGGGTAATCAGAACTTGACAAGTAGCATCTGATTTGTTCTGAGTCTTTACAAGTATCGTCTGATTTTTCTTAACAAGTTGTATCAGATTTATAGTTTGTATTCTTGTGATTGAAGATATCTACTCAAAAGTTTAATTTGGATAAATGCAATGGTTCAAATGACTTCACATTATGTAAGGTAAAGTTGAAGGATGTTCTGGTTCAACAAGATTTGAAATGGCACTAGAAGGAGAGGCAACACTGGCTAAAAACATGGTGGTTGAAAAAAAGGTGGACATTTTGTCGAAGGCACATAGTGCCATTCTATTGAGCTTGATAGATGAAGTAATGAGGGAGGTCATGGATCAAACAACTGCTTCCAAGCTCTACGATAAGCTTTAAAACAAGTACCATAACAACTCACTGACGGACTGGTTGTATCAAAAGCAAAAGTTGTACACTCTCAGAATGTATGAAAGTACCCAAGCAAAAGATCATCTGGATAACTTCAGCCACATCATCTTGGGTCTACAAGGGGTTGATGTGAAGATTGAAAATGAAGATCAGGCGCTTATTTTCTTATGTTCTCTTCTGGACTTATATAAGAATTTCTTTGATACCATGCTCTATGGAAGGACAACAATCACTGTGAATGATGTAAAGGACTCTCTGGTGTCCAAGGAATTGAAAAGAAAAGTTTCAGTTGGAGAGGAGGTGTCAAGTTCCTGTTTGTTTGCATCGAGAGGAAGGACATAAGAGAGGAAGTGGAAACAAAAGTAGATCACGTTTAAAATCGAAATCTAAATGTTCATCGAACTCAAAGTGTTCTAATTGTAATGAGACGGGTCGCTTTAAGCGAAATTGTCCACAACTGAAGAATGAGAAGTTCATTATTGTTGTGGTTCGGGAAAGTTCTAATGAAGGGGACGATGGTGATGTACTGACTATTAGTACATCACGTTCTGCTAACACTTGGGTCTTGGATTCTAGAGCATCATATCACATGACGTATAATTGTGGTCGGTTTGACTCCTTCAAAGAGTGGGATGGCACCCAAGATGGGTGATGCATAGGTGAGCAGTATCAAAGGTAGTGGCACGGTGCAGATCAAGATGCTTGATAGCGTGATCAAGAAGTTAGATTGTTGCTACATTCTAGAACTTCAGAAAAATATAATTTCTCTTGGTACATTGGCTAAGAATGGGATGAGGTACATTGGTGAAGGTGAGTGGGTCAAAGTGACTAAAGGTTCTCTTTTTATAATGAAAGGGTGGATGAATCCTGGAGGGATATATATATATATATATATATATATATATATATATATATATATATATATTTATATATATATGTGACAACCAGAAATTTCCATTCTGAACAAACCATTTGAAGCCAATAGAAGTAGAACAGTTACAGTGAAAACTCAGATTTCAAGTATAAGTTTGGCAGTTTTCAGGATTTTACACTTAAGGAGATATTAGGAGAGTGGATGCACTAAGGTTTTGTGCAACATTGTTATTCCAATACTCTAGGACATTAGAGTTCGTCCCAGGAATAAAAATATTTTCTGCCAAAAATATCTCAGGACTATAAATAGAATTTTGAACCAAATTGGTTCATTTGTTGAATTCCATTTAGAGAAAAGTCAAAATTCTCTCTCATGGATCTTCGGGTTTTTATCCCAAATTGTGAGTACTTCGATCTAGTTACGTTATATAGCTTAGATTGTGTTTAGAAACACCAATTACATATCAAATCTGTGAGACTCGGGAGTTTACCGCCCAAGAACGTTCTTGGGGAGTAAACTCCAATATGTGGCTTCAATGCTACTTAGTCCTTTCCGTGTGATTTGTAACTACCTTAGACTTGTATGCTAGTGTGTATATGACTAGAAAACATCAAAATCGGATTAAAACCCCAAGATTTGGGAGTTTACCGCCCAAGAACACTTGGGGAGTAAACTCCATTTTAAGGTCCTAAAGGGTTCCAATGACCCTCAAAGCTTTAGAACTCGAACTAGAACCCACCATTGCATGTTTAGGACCCCAAAAGCAATTAAAATCAATGATGAAAAGTGAGTTCACGGCCAAGGGTGTTCTTGGGCCGTGAACTTCATGTTTAAGTGCCAAAATGCCCTTAAAACCTTCCTTAAGCCAAGAGACTAATTTGGGCATGTACCTAAATGATTTTTGGACTAGCTAACACACTTATAACACCAAGAGTAAGGGAGTTTACGGCCCACAAGGTTCTAGGGCCGTGAACTCCATAAAATGGTGCCAAATGGTGCCATAAACTCTTCTAAAGCCAAGTACAAAAGCCTAGTTTAGTTCCTAGTTAAGTTAGAGACTTGAAAACCCCATAAACAACCTCCCAAGGGAGTTTACGGCCGTAAACTCCAAGGGTATATGGTCCCTGGGCCGTAAACTCCTTAAAGGAGTTAATATGACACCCAAACACTTGATTTAGCCTTGAAACAATTCACCACATGAGTTGTATAATTGTTAGACTTCATTTAGGGGCTTTGTTGAGAGTTTACGGCCAGGAGTTTACTCCCCTGGGCCGTAAACTCCAATACATATGGTCATTTGACCATAAACTTCCATTAGAGGCATTGCACTCCTTTGTTGCAACCCATTAGCCTCCTAGCACTTGCCCTAAAGTGTTTTCCTCGCGTTTAAATGTTTATACTTGTATAATTAGTGTTTTAATCACCAATTATTTATATACATATGTCTTCATATGTAATTAGGATCATTGTGTGTGTCTAAAGTCTTCACTTGACACCGAGCACTTGCCCGATCCTTCCTTACGATAACAGTCCGTTCAATTCCAGTCACTTACTGCAGGTGAGTTCATACACCTTAAATAATGTTTTAAACTATTTTTAAATGTTTTATGGGGGGATACAAGTATAATCATGCTAGTTATTATATCAATCACATGTGATTAATAAGTAGAATTATGCTAGTAATTATATCAATCACATGTGATTAATATGCAGCATTCAACTGATTTACTACACATTAGCCGTTTTACCAAACAGTTTCCTTGAAATTATTTTTATAAACATTTTATACGTTTTAAACTCCTTATGACATTGTACATTTTACTCTGTATATTACATTTCAAACTTATTTACAATTATGTTTCAAACAAATGTTCTTTATACTAAACTGTTTTATCAAACCCATGCCTTCAAAACCATTTTAAAGATCGACATCAATTCGATCTTTTCTTAGAAAATATTTATGTTCAAAGGTTTTACAAATCTTATTTTATCCTTTTATATTATAAATTGCATTCCTCTATATATATAGTTATATAAGAAATGTTTAAAAGACTTAGGAAGGCTGTCCACCCTATTTCCTTTTCGCGCTTGTGATGTGGTCTGGTGGGATTTCGGGTTTTCGTCCGAAAGTCGTTTAAATATTAGTTATATATCATGTGTACATATATAGTCATAAAAGGTCCTTCCAGTTCATCCCATGCCCTTGAGTAGCAAGGGTATACATCCATGTCCATACGTACCAGTTAGATTACTAGTAAACTACCATATAGATAGTTTAGGCGGATACTAGAACTATTACTAGAATGCAATATCATACAATGAGTCAGTTCATTCATGAGTCAATACTTTCTAGAACATTACGATACATTACTATACTTGCTAGATAGAGAGAACACACATTACAGCTAGCACACGTAGAACATTTCCGTACATTACACTTACATCAACACGTTAATAAAATTGTGATCCACTGTATGGGAGCATGCCTTAATTGTCATGACCCGAGTTGTAGCCAGAGTCTCTTGAAGGGAGAGCGTGAGTTTGTGTATAGATCTATATTGGATTGACTATCCTACACCTTGCTGCTAGCTACAGCTGGACCGGCAGGTCTGCGGGTGCCAAACGTCATACCTTATTTTCGACTATATGTTGTCGTTGTTACCAGTCTATAGTATGGTGCAATTTATCACATGATGCCTTAATATAAATCCGGTTTAAGGTAGTTAGTACAGCAGTAGTTCTTATAGCGCTACGTTTTAGTACTACATTTGTCACACCCCCGAACTAGACAGCGGAAACGTCCGGCGGCTGTCGTGACTCAATTGAATACCATAACATTGAATATATATGAAACATAACAACATTCGTCACCGTGCATTAATATAATACAACCAGTAGCGTTTACATGAAATACATTGTTTAAACCTTACATTCCCAAAAATTAAATTGTTCGGTTCGTACATAATTAAACTGCAAGCCGTCACTGAATATGATTTCCTTTGATTCAATGGTTCCCTGAGAATACAAGTATTTTGAAAAACGTCAACATATGAAATGTTGGTGAGTTCATAAGCGGTATTTGAAGCAAACAGTGTTCATATCATTTGAAAACCACCAGAAAATCCGATATTTTCTGAAATGAAAAACTTTCGAAAATGTTTGTGAAGATCCATAGGTATGCTTGTTTGTTTCTATACTTGTAAAAATTGTTCATTAAAATTATATGCGTTTCGAATCCGATATGTTTTGAAAAACCTAGGAAAACCCGATGTTTTCCAAATCCTTTGAAATCCATTAAGTTGCGTTGAAACCATTACAAAAATAGAAGTTTCATTCCCAGGCGACGTTGGATTATTTTTGAGCATGATTATTTACTACAAACCCGCATTACACAAACGCCCAGTTTATAGCAATACTAACGATCCCAAAGGCGTCGTCCATACAAATCACGTTATCCAGCCATCCTGATTATGTGTCGTCCCACATCCGAAGAGTAAGAGGACACGAAGGCCTCGATGACTCTATTAATCGGTTGGGGATAATATGCGTACGAGGGGTCCCCGACCCGCCTCGCAAAAATATGCAGACTTTACTAGCAATACCAAAGGACCCTTGGGGACCAGTGGTATACAAGCCATTGAAAGTCCCTCTACGTTGTGCCAAGTCGGTGAAACTCAACACTTCGTAGAAAAATATGCGTCTTCGGGCCTTAAGATCAGGTCATTGGGCTAGCTAGGCCCAACAAGCAAGATTTTACACTTTTGGGGCCCGAAGATGGTGCGTAGACGTCTGTGCACACTCGTATGTAAGTTAGGTTCCCAAACGTTATTTGTATGAATCGTAGTGTCGTAGTGTCGTAGTGTTAGTAGTTGTAGATTTCTATTGGTTCGAGACCGAGCCAATTCGTTTAACAACGACTTTGGGTATTGTAATGTATTGTATTTCGTCGATAGCCGCGGTGCCATTATTTGGTCAAATTGTGTATCTTGAATTAGCCTTGAAATTTTTCTGTTTGCAGCCCCTCATTGTTTGTAAAATTTACATTTTCAACCCTTTTTATTAAATACTTCCCGGTTTGGTCCTTAATTTAATTTTCTTGACATTTTAACACCAAAAATTATTGAAATTAATATTTTTCAGCATATTTTTCATAGAAAACAGTTTAAGTCCCTGAAAATGCAGTTTTCTCGGTTTTAAACCTTCTTTTCGCAACTTTCGCAATTTTGGCCCAAATTGGAAAATTTTTGCAACTTTGGTCCTTTTGTAAATTTAAAAAGCATTTTAAACCTTTGAAAAGGACTTGGACCACTTATGGTCCACTGTTTTACAGAAAATCACAGTTTTGGCCCTCCAAAACAGAAAAATTCGCATAATGGGCCTCATTGGGCCAAAAATGTCATTTTTAGCCCATTAAGCTTAGAATTTATGTTTTTAATCCCCTAAATGAGTATATTTCCAGAAATTGATTTATGGAAACTGTTTTGGCACACTTCATCCATCAGAATTCGTGATATGCCAATTTGGACCCTTAATTTTGTATTTCTCACATTTTAGGCCCAAAATTTGTGTTTTTAGCCCAAAGAAAATTGTTACTAAACCACTCGGACATTTTTCTTGAAACACTTTGTATTTAGAAATATATTTGAAGCTAAAATCATTTAACACAATATATATCTCGGTTTTGAGGGGTTTTATGGCTAGATCCAACATTATAACACACAAATGCATACATATAAGCATGGAAATCATACAAGGCATACAAAACACATATAGATCTACACTTTCACTTGTATTCCCCCCCCCCCCCCACAAAACTTATAAAAACAGAAAATAGGGGGTATGACGCTCACCTTGGGTGTGGGGGCTCGGTTTTGCAAAGAAAATGGAAGGAAATGAAGTGATTTGTGGCCTTAGCTCCCTTTGATGAAGATCTCGAGTTTGAGATGGTTCTAGGATGCAAGATCACGATTTTTGCATAGATTAGGAAAGGATTTTGATAAAACAAAGAATTAAGTTCATAGATCCAAGCATTTCTTACCTTAGATGAAGAATTTTGTGGAAATTTCCTCTTGAATGCTTCCTAAAACTCGAGATTTTTGAGTGGAGAGGAAAGGGATGTTCTTGAGAGAGTTGAGAGATTTTTGTGAGTTTGTGTGTGTGAGTATGGCCGAGAGTGAGAGAGGGAGAAGAAAGAAGTGATCTTGATATGATGCTTGCTTGGAAACATGAGTTATGTGCATGGAAACCCAACATATAAAAGTGAGGTGGCAACCCAAGGTCAACTCTCCCTTTTTCCTTGGGCTTGGGCCGAGAATAGGGAGAGAAGAAAGGATTTTTGGGCTTTTTGCCCCTAAGCCCATCATTAGAGGTAGTTTGGGTGTTCATTGGCCTTATAAAATAAAATTGTGATTTTTATGCTTTATTAAGCTAGGTTAGGTTAAATTATGGATCAAAGCTTGTGATTTATTTCATTCTAGGCCCAATATGGCCCAAAATATTGAAATAAATAAGGGTGGGTCCAATTAGAGCCCAATTAGGGTTCTAAGCCCATGATAGTCGAATTGGAAGCTTATTGGTCCATTTGGATCCAATAGGGGAGTCCTAATCCAAAATGGACTTAACAAGGACTTTTAGGGTCTCCAATTGTTTGATGACTATTTGTAGTACTAGTATAATGTATTTGATTGAAGTTTTTGATTCACATTAACTTGAATGTATGGATTACATGACACAAAATTTCCAGTTGTGACATCATCCCCCCGTTAGAGGGAATTTCGTCCCGAAATTCTGTTTGAAAGCTAGATTTGAGAATGCTAGAATAGGTGAGGGTACTTCTGCTTCATTTGATCCTCGCGTTCCCACGTGAATTCTGGCCCACGCTTTGCGTTCCACCGTACCTTCACGATCGGGATGCGACTTTGCTTAGTACGCTTCACCTCCCTGTCCATGATTTCGATTGGTTCTTCGACGAACAGGAGATTCTCATTGATTTCGATTTCGTCAAGAGGAATGACAAGGGTTTCATCTGATAGGCACTTCTTCAGATTAGAGACATGAAACACGGGGTGTACCCCGTTTAGCTCCGCGGGTAGTTGTAGTCTGTATGCTACCGGACCTATTCGGGCGACGATTTCGAAAGGTCCAATGTATCGTGGGTTTAGCTTTCCCCGTTTTCCGAAACGTATAAGCCCTTTCCAGGGTGAGACTTTTAACAGTACCCGATCGCCGACCTGGAATTCTAAGGGCTTTCGCCGTTTATCGGCGTAGCTCTTTTGTCGGTCACGCGACGCTTGCAATCGAGCTCTGATCTGAACGATCTTTTCTGTGGTTTCGCGAATGATTTCCGGTCCCGTTAGTGCTCTGTCTGCCGTATGCGTTCTTGCTAGTTGGGTGTCACCTACTTCATCCCAGCATAACGGTGACCTACATTTACGCCCGTACAGTGCTTCGAAAGGGGCCACCTTGATGCTAGAATGGTAACTATTGTTATATGAGAACTCAATCAACGGCAGGTGGGTATCCCAAGACTTTCCAAAGTCTATTACACATGCACGAAGCATGTCTTCAAGCGTCTGAATGGTTCGTTCGCTTTGACCGTCCGTTTGTGGGTGATACGCGGTGCTCATATCAAGATGAGTTCCCATTGCCTTGTGGAGTGATTGCCAAAAGCACGATGTGAACCCACTGTCCCTATCCGAGATGATAGATTTTGGCACTCCATGGAGTCTTACGATTTCTCGTAGGTACAACCGCGTCAGTCTCTCCATCTTGTAGGATTCTTTGATTGGCAGGAAATGGGCAGATTTCGTCAGTCGGTCGATTATTACCCATATGGTGTCCAATCCGTCCGACGTCTTGGGCAGCTTGGTCACGAAATCCATAGAAATCCCCTCCCATTTCCACTCAGGGATTGCCGGTTGCTGTAACAATCCAGAAGGTTTCTGGTACTCCACTTTTACTTTGGCGCACGTAAGGCACTTACCAACATAGGTCGCGATTTCCGCCTTCATGTTAGGCCACTAATAGTGTTGCTTAATGTCCAAATACATCTTGTCCGAACCAGGATGAATGGAGTATCGTGTCTTGTGGGCTTCCTTCATAACGGTCTCCCTAAATCCTCCGATTTTTGGGACCCAAATATGGTTCATGAAGTAGTATACTCCATTCTCCTTGACTTCTAGGTTCTTCTCCATCCCGCACAATGCCTCGCTAGTTCTATTTTCCGTTTTCATACCCTCTGACTGGGATAATGCAATTTGAGTGGCCAGATGAGACTGAATGGTTATCGAGTGTGTTTTCGTACGACGATTTGAGTACTCCTTCCGACTTAATGCATCGGCTACCACGTTGGCCTTGCCTGGATGGTACTTGATCTCGCATTCGTAGTCGTTTAGCAATTCCACCCATCTTCGTTGTCTCATGTTCAGCTCCTTCTGATTCAAGATGTGCTGGAGACTCTTGTGGTCCGTGAAGATGGTGCACTTTGTACCGTACATGTAGTGCCTCCAAATTTTCAGAGCGAAGACCACGGCTCCCAGTTCTAGGTCATGGGTCGTGTAATTTACTCCGTGCGTCTTTAGCTGGCGGGAAGCATATGCTATCACTCTTCCACGTTGCATGAGAACGCAACCTAAGCCTTGATTTGACGCGTCACAGTAGACTACAAAATCTTCCGTTCCTTCGGGTAGAGATAGTACAGGAGCGCTACAGAGAGCTTGCTTCAAGGTTCGAAACGCAATCTCTTGTTGGTCTGTCCATTTGAATGGCACGCCCTTTTGCGTGAGCAAGGTAAGCGGCTTGGCGATCTTAGAGAAGTTTTGGATAAATCTCCTATAGTAGCCTGCTAGGCCTAAGAACTGACGAATTTCTGTGGGCGTAGTCGGAGTTGCCCATCCTTCCACAGCTTTGACCTTAGAGGGATCCACATGAATTCCGTCTTGGCTAACTACGTGGCCTAGGAAATTCACACTCCGGAGCCAGAACTCGCACTTAGAAAGTTTGGCGTAAAGCTTTTCCGTTCGCAGAGTCTCTAGGACTTGTCGGAGATGTTGACCATGCTCCTCTTTGCTTCGAGAATAGACGAGGATGTCATCGATAAACACAATGACGAAGTTGTCCAGGAACGGTCGACATATTCGATTCATTAGGTCCATAAATGCGGCAGGTGCATTTGTTAGACCGAAGGGCATTACAACGAATTCATAATGTCCGTAGCGGGTTCGAAAAGCGGTTTTAGGAATATCCTCTTCTCGGACTTTGAGTTGGTGGTATCCGGACCATAAATCTATTTTAGAGAAATAGCTAGCTCCTTGGAGCTGATCGAATAGATCATCGATTCGCGGGAGTGGGTAGCGGTTTTTAACAGTGAGCTTATTTAACTCTCTGTAATCGATACACATTCTGAAAGATCCGTCTTTCTTTTTGACGAAGAGCACCGGAGCTCCCCATGGCGAGTAGCTAGGTCGGATAAATGCCTTGTCCAGAAGCTCACTGAGTTGGCTGGACAATTCCTGCATTTCAGCAGGAGCCAATCGATATGGTGATTTAGCGAGAGGAGTTGCTCCTGGAACGAGGTCGATTCGGAACTCAACCTGTCTCTCTGGGGGTACTCCTGGAAGATCTTCAGGAAACACGTCCGGAAATTCACACGCTACCGGGATGTCTTGGATGTTAGTTTCTTCTTTGGTCTTGTCCACTATGTGAGCCAAGAACGCCAAATTGTTCTTTCGTAAGTGTTTTTGTGCTTTGATGCATGAGATGAGACGAAGATTCGTACTGGGTTTGTCTCCGTAAATTACTAGGGTTTCGTGATTCGGAAGACGAAGGCGAACGGCCTTCTCGTGGCACATAATCTCAGCATGGTGGGGGCTTAACCAATCCATGCCGATAATCACATCGAAACTCCTAATTGATACTGGCATCAGATCTATTTCTAAGACGTGTTGGTTGAGGGTTAGGGTACATCCGATGTAGATCTCTCTAGTGGATTCGGTTTTCCCATTGGCCATTTCCACCGTATAGGTTTCATTTAGCTTCTGGGGTTGTTGTTTTAGTAAATGTTTAAACTTCTCACTTACGAAACTTCGCTCCGCTCCGGTATCAAATAAGATGCATGCATAAGTGTGGTTTAGGAGGAACGTACCGGTCACAACTGCGGGGTCCTGAACTGCATCACTCTGACCCATAGTCAGCATTCTTCTTGCTCCTCTGTTTCCTGAGTTGTTGTTGTTAGGGCAATCTCGACGGAAATGCCCCGTCCTTCCACACCCAAAACAGGTGTGGCTAGGCCCTGCGTTGTTGCCGCCGGTATTGGTGTTGTTGTTATTGCGGTGGTTGTTGTTGTTCTGGTTGTTTCCCTGACTCTGGTTCTGAGAAGGATAAGTCCTGGAGAACCTTGCAGTGTGTCCCCTTCGGTTGCAACTGGTGCAATGGAACTCCTTACATTCTCCATGGTGATGGAAACTGCACTTATTGCACTTGGGAGAATTACCGGAATAGGGTCTTGAAGCATTTGAAGCAGCTGAGGCTGGAGCATGTGATGTGGCTGGAACCGGCGCAGTGACAGCGTTAACTGCCACCGTTTGCTGCTTTTTAGAGGTCTCGGAGCCCTGACGCCCCTTTCTCTTGTTGTTCTATCCTTTCTTACCATCACCCTCCTTCTTCTTCTCGGTCTCCACTGGTTTCTCGCCCTTCTTGTTGTTGTGATCATATAGCCTCTTTGCCAATCTCTTTCCACTGTCAAACGTTTCAGGGTTCGCAGCTATCACATTCCCTTGAATGGGGGATGTCAGTCCCCAGATGAATCGTTCAATCTTCTTTCCCTCTGATGTGATCATACCTGGGCACAACAGGGATAGTTCACTGAATCTCGATATGTAAGCATCGATGTTCCCATTCTGCACCGTGAGATTCCATAGTTCCTGCTCCATCTTCTGTATTTCGCCTCGGGGGCAGTACTCCGCCATTAGCATTTCTTTCATTTCTGCCCAGGGAATAGAGTTGGCGACAGGGAGCGTCATAGCTTCTACGTGACCATTCCACCAAGTGAGTGCTTGGTCCACGAAAGTGCAGGCCGCGAACTTCACCTTCATCTGCTCGGGACACTCGCATATCTCAAATACCGACTCTACCTTCTCAATCCATCGCTTTAGAGTAATCACTCCTCCAGTGCCGTTGAAAGTTCAGGGTTTAGCGTTCGCAAAGTCCTTGTAGGTGCACGTTTTAGTGGGTCCTTGATTCGTCCCGTTGTTCGAACTTCCGGATCCTTGCCCGTTACCTCCTCCGTTGTTCCCTCGGTGAAGTTGTGCCATAGCTGCTGTGACCGCAGCAGACACGGCTGCCTGGAAAGCAGTGGAGTCAACTTCGGGCGGGGTTGGTTCGGGATTTCCGCGAGTAGCCGGGCGAGGCATCTTTCTGTCATGAAACGGAAAGATGTTGAGTGTACGTGGTTTCTGTGAGGTTGCGATCCTACTAACTAGGTGTATGATGCGAACCTAAACATTACTACTATCGAGCATACAATCATAACGTCTCAACACATAACAACTGGTAATATCATAACAAAACACACAAAAGTTCATTAATATTATCCGCATGTAATACAAGAAAATTTGCTCGTAAGAGCATACATAAGTGACACTAATCCGACAGCATAACGGCTCCATGAGTAGTGTAGTCACTTAAACATAGAGCCGGAGTACATAACATAGTTCCTAATGACCTACTATGATAAGTCTATCCCTAACCGCGATGAGCTGCGTCAGGAGGTGGTGCCGAGGTCATATGCCGAAATGTTGCGCCAGTAGTTGCGCCATCTCTGCCATGTCTCCAATAACCTCATCCCTCTCATGCTCCGCTTGCACTGCCCGAGCCTCCATAGCATACAGCTGTTGTCGCAGTGCGGCGATCTCAGCTTCGAGGGAACGGTTCTCTCTTGAGGGGTTCGCTGGTGGAGCGGGGTGATCTGGTTGTGCCTCGTTCTCGCATGGCGGGATGGGGTCCTGGTCCCCGACATGACCTTCCTCGTCGTCATCGTCGCTCTCTCCAAACTCGTAGTCAGCGTCTACGTATTCGTCGGGTCCGACATCGTGTGCTTCTCCTGGATCCTCTCCTGGCTCATCCACAAGCATCCCGTGAGCTACTAAGGCCTGATGAAACTGGATACCCTGCTGCTCCTCCTCAGGTTCCTCTTCAGGCTCTTCCTCAGGCTCCTCCTCCTCTAGCCACCCGTTGTTTCCCTGATTAGGGAAGTAGGGGTCTCCAGGGTGATGAAAACCAGCCATGCTGTCTGCGCGAGTATGTAAATATGCTAACATTATTCCTAGGGTGTTATGACTATTGTACAGACTAAGCAAACATTCTCTTTTTGGGTGATAAAGGGTATAGTTTTAGATTCCCTAGCTATCCCGATCTCATCAAGACGTGTGTTAGTTTTACCTTGGAGAGAATGTAGTTGATCAGGCTACATTCACTCCTTGGTATCACTAAGAACAATCCCGAATTAACCGAGATACCAGCATTATTGTGTTGATTCGGCGTTAGGTCCTTATCCCTAATGCAAGCAAGTGTGTTTTATTTACTTTGTTTTGTTCAGAGTTATGTTAGTCCCTCCTTTTGGTTTATAGTTGCATATCAATGTATGGCTCGACATGCTAGTTCACTATAAACAAAGCTCTGATACCAACCTGTCACACCCCCGAACCAGACGGCGGAAACATCCGGGGGCTGTCGTGACTCAATTGAATACCATAACATTGAATATATATGAAACATAACAACATTCGTCACCGTGCATTAATATAATACAACCAGTAGCGTTTACATGAAATACATTGTTTAAACCTTACATTCCCAAAAATTAAATTGTTCGGTTCGTACATAATTAAACTGCAAGCCGTCACTGAATATGATTTCCTTTGATTCAATGGTTCCCTGAGAATACAAGTATTTTGAAAAACGTCAACATATGAAATGTTGGTGAGTTCATAAGCGGTATTTGAAGCAAACAGTGTTCATATCATTTGAAAACCACCAGAAAATCCGATATTTTCTGAAATGAAAAACCTTCGAAAATGTTTGTGAAGATCCATACGTATGCTTGTTTGTTTCTATACTTGTAAAAATTGTTCATTAAAATTATATGCGTTTCGAATCCGATATGTTTTGAAAAACCTAGGAAAACCCGATGTTTTCCTAATCCTTTGAAATCCATTAAGTTGCGTTGAAACCATTACAAAAATAGAAGTTTCATTCCCAGGCGACGTTGGATTATTTTTGAGCATGATTATTTACTACAAACCCGCATTACACAAACGCCCAGTTTATAGCAATACTAACGATCCCGAAGGCGTCGTCCGTACAAATCACGTTATCCAGCCGTCCTGATTATGTGTCGTCCCACATCCGAAGAGTAAGAGGACACGAAGGCCTCGATGACTCTATTAATCGGTTGGGGATAATATGCGTACGAGGGGTCCCCGACCTGCCTCGCAAAAATATGCAGACTTTACTAGCAATACCAAAGGACCCTTGGGGACCAGTGGTATACAAGCCATTGAAAGTCCCTCTACGTTGTGCCAAGTCGGTGAAACTCAACACTTCGTAGAAAAATATGCGTCTTCGGGCCTTAAGATCAGGTCATTGAGCTAGCTAGGCCCAACAAGCAAGATTTTACACTTTTGGGGCCCGAAGATGGTGCGTAGACGTCTGTGCACACTCGTATGTAAGTTAAGTTCCCAAACGTTATTTGTATGAATCGTAGTGTCGTAGTGTCGTAGTGTTAGTAGTTGTAGATTTCTATTGGTTCGAGACCGAGCCAATTCGTTTAACAACGACTTTGGGTATTGTAATGTATTGTATTTCGTCGATAGTCGCGGTGCCATTATTTGGTCAAATTGTGTATCTTGAATTAGCCTTGAAATTTTTCTGTTTGCAGCCCCTCATTGTTTGTAAAATTTACATTTTCAACCCTTTTTATTAAATACTTCCCGGTTTGGTCCTTAAATTAATTTTCTTGACATTTTAACACCAAAAATTATTGAAATTAATATTTTTCAGCATATTTTTCATAGAAAACAGTTTAAGTCCCTGAAAATGCAGTTTTCTCGGTTTTAACCCTTCTTTTCGCAACTTTGGCAATTTTGGCCCAAATTGGAAAATTTTTGCAACTTTGGTCCTTTTTTAAATTTAAAAAGCATTTTAAATCTTTGAAAAGGACTTGGACCACTTATGGTCCACTGTTTTACAGAAAATCACAGTTTTGGCCCTCCAAAACAGAAAAATTCACAAAATGGGCCTCATTGGGCCAAAAATGTCATTTTTAGTCCATTAAGCTTAGAATTTATGTTTTTAATCCCCTAAATGAGTATATTTCCAGAAATTGATTTATGGAAACTGTTTTGGCACACTAAATCCATCAGAATTCGTGATATGCCAATTTGGACCCTTAATTTTGTATTTCTCACATTTTAGGCCCAAAATTTGTGTTTTTAGCGCAAAGAAAATTGTTACTAAACCACTCGGCCATTTTTCTTGAAACACTTTGTATTTAGAAATATATTTGAAGCTAAAATCATTTAACACAAGATATATCTCGGTTTTGAGGGGTTTTATGGCTAGATCCAACATTATAACACACAAATGCATACATATAAGCATGGAAATCATACAAGGCATACAAAACACATATAGATCTACACTTTCACTTGTATTCCCCCCCTACAAAACTTATAAAAACAGAAAATAGGGGGTATGACGCTCACCTTGGGTGTGGGGGCTCGGTTTTGCAAAGAAAATGGAAGGAAATGAAGTGATTTGTGGCCTTAGCTCCCTTTGATGAAGATCTCGAGTTTGAGATGGTTCTAGGATGCAAGATCACGATTTTTGCATAGATTAGGAAAGGATTTTGATAAAACAAAGAATTAAGTTCATAGATCCAAGCATTTCTTACCTTAGATGAAGAATTTTGTGGAAATTTCCTCTTGAATGCTTCCTAAAACTCGAGATTTTTGAGTGGAGAGGAAAGGGATGTTCTTGAGAGAGTTGAGAGATTTTTGTGAGTTTGTGTGTGTGAGTATGGCCGAGAGTGAGAGAGGGAGAAGAAAGAAGTGATCTTGATATGATGCTTGCTTGGAAACATGAGTTATGTGCATGGAAACCCAACATATAAAAGTGAGGTGGCAACCCAAGGTCAACTCTCCCTTTTTCCTTGGGCTTGGGCCGAGAATATGGAGAGAAGAAAGGATTTTTGGGCTTTTTGCCCCTAAGCCCATCATTAGAGGTAGTTTGGGTGTTCATTGGCCTTATAAAATAAAATTGTGATTTTTATGCTTTATTAAGCTAGGTTAGGTTAAATTATGGATCAAAGCTTGTGATTTATTTCATTCTAGGCCCAATATGGCCCAAAATATTGAAATAAATAAGGGTGGGTCCAATTAGAGCCCAATTAGGGTTCTAAGCCCATGATAGTCTAATTAGAAGCTTATTGGTCCATTTGGATCCAATAGGGGAGTCCTAATCCAAAATGGACTTAACAAGGACTTTTAGGGTCTCCAATTGTTTGATGACTATTTGTAGTACTAGTATAATGTATTTGATTGAAGTTTTTGATTCACATTAACTTGAATGTATGGATTACATGACACAAAATTTCCAGTTGTGACAACATTAATTTTCCCTGTACATATATTTAGTGATCTTTCACTTAAACTAAAGATGTAAAAACTATATTTTGATAATGATAGTTACGCTTGGGAAAATTACACACTTTTACAAGAAACAAACATATAGAACAGTTAAGTCTTGGTAGAAGACTACATTGAGAACAATTAAGTCTTGGTAGAAGACTACATTGAGAACAGTTAAGTCTTGGTAGAAGACACCTTTATATAAAGTAGGAATCATAGGGATTTCTAGGTTTTTCATACTTACAGTTCATTTACAAACATTTTCAATACTTACAAATCATATACTTACAAATTCTTACATACAAATTAAGACACTAAATACTTATGATCTCACCAGCAAGGAGAAAGGAAGATGGAGCTTGTTCAAGTCATCATAGACAGGTACCGATGCAAGGAGAAAGGAAGATGGAGCTTGTTCAAGACTCATCTTTCATTTTCATTTATGCTTTAGTGTTTATCAAAATTTTATAGAACATACTTGTATAATAATTCTATTATTAATGAAATGGATGATGTTGTTGCTTGTTTACTACTTTTCATTGTTGTGATACTGTACATGACGTCCTCCGCCCCAGAACGTTTCCGCCGATCTTGGTTTTGGGGTGTGACTATATATATATATATATATATATATATATATATATATATATATATATATATATATATATGTATATATATAATCTGGAAGGCAGTGTGGTGATGGGAATGATGGCTATCTCCCAATCCTTGAATGAAGGTGATGACAAGACAGAGTTGTGGCATCATAAGTTGGGGAATATGAGCAAGAAGGGGTTACATGGTGAAGATGCAATTAGAAATGCTACACTTGGTGAAGCTTGTGTTCAAGAGATACAAAGCAGGGTGAATTTCAGTTCGGTTAAAAACTCAAGCAAGGAGATCCTAGAGTGTTTTCACTTAGATCTATGAGTTCCCTCTCATGTAAAGTCTCATGGTGGATGTCAATACTTTGTGACCTTTATTGATGATTAGTCAAGCAAGGCATGGTGTACTTTCTAAAGACAAAGGACCAAGATGAAGGGTTTGGGCGATTCAAAGAGTGGAAGATGCTGGTTGAGAAATAGACCAAGAACCATGTTAGGTCACTCAGCACAGGAAATGGGTTGGATTTTCAAGGCTTCCTTTGACAACTTCTACAAAACATAAGATACAATGAGGCATCACACTATATGGCTAACACCATAGCCAAGCGGATTGGAAGAACGAATGAACCAAACACTGGTGGAACATGCTCAATGCACGCCATTATCTACTGATTTATCAGAGCAATTATGGGCGGAAGAAGTCAACACTACTTGCTATCTTCCAAATAGATCTCCATCAACTGAGATTGATTTAAGACTCCTCAAGAGGTGTGGTCTTGGAAACCGTTTAAGAATTCTAGTTTACGAATGTTTGGATGCCCTTATTATAGTAGTTTGAATGGTGGTAAACTGGAGACGAGGGCCATGAAATGCATATTTCTAGGATATGTATATCGGGGAAAGGTTATCAGTTGTGGTGTACAGAAGAAGGAAATTTTCCAAAATTCTTTATTAGTATAGTTGTGACCTTTGAATCTGTTATGTGTAACTAGAGAGTAGGTGGTACAAGTGTTGAGGAGAACGATCAGGATGGTAGCCAGAAGGTGGGTTTGCAATAGAAACCCCACATAGTTTTATGACAAATGAAGATTAGCTGGGTGGCATGGACCACCATAGACATGAGGAATCCCTTTATCAACCCAGTGAAGAAGTCTCTGGTGATGCTGATTCCAGGAAATATAACTTGAAGAAGCTTCTGGTGAATGAGCTTGTGATGAATGATTTTGGATCTAAAAAGAGGATAAGAAGGATGCAGATTCAGAGTGATAGAAGAGAAGGATGGTTATAGATTTCTCGCTACATTGAGAAAGTATTGCGTCCGTTCTATCGTGATCTGTCCAAATATGTTGGTACTTCTTTGGTGGTTCAAGGTAATCAGGGGAAAGCTCATTAGGAAGTGGTCAAGTGGATCTTGCAACACTTGAAGGGAATGCTTGATGTTTTTCTGGTGTATGGCGAAAATTCATGACATATGGACTTGGTTAGATTGATAGACTCGAACCATGAAATTGATTTTGTGATAAGTAGATCATTGGCGGTTGGTCTCGTTCAGAGTTTTATTTTGAATGTGGAGAAAACTATCATGTTTTATGATAGGATATGCATTCAAAAGTCTGGTGCCAAGGAGAATTCGGAAAACATGATGACAAGGACGTTTCCCATAGAGAAAATTAAGCTTTTCATGGACTTGGTTGATGTTCGCATGAGGTAACCCCTTTGGGGCTTGATGGTAGGATGGGAGAGGAAGTTCTTGTTTGAGTTTGAGTTCATAGGATGCTCAAGTCAAGGTGGAGATTGTTAAATATGACTTGAGCATTTGGAGCTTTCTCATGGAGCGTTTGGAGAACTTAGATCTCAATGGAGCACTTGAGGTTCATGGAGCAAGTTTCAAAGGAACGAACCATTTGAGATGGCTTTAGATCATCATACAAAGGAATTGATCATGTGACAAACGAACGAATCTTCCAAAATGGGATTTGGAGCAACTTAGAGTGGTTTAGAGAAGCTTGGAGTGGTTTGGAGCAACATAGAGAAACTTAGAGGAATTGGAGCAACATGGTGCACTTGGAGAACTTGGAGCAACATGCAGAAACTTGGAGCACTTGGAGCAACATGGAACAACATGGAACATCATGTTGCGCCATGTAGAAGGAAGTTGCACCATCCTTTGGGATGTTGACCCAAATGATAACATGATGTGTCATCATGTTTGAAGTTGCACCAAGCTGATGTTGAGCCAAGGAGATGTTGCACCATGAAGATGTTGTCGCTCCATCAAGAAGGGAAGTTGCACCATGATGGAGATGTTGTACCATCATGGACCATCTTGGTACATGAGGCACCATCTTGATTCCTTTGTTTTTCCATATTGATGCACAGTTTTTAGAAGATGATCATGCTTAATAAATACACCAAGTTGTGCATTATGATGGATGTTGGACCATTAGTGATCATGATGCTCCACTTATGCATCATGTTGCTCCACTATGGTCAAGGTGGTCCATCATGTCTGTTGCTGATGTTTGTGGGTTGTATGACATTGATGAATGTTTTAGAAGATGTTGAAATGGTGGAATATTATTGGTTGTCACCATTCATGGGCCAATGGGCTTGGCCCATTAAGGAATTAGGTCTAATCGTACAACTATAAATAGGGATGTATGTTTGGTCTTGTGTCTTGTATCTTGTATCCTTAGTGAATAGGACGAATCTATCATGAATTATACTTGCAACCTCTGTTTAAGAACTCTGGAAGAAAGAAACTCCCCTCTTGTCTGTGGATGTAGGTCACCTTGACTGAAACACGTAGATAGTATGTCTTTTTGTGTGTTAGTTTTGTTTGTTATCCACATTACTTCCTATCAAGGATCATCATAACTTGGTAAGTGGCATCAGATTTGTTTTGAGTCTTGACAAGTATCGTCTGATTTTCTAACACTAATTAAACATATGATCCTAAAGGGTCACACTAACAACAAGTTGGTATAATTGATTATTTATTAGAGATTGATTTTAATAAATATTTATAAACTCTTATAAATAATAAGGAATTTTTTATTTTATGAAAATAATAATGTTCTATGGCATGTACATCTTTTTGGACAAGAAACACTTATTTTTTTAGCTAATAGTTAGAGTGTATATCTTATAAAGGGTCGTAAGAATTTTATAAACTTGGCTCCTTTTTATATATAAAAATCATAGATAGCATGCTTGATGTTGGTGTTGGAATAAGGTGTTCAATGTAATAACTAATTGGTGTAACTTTGAGAGTAATAACAAAGTCCTTCTACGGTGTCCTTCAAGAGCTAAAATAGTTAGAAAACATTTTAAGAGAGTAAGGAAAATAGTTTATTAACTTGTTACATGTAAATAAGTTAATTAGAAAGTAGTTAAAATTAATTTGGAATCAATTAGAATTAATCAGGATTTATTTTAAGGTATAGGGACTGAAGGTTAATTATTCAATAGTTGAACAAAAGGGAAATTTTTGAAACCAAAAGAAAGGTGGACAGTTTTGGAGAGACTATGGGAGCTTCTAGAATCGTTCATGGTAACCGTTAATGAAAGGATTCGAATCAGGATTAAATCTGATTATTTAATTACTTCAAGTCAACTTTATCTCCAAGTTACCTTAGTTATATGAAGACCCCTCTATCCTTCATAAAATCATATCCTACCTCCTGGAAGGCTAAGAAATTTAATTTTAATAGTCTCACTCCTCTCATGGTAGATCCTTCTACAAGCAACCAATAGTTCAAGATCATCAATGGAATCATAACTATATAGGATTATACTTGAAAAGCTAGTAATCTTATCCCTATTGGAGGTTTATATTCAATGTTTTGAAATTATGTTTCCAGAATAGTAAAACCTAGTGCTAGGGTGCATGTACCCTCAGGGTTGTTATTGAATGCTTTTGTTTCCTAAATTTCATGTATAGATGCATAGAAAACCCTTTAGTGGTATCAAATCCATTAGATATTAGTTATGAGAACTACTTGAAAAAATTGAGAAAAACCAAAGAAACCTATTAATCGCAGGACATAGCGCGCCTACTGCTGGACGCGGCTCACCTTTGCAGATCTCTATGGTTTCAGGATTTTGCCTATTATTTTGAATTTTAGGGTTTATCTTTAGATATAAATATTTTTTTAATCATTTGAAATTGAATAATTAAACCAAGAGGATATATATTCCTAAGTAATTTGAAATTATAGATAATTGATTTAAAATTAATTAATTAAAAGTTAATTGAAGATAATATGTTTAAATCATGTGTTTTTAAATTGTTTAAAATACGTCTTGCATATAATTATAATATATATATATATATATATATATATATATATATATATATATATATATATATATATATATATATATATAAGTATCTGCAAAACTAAAAGATTAAATAAATCGTTATTCGAATCAAGAGTAGGCATCATTCTTAAGACCATGCTATAAGATAGGTATAAGGAAACAACCGATAAAATGATCGTTAAATGAGTGTCCATTTCACTCACTGCTAGTTTGCATACTTGATTGTTGTTAGCTAAAAGGGTTCGATAGGACCATGTCTCGTTAAAAGTATAACATCAAAGTACTAAAACAAAATTCTAGTCTTAATTTATTTAAAAAAAATGTAAGTAGTTGATAGCCCATAAAATATGTACATTATTCCTTATTATCTATTTATGGAGTGTGTGTGGTTAACCAACAAATAACTTTGAGACATAAGAAGAAGAAGGCGTGGGACTTATTATTATGGTTTGTTGGCAGACTGTACGTTCTTAAACGACTCGTCAATTAGAGAACCATGACATAATCAAGGGGTCACACATTTTTGTATGGTTGATTCACCATCTTGTTTGTGTGACCTACATAACTCGGGCATAAATAAAGGATTTGCAATTCTGAGATTAACATGTCTGTGAATAGTTTCAATGAATCTCAAAAGATCTAGGAATTTCATAGAGATTGATATTAGTAAAGTTCATTACCCACCCAAAATAAATTTGTGATACAATTACGGTATCCCTCTTCATAAAATGAATAAAAAAATATGGATCCTAGTGTTAAAATAAATTGGGTAAATATTTAAGAATTAAAATTGACTAAATAAACTATATTTCTCTTTTTATATGTCGAGTATCAATGGTCTTCCTTTCCCACCTCCTCCACCCACTAATTTGAAGTTCACCCCCATTTTTATTCCCCAAATAGAGAAACTCACCGGTGGAGCTTGTTGGATTAAGGTGTCTAAGATAATAAAAAAGTTGGTATATTCTTTAATTAGAAGCAAAGTCCTTTTTGGGTTGCCCTCGTAACCATTAAGTGAATAGAATGACTTTTGGAGAGTGGGGTTCATTTATGGATTTACTATGTGTAAATAGAAATAAATTTTTTTTTAAATATATTATGATATTAATATATTAATTAGAACTATTATTATTTAATTAATAATTAATCATAAATTAATTATAATTAATTTTAGGATTAACCTGATTAATTAAAAGTGTAGGTACTTAAGTTGTAATTGTTCAATAGTTGAACAAGAAAGGTTCCAGAACCTTCCCAGGAGGGGACGGTTTTGAGGAAGCTTTTTATAGGGTTTCTGGATAATCCCTATGGACAATTACCAAATTTGAAATATTAATAATATATTCAAATCAAGGTTTCCAAACCTCCTTGTATCAAATACAAATAGGACCCCTTAGGGTCTTATTTTCGTGCACTCTCCCTCACAACGTAAGAGCCAAAAAATTTCACTTTCATCAAATCTTCTAGTTACTAGGTTTTTTGGTACAAGCCATTAGAGGCACCCAAGCTTTTGGTGCTTGCTTTCCAAGGAACTTCAAGAGGATTTTGGTTTGATTATTTACTATGATAATTAAAAGGTGTGTAACCCTTATATATATATATATATATATATATATATATATATATATATATATATATATATATATATATATATATATATATATAGGGAGAGAGAGAGAGAGCTAGGTTCAAATGTTTCTAGCAAATAGTGTATGCCTAAATGCACCAATGAGAATTCAAGAATAATAAATCATTAAATAAATTAAAAAAGGGTATAATGGTAACCTTCTTATATCTAATTATGGTAAAAAAATAATTCAATTAATCTCTCCTTATTTATTTTAACCCTACAAAGCCAGCATCCCTAATCTTAAAGAGTACAACGGCTTCCTCAAATCATCGATACCTGTATTCCTCCTTCCACCAGAAATCGATCCTTACATCCGAGCACCACCGTCTGCCTATTATCCGTCATCATGACAACAACTTCTAGATCTTCTATTCAACTACTCTTCTTCCACATCTTCATGTTCGTCGGCCTATTTTGATTAGAAAGAGGCTAGAAGTAAGGGTTCAGTGGTGCTGGTGGATCGCTAGCATAGGCGATGGAGGGGGGCCGACAGCGTAGGGCTGCTCCTCTCGGCTCCATTCTTCTTCTAGTCTGATCATCTTGAAACACAAGGGTGGTTGCAAATTGGGAGTTGTAAGGCGACAATAAGTTGTATGGGGTGGTGGCAATCAGCAGGTGGGTGGAATCGGTGACGGAGGAAGCTGGGCAACAATGATTCAATCAATAGGTAAAGGCTCCTTCTTTTATTTTTGTTCTTGTTTGATTTGGCAGAACTACATAGGTGTTCATTTGATTAACAATCGATGGATGTTTGTAGAAATGCCTCAAAGAGAATTTGGCAGCTTTGTTGTAGAAATGGCCTGAAAGAAAATTTGATTTCTATGTTGCACGCCAGGTGTTTGTAGAAATGCCTCAAAGAGAATTTGATGTTCAAATTCTTGAAAACAAAAAAATAATTCTAACTTAGTTGTTTGTGTTACTTGGTTCTAATATGTGGTATGTTTATTTGTTAATTCCCTGAAAGAGTATTTCTTTTATTTTCTTCATTAAACCTTTTAATATGTTTTTTTTGTTGTTATTAACTCCTTCTTTGTAAATTACCTGAGTAGCATCAATCTTTGCTATTGGTATTTGTTTTTTTAATCAATTTAGGATAAAGATTTGATTAACGGTTTATAAGAGATTTTCACAAATTTGAGACAGTTTAGAACTTAAACATTTTATGAATTAGAAAACTCTTCTCAGAAGCATTTGTAATCACCTGATTAAATAAGCAATATGTGGAAAATACCAAAATCTAACCGTCTAATATTTGAAAAATATTAAACTTAATATGTTCCACAGTTCACAATTTTATAATCTTGATTTAGTAGCAAATTTTATGTATTATGTCAGAATGTATTCTATGTATTCTATCATATTCTATGTATTCTTCCAGAATATATAAAGTGATAGGAATTGCAAGTAACATTCTAGTAATTCTGATATAATGCATTTATACATTCTATGCTTTAGAATGTTTATATATAGAGAAATACGATTGCAAATGGAAAATCACATGCTTTTAATTCTTTATAGTGGCATGTAAAGTTATAACTAGCATATTTTTATTCTATGTATTATGTGAGATTGTATTCTGTGTATTATGCAAGATTGTGTTCTGTATATTCTACCGGAATGAATTATATGTATTCTGCAAGAATGTATAAATTAATAGAAATTGCAAGCAACATGTTTTTAACCATTATTAGTTTTTGTTGCATTTGTGATAGGAATGGTCGGAAGAATGGCTTGAAGACCTAATAAGAATGACTTGAAGAATGAGCCAAAGATTGATGACACTCACAGTTTAAGAATGTTCTTATTTTTTAAGAATTACACTTGTATTTATTCATTAATTGTATATTCAAGAATGCTGATTTTTTATGATATTCTTTTAGAATATGTATAAATATATTAAAATGTATAAGGCTATTGGTATGAAAGAATATGTATGAATTTGTATTTAAGTGCGAATGTATATGAAAATATAAAAATGTTGTTATCCTTTAACTAGGAGCTCAAGAATTTTGTTGTTCTTCATTAATATTCTAATAGAACAAAACTCTGAAAGAACATCATTCAAACAAAAATCCATTCTGAATGAATAAAATTGGTTATGTTTATAAATTATGTTTAGAATTAATTTAAAAAAATTCAGATTTTTAAAATTAGGAGTGTTAATGATCCTTTAAAATCCAAAATTACCTTTTTAAAAATAGGTTAATTGACCAAAATACCCTTTTGTTGAAATTTGTGTAATTATATGGTACATGCTACTCTATTGTAATATCATAGACCCTCAGATCATGATTATTGATTCTATTCATCCGGTGGTCCAGATTTGTGCATTCTAGCACACAATAGTTAGTAAAAACAAAATAACCTATGCCTATATATATATATATATATATATATATATATATATATATATATATATATATATATATATGATTTTCATATCCACTCCTTAGGGTTTCTTGATATTCATAATTTATTGCTATCAATAGAGAAAACATAGATCATTTATAGGTTGCATGTGAACTTAAGGGTTTAAGTGTTTTTCCGCTCATATGTAATTTTTTAAAATCTAGATAACCCATCAGTGGTATTAGAGCCTTAGTTTTCTATTTGATTGTGCATAATAGTAAATGGATCAATATTAGGGTTTATGGAAATCAAAACCCTAATGGCTTGAATTTTCATAAATGGCTAGGGTTATTAAAAACCTAGCCTCCACCCCTGAATTTCAAAAAAGTTAGTGTTTCCCTTAGGGTTTCTGGTTTTCTTAAAATTTTATTTTAAATGAATTAAAATTTGGATAATTAAAAAATGGTAAACCTTATCTCTATTTTTCGAAAATTAGAGGGTTAAGGATTAAGATTAAATTTGAATTATTTTATTAATTGTTTATTTGAAGATAGTTATTTAATCCGTAACGATTTAAATTAGAATTATTTTGTTAATTGTTTAGTTGAAATAATTATTTAATCCCAGATAATTTAAATCTGAATTACTTTATTAATTGTTTAATTGAATATAATTATTAAAATCCCTAATGATTTAAATTATTTAATTAACCAATTAAAGGATAATTGGTAAATTATTTTGTGTTTAAAATTAATTAATTAATTGTTTAATTTTAAACCTATTATTTTGAAAGGTTTTAAAATACACCATATATAATGTAATATAAATGGTTTAATACTATATGTATAAGAAAAAGTCAGTTAAATCATTAGTAGGCTTTATTCATGAAGTCATTTTATAATGAAGGTTTAAGGAAACAGCCTATAATATGATCGTTGAATGGGTGCCCACTCTCACCCACCACTCCCTTGTGTGCTCGAGGGTCGTTAGCCAAATGGGTTTAATAGGACATAACCTCATTAAAAGTATGATACTATAAAGTACTAAAATACACTTCAAAAATCACACTCTAGTTATTTTAGGAAAAATGTGAAGTGTATGCTAATCCATGAAAACGCACATCACTCTTTTATGTCATTAGTAGAGCATGTGTGGTTAACCTACACACTAATTTGGGACCATAAAGTTGAGTGATGGACAAATCGAAAATTATCATTGTTGATGGAGCGTATGTGGTTTATTGTTGAGTCCATAAATATTGAATCTGATGATGTGGCATTTCTGACTGAGAAGAGTTGGGTGAAATAGATAGAGAAGTTGAGTTGTCTATATCGAAGGTGAAGGACCTTGATATATCTATCTATTTTTGTGTGAACATTGAGGTTGTACTTTATACCTTAGTTACACTATGTATTTTGAGTCTATTGAGGGCACTACTATAAATAGTGATGAGATCTTGAATGTGAGGTAGAGAGAGTTCATACATTTCCAAACATTTACACTTAATATTGCCTTCCAAACATCAATTGAGAAAAACATAATTATTTACATCTTGTTCTCTTACTATTACTATTTGATTCATTTTGATTGTTTTTAGTTCAGCAATGTCATTTCCATGAGATCCTACGTGTGGTATCAGAGCTTAATCTTGCAGATTTAAGAAACTATTTCAACATCAACGATCCTAAATGAAAATTTACCTTCACATCAATCTGAGATGATAAATGACCTCGAGGTTGTCGAGCATGTTTGGATGGTTATTCACATCTCGTTCTGATCCTCAGAATTCTAGTAACAAAAATGAGAGCATAACTCGAGATTAAACACGCCATTGATAAGATTCAATGAATCTCAAAAGATATAGGAGTTTCATAAGATGAAAATTGATAATAACCTTACCTACCTAAATAGATTCGCACTTTGATTACGATATCCCTCTTCAAAGTTCGAATTGAAAATATGGATCCCAGCCTTAATTTAAATTTTAGGTTAATAATTAAGGATTAAAATCAAATAACATGAATTATTTATTTTCCCACTTTTAGATGTATTATGAAGATATAAATGGTATTCCTCATTCTTATGGAGTTGGTCTTCCACTTTCAAGTCATGGTAAAAATGTCTTGCCTTCCTTAGGAAATGGTGGAACTGGACATCGTCTCTCTTCAACTCTTCCATCTCCTCTTCATGTGACTCTCCTACCGTCACGTTTTCCTTGTGTTGAAAGATATGGAACTACTCAATCCGTTTTTGCATGTAATATGAAGATGGAAATTATGTGTGTGCATACATTCTAAAAATGAAGTTGTACATTGAAACCTTGGAAAGGATGGGTGTCGTATTCCCAAGGGAGCAAGCCATTGATTTGGTTCTTCTTTCTCTTCCAAAGTCATATGATCAGTTCATTGAGAACTTTTATATGAGGAACCTTGACATGACCCTAATTAATCTAACTATTTGGTGGTTGTTGAAGCATAAATGCTTAAGAACACATATGAAGTAGAGATTCTTATAGGGTGTGATTTCAAGGCTTCAATGGACATTGACAATGGTGACATTGGTGGTCCAGATAATATTTCTCTTCCCAATGGAAAGGGATCGTCAAAGATCAAACTATTTGATCATATGGTAAAGAGAAACGCTTGTTCTGGGATCGTTAAACCCAAATAGTCCATTTGTTTCTACTGTCAATTGAAGGGTCATTGGTTGCGAAGCTGCCCAAAGTACCTGAAGGATCTTATAGATGGCAAAGTCAATTAGAATGACTGTACTTTAGGTACATCGATTATCTAACTCCATTATTTTATAAGTTCCTATTCATATACTCTTAATACGTAATGTGATGATCACATTTTGATGATATTGTAGTATCTAAGAGAGAGAAGAAAGCATAAGCAGAGTGAGCTAAATCTGATCGTGAGAGATGGATTTTTTTCACCTGGTTTGATTGTCAGAATTTAACGCTACTGTTAACGAGTTAGGATGATTTAATAGATTTTTATTACCTTTCAAAGATGTCTAGAAACATAGTTTTCTCTTTACACATTGTAAGGAAAACTTCCAGTTTTTTTCAATAAAATGAACTTCTGGTTCGTCTGGGTGCCTCGGTTTATATTTCCTTGTAATGGTGTAAATGAATATGTTGATCGTGCTTCTAATAATGGCAATGTTAATTGTGAATTTGATTCTTATAATATCGCTTGTGGTACTATCATAACTGACCAAGTGAAAGGAAATCTCATCACCAACTAGATAGATACTTGGATTTATACAATTTGAATTTTATTGTATATGAGAATCTTGTTCATTCGCAAAATTATGACTTAGATCATTGTTCACATGTTTATGTGAGGCAAGTGAATGACTAATGGATTTAGTACATGTTGATATGGAGTCTTTAGATCCACCACAAGGGATGGTAACTCTATTCGTCATGATTTAATGATGTTTAAGTAAATATGGTTTTGTTTATAAGATTAAATGGAATTCTAATACTTTTGAAAAGTTCATGAATAGCAGAACGAACTGAATAATCCATTAGGCAGGAAGATAAAAGATTCTCCAATATGAAAAAAGGAGAGTGCTTTAGTATCATGTTTTATGATCGTCTTAGTATTTTGGAATTGTATCAAAATTAATCCTCTAAGAACATCTTAGTGCAATTGTAGGACTAAGAAGAAGAATCGAACATTGGCATAAATGATCCGATCATAAAATGAGTCATACGTTATTCCTAATCAAGGTTTAGAGCCTTTCTCGAGTAACTACGAATCGTATCTTGAAACTCATTTCAAAACTAGTAAGGATAATAACACCTTGTAATATGTGGAGTAATGACGTTTGCTTAATCTAGCACATTTCGAATTAGAGTTGTGATGTTTACGTTAATCGAGAAACAAAAGATAAACTGAGATTAGTTCTATGAAGTGTTTTCTTATTCGAAATCCACACGAACTTTTGAATTTTTTTAACTCGTCAAGGAATGTTCTTTGAGAGAAAAATCATATATCAGGAGTTCATTGGGAGTCATGTTGATCTTGATCTTGCAATAGTCAACGAACAATTATCATTTTACTTATCACTAGCATACAACCTAAGGCTGAAAACCTATTGTGCTTAATTTTCATATTCTTATTTTTGTGCACTTCCAGTTAAGTTAGCAATTCCTATGAGTTCTATGTTCTTCGTTTAACTAAAAAAAGCACGTTGGTCAATGAAAGTATACTAGTCAATATAGGTGAGTTGCTAAGAACATGGAAGCACTAGTAGGCCCATGATGGAAAATTGTATGTTTGAAATGAAAAATCCACATGGATGGGAATGTATGCACTATCAAATTTCAGTGGAAAAGTTTTGATTGTAATTCATGAAAATGACTATGAGAAAATACTTTTGTTGATAGATTTAAAAGATCTGATAAGCATCAATATGGATATTGGTTGTCTTAATTGCACTCTCAAATTCATAGTATGATTATGGCATCCCTCTTCATATTTTGAATTATGAGGAATGGCAAGAAACTTTTTAAACTTTCAGGTGATATGTTTTTGACGTCTTGAAAGGGTTTAAACACGTATAATATTCGGATAAAGTGCATAAGCTTAAGAAGCCTAATTTGAGGCTTGACTAAGCATTGTGAAATACAAATCTGCACATCCATGAGTGTAATTCCCGAACCTTGAGGTACATTATTCATGATTAAATTATCATTTTCTAGACTGCCATGGCGTGGTGGAGACACTACCATGATGTGGTGAGGCGAGAAGGGTCCGTGTGTTTCATTTAAGCCACCACGGCATGGCAGTATTGGCCACGGCGTGGTGGACGGCTGGCGTCAAAACCCAATTTTTTCGTGTTTGGTCCCTATTTAAAGGAATTAGGAGGCTAAGGGCTTGCTCATCATCAGCCCCCTCAAGCCCTAAAGAAAAACCTAATTACTTTCCTCCATTATTGAGCTAGTTTTGGTGTTCCTTGAAGCTAAAGAAGGAAGAAGGAAGCAAAGATAAGCAAGAAAGTCTCCGTTATTCACCTTAACACTCTTATGGACCTTTTTAGGTGTCCCAGAATCGATTTTTATCATGCTAAGTTGTTAGATCTTGAGTTTTGTCCAATTAACTTTTTTTTCTCGTGTGTTGGGATAGTGAAATCTTTTAAAGTTTGCAACTTTATAAATCTAAGTGGAATTTTGTATAATTTCTTCCTCGGATCTGGAGTTTGGTTGGGTTTTCAATCCGTGCATGAGATTTAGGTCATAAACCCTTGTTTTGACCTAATATGGGTTCAATATATGCATTGGACATGCATATCTATAAAACACCAAATTTTAGGTTATGTTTGGTGTTAGAATCACTTCTGGAAAGGATGGACTTCAGACTTTATGGAATAAGTGCTTGTTGGTTAGGTTGTTACATTGTGATGCCTTTTAGGAGTTAGAGAACTAGGTTTTGGACCTTTTGGGTGGTCCTAATTGACAAAGTTAAAACTTTATCCTTCTAGATCTCATTTCAGACCAGATCTAAGCTTTGGAGCTCTTGAAATTGAAGAAAACAACTTAATACATTGATCTGTTGGAACCCCTAGCTACTAGGACATGGTCATAGGTCACCACAGCATGTAGGATGAGATTTTTCTAACTATTTGGTCGTATGCAGGCCAAGGTGTGGCCAAGGAAGACCATGTCGTGGCGTTCGGCTGGAGTTAACATTAACTGTTGACTTTTACCCTTGACCTTGAGGGTTGATTTTTGACTTGTGGATTTTGTTCACCTATTAATATCCTAATATATAGATTAATGTTTTGCCTTGTATGACTATCTAGGTGGCACTTAGCACCTTTTGTGGGATTTTATGGGCGTGTTGACTTCTAAGTCGCTTTACAAGCTGAGTTTGCACACTATACTATAGGACAATAGGGATTGTATGTGGTTGTAGTCTTTGTGACTCAAGTTGTTTGTGTTTTATGCATGTGTGCCTGTTTGATATAAATATATATATATATATATATATATATATATATATATATATATATATATATAACTGTGTGTGTGGGGGGGGGGGGGGTGAAATAGAACCAGGGGTGATATAGACCCAAAGGTGAAATAGACATGGTACAACCTTGTGCGGACATATGAGTTGGAATAGACTTGGTGTGAAATAGACCCGCTAAAGACTTGAGCTGACATGTATGTATCTTATGCGGTATTTTGTGGAACTCACTAAGCTTTGTGCTTATGGTTTTCAATTTATGTTTTAGGTACTTCCGGTTCAAAATGGACTGGCTTTGGATAATCGCATTATACACACCATGATTTTCCATTTTATTGACTATGATGTACTTTTGGGGCATTTATTGATATTCTCTTAATACTTTATGGTTTTGTCAAACATATTTGGTTGATGGGTTATTTGATAAAAAAACTGGTTCTGAATTTTGCGACGTTACAAGTTGGTATCAGAGCCTTCATTTGATGGATTCAGGCATACTCTTGGGTGTGTCTGAACTCCAACTAAGGATTTGATAAATATTTCATAAGAATAAATGTTTTATAAAATAAATTTCTAATAAAAGATAGGGTGTGTTGCATGTAATCGATTGTGCTCAAGTAAGTCTTCCAAAAATACCCATACATGTTCTTGTGATATACTTTGAATTGTGAATATGTGAATCTACTTAGGATTTGCATGATAGAATTCTAGGAGAGATGCCTTTATATGTCTATTGTATGAGCTTGTGGACTTGCATTCTAGTACTGGAGAAGTCAGTGGTAGGATAGCATGTTTAGGTTATGCTTTGATTCAGATTACTCAATGCTCGAATGCTGCTTGTTTTGTGGTTTTAGGAGTTCCCATTAACATCGGCTAATAAGTAACCGAATATGCTAAGTTACATATCTCTGAGGTTAGATAATTTCATATGGTTAGGTTTAACCATATTTATGTAGCTCTGGTTTGAGTCCAATCGTTGTAGTGTGAGAACTTTCATTCAAATAATAATCTAGTGTCGATGGTATGTAATTGTGTCCCTAAGATAGTTAGAGCATGTTAGAGGGACTTCCTTCTCTAGCTGATGGCGGAGGGTGGTGGTAGCCCTAACAAAACCTAGGAAACGAATCTATGCCAACAGCTTTGCTTCGATAGAGGTTGTATGGATTGAAAGGGAAGTAACTTGGGGGATTCGGGGAAATCCTTTAAATAATTACGAATAGATGTGGAAGGTAGTATAGGCCCATACTACTAGAAGCATAGGATCCGTACTCGAGTCAAGGAAAGTCACGATGATACAAGGAAGCTTGAAGAATGTGGGATTCTTCGAGTATATATATTATGATGGTTTGAATGGTTTATTATAATTATGGTGGTCACTCGAAGAGGTTATGGGTGGTTCTGGTACAGATGGTGGTTCGGGTTCAGGCTTTGGGGTCCGGTTTAAGGATGATCAGATGTAGGAGTTCATTTCATCAGAGATTCCCTGGAATATTCTTTAGCAGACTCTTGTGATCTTTGGTACGATTAAAGAGGGTATTATGGAGATTCTGGATGAGCGTTTGGGTACTTTTCATTCTGAGATGATGGTGATGGTGGGAGCCCACTCTTTGACTTTACGAGATTTTTGTGCATGTGGGGCTCCGGAGTTCTTTGGGAAGAAGGACCCAATTGCGAGCAGGCATTGGTTAGTGGAAGTCACGAACGCCTTCCATACTAGCTATTTCCCAAAGGGGGAAAAAGTCAGACTTGCATCCTGTCTTTTGAAAGACAAAGCATGAGACTGGTGGGAGGAGGTTGGTCACACCTTGGGAGGTGAGTCGGTTGAGTCGATAACTTGGGAGGATTTTGTGACGAAGTTTCCGGCTAAGTTTGCACCTGTGATTAAGGTCCAGCAGTTGGCGAGAGAGTTTCAACACCTTCACCAGACTACTGAGACGGTGATGGAGATCACCACTATGTTACCTGAGAGGGTGTTTCTAGTTCCGTAATATGTGATGGATGATGAGATGAAGAAGGTGAGATATCCCGATATGTTGAGGAGCGATATTAGACAGCTTGTGAACAGATCCACTTGCAAGACATTGATGACATGGTACCACGAGCCAGAGAGAGGGAGATTGACCCGGAGATGGAGAACAAGAGGAAGTTTGATCAAGTGCGGAGTACTTAAGGTTCGGGAAAGAGGCCTAATGTGTTTGATTTGATATCGAGGGACAGCAGGTTTGAGACCGCTACGACAAGTGCAGCAAGACATACGATGGAGCTTGCAGGGTGGGTGGTCCAGGTTGCTACAAGTATGGCAAGACTGGGCACTTTAGCCAGGATTGCACAGCCACAACCTAGGGATTGAGTTGAATTTGATTTCATTAAAATAAGAGGGGCCATAAAAAGGCCGATTGTCATAGTTTAGAAGTGGTAGGACCAAATGCAGTACCTGCTCTAGTGACGGTTATGTATCTTCTCCTTATCTCTTTATTTATGTTGATTTTTCTACTTATATATGTGTTTTGTTTGTAGGATTATTCCTTGTTAATGGTATCTATAAATTGGTTTTGTTCGATTTTGGGGCTACCCAATCCTTTGTATCTGTCGCGCTCATCATGAGGTTTGTTGATGCTACGGGGGAGCTGGAGTATCCACTAGAGGTTCAGATTGGTGATGATCGTCCTGTGCGAGTATCAAGGATTCAGCAGGGCTGTATATTGGAGTTGTTTTGTGAGTTGTACCCAATTGATTTGGTTCCTATTCCTCTGCATGAGAGCAAGGTTATTGTGGGGATGGATTAGTTGAGCCCAAATGGGCCAATGATTGATTGTGAGCATCATTTGGTATGTATTCGTACCCCAAGTGGGTGAGAGTTAGTGATTCAGAGAGAGGGTGTTCAGCATGGACCGGTTCACTGTTTAACAGCTAAAGCGAGACACTATCTTCAGCAAGGTTTTTTTGAATTTCTGGCTTATGTGATGGATACCTGAGATAAAGATAAGATGATTGTGGGTGATGTACCGATTGTCCAGGAGTACCCAGATGTGTTTCCGGAGGATTTTCCGGGAATGCTACCGGAGAGCCAAGTGGAGTTTCAGATTGACTTGGTTCCAGGTGTGGCTCTGATAGCGAAAGCACCTTATTGATTAGCACTTCCAAGATGCAGGAGTTGTCTACGCAGCTATAGGAGTTTCTAGACAAGGGATTTATTCGGCCGACTAGTTCACCGTAGGGAGCGTCGATCTTGTTTGTGAATAAGAATGATGGGTTGCATCGGATGTGTATAGATTATCGGGAACTGAATAAGCTAATGGTGAAGAACTATTATCCACTCCCGAGGATTGACAATCTATTTGACTAGCTTTAGGGCGCATCTTGGTTTTCCAGTCATTTGTTCCAAAATCAATTAGAATCAATTGTATTTTTCAATATCAGAGTAAAACATCAATAATCAGTGAACAAAAAAGCCATCAGGGGATATTGTACACTCAAGTTGGTTCCTACCATTTTGAACTGGAACTACCTAAAAATGTTAAACCACAAATTATATGCACGAAGCTTAGTGAGTTCCCCAAAAAACAACATACCATACATACATTGCCATGGGCTACCCCCGCAGTCTTCCATTGAAATGTCATAGGCTGCCCTCATGGTCTTACTTCCAAGTGTCATTGGGCCCATGGTTTAAGCTACAAGTGCCACGGGCTACCCCTATGGTCTTTCAAACAAATGCCACGGGCTGACCCCAGGGTCTTCTGTAGTTGTATTTAATTGATTTTATGAAACGAAATCAGAGTACAGAAAGAATTATGAACACACGATGTAAATATAATCTAGTTGTCTTGATTATGCTTTTGCAAGATACAAAGAAATATAGAGTACAAGTCGAAGACTCAATGTTATTACTCTAACTCTAGTACCAATCCTATATTTATAGGGATGACAAAAGCATAGAAAAAATACATAAGGGTCTAAACAATACAGCTTCGACACTAACTTTGCCCTTATGCAAAAAAAACAAAATAGTCTTCGATACTAAGTCATGACCAAGAATGCTTCGATACCTCACAATCAATTTCGACCCCTACATTTTCTCCCTTTGTGAGCAGTGTCGAACCTAAGTCATCAACATCTGGACCGCTTGATGTATAACTCTCCTTATCTCAGCATCCTAATTGATAGACTTTCGAATTTCTGCTTTATCACCATCATTGTTTTTCTTGCAACTATTCATTCGAACAGACAAATTTGTATATTAAGAACTTGTATACTTTTCCACATCACAAACTTGAAAAAGATACTTGGTGTTTCTTCCTTTCTTGTTTTTCCCAATAAAAACTATTCACAGAGGCTTCAAACGGATTTCACCATCTTCATAGTTTTTCAAACTTCCTGATCCTTTTAACATAGATATAGGCACAGTAACTTGTTTTCCCATTGCTAAATCTAATTCAACATCATTCATTGCAAGACAATCACAATAATTGTCAATGAATAGCTTTACGTGTGCATACCCAATTAAGAAGTCTTCTTTGTTTGTCATTTAGAGCTTCGAAACATCAACTCCCTTCAATATCCTTACCACACTGATAAGATCATTAAGGTTTATTAATAGGAAGTCTACAACCGAGAAGTTGACTGCAACATTGTTTGCTAGGACTACACGAAATTGAAAATTCTACAACACTCCTTCGAATAAGGCATCCTTGGAAATTTTGATGACTCTTTTCCAAAACAGCATTGAATCGAAGCTTCAACCTCATAAACTCTTCTTTATCTTGAAATTTGCCAACAATCTTATATTGACAAGACTTGAACATCATTTCATTAATAGGGAAGTCCAACTAATTAAAGTTAGAGTTTTGGTTAGAATAACTCTTCTTGGGAATCTTCTAAAAACCATGCATTTCTCCATATAACACCTTAGCTTCTTTAGTTTCACAATTGTAATGTTTCGTAGGATCACCCTTTTCCATACCAGGAGGGTCACTTTGCCTTTGACGAAGAATGCTTTGAATTTATCTTTCCCTTTCCATTTCTGTTTCTAAGGCAGCCTTCTTCTCTTCGACATTTGGTTCAATACTAATACCCTTTCCCTTGCCTTTTTCTACTTCAGTCGATTGAGGTGGCTTTAATGAACCTTATTCCCCAATGAACACTCCTTTCACTACTGGCCTTGTTGTAACCGTAGTGGAAACAGTTGAAAATGAAGTCTTGGGTAACGAAGTAGGAACTTGAGTAGACATTACTCTTCCAACAACATTCGCATCACTTCCATCTTTTCATGAACCACTTCCCCCATACCAACTTTCGACCCCATGCCAACACTCACACCTCCTTATCCCCCTTGCAACCCTGTACGAGCAGGTAGGGAATTAGTTGGCATCATATTAATCAACTTCGTGAGTGGAGCTAGTTGAACTTGAAGATACTTGTATTCCCACACCGCCTCCCCTAATACATGGAAAATCGTGAAAATTGTAGGGGTATGAACTCACATCGAGTGTGTTCTTGGCTAGATAACGAAATCACGATGATAATCTTCAAGTTAAAACACTTGAAAGTGTTCATGTCCTACATGTTTTTATCATACGTTAACATGTATAAATTAGTTGTACTAATATGAAAGTGTTTATAAAAACACTAGATTATTTAGGAAAATTAACCAAGGTCTCTTAGGAATCAACTATGTAAAATAGCTTTCTGGGAAAAGCTTGAAGGTTATCTTGAAAAACAGATGAAGATTTGATGATTGTATGTATATCTAAAGGTGTTCGTATGAGTTTTGAGAGCAAATGTGAAGGAACTTTGAAGTGAAAATGAGGAATGGGAAGAATGATTTCGGTTGAATATATATATATATATATATATATATATATATATATATTTGCATTGGAATGTGTATTTTATCACATTGTATACTGTGCCACCGTTTAAAACCAAGGATTTCGGCTTATCCTAACCGAAATATCCATGATTTCGGTCTAAGGCTCCAACCGAAATCAACGTCTTTGGTCTAAAGTGTTTTCAGTCCAAGTGGTTCTCAGTTTCGCATGTTGATCTTGGCCAAAAGATATTTCGGTCTACATTGATTGCGGCCAAGAAGTGATTTCTGTCTAGACATGTGATTTGATTCCCAAAACTAAAAACCTCAAAAGTAATATGAATTCTCATGATTTAATTTTAACTATTTGACTTTTGTTTGACTTTCTTTGACCCAAAATAACCGGTTGTTACATTATCCCCCTGTTAGAGGGAATTCCGTCCCGAAATTATTTCTAAAGTGTTCACTCATGAACTAGGGAAAAGATGCAGGTACTTTCGTTTCATATGCTCTTCTTGTTCCCGAGTGAATTCAGGTCCTCGCTTGGCATTCCAGTACACCTTCACTATTGATATACGACTTTGTTTCGTTCTCTTGATTTCCCTGTCCATGATTTCCACAGGTTCCTCTACAAAGTGTAGACACTCATTTATCTCGATTTCATTGAGAGGGGTTACAAGAGTCTCGTCGGACAGACACTTCTTTAGATTGGACACGTAGAAGGTGGGGTGTATGTTGCTGAGTTCTTGCTTTACTTTAAGTTTGTAAGCTACAGGGCCAATTGTAGCATGAATCTCGAATGGTCTGATGTACCTTGGATTTAGTTTTCCACGTTTTCAAAATGTATCATTCCCTTCCAGGGTGAGACCTTTAACATGATGCGGTCACCAACCTGGAACTCCAAGGGCTTTCGTCGTTATTTCGCATAACTCTTTTGTCGGTCTCTAGATGCTATTAGTCGTTCCCGAATTTGGTTGATCTTCTCTGTTGTTTATTGTATGATCACGGGGCTGGTGAGAGTGTTATCATGAGCTTGTCTCTCTGCTAGTTGCGTGTCACCCATTTCAGCCCAACACATAGGTGATCTGCACTTGCGGCCATAGAGGGCTTCAAATCACCATAGTCCAACAACAGAAGGAATAGTATGACTAAATGAAGAGGATAGCATTTGGATAATAATTTCCATAAGATTAGATATCTGTCAATAATACTGGAATTACAGATGTAACAAGTTCGGGAAAAATGGCCTAAGAGTAGGCCTTACATCAACCAAGATGGAAAATTTTGACAGACTTAAGATCAGATAAAGACCTAACAGGTCTAAGATTTATATAGACAGGAAATTAGACCATAGTTTTACATAAACTAGGTTATATCCAAAAGATGAGATAACGATATTCTATCGGTGACGAGAACTACTAGCATGAGTCCTTGATTCCGACAGTAGACGTTCGATGTCCCTTATACGCCTGTCTGACCTTGCTTGTTGAGCTCGAAGTTCTCTAACTTCAGCTCGGGTTTTAGCAAGTTCCCTTTGCAGATTTGCATTATGGACCAGAGTCCTTTCATGAGCAGACTCTAGCTGGCGAATGTGGACAGTGTTAACACCTGAGTTGGCGTCAACTTCCAAGACTTGATTGACAGCCGCCTGAGCTATTATCGAGTTCCTAGACATCCTACGTACCATGATTGCTAGGACTCTATCGGCAGAACCTCTTTCTGTGAGGTTGTAGAAACTTCGGTCTCCGTTGTAGGGAATGGGCTGACCCTGTTCATGACTCCATGTTATCAAGTTAGTGGCCCACAGAGGTGTGGGTCCCTGAAACACAGGGCGAGGGTTCAGGTTTGGGTTTTGTGCAGCTGGGGTTAGGTTGTTGACTTCTGGCTCCGAGTCGGAACTATCGGAAAAGCCCTCAGCATGGTGATCATCCAAAGGGATTGGGTGATCATCTTCTGGCTCTGCCTCTAGCCAACCCGCATTGCCTTGATTCGGGAAGTACGAATCGCCGTGGTGAAATCCAGCCATCTTAATCTACGCGAGAAAAGGGATATAAGAAATAGCTAAAATAGTCGAACTAACTAAGATAATTACAGTAAGATCAAATACCCAAATGGTATTTCTTTATGGTTGTGTTGGTAAGTTTTTAGACTTGTTGCCACATCACAAGCATTCTTGGGCATATGCTAATCACTCCTTGGACCAGCATAGTTGATCAGACTATGCCATTCCCAAGACTGACTATATATCCCCAGGCTTACTTGTGATATCCAACAATCGTAATACTTCTGTTCTTGTCATTGTGACACTGATTTTAGTATGAATGCAGGCACGTATACTTTGTTAAATATTTTATTATTTTAAAAGTATAACTCTGAGACAGAGTCTTTTAATCCCATGTATTTATAGTTAGTATATCTTTTATGGGTTGATATACTATATTCACTATAAACAATGCTCTGATACCAATCTGTCACACCCCAAAACCACGAACGGCGGAAACGTTCAGGGGTGGAGGACGTCATGCACAGTATCACAACAGTGTAATATAATAAACAAGCAACAACATCATCCATTGCATTATAAGTAAAGTTTTATACATGTGTGTTCTTTATATGTAATAAGACACCAAAAATATACAATCAAAATAAAAGACGAGACTTGACTGCTCCGTCTTCTCAAACCCTGGCCTCCGTACCTGTCTACTGGCGACCTGAGAATACAAGTTATTTTGAAAGCGAGTATCAGCTTTAAAGCTGGTGAGTTCATAAGTATATAAGTGTCATTGCTTTATTTGTGAAAACCTGCTATGAATGCCATGAAAAACCTTTAAGTGAAAATGTTGAGGTAAGTATGAAATCCCTAGAAAAACCCTTATTTTCTATAAGTATGAAGTGTAGTCTTCTACCAAGACTCGAATGTTTTGTATGAATGAAGTGTAGTCTTCTACCAAGACTCGAATGTTTTGTATGAATGAAGTGTAGTCTTCTACCAAGACTCAAATGTTTTGTATATATGAAGTGTAGTCTTCTACCAAGACCCGAATGTTTTGTAAGTATGAATTGTAGTCTTCTACCAAGACCCGAATGTTTTGTAAGCATGAAGTGCAGTCTTGTACCAAGACTCGAATGTTTTGTATGTATGATGTGTAGTCTTCTACCAAGACCCGAATGTTTTGTAAGTATGAATTGCAGTCTTCTACCAAGACCCGAATGTTCTGTTTGTATAATGATAGTTTTTCCTTTGTGTAGACTAGTACTTAAAGTGCTTAGTCTAACTCATCGATTATGTGAATGTGTCACAGAATAAAGTGAACACGAAAAATATAATATGGTAAGCGTTGTCACTGGGTACTAGGACCAACACTACATCGCATGAAGCGAAAGATAGACCCTAAGGAACATCCGAAGAGTGTCCCCTCATCCTCTGTAGCAGCAGCAGGATGGAAGGAGGGTTAGTCCCTGCATCGATCTCTTGACGTAGATCGTCAACCTAATGATCCTCCGAAGATTCACATCTCGTCCACTGTTGCAACAGCGGGCGGAGGGATAGTTAGTCCCGTCACTGACCACAAATCAAGTGACTACCTTAGACATCCGTAGACGTCATCGACCACTGGAGCTAATCAGTGAGATTCGGAATGGTAAGTCCCGCCGAAACATCCCATTGAACGGGGATAGGAAAGACAATTTACACAGTAAATACTAATAAATCTTCCTCTTAGATCTAAGTTCAAGTATCCAAGGTAAGTAAATACAGGATAACGCACCTATGAAGAAGTGTCCCTGTATGGTATTCATGTAAGTGTGTTCATGTAACAGGTAAGTAGATGTAAACATATTAATGTATCATATAATCCTAAGTACGTGTACTCATGTATCATGTAAGGCATTAGTATAGACTCATGAATGAACTGACTCTTGTTTGATATCTTCTGACTATCCCTATGATAGCTAACTGGAAATTATGTGGTCGTTGAAGTAGGTTTATGCACCCTCGCAACGCCAGAGTGCGGGAAACTGAACGAAGGATGAAAACTATAATCTCTAACATATAAATGAACATATACGTATAAGTATAGTCTGATTCAAAAAGGTAAAATATACTGGTTTTGCAAGATATCTAGGAGTTTTGAACAATAATTTAAAGTGACTTGAAGTCATTATACATTTCAAAACTAATACTTCTGTTATCCAAGTATTTTAAGATATCAAACCATTTCATGTGACTCCTTTTGAAATATGTGAAATCTACTGAGTGAAAACACAGTTATAAAATACATAAAATTAATTTAATAACATATTGTTTTCTACTTGTATTCCGCCCATATTAAAGCATTTAAAATCCTTTAAAACATTGATTAAGGGGTATGAACTCACCTGTAGTTGGTGATTGGAATGAACTGAACGGTATCGGATGGCTAGGTGTCAAGCGAGGACTTGTGCACACACTACGATCCTAATGAACATATAATCACACATATATGTACTCAATTAGGCACAAAAGACTAATTGATAATGTTTAAGACATCCTAGACATAGATAACACTTTATGTATGTGTTTTAAGCTGTAAGGACTTCATCTAAGCTATTGTGGGAAAGGGTACTTGAGTTTAGGGTTTCCAAAGGACCCTACAAGAGAGTTTACTCTCCATAATCCATCACACATGGAGTTTACGATTGTAAACTCTTGAGTTTACGGCCGTAAACTCCCAAACATGTGTGTTTGGTGTGTTTTGAAGTCCAATATGCTTTCTAGAATTATTCTAACCTAGTGGCTATGTTCTTGGAAGGGTTTAAGGCCTAGAGGTACTCCAAATAGGAGTTTACGACCTCAAGGACATTTCCCCTTGGAGTTTACAGCCGTAAACTCCCTTGGGGTGATTCCTTGGTTGCTTTCAAGCCTCTTGTACTAGTGGGATGTGTTCTAGACTTTTAATCCTGGCATATGAAGGCATTAGGCACCACTTAGTGGCCTTTTTAGGAGTTTACGGCCCAAGAACCAAGTCTTGGCCGTAAACTCACTTGGTTAGGTGATTTTGGTGTGGTTTGGTCCTTCCATTTAGTGGGTACATTTTCTTGTAAAGGTCTAGGCCCTTAGGTGTGATGAAAACACCCTTTGTGACCATTTACATGGAGTTTACGGCCTAGGAGAGTTCTGGGCCGTAAACTCACTTTCATTTGAGTCATTTGATGTGTTTAAGACCTTAAGCTACTTGGGGAAATAACCTAGATGCAAGCCTTAAAGTCCTTAAGTCCAAAAACCAGCATCTAGGCCTTTGAAATGGAGTTTACGGCCTAAGAGAGTTCTGGGCCATAAACTCCCAATCTTGGGTGGTTTTGTGTGTGTTTTCATGTCTCTAACACGTATCCCTAATGTTCTATGGCCTTATCCTAGCACCAATGTCAGTTTTGGCTTTGTTTCGGGAGTTTACCGCCCAAGAACACCTTGGGGAGTAAACTCCTAGATCTCATGATTTAGCCCACTAAATCATGTTATAAGCATCTAATATGTATTCTAACACTACTAGAAAGAGTTACTCACAATCTGGGATAAAAACCCGAAGATCTGTCAGAGAGAAAATGGCTTTTCTCTAGCTGGAATTGTGAATAATGAATTAAATAAATTCAGAAAACTATTTATAGTCCTGAAATATTTTGACAGAAAATATTTTTATTCTTGAACTTGGGCTGTAACTTTATGAAACTTGAAATGTTCAAATTTCACAAACCCAGGAGCATCCACTCTCCTGATATTTCCTAAAGTGTAAACCCTAATGTGCACTAACTTGTTCGGAAAAGTCTGAAAATCATTGAAATTGGACTGACTTCTATTGAATAGATATTGTTCGTACAAATGGAAATTTCGGGTTGTCACATCATCCCCCCGTTAGAAGGAATTTCGTCCCGAAATTAGAATGTAAGCAAATAAGAAATTACAAATAACTAAGCAAAAAGGTGAGGGTATTTCAGTTTCATCTGATCCTCACGTTCCCAAGTGAATTCCAGTCCACGCTTTGCGTTCCAGCGCACCTTCACTATCGGGATACGGCTTTGCTTTGTTTGCTTGACCTCTCGGTCCATGATTTCTACTGGTTCCTCCACGAAGTTGAGGCTCTCGTTGATCTCGATCTCGTCGAGTGGAATGACAAGAGTCTCGTCAGATAGGCACTTTTTTCAAGTTCGACACGTGGAAGATAGGATGTATGTTACTGAGTTCTTTCAGTAGATTGAGCTTGTAAGCCACAGGGACGATTCTTGCGAGAATCTCGAAAGGCCCTATTTATCTTGGATTGAGCTTCCCACGCTTCCCAAAGCGTATTAAGCCCTTCCAGGGTGAGACTTTCAGTAAGACTCGATCGCCCACCTGGAACTCCAATGGTTTCCCACGCTTGTCAGCGTAGCTTTTCTGTCGGTCTCTAGAGGCTTTTAATCGTTCATGAATTTGAACGGTCTTCTCTGTCGTTTCCCGAATGATCTCAGGACCCGTGAGAGTGCTTTCGGGAACTCGTCCCTTAGCTAACTGGGTATCACCCACTTCAGCCCATCACAGAGGGGATCTGCACTTTCGGCCATAGAGGGCCTCGAATGGAGCTGCCTTTATGCTCGTGTGATAACTGTTGTTTTAGGAGAATTCGACGAGGGGTAAATGAGTATCCCAAGCTTTTCCAAAGTCAATCACACAGGCATGCAACATATCTTCTAGGTTTTGTATAGTCCTCTCACTTTGCCCGTCGGTCTGTGGATGGTAGGCTGTACTCATGTCCAGCCTAGTTCCTAGGGAACTTTGTAGTGACTGCCAGAACCTCGAAGTGAATCTACTATCTCGGTCTGAGATGATAGATAAAGGAACACCGTGCAGTCTTACAATCTCCCTAATGTAAGTTCTAGTAAGTTTCTCCATCTTGTCTGTTTCTTTGATCGGTAGGAAGTGTGCCGACTTGGTCAGTCTATCGACGATGACCCATATGGAATCAAGTCCACCCGTCGTCTTAGGCAACTTGGTTATGAAGTCCATAGTGATCCGCTCCCACTTCCATTCCAGTATCTTCGGTTGTTGTAGAAGACCGGAGGGTTTCTGGTATTCGACCTTGACCTTTGCGCAAGTAAGGCATTTACTCACGAAGGTAGCAATATCTGCTTTCATGTTAGGCCACCAGTATAGCTTTTTATGATCCAGATACATCTTATCTGAACCCGGGTGGACGGAATAACGAGTGTTGTGAGCTTCCGTCATGACCAAGTCTCTGAAGCCACCGTGTTTCGGTGTCCAGATCCGATCCATGAGGTATAAGGCTCCGCCACCCTTGACTTCCAAGTTCTTATCCATCCCTCTAAGGGATTCACCCGCCACGTTTTCAGGTTTCAAAGCGTCGAGCTGAGCCTCCTTTATTTGTGTGGACAAGTGCGAATGGATGGTTAGAGTTAAAGATTTGACTCTACGACCAGTATATTCTTTCCGACTTAGGGCGTCGGCTACTACATTGGCTTTACGCGGATGATAACGAATTTCGCATTCGTAATCACTAAGTAGCTCGACCCACCGTCGTTGTCTCATGTTGAGCTCTTTCTGGTCGAAGATGTGCTGTAGACTCTTATGGTCTGTAAAGATCGTGCTTTTGGTACCGTATAGGTAATGTCGCCAGATCTTCAGAGCAAACACAACTGCTCCTAGCTCGAGATCGTGGGTTGTGTAGTTAACCTCATGTGTCTTCAGCTGTCTCGAGGCATAGGCGATGACTCTACCTCGCTGCATCAGAACACATCCGAGTCCTTGATTGGATGCATCGCAATAGACAATGAAGTCTTCTATTCCTTCGGGAAGGGATAGTACCGGGGCGGTGCACAAGGCTCGTTTGAGCGTTCGAAACGCTCTTTCCTGTTTCTCCTCCCAGTCGAAGGCCACGCCTTTCTGGGTCAGGGTTGTAAGAGGTTTCGCTATGCTGGAGAAGTTCTGAATGAACCTGCGATAGTAGCCAGCTAGACCTAGAAATTGACGAATTTTGGTAGGTGTCTTTGGTGCTGACCAGTTCTCGATGGCATTAATTTTGGAAGGGTCCACGTGTGTACCTTCTTCGCTAACCACATGGCCCAAAAATTCGACTCGCCGAATCCAAAATTCGCACTTTGAGAACTTTGCGTAGAGCTTCTCCGCTCGCAATGTTTCTAAGATTTTACGGAGATGTTGACCATGCTCCTCCTTACTTCGAGAGTAGATGAGTATGTCATCAATGAAGACGATGACGAACTGATCCAAGTAAGGACGACACACCCTATTCATCAGATCCATGAATACTGCGGGCGCGTTAGTTAATCCGAATGGCGTCACTACAAACTCGTAGTGCCCATAACGAGTTCGGAAGGCTGTCTTGGGAACATCTTCCTCTAACACTCATAGTTGGTGGTCTCCGGATCACAGATCTATCTTCGAGAAGTAGTTGGCTCCTTGAAGTTGATCAAATAAATCGTCAATGCGGGGCAAGGGATAACGATTTTTAATGGTAAGCTTGTTGAGTTCTCTATAGTCTATGCACATGCGAAACGATCCATCTTTCTTCTTGACGAACAAGACCGGTGTTCCCCATGGTGAGAAGCTTGGTCGACTGAATCCCTTCTTGAGAAGTTCGTTAAGTTGACTGGAAAGCTCCTGCATTTCAGCCGGTGCAAGACGATAAGGAGATTTGGCTACGGGGGTAGCCCCTGGCACTAAGTCGATTCTGAACTCGACTTGGCGTTGTGGTGGTAACCCGGGAAGTTCTTCTGGGAATATGTCGGGAAAGTCGCGTACTTCTGGGATTTTCTGGATGTCTTTCTGTTCTTGGCTGGTATCGACGACATGTGCGAGAAATGCATGGTACTCCTTCCGCAAACACTTTTGTGCTTGAATGCACGAAATGATGTGAAGGCTGGTACTATGTTTTTCGCCGTAGATAATTAAAGTTTCGTTGTTAGGAAGGTTAAGACGAACTGCTTTTTCGAAGCACGTAATGTCGGCACGTAGAAGACTCAACCAATCCATACCAATGATAACGTCGAAACATTTAATGGTAACTGGCATAAGATCTATCTTGAAAGTATGGCTATCTAAAGTTAAATTACAACCTATGTATATGCAGTTTGTACTCTCTGTTTTCCCGTTAGCCATTTCTACCGTGAATGAACTATCTAATGCACATGGTTTTTGTTTAAGCAGGTGTGCAAATTTGTGACTTACAAAACTTTTCTCGGCTCCATTATCGAAAAGTATGCAAGCATAAGAGTTATCAAGGAGGAACGTACCAGTAGCTATCGTTGGATCAGCTACTGCTTCCTCGTGTCCTAGAGCCATAACTCTTCCCACTCCTCCAGCCATCCCTGCTTTAGGGCAGTTCCTCTTGTAATGGCCCACTTCGCCACATCCGTAGCAAGCTTGGCCCATACCGGCGTTAGGAACTTGAGCAGCTTGAGCTGTTGGAGTTTTGCAGAAGCGGACGGTGTGTCCCTTCTTGTTGCAGTTAGAGCACTGCATTTCCCTGCAAGGTCCGAGGTGATGGAAGTTGCACTTGGTGCACTTCGGGAGGGTTCCAGCATATGCCCTTGCTGGTAAGAGGTTGGCAGGGGCAACAGGAGTAACTGTGGCAGCATTGATTGCCACATATTGTTGTTTCTTGGAGGACCCTTGCGGAGCCCCTCCTTTCCTCTTATTCCACCCCTTCTTGTGGTAGTCGGGGTTGGACTTTTGTGGTACAGGGGTAGGGATTGTTATGTTCTGAGGTTTCCGGTGATCGATAAGAGACTGTGCCAGTTCCTTGGCACTATCAAAGGTAATAGGCCTGGAAGCGATCACACTTGACTGGATCTGGGGTGACAGTCCCCAGATATACCTCTTGATCTTTTTGCTCTGGAGAGCAACCATGTCGGGGCATAAGTTTGCCAAATCACAAAACCTATTTGTGTAGGTAGTGATGTCGGATCCAACCATTTGTAGACTCCAGAACTCCTGCTCGAGTTTTTGTACTTCGCCTCGAGGACAGTATTCTTTCATGAGCATTTCTTTCAATTTTTCCCAGCTGATGGAATACACCACCACCAGAGTTAGATAGTTAACATGGCTGTTCCACCATGTTAGTGCTCGGTCAGAGAAGGTACAAGCTGCGAACTTGACCTTGCTGCCTTCTTGGCATGCGCAGATCTCGAAGACAGATTCCATCTTCTCGATCCATTGTCTCAACACCATAACACCCCCAGTCCCATTGAAGTTGCGGGGTTTGGCGTTAGTAAAATCCTTGTAGGTGCATTCCCGAGGGTGTCCATGGCTTTCGCCGTGGTTTGAGGGTGGTGCACCTGTTCCTGATCCACTAGGGGCAGGAGCGTTGATTGCTGACACAGCAGCTGCAACTGCTGCTGTGAAAGCTGCCTGGAACATAGTGGCATCAAAAGGATTTGGTGGTTGAAGAGGTACAGGTGGTGGTGGAGGTGGTGGTATTGGTGCTTCGTTGTTTGGGTTCCTCCTGGGATTCCTATGTGGCGGCATCTTTAACTATACGTTTAAAAGATGACGACGTGGATAAGAATAAATGATAAATGAATGTGTCTCATGGACTAAATCACCATAGTCCAACAACAGAAGGAATAGTATGACTAAATGAAGAGGATAGCATTTGGATAATAATTTCCATAAGATTAGATATCTGTCAATAATACTGGAATTACAGATGTAACAAGTTCGGGAAAAATGGCCTAAGAGTAGGCCTTACATCAACCAAGTTGGAAAATTTTGATAGACTTAAGATCAGATAAAGACCTAACAGGTCTAAGATTTATATAGACAGGAAATTAGACCATAGTTTTACATAAACTAGGTTATATCCAAAAGATGAGATAACGATATTCTATCTGCGACGAGAACTACTAGCATGAGTCCTTGATTCCGACAGTAGACGTTCGATGTCCCTTATACGCCTGTCCGACCTCTCTTGTTGAGCTCGAAGTTCTCTAACTTCAGCTCGGGTTTCAGCAAGTTCCCTTTGCAGATTTGCATTATGGACCAGAGTCCTTTCATGAGCAGACTCTAACTTGCGAATGTGGACAGTGTTAACACCTGAGTTGGCATCAACTTCCAAGACTTGATTGACAGCCGCCTGAGCTATTATCGAGTTCCTAGACATCCTACATACCATGATTGCTAGGACTCTATCGGCAGAACCTCCTTCTGTGAGGTTGTAGAAACTTCGGTCTCCGTTGTAGGGAATGGGCTGACCCTGTTCATGACTCCATGTTATCAAGTTAGTGGCCCACAGAGGTGTGGGTCCCTGAAACACAGGGCGAGGGTTCAGGTTTGGGTTTTGTGCAGCTGGGGGTAGGTTGTTGACTTCTGGCTCCGAGTCGGAACTATCGGAAAAGCCCTCAGCATGGTGATCATCCAAAGGGATTGGGTGATCATCTTCTGGCTCTGCCTCTAGCCAACCCGCATTGCCTTGGTTCGGGAAGTACGGATCGCTGTGGTGAAATCCAGCCATCTTAATCTACGCGAGAAAAGGGATATAAGAAATAGCTAAAATAGACGAACTAACTAAGATAATTACAGTAAGATCAAATACCCAAATGGTATTTCTTTATGGTTGTGTTGGTAAGTTTTTAGACTTGTTGCCACATCACAAACATTCTTGGGCATATGCTAATCACTCCTTGGACCAGCATAGTTGATCAGACTATGCCATTCCCAAGACTGACTATATATCCCCAGGCTTACTTGTGATATCCAACAATCGTAATACTTCTGTTCTTGTCGTTGTGACACTGATTTTAGTATGAATGCAGGCACGTATACTTTGTTAAATATTTTATTATTTTAAAAGTATAACTCTGAGACAGAGTGTTTTAATCCCATGTATTTGTAGTTAGTATATCTTTTATGGGTTGATATACTATATTCACTATAAACAATGCTCTGATACCAATCTGTCACACCCCAAAACCATGAACGGCGGAAACGTTCAGGGGTGGAGGATGTCATGCACAGTATCACAACAGTGTAATATAATAAACAAGCAACAACATCATCCATTGCATTATAAGTAAATTTTTATACATGTGTGTTCTCTATATGTAATAAGACACCAAAAATATACAATCAATATAAAAGACGAGACTTGACTGCTCCGTCTTCTCAAACCCTGGCCTCCGTACCTGTCTACTGGCGACCTGAGAATACAAGTTATTTTGAAAGCGAGTATCAGCTTTAAAGCTGGTGAGTTCATAAGTATATAAGTGTCATTGCTTTATTTGTGAAAACCTGCTATGAATGCCATGAAAAACCTTTAAGTGAAAATGTTGAGGTAAGTATGAAATCCCTAGAAAAACCCTTATTTTCTATAAGTATGAAGTGTAGTCCTCTACCAAGACTCGAATGTTTTGTATGAATGAAGTGTAGTCTTCTACCAAGACTCGAATGTTTTGTATGAATGAAGTGTAGTCTTCTACCAAGACTCAAATGTTTTGTATATATGAAGTGTAGTCTTCTACCAAGACCCGAATGTTTTGTAAGCATGGAGTGCAGTCTTCTACCAAGACTCGAATGTTTTGTATGTATGATGTGTAGTCTTCTACCAAGACCCGAATGTTTTGTAAGTATGAATTGTAGTCTTCTACCAAGACCCGAATGTTTTGTAAGCATGAAGTGCAGTCTTCTACCAAGACTCGAATGTTTTGTATGTATGATGTGTAGTCTTCTACCAAGACCCGAATGTTTTGTAAGTATGAATTGCAGTCTTCTACCAAGACCCGAATGTTCTGTTTGTATGATGTGTAGTCTTCTACCAAGACCCGAATGTTTTGTAAGTATGAATTGTAGTCTTCTACCAAGACCCGAATGTTTTGTAAGCATGAAGTGCAGTCTTGTACCAAGACTCGAATGTTTTGTATGTATGATGTGTAGTCTTCTACCAAGACCCGAATGTTTTATAAGTATGAATTGCAGTCTTCTACCAAGACCCGAATGTTCTGTTTGTATAATGATAGTTTTTCCTTTGTGTAGACTAGTACTTAAAGTGCTTAGTCTAACTCATCGATTATGTGAATGTGTCACAGAATAAAGTGAACAGGAAAAATATAATATGGTAAGCGTTGTCACTGGGTACTAGGACCAACACTACATCGCATGAAGCGAAAGATAGACCCTAAGGAACATCCGAAGAGTGTCCCCTCATCCTCTGTAGCAGCAGTAGGATGGAAGGAGGGTTAGTCCCTGCATCGATCTCTTGACGTAGATCGTCAACCTAATGATCCTCCGAAGATTCACATCTCGTCCACTGTTGCAACAGCGGGCGGAGGGATAGTTAGTCCCGTCATTGACCACAAATCAAGTGACTACCTTAGACATCCGTAGACGTCATCGACCACTAGTGCTAATCAGTGAGATTCGGAATGGTAACTCCCGCCGAAACATCCCATTGAACGGGGATAGGAAAGACAATTTACACAGTAAATACTAATAAATCGTCCTCTTAGATCTAAGTTCAAGTATCCAAGGTAAGTAAATACAGGATAACGCACCTATGAAGAAGTGTCCCTGTATGGTATTCATGTAAGTGTGTTCATGTAACAGGTAAGTATATGTAAACATATCAATGTATCATATAATCCTAAGTACGTGTACTCATGTATCATGTAAGGCATTAGTATAGACTCATGAATGAACTGACTCTTGTTTGATATCTTCTGACTATCCCTATGATAGCTAACTGGAAAGTATGTGGTCGTTCAAGTAGGTTTATGCACCCTCATAACGCCAGAGTGCGGGAAACTGAACGAAGGATGAAAACTATAATCTCTAACATATAAATGAACATATACGTATAAGTATAGTTTGATTCAAAAAGGTAAAATATACTGGTTTTGCAAGATATCTAGGAGTTTTGAACAATAATTTAAAGTGACTTGAAGTCATTATACATTTCAAAACTAATACTTCTGTTATCCAAGTATTTTAAGATAGAAAATCATTTCATGTGACTCCTTTTGAAATATGTGAAATCTACTGAGTGAAAACACAGTTATAAAATACATAAAATTGATTTAATAACATATTGTTTTCTACTTGTATTCCCCCCTATTAAAGCATTTAAAATCCTTTAAAACATTGATTAACGGGTATGAACTCACCTGTAGTTGGTGATTGGAATGAACTGAACGGTATCGGATGGCTAGGTGTCAAGCGAGGACTTGTGCACACACTACGATCCTAATGAACATATAATCACACATATATGTACTCAATTAGGCACAAAAGACTAATTGATAATGTTTAAGACATCCTAGACATAGATAACACTTTATGTATGTGTTTTAAGCCGTAAGGACTTCATCTAAACTCCATCACACATGGAGTTTACGGTTGTAAACTCTTGAGTTTACGGCCGTAAACTCCCAAACACGTGTGTTTGATGTGTTTTGAAGTCCAATATGCTTTCTAGAATTATTCTAACCTAGTGGCTATGTTCTTGGAAGGGTTTAAGGCCTAGAGGTACTGAAAATAGGAGTTTACAGCCTCAAGGACATTTCCCCTTGGAGTTTACGGCCGTAAACTCCCTTGGGGTGATTCCTTGGTTGCTTTCAAGCCTCTTGTACTAGTGGGATGTGTTCTAGACTTTTAATCCTGGCATATGAAGGCATTAGGCACCACTTAGTGCCCTTTTTAGGAGTTTACGGTCCAAGAACCAAGTCTTGGCCGTAAACTCACTTGGTTAGGTGATTTTGGTGTGGTTTGGTCCTTCCATTTAGTGGGTACATTTTCTTGTAAAGGTCTAGGCCCTTAGGTGTGATGAAAACACCCTTAGTGACTATTTACATGGAGTTTACGGCCTAGGAGAGTTTTGGGCCGTAAACTCACTTTCATTTGAGTCATTTGATGTGTTTAAGACCTTAAGCTACTTGGGGAAATAACCTAGATGCAAGCCTTAAAGTCCTTAAGTCCAAAAACCACCATTTAGGCCTTTGAAATGGAGTTTACGGCCTAAGAGAGTTCTGGGCCGTAAACTCCCAATCTTGGGTGGTTTTGTGTGTGTTTTCATGTCTCTAACACGTATCCCTAATGTTCTAAGGCCTTATCCTAGCACCAATGTCAGTTTTGGCTTTGTTTCAGGAGTTTACCGCCCAAGAACACCTTGGGGAGTAAACTCCTAGATCTCATGATTTAGCCCACTAAATCATGTTATAAGCATCTAATATGTATTCTAACACTACTAGAAAGAGCTACTCACAATCTGGGATAAAAACCCGAAGATCTGTCAGAGAGAAAATGGCTTTTCTCTAGCTGGAATTGTGAATAATGAATTAAATAAATTCAGAAAACTATTTATAGTCCTGAAATATTTTGACAGAAAATATTTTTATTCTTGAACTTGGGCTGTAACTTTATGAAACTTGAAATGTTCAAATTTCACAAACCCAGGAGCATCCACTCTCCTGATATTTCCTAAAGTGTAAACCCTAATGTACACTAACTTGTTCGGAAAAGTCTGAAAATCACTGAAATTGGACTGACTTCTATTGAATAGATATTGTTCAAACAAATGGAAATTTCGGGTTGTCACATTTGACAACTTGGTAATGAAATCCATGGTTATCTGCTCCCACTTCCACTAGGGTATATCTGGTTATTGTAGTATACCGAAGATTTCTGGTATTCTACCTTGACCTTGGCGCCGGTCAGACACTTGTCTGCATAGGTAGCAGTTTCTGCCTTCATCTTTGGCCACCAATAATGTTTGTTGAGGTCTAGGTACATCTTGCATGAACCGGGATGAACAGAGTATCTGGTATTGTGGGCTTCGTTCATGACAACGTCTTTGTACCCAAAGAATATCAGTGTCAAGATTCGATCCATGAGGTAACGAGCTTCGTCATCCTTGACCTCAAGGTTCTTATCCATTCCTCTTACAGCTTCACCTGTGATGTTCTCCGGCCTTAAAGCTTCCAACTGTGCCTCCTTTATTTGCATGGACATGTGTGAATGGATGGACATGGTTAATGACTTTATTCAGCGGCACAGACACTCTTTTCGGCTAAGGGCATCTACTACTACATTGGCCTTGCCTAGATGATAGCGAATCTCACATTCGTAATAATTTATGTGACAACCCAAAACATTTCCCATTATCTTAAACCAAACTCTGTTATTAAAATTTAAATTTTATTTGATTTCCGTCAAATTCCTTGGTTTGGAAAAGTTATTACGTTATATATATATATATATATATATATATATATATATATATATATATATATATATATATATATATATATATATATATATATATATATATATATATATTAGATTATGTACGAGTCGGAACCATAAATCACACGAAAACTCAAAATTTTCTCGAAAAAAAACATGTTTACCACCAGAACGAGTTTACGACCATAATCCCGTTTACGGTTGGTACCAGGAGGATCCCACGACCGACCATGAAAATCCCCTATAAATACGAGTCGCTACCCTTCATTTAGACTTTTCAGGTAGGAAACTCTCTCCTTCTCTCTCTAAAATCATCAAATATCGTCATTTGGGGTCGATTTGGAGCATTTGGAACACATTTTCTTCAAAATCAAACACCCTTGTTCTTGAGTTTACGGCTGTACACCCTTCAAACCTTCAAAGGCCGTAAACCCTTCGAAAGACAATTCACGACCGTAAACCCAGTTCATGGTCGTAAACCCCCATTCACGGCTGTACACACCTCCTAAGTGGAGAAAAACTCGTTTCCTCGATTCAACCAAGTCCCGGTAACATTCCTTAACCGAAAGAAAGTGTTTTTCTAACACTTTATCTAACGAAATCGCTAATTTAGATACATATATGTAGTTATTTGATATTAGAATTCCGAAAAGTGCCACGTACAACAACTCGAGGATCTTCGTTTCTAGTACGACGCTTTCCCACAACAAAAGGTGAGTTCATACCCCTACGTTTTTATGGTTTTTATACGTTTTCAGGGGGGAATACAAGCCAAACACAATTGATTTTGTGAACGGAAATAGAAAGGTTTTCCACCAGTTTAAAACTTATGCAATTGATTCAGTCCATCAATTTTCATAGAATATATAGATATTTTATTCCCTTTTGTATTATGTGGAGCATAAGGGACACTTTCAAATCAAAATTGCATAATTTTTAGAACAAATCACGAACTAAGAACATAACTTTTCAGACAAATTATAATAGGTATAGTTTGGGGAATACATTACCAGTATTACTTACACAAACTACTTACTTGGTCAATTATATAAACTATGACAGATTTAGTTTACGATAATCATGACTACGTTTAGATAACAAGAGTATAACACTAAATAATTATTTTACATATAATTATTTATACTCTACCAAGTATACAAACAATTTCATATATGAGAACACGATACAGAACAACATGTAAACTACTTAATACATGATTGTGAGAGATCTCTTCATTTGTACCCTTCGGGGTACTAGTTAAATCCTCAACATTTAGTATATCCAAAGTCTCATGGAAGGAGAGTGTGAGATTTATGAATAGATCTATTCGGGACTGACAATCCCACACCTAAACTACTAGCTACAGTTAGGCAGGTATGCCTGGGGTGACAAATATCATACCATACGACGCCTGAAGAAACGTCGTTGAGGTCATCGGTCATATCAAGCATGGTTATACGGACTGACAATAGTATAAACTAACCTTTGTTTACGAGAATTCATTCTTCACTAGTTTTGTTTTAAATAATAGAACTACTACACATGACACTGGAGGGTTTCCAGGAATACAATACACAGTTTTATTTTAAGTAATAAAACTACTATACATACTGGTGGTAGCCAGGTTTTCAAACCGAATATACACTACATATTGGTGGTAGCCAGGGTTTTCAAACAGAACATACTATACATATAGTAACGAACAAACATGTTAGAAAATATTGCATTTTCTTGGGAAGCATGCATACATTTTTCAGATTCATTAACAGGTTTTCATTATAAAACATGCTTATGTACACACCAGCTTTATGCTGATACTCTTTCAAAATTGCTTGTATTCTCAGGAAATCAGTAGACAGGTACTTCCTGGAGTTTTGAGAAGACGAAGCATATAGGGTCACGTCTTTTTCTTTTGATTTTACTTTTGATGTATAAAAAAAGGAATGAAATAGATGTAAATACCTTTTCATGTATGTATTCAATGTATTGTTTGTGTTTACTATGATTACTATGATGCAATTGGTATGATACTACACATGACATCATCACTCCCGAACGTTTCCACCGCTTCGGTTTGGAGGTGTGACAATTTAGTAGTTCCACCCATCGTCGTTGCCTCATTTTGAGTTCCTTTTGATCGAAGATGTGCTGGAGACTCTTATGATCCATGAAGATTGTGCACTTTGTACCATAAAGGTAGTGTCTCCAGATCTTCAAAGCAAATACTACTACTCCCAGTTCGAGGTCGTGTGCAGTATAGTTCACTTCATGATTCTTAAGTTGTCTTGAGGCATAGGAAATAACCTTTCCTCGTTGCATAAGTACACAGCATAGCCCTGGCTTGGACGCATCGCAATAAACCACAAAATCTTCTGTCCTATCTGGGAGGGACAAGATCGGGGCACCACATAGGTCTTGCTTTAGTGTTTGGAAACCAGTTTCTTATTTCTCCTCCCAGTTGAAGGTTACACCTTTCTGAGTCAAGGTAGTGAGTGGCTTTGCGATCTTGGAGAAGTTTTGAATGAACCTCCTGTAATAGCCAACGAGGCCTAGAAATTGACGAATTTTTGTTGGTATTCTTAAGGTCGCCCAGTTTTCGATTGCTTTCATTTTGGAGGGATCCACATGTATCCCTTTCTCACTGACTACGTGGCCTAGGAAATCCACCTTTCGAATCCAGAATTTTCATTTCGAGAAATTCACATACAATTTCTCTGCCCTTCATGTTTCCAAGACTTTTCGTAGGTTCTGGATGTGTTCTTCCTTACTTTGTGAGTAGACTAGTATGTCATCGATGACCACTATCACGAATTTGTCTAAGTAAGGTCGGTATACATGGTTTATCAGTTCCATGAACACCATGGTTGCATTTGTTAATCCGAAGGGCAATACTACGAATTCATAGTGACCGTAGCGACTTCTGAATGCGGTCTTGGGAATATCTTCCTCCTGGACTCGCAGCTGATGGTATCCAGATCTTAGGTCTATTTTTGAGAAGTAACTTGCTCCTTGTAGTTGGTCGAAGAGGTCGTCGATTCTAGGAAAAGGGTATTGATTTTTGATGGTGAGTTTATTTAGTTGCTAGTAGTCTATGCACATGCAGAATGATCCATCCTTCTTTTTCATGAACAAGACTGGTGCTCCCCAAGGTGAGAAGCTTGGTCTGATGAATCCTTTGCCTAGCAATTCATTTAGTTGGATGGACAATTCCTACATCTCTGCTGGTGCTAAACGATACGAGGATTTAGCTACGGGGGTGGCCCCATGAACCAAGTCAATTATGAACTCGACTTGGCGTCCGAGAGGTAACCCTAGGAGATCTTCAGGAAATACATCAGGGAAGTTACAGACTTTGGGAACATCTTTGATGTCTTTCACTTCTTGTTTCTCATCCACCACGTGGGCTAAGAAGGCATGATATTCCTTGCGTAGATACTTTTGGGCCTTGATGCAAGAGATTATTTGAAGGTTCATGCCTGGTTTATCGCCATAAATGATGAGGGTTTTGCCACTTGGCAGGTTAAGGCGAATGGTTTTTTGTAACACGGGATATCGGCATGGTGAGGACTTAACCAATCCATGCCAATGACGACGTCGAAACTTTTTATTGTGAACGGCATCAGGTCGATTTGGAAAGAATAGTTGTTTAGATTGAGGGTACATCATATTTATATATTGTTAGTGCTCTCTACCTATCCATTTTCCATTTGTACATTGAATGTGTTACTTAGAAATTAGGGATTTCATCTAAGTAAGTGTTTAAACTTGTGGCTCACGAAGCTCCTCTCCGCACTAATATTGAAAAGTACGCATGCATAAGAATTATCGAGGAGGAACGTACCGGTTACCACGGTAGGATCATTCATGGCCTCTTCATGCCCCATGGTTAAACCTTTTCCCTCACCTCCGACATTCCTTGCTTTTGGACAATCCATGTTCAAATGCCTCGTTTCTCATCGTATCCGTTGCAGGCCTGGCTTACCTTGATATTAGCGGCTTGAGTGGTTTGTTGTGCCGATGCATTACAGAAGTGGGAAATGTGCCCTTCCTATTGCAATTATTACAGTACAACTCTCGGCAGGCACCATGGTGATGAAGGTTGTAGTTGTTGCATTTTGGGAGAATGCCATCATATGGCTTGGCCGGTGCTAGAGTGGTAGGAAGAGTAGCAGCATGGATTGCCACAGTTTGTTGTTTCTTTATGGGCTCGTATGTCGACTGGCCTTTTCTCTTGTTCCAAAATTTCTTTTTTGTCTCATCCTTTTGCTTGTTCGGGGTAGCCGTCATAAAGCATTGGCGGACACCATGATCCTCAAGCGTTTGGCACTGTCAAACATAGACGGGTGGATGATATCACATTTCCTTGAATCTGGGGGGATAGTCCCCAGATGTATCGCTCCACCTTTTTACTTTCCGAGGTGACCATCCTGGGACATAGTACTGCTATATAGCTAAATCTGGAAATGTAGGCTGCAATATTGGAATCTTTCATGGTAAGGTTCCAGAGCTCTTGCTTTAGCTTTTGTAGTTCACCCTTCGGGCAGTATTCTACTAGCATCAGAATTTTCAAGTCCTCCCAACTCATGGCATTAGCCATAAGGAGAGTCAATGATTTGACATAACTATTCCACCAGGAGAGGGCTCTATCCATGAAGGTGCAAGCTGCACATTTAACTTTGCTAGCTTATGAGCATGCGCAGATTTCAAACACCGACTCTGTCTTCTCGAACCACCTTGTTAAATCAAAGACACCTCTGGTGCCATCGAAAGACTTTGGTTTGCAATTTGTGAAGTCTTTGTAGGAACATTCCCTCAAGTGTCCCTAGCTATCTCCCTGGTTAGTATTATTGGTGTCGCCTTCTGACCCAATGGCACCATTCATGATGATCTGCACCATGGCAGCTGTTATAGCAGCTTGGAAAATAGCAGTGTCCATCTGCTGAGGTGGTGGTGATGGTCGAGTTGGTGTTGGGTTGTTGACACGCCTGATAGATTTACGTGGTGGCATTTTTCTGACATAAGGTTTAAAGTTTTTTTCGAATTACAACATCTTAACTATTGGCATGTCTATGTTGACTGTATAAGAATAATGGTATAAAGACTCATGAAAAGTCTAGTTGTATAGTTCTATAGTGTCATAAAATACTCCTATAGTATTTTAACTTTATGTCATGTTCTAAAGTTTTTTGCTATATAGTGTTGGTAAGTTTTAGACTTGTTGTTGACCACGATCATTCCCAAACATATGTTAGTCATATGTCGCAGAAATATAGTTGATCAGACTATATTTATCCTAGATATGATTACATAGCTATCTAGACTTAATTGCAGCGTCCAACGTATCTAAATACTTTTTTATGATTCTTACTATGATACTATTTCTAGTATGTATGTATTATGTATATATACATTTTTTAAAATACTTATATTTTAAAAGTATACTTTTAGTCAGATCTTTTTAGTCCCATTGTATTTATAGTTGCATATCTTATATGGTTTGATATACTTAGTTCACTATAAACAATGCTCTGATACCAATCTGTCACACCCCCAAACCGGTAAAATGGCGGAAACGTTTGGGGGCGGATGATGTCATGTATAGTATCATAACAATTGAATAATAGAGATCAAAGCAAACACAACCATCATAAATATAATCGATAAAAGTCACATGGTTTGTAAATGTTACATGCTTCAAAAATCAATTGCAATATGATGATATAAGACTTGACTGACGTCTTAGCGTCTCATCTTCAAAATTTGTTGTTACCTGTCTTAGTGATTCCCTGAGAATACAAGTAGTTTTGAAAAAAAAATTCAACAATTAAGTTGGTGAGTTCATAAGTGTTTGTACGAGACATCTGCAATTGTTCTTTGTAAAATGAATGAGTGTGATGCCAGAAAATCCAATATTTTCTTGTAAAATGAATTGTAGTGTTAGATACCTTAAGACTTAAAATGTATGAGTATTGTTGCACTTGGAAGTATTTTTAATAATTATAAAACTATTTGAATGTGTTTTTCCCGAATTGTATGTTATACTATACTGAAATATAGTGTACTGTAGTTGTATTTGTGCAAAACCCTTTGAATATATGTATCTGGAACTACCAATTGTATGTAAGTTAGCCCCATAAACCAAATGTATTAGGTAATACCATATGTGAGTTATTGTAACCATACTAGCAACTAGTAGCTTGTACGATGTTCTTCAGGCGTCAGAATTGTACGACATTTGTCACCCCAGACCTACCGGTCTAACTGTAGCTAACAGTTTAGGTGTGCGCGATTGTTTAATCTCGTATAGATCTATACGCAAGTGTCACGCTCTCCTTACAAGAGACACTGGTTATAATACAGGACTTTATCATGTACTCTGGAAAGTACGTGAATATATTGTCTCACAACCTCGCATTAACCGATTTACGTATAGTGTAATGAAATCCCTTTTTCTTGTAATTGTATGTATTACTCTTTCATAGTGTTTACATAGTGCAAAAATAATTATTCTTTTAAATAATTATTTATGTGTCCCCAACAGGGTAAAATAGGGTGAATGTTCCATAACCTATACCTATTATAGTTTATATAAATGTTTAGATGAAATAGTGAATCCTTTGTATGCTATTATCAAATTATCAAGATAATAAAATGATTTGAAAAAATTATACACTTATTTTTATATAATTATACCATTTTGCTCAACCTGTTACGAAAGGGTTATAGTTTAATAAACTATATCTATCTAGTTTATTTTGTAACCAAATTTTGTACTCAATATATATTTTTTATTTGTATCTTTTGTAAAAACAACAATTGTAATGGTCTGTATTTTAACACAATTTTTCTTGTGTTTTACTTGTATCCCCCCGCCCCCCATAATACATGGAAAAATCGTGAAAACTATAGGGGTATGAACTCACCTCGAGTGTGTTCTTGACTGGATAACGAAATGATTGTAATAATCTTCAAGTTAAAACACTTTAGAGTGTTTGTGTCCTACGAGTTTTTATCATACGTTAATGTGTATAAATTAGTTGTACAAATATGAAAGTGTTTATAAAAACACTAGATTATTTAGGAAAACTTACCAATGTCTCTTAGGTATCAACTATGTAAAATAGCTTTCTGGGAAAAGCTTGAAGGTGTTCTTGAGAAACTGATGAAGATTTGATGATTGTATGAATATCTAAAGGTGTTCGTATGAGTTTTGAGAGCAAATGTGAAGGGAATTTTGTTACAACCATCAACTAGTGCTTTTATGTTAGGGCTTACTCTATGTTTACTAATGTACATCCCTTAATCTTAATACAAAGTATCACTCGGAAAGTTTCATATGTTAAGAAATTCTAAACCCTAACCAGGGAGAGTGATGTAACGACTCTATAAAGTACTATTATGTATCCTTCGGGGGCGTAAAAAAACACTCATAACAAGGCATAATGGGATTCACGAACCTTGCATTACGGGGCCAAACACTAACAGAGACTACAAATAAAGTCTCTCTAAATGTCTCCCACTCTATCTAAATCTCTCCCAAAATCTCTCAAACCTCTTGGTAATAAAAATCACGTTTTCCAATGTTTATATGAACATCCATACCATCCCGAACCTTTCCTTGGTCGAAAACAGCTTAAAACGGAAAAAGGAAGTCAAAAGTAGGCCTGAAGGTTCGCAGGTTACTGTTCACCTGCGAACCCTCGTAGGCTCTCGCAACCACTTATTCCATGTTTGCTTCTTAGTCAATGTTTGTTTCTAGCCGGGAAGTTTTGCATCTAACCCTCTCACAAGCGAAACCGAACAATTTTGCACTAAACCGAGAAGGCTCGCACTCCAAACCGACTAGTTTCGCACCTACACGGCGAGTTTCGCTTCTACTCGGACACTTTCACCTCTACTCGGACACACTCGTGTTTGGTCGGGTACTTTCGCTTCTCACCAGCAACGTTCGTTTCTACTCAACAAGACTTACATCACAGCCTTCGGACCGCGACTACTGCCAACGAACTGGGGAATTTCGCATCCTCGGCCAGGTTCGCATCACTTCCGACTTTCACACCCTAATCCGAGCTCGCTTCTTACTCCGTGTCTCGCATGTGAGCCTCTCACATCCAAAGCCCTCCATCTCGCCACGAACCTTCTCTTCACGTCCAACCCTCTCACCCTCGCATATTCGCTTCTCATGCCCTTTTTTTGACTACTTTCGCATCTTAAGCCCATTTTTGACGTGGGAGTTTCACCAAGTTCGTATTTTCATCATTTTAAACACCCTAGACTCATATTTTATTCCCATCTTGAAGATTTACTATCTATAAAGGTAACACCAACAAAAATTAGGTCAAAAATAAATTGTTTAGTAACCATAATTGGGATGTACTAACTGGTAGATATTGTAACAAGGTTTCTAAAAATATAAGGAACACTAAAATCCGAGTTATAATGAAGAAGTTATGACCAATCGAAGATCCGCAACAAAACCAGTAAAACACTGTTAAGCCTAAAACACGAAGTTTTAATAAAATACTTTATAACCATAGGTATCTAAATGAAAGTCGTAGATATCACTAAACCATAAACAAACATAAAATGAATGTCCAAATCTGACTTCGTATGAGGAAGTTACAATTTTTCGAAGTTTCAGATATAGCAGTAGACAGATAAAAACTTGAAATAGAGATCGAGCGACTTTAAGCTGACGCAAACCTAAACAACAACCGAAGATCTCGACAATAGTGATACAACGGTAAAAAGACAGACGAAAACGGACGTCGGATCAAGAAGTTACGGATTTTTAACGGACTTTTCGTGTCCCGGCCTATTAAAAATATATAATTAAACATAAATTCAAAACTAGCCGACGGAGTCTAAATGAAATTTGTAGAGTACATTCTCACCTACGCGTGGCTATAAAGAACGCGAAAAACGAAGCTCGTACGCAAAAGTTACGTAATTTAGAAGTTGGAAAAATCATATTACGCCCCGGGTAATGTGTTAGGCCCCGCATACCAGAGGATAGAAGCCTCGTCCCATCAGCCAACAGGCTCTCCCATTAGACAGAAGCCCTCCCATATGAAGTGCGTAAGCAATGACGTCCGCTACGCCCCGCGTCACCTCATACACCCAGCGTACCGATGCGGTTCAGCCTCTTATAAAAGGGGTGCGAGGGTTTCGGGCATAATTGCTCATTTCTTCCCTTTCTCGTGCTTATGTGTTTAACCCCTCAAAGAGATTCTGAAGCCCCGGTTTTCATATCCAAGTTCTGAACGACGTTATACGCTCCCGAGAATCCCGAGAAATCGGCTTACTCCAGTCGAAGTTCTGCTCGATTTTTGTCTCACATTCTTCAAACTACCAAGTGAGTTCATACCCCCATTTCTACGCTTTTAACTAACTTTTAAATGCTTTTGCACACTTTACTGGGGGAATACAAGTAAACACACGGTTAATACCGTGTGCAAACATAAATCTTTTATTATACATTTCATGTTGTCTTTATAACTACTACATGGATTTTGTTAACAAGCAAACATCTTACACCACTTTACCCTCTCGGGATGAAACATAATTATGAATATTTGTAGTTCTATTTATATGTTTGCATCATATCAAGGGTAACCATTTTTACTATAATATTCGTAAACATGCAAGAACATACAAATCATTATTATGTCTGGTCAACACTATAGAAAAGGGTAATTATTTCATAGACAAACATATTCATTCTAATACGTGACTTAATTGAGAATTCGTGAGTCATTCATCTTCAATATACCTTTTAAGGTACCGCTAGAACTCCTGTTTATAAATCTCCCGTCCGGAGAAAGTGTCAAGTGTGTATAGATCTATATAGGATTAATGATCCCGCGTCCTGACTGCTAGCTACAGTCCTCGGGGTGACAAGTGTCATCTCGTTTCGACACCTGAAGAACGTCGCTACAGGCAAATTATGATAGTATGGTTATAAAAACTCATCGGATATTGTATTTGATATTCAAACATGTAACACGTACAATCATGTAAACTTTTCAAATGTATTTATATTATGGTGGTGTGTACTTTCTTTACTATTTGACTGTTATGATATTGTACATGACGTCCTCCGCCCCCGAACGTTTCCGTCGTTCAGGTGTGGGAGTGTGACAGATTGGTTTCAGAGCATTGTTTATAGTGAACTAAATATATCAAAACCATTTTTGATATACAACTATAAACACAACTGGGCAAAAACACTCTGAGTGAGAGTTATACATATAAAATGAAATTTCCAGAAAGTATACATGCATACATTATATAACAGGGTCAGTATCGTAATGAAAACGATATAGAAGTATTATAGATGAGTTGTGCAATACAGGTATGCCTTGGAATATGTAATCGGGACTGGGATGAATATAGCCTGATCAACTACATTTGTCCAAGAGCCGACCAACATATGCCAGGGGATAGCTACAGTGGACAACAAGTCTAAAACTTACCAAACTTATAAACCTTAGAATCAAACATAACGTTCAGAATACTATAGGAGTATTTTATGCCAGTAATAGTTTAACTTGATGTTCAACCTTATGTGCCTTAGTTCTAGACAATCCTTATATCGCTACTCTCGTAAAGATGCAATGGCCGGATTCCATCTACCATGGGATCCCTACTACCCGAACCCATATAGTGGGGGATGGGTAGAGAATGATCCAAAAGAAGAAATGCAATAAGACTCCGACCCAGATCGCGAGGACAATAACTTACCCTTAGTGACTCCGATCCAAAATCCTAATCCTCGACCAGAATTTCATGGCTCGACACCTCTATGGGCAACCAACCTGAATAGGTGAAGTCGTGAACAGGGTCAACCCCTTCCATACAATGGAGACCAAAAATTCTATACTCTGAGCGAGGGAGGCTCAGCAGACAGAGTCCTTCCTATATTGGTTCGCTGAATTGCTCGGAATTATGAGAAAGGAAGGGCAACTATCCAACGAACCGGGGAGAATGATGCGAACACCAGAGTCAATGCAGTTCGCATCCGACAATTAGGTTTAGCTCATGGAAGAATCGTAAATCAAAATGAATCTTGGCAGAGAGAGTTAACTGACCAAGGACCAGGACTTTGAAAGGTCTCGTATTGACGCCTTACAGGTAGAGTTGAATGCATGTCAATTTGAGACCAAGGATCTTTGTCAGAACTAGGTGGCACTGCAAAGACGCGTATGGGAAGCAGAACAGCAGCTGGCTGAAGCCAGAGCTGAATCAAGTACCAATCACAACAATTCCCCTTGCAATTATAGGACACTTTACTCACCCTTTCTTTTGGATTGTGGAATAACCCTTGTACGTACTCCTAGTAGTAACCTTTTCAAGTAAACCTCCCCGTCTAGCAATTTCTGTTTCACTAAACCTTTATGCTGTCAAATTTTCCCTATGTGGTATGTCGTAGACCTACGCCAAGGTCAAGTTTTCTGAATTCTATGTAACTTCTATACCAACTATTATGACAAACTTCTTGTTTCTTCTAAAGATCATCATTATCAATCCATGCTTTGAGTTATGTAGACAATCTGTGTCATAAACTGTTATAGCAACTCAGTACACTGTCCCTGTTGATCTACTCTATTGTAGTTCAATGATATTGAACTCAACAACACTGGGGAAGTCTTGCCACCATTTCATCTGCAACCCTATAGCTAGAAACCCCTTCTCACTGTTATAACAGACTGAATCCTTCGATAAATCCAAGTTTTCTAAAACCTACACCCTTTAGAGAAAGAGACAGCTACCATAGAATAACAAACCTTTACAACTTCAACTAAGGGCAATCTAAACAATGACGGAGATTAAACATGCCCGAGGAAAAGTAACGACGCCGTAAATATAGATACCAAGCTATAACAAATCAGTACCACTAAGGATAGGATAGAGAATAGAGGAAACCACTTGTGAAGCATGCGAGGTGGTACAGAAGCTGATACGTCAGACTAATAAGTAATAATTATTATTACCTAATGAGTTGGTAATTATACTACTCATGCTATGAGATAGGCACATCACATCCTTCTTCATAAATCGAGATAGTAAGAAAGATACCCTCTCCCAAAACCCATGAAACTAGATTGACTTAAGATTTTAACATCCCTACCCTAAATTGTTAAAACTAAACTTAACTACCTTACCTATTTCAACCCTCAATCACAAATACATCATAAGGAATATAAGTCGAAACATTAGAAACCGAATAACAAAATGAGGAAATTATACTTATAGAATCCAACTAACAACGATCATAGTTATCTAACCAACTCATTTCGCATCATGTAACACAATCATGTCTTGACATGGAAGTAACCGACCAACCAACGAAACACCAGTCCTGCATATAGACTCATCTAATTTTCAAGCCGTAGTCACAACCATCGTGATAGTCATCATGGCACATCTCAATGCAAGAAACACTATTAAAACTGGGAAGGATGTAAAAAATTCAAATGTTTGTGACAACCAAGGAAATCAACGAATGTCTACCCACAAGAATACTCTAATCCACAAACCTAGTAACACGAAACGAAAGTTCGGTAATGAAAAAGGGGGCAGTTCAAAACAAGGGTCTACCAAAAGACAACGGATAGTGACAGCTCATGCTGTTACTATTCCTACCACCCCCACACCCACAAGGTCGTACAACGGCAACCATCATAAGTGCAACTGATGCAACTTTCAACATCACGGACCCTGCCGTGAAATGCCTTGCACTAGGTGAAATAGTAAGGGACACACCGTCCGCTACTACAGGGAACCAACCCAACTAACAGCTCCAGCTACAAATGTCGTAGTAGACCATACTTGTTATGAGTGCGGAGAAACGAGGCACTTCCGAAGGGACTGCCCGAAGGCGAACAACAGGAATATTGGGGGAAGTGGCCAAGTATTCGCAATGGGCCAGGAGGAATCCGTTGTAGACCCCATTGTTGTTACGGGTACGTGTTTCCTCGATAGCACATTAGCATGCATTTTAATTTATAGTGGAGCGGAGAGGAGTTTCGTGAGTCATAAATTTAAAAATCTTTTCAAACAAGCACCCCAAATCAGTAAGCAAAACCTTCGTAGTAGTAATAACACTTTTCCTGATCGACTTCACAATTATTACGATAAGAAGTTCCCAAATAGCTGCTAGAAATGGATTGGCGTGGTCTTCACCATACAAATTGCATATGCTATGAAAAGACCCTTCGCTTTCACTGTTGGCTAACGAAACTCTGTCGATTTATAATGACAACCCGGACACAACTCGCAAATCATTTCTAGTTTGAAAATCCCGTAGCACTCATGTGACGAGTAAACGCAGATCCTAGGAATGATTACGGTTAATCTATCACTGCAAATGTGTATGCAAATTGTATACACAAGGTGGTGATAAGTAGACCAGGTAAGAATTCAACCATGAACTTCAAAATGAAAAGACTTGTATTATGAGTGAACAATGCTAATATTTATATGAAAATAGTCAAACAAACCCAAATCCACGCGACCTCGACCGGTAAAAGCAATAGACGGAGTAATGAAGGTCTGCGGGAACACCCACGCTAGGATCTAGGCTCACTAGAGAACAAGAAAATTCAAATGGAATATAAGTACACACATCTTTCCTCAACAATTGAAGTCCCATTGAAAATGCTAATTTCAGGACGAAATTCTCTCTAACGGGGGGATAATGTATCACCAGCAAAAATTAGGTCAAAAATAAATTGTTCAGTAACCATAATTAGGATGTACTAAGTGGTAGATATCGTAATAAGGTTTCCAAAAATATAAGGAACACTAAAATCCGAGTGATAACGAAGAAGTTATGAACAATCAAAGATCCGCAACAAAACTAGTAAAACACTGTTAAGCCTAAAATGAGAAGTTTTAATAAAATACTTTTTAACCTTATGTATCTAAATGAAAGTCATAGATATCAGTAAACCATAAACAAACACAAAAAGAACGTCCAAATCTGACTTTCTATGAGGAAGTTATGATTTTTCGAAGTTTCGGATATAGCAGTAGACAACTAAAAACTCGAAATAGAGATCGAGCGACTTTTAGGCGATGCAACCTAAACGAGAACCGAAGATCTCGACAATAGTGATACAACGGTAAAAAGAAAGTCGAAAACGGACGTCGGATGAAGAAGTTATAAATTTTTAACGGACTTTTTGTGTTGCGGCCTATTAAAAATATCTAATTAAAAATAAAATCAAAACTAGCCGACGGAGTCTAAATGAAAATTGTAGAGTACATTCTCACCTACGCGTTGATATAAAGAACGCGAAAAACAGAGCTCGTACGCAAAAGTTACGTAATTTAGAAGCTGGAAAAATCAGATTACGCCCCGGGTAATGTGTTACGACCCACGTACAAGAGGATAGGAGCCTCGTAACATCAGCCAATAGGCTCTCCCATCAGACAGAAGCCCTCCCATCCGAAGTGCGTAAGCAATGACGTCCGCTACGCCCAGCGTACCAAGGCAATTCAGCCTCCTATAAAAGCAGTGTGAGGGTTTCGGGCATAATTGCTCATTTCTTCCCTTTCTTGTGCTTATGATCTGCGTTTAACCCCTTGAAACCATCCCGAAGCCCCAGTTTTCATATCCAAGTTCTGAACGAAGTTTTACGCTCCCGAGATTCCCAAGAATCCCGAGAAATCGGCTTGCTCCAGTCGAAGTTCTGCTCGATTTTTGTCTCACATTCTTCAAACTACCAAGTGAGTTCATACCCCCATTTCTATGCTTTTAACTGATTTTAAATGCTTTTGAACACTTTACTAGGGGAATACAAGTAAAGACACGGTTAATCCCGTGTGCAAACATAAATCTTTTATTATACATTTCATGTTGTCTTTATAACTACTACATGGATTTTGTTAACATGCAAAACATCTTACACCACTTTACACTCTCGGGATGAAACATAATTATGAATATTTGAAGTTCTATTTATATGTTTGCATCATATCAAGGGTACCCATTTTTACTATAATATTCGTAAACATGCAAGAACATACAAATCATTATTATGCCTTGTCAACACTGTAGAAAAGGGTAATTATTTCAGAGACAAACATATTCATTCTAATACGTGACTAAATTGAGAATTCGTGAGTCATTTATCTTCAATATACCTTTTAAGGTACCGCTAGAAGTCCTATTTATAACCAGAATCTCCTGTCCGGAGAACGTAACAAGCGTGTATAGATCTATATAGGACTAATGATCCCGCGTCCTGACTGCTAGCTACAGTCCTCAGGGTGACAAGTGTCGTCTCGTTTCGACACCTGAAGAACGTCGCTACAGGCAAATTATGATAGTACAGTTATAAAAACTCATTGGATAGACAATTATTCTGGTATTACATTTTCACGGGAAAAGTAACATATACAATTCTTTTCAAATTCAAACACAATCTTATTATAGTTTTGTTTTATAATAAGACTATACATCATCTTTTGAGCATCTCATAGTTGCTTACAGGTTATGGTCTTGGACATTTAAGATTGCATTTCACTTTTAGGAAAATATAGGATTTTCCTGGTTCAAATACATACAATTTATACAACAATCATTCATACTCATTTCATACACTCATAAGAAAATATCGGATTTTCTGGAAAACGAACGTGAACTTTCGAATGGCATACATTTTCTCAAAACACTACTTATGAAGTCACCAACTTTATTGCTGACACTTTTTCTTTGATTTAACTTGTATTCTCAGGAAAACGCTAAATCAGGTAGCAACTACTTTTGAAGACTAACGCGCTGGCGTTAGTAATATATTTTGGATCACCATATTGTATTTGATATTCAAACATGTAACACGTACAATCATGTAAACTTTTCAAATGTATTTATATTATGGCGTTACCTTCTTTACTATTCAATTGTTATGATACTGTACATGACCTCCTCTGCCCCCGAACGTTTCCGCCGTTCAGGTTTGGTGGTGTGACAATAAATCATATCTTTTGTTCAAGATAACACATAAAGACTTATTGACTTTTCCATAAATTTATTACACCAAGTCATCCCCACATCAACTTTATCTCAATATTCACATGATACCTAGTCAAATCATTGTCCTTTTCCACTCTTCCCAACACTTCATTAGATTTTTCCCTTGACCAAATCCACTAAAAAAATCTTTATTCCTCACCTATAAAATCTCATTTGCTTCCTCCAAAAACAAACTTCTCTCTCTCTCTCTCTCTCTCTCTCTCTCTCTGGAACTCAAATTCCCAGGAAATCTTGAGCTTTTCCTTCATTCTTGGTAAGTTCTTCATTCTACTCCTAAATATTCTACACTTCTTCATACAAATCATGGATCATTTACAAAATATCGACATATTTATTCTTATGATCTTCAAATCTTCAAGCATCCTTCAAGTGTTCTTGACTTGAAACTCCCCTTCTTCAACCTTCCACTTCAGGGAAACTCCCCTTCTTCAAATCTTCAAGCATCCTTCATGTTTTTTTCAAGTTTAAAGGAGGATAATACAAGTTACAACATGAAAACATATTCTAACTCAACCAACAGCTTTCAACATAAAATTTATGGTCTATTCACGAACTATTTTGACCACCTTGAACTTAATATTCTTCAGAACTGTTAAATATGTATATATTTGAGGTTCATACCTTTCCAATGACTACTTGAACACGTTCATACGATTTTTCTACAATTTATGGCGATTTTTTCAAAACTGCCTATCATTTCAGAAATGATTTCGGACCACTCTGTGAAGATGGACATTTTTCACACTGGTTAGAGACCAATAAAAATTATGAACAAACTAGACACATTCTGTAAACTCTCAGAGTTTATGGATTCAGTTTTTGACTCACAATGATTTTTCTATGAATTTTCTAAAAACAATGACAGAAAAGTTAAAACTAGTAAAATAGTTTATAAGTTTACTTCCATGAAACAGAAATAATAATTTACCTAAGGGTCTTCCATCATTACAAACACACATGATAAACTATAATAGGTATAGTTTATGGTACATTAACACTACGAACACACTAAGGAAGGTTCCATTCATACTAAAAAAAGGGTTTTCAATTCACACTACACGTAAACTCGTTGAATCAAATTTGTAAGACGTTACTTCATTGTATTATTTATAGTACTGGTTAAAGTCATGTATTATAACCATAGTCTCCTGTAGGGAGAGCGTGATACTTGTGTATAGATCTATATTAGGACTGACAATCTTGCACCTTAATTGCATGCAACAGCTTAGCCGGCAGGTCTGGGGTGACAAATGTCAAAACATTCTGACGCCCGAAGTACATTGTAACAGGCTTACTATTTTAATTGCACAGTTGTAATAATTCACATAGGGAAACAACGACACATATAGTTTACGGGAATTCATGCTTTCAAAAGGGCTTTATTTATTTAAAACTACATATACTATCATAAGTATGGAAAATACTTGTACATTTCGGTCTTTGGGTCTTAAGACTACAACTCGTTTTATAAGGAAAATATTGTATTTTTCTTGAACATACACTACATTTGTAATGAGGTAAAAATTTAAAACAATTTTTCATTTTAAAAATAACCATAACTCATATAATAGTTCTCAAAATCTCCTAATGTCAACATGTCATAATAATAACAAATGCCAGAATCTAAAAAACTCTTCTTCCAGTGTGTATAGATCATGTCAACGCCTTCCCACGATCCACGCTGGTACCTGAAACACATATCACATAAACGATAAGCATAAATTCTTAGATAGTTCCCCAAAATAGAACTTACAACACATACGCCACTCAAGTCCATAGCTCTATGGGACCTTCCGATCCATGTGTCTTAGGGGATTTCCGTCCCAACCCTGGTAGACCTTCCGGCCCTACCCGTATGCCCTTCCGGTGCTCATCATCTTGACCTTCCGGTCGATACACTGTTGACCTTCTGGTCCATATCATAATGACCTTCTGGTCCATACCATGATGACCTTCCAGTTCATTCCATGCTACTTATAACATAACATAATACATACATATCACATAGCAACATATATCACATACTATGCATAACATATAATACCTTCCAGTCACACATAATTACCACTCTAGGTAAAGTATAGTGAGAAGACTCACCTTGTATGATGTCGGATAACCTCTCGCTCGATAGCCCGACCTAGCCTCCTCTTATTAACATAATAACATCTCTAATCAATACTTTCTCATGTCATCACTTCTAAAGGATGGGTAGAAGAACATTCTACCCCTCCCTAACCTCTCTTGATCCAGCTTGACCAAAACCCTAAGGTCAACTGAAGTCAACTCTAGTCAATGGTCAAACTTTGACCAAACTCATTTAGTGCACTCGGGTGACTCGGCGAGTCCAAGCATGCCCCCCGAATCCTTCTCAGGCCTCTACCGACTTGTCGAGTGAACCTTCCACTCGATGAGTTACCACTGGACATGAATCGCAGGGCAACCCCAACTCGACTCATCGAGTTCTCTTATGGACTCGGCGAGTTCCTTCCATAGTCACACTCAAACGACCTTTTGAGGTCAGATCTGTTTCTCTAACTTATAGATCTGACTCCCCAATGCTCAATAATCACGTAAAGGTCCAATCTTAGCACTCATGCAACGTCAATAATACTTCTTTTGGGGAAATAGCCTCTAAATGGCACCCTAGGTTCATACCTCGAATGGAACAGCATAAAGCAGAATGGTTGGAACTCTTTGGACCTCTTAAGGTCCAGATCTAAGAGTTATTCCACCTTGGGACCTCATAAGCTTCGAATCCAAGCTAAAGAAGAGGTAAGAAAACCCTAGATTCAAGTAGATCACCATAAATACGAGATTAAGCATAGATCCATACCTCTAGTAGCCTATTCTGATGAAATGGTAGCAGATCTGAGCCGCTTAAGCCGTCTAGCTTGCCCTCCTTCCTTATTCCTAGAAAAATCACACTAGAGATGATGGAAATGGCTTTCTCTCTCTCTCTCTATGCTCTCTGGTTCTCTGGTGCTCTCAAGGGTAAAGGTGGTTGCAAATGAGCGCCATAAGATCCCTTAAATAGGGCAAAGGCCTGAGGATTTAGGGTTTTTGCCCACAGTGCGGACTCGACGAGTCTACTCCCCGACTCGTCGAGTCCCTTCATTAATCCAGTCAGCAAATCGCGATCCTACTCGACGAGTCTAGATGTGAACTCGTCGACTCCTTCTTTTGACAAAAATTAATAATTAAAATATGATACCTGGAATTCTGGATGTTACAACATTTACAAAGAAAGGCTTTCTACTCTACATACAAAATATTATGCACTCACCAACTTAAATGTTGACACTCTTTCAAAATTACTTATATTCTTAGGTAATCAATAAAAACAGGTAACTACCAGCTTTTGAGGATGGAACCCTACAGCGTCAGACAAAACCTTTTATCATTATATTCAAATCGATTTTCAAACATGTAACTCATAAAACCATGTAACTTTCTCGATTAGATTTCTCATAGTTGTATTTACTTTGATCACTATTTATACTCGTTGTTATGATACTATGCATGAAGGCCTCCACCCCCGGACATTTCCGCCATCCTTGGTTTGGGGGTGTGAAAACTTTGAAGTGTAAATGAGGAATGGGAGGAATCATTTCGGTTGAATATATATATATATATATATATATATATATATATATATATATATATATATATATATATATATCTATATCACATTTGATAGTGTGTCACCATTTAAAACCGAGGATTTCAGCCTATCCTAACCGAAATCTCCATGATTTCGGTCTAAGGCTCCAACTGAAATCAAGGTCTTTGGACTAAACTGTTTTCGTTCCAAGTGGTTCTCGGTTTCGCATTTTGATCTCGGCCAAAAGAGATTTCGATCTACATTGATTTCGGCCAAGAAGTGATTTCAGTCTAAACATGGAATTTTATTTCCAAAACTGAAAACCTCAAAGGTAATATGAATTTTCATGATTTAATTTTAACTATTTGAATTTATTTCACCCGAAATAACTGGTTGTTACATTATCCCCTAGTTAGAGGGAAATTCGTCCCAAAATTATGTCTATAGTGGGCACTCATGAACTAGAGAAGAGATGTCGGTAATTTTGTTTCATCTCAGTCACTTCCCAAGTGAAGTTAGGTCCTCGCTTGGCAATCCAGTGGACCTTCACTATTGATATACAACTTTGTTTCGTTCTCTTGATTTCCCTGTCCATGATTTCCACAGGTTCCTCTACAAAGTGTAGGCTCTCGTTTATCTCGATTTCATCGAGAGGGATTACAAGAGTCTCGTCAGACAGACACATCTTTAGATTGGACACGTGGAAGATAGGGTGTATGTTGTTGAGTTCTTGCGGTAGTCTAAGTTTGTAAGCCACCAGGCCAATTCTAGTAAGAATCTTGAATGGTCTGATGTACCTTGGATTTATTTTTCCACGTATTCCAAAGCGTGTCATTCCCTTCCAGGGTGAGACCTTTAATTGGACGTCGTCACCAACCTAGAACTCCAAAGGCTTTCGTCGTTTATTCACATAACTCTTTTTCCGGTCCCTAGATGCTTTTAGTCGTTCCCAAATTTGGACGATCTTCTCTGTTGTTTCTCGTATTTTCTTGAGGTCAGTGAGAGTGTGATCATGAACTTCTCTCTTTGCTAGTTGCATGTCACCGACTTCAGCCCAACACAGAGGTGATCTGCACTTCCGACCATAGAGGGCTTCAAATGGCGTGACTTTGATGCTAGTGTGATAGTTGTTGTCATATGAGAAAACAACGAGTGGTAAATGGGTATCCTAAGCTTTACCAAAGTCTATCACACAAGCTCTCAAGATGTCTTCCAACGTTTGTATTGTCGTATCGCTTTTCCCGTCAGTCTGGGGATGGTACGTTGTACTCATGTCGAGTTTGGTTCCCAAGGACTTCTAGAGTGATTGCCAAAACCATGAGGTAAACCTAATATCTCTGTCTGAGATAATGGATATTGGCACACCATGCAATCATACAATCTCTTTAATGTACATCCCGGTTAGCTTCTCTATCTTGTCGATTTATTTTATTGGCAGGAAGTGCGCGGATTTGGTCAATCTGTCAATGATTACCCAAATGATGTCAAGACGACCCGTTGTGTTGGCGCAAGTCAGACACTTGCCCACATAGGTAGCGATTTCTTCCTTCATGTTTGGGCACCAATAAAGTTTCTTGAGGTCCAGGTAAATCTTGTCTGAACCGGGATGAATGGAGTATCTTGTCTTGTAGGCTTCGTTCATGACAACGTCTTTGTACCCAACGAATCTCGGTGTCAGGATTCGATCCATGAGGTTACGAGCTTTGTCATCCTTGACCTCAAGGTTCCTATCCATTCATCGTAAGGCTTCACCTGCGATGTTCTCCGGCTTCAAAGCTTCCAACTGTGCTCCTTTGATTTGCGTGGACAAGCGTGAATGGATGGTCGTGGTTAATGACTTTAATCTGCAGCACGGACACTCTTTTCGACAAAGGGCATCTGCTACTACATTGGCCTTGCCTGGATGATAGCCAATATCGCTTTCGTAATCATTTATTAGTTCCACCCATCATAGTTGCTTCATGTTGAGTTCCTTTTGATCGAAGATGTGCTGGAGACTCTTATGATCCGTGAAGATCGTGCACTTCGTACCATAAAGGTAGTATCTGCAGATCTTTAGAGAAAATGTTACTGCTCCCAGTTCGAGGTCGTGTGTGGTATAGTTGACTTCATGATTCTTAAGCTGTCTTGAGGGATAGGAAATAACATTTCCTCGTTGCATAAGTACACAGCCTAGCCCTTGCTTGGACGCATCGTAATAAACCACAAAATCTTCTGTCCGATCTGGGAGGGACAAGATTGGGGCACCACATAGGTCTTGCTTTAGTGTTTGGAAAGCATATTCTTATTTCTTCTCCCAGTTGAAGGCTACACCTTTTTGAGTCAAGGTAGTGAGTGGCTTTGCGATCTTGGAGAAGTTTTGAATGAAGCTCCTATAATAGCCAGCGAGGCCTACAAAATTGATGAATTTTTGTTGGTGTTCTTGGGGTCACCCAGTTTTCGATCGCTTTGATTTTGGAGTGATCCACATGTATCCCTTCCTCGGTTACTACATGGCCTAGGAAATCCACCTTTCGAATCCAAAATTTGCATTTTGAGAACTTCACATACAACTTCTCCACCCTTCATGTTTCCAAGTCTTGTCGTAGGTGTTGATTGTGTTCTTCCTTACTTCGCGAGTAGACTAGTATGTCATCGATGAACACTATCACGAATTTGTCTAAGTAGGATCAAGATACACAGTTCATCAGGTCCATGAACACCGCGGTTGCATTTGTTAATCCGAAGGGCATTACTACGAACTCATAGTGACCGTAGCGAGTTCTGAATGCGGTCTTGGGAATATCTACCTCCTGGACTCGCAGATGATGGTACCCAGATCTTAGGACTATTTTTGAGAAGTAACTTGCTCCTTGTATTTGGTTGAAGAGGTCTTGGATTCGATTCAAAGGGTATCGATTTTTCATGGTGAGTTTATTTAGTTCCTGGTAGTCTATGCACATGCGGAACGACCCATCCTTCTTTTTCACGAACAAGATCGATGCTCCCCAAGGCAAGAAGCTTGGTATGATGAATCCTTTGCTTGGCATTTCGTTTAGTTGGCTGCACAGTTCCTGCATCTCTGTTGGTGCTAAATGGTACTGGGATTTTGCTACGGGGGTGGCTCCGGGAATCAATTCGATTCTAAACTTGACTTGGCATTCGGGAGGTATCCCTGGGAGATCTTCGGGAAATCCGTCAAAGAAGTTACAAACTTCAGGAACATTTTTGATGTCTTTCACTTCTTGTTTCTCATCCATCATGTGGGCTAAGAATGCATGGTATTATGGAAGAATCATCCACCACGTCGGGGAAGTTACAGACTTCGGGAACATCTTCCACGATGAATAAAAGATCTATTTTGAGTAAAGCGAGTTGTCGAAACTACCTCAGCCCAGAGATATTCTGGAAGATTCACATATGTAAGCATTTGTCTTGCTGCTTCGCAGGGAAACCGGTTCCTCCTTTCGACAACACCATTTTGTTATGGTGTGTAAGGAGAAGAAAATTATGCAAAATTCCTTTATCAATTAAAAACGAATCAAGAATCTTATTCTTAAACTCTGAGGCGTTATTACTCTTAATCTTATGAACCTTTTTCTTCAAACTCAATTCAATTTGTTTGATGAAGTCGATCAAAATTTGAGTTGTTTCTGATTTTAATCGTATAAAATAAACCCAAGTAAACCTAGAAAAATCATCAACAATAACCAAGATGTACCTCTTTTTCTTGAGAGTTTCAACAGTCGAAGGGCCACAAAGGTCAATGTGAAGAAGTTCCAACGGTTCAATGATCTTCGAATCAATGATAATCGGATGACCTTGTCCATGCTGTTTTCCTTGTTCACAAGTTGCACACAAAGTATCATTATCAAACTTTAAAACAAGTAAACCACAAACAAAATCATGTACCATCAATATATTTAGATTCTAGAAATTTAAGTGTGAAAGACGTCGATGCCATAGCCAGCTTCTGTCTGATGATGCTTTTGAGCGTAAGAAAACCGAGGGAACACCTACAATGGGTTTGAGGTCAAGGGTAAACATGTCGCCTTTTCTTTTGGATTTGAGAAGAACTTCTTTAGTTTATTTGATCGAAATGACACTTCCTTCTTCATCAAAGAAAACTTGATTACCAGTGCCTACAACAAGTTAGGAAACACTAATCAAATTATGTTGAAGACCTTCGACGTGTGCAACCCTGTTAACTGTGAACTTGCCATTCGTGACATCGCCATAACCTTTTACTTGACATTCGTCATTGTTGCCGAATTTCACCAGACCAGCATTATCTAGACTTCGATAGGCTCACAAGTTTTCCTTCCTACTAATCATGTGACGAGAGAAACCACTATCAATGTACCATTTTTCATCATATTGCTCGTCGCATAAAATGTGACATCCCCAATTTTACGGCCAGAAAAGACCGGTTTAATTTATGCTTTTAAAATAATTTCATAGCAATCATTTGATTAAAAGTGTTGTGGAATTTGTTCCCAGAAACACATGATAAATATGTTATCAAATCATTTCCGAAGAAACGTATTTTATTCACTTAAACCATTGGGATGTCATTGTCAATACAAAAACATAAGCATAAACAAAACTTACATTCATTTACACTAGTGATCTACTTCTCTTTTAATCTCTCAGTGTAAAGCAACTTCGTATCAATACCTGTGATACAATTAAACTGAGTGGGTCAGGCTTGGGAGCCTGGTGAGCGTATAGGGTTTTCACCCCACAATAAATAAATTTATTATGCTTAAACATCAAACAATCAACCCAATTACGCAATCCGCATTATCTTATTTATTTCTTAAGGATTTACCCTAAGAATCAACTATCACTCATTCCTAAGGATTCATCCTAACGAATAGGCACGAAGTCCATCGTTGCCCAAGGTTTATACTACAAGCACTAACAACGTCGATCCCCACATATTGATCCTATACAGTGATCTTACTAGATGTAGCCTAAAGGATCGATTTGAACAACCAACTAACGAAACTGCTTCGGAAATCCCCTAGCAGCAAACAAGGATCGATGAAGACATCAAATGAATGGAATAATTTTAACCACGAACCTTTGTCCGTAAAAGAGAGAACCGCAAGACAATTAAGTCAGGGGTAGTTATCGATGCCTAGGTTGTGGTCTGAATATCGTAAGCTATGTAACCCCCAGACGCACCCTATCCAGCATCTAACTTTTCCTTGGCTGTGGTCTGAATATCGTCAGATATGTAACCCCTAGACGCACCCTATCTAGCAATGGAAACGCTGACTAATGCCTAGCCTGTGGTCTGAATATCGTGAGGTATATAACCCCTAGACTCACTCCTATCTGGCATCGAGAATGGAAACACTGACTAATGCCTAGGCTGTGGTCTGAACCTCTAGACTCACTCCTATCCGGCATCGAGAATGGAAACACTGACTAATGCCTAGGTTGTGGTCCGAACCCCCAAACTCACCCTATCCAGCATCAGAAACGCTGACTCATTAAGCTCGTCCGATCACTTCATAAAAGAAAAAAAGACTACAAAGCTCTTCAAAATAAAGGTTTCACGGGCACTCCGGGACGTGTTCCGGGCATTGGAAATGATCTCGGGGCTTCGGGGGATGTCAAAATAGCCAAAATATTGAAAAGGGGGCAAAAATTGCCAATTCTTAAATTCTAGCCGGGAGGGTTCGCACCCTCCTATTTATAGGTTGCGAGACCAAGGATCAACGGTTGAGAAGGAGACATGCAGCAGCAGATCCGAAGGGGGCAGGATCTGTCTCGCACGTGGGTTGCGCATGCGAGGGCCTCGCTTGCAGCTCCTGATTGGACCGAAGTTCGGGTCCGACGAGGGGGGCTTGTGGCTTCTTCGAGGCTCGGATGTACGAGGAAAGAGGGCAAGCGTCGCCTTCTCACTGGACCACTTCGGATGACTCAGCAGCCCAGATGACTAAGCAATATTTTGGACACGTGGTGCATTTTGAACGAGGATGACGTGGCAAAAATGTGACTATGCGAATTTTCTCGATTTTTGTGCAAAAACTTCTAAAATCCATAACTTTTGCATACGAACTCCGTTTTTGATGTTCTTTATATGCACGCGTAGGTAAAATTACGCTCTACAACTTTCTTTTAGACTTCATCGGCTAACTTTGACTTTAATTTTTATATTATTATTTTTAACAGACCGGGACAGGAAATCCGTTAAAAATTCGTAACTTCTTCATCCGACGTCCGTTTTCGTCAGACTTTTTACCATTGTACTACTATTGATGAGACCTTCGATTCTCATTTAGGTTGTGTCGGCTAAAAATCACTCGATCTAATATTCGAGTTTTTAGCTGTCTACTGCTAACCTGAAACTTAGAAAAATCATAACTTCCTCATACGAAGTCAGATTTGGGCTTTCTTTTTATACATACTCTCGGTTAAAAGAACACTAAGACTTTCGTTTAGATCATTAAGGCTAAAAAGTAGTTTATCAAAAACTCACTTTTTACGTCATTCTGTACCGTTTCTGTTTTGTCGCGAAACTTCGACACGTCATAACTTCTTCATTATAACTCGGATTGAGGCATTCTTTATATATCCATAATCCTTCTCACGACCACTACAACTTTCTTAATAGATATCGGCTTTATCTAATATTTATTTTTGACGCTCATTTTTATTCTTAATTAATTAACTCCTTGTAACTAAGCGTAAAACACATAAAACACATAATATTCACATAATTCCTTTTCATTTCTTCAAAATGAGTTAGAAAGGTTAACCTAGACTATCACCTCAATATAAAAGCCTAGGCTAGAAACACGAGTGTTACAATTCTCTCCCCCTTAGGATGACTCGGTCCCCGGAATCACACCTCAACAAACAACTGCGGGTAGCGACTAATCATGTCACTCTCCATTTCCCAAGTGAGATTTGGTCCATTTGTATGTTTCCAGCGCACAAGAAATAAATCAACCATCTTGTGTCACAACTTCATAGTCTTACACGTGATTTTACTAGATCTAGCCTAACAACGTCGATCCCCACATAGTGATACTATACAGTGATTTTACTAGATCTAGCCTAAAGGATCGATATGAACAACCAACTAACAAAACTGCTTCGAAAATCCCCAAGCAACGAACAAGGATCGATGAAGACATCAAATGAATGGAATAATTTTAACGACGAACCTTTGTTCGTAAAAGAAAGAACCACAAGACAATTAAGTCAGTGGTAGTTATCAATGCCTAGGCTGTGGTCTGAATATCGTGAGGTATGTGTGACAACCCGAAATTTCCATTGTACGAACATTATCTATTCAGTAGAAGCTAGTTCAGTCTCAGTGATTTTCATACTTTTCCGAACAAGTTTGTGAACATTAGGGTTTATGTTTAAGGAGATAACAGGAGAGTGGATGCTCCTGGTTTTGTGAAATTTGAACATTTCAAGTTTCATGATATTACAGTCCTATATCAGGAATAAAAATATTTTCTGCCAAAATATTCCAGGACTATAAATAGTTTTCTGAATTAAATTATTTCATTATTCACAATTCCAAAAAGAGAAAAGCCATATTCTCTCTGACGGATCTTTGGGTTTTCATCCCATATTGTGAGTCTACTTTACTAAATATGTTTCAATACTTGTTAGATGCTTATTAACATCAATAACATGTTTAGATTACAAGATCCGAGAGTTTACCGCCCAAGAACGTTCTTGGGGAGTAAACTCCAAAACGGAGCCTAAAGGCTTCCTAGTCCTGATTCCTTGTTAGACAACTTGTTTAGGGGTTAGTGTATAATCATTTGGGACTAAAAAGCAACCAAGAAACACAAGTTGTTGGAGTTTACAGCCAAGGAACTTCCTTGGGCCGTAAACCCCTTTTCAAGGGCATTTAGTGCCCTAAACCACCTCTAATGCTTAAGGACTTTAACCCTCAAATGCTTGTGCTTATTTAGGACATAAAAACCCATCAAAATCACAAGTTTATAGGAGTTTACGGCCAAGAACATCTCTTGGGCCGTAAACCCCTTTTTCTAGGGTAAAAAGCATTCCAAGCACACCTTAGGCCTTAAGACAATTTACCTTGAACACCTAGGACTTTAATGGGGAGGAAAAACCATCAAGAACATCCCTTAAAGGGAGTTTACAGCCAAGGAACACCTCTTCGGCTGTAAACTCCAAGTAATGGCACAAATGTGTGCCTCTTGTCCCCATTAGCCTTAGATAAAATCATGGAAGCCATCCTTGATGTGTAAGGGCCTCAAACCAATTAAAAGCCATCACCCCATAGGAGTTTACGGCCGTTCACTCTAGGGTGAATGGACTTTAGGCCGTAAACTCCCCTATGGAGCATTCTAGGGCCTTAAACTACTTCATGTGTTATTCCAACAAAGCTAGGAGTGTTCTAGGATCAAGATAGCACTTTAAAACACCCAAAACCACCATGTGAGGAGTTCACGGCCATAAACCCATTAGTTTACGGCCGTAAACTCCAAAGGGTGGGGTTTGTTGGGTGGTGAACTCTTATGCAAGGCCATTTGATGTTTCAAACCCTTTTGCCTTGTCCCTTAGCAACTTAGATGCAACCATTTGGACCTTAAACACTTATAAAAAGTGTTTACATGTTTCCTAAGTGTCATAACTTATTTATTAAGTTATTATTTGTCTAATTAGTTATATATATGCTTATTATATGATAACTAGGCCCGTGCGTGTAAACAAGTCTCCGTTTGCCACCTAGCACGGTATCCGACACTGCAATTCAAACAGCTCACCACAGGTGAGTTCATACCCCTAATCAATGTTTTAAATGAGTTTAAATGCTTTAATGGGGGGGGGGGGAATAAAAGTACAAACAAACATGTTATTAAATCATTGATATGTATTTTATAACTGCGTTTGTCATTAAACAGATTTCACATGCTACAAATGTGATGCATGAAATGGTTTTACATCCTAAAAGCACATTGTCACCAAATGTTTTACTTTTGAAATGGGCATTCAAATGACATCAAGTCATTGTTATTTATTGTCCAAGACCCATGAGATGTCTTGCAAAACCATTTTTCATTCTTGAACTAAACTATGCATATACACTTATGTTCCTATATAGGTATTGATGTTATAGTTGCATCTTCCCTTTAGTTTCTCACACCTTTGACTTGTAAGAGTGTGAAAACTTACATGAGCAACTAGTTATATTACAGTAGATTATCATAGGGATAATTTGAAGATATCAAACATTACTTCTATTACAAGAAGTCACACAAGAGTCAGTTCATTCATGAGTCTATACTAGTACATTACCTGATACATGAGTACTTACAGATGTTTACCTGATACATGAGTACCTTTACATATGCTTACGTGATACATGAACACATTTACATGAACGCATTACATGAGTACCTTTACATAGACACACTTATCTGTGTACATTAACAGGATTACTTGTACCTTGAATTGTGAGGATGATTTATTAGTACCTTCTGTGTAAATCTTCCCGCCTATTCCACAGTACCTCGGAATATCTAAGACAGGAACCTATCCCATAGTACCTCGGGATACCTAGATGGGCCTCTATCCCATAGTACCTCGGGATATATGTACGGGACTAACCATTCCGGAACCTATCTGCTAGCAACAGTGGGTAATGAATATCTACGGATGCCTACGGTTATTACTTATACTAGGAGTACCTTTACAGGGACTAACCATTCCTTCCACCTGCTGCTGCTACAGAGGACAATTGGACAAATCTTCGGATGTCCATTAGGTTATACGTAAGATGTTAACCCTAGTACCTCGGGTCAACATTTACATTTGTCTTGTTAGCACCAGTACCTCCGGCTAACACTTACATGATTATATTTTTCCTGTTTACTTTATTTTGTGATAGCTTTCACATAAACGAGGAGTTAGAACAAGTACTTGGTACTAGTCAACATAAAGGAAAAACTATCATTTTACATAGTCATAACAAAACATTTGGGTCTTGGTAGAAGACTACACTTCATTCATACAAAACATTTGGGTCTTGGTAGAAGACTACACTTCATTCATACAAAACATTTGGGTCTTGGTAGAAGACTACACTTCATTCATACAAAACACTTGGGTCTTGGTAGAAGACTACACTTCATTCATACAAAACATTTGGGTCTTGGTAGAAGACTACACTTCATTCATACAAAACATTTGGGTCTTGGTAGAAGACTACACTTCATTCATACAAAGCATTCGGGTCTTGGTAGAAGACTACACTTCATTCATACAAAACATTCGGGTCTTGGTAGAAGACTACACTTCATTCATACAAAACATTCGGGTCTTGGTAGAAGACTACACGTCATTTATACAAAACATTCGGGTCTTGGTAGAAGACTACACTTCATTTATACAAAACATTCAAGTCTTGGTAGAAGACTACAACTCATACTTATAGAAAATAAGGGTTTTTCTAGGGATTTCATACTTAACACAACATTTTCATTTAAAGGTTTACATGGCTTTCATAACAGATTTTTCACAAACAAAGCAATGACACTTATATACTTATGAACTCACCAGCTTTAAAGCTGATACTCTCTTTCAAAATAACTTGTATTCTCAGGTCGCCAGTAGACAGGTACGGAGGACATGTTTTGAGAAGACGGAGCGGGCAAGTCTCGTCTTTTATTTTGATTGTATATTTTTGGTGTCTTATTACAATGAAAGAACACATATGTATAAAACTTTACTTATAATGCAATGGATGATGTTGTTGCTTGTTTATTATATTACACTGTTGTGATACTGTAGATGACGTCCTCCACCCCTGAACGTTTCCGCCGTTCGTGGTTTTGGGGTGTGACAGATTGGTATCAGAGCATTGTTTATAGTGAATATAGTATATCAACCCATAAAAGATATACTAACTATAAATACATGGGATTAAAACACTCTGTCTAAGAGTTATACTTTTAAATAATAAAATATTTAACAAAGTATACGTGCCTGCATTCATACTAAAATCAGTGTCACAACGACAAGAACAAAAGTATTACGATTGTTGGATATCACAAGTAAGCCTGGGGATATATAGTCAGTCTTGGGAATGGCATAGCTTGATCAACTATGCTGCTCCAAGGAGTGATTAGCATATGCCCATGAATGGTTGTGATATGGCCACAAGTCTAAAAACTTACCAACACAACCATAAAGGAATACCATATGGGTATTTGATCTTACTATAAGTACCTTAGTCAGTCGTCTATTTTAACTATTCCATGTGTTGTTGGACTATGGGGATTAGTCCATGAGACACATTCGTTAATCATTTATTCTTATCCATGTCGTCATCTTTTAAACGTATAGTTAAGGATGCCGCCACGCAGGAATCCTAGGAGGAACCCAAACAACGAAGCACCAATACCACCACCCCCACCACCACCTGTACCTCTTCAACCACCAAATCCTTTTGACGCCACTATGTTCCAGGCAGCTTTCACAGCAGCAGTTGCAGCTGCTGTGTCAGCAATCAACGCTCCTGCCCCTAGTGGATCAGGAACAGGTGCACCACCCTCAAACCACGACGAAAGCCATGGACACCCTCGGGAATGCACCTACAAGGATTTTACTAACGCCAAACCCCGCAGCTTCAATGGGACTGGGGGTGTTATGGTGTTGAGACAATGGATCAAGAAGATGGAATCTGTCTTCGAGATCTGCGCATGCCAAGAAGGCAGCAAGGTCAAGTTCGCACCTTGTACCTTCTCTGACCGAGCACTAACATGGTGGAACAGCCATGTTAACTATCTAACTCTGGCGGTGGCGTATTCCATTGGCTGGGAAAAGTTGAAAGAAATGCTGATGAAGGAATACTGTCCTCGAGGGGAAATACAAAAGCTCGAGCAAGAATTCTGGGGTCTACAAATGGTTGGATCCGACATCACTACCTACACAAATAGGTTTTCTGATTTGGCAAACTTATGCCCCGACATGGTTGCTCTCCAGAGCAAAAAGATCGAGAGGTATATCTGGGGACTGTCACCCCAGATCCAGTCAAGTGTGATCGTTTCCAGGCCTATTACTTTTGATAGTGCCAAGTAACTGGCACAATCTCTTATCGATCACCGGAAACCCCAGATCACGTCAATCCCTACACCTGTACCACAGAAGACCAACCCCGACTACCACAAGAAGGGGTGGAATAAAAGGAAAAGAGGGGCTCCACAAGGATCCCCCAATAAGCAACAACAGGTGGCGATCAATGCTGCCACAGTGACTCCTGTAGTCCCTGCGAACCCCTTTCCAGAAAAAACTTATGCTGGAACTCTTCCAAAGTGCACCAAGTGCAGCTACCACCACCACAGACCTTGCAAGGAGATGTAGTGCTCTAACTGCAACAGGAAGGGGCATACCGCCCGTTACTGCAAGGCTCCAACAACTCAAGCCGCCCAGGTCCCAAACACCGGGATGGGCCAAACTTGCTACGGATGTGGCGAAGTGGGCCATTATAGGAGGAACTGCCCTAAAGCGGGGATGGCTGGCGGAGTGGGAAGAGTTATGGCTCTGGGCCACGAGGAAGCAGTAGCTGATCCAACGATAGTTACTGGTACGTTCCTCCTCGATAACTTTTATGCTTGCATACTTTTCGATAGTGGAGCCGAGAAAAGTTTTGTAAGTCACAAATTTGCACACCTGCTTAAACAAAAACCATGTGCATTAGATAGCTCATTCACAGTAGAAATGGCTAATGGGAAAACAGAAAGTACAAACTGCATATACATAGGTTGTACTTTAACATTAGATAGCCATACATTCAAGATAGATCTCATGCCAGTTACCATTAAATGTTTCGACGTCATCATCAGTATGGATTGGTTGAGTCTTCTACGTGCTGACATTATGTGCTTCGAAAAAGCAGTTCGTCTTAACCTTCCTAACAACGAAACTTTAATTATCTACGGCGACAAACCTAGTACGAGCCTACGCATCATTTCGTGCATTCAAGCACAAAAGTGTTTGCGGAAGGAGTACCATGCATTTCTCGCACACGTCGTCGATACCAGCCAAGAACAGAAAGACATCCAGAAAATCCCAGAAGTACGCGACTTTCCCGACATATTCCTAGAAGAACTTCCCGGTTTACCACCACAACGCCAAGTCGAGTTCAGAATCGACTTAGTGCCAGGGGCTACCCCCGTAGCCAAATCTCCTTATCGTCTTGCACCGGCTGAAATGCAGGAACTTTCCAGTCAACTTAACGAACTTCTCAAGAAGGGATTCATTCGAACAAGCTTCTCCCCATGGGGAGCACCGGTCTTGTTCGTCAAGAACAAAGATGGATCATTTCGCATGTGCATCGACTATAGAGAACTCAACAAACTTAGCATTAAAAATCGTTATCCCTTGCCCTGCATTGACGATTTATTTGATCAACTTCAAGGAGCCAACTACTTCTCGAAGATAGATCAGCGATCCGGATACCACCAACTACGAGTGTTAGAGGAAGATGTTCCCAAAATAGCCACCTAGCACGGTATCCGAGATTGCAATTCAAACAGCTCACCACAGGTGAGTTCATACCCCTAATCAATGTTTTAAATGAGTTTAAATGCTTTAATGGGGGGAATAAAAGTACAAACAAACATGTTATTAAATCATTGATATGTATTTTATAGCTGCGTTTGTCATTAAACAGATTTCACATGCTACAAATGTGATGCATGAAATGGTTTTACATCCTAAAAGCACATTGTCACCAAATGTTTTACTTTTGAAATGGGAATTCAAATGGCATCAAGTCATTGTTATTTATTGTCCAAGACCCATGAGATGTATTGCAAAACCATTTTTCATTCTTGAACTAAACTATGCATATACACTTATGTTCCTATATAGGTATTGATGTTATAGTTGCATCTTTCCTTTAGTTTCTCACACCTTTGACTTGTAAGAGTGTGAAAACTTACATGAGCAACTAGTTATATTACAGTAGATTATCATAGGGATAATTTGAAGATATCAAACATTACTTCTATTACAAGAAGTCACACAAGAGTCAGTTCATTCATGAGTCTATACTAGTACATTACCTGATACATGAGTACTTACAGATGTTTACGTGATACATGAGTACCTTTACATATGCTTACGTGATACATGAACACGTTTACATGAACGCATTACATGAGTACCTTTACATAGACACACTTATCTGTGTACATTAACAGGATTACTTGTACCTTGAATTGCGAGGATGATTTATTAGTACCTTCTGTGTAAATCTTCCCGCCTATTCCACAGTACCTCGGAATATCTAAGACAGGAACCTATCCCATAGTACCTCGGGATACCTAGATGGGCCTCTATCCCATAGTACCTCAGGATATATGTACGGGACTAACCATTCCGGAACCTATCTGCTAGCAACAGTGGGTAATGAATATCTACGGATGCCTACGGTTATTACTTATACTAGGAGTACCTTTACAGGGACTAACCATTCCTTCCACCTGCTGCTGCTACAGAGGACAATTGGACAAATCTTCGGATGTCCATTAGGTTATACGTAAGATGTTAACCCTAGTACCTCGGGTCAACATTTACATTTGTCTTGTTAGCACCAGTACCTCCGGCTAACACTTACATGATTATATTTTTCCTGTTTACTTTATTTTGTGATAGCTTTCACATAAACGAGGAGTTAGACCAAGTACTTGGTACTAGTCAACATAAAGGAAAAACTATCATTTTACATAGTCATAACAAAACATTTGGGTCTTGGTAGAAGACTACACTTCATTCATACAAAACATTTGGGTCTTGGTAGAAGACTACACTTCATTCATACAAAACATTTGGGTCTTGGTAGAAGACTACACTTCATTCATACAAACCATTTGGGTCTTGGTAGAAGACTACACTTCATTCATACAAAACACTTGGGTCTTGGTAGAAGACTACACTTCATTCATACAAAACATTTGGGTCTTGGTAGAAGACTACACTTCATTCATACAAAACATTTGGGTCTTGGTAGAAGACTACACTTCATTCATACAAAACATTCGGGTCTTGGTAGAAGACTACACTTCATTCATACAAAACATTCGGGTCTTGGTAGATGACTACACTTCATTCATACAAAACATTCGGGTCTTGGTAGAAGACTACACGTCATTTATACAAAACATTCGGGTCTTGGTAGAAGACTACACTTCATTTATACAAAACATTCAAGTCTTGGTAGAAGACTACAACTCATACTTATAGAAAATAAGGGTTTTTCTAGGGATTTCATACTTAACACAACATTTTCATTTAAAGGTTTACATGGCTTTCATAACAGATTTTTCACAAACAAAGCAATGACACTTATATACTTATGAACTCACCAGCTTTAAAGCTGATACTGTCACACCCCCGAACCAGACGGCGGAAACGTCCGGGGGCTGTCGTGACTCAATTGCATACCATAACATTGAATATATATGAAACATAACAACATTCGTCACCATTCATTACATAGTACAACCAGTAGTGTTTACATGTCATACATTGTTTAAAACATTACATTCCCAAAAATTAATTTGTTCCATTCATTCAAAAATAAACTGCAACCGTCACTGAATATGATTTCCCTTGATTCACTGGTTCCCTGAGAATACAAGTATTTTGAAAAACGTCAACATATGAAATGTTGGTGAGTTCATAAGTAGTGTTTGAAAGCGAATGTTTGTACTGTTTGAAAATCCACCAGAAAATCTGATATTTTCTGAAAAGAAAAGCTTTTGAAAACGTTTGTGAAGATCCATAGGTATGCTTGTTTGTTTCTATACTTGTGAAAAAAAAAATGTTCATTTGAGATGTATGCCTTTCAAATCTGTATGTATTGAAAACCCTAGGAAAACCCGATGTTCTCCTAGTTCCTTGAGTTACATGAAATTACGTTGAAACCATTATGTAGCGTATAGTGTCAGTCCCAGGCGACGTTGGAAGGTTCTCGAGCATGATTATTTACTACAAACCCGCATTACACAAACGCCCAGTTTATAGTTATACTAACGAACCCGAAGGCGTCGTCCATACTAATCACGTTATCCAATCGCCCTGACTAGGTGTAGTCCCACATCCGAAGAGAAAGAGGTCACGAAGACCCCGGTGACTCCATTAACCGGTTGGGGAAAATATGCGTGCGAGGGGTCCCCGACCCGCCTCGTAAAATATGCAGACTCTTCTAGCAATACCATGGACCCTTGGGGACCAGCGGTACAAGCCATTGAAAGTCACTCTACGTTGTGCCAAGTCGGTAAAACTCAACACTTCGTAGAAAATATGTGTCTTCGGGCCTTAAGATCAGGTCATTGGGCTAGCTAGGCCCAACAAGCAAGATTTTACACTTTTGGGGCCCGAAGATGGTGCGTAGACGTCTGTGCACACTCGTATGTATATGTATTACCAAACGTTATTTGTATGAATCGTAGTATCGAAGAGTTAGTAGTTGTAGATTTCCATTGGCTCGAGACCGAGCCAATTCGTTTAACAACGACTTTTGGTATTGTAATGAGTTGTATTTCGTCGATAGTTGCGGTGTCATTATTTGATCAAATTGTACATATTGAATTAGCCTTGAAATATTTCTGTTTTCAGCCCCTCATTATTTGTAAAATTTACATTTTCAACCCTTTTTATGTAATATTTCCCGGTTTGGTCCTTAAACTATTTTTCTTGACATTTTAACACCAAAAATTATTGAAATTAATATTTTCCAGCATATTTTTCATAGAAAACAGTTTAAGTCCCTGAAAATGCAGTTTTTCTCGGTTTCAGCCCTCCTTTTCGCAATTTTGACAATTTTGGCCCAAATTGGAAAATTTTTGCAACTTTGGTCCTTTTTAAATTTAAAAAGCATTTTAAACCTTTGAAAAGGATTTGGGACACTTATAGTCCTCTGTTTTACAGAAATTCTCAGTTTTGGCCCTCCAAAACAGAAAAATTCGCATATTGGGCCTCCTTGGGCCGAAATTTTCATTTTTAGCCCAATAAGCTTGAAATTTATGTTTTTAATCCTCTAATTGAATATAATTCCAGAAATAGTTTTATGGAAACTGTTTTGGCACATTTCATCCATCAGAATCTGTGAAATGTCAATTTGGGCCCTTAATTTTGTATTTTTCACATTTTTGGCCCAAAATGTGTGTTTTTAGCTTAAAGAAAATTTTTGCTAACCACTTAGCTATTTTTCTTGTATCACTTTATATGTAGAAATATATTTGAAGCTAGAATCATAAAACATAAGTTATATCTCGGTTTTGAGGGGTTTAATGGCTAGATCCAACATTAAAACACATAAAAGCATACATATAAGCATGGAAATCATACAAGGCATACAAACATGTATAGATCTACACTTTCACTTGTATTTCCCCCCCCCCCCCCCCCACAAAACTCATAAAAACAGAAAATAGGGGGTATGAAGCTCACCTTGGGTGTTGATTCGGTTTTGCAAGGAAAAATGGAAGGAAAATGAAGTGATTTTTGGCCTAAACTCCCTTTGATGAAGATCTCGAGTTTTAGATGGTTCTAGGGTGCAAGATCATGATTTTTGCATGGATTAGGAGGAGATTTTTGATAAATAAAGAATACAAGTCATAGATCCAAGCAAAACCTTACCTTAGATGATGATTTTTCTTGAAAGATCTCCTTGAAAGCTTCTTGAAATCTCGAATTTATGGGGAGGAAATGAGAGAGTTTTCTTGAATGTTCTTTGAGGGAATTTGTGAAATGTGTGTGTGTGTTTGAGATGTGGCCGAGAGTGAGAGAGAGAGGAAGAGAAAGATGTGATTTTTGAAGTGATGCTTGCATGGAGGCATGAGATGTTGCTTGGATATCCTATGGGTAAAGATGAGGTGGCATGCATTAAGTCAACACTTCCATTTCTCTTTGGGTTTGGGCCTTTGGGCCGAGATTTTTAAAAAGAGAAAAGAAAAATTTGGGCTTTTTCCCTTAAGCCCAAAGTTTGAGTTAGTTAGAGTGTGTTTTATGCTTAAAAGAATGTAGTATGGTTTTTATATTTTTATTGGACTCGTTTAGGTTATTCATGGTTCAAAGCTCTTAATTCATTTCATTCATGACCTAAAATGTTGAAATAAATAAATATGGGTCCACTTAGAGTCCAATTAGGGTTCTAAGCCCATGATAGTCTAATTGGAAGCTTATTGGTCCATTTGGATCCAATAGGGGAGTCCTAATCCAAAATGGACTTATCAAGGACTTCTAGGGTTTCCAATTGTTTGATGACTATTTGTTGTACTTGCATGATGTATTTGATTGAAGTTTTTGATTCACATTAACTTGAATATATAGATTACATGGCTCAAAATTTACAGTTGTGACAGATACTCTCTTTCAAAATAACTTGTATTCTCAGGTCGCCAGTAGACACGTACGGAGGACATGTTTTGAGAAGACGGAGCGGACAAGTCTCGTCTTTTATTTTGATTGTATATTTTTGGTGTCTTATTACAATGAAAGAACACACATGTATAAAACTTTACTTATAATGCAATGGATGATGTTGTTGCTTGTTTATTATATTACAATGTTGTGATACTCTAGATGACGTCCTCCACCCCTGAACGTTTCCGCCGTTCGTGGTTTTGGGGTGTGACAGATTGGTATCAGAGCATTGTTTATAGTGAATATAGTATATCAACCCATAAAAGATATACTAACTATAAATACATGGGATTAAAACACTCTGTCTAAGAGTTATACTTTTAAATAATAAAATATTTAACAAAGTATACGTGCCTGCATTCATACTAAAATCAGTGTCACAACGACAAGAACAAAAGTATTACGATTGTTGGATATCACAAGTAAGCCTGGGGATATATAGTCAGTCTTTGGAATGGCATAGCTTGATCAACTATGCTGCTCCAAGGAGTGATTAGCATATGCCCAAGAATGGTTGTGATATGGCCACAAGTCTAAAAACTTACCAACACAACCATAAAGGAATACCATATGGGTATTTGATTGAAGTTTTTGATTCACATTAACTTGAATATATAGATTACATGGCTCAAAATTTACAGTTGTGACATCATCCCCCCGTTAGAGGGAATTTCGTCCCGAAATTCTGTTTGAAAGCTAGATTTGAGAATGCTAGAATAGGTGAGGGTACTTTTGCTTCATTTGATCTTCGCGTTCCCATGTGAATTCTGGCCCACACTTTGCGTTCCACCGTACCTTCACGATTGGGATGCGACTTTGTTTAGTACGCTTCACCTCCCTGTCCATGATTTCGATTGGTTCTTCGACGAACAGGGGATTCTCTTTGATTTCGATTTCGTCAAGAGGAATGACAAGGGTTTCATCTGATAGGCACTTTTTCAGATTAGAAACATGAAACACGGGGTGTACACCATTTAGCTCTGCGGGTAGTTGTAGTCTGTATGCTACTGGACCTATTCGGGCGACGATTTCGAAAGGTCCAATGTATCGCGGGTTCAGCTTTCCCCGTTTTCCGAAACGTATAACCCCTTTCCAGGGTGAGACCTTTAACAATACTTGATCACCGACCTGGAATTCTAAGGGCTTTCGCCGTTTATCAGCATAGCTCTTTTGCCGGTCACGCGATGCCTGTAATCGAGCTTTGATCTGGACAATCTTTTCTGTGGTCTCGCGAATGATTTCCGGTCCCGTTAATGCCCTGTTTGACGTATGTGTTCTTGCTAGCTGGGTGTCACCTACTTCAGCCCAACATAACGGTGATCTACATTTACGCCCGTACAGTGCTTCGAAAGGGGCCACCTTAATGCTCGAATGATAACTATTGTTATATGAAAACTCGATCAACGGTAGGTGGGTATCCCAAGACTTTCCGAAGTCTATCACACATACACGAAGCATGTCTTCAAGCGTCTGAATGGTTCGTTCGCTTTGACCGTCCGTTTGTGGGTGATATGCGGTGCTCATATCAAGATGAGTTCCCATGGCCTTGTGGAGCGACTGCCAAAAGCGTGACGTGAACCTACTGTCCCTATCCGAGATGATAGATTTTGGCACTCCATGAAGTCTTACAATCTCTCGTAGGTACAAACGCGTCAGTCTCTCCATCTTGTAGGACTCTTTGATCGGCAGGAAATGGGCAGATTTCGTCAGTCGGTCGATTATTACCCATATGGTGTCCAATCCGTCCGGCGTCTTGGGCAGCTTGGTCACGAAGTCCATAGAAATCCCCTCCCATTTCCACTCAGGGATTGCCGGTTGCTGTAACAATCCGGAAGGTTTCTGGTATTCCACTTTTACTTTGGCACACGTAAGGCACTTACTAACATAAGTTGCGATTTCCGCCTTCATGTTAGGCCACCAGTAGTGCTGCTTAATGTCCAAATACATCTTGTCCGAACCGGGATGAATGGAGTATCGTGTCTTGTGGGCTTCCTTCATAACGGTCTCCCTAAATCCTCCGATTTTTGGGACCCAAATACGATTCATGAAGTAGTATACCCCATTCTCCTTAACTTCTAGGTTCTTCTCCATTCCGCGCAATGCCTCGCTAGTTCTATTTTCCGCTTTCATAGCCTCTGACTGGACTGATGCAATTTGAGTGGCCAAATGAGACTGAATGGTTATCGAGTGCGTTTTCGTACGGCGATTTGTGTACTCCTTCCGACTTAATGCGTCAGCTACCACGTTGGCCTTGCCTGGATGGTACTTGATCTCGCATTCATAGTCATTTAACAATTCCACCCATCTTCGTTGTCTCATGTTCAGCTCCTTCTGATTCAAGATGTGCTGGAGGCTCTTGTGGTCTGTGAAGATGGTGCACTTTGTACCGTACAGGTAGTGCCTCCAAATTTTTAGGGCGAAGACCACGGCTCCCAGTTCTAGGTCATGGGTCGTGTAATTTACTTCGTGCGTCTTTAGTTGACGGGACGCATATGCTATCACTCTTCCACGTTGCATGAGAACGCAACCTAAGCCTTGATTTGACGCGTCACAGTAAACTACAAAATCTTCCGTTCCTTCAGGTAGAGATAGTACAGGAGCGCTACAAAGAGCTTGCTTCAAGGCTCGAAACGCAATCTCTTGTCGATCTGTCCACTTGAATGGCACACTCTTTTGCGTAAGCAAGGTAAGTGGCTTGGCGATTTTAGAGAAGTTTTGGATGAATCTCCTATAGTAGCCTGCTAGGCCTAAGAACTGACGAATTTCTGTGGGCGTAGTCGGAGTTGCCCATCCTTCCACAGCTTTGACCTTAGAGGGATCCACATGAATTCCATCTTGGCTAACTACGTGACCTAGGAAATTCACGCTCCGTAGCCAAAACTCACACTTAGAGAGTTTGGCGTAAAGCCTTTCCGATCGCAGCGTTTCTAGGACTTGTCGGAGATGTTGGCCATGCTCCTCTTTGCTTCGAGAATAGACGAGGATGTCATCGATAAACACAATGACGAAGTTGTCCAAGAACGGTCGACAGATTCGGTTCATTAGGTCCATAAATGCGGCGGGTGCATTTGTTAGACCGAAGGGCATTACGACAAATTCATAATGTCCATAGCGGGTTCGGAAAGCGGTTTTAGGAATATCTTCTTCTCGGACCTTGAGTTGATGGTATCCGGACCGTAGATCTATTTTAGAAAAATAGCTAGCTCCTTGGAGCTGGTCGAATAGATCATCGATTCGTGGGAGTGGGTAGCGGTTTTTAACAGTGAGTTTATTCAACTCTCTGTAGTCGATGCACATTCTGAAAGATCCGTCCTTCTTTTTGACAAAGAGCACCGGAGCTCCCCATGGCGAGTAGCTAGGTCGGATGAATCCCTTGTCCAGAAGCTCACTGAGTTGGCTGGACAATTCCTGCATTTCAGCAGGTGCCAATCGATATGGTGATTTAGCGAGAGGAGTTGCTCCTGGAACGAGGTCGATTCGGAACTCAACCTGTCTCTCTGGGGGTACTCCCGGAAGATCTTCAGGAAACACGTCCGGGAATTCACACGCTACCGGAATGTCTTGGATGTTAATTTCTTCTTTGGCCTTGTCCACTATGTGGGCCAAGAACGCTAAGTTGTTCTTTCGCAGATGTTTTTGTGCTTTGATGCACGAGATAAGACGAAGATTCGTGCTAGGTTTGTCTCTGTAAATTACTAGGGTTTCGTGATTCGGGAGACGAAGGCGAACGGCCTTCTCGTGGCACATAATCTCAGCATGGTGGGGGCTTAACCAATCCATGCCGATAATCACATCGAAACTCCTAATTGACACTGGCATCAGATCTATTCGTAAGACGTGTTGGTTAAGGGTTAGGGTACATCCAGTGTAGATTTCCCTAGTGGATTCGGTCTTCCCATTGGCCATTTCCACCGTATAGGTTTCATTTAGCTTTTGGGGTTGTTGTTTTAATAAGTGTTTAAACTTCTCGCTTACGAAACTTCGCTCCGCTCCGGTATCAAATAAGATGCATGCATAAGTGTGGTTTAGGAGGAACGTACCGGTCACAACTGCGGGGTCCTGAACTGCATCACTCTGACCCATAGTCAGCATTCTTCCTGCTCCTCTGTTTCCTGAGTTGTTGTTGTTGTTAGGGCAGTCTCGACGGAAATGTCCCGTCCTTCCACACCCGAAACAGGTGTGGCTAGGCCCTGCGTTGTTGCCGCCGGCATTGGTGTTGTTGGTATTGCGGTGGTTGTTGTTGTTGTTCTGGTTGTTTCCCTGACTCTGGTTCTGAGAAGGATAAGTCCTGCAGAACTTTGCAGTGTGTCCCCTTCGGTTGCAACTGGTGCAATGGAACTCCTTACATTCTCCATGGTGATGGAAACTGCACTTATTGCACTTGGGAGCATTACCGGAATAGGGTCTTGAAGTATTGGAAGCAGCTGAGGCTGGAGCATGTGAGGTGACTGGAACCGGCGCAGTGACAGCGTGAACTGCCACCGTTTGCTGCCTTTTAGAGGTCTCGGGGCCCTGACGTCCCTTTCTCTTGTGGTTCCATCCTTTCTTACCATCACTCTCCTTCTTCTTCTCGGTCTCCACTGGTTTTTCGCCCTTTTTGTGGTTATGATCATATAGCCTCTTTGCCAATCTCTTCGCGCTGTCAAACGTTTCAGGGTTAGCAGCTATCACATTCCCTTGAATGGGGGATGTCAGTCCCCAGATGAATCGTTCAATCTTCTTTCCCTCTGATGTGATCATACCCGGGCACAACAGGGATAGTTCGCTGAATCTCGATATGTAAGCATCGATGTTCCCATTCTGCACCGTGAGATTCCACAGCTCCTGCTCCATCTTCTGTATTTCACCTCGGGGGCAGTACTCAGCCGTCAACATCTCTTTCATTTCTGTCCAGGGTATAGAGTTGGCGACAGGGAGTGTCATAGCTTCTACATGACCATTCCACCAAGTGAGTGCTTGGTCCACAAAAGTGCAGGCCGCGAACTTCACTTTCATCTGCTCGGGGCACTCGCATATCTCGAATACCGACTCTACCTTCTCGATCCATCGCTTTAGGGCGATCACTCCTCCGGTACCGTTGAAAGTTCGGGGTTTAGCGTTCGCAAAGTCCTTGTAGGTGCACGTTTTAGTGAGTCCTTGGTTCGTCCCGTTGTTCGAACTTCCGGAGCCTTGACCATTGCCTCCTCCATTGTTTCCCCGGTGAAGTTGCGCCATAGCTGCCGTGACCGCAGCAGACATAGCTGCCTGGAAAGCAGTGGAGTCAACTTCGGGCGGGGTTGGTTCGGGATTTCCGCGAGTAGCTGGGCGAGGCATCTTTCTGTCATGAAACGGAAAGATGTTGAGTGTACGTGGTTTCGGTGAGGTGGCGACTCTACTAACTAGGTGTATGGTACGAGCCTAAACGTTACTATCATCAAGCATACAATCATAACGTCTCAACACATAACAACTGAGAATATTATAGCAATACACACAAAAGTTTATTAATATTATCCGCATTTAGTACAAGAAAATTTGCTCGTAGGAGCATACATAAGTAGTGCTAATCCGACAGCATAACGGCTCCATGAGTAGTGTAGTCACTTAAACATAGAGCCGGAGTACATAACATAGTTACTAATATCCTACTACGATAGGTCTATCCCTAACCGCAATGAGCTGCGTCAGGAGGTGGTGCCAAAGTCATATGCCGAAATGTTGTGCCAGTAGCTGCGCCATCTCTGCCATGTCTCCTATAACCTCATCCCTCTCATGCTCTGCTTGCACTGCCCGAGCCTCCATAGCATACAGCTGTTGTCGCAGTGCAGCGATCTCAGCTTCGAGGGAACGGTTCTCTCTTGGGGGGTTCGCTGGTGAGGCAGGGTGATCTGGTTGTGCCTCGTCCTCGCATGGCGGGATGGGGTCCTGGTCCCCGACCCGGCCGTCTTCGTCGTCATCGTCGAGCTCTCCAAATTCGTAGTCAGTGTCTACGTATTCGTCGGGTCCGACATCGTGTGCTTCGCCTGGATTCCCTCCTGGCTCATCCACAAGCATCCCGTGAGCTACTAAGGCCTGATGAAACTGGATACCCTGCTGCTCCTCCTCGGGCTCCTCCTCCTCTAGCCACCCGTTGTTTCCCTGATTAGGGAAATAGGAGTCTCCCGGGTGATGAAAACCAGCCATGCTGTCTGCGCGAGTACGTAATTATGCTACATTATTCCTAGGGTACTATGACTATTACACAGACTAAGCAAACATTCTTTGTTTGGGTGATAAAGGGTATAATTTTTAGGTTCCCTGGCTATCCCGATCTCGTCAAGACGTGTGTTAGTTTTACCTTGGAGAGAATGTAGTTGATCAGGCTACATTCACTCCTTGGTATCACTAAGAACAGTCCCGAGTTAACCGAGATACCAGTGTTATTGTGTTTGATTCAGCGTTAGGTCCTTACTCCTAATGCAAGCAAGTGTATTTTATTTATTTGTTTTGTTCAGAGTTATGTTAGTCCTTCTTTTTGGTTTATAGTTGCATATCAATGTATGGATCGACATGCTAGTTCACTATAAACAAAGCTCTGATACCAACCTGTCACACCCCCGAACCAGACGGCGGAAACGTCCGGGGGCTGTCGTGACTCAATTGCATACCATAACATTGAATATATATGAAACATAACAACATTCGTCACCATTCATTACATAGTACAACCAGTAGTGTTTACATGTCATACATTGTTTAAAACATTACATTCCCAAAAATTAATTTGTTCCATTCATTCAAAAATAAACTGCAACCGTCACTGAATATGATTTCCCTTGATTCACTGGTTCCCTGAGAATACAAGTATTTTGAAAAACGTCAACATATGAAATGTTGGTGAGTTCATAAGTAGTGTTTGAAAGCGAATGTTTGTACTGTTTGAAAATCCACCAGAAAATCCGATATTTTCTGAAAAGAAAAGCTTTTGAAAACGTTTGTGAAGATCCATAGGTATGCTTGTTTGTTTCTATACTTGTGAAAAAAAAAATGTTCATTTGAGATGTATGCCTTTCAAATCTGTATGTATTGAAAACCCTAGGAAAACCCGATGTTCTCCTAGTTCCTTGAGTTACATGAAGTTACGTTGAAACCATTATGTAGCGTATAGTGTCAGTCCCAGGCGACGTTGGAAGGTTCTCGAGCATGATTATTTACTACAAACCCGCATTACACAAACGCCCAATTTATAGTTATACTAACGAACCCGAAGGCGTCGTCCGTACTAATCACGTTATCCAATCGCCCTGACTAGGTGTAGTCCCACATCCGAAGAGAAAGAGGTCACGAAGACCCCGGTGACTCCATTAACCGGTTGGGGAAAATATGCGTGCGAGGGGTCCCCGACCCGCCTCGTAAAATATGCAGACTCTTCTAGCAATACCATGGACCCTTGGGGACCAGCGGTACAAGCCATTGAAAGTCACTCTACGTTGTGCCAAGTCGGTAAAACTCAACACTTCGTAGAAAATATGTGTCTTCGGGCCTTAAGATCAGGTCATTGGGCTAGCTAGGCCCAACAAGCAAGATTTTACACTTTTGGGGCCCGAAGATGGTGCGTAGACGTCTGTGCACACTCGTATGTATATGTATTACCAAACGTTATTTGTATGAATCGTAGTATCGAAGAGTTAGTAGTTGTAGATTTCCATTGGCTCGAGACCGAGCCAATTCGTTTAACAACGACTTTTGGTATTGTAATGAGTTGTATTTCGTCGATAGTTGCGGTGTCATTATTTGATCAAATTGTACATATTGAATTAGCCTTGAAATATTTCTGTTTTCAGCCCCTCATTATTTGTAAAATTTACATTTTCAACCCTTTTTATGTAATATTTCCCGGTTTGGTCCTTAAACTATTTTTCTTGACATTTTAACACCAAAAATTATTGAAATTAATATTTTCCAGCATATTTTTCATAGAAAACAGTTTAAGTCCCTGAAAATGCAGTTTTTCTCGGTTTCAGCCCTCCTTTTCGCAATTTTGACAATTTTGGCCCAAATTGGAAAATTTTTGCAACTTTGGTCCTTTTTAAATTTAAAAAGCATTTTAAACCTTTGAAAAGGATTTGGGACACTTATAGTCCTCTGTTTTACAGAAATTCTCAGTTTTGGCCCTCCAAAACAGAAAAATTCGCATATTGGGCCTCCTTGGGCCGAAATTTTCATTTTTAGCCCAATAAGCTTGAAATTTATGTTTTTAATCCTCTAATTGAATATAATTCCAGAAATAGTTTTATGGAAACTGTTTTGGCACATTTCATCCATCAGAATCTGTGAAATGTCAATTTGGGCCCTTAATTTTGTATTTTTCACATTTTTGGCCCAAAATGTGTGTTTTTAGCTTAAAGAAAATTTTTGCTAACCACTTAGCTATTTTTCTTGTATCACTTTATATGTAGAAATATATTTGAAGCTAGAATCATAAAACATAAGTTATATCTCGGTTTTGAGGGGTTTAATGGCTAGATCCAACATTAAAACACATAAAAGCATACATATAAGCATGGAAATCATACAAGGCATACAAACATGTATAGATCTACACTTTCACTTGTATTTCCCCCCCCCCCCCCCACAAAACTCATAAAAACAGAAAATAGGGGGTATGAAGCTCACCTTGGGTGTTGATTCGGTTTTGCAAGGAAAAATGGAAGGAAAATGAAGTGATTTTTGGCCTAAACTCCCTTTGATGAAGATCTCGAGTTTTAGATGGTTCTAGGGTGCAAGATCATGATTTTTGCATGGATTAGGAGGAGATTTTTGATAAATAAAGAATACAAGTCATAGATCCAAGCAAAACCTTACCTTAGATGATGATTTTTCTTGAAAGATCTCCTTGAAAGCTTCTTGAAATCTCGAATTTATGGGGAGGAAATGAGAGAGTTTTCTTGAATGTTCTTTGAGGGAATTTGTGAAATGTGTGTGTGTGTTTGAGATGTGGCCGAGAGTGAGAGAGAGAGAGGAAGAGAAAGATGTGATTTTTGAAGTGATGCTTGCATGGAGGCATGAGATGTTGCTTGGATATCCTATGGGTAAAGATGAGGTGGCATGCATTAAGTCAACACTTCCATTTCTCTTTGGGTTTGGGCCTTTGGGCCGAGATTTTTAAAAAGAGAAAAGAAAAATTTGGGCTTTTTCCCTTAAGCCCAAAGTTTGAGTTAGTTAGAGTGTGTTTTATGCTTAAAAGAATGTAGTATGGTTTTTATATTTTTATTGGACTCGTTTAGGTTATTCATGGTTCAAAGCTCTTAATTCATTTCATTCATGACCTAAAATGTTGAAATAAATAAATATGGGTCCACTTAGAGTCCAATTAGGGTTCTAAGCCCATGATAGTCTAATTGGAAGCTTATTGGTCCATTTGGATCCAATAGGGGAGTCCTAATCCAAAATGGACTTATCAAGGACTTCTAGGGTTTCCAATTGTTTGATGACTATTTGTGGTACTTGCATGATGTATTTGATTGAAGTTTTTGATTCACATTAACTTGAATATATAGATTACATGGCTCAAAATTTACAGTTGTGACAGATACTCTCTTTCAAAATAACTTGTATTCTCAGGTCGCCAGTAGACAGGTACGGAGGACATGTTTTGAGAAGACGGAGCGGACAAGTCTCGTCTTTTATTTTGATTGTATATTTTTGGTGTCTTATTACAATGAAAGAACACACATGTATAAAACTTTACTTATAATGCAATGGATGATGTTGTTGCTTGTTTATTATATTACAATGTTGTGATACTGTAGATGACGTCCTCCACCCCTGAACGTTTCCGCCGTTCGTGGTTTTGGGGTGTGACAGATTGGTATCAGAGCATTGTTTATAGTGAATATAGTATATCAACCCATAAAAGATATACTAACTATAAATACATGGGATTAAAACACTCTGTCTAAGAGTTATACTTTTAAATAATAAAATATTTAACAAAGTATACGTGCCTGCATTCATACTAAAATCAGTGTCACAACGACAAGAACAAAAGTATTACGATTGTTGGATATCACAAGTAAGCCTGGGGATATATAGTCAGTCTTTGGAATGGCATAGCTTGATCAACTATGCTGCTCCAAGGAGTGATTAGCATATGCCCAAGAATGGTTGTGATATGGCCACAAGTCTAAAAACTTACCAACACAACCATAAAGGAATACCATATGGGTATTTGATCTTACTATAAGTACCTTAGTCAGTCGTCTATTTTAAGTATTCCATGTGTTGTTGGACTATGGGGATTAGTCCATGAGACACATTCGTTAATCATTTATTCTTGTCCATGTCGTCATCTTTTAAACGTATAGTTAAAGATGCCGCCACGCAGGAATCCTAGGAGGAACCCAAACAACGAAGCACCAATACCACCACCCCCACCACCACCTGTACCTCTTCAACCACCAAATCCTTTTGACGCCACTATGTTCCAGGCAGCTTTCACAGTAGCAGTTGCAGCTGCTGAGTCAGCAATCAACGCTCCTGTCCCTAGTGGATCAGGAACAGGTGCACCACCCTCAAACCACGACGAAAGCCATGGACACCCTCGGGAATGCACCTACAAGGATTTTACTAACGCCAAACCCCGCAGCTTCAATGGGACTGGGGGTGTTATGGTGTTGAGACAATGGATCAAGAAGATGGAATATGTCTTCGAGATCTGCGCATGCCAAGAAGGCAGCAAGGTCAAGTTCGCACCTTGTACCTTCTCTGACCGAGCACTAACATGGTGGAACAGCCATGTTAACTATCTAACTCTGGCGGTGGCGTATTCCATTGGCTGGGAAAAGTTGAAAGAAATGCTGATGAAGGAATACTGTCCTCGAGGTGAAATACAAAAGCTCGAGCAAGAATTCTGGGGTCTACAAATGGTTGGATCCGACATCACTACCTACACAAATAGGTTTTCTGATTTGGCAAACTTATGCCCCGACATGGTTGCTCTCCAGAGCAAAAAGATCGAGAGGTATATCTGGGGACTGTCACCCCAGATCCAGTCAAGTGTGATCGTTTCCAGGCCTATTACTTTTGATAGTGCCAAGTAACTGGCACAATCTCTTATCGATCACCGGAAACCCCATATCACGTCAATCCCTACACCTGTACCACAAAAGACCAACCCCGACTACAACAAGAAGGGGTGGAATAAAAGGAAAAGAGGGGCTCCACAAGGATCCCCCAATAAGCAACAACAGGTGGCGATCAATGCTGCCACAGTGACTCCTGTAGTCCCTGCGAACCCCTTTCCAGCAAAAACTTATGCTGGAACTCTTCCAAAGTGCACCAAGTGCAGCTACCACCACCACAGACCTTGCAAGGAGATGTAGTGCTCTAACTGCAACAGGAAGGGGCATACCGCCCGTTACTGCAAGGCTCCAACAACTCAAGCCGCCCAGGTCCCAAACACCGGGATGGGCCAAACTTGCTACGGATGTGGCGAAGTGGGCCATTATAGGAGGAACTGCCCTAAAGCGGGGATGGCTGGCGGAGTGGGAAGAGTTATGGCTCTGGGCCACGAGGAAGCAGTAGCTGATCCAACGATAGTTACTGGTACGTTCCTCCTCGATAACTCTTATGCTTGCATACTTTTCGATAGTGGAGCCGAGAAAAGTTTTGTAAGTCACAAATTTGCACACCTGCTTAAACAAAAACCATGTGCATTAGATAGCTCATTCACAGTAGAAATGGCTAATGGGAAAACAGAAAGTACAAACTGCATATACATAGGTTGTACTTTAACATTAGATAGCCATACTTTCAAGATAGATCTCATGCCAGTTACCATTAAATGTTTCGACGTCATCATCAGTATGGATTGGTTGAGTCTTCTACGTGCTGACATTATGTGCTTCGAAAAAGCAGTTCGTCTTAACCTTCCTAACAACGAAACTTTAATTATCTACGGCGACAAACCTAGTACGAGCCTACGCATCATTTCGTGCATTCAAGCACAAAAGTGTTTGCGGAAGGAGTACCATGCATTTCTCGCACACGTCGTTGATACCAGCCAAGAACAGAAAGACATCCAGAAAATCCCAGAAGTACGCGACTTTCCCGACATATTCCCAAAAGAAATTCCCGGTTTACCACCACAACGCCAAGTCGAGTTCAGAATCGACTTAGTGCCAGGGGCTACCCCCGTAGCCAAATCTCCTTATCGTCTTGCACCGGCTGAAATGCAGGAACTTTCCAGTCAACTTAACGAACTTCTCAAGAAGGGATTCATTCGACCAAGCTTCTCCCCATGGGGAGCACCGGTCTTGTTCGTCAAGAAGAAAGATGGATCGTTTCGCATGTGCATCGACTATAGAGAAATCAACAAACTTAGCATTAAAAATCGTTATCCCTTGCCCCGCATTGACGATTTATTTGATCAACTTCAAGGAGCCAACTACTTCTCGAAGATAGATCAGCGATCCGGATACCACCAACTACGAGTGTTAGAGGAAGATGTTCCCAAAATAGCCTTCCGAACTCGTTACGGGCACTACGAGTTTGTAGTGATGCCATTCAGATTAACGAACGCGCCTGCAGTATTCATGGATCTGATGAATAGGGTGTGTCGTCCTTACTTGGATCAGTTCGTCATCGTCTTCATTGATGACATACTCATCTACTCTCGAAGTAAGGAGGAGCATGGTCAACATCTCCAAAAAATCTTAGAAACATTCCGAGCGGAGAAGCTCTACGCAAAGTTCTCGAAGTGCGAATTTTGGATTCGGCGAGTCGAATTTTTGGGCCATGTGGTTAGCGAAGAAGGTATACACGTAGACCCTTCCAAAATTAAGGTCATCGAGAACTGGTCAGCACCAAAGACACCTACTAAAATTTGTCAATTTCTAGGTCTAGCTGGCTACTATCGCAGGTTCATTCAGAACTTCTCCAGCATAGCGAAACCTCTTACAACCCTGACCCAGAAAGGCGTGGCCTTCGACTGGGAGGAGAAACAGGAGTGAGCGTTCCAAACGCTCAAACGAGCCTTGTGCACCGCCCCGGTACTATCCCTTCCCGAAGGAATAGAAGACTTCATTGTCTATTGCGATGCATCCAATCAAGGACTCGGATGTGTTCTGATGCAGCGAGGTAAAGTCATCGCCTATGCCTCGAGACAGCTGAAGACACATGAGGTTAACTACACAACCCACGATCTCGAGCTAGGAGCAGTTGTGTTTTCTGTGAAGATCTGGCGACATTACCTATACGGTACCAAAAGCACGATCTTTACAGACCATAAGAGTCTACAGCACATCTTCGACCAGAAAGAGCTCAACATGAGACAACGACGGTGGATCGAGCTACTTAGTGATTACGAATGTGAAATTCGTTATCATCTGGGTAAAGCCAATGTAGTAGCCGACGCCCTAAGTCGGAAAGAATATACTGGTCGTAGGGTCAAGTCTTTGACTCTAACTATCCATTCACACTTGTCCACGCAAATAAAGGAGGCTCAGCTCGACGCTTTGAAACCTGAAAACGTGGCGGGTGAATCCCTTAGAGGGATGGATAAGAACTTGGAAGTCAAGGGTGGCGGAGCCTTATACCTCATGGATTGGATCTGGACACCGAAACACGGTGGCTTCAGAGACTTGGTCATGACGAAAGCTCACAACACTCGTTATTCCGTCCACCCGGGTTCAGATAAGATGTATCTGGATCTTAAAAAGCTATACTGGTGGCCTAACATGAAAGCAGATATTGCTACCTTCGTGAGTAAATGCCTTACTTGCGCAAAGGTCAAGGTCGAATACCAGAAACCCTCCGGTCTTCTACAACAACCGGAGATACCAGAATGGAAGTGGGAGCGGATCACTATGGACTTCATAACCAAGTTGCCCAAGACGACGGGTGGACTTGATTCCATATGGGTCATCATCGATAGACTGACCAAGTCTGCACACTTCCTACCGATCAAGGAAACAGACAAGATGGAGAAACTTACCAGAACTTACATTAGGGAGATTGTAAGACTGCACGATGTTCCTTTATCTATCATCTCAGACCGAGATAGTAGATTCACTTCGAGGTTCTGGCAGTCATTACAAAATTCCCTAGGAACTAGGCTGGACATGAGTACAGCCTACCATCCATAGACCGACGGGCAAAGTGAGAGAACTATCCAAACCCTAGGAGATATGTTGCGCGCCTGTGTAATAGACTTTGGAAAAGCTTGGGATACCCATTTACCCGTTGTTGAATTTTCCTACAACAACAGTTATCACACGAGCATCAAGGCAGCCCCATTCGAGGCCCTCTATGGCCGAAAGTGCAGATCCCCTCTGTGCTGGGCTGAAGTGGGTGATACCCAGTTACTAAGGGACGAGTTCCCGAAAGCACTCTCACGGGTCCGGAGATCATTCGGGAAACGACAGAGAAGATCGTTCAAATTCGTGAACGACTAAAAGCCTCTAGAGACCGACAGAAAAGCTACGCCGACAAGCGTAGGAAACCATTGGAGTTCCAGGTGGGCGACCGAGTCCTACTAAAAGTCTCACCCTGGAAAGGCTTGATACGCTTTGGAAAGCGTGGGAAGCTCAATCCAAGATACATAGGGCCCTTCGAGATTCTCTCAAGAATCGGCCCTGTGGCTTACAAGCTCAATCTATCGAAAGAACTCAGTAACGTACATTCTACCTTCCACGTGTCAAACTTGAAAAAGTGCCTATCTGACGAGACTCTTGTTATTCCACTCGACGAGATCGAGATCAACGAGAGCCTCAACTTCGTGGAGAAACCAGTAGAGATCATGGACCGAGAGGTCAAGCAAACAAAGTAGAGCCATATCCCGATAGTGAAGGTGCGCTGGAACGCAAAGCGTGGACCGGAATTCACTTGGGAACGTGAGGATCAGATGAAACTGAAATACCCTCACCTTTTTGCTTAGTTATTTGTAATTTCTTATTTGCTTACATTCTAATTTCGGGACGAAATTCCCTCTAACAGGGGGATGATTTGACAACCCGAAATTTCCATTGTAGGAACATTATCTATTCAGTAGAAGCTAGTTCAGTCTCAGTGATTTTCATACTTTTCCGAACAAGTTTGTGAACATTAGGGTTTATGTTTAAGGAGATAACAGGAGAGTGGATGCTCCTGGTTTTGTGATATTTGAACATTTCAAGTTTCATGATATTACAGTCCTATATCAGGAATAAAAATATTTTCTGCCAAAATATTCCAGGACTATAAATAGTTTTCTGAATTAAATTATTTCATTATTCACAATTCCAAATAGAGAAAAGCCATATTCTCTCTGACGGATCTTCGGGTTTTCATCCCATATTGTGAGTCTACTTTACTAAAGATGTTTCAGTACTTGTTAGATGCTTATTAACATCAATAACATGTTTAGATTACAAGATCCGAGAGTTTACCGCCCAAGAACATTCTTGGGGAGTAAACTCCAAAACGGAGCCTAAAGGCTTCCTAGTCCCGATTCCTTGTTAGAAAACTTGTTTAGGGGTTAGTGTATAATCATTTGGGACTAAAAAGCAACCAAGAAACACAAGTTGTTGGAGTTTACGGCCAAGGAACTTCCTTGGGCGGTAAACCCCTTTTCAATGGCATTTAGTGCCCTAAACCACCTCTAATGCTTAAGGAGTTTAACCCTCAAATGCTTGTGCTTATTTAGGACATAAAAACCCATCAAAATCACAAGTTTATAGGAGTTTACGGCTAAGAACATCTCTTGGGCCGTAAACCCCTTTTTCTAGGGTAAAAAGCATTCCAAGCACACCTTAGGCCTTAAGACAATTTACCTTGAACACCTAGGACTTTAATGGGGAGGAAAAACCATCAAGAACATCCCTTAAAGGGAGTTTACGGCCAAGGAACACCTCTTGGGCCGTAAACTCCAAGTAATGGCACAAATGTGTGCCTCTTGTCCCCATTAGCCTTAGATAAAATCATGGAAGCCATCCTTGATGTGTAAGGGCCTCAAACCAATTAAAAGCCATCACCCCATAGGAGTTTACGGCCGTAAACTCTAGGGTGAATGGACTTTAGGTCGTAAACTCCCCTATGGAGCATTCTAGGGCCTTAAACTACTTCATGTGTTATTCCAACAAAGCTAGGAGTGTTCTAGGATCAAGATAGCACTTTAAAACACCCAAAAACCACCATGTGAGGAGTTCACGGCCATAAACCCATGAGTTTACGGCCGTAAACTCCAAAGGGTGGGGTTTGTTGGGTGGTGAACTCTTATGCAAGGCCATTTGATGTTTCAAACCCTTTTGCCTTGTCCCTTAGCAACTTACATGCAACCATTTAGACCTTAAACACTTATAAAAAGTGTTTACATGTTTCCTAAGTGTCATAACTTATTTATTAAGTTATTATTTGTCTAATTAGTTATATATATGCTTATTATATGATAACTAGGCCCGTGCGTGTAAACAAGTCTCTGTTTGCCACCTAGCACGGTATCCGACACTGCAATTCAAACAGCTCACCACAGGTGAGTTCATACCCCTAATCAATGTTTTAAATGAGTTTAAATGCTTTAATGGGGGGGGGGGGAATAAAAGTACAAACAAACATGTTATTAAATCATTGATATGTATTTTATAACTGCGTTTGTCATTAAACAGATTTCACATGGTACAAATGTGATGCATGAAATGGTTTTACATCCTAAAAGCACATTGTCACCAAATGTTTTACTTTTGAAATGGGCATTCAAATGACATCAAGTCATTGTTATTTATTGTCCAAGACCCATGAGATATCTTGCAAAACCATTTTTCATTCTTGAACTAAACTATGCATATACACTTATGTTCCTATATAGGTATTGATGTTATAGTTGCATCTTTCCTTTAGTTTCTCACACCTTTGACTTGTAAGAGTGTGAAAACTTACATGAGCAACTAGTTATATTACAGTAGATTATCATAGGGATAATTTGAAGATATCAAACATTACTTCTATTACAAGAAGTCACACAAGAGTCAGTTCATTCATGAGTCTATACTAGTACATTACCTGATACATGAGTACCTTTACATATGCTTACATGATACATGAACACGTTTACGTCAACGCATTACATGAGTACCTTTACATAGACACACTTATCTATGTACATTAACAGGATTACTTGTACCTGGAATTACGAGGATGATTTATTAGTACCTTCTGTGTAAATCTTCCCGCCTATTCCACAGTACCTCGGAATATCTAAGACAGGACCCTATCCCATAGTACCTCGGGATACCTAGATGGGCCTCTATCCCATAGTACCTCGGGATATATGTACGGGACTAACCATTCCGGAACCCATCTGCTAGCAACAGTGGGTAATAAACATCTACGGATGCCTACGGTTATTACTTATACTAGGAGTACCTTTACAGGGAATAACCATTCCTTCCACCTGCTGCTGCTACAGAGGACAATTGGACAAATCTTCGGATGTCCATTAGGCTATACGTAAGATGTTTACCCTAGTACCTCGGGTCAACATTTACATTTGTCTTGTTAGCACCAGTACCTCCGGCTAACACTTACATGATTATATTTTTCCTGTTTACTTTATTTTGTGATAGCTTTCACATAAACAAGGAGTTAGACCAAGTACTTGGTACTAGTCAACATAAAGGAAAAACTATCATTTTACATAGTCATAACAAAACATTTGGGTCTTGGTAGAAGACTACACTTCATTCATACAAAACATTTGGGTCTTGGTAGAAGACTACACTTCATTCATACAAAACATTTGGGTCTTGGTAGAAGACTACACTTCATTCATACAAAACATTCGGGTCTTGGTAGAAGACTACACTTCATTCATACAAAACATTCGGGTCTTGGTAGAAGACTACACTTCATTCATACAAAACATTCGGGTCTTGGTAGAAGACTACACGTCATTTATACAAAACATTCGGGTCTTGGTAGTAGACTGCACTTCATTTATACAAAACATTCAAGTCTTGGTAGAAGACTACAACTCATACTTATAGAAAATAAGGGTTTTTCTAGGGATTTCATACTTAACACAACATTTTCATTTAAAGGTTTACATGGCTTTCATAACAGATTTTTCACAAACAAAGCAATGACACTTATATACTTATGAACTCACCAGCTTTAAATCTGATACTCTCTTTCAAAATAACTTGTATTCTCAGGTCGCCAGTAGACAGGTACGGAGGACAGGTTTTGAGAAGACGGAGCGGACAAGTCTCGTCTTTTATTTTGATTGTATATTTTTGGTGTCTTATTACAATGAAAGAACACACATGTATAAAACTTTACTTATAATGCAATGGATGATGTTGTTGCTTGTTTATTATATTACACTGTTGTGATACTGTACATGGCGTCCTCCACCCCTGAACGTTTCCGTCGTTCGTGGTTTTGGGGTGTGACAGTATGTAACCCCCAGAAGCACCCTATCTAACATCGAACTTTGCCTTGGTTGTGGTCTGAATATCGTGAGATATATAACCCCCAGACGCACCCTATCCAGAAATGGAAACGCTGACTAATACATAGCCTGTGGTCTGAATATCATGAGGTATATAACCCCCAGACTTACTCCTATCCGACATTGGGAACGGAAACGCTGACTAATGCCTAGGCTGTGGTCTGAACCCCCAGACTCACTCCTATCCGAAATCGAGAATGGAAACATTGACTAATGCCTAGGATGAGGTCTGAACACCCAGACTCACCCTATCCGGCATCAGAAATGATGACTCATGAAGCTCGTCCGATCACTTCATAAAAGAAACAAAGACTCCAAAGCTTTTCAAAATAAAGGTATAGGGAAAATACTAATAAAGTACTCTCGTACACTCCCGTACCTCGACACGTAATAGTGTCAAAAAGAAGAACTAATGGATGAACACATATTTGAAAAACACCTAATGAACATATAGTTCGAGAACACCTTATGAACATATAGTTCAAACATACCTACCGATTACAAGTCTGTTTACGTTCCACTAGACTATCTAAAATAGTATGTGGTCGTTGTCTATACTCTGCTAGATGACTAGATCATCTTAAACATCGATACCTCTCATCACCTTTATTTCATCACACATCATATAATTCATCTGCCCATGTTTTACCCAACATATTTGTAGATAAAAATACATATACAGTTTAAAACTTGTATAAAACATCTATTCAATAGTCACCTTAATTAAACAATTAATATAATTACACATAGCATGTATTTTCAAGAAAATACTTCATATATATGTGTAAGGTGAAAGTGACTATACACTCACATGATTTAACAATAACTGGGCAGCACTTCGTTTCCTAAAGCGATCGTTTCTAATAAAATCGGGAGTTTTTTTGAGAAACCTGGCTCTACGAGGGTCGGGCTTCGAAACCGAAAAAATAAATTTTCCGGGCTTCTCGGTCTCTCTGGGATGTGTTCAGGGCGTTGGAAATGATCTTGGGGCTTCTCGGTCTCTCTGGGATGTGTTCGCACGTGGGTTGCGCATGCGAGGGCTAGCTGACGGCTCTTCATTGGACCGAAGTCCGGGTCCGACGAGGGAGGCCCGTGGCTTCTACGAGGCTCGGATGCACGAGGGAAGGGGCACCCGTCGCCTTCTCAGGCTGATGGGTTTTGAGCATTCTAACACTTCCTAAGTGTACATGCAACCCTAATAACCTTGGATCTATGTTTGTCTAATTATCATGCAAAGTTGATTTCCAAGGCTATGATCCTATCTAGCATACATGGGGAACAATTTTAACTTAAATAAAAGATAGAACTACATACCTTGTTGTTAAATGTTCCTTGAAACCTTGTGAGCCTAGCACCCCAAGTGTGATGCCTCAAATGCTTCACACGACACCAAATGCTATGGAGTAAACTTGGAGAGAAAGTATAACACACTAAACTCGGTCAAGCCCTCTTGTTTCACTAGTAGTCCGATTTTGGGAGAACACATGAGCTTTATATAGTGTTGACACATCTAGAGTTACACCATGTAAACCCTAATGTGTCATGACTCTTCATTTCCATGACCCATGGGTTTGTAACTCCCATGGAGCCTCCATGGAGCATCCAATGGGTTTAACCCAACTTGATTATCCATGGAGCCTCTTAGCCCACTTTATAGGTTATGGATGATTTACATAATCAACCCATATATTTAATTAGTTATCTTTTGATCACTTAATTAATTCTAAAATTAATTCTTGATCAAACTAATTAAATAATATTATTAATATATTAGAACTTATAATATATTATTAACCACAAGTGTTATTTCTCTCATCTAGTCTATCCAATTGCATGGTGCCATGCAACCCAAATGGACCATGCCGGGTCGGGTCAAGTACATACCAGAAATAGTTATGGACTTAGACACCTTATCCAATAGTCTCCCACTTGGATAAGTCTAATAACTATAGTGATGGTACGCCATTTCAGATAAGGGATCATATAATCCTCTGTTCTAGATATCAGCCGGACAAACACATGGAACATAGTCTTGCTTATTGCCAGCAGTTTGTTTCCCGATTTCTAATTTGCTTGACAAAGAACTTAATTGAACACATTAACTTAGTTCTGACCGGGCCCGGTACGTGGGTCAAAGCAAAATCATCTAGGGGCCCAGATATCAGCTTCCAATCCAAGAAGGAAGATAAACTTCGACTCATATGCTTGTTCTACTACTTGTTAAATTACACACAAACGCACGTTTTATAACATCGAGTTACCAATGCGGTTTCGCACGTTCAATGTATAACTAACTCATAGTTAACAAGTCATATCTCTAGGTTTGAAGACTTATATGATATTACCGTCTCGCGATCACTCGAGATAAATTCCATGAAGTGATACCAGCGAGCGTGGGTTGAATCAAATACTCAGAACTTATGAGCACTCATGAGTGTTGAGGCCATGTCCAACATCATAGACCTCTACAACCAACTCATGATAGCCTTACTTCATATCTACTTCCAACATATGACTGCCTGTGGATAATTTGAATAATATGGAAAACAACATAAATATTCTCGAAGTCAAAACATGCAAAATAAATAATATTAAACGATTGACAAAAGATAGTAACACTTTACTCATAAAATAAACACAACTTTTATTCATCATCAAATGTCAATTACATTTTACAAATTTCAAAGTTATGTAACCACTAAGACTAATATCATTCTTCAGCCCTATGCTCCTAGCATGTTGGAGATGCTTAACCCTACCCAGTCCCTTCGTGAGGGGATCTACCGGGTTCTCATCCGATGATACCCTCTTTTCCACGAGAAGTCCTTCTTCTATACGATGTCAGATGAAATGATATTTTCTATCAATGTGTCTAGATCTCCCATGATCCCTTGGTTCCTTTGCTAATGCAACTGCACTTTCACTGTCACAGAAAATCTCTATAGGCTTCGATATAGCTGGTACAAGTCCAAGGTCTCCAATGAAGTTCTTTAGCCACATAGCATCTTTTGTCGCTTCGCTTGCCGCTATATACTCTGATTCGCAAGTTGAATCAGCCACTGTCTCCAGCTTGGAACTTTTCCAAGAGATTGCTCCTCTGTTTAAGGTAAAGACCCAGCCCGACTGAGAGTGGAAATTATCCCTATCAGTCTGGAAGCTAGCATCACTATACCCTACAACTCTCAAGTCATCACTCCCACCGAGGGTAAGGACCCAGTCCTTAGTCCTCCGCAGGTACTTGAGAATGTTCTTTACCACTGTCCAGTGAGCCTTACCAGGAGTCCCCTGATACCTGCTAACCATGCTTAAAGAAAAGGCTACATCAGGACGAGTACAGGTCATAGCATACATGATCGGTCCTACTGCCGAAGCATAAGGTATCTGACTCATTTTTGCTATCTCATCCTCAGTACTCGGGCTCTGAGTCTTACTCAGTCTAGTGTTACTCTGGATGGGTAACTCTCCTTTCTTGGAATCTTGCATTCTGAATCTCTTCAACACCTTGTCCAAGTAGGTACTTTGACTATGTCCAATTAGTCTTTTACTCCGGTTTCTCAAAATCCTTATCCCTAGAATATAGGAAGCTTCTCCTAGGTCCTTCATAGCAAAACACTTCCAAAGCCAGGACTTAACTTCCTACAGAGTTGGGATGTCATTTCCTATAAGTAGTATGTCATCCACATACAGTACCAAAAAGCTAACTATACTCCAACTAGCCTTAACATATACACAAGATTCATCTTCACTCCTAGAAAAGCCAAAGTCCTTGACTTTCTCATCAAAGCAAAGATTCCATCTGCGAGGTGTTTGCTTTAATCCATAGATGGATTTCTCAAGCTTACACACTCTATTAGGGTACTCAGTGCTAACAAAACCCTCTGGCTGATTCATGTAAACATCCTTAACCAATTTTCCATTAAGGAAAGCGGTTTTGACATCCATTTGCCATATTTCATAGTCATGAAATGCATCTATGGCTAACAATACCCTAATAGACTTAATCTTGGCTACTGGTGAAAAGGTCTCATCATAATCAACTCCTAGAGTTTGAGAAAAGCCCTTTGCAACCAATCATGCCTTATAAGTGTGTACATTACCATCCATGTCGGTCTTCTTCTTGAAGATCCATTTGCACCCTACAGTCTTGCGACCTGGTACATTCTCAACCAAGTTCCAAACTTTATTGTCATACATCGATTGTATCTCGCTATCCATTGCCTCTTTCCATTTAGCAGACTCAGGTCCTGCCATGGCTTCCACATAGCTGTTAGGTTCATCCAGACCTACTAGTGTCTCATCACTAATAAGTGTCTCACCTTCTGCAGTAATATGGAAACCATAGTAATGCTCAGGTACATTCCTAACCCTTGTGGAACGCCTTAGAGGTACAATTGGAGGTATAATTGGATCAACAGGAGGTTCCTCCTCAAGTTGACTGCTAGGGTTTGAGGTTCCTTCACCACTTGACTCTTGAAGTTCTTCAAGGGCAATTAGCCTCCCACTATCTCCTTGGCTTATGAACTCTCTCTCTCGAAAGACAGCCCTCCTTGCTATAAAGACCACATTCTCACTAGGTCTGTAGAAGAGGTAACCAAAGGATTTTTGTGGGTAGCCGATGAAAATACACCTCTCGATTCGAGGTTCGAGTTTGTCATGAGTCTCGCGTCTCAAAAAAGCCTCGCAACCCCAAACTTTGATGTGGGCTAGACTAGGAACTTTTCCAGTCCACATCTCGTGAGGTGTTTTGGCAACCTTCTTTGTAGGGACCAGATTAAGGATATGGGTGGCAGTCTCTAAGGCATACCCCCAAAATGAGATTGGTAGCGTAGCTCGACTCATCATGGAACGAACCATGTCTAACAAGGTTCGATTACGCCTCTCAGCTACACCATTCAACTGTGGTGTCCTGCGAGGTGTCAACTGTGATACAATCCCACATTCCCTAAGATAGTCGAGGAACTCTGAACTAAGATAATCACCACTTCGATCGGATCGGAGCATCTTAATGTTCCTGCCCAATTGATTCTCGACTTCCTGTTTAAATTCCTTAAACTTTTCGAAAGTCTCTGACTTATGCTTGATTAAGTAGACATATCCATATCTACTATAATCATCCGTAAAAGTCACGTAATAACGATTAGCATCCCTTGTGGCATGTTTGAAGGGTCCACACACATCCGTGTGTACAAGATCCAACAAACCTTCACCCCTCTCACACGAACCAGTGAAGGGTGACTTTATCATTTTTCCAAGCAAGCATGATTCGCAACTATCATCTGACTTTAGGTCAAATGACTCCAAAACTCCATCCTGTTGGAGTTGGCCTATGCATTTCTTGCTTATATGCCCAAGACGACAATGACATAATGATGCTTTATCCAAGTTATTACTATTAGAAGAATCAATACACAATACATTATTTCTTAAGTTATCTACAACAGACACAGCTTCATACACACCATCACAAGGTAATGCTTTAAAATAAAACATATTATTAAAGAAAGCATTTATTCCACCAGTTTCATTATCAAAAGAAAAGGTAAAACCTTGTTTATACAAAGCATGAAGGGAAATAACATTTCTTGCCATTTCTGGCGAGTAACAACATTTATTCAAATCTAAAGTAAATCCACTACTAAGCTACAAAGTATAAACTCCAATCTTGGTGACAGGTGAAACTTTCATATTCCCTATGATTAAGTTTATCTTTCCATGCTCCACATTCTCACTTCTTCTTAGTCCCTGCATTTCAGAGCAAATATGAATACCGCAACCGGTATCAAGGACCCAAGAGTTAGAATAGAGTGAATTATTAGATGAGATAGTGTAAATACCTGCATGGTTGGGTTTAACTTTCCCATCCTTCAAATCTTGCTGGTACTTTGGGCAGTTACGCTTCCAATGCGCCTTTTCGTGACAGTAGAAGCATTCAGCCTCTTTGGGATCAAAAGAAGGTGTAACGGAACCTTTCTTGGTTCCGCTAGAAGAGGAGCCATGAAGGGTCTTACCCTTGGTACCCTTCGAAGGGTTCTTTCTCTTCTTCCCTCTACCTTTCCCGATTGCCAGGATAGGTGCTGATTTTGGAGTAGCAGCAGGAGTGGTCACAACTGACTTACCTTTAAGACCTGATTCTGCAGTCTTTAGGAGTCCCTGAAGTTTGCTAAGTGTAACTTCCTCCTTATTCATGTGGTATGTCATGCGGAATTGATCATAACACGAAGGTAAGGAGTGCAAAATAATATATATTGCTAACTCCTCAGGGAATTTCACATTCAACTTCATCAATCGATCCACATACCTTTGCATTTTCTGCATGTGGCTTGTGATGGGTTCGCCATCTTTCATTCGGGTTGTGATCATAGAGGAGGTAATTTCGTATCGCTCTTGACAAGCACTTTGATGGTAGCGGTCCATCAAATCCTGGTGCATCTCAAAAGGATAGTAGTCCTCATAGGACTTTTGGAGCTCGGCTGTCATGGTGACCATCATGACACATGCCACTTTGGTAGCATCTCTTTCATGTGCCTCATATTCAGCAAACTCCTCAGGAGTAGCAGTTGGCTCAGGCACCTTGATCTCCTTGTCAAGAATATATTCCTTGCTCTCGTAACGAGTGACCATCCTGATGTTTCTGATCCAATCAGTAAAGTTAGATCCATCAAAGATGACTCTCCCACAAAGGTTCATGAGAGAGAAGGAGCCTGTAGGGTTTGAGCCAGGAATAGCATTGTTGGAAGACATCTGAAAAGAAGGAAAAGGTTTAGTTTAGATATTGGGTGTGACAACCCGAAATTTCCATTTGTACGAACAATATCTATTCAATAGAAGTCAGTCCAATTTCAGTGATTTTCAGACTTTTCCGAACAAGTTAGTGTACCTTAGGGTTTACACTTTAGGAGATATCAGGAGAGTGGATGCTCCTGGGTTTGTGAAATTTAAACATTTCAAGTTTCATAAAGTTACAGCCCAAGTTCAGGAATAAAAATATTTTCTGTCAAAATACTTCAGGACTATAAATCGTTTTCTGAATTTATTTAATTCATTATTCACAATTCCAGCTAGAGAAAAGCCATTTTCTCTCTGACAGATCTTCGGGTTTTTATCCCAGATTGTGAGTAACTCTTTCTAGTATTGTTAGATTACATATTAGATGCTTATAACATGATTTAGTGGGTTAAATCATGAGATCTAGGAGTTTACTCCCCAAGGTGTTCTTGGGCGGTAAACTCCTGAAACAAAGCCAAAACCGACATTGGTGCTAGGATAAGGCTTTAGGACAATAGGTAAACACATTTGGGACATGAAATCACACACAAAACCACCCAATATTGGGAGTTTACGGTCCAGAACTCTCTTAGGCCGTAAACTCCATTTCAAAGGCCTAAATGGTGGTTTTTGGACTTAAGGACTTTAAGGCTTGCATCTAGGTTATTTCCCCAAGTAGCTTAAGGTCTTAAACACATCAAATGACTCAAATAAAAGTGAGTTTACGGCCCAGAACTCTCCTAGGCCGTAAACTCCATGTAAATGGTCACAAAGGGTGTTTTCATGACACCTAAGGCCCTAGCCCTTTACAAGAAATTGTACCCACTAAAAGGAAGGACCAAACCACACCAAAATCACTTAAACAAGTGAGTTTACAGCCAAGACATAGTTCTTGGGCCGTAAACTCCTATAAAGGGCACTAAGTGGTGCCTAATGCCTTCATATGCTAGGATTAAAAGTCTAGAACATATCCTACTAGTACAAGAGGATTGAAAACAACCAAGGAATCACCCCAAGGGAGTTTACGGCCGTAAACTCCAAGGGGAAATGTCCTTTAGTCCTTAAACTCCTATTTGGAGTACTTCTAGGCCTTAAACCCTTCCAAGAACATAGTCACTAGGTTAGAATAATTCTAGAAAGCATATTAGACTTCAAAACACACCAAACACACATGTTTGGGAGTTTACGGCCGTAAACTCAAGAGTTTACAACCGTAAACTCCATGTGTGATGGATTATGGAGAGTAAACACTCTTGTAGGGTCCTTTGGAAACCCTAAACTCAAGTACCCTGTCCCACAATAGCTTAGATGAAGTCATTTCGGCTTAAAACACTTACATAAAGTGTTATCTATGTCTTAAACATTATCAATTAGTCTTTTGTGTCTAATTGAATGCATATATGTGTGATTATATGTTCATTAGGATCGTAGTGTGTGCACAAGTCCTCGCTTGACACCTAGCAATCCGATACCGTTCAATTCATTCCAATCACCAACTACAGGTGAGTTCATACCCCGTAATCAATGTTTTAAAGGATTTTAAATGCTTTAATGGGGGGAATACAAGTAGAAACAAACATTTTATTAAATCAGTTTCATGTATTTTATAACTATGTTGTCACTCAATAGATTTCACATATTTCAAAAGAAGTCACGTGAATTCGTTTTCTATCTTAAAATACTTGGACAACAGAAGTATTAGTTTTGAATTGTATAATGACTCCAAGTCGCTTTATATTATTGTTCAAAGCTCCTAGATATCTTGCATAAACCTACTTGATCACTCACATACCTTCCATTTAGCTATCATAGGGATAGTAGAGGATATCAAACAAGAGTCAGTTCATTCATGAGTCTATACTAATGCCTTATGTGATACATGAGTACACCTACTTAGGATTATATGATACATGAATATGTTTACATATACTTACCTGTTACATGAACACACTTACATGAATTCTATACAGGGACACTTCTTCATAGGTGTATTATCCTGTAATTACTTACCTTGGGTACTTGAACTTTAGATCTAAGAGCATGATTTATGAGTATTTACTGTGTAAATTGTCTTTCTCATCCCCGTTCAATGGGATGTTTCGGCGGGACTTACCATTCCGAATCTCACTGATTTGCACCAGTGGTCGATGACGTCTACGGATGTCTAAGGTAGTCACTTGATTAGTAGTCAGTGACGGGACTAACTATCCCTCTGTCCACTGTTGCAACAGTGGATGAGATGTGAATCTTCGGAGGATCATTAGGTTGACGATCTACGTCAAGAGATCGATACAAGGACTAACCCTCCTTCCACCCTGCTGCTGCTACAGAGGATGAGGGGACACTCTTCGGCTGTTCCTTAGGGTCTATCTTTCGCTTCATGCGATGTAGTGTTGGTCCTAGTACCCAGTGACAACACTTACCATATTATATTTTTCCTGTTTACTTTATTCTGTGACACATTCACATAAACGATGAGTTAGACTAAGCACTTTTAGTACTAGTCTACACAAAGGAAAAACACATCATACAAAACATTCGAGTCTTGGTAGAAGACTACACTTCATTAATACAAAACATTCGAGTCTTGGTAGAAGACTGCACATCATACATACAAAACATTCGAGTCTTGGTAGAAGACTGCACTTCATACATACAAAACATTCGAGTCTTGGTAGAAGACTACACTTCATTCATACAAAACATTCGAGTCTTGGTAGAAGACTGCACTTCATACATACAAAACATTCGAGTCTTGGTAGAAGACTACACTTCATTCATACAAAACATTCAAGTCTTGGTAGAAGACTACACTTCATTCATACAAAACATTTGAGTCTTGGTAGAAGACTACACTTCATACTTATAGAAAATAAGGGTTTTTCTAGGGATTTCATACTTACCTCAACATTTTCACTTAAAGGTTTTTCATGGCATTCATAGCAGGTTTTCACAAACAAAGCAATGACACTTATATACTTATGAACTCACCAGCTTTAAAGCTGATACTCTCTTTCAAAATAACTTGTATTCTTAGGTCGCCAGTAGACAGGTACGGAGGACAGGTTGTGAGAAGACGCAGCAGAGAAGTCTCGTCTTTTATTTTTGATTGTATATTTTTGGTGTCTTATTACAATGAAAGAACACACATGTATAAAACTTTACTTATAATGAAATGGATGATGTTGTTGCTTGTTTATTATATTACGCTGTTGTGATACTGTACATGACGTCCTACACCCCTGAACGTTTCCGCCGTTCGTGGTTTTGGGGTGTGACATTGGGATAGTCCTTAATAAAACACCCAAATGTAGAATTAAGGCTAGGATCCAATCACAATATATTATAACCTAGAAGACGGATGTCGTAATCCAAGTTATAACATATTTGAAAGGTATGTGAATGACGATTCACCAATTTCCACCATGAAAACGAAATATAAATTATTAGGTTTTATATGGCTTTTAGAAATTCCTAGATTCTTTGAGATTCATTGAACTTTTCAATGGCATGTTTCAATCTCGAGTGTTCCCTTCATGTTTTGTGACTGGGATACCGAGGATCACAAGACAAGGTATGAAGTAACCATGCAAATTACTTGGTACCCTTAATGTTTTTCACTTAATCGTAGTGCCGGTAAACCACACACGCTCCTTCCGACCTCATGAAAAACTTAAGTCACCCTTTGCCTTCTTTGTTAAGTCCAAGTTAGTGTGCCGGTAAACCACACACGCCCCACCAACGACTTAGACAAGGTGCAAAGTGTAATTTCATGGATTAGCACCTTATTCACATTTTCCTAAAGTAACTAAGATTGGGAATTTATAAAACATTTAGTTACTTAATAATAATCATTATACTTTTAATGAGAATTTATAAGTCATTGTCTTACCCGTTCGGCTAACGACCCTCCACCAGTCAAGCAAGCGGGTGGTGAGAGTGGACACCCATTAAGTTGCCATTTTATAGGAAACAACCTTATACCAACCTTATAGACTGGCTTCGTGAATGAGGCGTACTAGCGGTAAGACGACTTTGATCTTATACATATATATATATATATATATATATATATATATATATATATATATATGTATATATATATATATATATGTATATATATATATATATTATTAATAACTTTATAATATTATAAGTATAAGGGTAGAATTTTAACTTTTAATAATCTAAGGGTTGGAAGTAAAGTTTTAATCAAGAGTTTACTTGTTCCAAAACTTGAGGGCAAGTTTTGTAAGCTTTCAAAACTTTTCATTTCTTGTAACTTATGAGTTAAATAGAGTAATAAAAATGTAGACTCTTCATTTTTCTAACTCTTGTGTTCTTTTAATGGTTTTAATTCATGTGTGACTCTTGGTTTTCCAGAACTTGAGGACAAGTTATGGACTCCATTAAAACACATTATGATCAAGAATTAAACTACCAAGTAGGTTACAAGTAATTCCTATGATCATCTAAATTCATAAGATCAAGAACATGAATATTCATATCAAAGTTTCAAGACCATATGAACACATATAATCATGAAAATTGATATTTGCCATTGTAAATGGATTAGAACAAACATTACACCATCTAAAACAAGTTTAATAACACCAAAACAGTTTAGGGTAATGTTTCTAGTCCATTTCCAGCAGCAAAGGTCGAAAACCTACACTCTGTCGCTCCTACTCGCCGAGTGGATGAACCTACTCGACGAGTAGGTTGAAGATACACATGAACTCGGCGAGTCCCCCCATGGATTCGCTGAGTTCATCAGGCAAACAACAAGTTTTTCGACTTTTTTCAACTTTTTAGCACAAATAACAAACAAACAAGCCTAGGCTCTGATACCACTGATGGGTTTTGAGCATTCTAACACTTCCTAAGTGTACATGCAACCCTAATAACCTTGGATCTATGTTTGTCTAATTATCATGAAAAGTTGATTTTCATGGCTATGATCCTATCTAGCATACATGTGGAACAATTTTAACTTAAATAATAGATAGAACTACATACCTTGTTGTTGTAAATGTTCCTTGAAACCTTGTGAGCCTAGCACCCCAAGTGTGATGCCTCAAATGCTTCACACAACACCAAATGCTATGGTGTAAACTTGGAGAGAAAGTATAACACTCTAAAAATCGGCTCTAGCCCTCTTGTTTCTTGTCTAACCGATTTTGGGAGAACACATGAGCTTTATATAGTGTTGACACATCTAGGGTTACACCATGTAAACCCTAATGTGTCATGACTCTTCATTTCCATGACCCATGGGTTTGTAACTCCCATGGAGCCTCCATGGAGCATCCAATGGGTTCAACACAACTTGATTATCCATGGAGCCTCTTAGCCCACTATATAAGTTATGGATGATTTACATAATCAACCCATATATTTAATTAGTTATCTTTTGATCACTTAATTAATTCTTAAATTAATTCTTGATCAAACTAATTAAATAATATTATTAATATATTAGAACTTATAATATATTAATAACCACAAGTGTTATTTCTCTCATTTAGTCTATCCAATTACATGGTGCCATGCAACCCAAATAGACGATGCCAGGTCGGGTCAAGTGCATACCAGAAATAGTTATGGACTTAGACACCTTATCCAACATCGGCAGCTTGGATGAATCAGCAATATTTTGGACACGTGGCGCGTTTTGAGCGACGGTGACGTGGCAAAAACGTGACAATGTGAATTTTCTCGATTTTTGTGCAAAAACTTCTAAAATCCATAACTTTTGCATACGAACTCCGTTTTTGACGTTCTTTATATGCACGCGTAGGTAAAATTACGCTCTACAACTTTCCTTTAGACTTCATCGGCTAATTTTGATTTAATTTTTATATTATTATTTTTAACAGACCGGGACATGAAATCCGTTAAAAATTCGTAACTTCTTCATATGACGTCCGTTTTCGTCAGACTTTTTACCGTTGTACTACTAGTGATGAGACCTTCGATTCTATTTTAGGTTGTGTCGGCTAAAAATCACTCGATCTAATATTCGAGTTTTTAGTTGTCTACTACTAACCTGAAACTTAGAAAAATCATAACTTCGTCATACGAAGTCATATTTGGGCTTTCTTTTTATACATACTCTCGGTTAAACGAACACTAAGACTTTCGTTTAGATCACTAAGGCTAAAAAGTAGTTTATCAAAAACTCACTTTTTACGTCATTTTGTACCGTTTCGGTTTTGTCGCGAAACTTCGACAGGTCATAACTGATGGTATTTAGACATAAGAACTTTCCTATGTGCACATACAAACCCTAAAGCTTGGATCTAGGTTTCTCTCATTGAACATGCAATATATCCAAGACTTTCATGGCTAGATCTAATGTAAACTAACAACAAAATCATTTGAAAACAGATCTAGAATAATACCTTGAGTTACTTGCTTGAAACTTTCTTCTTCTTGGAGCATAGAGTCACAAATGTCACTCCTCTAATGGCTTACAAACACCAACTAGCAAGAAGATGATTTGAGAGAGGTTAGGAAGAGGGAAATCGGCTCTAGGGTTACACCAATTACAAGGGTGTCGATTTCCATAACCCCAAGGGTCTATTTATACTTGTGAGCTACTAGGGTTTCACCTTAAAACCCTAATTGGATAACATAGCCTCAAAGATATCCAATATCCCTTCTTTATAGGCCTTGGACAATTTCTAGGTGATCAACATCCCTAAAATCGTCCAACCCATATCCATAAGGATTGTCAGCTCAAAATACAACTATCACACATTTGATAGTTTATCCCCCTTTTATTCAATTAATCTCTTTAAGTCACCAAATTAATTCCTAATTAATTTATGACTTACATTAATCAAATAATATTATTATTCCTCTAATATATTATGCTTATAATACATTAATAATAATATCTCTTCTCTCTAAATCACCCTGTCCAGTTGCTATGGTGAAGGCAACCCAAAAGGACCATGCACAATCGGGTCAAGTACTTACCAAATATAGTTACAGCCTTAGACACTAATTCAACAGTCTCCCACTTGGATAAGTCTAGTAACTATAAACGCAAACACAATCCGATTAGCAAACGTAGCTCTCGAAGATGCTGTCAACTTTAATCTTATCAGTAACTCGTCCTTTAGATAAGGGATCGTACAGTCCTCTGTTTTGATATCGTGCAGACGATTGTCATACTTACTGTCCAACAACTAATTTTCTCGATCTCAGATTTATTCGACATAGAACTTAATTGAACACATCAATTCAGTCCTGAACGGGCCCGACACATAAGTCAAATCAAATCATCGAGCGACCGTGATATCGCTTTTACCCTCTTAGGATAAAAGTAACAGATAAACTTCGACTAATATGCATTTACTTATCGACTAATCAACTATTCACAACAATGTGTTTTATGACATCAATTTACTGATGCGGTTTCGCATTATCAATGTATGACCAATTAGTAAATAATAAGCCATATATCTAGGTTTTAGGACCATATGATATTATCGTCTTGCGATCACTCCAAAGTGATTCCAGCAAGCGCAAGTTTATTCCAATGCTCAAAACTTGTTGATAAGCACTCATGAACGTTGCAGAAAAATTTTGTTGTGTCTAATACCATTTAGACAATCTACACACCAATTCATGACAATCTTCATTCATACCTACTTCCAACATATGAACGATTGTGGACAGTTTGAATAATTCGATTATTCTTAATAAACTCAATTATTCTGGAAGTCAAAACATGCAAAGTGAAACAATAGCTAAACAATTAACATAAGACAGTAACTTTACTTATAAATAATACTCTTTTATTTAATCATCAAATGTCAATTAAATTTATCTATTACATGTTTCTAAAACTATCTAATCTAAACTAATATCATCCTTAAGCCCAATACTCCTAGCATGCTGCAAGTGCTTAACCCTGCTCAGTCCCTTCGTAAGCGGATCTGCTGGGTTATCTTCTGATGATATCCTCTTAACCACGAGGTGTCCTTCTTCTACTCGATGTCTAATAAAGTGATATTTTCTGTCGATATGTCGAGATCTACCACGATCCCTCGGTTCCTTGGTCAAGGCAACCGCTCCTTCATTATCACAGAAAATTTCCATGGGCTCCTTTATAGTAGGCACAACTCCAAGATCGCCAATGAAGTTCTTCAACCATATTACCTCCTTTGACGCTTCGCTCGCTGAAATGTACTCTGATTCGCACGTCGAATCAGCTACAGTTTCCTGTTTGGAACTTTTCCAAGTTACCGCTCCTCCATTAAGGGTAAAGATCCATCCCAATTGCGAACGGTAGTTGTCCCTATTCATCTGGAAACTGGCGTCACTATACCCTCGCACCTTTAAGTCATCACTCCCTCCGAGGACTAGAAACCATTCCTTGGTCCTCCGAAGGTACTTAAGGATGTTCTTGACCGCAATCCAATGCACTCTTCCAGGATTCCCTTGATATCTACTGACCATGCTCAAAGCAAATGCCACATCAGGTCGAGTACAAGTCATAGCATACATGATCGAGCCAAATGCGGAAGCGTAAGGTACTCGGATCATCTCAGCTATCTCGGCTTCGGTACTCGGACTTTGAGTCTTACTCAACTTGTTATTACTCTGTATCGGTAGTTCTCCCTTCTTCGAGTTTTCCATACTAAAACGTTTTAGTACTTTATCTAAGTAAGTATTCTGACTAAGTCCTATTAGTCTCTTACTTCTTTCTCTCACTATCCTTATTGCCAACATATAGGAAGCCTCTCCGAGGTCCTTCATAGATAAACACTTCCCGAGCCAGGACTTAACTTCCTGCAGAGTCGGGATGTCGTTTCCCATGAGCCAATGTGATCGACATACAAAACGAGAAAGCTAACTATGCTCCCACTGGCTTTAACATATACACATGATTCATCTTCGCTTCTTACAAATACAAACTCTTTGACTTTCTCATCAAAGCAAAGATTCCATCTGCGAGATGCTTGCTTAAGTCCATAAATGGACTTCTCAAGCTTGCACACTCTATTTGGATGCTTCGGATCGACAAAACCCTCTGGCTGAGCCATGTAAACATCCTCAGCCAACTTCCCATTAAGGATAGCGGTCTTGACATCCATTTTCCATATCTCATAATCATGAAATACAACAATAGCTAGCATCACCCTAATAGATTTTATCTTAGCAACTGGTGAGAAGGTCTCATCATAGTCAACTCCGGGAGTTTAAGTAAAGCCCTTCGCCACCAATCGCGCTTTATATGTGTGTACATTCCCATCCACGTCGGTCTTCTTCTTGAAGATCCATTTGCACCCAATTGTCTTACGTTCGGGCACATTGTCAACCAAATTCCAAACTTGGTTGTCATACATGGACTGAATCTCGCTGTCCATTGCCTCTTTCCATTTTGCTGACTCTGGGCCTGCCATGGCTTCCTTATAGCAATTAGGTTCATCTAGATTTATTAGTGTACCATCACTAATATACGTGTCCCCTTCAGTAGTAATATGAAAACCATAAAACTGGGGTTGAACTCTAACTCTTTCGGAACGTCTAAGAGGTAATGACTCGTCAATTGGTTCAACTGGAGTTTCCTCCTCGGGTTGAGCGCCAGTGGTAGAGGTTCCTTCATCACTTGACTCTTGAATTTATTCAAGATCGATCTGCCTCCCACTCTTTCCTTGGTTTATGAGTTCTCGTTCTCGGAAAACCCCTCTCCTTGCAACGAAGACAACATTGTCACTCGGTCTATAGAAGAGATATCCAAAGGATTTATGCAGGTAGCCGATGAAAATGCATCGCTCACTTTGAGGTTCGAAATTGTCATGAGTTTCTCGTCTTACGAAAACTTCACAACCCCAAACCTTGATATGTGCCAACGAGGGAGCTTTCCCTGTCCACATCTCGTGAGGTGTTTTGGCAACCTTCTTTGTAGGGACTCGGTTAAGGATATGGGCGGCAGCCTCTAAGGCATACCCCCAAAATGAGATAGGTAGTGAAGCATGACTCATCATAGAACGAACCATGTCGAATAAGGTTCGATTACGCCTTTCTGCCACACCATTCAACTGTAGTATCCTAGGTGGCGTCAATTGCGAAAATATTCTGCATTCCTTGAGATAGTCTTGGAATTCAAGACTTAGGTACTCTCCTCCCCGATTGGATCGAAGCATTATGATCTTCCTGCGCAATTGATTCTCCACTTCATTCTTGAACTCTTTGAACTTTTCAAATGTTTCAGACTTGTGCTTGATTAAGTAAATATACCCATATCTACTATAATCATCAATAAAAGTCACTTAGAAGCGGTTTCCATCCTTTGTGGTGGATCTAAAGGGCCCACATACATCGGTATGTATGAGATCCAATAAACCCTCACCCCTCTCACATGTGTCAGTGAAGGGTGACTTGGTCATCTTTCCAAGTAAACAAGATTCACTCGTGTCATCTTCCCTAAGGTCGAATGACTCGAACACTCCATCCTTTTGGAGTTGGGCTATGCACTTCTTGTTGACATGTCCAAGACGACAATGCCACAAAGATGCTTTATCCATACCATTGGAAGAATCCATACACAACACATCATTTCCTAGGTTGTCTACAACCATAACAATTTCATAAATTCCATTACAAGGCATTGCTTCAAAGTATAAAACACCATTTAGATAAGCATAAATAGAACCATTCATATTATTAAACGAATATCTAAAACCTTGTCTAAACAAACCATGAAATGAAATGATGTTTCTTGCCATATCTGGGGAGTAGCAACAATTATTTAAATCTAAACCTAATCCATTACTGATCGCTAAAGAATACACTCCAATCTTGGTGACAGGCGACGGTCTTCTGTTCCCCATGATTAGATTTATTCTTCCTTGCTCCACATCTCTATCTCTTCTTAGTCCCTGCAAATCAGAAAAACTGTGGTAACCACATCCTGTATCAAGAACCCAAGAAATAGTATGAGGCGAATTGTTAGATTTAATTGTGTATATACCTGCAAAAGATGGCTTGATCTTTCCATCCTTGATGGCTTGCAGATATTCCGGGCAGCTTCTCTTCCAATGCCCTATTTTGTGGCAATGATGGCACTCGGCCTCCTTCGGGTTAGGGTTGGGCTTAGCGGGATCAACCTTGGTACCACTAGAAGAGGAACCATCTTGGGACTTTCCCTTGCGGTGGCTCGTTGACGGAGCCTTCCTCTTCTTACCCCTTCCCAGCCCTATAGTCAAAACAGGAGTAGTGGTTGGTGCGAGAGTTGGTGCAACAGACTTGTCCTTTAGGTTGCTCTCAGCAGTCCTTAGGAGTCCTTGGAGTTTGCTTAGGGTGACCTCTTCCTTGTTCATGTGGTAGGTCAACCTAAATTGGTTGTAGCATGAAGGCAAGGAGTGAAGAACAATGTCGATGGCCAAATCCTCCCCAAAGTTAACATTTAACTTGCGAAGACGATCAACATATCTTTGCATCTTTTGCAAGTGCATGGTTAATGATTCTCCACTTCCCATCTTGGCGGTGATCATGTTGGTGATGATCTCGTAGCGCTCTTGCCTCGCGCTTTGGTGATACCTCTCCATCATGTCTTGCTGCATTTCATAGGGATACAGGCCCTCGTAGCACTTTTGGAATTCTTGGTTCATAGTGGCTGTCATGATGCAATGGACTTTCGTTGCATCACATTCGTGTGTCTCAAAGACAGCCATCTCTTCGGGAGTAGCGATTTCCAGGTTGACTTTCTCGAGCTTTTCGTTAAGGACATACTCTTTGTCCTCGTAGCATGCAATGGTGCGAATGTATCTTATCCATTCGCTAAAATTTGTACCATCGAAGGTCAACTTTTGGCAAAGACTCATTAACGTGAATGAGTTAGCAACATCGTTGTTTGCATTCGACATCTACAAATAGAAAGGACAAAGTATGATTAGAATTGAATCCCTAATTAAACACCCAAAATGAAAAATTAGGGCTAGGACCCAACAACGTTATCTACATATTAGAAAAGGGATGCCATAATCCAACATGCAAATAATTTGGAGGTAAGTGAATGACAATTCACTAATTCTTCACCTTGAAAACATAACTTTAAGTTTAAACGCATTGAGAATTCCTAGATTTTCTTTGAGATTCATTGAACCTTTCAATGGCATGTTTAAATCTCGATATGCCCCTCTCGTTTGTGACTTGGATGCCGAGGATCACAAAGTGGGTGTGAATTACCATGCAAATATACATGGTGCCCTCATTGTTACAATCATCTATTCGATGTGCTGGTAAACCACACACGCTCCATCGAACTATGATAAACAATGAATCACCCTTTGTCACCTTTGTTTAGAACCAATTAGTGTGCCGGTAAACCACACATGCTCCACTAACTTCTTAGCAAGGGTGCAAAGTGCAATTTCATGGGATTGCATCAATTAACTTTTGCCTGAAGTAACTAGGGTTGGGAATTTAAAAAAGTTTAGTTACTTTATATATTCATTATACTTATTAATGAGGAGAGAGAGTTACCCTATCCTACCCGTTCGGCTAACGACCCTCCACCGGTCAAGCAAGCGGTGGGTGTGAGTGTACACCCATTAAGCGCCATTTTATAGGCAGCAACCTTATACCCACCTTATAGACCGGCTTCGTGAATGAGGCCTACTAACGATAAGACTAGCATTTTAAGTTTACTTATATGTGTGTATATATATATATATATGTATATATATATATATATATATATATATATATATATATATATATATATATATATATATATAGGAATAAGTTCTATGGAAAATAAATAACTAGGGCAACATCTACCGGAACCAATAATCAAATGAAACGTGTCCATTTCTTTCCTCACAAGTAATGTATTGTGGAAGTTATTGTGAAAGTGATGTGTTGTCATGTTTTCATTGGTTCAAATATGTGTTGCCCTAATCATTCATTTTCCATATAACTCTTCCCTATATATATATATATATATATATATATATATATATATATATATATATATATATATATATATATATATATATATATATATTAAGCCTTTAATAATATAATAGTATAGGGTTGAACTTTAAACTTGTAAAACTCTAGGGGTTGAAATTTACATTCTTCTAAATTAAACTATTAATCACAAAATTCAAATTTCAAAACTTCGGGATAGAAATTGAACTTTTCGAAACAATAGGGATCAAATAACAAATAATTCAAATTAAGCAATTAATTTCATAATTATCTATATTTGACCTAATCCAATTTTAGTCATTAGATAATTACCAAATAATCTTAAATAGTCTATATTTATCACATAAATAATCAATATTTAAAAGATTTGAAATTATCTATATTTATGTCAAGGATAATCATTAAATTATGTTAAAATTCGGATTTTTACATAATAAAACGATTTAGGTATCAATCCAAGACAAAACAGCAATAAAACCCCGAATTATCCTCTGTCTGACGCTCGGACTCGCCGAGTCAAGCTTTGGACTCACCGAGTAGGGCCAACTCGCCGAGTCCAAACACTGACTCGCCGAGTTGGGTCGGATAGAGGTGAACAAAAACGATTTCCAGCAAGCAAAATAGTTAAGCATCACATTCAATTGAAACCAATCATAGCTCTGATACCACTGATGGGTTTTAGACATAAGAACTTTCCTATGTGCACATACAAACCCTTAAGCTTGGATCTAGGTTTCTCTAATTGACCATGCCATATATCCAAGACTTTCATGGCTAGATCTAATGTAAACTAACAACAAAATCATATGAAAACAGATCTAGAATAATGCCTTGAGTTACTTTCTTGGAACTTTCTTCTTCTTGGAGCTTAGAGTCACAAATGTCATTCCTCTAATGGCTTACAAACACCAACTAGCAAGAAGATGATTTGAGAGAGGTTAGGAAGAGGGAAATCGGCTCTAGGGTTACTCCAATTAACAAGGGTGTCGATTTCCACAACCCCAAGGGTCTATTTATACTTGTGAGCTACTAGGGTTTCACCTTAAAACCCTAATTGGATAACTTAGCCTCAAAGAAATCCAATATCCCTTCTTTATAGGCCTTGGACGATTTCTAGGTGATCCACATCCTTAAAATCGTCCAACCCATATCCATAAGGATTATCAGCTCAAAATACAACTATCACACATTTGACAGTTTATTCCCCTTTTATTCAATTAATCTCTTTAAGTCACCAAATTAATTCCTAATTAATTTATGACTTACATTAATCAAATAATATTATTATTCCTCTAATATATTATTCTTATAATATATTAATAATAATATCTCTTCTCTCTAAATCACCCTGTCAAGTTGCTATGGTGAAGGCAACCCAAAAGGACCATGCACAATCGGGTCAAGTACTTACCAAATATAGTTACAACCTTAGACACTAATCCAACAATAACTTCTTCGTTATAACTCGGATTGAGGCATTCTTTATATATCCGTAATCCTTGTCACGACCACTACAACTTTCTTAATAGATATCGGCATTGTCTAGTATTTATTCTTGATGCTCATTTTTATTCTTAATTAATTAACTCCTAGTAATTAAGCATAAAACACATAATATTCACATAATTCCTTTGCATTTCTTCAAAATGAGTTACAAAGGTTAACCTAGACTATCACCTCAATATAAATGCCTCGGCTAGAAACACGAGTGTTACATAAGACCTGCAATCAATGGAAAATTTTAGGTACCCAAGGCTTTTTGGGTCCTTGGTGATTAGAGTTAAAACATTATGAAAAGAAGATCCTAACACATAATTACGAACTTTTGATTTCAAACTATCAATTAAGTCCACTTTGTTAGACATGGGTATTGAAATGAAATCATTTGTTGGTTTAGGATCAACACTAACTTTCACCTTTTTCTCCTCAGTTTGTTTGTCATCAATCTTAGCTTTAGAAATAACTTTCCATTATTGAACTGAAGGATTTGACTCATTTGAAGAAAATCTTCATTTTGACAAAGCATTCAAGTAGTTCTCATAAGCATACTTGATTTCTTCTTGTGAGAATCTTCCATTTTAAAAGGACTTTCCTTTACCCTCCAGCCAATGATTGGTATTTTTCATATCGGTTTTCCCTTTGACAAACAAACCTTTAGATGTTTGTTTTGAAGGTAGATTGGGAAAATTCGGGTGTTTGGGTTTGAATGCCGCTTTTCTCTTTACATTTTCATTTAACTTTTCAAAATATGGTTTTGAAAGCACTGGCTTTGCTTGTGGTTGAAAACGTTTTTGAAAACGTTTTTGATAATCAACATTTGATTGAAGAAAAACTTGTGGTGAATTCGAAAATCATTTTTGACTTGAAATTGGAGTATAATTCCTTTGTTTAGTCTTTTCTTTTTCAGACGTCTTTGGTGATAAAACATGTTTCTTTTTGGACTCAAAATTTTGCCAATAAACTTTCTTTCGAGCTTTAGTCATCGAAATCACATTTTCTTTTGAAATCCTTCCAACTTGTCATTTGTTTGTTGTTCAAGCTTTGGTTTTTCAGATTTAACCTCCCAATTTCTTTGTGGTATTTGTCTTTGGAAAGTAGACATGTTCTTGTTGAGGTTTTTTTCGACTGTTCTTTGGTTTGAGAAAAATTCTTCTTTCGAAACTCTCTTGTTATCTTCCACAACAATTTTTTTGATTTCAGCTTTTACTTTATCACCATTCCTGAAGTAACAAACAACTTATTTGGAAAGATAACTTCATATGTGCATTTGAAGTTGGGATAAATGATAGACTTTGATTTGAGATAATGAGACTCTTTTTCTTTCATTACTTTGTCGAACTTTTTAGTTTCCTCATAAACATGGTCTACTAAAACCTTGGGTATACTCGTTTCGATGGAAGCAACATCTTTCTCATCATCACTATTTGTTAGACAATCTTCGACAGTCACATGGTCAAGATCATAACTTTCGAAGTTGAGGGTTGATCAGTGTGAGCTTTAACTGAAGAATCATTACAGATTTCTTTACCCTTAACCATAGAAGTGACATTAATGACAAATAACTTTGAACAATCAACAACTTCCTCTGCCTCAATTTCACTGATATTATCATAATCATCTTCAATATCAGCAAAATTGTTTTGAGATTCAGATGTCAAATTCTCAGTTCTTTTTAGAATTTTTATTTGTTCGTTTTTGGTCAAGGTCTCATTCACAATATTAACAAGATCATTTGCATTTAAACAATCATCAATCTTAACTATTCCATATGCATATATGTCATTTGGGACCTTATCAAACTCAGATATTTTTCTTTTCACAATCATAGGATGTCAAATCAATTTTCTCCCTTTTGAAAGCTAAAAAGGGTAAAAGTTTCCTATGCTGTTCTTTGCTAATGTCTGACGAATGATGCAATGCAATCAATTTCCCATGCAAACGCTTAGCCGAATTACAGTATATATTTCTTTCTTTAAGTAAAATACTATTATCAGTTCAAAGACTGTCTCTATCACACATGACATTTGTTAAATGTAAATCCAAATGATCTATTTTATGGACTCCAAACACCTTTGAGTATCTAGCAATAATTTCTTATTCTTTCAGCATCACTACTAGCAGAAATAAGCAGATCATTAGCATATGTAATAGCTTCATCAAATTCAGATAAAATCAAATTATAGCCATTCTTAGGAATACTAAAGGATTCGAAAAGATAACGTACCTGCGAAGTCATAGGAGAGTTATGTGCGGTGGTCGACTGGTCAAAACAAAGTATCTCCCTGTAACATTCTCCTCATCCTCTTCTTCAAACCTTGCGAACATCGCTCCATGAATCGGGTTTTGCATATCCTCATCATCTGATCTTGAAGAGCAGATTTGATATGTCCCTTCCTCCTCATCCATTCCCATCGCAACCAAAGACATTCCATTAGTTTCTGCTCTCACCTTTTCAAGCCATTCTACATAGTAGGCTTTATCCTTGATTCTACTCTTCTTCTCATCTCTCTTCTTGAGCATGTGGTCACTAGCCATGTGGTTCGCACCAGTGCAATAATGGCAGTCGAACCCTGAATCTTCCTTGAGCTTCTTTTCTATCTTCGCTTCCTCAGTCTTCATTTCCTTTTTCTCAATTCTCTTCTCATCATTCACAATCTTTCCAGAAGATTTCCTTTCATCTCAATTGTTCTTGACTTCGAATTAAATGGCTTTTTGAAGAATCTCTTCACCCAATTATTCGAATAGAAAGCCACTGCTTCATCTTCAAAATTGTTGATCAAACCTTCATCATCTGATCCCTCATTTGTAGTTGCTTATTTCTCAACTTCTTTACTCGCCACCTTCGACATCAGTGCCAAAGGACCACCTAAATTGTTCCTCATTTCCTCAACAATCTCATTTACTTCATTTTCATGTGCCTTCAACACATTGTATAGATCACTTAGAGACAAGTAGTCGAGACTTTGTTGAGTTTTTATCATCAAGCTGACATTGCGCCATTCCTTATGAAGTCCCATAATGAAAGTTAGGTTGAACTCCATTGTTGACCTTATGAATCCATATCTGTTGCACTTGTAGATTAGTTCATTCAGACGATTGTAATAGAGTCCAATTGATTCACCTTCTTTCTACTTGAATTCTCCTAATTCAAGCAGACATTGCTTAAAAGAGCTTATCTTAGTCTTCTCACTCCCTTGGTACTTTTCCTTCAATGTGTCCCAATTTTCTTTTGATGTCTTACAACTACGCACATAGTTGAAAACAACTGGAGGGAGAGCACCATGGAGTTCACGCATACATCTCTTCTAGTTTTTATTTAGTTTCTTAGCTTGTTGAGCAACATCTTAATTGGCAGCAGTAGTTCCAACATTTTGTGACACAGTCGGAGAACAGACATCACCAATGATACATTTCTAGAGATCTTCTTCGATTCCATTTAGATAGTCTTCCATACAATCAGCCCATTAATCATAGTATTCTGGAATCAACATGGGAATTTTTGTTGATGAACCGAGAAGATGAGAATAAATGGTCATGGTGTTCATATTGAAATTAGCCATTGTTGTACAGACGAAGTTAGTGAAAAGCTTCAGAAATTGAGATTTGATGAACAAAACTTCGAGAAAATAGACAAAAATCACTCGATTAAACATACCGAAAGTAGAATTGAATCAATATACAAGATCTATATTGATTTTCGAATTCAAGAGTGCAGAATATTCTAAATCTAGAACTAGACTCAAAAACTTGATAAAACTTGATAAAATCAGATCGCAACTGTATGAATCTTGCTCTGATACCAAATGTAGTTGTAATTAATCGAGTTTATGAAACGAAATTAGAGTATAGAAAGAATTATGAACACACAATGTAAATATGATCCGGTTGGCTCGATTATGCTTTTGGAAGATACAGAGAAATATAGAGTACAAGTCAAAGACTCAAAGTTATTACTCTAACTCTAGTACCAATCCCATATTTATAAGGATGACAAAAGCATACAAAAAACACATAAGGGTCTGAACAATACAGCTTCGACACTAACTATGCCCTTATGCAAAAACAAAAAAACAGTCTTCGATACTAAGTCATGACCAGGAATGCTTGGACACTTCATAACCAATTTCGACCCCTAAATCTTCCACGCAAGTATCACAAAGATAGCTAGCATCCTACACAATATAGTGAGAATACTCACCTGACTTGTGATATCAGCTAAACCGTATCTCAATGCCCCGCAACAGATGCTACAGCACTCCTATCAAAACATACAAGGTCCAATCTTAGTCTACACCCTGAATCTAGTAATCTGACCAAAATTCAAACCAAGTCAACAATTCAGTAATCAAAGCTCAACCCTCAAAGACAACATCCCAAAAATTACCTCAGCAAATCGCCATGTTGTGGCGTTCCATTGGCCATGTCGTGGCAGCACAAAGATAAAACGGTCGACTAGCCTCCCAGTCGCCACGGTGTGGTAACTTAGTCTTAACAACTTACTTGATTAAGCTATTTTCTTTGATACACCCCAAGGTCCTAATGGATAAAGTTTTCAACTTTATCCCTTAAGTCATCCAAATAAGCCAAAACTTCTACCCTAAGTCCTTAATGACATCTTAAGACATGAGTTAATCTATTAAGCACCAAATCAAGCAAGTCATCCAACCAAACTTTCTAGAAGACTTTCATACCCAAAATCAAGGTTGTAGAACTTGTTACTCGGTATCTGTTTGGCCGACTGTCGAATAACGCGTACTCTGGAGTAATCGGGGAGTACTCGGATTTGGTAATTCATGTAGAAATATTTTTTAGGAACTTATATATCAAAATCATAAGTTAAATTCATAAGTTGATTGAAATATATAGAAAAATTAGATACATGTTAATACAAAAAACTAAAAAGACACACAATGGTCTCACTTCGTTAATAATTACTGAAAATTTAAGATATATATATATATATATATATATATATATATATATATATATATATATATATAATCACATGTGTGTGTGTGTTAAATAATAAATCATTAAGTATATTATACATATTAATCGTCGAGTTGGCCAAGTTTTACAACATTACTTACTTTAGTAAAGGGCAGATCGGGGGTACTCAGATTTTGTAACTCGCATCGGTAAGGGGCCGAGTAGGGACTACTCATTTGATTAATCGGCCAACTCGGTGAGTTTTACAACACTACCCAAAATACACCATAAAAACATATTATTTATGGACATGCATGTCCAATGCATGTCTCACCCAAAATAGGTCAAGACCAAGAAAGAAAAATGGCTTAAACTTGTGCATGGGTCCACATACACCAAGGAACACTCAATGTGGAACATATAACTTCAAATGGACTTCAAGGATCCATAAAGTTTCCAACTTTATAGAATACATTCCTTCAAACTCCCACAACATGAAGAAAAGGGACAAGAACCCTATATCCAGAAACACAAAATAGAAAGTACGGATGAGCATTAGAAGTGACGAAACCAGAATTGGTAATATGATCCAGTTACTGGTTCTCTATTTTTATAAAAACCAGTCCCGGTTCAAAAAATCGAAACTGATTTGACATTTTTCCCGATTTTTAAAATGCGCACAACTCACTCATATGAAGTCGGAATTGCTTGATTTTTTCCAACATGTAATTTGGAGTTTGTAATTCATTTTTGACTGTACAAACATATATTTTGGTTAGATATTAAATCAGACAGATGCCCTGAAAGAAAGAGTATCGATGCTATGTTTTTTACAAGTCAACATTTTTTTGTTTTTTTTAATATGTCTCGTTTTTTTAAATGCATAACTCATTCATATGATGTCGGAATTACTAAAAATTTTTCCGACATGTAATTTGGTTTTTGTACTTCATTTTAGACTATCCAAACACATATTTTGGTTAGATATTGAATCAGCTATAGACCCCCAAAAGACAGCATATCAATGTTGCGTATTTTCTGTTTCGGCATTTTGTTTTTATTTTTTGGAATCTGTCCCGCTTTTAAAATGCGCATAACTCACTCAAATGAAGTTGAAATTACTTGACTATTTTTTCATCATGTAACATAGTGTTTGTACTTCAATTTAGATGTAAAAAGCATTAATTTGGTTAAATATTGAATCATATACAGGTTCCGGAAGATAACATATTATCTACAACATTTTAGCCGGTTCTAGTTTGAAAATAACCAAAAATCGGGACCGGAACAGGAACCTGCGCTAGAACTGACTGTAACAACGTAAATTTTCAAACCAAATTTTTCAAATTTTAAAACACATTTTTCTCAATTCAAACATCTCAAAAAGTGTTGTAGTATCAAATCATCCAACACATATCCCAAAAACTAAACATATAACAAATCCAGGATCCTCTCAAAACATGAATCAAATCTCTAGCGTTTGTACAATCAAGTCGACGCCTTCCCGTGATCTTGAGAAGTACCTAAAACACGTAACACATAATGCGGTAAGCACAAAGCTTAGTGAGTTCCCCAAAATACCACACATGTCTCATTAGCCTCTCATGGATATACTCAGATAAGACCCTCCAGTCAATGTGTCTCAGTGGAACCCTCTGGTCCCACAACTCAGTTAGACCCTCCGGTCCCTCAACTCGGCAACTCAATATAATACACAACATATATATATCAATAAGACAACCAGTAGGATTTAACAATACACAGTATATGCACATAAGACCCTCCGGACACACATAGAATACCACTCAAGGTAAGTATAGTGAGAAGACTCACCTCATAGAACAAAGATAATCTTGAACTCGAATCACCGGTCTAGCTTCCGCCTAACACAACGATAATAATCCTTAATTAATAAGGCTCTCACTGAAGCCAAACTAACCCTTCTACAAACTCACAGAAGGGAAAAAGACCATTTTACCCCCTTTATGGCCTTATAGTCTGCAAATTGACCAGACCCTAAAAGTCAACTGAAATTCAACAGCAAGGAGTACGCTGTACGTACCAACTCTCTACGTTGGGCATACTCGGCTACCATGCAGGCATCGGGGATGCTCGACCCCTACGTTGTGGTACTGGGATTACACCCAACGTACTTCCCAGTTTCATTCTCCTCACATTTTTTGTCTTAATTAGTTAAGACATTTACTCATATCACAAATCTGGACTCCCTAATATCTCTTAAACCATAAATCCAGTGACTTTAAGCCTTTGGATGGCTGATTATCTCACAAACACTCAAAATATCCATCCTCTTTCCTCATGGACCTCATATCTCATGCATGGCTTACTCCTGACGTCCAAGATTGGATTTTTATGACTCTACTCAATAAAATACACTAAAAAGGGGTAGATCAAGGTCTCTAGAGCTTATTATCTCATAAAGTCTCCATATCTTGAGACAAAACCCTAAAATACTCCATATAAATGCCCAAATGAAAAGATTGAGAAAGCTTGAAGCTTTATACCTCTAAGTGAAGTTTTCCACACAGCTAAGCTCAAATCCAAAAGCCTGGACGCTCACTCCTTCTTCTCGAAAGCTTCTTCTCCACTTCAAGAACACAAGAATTTACTCACAACCTCTCAAATGCACCCACAAGCTATAAGAACGAAGATTTAGGGTTAGGAGGGTTTGGTTTCTAGGAATGGTGGCCAACAATGAGGCCATTATATACTTTATATAGGGTCACACTCCAAATTAGGGTTTCCACTCTGGGCCTAGTACGCCCAGCGTACTAGGTGGCGGCTGCGTTAAGTGCACGCATATGAGTACGCTAAGCGTACACTCTAGTACGCCCCGCGTACTAATTTACCACATTTTCTCTACAAAGGGCCAAATGGAGAAATTCTCAATAGATCAAGGTTTACGAGCTATACCTGGACTTGGGATGTTACAATTCTCCCCCACTAGAATTAGACTTCGCTCTCGAATTCATGCTCCGTAAATAACTCTGCATGCTACTCCCGCATCTCCAAATCCAGCTCCCAAGTCGACTCGGACCCCTTCTGATGCTGCCACTGGACCTGAACCAGGGGCACTTCCTTATTTCTCAGAACCTTCACCTTCTAATCCAAAATCGCAATCGGTCTCTCAATATAATTAAGGCTCGCATCCACCTGAATGTACTCTAATGGAACCACTGACGTCTCGTCGGCTACATACTTCCTCAATTGGAACACGTGGAAGGTGTTATGAATCTGACTCAACTCTGCACGTAGCTCCAACCGGTAGGCTACTCTGCCTACCCTGGTGGTCACTCTAAAAGGACCAATGTATCGGGGCCTCGTCTTGCCCCGTTTCCTGAATCGGATCATCCCTTTCCACGGAGATACCTTCAGGAGGACAAAATCTCCGACCTGAAATTCTAGCTCGGATCGTCACCTGTCTGCATAACTTTTCTAGCGACTCTGGGCCGTTAGTAATCTTTGTCTAACCTGCGGAATCTGCTCAGTCGTCTTTAGCACTATCTCAGTGCCACCCTTCACTCTTTTCCCCACCTCTCCCCAACAAAAAGGAGTCTAACACCTCCTCCCACATAAAAGCTCAAAGGGAGGCATACCAATACTCGAATAGTGGCTGTTGTTGTTGGAAAACTCAGCCAGGGGTAAGTATGTGTACCAACTTCCTCCAAATTCCATGACACAGGCACGCAGCATGTCCTAAATCGTCTGAATCGTCCACTCGCTCTGCGCGTCCGTCTGCGGGTGGTATGCAGTACTAAAATGCAGGCGCGTACCCAACTCCTCATGAAATTTCTTCCAGAATCTGGAAGTAAAGCGCACGTCTCGATCTGACACTATCGAGATCGGCACCCCATGCCGAGATACCACCTCTCTCACATATATCTCGGCCAATCACTCTGCAGAAGAGCTCTCACTAATAGCAATGAAGTGAGCACTCTTCGTCAGTCGGTCCACAATTACCCAAATCGCATCAACTCCACGCGTAGTCATTGGTAACTTGGTGATAAAGTCCATAGAGATATGTTCCCACTTCCACTGGGGAATCTCCAGAGGCTGCAATGGACCATGTGGGCGCTGGTGCTCTGCCTTGACTCGACAGCAAGTCAAGCACCTCTCAACTACCCAAGCGACATCTCGCTTCATATAGGGCCACCAGTAATCTCTCTTCAGGTCCGAATACATCTTAGTAGCCCTGAGATGGATCGAGAATCTCGATCTATGCGCCTCCTCCATCAGTACACGCCGAGCTCCGCCCGTAAAGGGTACCCAAATCCACCCTCGGAAAGTCATAAGCCCACGACTGTCCGACACAAACTCGGAAACCTGCCTAAACACACGCTCTCTCTTGCGGTTCTTCGGTTTCACAGCCTCCACCTGAGCCTCTCGGATGGTATCTAAGACGGGAGTCATCACCGTCATCCTCATACATACTTCCCGGATCGAAGTGCTCTCGGCTCTGCGGCTTAAGGCGTCGGCTACCATATTAGCCTTGCTTGGGTGATATAAGATCTCGCAGTCGTAGTCCTTCACAACATCCAGCCATCTCCTCTGCTGCATGTTCAAGTTGGGCTGATCCATCAAGTACTTTAGACTCTTATGATCCGTGTATATTGTATACAGGACTCCGTATAAATAGTGGCACCAAATATTGAGGGCGAACACCACCGCCCCCAGCTCCAGATCATGGTTGAGATATCTCGTCTCATGAGGATTCAACTGCCTCGATGTGCATGCTATCATGTGCCCTCTTTGCATCAGCACCGCACCCAACCCGGATATAAATGCATCACAGAAAACCACAAAGTCTTCCACTCCCTCAGGAAGGGCTAACATCGGGGCTTAGCACAATCTTTGGCGGAGAGTCTCAAATGAGGTATGCTGCTCGGGACCCCAAGTAAAAGTAACGCCCTTCCGGGTCAACCTAGTGAGGGGGACGGAAATCTTGGAGAAATCTCTGATAAACCTCAAATAATAGCCAGCCAATCCTAGAAAACTCCTGATCTCGGATGTGGATCTCGGCACCTTTCATCGCATAACTGCCTCAATATTGTCCGGGTCGACCAATATCCCATTCTGATTAACGAGATGCCCAAGAAACTGGACCTCTCATAACCAGAAATCACACTTGGAGAATTTGGAAAATAGCCTCTCCGATGTCAAAACTCCCAAAATATCTCTAAGATGCTCCTCGTGTTGTTCCCTGGACCTCGAGTACACAAGAATATCGTCTATGAACACGATCACCGATCGGTCCAATATGGGTCTTCACACCTGGTTCATGAGGTCCATGAACGTCGGTGGTGCGTTGGTGATGCCCGAAGGGCATCACCACAAACTCATAGTGCCTATAACGAGTCCTAAAGGTTGTCTGTAGCACCTAGTTCTTGGTATGTATTCTGTTATTAAATCTTCATTTATTTTTTCATTTTTAGCCTTGGACTCAGCGAGTCAAAGGACTGACTCGCCGAGTAGAAAAGGGATGAGGTGCGGGATTTAAGTTACGGACTCGACGAGTAGCCGTTGTTTGGACAAAAACCCTAATCCAGGGGTTTGCACCCTATTTAAACAACCTTATGCAACCTCTTTTCCCCCTTTATGCTCCCAAACACTCCTCATAGCAAACCCCAGCCGTTTTTGAGAGGATCTAAGGCCTTTTGAGTTATTCTTGTGAGTTTTGATCTCAAGGAAGAAGGAAGAGCTTAAAAGGATCAAGAGGGGACTGGAGGATTCGAGTTTGGTTCATCATTTACAGTCTTTGGAAGGTATAAAGTCTGAACCTTGCTCATTCTTTTGTAAGATCCCTCTTTGGGGTGATTTAGGGATTTTATAAGCCATTTTTGGTGGCCAATCATGTTTGCAAACATGGTTGGGGGTTTGGGCTTCTGTATCATGTCATTTTATGAGCCACAACTCAGATCTGGGTTGCTTTTTGCACCATGGAAGGCCCCATGCAACAAAAGAACCATTTTAGAGCCTTTTAAGATCTAATGTCCCATGCATGCACGTAAATTTTATAACTTTACGTGCTAGATCGAGTTTAGGGGCTGGATCTATCATTTGGTTAAGTGTTGTACATCAGAAATCGAAGTTCTTAGTGAGGAATGTGATAGAATCGGCGAGTTCGTTTCCTGGACTCGGCGAGTCCAAGGGTTTTGGTCCCATATCAGTGAGGGTCATAAGGACCATTCGAGTGTGGAAAGGGCTTTAGGAGTCCCGGGGAGTGACCCAACGTCCTGGACTAAGAAAAGTGTTCTGGGAATTCATGGTACTCGTCGAGTGCATGAACGGACTCGGCGAGTCCAAGACAATCTTCATTGAACTCGGTGAGTTGTTCATCAAGTCGGCGAGTCGAGGACAGAACGTGTTCATAGGATGAAGAGTAACTCAACGAGTTGTTCATACAACTCGGCGAGTCAAGTCAGGACATGAGTATCAGTAGATGATGAACTCGACGAGTTGTTCATACAACTCGGCGAGTCGGATGAGGATTCAGTCGGTGTTCATTTAGAAGGAAAATTTGTCGAGTCATCGCCTAACTCGACAAGTACAGACGTGTATGAGGTCTGATGGAAGGATAAGGACTCGGCGAGTTGACGAGTCAACTCGGCGAGTCAGGTCAATTGGAAGTTGACTTTGACTTTGACTTGGTCAAGGGTTAAATTGGTCATTTTACCCTAAGGGTAGATGTCAGTTTCTGACTAAGTGTTTTGTGGGAATTTTAGCCGGAGAATTTCCGGAGTAGCAGTGGCAGCAGTCAGAGGATTCCCGCACAATTCAACAGCTACGAGGTGAGTTACCTTCCAGTAGGGGTGGGTATAAGGCCACAAGGCCGGCCCACCATTGAAGAGTATTTAGAAGATAATTGTCTTTGTGATAATTTATCTTGGTCTGGTATGCGTTTGGTTATGAGTTATATTTGTATGATATGTTGCATGATAGGGGTAGTTTCCCTAATAGTGGTCCGTAGGACCAAGGGGTAGGTCAGTACCTGGATATGTTAGAATGTGTGCTTAGATCTTGCTATTGTATGCTAGTGGTAGGGGTGGAATAGTCCTTAGTTACCGGTTGAAAGATTCCGATGACGATTACCGGTTGAAAGATACCAATGACGATTACCGGTTGAAAGATACCGATAATGATTACTGGTTGAAAGATACCGATGGTATTTTATGGTATGTGGTATGATGGAGGAACTCACTAAGCTTTGTGCTTACGGTTTCAGTTTTTGGTTTCAGTTACCTCTTCATCCAAGGGAAAGGAGCCGGCGGCGTAGCATGGCATCACACACAGTCACATATGATTTCCACACGGTGTTTTCTGGGATTGTACTCTAATAAAACATTAGTTCATGGTTGTGGGTTTCAAATATGATACTTGGTTTTGAGATGACGTGTTTATACTGATGGGTTTTGAGCATTCTAACACTTCCTAAGTGTACATGCAACCCTAATAACCTTGGATCTATGTTTGTCTAATTATCATGCAAAGTTGAATTCCAAGGTTATATTCCTATCTAGCATACATGGGGAACAATTTTAACTTGAATCATAGATAGAATAACTTACCTTGTTGTTGCTTGTGTTCCTTGAAACCTTGTGAGCCTAGCACCCCAAGTGTGATGCCTCAAATGTTTCACACAACACCAAATGCTCTTGGAAAGACTCTTGAGATAACACACACTTCTCAAAATCGGCCAAGCCCTCTAGTTTCTTAGTGTTCAACTTGTGTATCCAATTTTGTGGAGAATGGGATCCTTATATAGTGTTGACACATCTAGGGTTACACCATGTAAACCCTAATGTGTCATGACTCTTCATTTCCATGACCCATGGGTTTGTAACTCCCATGGAGCATCCATGGAGTATCCTATGGGTAGAACCCAACTTGATAATCCATGGAGCCTCTTAGCCCACTATACAAGATATGAACCCATATATTTAATTAGTTATCCTTTGATCACTTAATTAATTCTAAATTAATTCTTTGATCAACTAATCAAATAATATTATTAATATATTAGAACTTATAATATATTAATAATCTCCAAGTGTTATTTCTCTCATTTAGTCTATCCAATTGCATGGTGCCATGCAACCCAAATGGACCATGCCGGGTCGGGTCAAGTACAAGCCCGAAATAGTTATGGACTTAGACACCTTATCCAACAGTCTCCCACTTGGATAAGTCTAATAACTATATCTCTAGTACTTCAGGAACCGACCGGCAATCGTAGCTCTTTCAAGGTTTCTCGGAACTGAGAAGATGATAGTACGCCATTTAAGATAAGTGATCATATAATCCTCCGTTCTAGATATCAGCCGGACAAATACATGGAACATTGTCTTACTTCTTGTCCAGCATTTGTTTCTCGATTTCCGATTTGTTTGACATAGAACTTAATTGAACACATCAACTTAGTTCTGACCGGGCCCGGTACATGGGTCAAAACAAAATCATCGAGGGGCCCAGATATCAGCTTCTAATCCAAGAAGGAACAGATAAACTTCGACTCATATGTTTGTTCTACCACTCATTGAATTACACACAAAAGTACGTTTTATAACATCGAGTTACCAATGCGATTTCGTACAGTCAATGCATAACCAACTTGTAAGTAACAAATCATATCTCTAGGTTTGAAGACTTATATGATATTACCGTCTCACGATCACTCGAGATAGAATTCCATGAAGTGATTCCAGTGAGCGTGGGTTGAGTCCAATGCTCGGAACTTATGAGCACTCATGATTGTTGTAGCCTTGTCCAAGACCTCTACAACCAAACATGACAGTCTTGATTCATATCTACTTCCAACATATGACCGACTGTGGAGGTTTGAATAATATGTTATACCAAACAGAATTATTCTGGAAGTCAAAACATGCAAAAGAAATATAGTAAACGATTGACAAGAGATAGCAACATTTTACTCATAAATAAAACACCTTTTATTCATCATCAAATGTCAATTACACTTTACAAATTTCCGGGTTATCTAACTACTAAAACTTATATCATCCTTCAGCCCTATGCTCCGAGCATGCTGAAGATGCTTAACCCTACTCAGTCCCTTCGTGAGGGGATCTGCTGGGTTCTCATCCGATGATACCCTCTTTGCCACGAGGAGTCCTTCTTCGATCCGATGTCTGATGAAATGGTATTTTCTGTCGATGTGTCTGGATCTCCCATGATCCCTTGGTTCCTTAGCTAAGGCAACAGCACTTTCACTATCACAGAAAATTTCCATTGGCTCTTTAATAGCTGGTACAACTCCAAGGTCTCCAATGAAGTTCTTCAGCCATATCGCTTCCTTTGCTGCTTCGCTAGCTGCAATATACTCTGATTCACAAGTAGAGTCTGCCACTGTCTCTTGCTTGGAACTCTTCCAAGAAATTGCTCCTCCGTTTAGGGTAAAGACCCAGCCCGACTGAGAGCAGAAATTATCCCTATCAGTCTGGAAGCTAGCATCACTATACCCTACAACTCTCAAGTCATCACTCCCACCGAGGGTAAGAACCCAGTCCTTAGTCCTCCGTAGGTACTTGAGGATATTCTTTACCGCAGTCCAGTGTGCCTTGCCAGGGTTCGCCTGATACCTGCTAACCATGCTCAAGGCAAAAGCTACATCGGGTCGAGTACACGTCATAGCATACATGATCGATCCTACAGCCGAAGCGTAAGGTGTTCGACTCATTTCTGCTATCTCAGCCTCAGTGCTAGGGCTTTGTGTCTTACTCAATCTGGTGTTACTATGGATGGGTAACTCTCCTTTCTTGGAATCCTGCATGCTGAATCGCTTCAGCACTTTATCCAAGTAGGTACTCTGACTAAGTCCAATTAGTCTTTTACTCCGATCTCTCAAGATTCTTATCCCTAGAATATAGGCAGCTTCACCAAGGTCCTTCATAGCGAAACACTTCCCAAGCCAGGACTTTACTTCCTGCAGGGTTGGAATGTCGTTTCCTATGAGTAGTATGTCATCCACATACAATACCAAAAAGCTAACTATACTCCCACTAGCCTTGACATACACACAAGATTCATCTTCACTCCTAGAAAAGCCAAATTCCTTGACCTTTTCATCAAAGCAAAGATTCCATCTGCGAGGTGCTTGCTTCAATCCATAAATGGATTTCTCAAGCTTACACACTCTATTAGGGTACTCGTTGCTGACAAAACCCTCTGGCTGACTCATGTAAACATCTTCAGCCAACTTTCCATTAAGGAAAGCGGTTTTGACATCCATCTGCCATATTTCATAATCATGAAATGCAGCTATGGCTAACAGAACCCGAATAGACTTAATCTTGGCTACCGGAGAAAAGGTCTCATCATAGTCCACTCCAGGAATTTGAGAGAAGCCCTTTGCAACCAGTCTAGCCTTATAAGTGTGCACTTTACCATCCATGTCGGTCTTCTTCTTGAAGACCCATTTGCACCCTACTGTCTTACGACCTGGTACGTTTTCAACCAAGTTCCAAACTTGATTGTCATACATGGATTGTATCTCGCTATCCATAGCCTCTTTCCATTTAGCAGACTCGGGGCCTGCCATGACTTCCTCGTAGCTGTTAGGGTCATCTTGACTTACTAGTGTCTCATCACTAATAAGTGTCTCACCTTCTGCAGTAATATGGAATCCATAGTAATGCTCAGGTGCACTCCTAACTCTCGTGGAACGTCTCAGAGGTATAGTTTTGTCAATTTGGTCAACAGGAGTTTCCTCCTCAAGTTGAGGGCTAGAGTTTGAAGTTCCTTCACCGCTTGATTCTTGAATTTCTTCAAGATCAATTTGCCTCCCACTGTCTCCTTGGCTTATAAACTCTCTTTCTCGAAAGACTCCTCTTCTTGCTACAAAAACCACATTGTCACTAGGTCTGTAGAAGAGGTAACCAAAGGATCGCTGTGGGTAACCGATGAAAATACACCTCTCGCTTCGAGGTTCGAGCTTATCATGAGTCTCGCGTCTCACGAAAGCCTCGCAACCCCAAATCTTGATGTGGTCTAGTTTAGGTACTTTACCAGTCCACATCTCGTGAGGAGTTTTGGCAACTTTCTTTGTAGGGACTAGATTAAGAATATGGGCGGCAGTCTCTAAGGCATACCCCCAGAATGAGATTGGTAGCGTAGCTCGACTCATCATGGAACGAACCATATCCAACAAGGTTCGATTACGCCTCTCAGCCACACCATTCAACTGTGGTGTCCTGGGAGGTGTCAATTGTGAGACTATCCCACATTCCCTTAGATAGTCGAGGAACTCTGAACTAAGATACTCACCACCACGATCGGATCGAAGCATCTTAATGTTCCTGCCCAATTGATTCTCGACTTCCTGTTTAAATTCCTTAAACCTCTCGAAAGTCTCTGACTTATGCTTGATCAAGTAGACATATCCATATCTACTATAATCATCAGTAAAAGTCAAATAATAACGATTAGCATCCCTTGTGGCATGTTTGAATGGTCCACACACATCCGTGTGTATAAGGTCCAACAAACCTTCACCCCTCTCACACGAACCTGTGAAGGGTGACTTTGTCATTTTTCCATGTAAGCATGATTCGCAACTATCATCTGACTTTAGGTCAAACGACTCCAAGACTCCATCCTTTTGGAGTTGGCCTATGCGTTTCTTGCTTATATGTCCAAGACGACAATGCCATAAAGATGCTTTATCCAAGTTATTATTAGTAGAATCAATACACAAAACATTATTTCCCAAGTTATCTACAACAGATACAGCTTCATACACACCATCACAAGGTAATGCTTTAAAATAAAAGACATTATTATAGAAAACATCTATAGAACCAACTTCATTATTAAATGAAAAGGTAAACCCTTGTTTGTACAAAGCATGAAAGGAAATAATATTTCTTGCCATTCCTGGCGAATAACAACACTTATTCAAATCTAAACTAAACCCACTACTTAGCGATAAAGTATAAACTCCAATCTTGGTAACAGGTATAGCTTTCCTATTCCCCATGATCAAGTTTATCCTTCCTTGCTCCACATCCTCACTTCTTCTTAGTCCCTGCAAGTCACAACAAATGTGAATACCACACCCGGTATCAAGGACCCAAGAATTAGAATGGGGTGAGTTATTAGAAATGATAGTGTAAATACCCGCATGGTTGGGTTTAACTTTCCCATCCTTCACATCTTGCTGGTATTTTGGGCAGTTCCGCTTCCAATGAGCTTTTTCATGGCAATAGAAGCATTCAGCCTCTTTTGGGTCAGAAGAAGGAGTAATGAAACCTTTCTTGGTTCCACTTGAAGAAGAGCCATCAAGGGTCCAAACCTTGGTACCCTTAGAAGAGCTCTTTCTCTTCCTCCCTCGACTTTTCCCGATTGCCAAAACCGGAGTAGAGTTTTGAGTAGGAGTGATAGCAACCGACTTCCCCTTAAGACCTGTTTTTGCGGTCTTGAGGAGTCCCTGAAGTTTGCTGAGGGTGACTTCTTCCTTGTTCATGTGATATGTCATGCGGAATTGATCATAGCACGATGGTAAGGAATGCAAAATAATATCTATTGCAAGATCCTCCGGGAAGTTCACATTAAGCTTCAGCAAACGATCCACATACCTTTGCATTTTCTGCATGTGGCTCGTGACGGATTCCCCGTCCTTCATCATGGTTGTTATCATGGAGCAGATGATTTCATACCTCTCTTGTCGTGCACTTTGATGGTATCTTTCCATCAAATCTTGGTGCATTTCATAAGGGTAGAAATCCTCATAAGACTTTTGGAGTTCCGCTGTCATCGTGGCCATCATGATGCAAGCCACTTTCGTAGCATCCCTTTCATGTGCCCGAAATTCAGCGATCTCCTGAGGAGTTGCAGTGGTCTCATCAATCTCCTTAAGCTCCTTGTCAAGGACATATTCTTTGTCCTCGTAGCGGGTAATCATCCTGATGTTTCTGATCCACTCATTGAAGTTGGATCCATCAAAGGTGACTTTCCCACACAAGTTCATAAGGGTAAAGGAGCCATTAGGATTAGAGCCAGAAGCATTGTTGGAAGACATCTGAAGAGAAGAGGACAAGATTAGTTTAGATATAAGAGAGTCCTTAATAAAACACCCAAATGTAATATTAAGGCTAGGATCCAATCACAATATAATATAACTTAGAAGAGGTATGCCGTAATCTAAGCTATATCACATTTGAAAGGTAGGTGAATGACGATTCACCAATTTCCACCACGAAAACCGCAATATTTTAGTATTAGGTTTTTGAATGGTTCTTAGAAATTCCTAGATTCTTTGAGATTCAATGAACTTTTCAAAGGCATGTTTCAATCTCGAGTGTGCCCTCCAAGTTTTGTGACTGGGATACCGAGGATCACAAAACGAGGTGTGAAGTAACCATGCAAATCACTTGGTACCCTTAAAGTTTATCACTCAATCGATGTGCCGGTTAACCACACACGCTCCATCGATACTATAATAAACCCTAAGTCACCCTTTACCTACCTTGTTAAGTCCAAGTTAGTGTGCCGGTTAACCACACACGCTCCACCAACGACTTAATCAAAGTGTAAAGTGTAATTTCATGGAATAGCACCTTATTCACATTTTTCCTAAAGTAACTAAGATTGGGAATTTAATAAAACATTTAGTTACTTTATAATATTCATCATACTTTGAATGAGAATTAATAAGTCCTTGTCTTACCCGTTCGGCTAACGACCCTCCACCGATCAAGCAAGCGGTGGGTGAGAGTGGACACCCATTAAGTCACCATTTTATAGGCAACAACCTTATACCCACCTTATAGACCGGCTTCGTGAATGAGGCGTACTAGCGGTAAGACGACTTTGTTCTTATACATATATATATAATTATTAAATCATAATAATATAAGTATAAGGGTTGAATTTTAACTTTTAAAAATTCTAGGGGTTGGAACTAAAGTTTTAACTTAACTTTACTTGTTCCAAAACTTGAGGGCAAGTTTTGTAATCTTTCAAAACTTTTCATTTCTTGTAACTTATGAGTTTAATAGAGTAATAAAATGAGGACTTTTCATTTTTCCTAACTCTTGTGTTCTTTTAATGGTTTTTTAACCCAAGAGACTTTTGGTTTTTCCATAACTTGAGGACAAGTTATGGACTCCATTAAAACACATTATGATCATGAATTAATCTACCACATAGGTTACAAATAATTCCTATGATCATCTAAACATCACAAGAACAAGAATATGAATATGAACACTTTCAAGAATCAAAATCACATTTAATCTTTGTAATTTTGATAACTAGTTGTTGTAAATGAGTTAGAAAAGACATTACACCTTCTAAAACAAGTTTTCAAGTACCAAAACATTTTAGGGTAATGATTCTAATCCATTTCCAGCAACTCAAGTCGAAATTCTGCACTCTGTCGACCCTACTCGCCGAGTGCATAAACCTACTCGCCGAGTAGGTTGAAGATACACATGAACTCGTCGAGTCCTCCCCATGGACTCGCCGAGTCCATCAGTCAGACAGCAAGATTTTCGACTTTCTTCAACTTTTAAGCACAAATAACAAACAAACAAGCCTAGGCTCTGATACCACTGATGGGTTTTGAGCATTCTAACACTTCCTAAGTGTACATGCAACCCTAATAACCTTGGATCTATGTTTGTCTAATTATCATGCAAAGTTGAATTCCAAGGTTATATTCCTATCTAGCATACATGGGGAACAATTTTAACTTGAATCATAGATAGAATAACTTACCTTGTTGTTGCTTGTGTTCCTTGAAACCTTGTGAGCCTAGCACCCCAAGTGTGATGCCTCAAATGTTTCACACAACACCAAATGCTCTTGGAAAGACTCTTGAGATAACACACACTTCTCAAAATCGGCCAAGCCCTCTAGTTTCTTAGTGTTCAACTTGTGTATCCAATTTTGTGGAGAATGGGATCCTTATATAGTGTTGACACATCTAGGGTTACACCATGTAAACCCTAATGTGTCATGACTCTTCATTTCCATGACCCATGGGTTTGTAACTCCCATGGAGCATCCATGGAGTATCCTATGGGTAGAACCCAACTTGATAATCCATGGAGCCTCTTAGCCCACTATACAAGATATGAACCCATATATTTAATTAGTTATCCTTTGATCACTTAATTAATTCTAAATTAATTCTTTGATCAACTAATCAAATAATATTATTAATATATTAGAACTTATAATATATTAATAATGTCCAAGTGTTATTTCTCTCATTTAGTCTATCCAATTGCATGGTGCCATGCAACCCAAATGGACCATGCCGGGTCGGGTCAAGTACAAGCCCGAAATAGTTATGGACTTAGACACCTTATCCAACATATACAATATTTTCCAATGAATGTTTATGAATTAATTAATCAAAAATGAAATTTTTGGGCTTGAATTTTGGGATGTTACAAGTTGGTATCAGAGCCCTGGTTTGAGGGATTCGGACACGCCCTCGGGGGTGTCTGGACTCAAACTAAGGGGCTAAAAGATTTTTACAATAAAATGGTTTTCTAAAAATCTAAGCGAAAGGATTTTATGAAAGGCAAGATGTGTGATGCATGCGACCTGCCGGGCTTAAGTAAGTTTTCCCCAAGATACCCCATACCTGTTATGTTATGTTATATGGCCTGATTCAGAATTGCATGCTAGAATAGGAATAAGGATCTAGGAAGATGCCTTGTGTTCCTGATATATGGTTTTGTTAATCGCATGCTAGTTAGGGCTAAGGATCTAGGAGGATGCCTTATATGCCTATTGTATGAGTTGTATGCGAGGGATGTTTAGTCAGCAGTAGGATGGCCTGTATAGCTTATGCCTTATTTGGTTACTCGATGCACGAATGCTGCGTGCTTTGTGCTATGGGGGTTCTTGCTATTTCCAACTAACTAAGGAGCGGATATGTAACAACACCTGCAAGTTAGTTAGGTGGAAATGGGAGGGGCTCCTGGTGCAGCTGATGGCGGAGAGTAGGTCGGAGAGTGCCCTAGGGAAGCCTAGGATGAGGTTAGTGGAAAGGGGTATCGGTAAAAGGACCTGGTGAAGTCGAAGCAATCCTTGAGGAAATGACAGGTAGATGTGGAAGGTAATATGGGCCCGTACTACTGAAAGCAGAGGACCCGTACTCGAATCAAGGAGGGCCTAGATGAAATTGGGGACCTTGGGGAGTGTAGTAGATCTCTCGAGTATATGTATGATCCTGACTTTTATGTGTGTGTTTTCAGTATGGTGACCACACGACTTAGAGCAGGAGGTTCCGAATCAGGATCAGGATCGGGCTCAGGTTCGGGATCCGAGTAGGTTGATGACGGGATATGCGAGTTCATCGCGTCTGAGATCACGAGAGGCATCCTTGAGTCGACCCCAATCATCTTCGGGTCGATCAAGGAGGGGATTCTTGATTTGATGAAGGATTGTCTTCGATCATTCAGAAGTGATATGGCATCTAGCCAGATGGGTACGCGCGCACTGTCCTTTAAGGACTTTCGTGGGAGTGGTGTGTCGGATTTCCATGGGGCGAAAGACCCCAATGCTGCAAGGAGATGGAAAGTAGATATTGAGTCTGCGCAGCTGAAGAGTGATGTGTGCAAACTCACTTAGTTTTAAACCTACTTTTAATTATCAAATAACACACAAAAGGCAGTGAACCTATCAATTGTGGTATTGCTAAATAAGCAGGGTATCGATCACAGGGAACGGCAAATTAAAACTAAAAACTTATTTTATCTAAGTTAATTAATAAGTAGGGTTCTCTCTAGTTTTACAAGACTAGAAACTTACTAACTATTACTAATTTAAAAACTAGAAAATAAAGACTTAACTAGATTCAATAATTGGAAAGGAACTTATGTTTAGTTCAACTTGGTTGACTCTATGGTTGATTTCAAGGAAATGGTGCAATGGATTAATTCTTTCGTTAGTTACCGATTCAAGTGATTAGATGCGTATTCACTACCCTAATCCTTAGCAAATAAACTAACTTAAAAAGTGGCCAATTGTCTAATTTAATTAAATTCACTAGATTAATTATTCGGGTTAAGTTAGACTTGCAATAGTTAACTAAATTATTCTTTTAATTAACTTCTTGTTTGATGGTCATCTTACAAGCTTGCACATGGATTTACTTAATTTTCTTATTAATTCTAGTTTCATATTCATTAATCCTAGACATATAGCATAGTGATCACATAGCATATGAGGTTAATAGTCGATAGATGTTCATGCTAATCAATTATCTTCCTATTAACAGAAAATTAATTATTATTCACACACAAGGTTCTTTAGCAAGCTAAAATAACAAAAATTCACCAACTTGAAATTAATCCTACCAATCAATCAAACCATATTGTCAACTTTGTATCCCCAAACAGAAGTCTAAAGGTTTTAGCTCATAATTGAAGTAAATAACAGCAAACAAACAAAGTCAAATTGCTTAACCATAATGATAAAACAAAAGAATAAGTGGAATGATGAAATTTTGCCTCAATTACTCTCCGGAATTGAATTCTAGCTCCTTTCGTCGTCTTCTAGGGTTTCTCTGGCTTCTCAATCGCAGCGAAACACTTCTGAATCATTCCAGAACTCCTCCCTATCGATCTGAGGAATTATCTATAGATATATGAACCGACTCGTCGAGTCAGGTGGTGACTCGTCGAGTCCCTCTCACATTCCCCGTATTGTGATAACTCTCTGGGATCCCGAGTCATTATCTTCTCGATTCTTCGATTGGACTCGCCGAGTAGTCGATCTGACTCGCCGAGTCAGTGCCATTTTTAGTGTTTTTTCATCCTCGATCTTCTAACTGTTTCTCCCGCTTCCTTTCGCTTCCGAGCTTCATCTTTGGACTGAAAATATAATTTAAACACTTTTAAGTACCTTTTGTCCATAATATGCAATAATTTGGCTAATAAATGAATAATAATGTATACTTAATATGAACCAATTATGCACATATCAAAATACCCCAGACTTGTCTTTTGCTTGCCCCCAAGCAAAACTGAATTTTAAACATATTAGAATCACATATGACAACTCCAATCTAACCCAGCCATTATGCCAAGACCGCAACGCATGCATTTGTGTCTAAAATTTTTCCTAAAGACCTCCCATACTCCAAATACTCACAATCCTCATAAACACTTGCCCACTCACCTCGAACTATGCTCATTTTATGCAACCCTCTAAATCCATCCGCAGAAAACCTCTTACCCTCAAGGTGTTTTTAATTGAGCAACCCGAGCATACATAATCTAGAATTACAACTTTTCGATACCAATATGGAGCTCTTTTGGAATTCTTCACTTTCTTTGGTAATTTGATCTTTGATCTCTTTGAATTCACCACCTTTATTGTTTGATTTTCAGTACCTTCAACTTTTGGATTTTCGGAATTTTGATCTTTTGATCTTTACTTTGATTGCTCCAATATTCTTACAACTTTTCTTGTAATTCTCCTTTTTTTTAACATGTACCTCACTTTTTTTCACTCAAATCCCTACATGCTTAAGCAGGGGCGCTCAATCTCAACCTTTATTGGCTAACGATAACAATCTTCTTGGATACATTTTAGGTTTAGGCTGCTAAACATATTGCATCCCTCAAACTAAGCGGGGTCGTTTTTTTGTCCCATGATTTCACTAGAATAAGGAAGCCACAAATGCATTATAACGTATATAGGCTCCACTAAACATTTGGGTCTTCATGCAATCATCAACACAATTCTAACATGGAATCCTAATTTTACTTTTACCAAAATTTTCTAAATTAAATCCTAAGTAATACTTTTGGTATGCAAAATTTTTAAAATTAGCCTAAATTAAGATTCTAAGTTTTCTATTTATGTGGACAACCCCCTACCCCACACTTATTTTATGCAATGCCCTCATTGCATATTATGCATGATAAAAACACAAAAAGAAAATAAAGAGGGAATTGGAACAAACTCCCCTGGGATAGCAGTCGATAGATTGATCACTTCCTTTCCAGCTCCAATTCAATTGACTTTTGACATGGGAACAGCTCATCCATGCCTTGGGTGTCAAATCTCGTGTGGGTTGCTCCAAATACTCGGAAAAACAGTGTAAAATCTTCAGGAATTAATATGGAAAGAATAGATAGTCAAGTGGTACTTTAATCAGCATCAAATCAGCAGTCCCTTCGACATGAAACCAAACGACTCGTCGAGTTTATACAAGACTCGTCGAGTTACTTCGGGAAATCTTCAAATTTTTGAGAATTAAGGGCGACTCGTCGAGTCAGTTTAATGCACTCGACGAGTTGGTCACTGAATGAAAATATAAGCATTATGCATCTGATCCAGCTTCCAATAAACTCTCTATACTTTCTATTCACTTCTAGACTCCCTTGCCAACATCTCTAAGGACCGGACTCAATACTTTAACTCTAACGCTCCCTCTTTCTTGACTCTCTTTCTCACTTTGATTGTATGATTCTAAACCCTTTTGAAGCTAGCACCCCTAATTCAATTTTGAAAATTGTCAAAGAATCAAACATCAAATAAACATCAAAAGCAAGTTTTAAAAACATTCAACAAACCAAATAAAAACAAACACAAAAATAAAAAGATTGAAAATTGTTCAATAAAAATGCAAAGAACTCAATCCTCCTCATCATCATCATCTAGCCCTGCTCCACTTCCTCCCGCACCACTTCTTCTAGCACTTATCACCTCTTCCCATGATGGAATGCATGGAAAGTTACCACCATCAATGTGTGGAATGTTAAAGTGGTCGAAAAGTTGTATATGTGATTGGTTGCAAAAATTCAAGCTCCGCGCCATTTGGTCTTGTAGCCGCCTCATCTCCACATTGTACCAATCCATTGGTACTTCTTCATTCTCAACCGGAATCACCGGCGGCTCTTCCTCAACATCCCGCTCTCTTCTCGAACGAACCCTCCTCCCCGGTGCTTCGGGACCAACAACCGGATCATCATTCGGGATGGCATAATGGCCACCACCATATTTTTCAATAATCCTCGCTCTTTGGAAAAGAATTGGATTGAATGGAGGTGTAGGGATCATCGTCATGAAGTTCCATGCACCGCGGTTCATCAACCCGAATGAATTGGCTAACCGGGTGACAAACATCCCACCGTTGATTCGAGAAGTTTTGCGATCCTTGACCGCACCCTCCGAGAGATATGAAGCTAGACACCAAGGAATGTTGCAAAAAACGCCGGGTGTAATAATGCTCCATAAATAGAAGACATCAAGGTTGGAAACCTTGTCATCATCCTTCCTTTGGTTGATGGTGGATGAAATGAGACGATGGATGAGGCGGTGTGTTGGGGATCGAATGCTCCCTTCCTGTGCCGAATTCGGAATATAGACCTTGTTACCAATTGTATTCCACCAGCCCGTGCTCGTAACTCCTTCGGGAAACACCATATGGGTTTGTGTCAAAAAGGCCCGAAAGATGGGTGTTGAGACCAAGGGCTGATCATAAACCCCTAATCGACAGGCAAGATCCATCACAGAGCATTGACGAAATTCTCCCCCGAGGCAGAAACTAAAGCTTGACAGGTGATAAGCATCCACTCCCCCGGTGAAAGATACCGTGGAGAAAAACTCCAAACAAAGCTCCAAATAAACCGGCTCTTAAATACGGAAGACCCGGCTCCACCCGTCGCAAATCATTGTTTCCCCTTCATGGTGAAACTCCTTTACAAGATAAGGAGCTAACTCCTCCTCATAGCGAACATTTTGCAGCCAATCCCAATCTATCTGGTTGGGCACATAGATCTCCTTCTTCTTTATGTCAGCCAACTTCTTCTTCCACTTCCGCAATGTTGAAGCGGACTCGATTTGTGGGAAATTTAACCAAGGAAAGTCCCCTTGGTGGCCACTAGAACTTTGCCCCCTTCTGAACATGATTTCTGCAAAACAAAGACACAAAACCCAGAAACACAGAGTATAATTAAAAAAAAGCATCATGCATATGTTTCCCGACTCGACTCGTCGATTCCATGTACGACTTGGCGAGTCACACGAATTGCACGAGTCAGTCGGCGGGTCGATGGAAATTGGACCATGAAACCTGGAAATTTCGTCAAGGGTTTTGTCTAGGCATACATTATTAAGGTATTCAGGCCAGAATAAGCATTTAAAACAACATAAGTCATGAAAAATCAAAACCCTAGAAATTTACTACTTTTCAAAAATGGGTTTTTTCTTGCAATTTCTAGCATAGATGGCCTTATAATCATGTTCTTAACAGAAAACAAGAAGAAATTTGTTACCTTTTGTGATGAAACTTGAGAGATTTGAAGAAAAATTGAAGAACAAAGATGAATGCTTGAGAGAAAGTTGAGAGAGAGGCGCACGGCGAGTGTGTGTGAAAAGAAACTGATTCTTAGGGTTAAAACCCTAGTTACCGGTTGTAAAAGTATTTTCAAATTTATTTTTTTTCTGTAAATAATGTCGACTCGTCGAGTCGGGGTCAGACTCGGCGAGTCTGGTCGCGATGTCAAACTTTTTCTGAAATCCATATCGACTCGTCGAGTCGGGATCAGACTCGGCGAGTGTTTTGCAAAAATTGATAGAAAATTTTCCATTTATCAAAAAAAAATCATTTCACCCCACACTTATCCCATGCACACTCTCAAGCAGACATGTGCAACGAATTGGAGAATTAACAATCTAAAAATGAAAGAAAGAAAAAAAATTTCAAACAAAACTAAAAAGTAAAAGAAAGCAAACTCTAAATAACGGGTTGCCTCCCGCCAAGCGCTTCTTTTTAAGGAGTCGTTAGTTGGACTCCTTCCCGTCTACGTCTCGTCATCTTCCAGCATCGGGAATGCACGCCTAGTCTTTTGTGGTTTGTACTTGGTCTTGTAAGCGTGAATCCTTTTCTTGTAAGCCCTTTTCAATGCATCTCTTTTCTTTTTCACAGCATCATCCTCAGCTGCTTGGGCTTCCCTTTTCCTCTTTTTCTTCTTTACCCCATTTTTTTTCACCTTCTCTTGCACCTCCTTCTCTTTAATTTTAATTACTTCATATTTTGTGATGGTTCGTGCTTTAGGTTTAGTAGTGAATGGTTGATTAGCTTCCACCCTCCTTTCCTTTGTCTCATCGTCCTTTCCTGTGCTCAACCCATCTTCAAACAGAATCGTATCAAGACATGCTACATTGGCGTATTGAACTTTCATTCCCATTCCTCCTTCTACTGTTTGTTCTTCTAAAGAATCATGAATACTATCTAAATCCAATGTATGTGAAGAACTAGTAACAAACAGATCTAAGTCGGCCAAGTCTTCGTCAAATTCGACTGGACTCGTCGAGTCCATTAAAGTGACTCGGCGAGTCTGATCAGGTTCCATCAATTCTTGGGTGTTTTCTGAGTTGGCTCCTTCCAGTAGCTTTTCTAACTCCTCCAAGTCCTTGTTAACATCTCCACCTTCTTCAGAGTGTATCAAAAACTTGCTCGGATCTTCTTTTAGCAAAAGTTCAAGCTCTTTTTGTAATATCTCATCATCCAATTGGATAAATGAGATGTCTTCATTCTGTTCTTCTCCTTGCTTGGCTTTTGGAATAGCTTTAAATATTACAGATTCATCGCCCACCCTTAAGGTCAATGTAGACTCACATATATCAATTAAAGCACACGCGGTGTTGAAGAATGATCTCCCCAAAATAATTGGAATTTCGGGGTCTTCTTCCATATCAACTACCACGAAGTCTATTGGGAAAATAAACTTGTCAACTTTGATAAGGAGATCCTCACAAATGCCTTGTGGATGCATTATCGTCTTGTCCGCCAAATGGATCTTCATATTCACCGGCCTTGGTTCTGGTAAATTCAACTTCTTAAAGTATGACAAAGGCATCAGATTGATGCTTTCCCCCGAATCAGCTAATGCTCGGGTGAAAACTTCATTACCAAATTGGCACGGAATTACAATATTTCCCGGATCACCCTTCTTTTCAGGTAGCTCATTCATCAATATTTCCGCGACTTCAGCCAAATCTTTCCTTGCAGCAAAAAGGCCCTTAAGCAAGTTGAAGTACTTAGTTGTTTGGAGCATTGTTTCCACAAATGGCACATTAACTTGTAAAGCATTAACATGCTTCATGAAGGTTCTGTATGCTTCTACTTTTTCTGTAGGCATGGCTTTGGTTGGGTATGGCAGAGGAGGATTATAAGGCTTCAAAGAACTGACATTTTTCTCATTTTCGATTGGACTCGTCGAGTCCAATGGAGCGACTTGGCGAGTCGGATTGGGTTTTGCTGGGTCCGATTCTTCTATCTTTTCTGCCTTCTTCTTGGAGATCCTTAGTGCTTCTGTAATTGTTTCTTCACTGCTGGAGGTTATTACACTCACATTCTCCATTCTTGGATTGGGTTCGGTGTTACTTGGAAGTTGACCCGGTCTTCTATCATTCACTTGATGCGCAAGCTGCCCCAACTGTTTCTCAATGTTGAGAATTGATGCTTGCTGATTCCTTAGCATGTTTCTGGTCTCGTGTATGGCAGCATCGTGATCACTGTGTCTTTTTTCGGACACGGCTATGAATCTAGTGAATAACTCTTCTAAATCGGCTTTCTTTTCTACCAGTTCTTCCTTTTGGTATAGTCCCCTCTCTTTCTGCTTGTATTTCTCCTCCTTTGCCTTCTTATACTCTTCGTATGGTAGCCATTCCTTCTTAGGTTTCCGCCAATTTTCATCATATCGATCGCCACTTGAATAGAAGACTTGAGCTCTCTTATTTCCATTATCATCCAAATTACAATCCTTTGTGAGATGGGGCCCTCTATAATTTTCGCATCCTACCCTAATAGCATGGATTGTTTGATCCATTTTTGTCATTCTTCGATCAAGACTATCAAGCTTCGCTATCACCGCTGCCATGCTATCATTTGCCGCGTTCACTACCCCCCGACTTACTTCATTTCTCGGATTGTGGTATTCTCTAGAGTGCTTAGAGAATTCTTTAATTAATTCTTTAATTACCGGGGGCGCCTTCTTTGTGAGCGGGCCTTGAGAATCAAGCAATTGCCTTGTAGTGACATTGACTCCATCATAGAAGATGGAGACCTCTTGTTGGCTATTAAGGTCATGGTGTGGGCAATTTCTAAGTAGGCTCCTGTACCTTTCCCATGATTCATAAAGAGATTCTCCGGGTTGTTGCTTGAAGTTTGCAATGGCTTTCTTCAGCTTGGCTATCTTGGAGGGCGGGCAGAAATGGTCTATGAACTCTTCTTTCATCTTGGCCCATATGGTGACCGATCCGAGAGGAAGTGACTTTAACCAATCTTTTGCAGCTCCTTTAAATGTGACAGCAAGCATGCGAAGAAGCTGGGTCTCGCGTGGAACATTCGGTACGTTGAAGTAATCGGCCACATCATTCACTTCGTCCAAGTGCTTATAAGCATCTTCGTGATCCTTCCTGTAAAAAGGAATCTCCTTGAATTGGGCGAGAATATGGCCTTTTAGTTCGAAAGTAGCGGTCGCGGGAATTGCGGGTTGCACAAGTCCCGGCCCGGTGTCATCACACATCCTTTTCTTCCATTACCCCATGGGGACTTCATCAATGTTAGCCATTGTGATAGCTAACTCTTCTTTGGAATCGGTATCGTGCTCGTAAGTATGCTCTTCTTCTTCCTCGGTCTCGTACTCGATATCTTCTTGAATTGGATCTTCAATTGTCAACGAGGCACTGGATGCTCCTGATTTGCTGCTCTTTTTCTTGCAGAAAACGGACTTCAAGTTTTTAAGTGGTGAGGTCTTTGAAGATGCGGATTCTCCAACGGCTTTGCCCTTGCTCTTCCTTAGCATGGATTCCGGGTCATCAAGAGGGGGGACCAAAGGTGTATCAGATCCTCGGGTCATGAAACAACTGTAAACAAAGAAAACAAAAGAAACAAAACGCGTAAAAAGAACAAAAATGAAATAAAAAATTAATACTGAAACAGCGATGTACTCGCCGAGTCTGCTCGAATGCACTCGGCAAGTTCAAGGCAAAAACTGAAAAAAATTTCTAGTTATCCTAAAAACAGAATTTTATTGAAACTAATTCTACTTACTGAATTACTTTGTAAATAACGTTGTGTAAGATAAATCCCACACAAAGGATCGATTAAACTAGAATTTAATATTAATTTTAGAACCGTTCCCCGGCAACGGCGCCAAAAACTTGATGTGTGCAAACTCACTTAGTTTTAAACCTACTTTTAATTATCAAATAACACACAAAAGGCAGTGAACCCATCAATTGTGGTATAGCTAAATAAGCAGGGTATCGATCATAGCGAACGGCAAATTAAAACTAAAAACTAATTTTATCTAAGTTAATTAATAAGTAGGGTTCTCTCTAGTTTTACAAGACTAGAAACTTACTAACTATTACTAATTTAAAAACTAGAAAATAAAGACTTAACTAGATTCAATAATTGGAAAGGAACTTCTGTTTAGTTCAACTTGGTTGACTCTATGGTTGATTTCAAGGTAATGGTGCAATGGATTAATTCTTTCGTTAGTTACCGATTCAAGTGATTAGATTCGTATTCACTACCCTAATCCTTAGCAAATAAACTAACTTAAACAGTGGCCAATTGTCTAATTTAATAAAATTCACTAGATTAATTATTCGGGTTAAGTTAGACTTGCAATAGTTAACTAATTTATTCTTTTAGTTAACTTCTTGTTTGATGGTCATCTTACAAGCTTGCACATGGATTTACTTAATTTTCTTATTAATTCTAGTTTCATATTCATTAATCCTAGACATATAGCATAGTGATCACATAGCATATGAGGTTAATAGTCGATAGATGTTCATGCTAATCAATTATCTTCCTATTAACAGAAAATTAATTATTATTCACACACAAGGTTCTTTAGCAAGCTAAAATAACAAAAATTCACCAACTTGAAATTAATCCTACCAATCAATCAAACCATATTGTCAACTTTGTATCCCCAAACAGAAGTCTAAAGGTTTTAGCTCATAATTGAAGTAAATAACAGCAAACAAACAAAGTCAAATTGCTTAACCATAATGATAAAACAAAAGAATAAGTGGAATGATGAAATTTTGCCTCAATTACTCTCCGGAATTGAATTCTAGCTCCTTTCGTCGTCTTCTAGGGTTTCTCTGGCTTCTCAATCGCAGCGAAACACTTCTGAATCGTTCCAGAACTCCTCCCTATCGATCTGAGGAATTATCTATAGATATATGAACCGACTCGTCGAGTCAGGTGGTGACTCGTCGAGTCCCTCTCACATTCCCCGTATTGTGATAACTCTCTGGGATCCCGAGTCATTATCTTCTCGATTCTTCGATTAGACTCGCCGAGTAGTCGATCTGACTCGCCGAGTCAGTGCCATTTTTAGTGTTTTTTCATCCTCGATCTTCTAACTGTTTCTCCCGCTTCCTTTCGCTTCCGAGCTTCATCTTTGGACTGAAAATATAATTTAAACACTTTTAAGTACCTTTTGTCCATAATATGCAATAATTTGGCTAATAAATGAATAATAATGCATACTTAATATGAACCAATTATGCACATATCAAAGAGCTTCTGCCCAGAGGGGTCGAACGTAAGATATGCAGCAGGATGCTTGCGAGACAGGGCTAGGGATTGGTGGACTCTGTTGGCGACTCATTGGGAGCCTCGACTATTGAGGCTATGACTTGGTCGGATTTTGTGACCAGATTCAGGGCGGAGTTTGCGCTAGCTGTGGAGCTTCAGCGGCTGACCAGGGAGTTTTTGGATACGAGGCAGACTACAGAGACTGTGGCGGAGATCACCGCCATGTTCTGGGAGAGGGCATTGCTGGTGCCCCAGTATGCGGGTGGTGAGGATATGAGGAGGACTCGCTACCACGACATGCTACGAGCTGACATTTGGGAGCATGTTAGTTTTTCAGCTTGCCATACCTTGGATTCCATGATTGCCAGGGCTAGGGAGAGAGAGATTGATCTGGAGCAGGTCCAAAAGAGAAAGGCAGTGGAGGGGATGATGACTAGGGCTTCGGGGATGAATTCCAAGGGATCTGATGGTAGGCCGAAAGGCCAGGCAGGACGGGACCGATGTGGGAAATGTGGTCGGTCACACGAGGGAGCTTTTCGCACTGGGCCGGGTTCGGGCTGCTATAACTGTGGCAAGGTGGGGCATTTTGGCAGGGATTGTACTGCCCCCGCCCCTACGGTACAGATAACAGACCTGATTTGTTTCCATTGCAATCAGAGGGGCCACAAAAGGGCCAATTGCCCGAGATTGACAGCAGCAGTGCAAGCGGTAGTGCCGGTCTCAGCGATGGCGCGGGTTATAGATGGCAGGAAGGTCAAGGCAGAGGTTCCAGTGGTGTAGAGCCAAACATTTCAGCTGACAACCGAGGAGGCACGCGCTACACCCGATGTGGTGACGGGTATGATTCTTTTCCTCCGATCTTTTTTTTTGTTGAGATTGTGTTATTGATATGTGCTCATTTTAGGATCGTTCCATGTGAACGACATTCCGGTTCTGGTATTGTTTGACTCGGGCGCTACCCGATCATTTGTTTCTCTTGCGCTCAACAAGAGATTTTCTAAGTCTTTGGGCATGTTGGATTGCCCTCTAGAGGTAGAGATTGCAGACGACCGTTCGGTGCGGGCATCAACGGTATTTCGAGATTGTGTGCTGAGATTATTTGAGGAGTGCTACCTGGTAGACTTGGTTCCCATTCCATTGCGTGGGAACAAGGTGATTATAGGCATGGATTGGCTCAGCCCCAAATGGGGAAGTGATTGACTGTGCGCATCAATTGGTGCGGGTCAGGACCCCAAGTGGGGGAGAGCTGGTGACTCAGGGCGAGAGGCCACAACAAGGACCAGCTTTATGTTCAGCAGTGAGAGCTAGGTGTTACCTTCAGCAGGGTTGCGCAGGTTATGTCACATACATTATGGATACCCGGGAAACGGGTAGGACGACGGTGGACGATGTACTTGTGGTACGGGAGTTTGCGGACGTATTCCCCGAGGAGTTGTCTGGGATATCTCCTGAACGACACGTAGAATTCAGGATCGACCTAGTTCCTGGTGCGGCTCCGATAGCCAAGGCACCGTATCAGTTGGCTCCTCCTGAGATGCAGGAGCTGTCTACGCAGCTGCTGGAGCTGTTAGACAAGGGTTTCATTAGACCGAGCAGTTCACCCTGGGGAGCCCTGATTCTGTTTGTGAGGAAAAAGGACGGGTCACATCGGATGTGTATAGATTATCGGGAGCTGAACAAGTTAATGGTGAAGAACCGCTACCCACTCCCCGAGGATTGATGACCACTTTGACCAGCTACATGGAGCATCTTGGTTCTCCAAGGTTGATTTCCGTTTAGGGTATCATCAGATGAGGGTCGGAGAGGAGGATGTGCAGAAGACTGCGTTTTGGATGTGTTATGGCCACTATGAGTTTTTGGTGATGCCTTTTGGGCTCACCAATCCTCCTGCCGCGTTCATGGATCTCATGAACCACGTGTGTAGACCGATGTTAGATCGGTCTGTGATAGTATTTATTGATGACATCTTGGTTTATTCCAAGACGTAGGAGCAGCATCAGGAGCATCTGTGGGAGGTTCTGGAGACTTTGAGGAGGGAGAACTTGTATGCTAAGTTCTCCAAGTGTGAGTTCTATTTGCGCGAGGTACAGTTTCTTGGGCACCTTGTCAACCAGAACGCGATTTCGGTAGATCCGGCCAAGGTAGAGGTCGTGATGAATTGGGAGGTTCCGAGGTCTCCATCTGAGATTTGAAGCTTTCTAGGTTTGGCAGGCTACTATCGGAGATTCATTCAGGACTTCTCCAAGATAGCAGTTCCGCTCACCCGACTGACTAAGAAGTCGGTGGTGTATCATTGGGGGACTGAGCAGCAGGCCGCATTTGAGACGTTGAGACAGAGATTGTGCGAGGTGCCAATCTTAGCCTTGCCAGAGGGCATCGAGGATTTTGTTGTATACTGCGATGCATCCATCGCAAGATTGGGCGCGGTATTGATGCAGAGAGGGCATGTCATCGCCTACGCATCGAGGTAGCTGAAGCCTCACGAGGCGAACTACCCGACGCATGATTTGGAGTTGGGGGTTGTTGTGTTCGCCCTCAAGATTTAGCGGCATTACCTCTATGGGGTTCGTTGTACGATTTACACGGGCCACAAGAGTTTGAGGTATCTCATGGACTAGCCAAATCTGAATATGAGGCAGCGTCGGTGGCTTGATGTGGTGAAGGATTATGATTGTGATATCCTCTACCATCCAGGGAAGGCTAATGTTATGGCCGATGCGCTTAGCTGCAAGGCAGCGCCGATCAGGGATATCTGTCTATGGATGACAGTGGTGACTCCGCTTTTGGAGCGGATCATGGAGGCTCAGCAGGAAGCAATGAAACAGGAACATCGGAAGAGTGAGCGGGTTGTGGGGTAGGTTTCCTCTTTCGACTATGATAGCCGAGGGTTATTAACTCTTCACCGTAGGGTGTGGGTCCCTTATCAAGGAGGAATGTGCCAGGTCCTGATGCAGGAAGCGCACAAATCCCGATTCTCCATTCATCCCGGGGCAACGAAGATGTATAGGGATCTTCGTCTGGACTATTGGTGGCCCTGCATGAAGCGGGATGTGGCATGGTACGTGGAGCGATGCTTGACCTGCAGGAAGGTCAAGGCCGAGCATCAGAGACCTCACGGCAAGATGCAGCCGTTGGATATCCCGATGTGGAAATGGGAGGATATTACGATGGAGTTTATCACAAAGCTTCCTAGGACCACGCGGGGGATGGATTCGATATGGGTCATAGTGGATCGATTGACCAAGAGCGCCCACTTTATTCCGATTCAGGAGGGCATCTCGGCCGAGAAATTGGCCGATATCTATATCAGGGAGGTGGTGGCATGGCACACAGTGCCAGTTTCGGTGATTTCGGACAGAGATGTACGGTTTACTTCCAGGTTTTGGAAAAGGTTTCATGACGATCTGGGTACTCGTCTGCATTTTAGCACCGCTTTTCACCCGCAGATGGATGGCCAGAGCGAGCAGACCAGCCAGACTCTGGAGGATATGCTGCGGGCATGTGTTTTAGATTTCGGAGGTAGTTGGGATACCTACCTCCCGTTTGTGGAGTTCTCGTATAATAACAGCTATCATTCGAGTATTGACTGTCCTCCCTTCGAGATGTTGTATGGGAGGAGGTGTAGGAACCCGATATGTTGGGGCTAGGTTGGCCAGAGAGTCATGGGGAGCACCGAAGTAGTGCTCAAGACGACAGAGAAGATTCAGCAGGTCCGGAGTAGGCTTCAAACTGCTCAAAGTCGGCAGAAAAGTTACGCCGATAAGCGTCGATCAGACCTGGAATTCCAGGTCGGGGATATGGTACTCCTGAAGGTGTCGCCATGGAAGGGTGTCATCCGATTCAGGAAGCGGGGCAAGTAGGGCTTAAGGTATATCGGACCGTTCAGGGTTGTCGCCCGGGTGGGTAGGGTGGTGTACCGGCTGGATCTGCCAGTCGAGCTCAGTCGGATCCACAGCACTTTCCACATCTCTCAGCTACGGAAGTGCCTAGTAGACGATACGGCGGTGGTACACTTGGAGGATATTTAGGTTGATGGCAGCCTGAATTACATCGAGCAGCCTGTGGCGATCCTTGACCGAAAGTCGAAGGATCTGAGGAACAAAAGAGTAGAACTCGTGAAGGTGTGTGGCAGCACCAGAAGGGTTCGGAGTGGACTTGGGCGCCGGTGAGTGAGATGATGGAGCACTACCCCAAGCTGTTTCAGGATCGAGCGGCAGACTTCGAGGACGAAGTCTAAAATAAGTGGGGGAGATTTGTAGCACCTAGTTCTTGGTATGTATTCTGTTATTAAATCTTCCTTTATTTTTTCATTTTTAGCCATGGACTCGGCGAGTCGAAGCACTGAATCGCCGAGTAGAAGCGGGATGAGACGTGGGGTTTAAGTTGCGGACTCGGCAAGTCGAGTCCTGTACTCGGCGAGTAGCCGCTGTTTGGACAAAAACCCTAATACAGGGGTTTGCACCCTATTTAAACGACCTTATGCAGCCTCTTTTCCCCCTTTATGCTCCCAAACACTCCTCATAGCAAGCCCTAGCCATTTTTGAGAGGATCTAAGGCCTTTTGAGTGATTCTTGTGAGTTTTGATCTCAAGGATGAAGGAAGAGCATAGAAGGATCAAGAGGGGACTGGAGGATTCGAGTTTGGTTCATCATTTGCAGTCTTTGGAAGGTATAAAGTCTGAACCTTGCTCATTCTTTTGTTAGATCCCTCTTTGGGGTGATTTAGGGCTTTTATAAGCCATTTTCGGTGGTCAATCATGTTTGCAAACATGGTTGGGGGTTTGGGCTTTTGTACCATGTCATTTTATGAGCCGTAACTCAGATCTAGGTTGCTTTTGCACCAAGGAAGGCCCAATGCAACAAAAGAACCATTTTAGAGCCTTTTAAACTCTAATGTCCCATGCATGCATGTAAAGTTTATAAATTTCCGTGCTAGATCGATTTTAGGGGCCTGGATCTATCATTTGGTTAAGTGTTGTACAACAGAAATCGAGGTTCTTAGTGAGGAATGTGATAGACTCGGCGAGTCTGTTTCCTGGACTCAGCGAGTCCAAGGGTTTTGGTCCCATATTAGTGAGGGTCAAAAGGACCAGTCGAGTGTGGAAAGGGCTTTAGGAGTCCCGGGGAGTGACCCAACGTCATGGACTAAGCAAAGTTTTCTGGGAATTCATGGTACTCGTCGAGTGCATGAACGGACTCGGTGAGTCCAAGACAATCTTCATGGAACTTGGCGCGTTGTTCATCAACTCGGTGAGTCGAGGACAGAACATGTTCATAGGATAAGAGTAACTCGACGAGTTGTTCATACAACTCGGCGAGTCAATTCAGGACATGAGTATCAGTAGATGATGAACTCGACGAGTTGTTCATACAACTCGGCGAGTCGGATGCGGATTCAGTCGGTGTTCATTTAGAAGGAAAACTCGTTGATTCATCGCCTAAATCGACGAGTAGAGACGGGTATGAGGTCTGATGGAAGGATAGGGACTCAGCGAGTTGACGAGTCAACTCGGCGAGTCAGGTCAATTGGAAGTTGACTTTGACTTTGACTTGGTCAAGGGGTAAAATGGTCATTTTACCCTAAGGGTAGATGTCAGTTTCTGACTAAGTGTTACGTGGGAATTTTAGCCGGAGAATTTCCGGAGCAGCAGTGGCAGCATTTAGAGGATTACCGCACAGTTCAGCAACTACGAGGTGAGTTACCTTTCAGTAGGGGTGGGTCTAAGGCCACAATGTCGGCCCACCATTGAGGAGTATTTAGAAGATAATTGTCTTTGTGATAATTTATCTTGGTCTGGTATGCGTTTGGTTAAGAGTTATATATGTATGATATGTTGCATGATAGGGGTAGTTTCCCTGATAGTGGTCTGTAGGACAAAGGGGTAGGTCAGTACCCGGATATGCCTGAATGAGTGCTTATATCTTGCTATTGTATGCTAGTGGCAGGGGTGGAATAGTCCCCAGTTACCGGTTGAAAGATACCGATGACGATTACCAGTTGAAAGATACCGATGACGATTACCGATTGAAAGATACCGATGATGATTGCCAGTTGAAAGATACCGATTATGATTACTGGTTGAAAGATACCGATGGTATTGTATGGTATGTGGTATGATAGGGGAACTCACTAAGCTTTGTGCTTACGGTTTCAGTTGTTGGTTTCAGGTACCTCTTCATCCAAGGGAAAGGAGTCGGCGGCGTAGCATGGCATCGCACACACTCACATATGATTCCCGCACGGTGTTTTCTGGGATTGTACTCTGATAAGACATTTGTTCATGGCTGTGGGTTTCAAATATTATACTTGGTTTTGAGATGACGTGTTTATACAATATTTTCCAATGAATGTTTATGAATTAATTAATCAAAAATGAAATTTTTGGGCTTGAATTTTGGGATGTTACACTGTCTTTGGAATATCCTCATCGCAAACTCTCATCTGATGATATCCGAACCTCAGATCAATCTTGGCGAACCAAGATACCCCCTGCAACTGATCGAACAAATCGTCGATTCTCGGCAGTGGATAACGGCTTTCGACTGTCAACTTGTTCAACTCCCGGTAATCAATGCACATCTGGTGCGAACCATCCTTTTTCTTGACAAAAAGGATCGGAGCTCCCCACGGTGAGCTACTCGGTCTAATGAACCCTTTCCCCAGCAGCTCCTAGAGCTGATAGGATAACTCCTGCATCTCTGGTGGTGCAAGGTGATACGGTGCCTTGGCAATAGGCACCGCACCCGAAATAAAATCAATCCAGAACTCCACCTGCCTCTCAGGAGGCACACCCGACAACTCCTTAGGGAAAACATTTGCAAACTCACACACTATCGGAACCTCCCAGACAGAACTCGTTCTCCCAGCAGCAACCTGCATATCCATCACGTATGCCAGAAAACTCATGCAACCCTGCTGTAAACTCTGTCTCGCTCGGGCAGCAGAGCAGAAAGCTAATCCAGACCTAGTACCCTCACCGTACACCATGAGTACTCCCCCACTAGGATCTCGTATAGTCACTAACTGACGCTTATAGTCTATCACCGCTCCAAATCAACTCAACCAGTCCATGCCCACTATGACACAAACATCACCCATAGCGATCGGCACCAGGTCTATCAGAAACTTAACACCAAAAATCTCCAGAGTACACTCACAGATCATGTTAGTAGCAAAAACCTCATGTTAATCGGCTATAGAAACCCTCAGAGGTCGACTCAATGTCTCACGTCGGATACTTATTTGACGACTAAAAGCTACGGACACAAAAGATCGACACGCACCCGAGTCAAATAATGATGGGTTTTAAGCAAAACATCATTCCTATGGTGTACATGCAAACCCTAATAGCTTTTGGATCTAGTTTGTCTAATGAACATGGAATTGAATATCCAAAGCCATAAACCCTAGATCTAACATATAAGAACTGAAATAAGGGTTTAGTAATTACCTTTGATTGTTATATTGCAATAACAATCAATTCCTTACTTTGATTGGCTTTAGAAAGCTTAATGCCTCAAGTGTTGCACCTCTAATGGAGTTACAAACACCCCTAAGCAACTTGGATGAAGAAGAGAAGAGAGGAGGCTGCCCAAAACGTCTAGAAACCCTAAAGGAACTCTTGTCCACGTTTTTGGGAAATAGGGGCTCTTTATATACACGTAGGCTATTAGGGTTTTCAACTAGGACACCCTAATATGGCTGCTTAAGCCCTAAGCAGCCCATGGACTCCTTTAAAATATCCCTTGTACGATTTCTAATGGGCTTCCTATAGAATTCGTCCAACCTTTATATTATTAGGTGATCCATAGCCCAATTATAATTATCTTATAATTACAACTCTAGTCCCCTAAGTTTAATTAATCTCTTTTAGCCACAAAATTAATTCTTAATTAATTCTTGACTAATATTAATTAAACAATATGATTTCTCTTTTAATATATTATTATCATAATATATTAATAAATCATATTTAAACCTTTCTCTCCTTAATTCATCCTATATATTGCTATGGTGAAGGCAACTCAAAAGGACCATATTTAAACCTTTCTCTCCTTAATTCATCCTATAGTTATGGACTTAGACATTAATCTAACAGTCTCCCACTTGGATAACAGGGGGATGATGTGACAACCCGATATTTTCATTCGGACAAACCCTAAAAGTCAACCACTTCGTAGCATAAGTCAATGTAATTATTTCTTATGTTTAAGAAATATAAAATTCGTTTGATTATTTTAATATTATTTTTAAGTGAACGGGTGAAAGAAAGTGTCGTCTCGGGTTTTGATTTTTGAAAACCGCAAACACTTCGCGTATTAGAAACACCCGACCAAACTTTTATGTTTGGTTGAAAAATCACCCAAAAATCGTGAACTCATACCTATGTATGAGTTTACTCCCCAAAAACTAGTCATTTGTGTTTACTCCCCAAAAGTCAAAAAGAGTAAACTCCAAAAACTCTCTCAACTATCATCCAAGTTTTTATTCCAAATCATCAAACTAGTAAGTGTTTCTAGCCTTTCAAGTTAGTATATCACTTAATCTAGTGATTTTACATCCTTTAATCCATCCATTTTTGTGTTTTGACTAGTTTTTCCAAAACACCAAGAACACACACTAAGTGTTCTTGGCCTTTTAGCTCAAATCAAGCCTTCTTATAGTAAGTACTTCCATCCTTGAGCATTATTGAGCTAGTAATACATTTAAACATCAAGAAAATATGTCAAGAACACAAGATTGGAGGTGTTCACGGTCCAAGAATGCTCTTGGGCCGTAAACACCATAAAGGGCACCAAAGTGTGCCTAAGTCCTTATCTAAGCCCTAGTTTGCTGTTTAAACCATCCTTGACATATTTAAACACTTCCTTATAGTGTTTAAGCCTTGAGAAAGCAGCAAAACCCCCCACTTTTATGTGTTTACGGTCTAGGGATGTCCCAAAACCGTAAACACCCCAAAAAGTGTGTAAATGTCCATTAAAAGTCCCATGGTTGTTCCTTATGGCTAAATCTAACCTAGACTAGTGCCATGATTGAGCTAAGGACTTGAAAACCCCAAATACCATAAACTTGGGTTGTAAACACCATAAAGGGCACCAAAGTGTGCCTAACTCCTTATCTAAGCCCTAGTTTGATGTTTAAACCATCCTTGACATATTTAAACCCTTCCTTATAGTGTTTAAGCCTTGAGAAAGAACCAAAACCCCCTACTTTTATGTGTTTACGGTCTAGGGATGTCCCAAAACCGTAAACACCCCAAAAAGTGTGTAAATGTCCATTAAAAGTCCCATGGTTGTTCCTTATGGCTAAATCTAACCTAGACTAGTGCCATGATTGAGCTAAGGACTTGAAAACCCCAAATACCATAAACTTAGGAGTTTAAGGTAGTAAACTCATAAGTTTAAAGTAGTAAACTCATGAGAAATGGTCCTTAGACCGTAAACTCCATTTAGGAGTGTTTTGATGCCACACGACACTTCCTAAGGCTAATTCATGAAGTAGGAATGCTTGGAATAGCTTAGTAGCCTTCAAAACAACAAATGGTCATAAAGTGTAGAGTTTACGACCATAAACCCTTGAGTTTACTGCCGTAAACTCCTTGGGTAATGGTCATGTAGACCATAAACTCCAAGGGAGTTACCCTTGAACCCCAAACACACAAGCCTTTCCCTACATCACTTAGATGCAACCCTTGAGACTTATAACACTTGTATAAAGTGTTTAACATGTCCTAGAGTGTCTTAAACTTTGTTTATTAGTTGTTTAAAGACTAATTGTGTATATACATATATCCTTATATGTTATTAGGATCTTTGTGCGTGTCTAAGTCTTCACTTGACACCAAGCACTTATCCGACACTTCCTTCCGATCCACTTACTACAGGTGAGTTCATAAATTGTTTTTTTTAAATGTTTTATGGGGGGATACAAGTAGAATCATGCTAATTATTATATAAATCACATGTGATTAATAAGCAGCATTCAAATGATTGGCTACTCATTAGCCGTTTTACCAAACAGTTTCCTTCAAATGTTTTTCGTAAACACTTTATGTGTTTAAAACTCTTTATTACACTGTATATATTACTCTGTATGTTACATTCCAAACTCATTTACAATTGTGTTTCAAACAAATGTTTCTTTATACTAAACTGTTTTATCAAACCCATACCTTCAAAACTGTTTTATAGATCGACACCAAGTCGATCCTTTCTTAGAAAATGATTATGTTCAAAGGTTTTACAAAACTTATTTTATGCTTTTATATTATCAATTGCATGCCTATATATGTATAGTTATATAAGAAATGTTGAAAGGACTTAGGAAGGCTATCCACCCTATTTCCTTTTCATTGATTTGGATGTGGTCTGGTGGGATATCGGGTACCCATCCGAAGGTCGTTTAAACATTAGTTATATATCACGTGTACATATATAGTCATAAAGGTCCTTCTAGTTCATCAAATGCCAAGGGTATACATCCATGTTCATACGTGCCAGTTAGATTACTAGTAAGCTACCATAGGGGTAGTTTAGGAAGATACTAGAACTATTACTAGAACGCGATAACATACAATGAGTCAGTTCATTCATGATTCAATACTTGCTAGAACACTATAGTACTTTACTATACTTGTTAGATAGAGAGAACATACATTACAGATAGAATATTTCAGTACATTACTATACTATTACATAGATATGTTTACATGGTCACACTTACATGAGTACAATTACATGATCACACTTACACGAGTACACATACATATACATAGAACAGATGTCACTAGGTGCTATATCATGGACCCAGTTCAGGATCTAACTATACTGATGAATCACAACGCAATTGTGATAGTTATATCGAGTGTACATGATCATAGTAATGTGGATGCTCACGTCTTGCAGATATGCAGGGGTCGTGGGTAGGTCCCAAAATCACTTTGATAGGGGAGCGTACAGCCTGGGATCTAGACATCACATTATACCTTATCCCTCAAATAAGTTAGCTGAGTACCGATGTAGTTATTTATTACAAATGCTACAATACTTACAAGATTACCCTAGACTTAAGGTAATTGGTACGGTTGTAGTTCGACACTACACCATAGTACTATTTCGTTTTCCCATTACATTCACTTCGTGAACATTCACACGACGCACGGTAATGTAGAAAGTTTATTTTTGGTTAATGATAGTCATACCTGGGAAAATACATACTCTTACAAGAGACAAGCACACAGACACTAGATGCCTTGGTAGAATGCAACATTCAGAGCAGTTAGGTCTTGGTAGAAGACTACATTCAGAGCAGTTAGGTCTTGGTAGAAGACTTCATTCAGAGCAGTTAGGTCTTGGTAGAAGACTACATTCAAAACAGTTAGGTCTTAGTAGAAGACTACATTCAGAGCAGTTAGGTCTTGGTAGAAGACACCTTCATATAATAGTAGAAATCATAGGGATTTCTAGGGTGTTTCAAACATTTACAGTTGATTTACAAACATTTTCATACTTACAGTTCATATACACTTTCAATACTTACAATTCATATACATACAAATTCATGCATACAAATACTTACTTACAAATTAAGACACTAAAATACTTATGATCTCACCAGATTTAAAGCTGATACTCGCTTTCAAAATTACTTGTATCCTTAGGTCATCTATAGACAGGTACAGATGCAAGGTTTAGAGAAGATGGAGCTCGTTCAAGACTCATCTTTCATCTTGATTTATGCTTTAGTTTCTATTATAATTTGACAGAACACACTTGTATAATAATTATATTATTAATGCAATGGATGATGTTGTTTCTTGTTTACTACTTTACATTGTTGTTATACTGTACATGACGTCCTCCTCCCCAGAACATTTCCGCCGTTCCTGGCTTTGGGGTGTGACAGATTGGTATCAGAGCATTGTTTATAGTGAATTAAGTATATCAACCCATAAATATATACTAACTATAAATACATAAGGGATTAAAAATATTCTGACCAAGAGTTTATACTTTAAATAATAAAATATTTAAGAAAGTATACGTGCCTGCATTCATTCTAAAATCAGTGTCACTAGGACAAGTACAAAAGAATTACCATTGTTGGGCAACACAAGTGGGCTTAGAGACATATAGTCACAACTGGGAAGATATAGCCTGATCACCTATATTATCCGATGGTTGACTAGCATGTGCCTAAGTGTAGTTGTGTGGTTGCAACGATGCTAAAATCTTACAAACCCTACCACAATGAGAACAATAGAACATAACATTAAACTTAAAATACTATAGGAGTATTTGGTGTAAGTACTTCATACTTGAGAACTAAAACGGGATCTTCATTTCTAAGTTGATAGTTGCTAAGTGGATACACTAAGGCTATATGTAATGAGGATGTTATAGACTTAGAATCTGTGGAAATTTTACTTTACCCCTATTTTGTGTGAATTTGGAGTTAAGGTCACTTATTCGAAGGCCTATCCTGTTTCGGTTACATATAACCGGTATGCACTTCACAAATAGCGATGTAACTAATGAAGATTTTCTAAATAATTATCTAGATAGTTCGTCTAATAATTATTCTCTTACCCCAATTCTCACGTAGATAACATGGTTGGACTCCATCCCCACGGCATCCTGTACCTTCCGAATGAGGTCATTGCTGGATGCTTTGAAGAAGAGCCAGATAATGATCATCCTATCCCTATGAAGGATCACCATGATGAAGACCTTTCGGATGGTGCTAACTCCGAACCCGAGGTTGAAGATCTACCTCAGACAGCTCCTGTTCCAATTCCTAACCCTCGTTCGACTTTTCATGGTCCGACGCCTCCATGGGTGGAATGTTTGGAAACATGGAGCGACGGTCAAGATCAACCTATGCCATTTAATGGAGACCGAAGCTTCTACAACGTGAGTGAAGGCAGCTCCGTAGATAGAGTTCTACCAATTCTGACCCGTAGAGTTGCCCGAAACGAAATTCAGGGCATGACAGCCCTACAATGTATCGCAGAAGTTGATACAAATGGAGGAATTCATATGCTTCGCACCAGTCGGCTTGAACATGCTCATGAGAGGTCTAAGAGAGACCATGAAACTTTGTTGCAAGCACTAGCTGAAACTCGAGCCGAAGTCATAGAGCTCCGAGTACGCCAGAGGGTGTACGAAAGATACCTTCTCGATATGGAACGACAACTGGCTGAACTGAGAGTTCACCAGAGGGATAACCGTCGCCAGGACTAGATGCTTTACTTTATCTTCCTGGTTAAATGAAATCGATTTTCTGTCTATGCCCGATGTGGCGTTTTCTATGAAATTATCTTGTACTGTAAGTACTTTTGGTTAGGTCTTTATACCGTCAAGAACTATCTTCTCTGGATATGATGTAAGACCTTTACAAGGTCATTTTCCCGAATCTTTACGTCATGAATATCAAAGATATTGACAGTCGGCTAATTTCTGTGTCATTCTTCATTCAAGTACTCTTATCATTCTTTCATTGGAGTCTATCTGAAACATGCTTTAGTCAAGTCATTAGACTATAATAATTTAGCTCTGGAGACATTTCCAAGTCTCTTACAGTGGTTGGATCATGTTATTCACCAACCCACGATACCTCGGCTTGAACGAAAAACACCTTGAGACCATTCTATAAACTCACTTCCATTCCGTACTAGGACAGCATCATAGGGATGTAGGTCAAACCTTCGCGATCATACTTCCAACCCATTACTAGGACTGCATCTTAGGGATGTAGGTCAAACCTTCAAGAACATACTACTATTCTTTACATAAACAATCAAACTACGTCTATGTTCAACCAGAATTGCTCACAAATTCCTTATCTTTCGTATTCCAGAATCATGTCGTCATCCGGAAGCAATCATTCGAACAAAGAAACCTCCGCTTTTCCCATGGACGCAGCTACTTTCCAAACCGCAATTACAACTGTCGTGATGGCTGCCGTGACAGCTGTCCTTGCGCACCGTAGCGCTATCAACGCAATCAATACTGATGATAGGATTGAAGTTTCCAATCGTGGTATCCATCCAGGAAGTCGCCAAACAGTAACAGTCACAGGTTCGCAAAGCCGAAAGACAGGGAACAAGAAACGAAGGCGTCAAGCTCAGAAAGAACGCAAGAAATCCCAAAAACTTGCCATGCAACAGCAACAAGTGGAAAGCCCTGCCATTCCCGTACCGAGCAGGACATACGATGGAAAACTCCCGAAGTGTGATAAGTGTAGTTTCCATCATCATGGGGCTTGCCATGAGATGCAATGTTGCAATTGCCTAAAAATAGGGCACCATGCTCGTAACTGTGGAGCACCAACACGACCCATCACTCAAGTCCCTGTCGTCGGGACCAACCCTACACACGAGTGTTGTGATAAAGCCGAACGCTTTAGGAATAAATTTCCAAGGTGGAGTAATGAGGAAGGCACTCGTGTCCACATAACACTTACTAAACACCTCACTTCCACCACCAATGTTGGTGTTGTCCAGATATGCCACCAATGCGGTGAAATTGGACACCTCAAGAAGGATTGCCCGATAGCGATGAACTCGGGTGTAGATGGGAAGATTCTTAGGATCACAGCTGCAGGAGAACCTACTCCGGAACCCACATTAATGTAATTTAGGCATTTCGTTGTAACAGGCTTACAAACTATCCGAAACTAGTGCAACTAGAGTCTTACCTTTTGCGAGAGCCTGTCTGTATAGGGATGCTTGTGTTACGTATACTTGTCTTTTGTAGTATACCTTAATCGCAGCAATAGCCTTGTAGTAAACCTAAAGTACTGTAACTTTGCTCATGTTTGCACGATTGTGTTTTGTGTGTAAAATCCTTATGTTCAAATCTAATATCTTTAAGTTTATGTATGATTCCGACATTATCATACGACCCGATTCAACTGGATCCTCACAAAACAACCTCATACGTACATCTCTTTGTCAGTAAACGACGTCTTAGCGAAGCCGTCATATCAGAACACCGAAGTACTCTTGCATGGAGTACTTCATAGTTCTTTTCTTTTCCGTAGAAATCCCTGAAGTACCACTCGTGCAGTACGTCAAGTTCAATCCAAGGATTCATGCGGATGATCTATCACTGAGGAATGTATACATAAGAGTGATATATAATCAAGGTTCTACAGTTTTAGAATTGATGATTTCGCTTTAACTCTTTTCCTCGTTGGGATGTGAGGGTAAAGAAGAATCAGTTATTCGACTACCTTTTCAATCTTAATTATATACGACTCGTATACACGAGATTGTGATTGTGAAACCATGTATGAATTATAATATGAACTTCAAGATGGAGAACTGCCTAAGTTTACGAGTAATCACATCGTCATGTGAACAAACTTAGAACCCAGTATGACTCCTATAAACAGATCGCCCTACAGTCTAAACATCTACGAAGATACAACAATAGTACAGACGACTTAACGAACTACAAAGAAATAGAGTTAGAAGACTAGGCTTCTCACCCTGGAGAACCCCGGTCTTATTCTTCCAGAGATCGACGGATTGCATCGTATGTACCTCGGATATCGAGGACTATGTCAAGATTTTTCTTTAGAAATCTTTTTCTATGCCTCATATAGATGCAATGGTTGAGCAAACGCAAGTAAAGAATTACTTTCAGAAATGGATCTGAGATCCGAATATCACCAGTTTGAGTGTTAGGGAAGGATGTCCGGAAGACCACCTTCTGAACTCGATGCGGGAACTTCGAGTCCGTAGTGATACCCTTCGGATAGGACCAACACGCCCGAAGCATTCATGAGTTAATGAATTGAGTCTGTCTTTCTTACTTAGATCAGTTTGTCATCCTCCATGTAATGACTTACTTATCTACCCTCGTAGTAAGAAGGAACCCATGGAAAAATTACCCTCAGAGGAACTTTCGCAAAGTTCTCTAGGCACGAGATTTGAAATTGAAGAGTCAAATTTCTATGACACACTGTTAGTGATTTGGGAAAATTTTGAGTACTCTTACAATTTGTCAAAACCGTTGAGAATTTGTCGACACTAGAAGCGCCGACAGACATTCGCCAAATTCTAGGTCTTACAGACCTACTGTCATAGTCCATCCAGAATCCCTCGTAAATCCCAAAAACCCTTTCGGCTTTGACCCAGCAAGGGGTGGCCCTTGACTGGGAAGTTTAGCAAGAGAAAGAACCCTTGGAAGTTCCAAGTGAGAGACCAAGTTCTTTAGGAAAAACTCACTTTAGGAATGGCTTAATACGCTTCATAAACATGGTAAACAAAATCCAAGATAGATAGGACCTCCGGGATTCTTACCAGAATCGGTCCTGTACCTCGCACAAACTAGACCTATTCCGCGAACTCAGAAACGTACATTTTACTCTTCGCGTCTCGATCGTCAAACCATACATTTCCGTTAGGACTCTAGTAAGTCCACTCTTCGAGATCCTCACTTTCGTATTTAAACCGTAGTGACCCTCGACCGAGAGGTCGAGCGGATGAAGCAACGCGATCGCCCGTTAGTGAAGGTCCGTTGGGATACCAACCGAGGACCCGATTTCACTTAGGAGCGTTAGAACCAATCGATTAGGATGTGCCCTCCTCTCGAATCGATCATTCATACCTACTTCCTTACCAAAATTCTAATTTCGGGACGAAATTTCCTTTAACAGGGGGATGATGTGACAACCCGATATTTGCATTTGGACAAACCCTAAAAGTCAACCACTTCGTAGCATAAGTCAATGTAATTATTTCTTATTTTTAAGAAATATAAAATTCGTTTGATTATTTTAATATTATTTTTAAGCGAACGGGTGAAAGAAAGTGTTGTCTCGGGTTTTGATTTTTGAAAACCGCAAACACTTCGCGTATTAGAAACACCCGACCAAACTTTTATGTTTGGTTGAAAAATCACCCAAAAATCGTGAACTCATACCTATGTATGAGTTTACTCCCCAAAAACTAGTCATTTGTGTTTACTCCCCAAAAGTCAAAAAGAGTAAACTCCAAAAACTCGCTCAAGTATCATCCGAGTTTTTATTCCAAATCATCAAACTAGTAAGTGTTTCTAGCCTTTCAAGTTAGTATATCACTTAATCTAGTGATTTTACATCCTTTAATCCATCCATTTTTGTGTTTTGACTAGTTTTTCCAAAACACCAAGAACACACACTAAGTGTTCTTGGCCTTTTAGCTCAAATCAAGCCTTCTTATAGCAAGTACTTCCATCCTTGAGCATTATTGAGCTAGTAATACATTTAAACATCAAGAAAATATGTCAAGAACACAAGATTGGAGGTGTTCACGGTCCAAGAATGCTCTTGGGCCGTAAACACCATAAAGGGCACCAAAGTGTGCCTAAGTCCTTATCTAAGCCCTAGTTTGCTGTTTAAACCATCCTTGACATATTTAAACACTTCCTTATAGTGTTTAAGCCTTGAGAAAGCAGCAAAACCCCCCACTTTTATGTGTTTACGGTCTAGGGATGTCCCAAAACCGTGAACACCCCAAAAAGTGTGTAAATGTCCATTAAAAGTCCCATGGTTGTTCCTTATGGCTAAATCTAACCTAGACTAGTGCCATGATTGAGCTAAGGACTTGAAAACCCCAAATACCATAAACTTGGGCCGTAAACACCATAAAGGGCACCAAAGTGTGCCTAACTCCTTATCTAAGCCCTAGTTTGATGTTTAAACCATCCTTGACATATTTAAACCCTTCCTTATAGTGTTTAAGCCTTGAGAAAGCACCAAAACCCCCCCACTTTTATGTGTTTACGGTCTAGGGATGTCCCAAAACCGTAAACACCCCAAAAAGTGTGTAAATATCCATTAAAGGTCCCATGGTTGTTCCTTATGCCTAAATCTAACCTAGACTAGTGCCATGATTGAGCTAAGGACTTGAAAACCCCAAATACCATAAACTTAGGAGTTTAAGGTAGTAAACTCATAAGTTTAAGGTAGTAAACTCATGAGAAATGGTCCTTAGACCGTAAACTCCATTTAGGAGTGTTTTGATGCCACACGACACTTCCTAAGGCTAATTCATGAAGTAGGAATGCTTGGAATAGCTTAGTAGCCTTCAAAACAACAAATGGTCATAAAGTGTAGAGTTTACGACCATAAACCCTTGAGTTTACTGCCGTAAACTCCTTGGGTAATGGTCATGTAGACCATAAACTCCAAGGGAGTTACCTTTGAACCCCAAACACACAAGCCTTTCCCTACATCACTTAGATGCAACTCTTGAGACTTATAACACTTGTATAAAGTGTTTAACATGTCCTAGAGTGTCTTAAACTTTGTTTATTAGTTGTTTAAAGACTAATTGTGTATATACATATATCCTTATATGTTATTAGGATCTTTGTGCGTGTCTAAGTCTTCACTTGACACCAAGCACTTATCCGACACTTCCTTCCGATCCACTTACAACAGGTGAGTTCATACCCCTTAATCAATGTTTTAAATTGTTTTTTTAAATGTTTTATGGGGGGATACAAGTAGAATCATGCTAATTATCATATCAATCACATGTGATTAATAAGCAGCATTCAAATGATTGGCTACTCATTAGCCGTTTTACCAAACAGTTTCCTTCAAATGTTTTCGTAAACACTTTATGTGTTTAAAACTCTTTATTACACTGTATATATTACTGTGTATGTTACATTCCAAACTCATTTACAATTGTGTTTCAAAAAAATGTTTCTTTATACTAAATTGTTTTCTCAAACCCATGCCTTCAAAACTGTTTTATAGATCGACACCAAGTCGATCCTTTCTTAGAAAATGATTATGTTCAAAGGTTTTACAAAACTTATTTTATGCTTTTATATTATCAATTGCATGCCTATATATGTATAGTTATATAAGAAATGTTGAAAGGACTTAGGAAGGCTATCCACCCTATTTCCTTTTCCTCGATTTGGATGTGGTCTGGTGGGATATCGGGTACCCGTCCGAAGGTCGTTTAAACATTAGTTATATATCACGTGTACATATATAGTCATAAAGGTCCTTCCAGTTCATCAAATTCCCAGGGTAGCAAGGGTATACATCCATGTTCATACGTGCCAGTTAGATTACTAGTAAGCTACCATAGGGGTAGTTTAGGAAGATACTAGAACTATTACTAGAACGCGATAACATACAATGAGTCAGTTCATTCATGAGTCAATACTTGCTAGAACACTATAGTACTTTACTATACTTGTTAGATAGAGAGAACATACATTACAGATAGAACATTTCAGTACATTACTATACTATTACATAGATATGTTTACATGGTCACACTTACATGAGTACAATTACATGATCACACTTACACGAGTACACATACATATACATAGAACAGATGTCACTAGGTGCTATATCATGGACCCAGTTCAGGATCTAACTATACTAATGAATCACAACGAAATTGTGATAGTTATATCGAGTGTACATGATCATAGTAATGTGGATGCTCACGGCTTGTAGATATGCAGGGGTCGTGGGTAGGTCCCAAAATCCCTTTGATAGGGGAGCGTACAGCCTGGGATCTAGGCATCACATTATACCTTATCCCTCAAATAAGTCAGCTGAGTACCGATGTAGTTATTTATTACAAATGCTACAATACTTACAAGATTACCCTAGACTTAAGGTAATTGGTATGGTTGTAGTTCGACACTACACCATAGTACTATTTCGTTTTCCCATTACATTCACTTCGTGAACATTCACACGACACACGGTAATGTAGAAACTATATTTTTGGTTAATGATAGTCATACCTGGGAAAATACATACTCTTACAAGAGACACACACAGAGACACTAGATGCCTTGGTAGAAGGCTACATTCAGAGCAGTTAGGTCTTGGTAGAAGACTATATTCAGAGTAGTTAGGTCTTGGTAGAAGACTACATTCAGAGCAGTTAGGTCTTGGTAGAAGACTACATTCAGAACAGTTAGGTCTTAGTAGAAGACTACATTCAGAGCAGTTAGGTCTTGGTAGAAGACACCTTCATATAATAGTAGAAATCATAGGGATTTCTAGGGTGTTTCAAACATTTACAGTTGATTTACAAACGTTTTCATACTTACAGTTCATATACACTTTCAATACTTACAATTCATATACATACAAATTCTTACATACAAATTCATGCATACAAATACTTACTTAAAAATTAAGACACTAAAATACTTATGATCTCACCAACTTTAAAGTTGATACTCGCTTTCAAAATTACTTTTATCCTCAGGTCATCTATAGATAGGTACAGATGCAAGGTTTAGAGAAGATGGAGCTCGTTCAAGACTCATCTTTCATTTTGATTTATGCTTTAGTGTCAATTATAATGGATGATGTTGTTGCTTGTTTACTACTTTACATTATTGTGATACTGTACATGATGTCCTCCGCCCCAGAAGGTTTTCGCTGTTCCTGGTTTTGGAATGTGACATGTTTCCCGACTTCCGATTTATGATGACTGACAACAGACTATAATTGAACACATCAATTTAGTCTCGGCTTGGCCAAGCACTTAGGTGTCATCACTAAATCATCGAGGGGCCCACAGATATCTCTTTTATCCCACTTTGGGTAAAAGGAATGGATAAACCTCAACTCAAATGTTCGCTTGCATTTACTAATCGAATCACACACAACAATAAGTTTTATAACACCAAGTTACTGGTGTGTTTACTTATTATCAATGAGCAACTGACCAACAAATAACAACTCACACGTCTCGGTTTTAAGAATATACAAGATTATCGTCTCATTAATCACCCGTGATAAATCCATGACGTGATCCAAGTGAGCGTGGGTTTCATCCAATACTCTAATCTTATCAAATCACTCATGAACCCTGCAGCAAACTTGTTCTATGTCTAAACTCTTCAGACAATCTACAGACTCTTCATCACAGTCTTCCTTCATACTTACTTCCAATGTATGACCGACTATGGAGGTCCGAATAACCCAGTTATTTTGGAAGTCAAAACATGCAAACCGAAACACAATAATAATACTTAATCCTATATGGCCCCAAACTTGTGAGAGTAAATAAAACACTTCTATTTATCCACCATATTGATTACTCATTATTTATCATTTAATGTTTCGAATAATCAACTCGTTACTTTAATAACAACAATTGTCCCATTCTCCAAGCATGCACACTTTGTTTCCTATGGTCCATGCATTGTGAAATAGATCAATTGAAAAACATTTCCAATGATGCTCATTTCACAATTCCCAATCCTTATCATTTGTGTAAGAACACAAGGTGCTTTGCTACTATTAGAATATGCTAGATTCTAACATTTTATGCAACGATCCTTTTGCAAAGTCATAGCACAAAAGTCACCAACACTTGGCTAATGAAATTACAAAGTACTCTCTTAGAAATTGTTACAAGAAAATTCCATAGACATGAAGTCTCACATTCAAAGTACATTCCTTTGAACATCCTTCTTGCATAGAAGTTTCTAATCTAGACAAAAACTCTCAATATCCAACTCCCAATATGGAAACATTTCCATATTTTCCATATGACAAATCATTCTTAATAGAATCTTATCTATTCATAATAATGTCGATAGGGTCCATCCAATACCATACTTCCAACTACTCACAAGCGACCAATCCTCAGCGAACTTTGGATCATCCTTTGATACTTGTTTAATTATTTTAGTCAAAACCGATTCTAATCCTTTTTCCCTCTTAATGCGCTAGACATTTGGAAAATTTTAGAATGGTCAAATATTATAGCATTTGCAATCGATCCTATACCTGAAGCGTATTGGACACGATGCATAATGTCTTACATAAAGATATGATACTTTATCAATCTTCTGCCATAATATTTTATGTATCACGTTCTCACAATTCGAATTATGAAGAGGGATGTCGTAATTATAATCAAAATTTGAGAACAAACTATGTATTATTTGACTAAATTTATTAAAATTTCTCAATCTAAGCTTTAGATTTTGAAACGAAGTATAATATTCTCTCCCTTAATTATAGCAAAACAACTTTTCAACCCATGCAACTTTGCAAATTGAATCTTTGTTTTTCTATAATTAATATTGCTAACTTGCAATACTCTCCATAATAATCATACAAGCACAACACTTATGCTCCCACTATTATGATGATTATTATCATATAAGCATAACACTTATGCTCCCACTAGCTTTAACATGTATTCAGAAAACAAATGAACTTCCAGAAAACAATGCCTATTGAATTTCTGAAATTCATATTTCTAATACCAGATGCTTTGATAAGCCTTTATCTAAGCTTCTTAAACTTATACACCTTTGCTTTAGAAAGCTCACATGTGTGTCTAGACAAATTCAGAACTTATGTTACTAGGTCCCAAATGTTTAGACTAATTGCCAAATCTCACAATTTGAACTATGGAAAGGGATGCCGTAACCATAATCGAATTTGAGAATACAATTTTTCACAATTGCTATCTTCTTAAAATCTCTCTTAGTGAAAGCATTTCCTCACAATCGTTTTCATGAAGGAGGGAATCTTATGACACTTAGATTTTATGGTGTATGTGTTCCTATTCATGTGAATTTGTCAAAACCAAAGCTTGTGACAAATCCAAACTCATATGGACTGAACTTTCTTAATCTTGATTTCTTGCCTTGTGGTGACACGAGGGCCCACCATGTCTTCCAAGTAGTTTAGCAACTTATCCTTACATATCAATGTACTTTCCATCGATCAAGGTACTTTGTCTTTATACATTCAAATGAGAACTCATAGAACTCACATGCATAATTAACTCAATTGGAATGGCACAGAAACAAAATAATGTCAACACGATAGATTGTTAACCTCAATTCGTGTGCTACTGATGATCGATAAGGTTTATTCTTGATATGTTTTAGAAACTTTTCCAAGATCATTAAAACTCCCACTGACTCCTTGACATATAAGGTTCTCTTGTCAAAAAACATTTCTTCATAAACAAATATTCAAGATTTAGTGTAGTTCTTAACAAGACAAAACACTTCACAAATTGGTCCTAGTTGGCCTTTGTCTTATCCAAGACATCACAACTTACCAATTTTAAATGTGCAAGAATAAGAAAACCTTTTCCAAATTCCACATTTGATGAGTGTTATAAACCTACTTAAGATTTGTCACTCAATTCGCAATCTTGGAGTATGACTCTAAGATTCGATATTGGAACGAAGTAAGATTGACTTCTTGATTTAACCATTTCCACAATTCTCGATTCCTCTTCTTAGACATACAAATGCACTAAAAGTCACTTAGAGAATCAATTGAGATATGGTTCTTAATCATTAAGACTTATCATAAAACACAATAAAAGGTACTCTCCTTTCTTCTTAGAATAGAGAAACTTTTATCTTTCTGCCTACTTGATTATTCTTTATTCGTTCTGCTATTCATTGAAACTCTTTCAATCAACTCAGAATTACACTTAATCTTATAAGTATAATCATATTTACTAAACTTTTAGAAAATCATGACGAATATCTTATCTCTCTTTGTGGTGGACTTCATCAACGCACAACCTAGTGTACTCGCTCTACTAGTCCTTCACTTGACACTTTGTCAAAGAATTAGTCTAATTTCCAAATATGAAAGTTTTCATTCATCACGCAACCAAGTTGTATGATTCCAAGTTTCCATCCAATTGAAACTTGGGCGATGAGAAACTCTCCCTATTTGGTGAATTCTTGACATCTCCACAAATAACATAATCAAGAATCAAAACTATTATTGCTAATAATAGAAATCTTCAAACATCAATTTTTCATACATGTCATTGCAAGGATAAATAAATAAGATAAAATCAAAATTCATTTTATTGTGGAAAAAATTTGTCCTTAGAATGCAATTCAATTGAAAAACTATGTTATTACATATTTCTTAACAATCTATTCTAACTCCAATTAGTAGCTCAAAAATCCAATCTTCAAACAATGCGATCGAAATCCACTTTCTTCACGATTAGATTCAGCTCACTTCTTCCCTTAAACTTTCTCTCTTTTCTTCGATCCTACAAAACATCAAAATGTAATCTTATCACGTCATGTATTAAGAATCTAGAATAGGAACTTAAAAGAGTTAGTTAATGGATTTTTACTTGAAGTAGAGCCATACGTCTTGACTCTCCCATCTCTTAGATCTCTCAGGTAGTTAGGGCAGCTTCGTCTCCAATGCCCCTTCTCTTGGCAATAAAAGCAAATAGACTCCTTTGGCACAGCACACCGGACAATCACAGACTTAGTTCTTTCTAGACTTCTAATGTTGCCAGTGTCTATTGAAGTTTGGGAGTCTAATTCACCAGACAAATTTGCTTCACCAGCACGCCAAATCATTGCTGATTCAGCAGCTATAAGCAAATAGGTGAGATCAATGAGGGTCACATCGTGATCCATCATATAGTACTCTCTAACGAACTCACCATATGATTCAGGAAGTGACTGAAGAACCTAGTCAACAGCCAACTCACTTGAAATCTCAACACCCAACATCCTTAACCTATCAATCTGTGACTTCATCTCTAAGACATGTGCACACATAGGTTCCCCATCTTCATGTTTACTTGCCAAAAGGGCTTGAGTGAGCTTGAATTTTTCAAGCCTTCGAACTTGTGGGTCAGGGAGAACAATTGGAGGAGGTGGAGGAAGTGAAGCATGACTCTCATTTCCTTGATCGTATCTCGGAACATCATCTTTATTTGGAAAGCTTGTTCCAAAGGATTTGGGAAGACCATTGTAAGATTCAGACATCTACAAAACGGGAGAAAATTCAAGTTAAGTTGATTGAGTCCTTAATAAAACACCCAAATGAGTTATTAAGGCTAGGATTCAACACAATATTCTACAACCTAGAAGAGGGATGTCGTAATCTAGTCGCAGAATATTTGAAGGTAGGTAAATGACGATTTACTAATTTCCGCCATGAAAAATAAAAAGGAAGTTTAAGTTTTAAATGAATTGAAACTCCTAGATCTTTTGAGATTCATTGAACTTTTCAACGGCATGTTTAATCTCGATTATGCCCTACTATTTGTGACTGGGATGCCGAGGATCACAAATAAGGTGTGAATAACCATACGAATCGCGTGGTGCACTCAATGCTACTGTGACATCCCCAAAATCTCGGCCAGAAAAGACCGATTTTCATTTATGCTTTTAAATAACTTCAGAGTAAATCCTTTTGATTTGAAAGAGTTGCGGAATTTGTTCCCAAAAACAAAACATGGTAAAACAATGTTTACCAAAGCATTTCATAAAAGAAATGTATTTTCATTATATAATCAAAACTCGGGGTGTCATGTTCCGATACAGACCAATAAGCACAAATGATAACATTACAAGTCATTCAACAAATATATACATATACAGACTTGTAAACAAAACAACTTGATGGTTCATCCATCTTATGCCCTCGCGCCACTTCCTATAATACAAATAAAACTGAGTGGGTCGGGCTTGGGAGCCTGGTGAGCATATAGGGTTTTCAACCCACAATAAATAATTATATTTAATTTCCACCAACCAACAATAACCCAATTACCCATTCCCGTTATTCTCACTTTATGTCCCTAAGACAACTAACATAAGGGACCTAGTCTAAGAATATTTCATCGGGGCGACAACACATGCTTCGGGGGTTCCTCAGCAATATAAGTCAAATAAGGCAACCATGAGGGGGATGGAGTACAGCAAATGAACACCCAAGTTCATTAACACCTATAGGTGGCAAACCTGCTAATGTTCCACAAGACTTCTAGAAAAATCCGTGGTCGTCATCTAAACTCTGCTAGATGACTGAATCAAAACAACAACGAGGCCTCTCATCTGTTTATTACACACCAACTATCTACCCATATTCTACCCAGCATATTAGTAGATAAAAATATACATTTTTATACATAGTTTAAAAACCTGTATAGCATGCTTTAATCAATACATATTCCACATAACAGATGAGGCACACACACATAACACGTATTTCATAGAAAACAAATCAGATCCATGAGATAGAAGAGAGTGAATATACATTCACACATATAACACAAATATACCAATAACACGTATTTCGTATAAAATACTTTATAATTATGCGTTAGAAGAAAGTAACTACACACTCACGCATATAAACAACAATATACTTAGTACACTCAAACCATACTTGTATTATTATCGTGTTTATGAAAGGTAGTATACACTCACTTGATCAGAAGATGATCAGACAGCACTACGACTTGCAGAAGTAGTAATCCTCACCAGATCTGGAGGATCTTCACAAAAATCGAACTTCTCGCGGGCAGAGCTTCGGCTCGGGAATCGCACTTCTCGGGATCTTCGGGATCTCGGGACTTGCTTCGGGGCTCAAGAATATTACCGGGGCTTCAGGGTATTTTTGGCACGCAAATCGATGCAAAACGGGAGAGAGAAGAGAGAAAAATAGCAAAAGAGTCGGTTGCCTTCGGATCCTATTTATAGGAGGCTAGAGCCTCGGAGTACGCGGGGCGTACTGGTCCGAAATCGTCATTGCTTACGTATCCGAAGTGCTCGAGTGCGAGTGTCGACATTCCTCGGTGTACGCGGGGCGTACACGAGTACGTGGGGCGTACTTCGGATGAGTCTGATGACTCCTCTTCGGATAATGCCGAATTTTCCAATTAAATTTAAATACAAATTATTTAATAAACTTCGGAAATTCATATCTTCTGCATACGAACTCCGTTTTCGACATTCTTTATATCCACGCGAAAGTGAGACTACACTCTACAACTTTCGTTTAGACTTCGTCGGCTAATTTTAACTTTATTTTTATTATTTATTTTTAATAGGCCGGGACAGAACAACTTCGTTATAAATTCATAACTTCTTCGTTTGACGTCCGTTCTCGCCTAACTTTTTATCGTTTCGATACCAACAACGAGACATTCGATCCTCGTTTAGATTGTTTCGGCTAAAAACCGCTCGATCTCAAATCGAGTATTTCAGGCTGCATACCGCTAAGTCGAAACTTCAATAAATCATAACTTCCTCATACGAAGTCAGATTTGGGCGTTCTTTATATATTCGGAAACCACGTTTCAACTACTACAACATTATCCAAAGATAACGAGTTTATTTTACACTTAAATTTTGACGCTTATTTTTATTCTTAATTAATCAAACCACATAATTAAGCAATTAAGCACAAAACACATAATACTCAAATAATACAATCTTATTATTTCAAAATGGGTTATAAAGGTTAACCTAGACTATTACATCGCTAAAAATGGCAAGCCCGGAAACACAGGCGTTACAGCTACTATCACCCGATCAATGTGCCGGTTAACCACACACACTCCATTGATCTATAACAAACATCGAGCCACCCTTCTCCACCAATGTCATCCCCAAATTAGTGTGCCGGTTAACCACACACGCTCCACTAACGTTTGACAAGGGTACGAAGTGTAACTCCATCGATTTGCATAAAATTTCACATTTTGCTTAAAGTAACTATGATTTGGGAATTTTTATAAGCATTTAGTTACTTTGTACTTCATTATACTTATAATGGAAGGTTTTTTTCCTATCCTACCCATTCGGCTAATGACCCTGCACTAGTCAAGAGTGCAGTGGGTAAGAGTGGATACCCATTCAATCGCCATTTTATAGGCAATTTCCTTAAACACCCCTTATAGACTAGCTTCGTGAATGAGGCCTACTAATGGTAAGACTGACTGTTTACTCATACATATATATAATATTAGACTTTTAATGTTTTATAGAGTATAGGGTGTATTTTACACTTTTAAAATACTAGGTGGTTGAAGTTAGTAAATTATACTTTTTCATTTAATTAAATGTAAACCAAAACTTTATGTGTTTATTAAATCTCTTTTAATTATACACTTTAATTAATTAATAAAACCATAAGGGTGTGATTTGAACTTTTCAAATTACTAGGGTTTAAGAATTTAACATTTCAAAATTAAACTTTTAATCAACTTTTAAATTCCAAAACTTGAGGGCAAGTTTTGAAACATTTCAAAACATTAGGTTTTAACTCATTTAAATTTCAAAAACAAAACTTTAAAGTTCAAATTTAAACTATAAAAGTTAATGGGAGTAATTTGAAACTTTTCCAAACTTTATCAAGAATATTCTAGATCACAAAATTCAAATAAGGCAATTAACAATTAATTGGTGGTTATCTAATTTGACCTAGTCCAAATTCTTGCAAGATAATTCACCAAATAATTAAATTTAATCATATAAGGAAGTAATTATTCAATTAATATGAAGATATCTTTAAATTTGGAAAAGATAATCACCCAATATCATAAAAATCTGATTTATATCAATAAAAGGCGTTTTGGTAACTATCCCATAGCCAAAGAAGCACAAAATCCCGAAATTAGCTCTTTCTGACCAGCTGACTCGTCGAGTCAGGCATGGACTCGTCGAGTTCACATGGACTCGGCGAGTTCAGCCATGGACTCGGCGAGTCCAGCCCCCAGAAACCCTAAATTTCAATTTTAAAGCAAGAATAAACCACAATTACATCAAATACATCAAATAAATAGCCCTAGGCTCTGATACCACTGATGGGTTTTAAGCAAAACATCATTCCTATGGTGTACATGCAAACCCTAATAGCTTTTGGATCTAGTTTGTCTAATGAACATGGAATTGAATGTCCAAAGCCATAAACCCTAGATCTAACATATAAGAACTGAAATAAGGGTTTAGTAATTACCTTTGATTGTTATATTGCAATAACAATCAATTCCTTGCTTTGATTGGCTTTAGAAAGCTTAGTACCTCAAGTGATGCACCTCCAATGGAGTCACAAACACCACTAAGCAACTTGGATGAAGAGGAGAAGAGAGGAGGCTGCCCAAAACATCTAGAAACCCTAAAGGAACTCTTGTCCACGTTTTTGGGGCATAGGGGCCCTTTATATACATGTAGGATATTAGGGTTTTCAACTAAGAAACCCTAATCTGGCTGCTTAAGCCCTAAGCAGCCCATGGACTCCTTTAACATATCCCTTGGACGATTTCTAATGGGCTTCCCATAGAATTCGTCCAACCTATATATTATTAGGTGATCCATAGCCCAATTATAATTATCTTATAATTACAACTCCAGTCCGCTAAGTTTAATTAATCTCTTTTAGCCACAAAATTAATCTTGACTAATATTAATTAAAGAATATGATTTCTCTTTTAGTATATTATTCTCATAATATATTAATAAATCATATTTAAACTTTTCTCTCCTTAATTCATCATACATATTGCTATGGTGAAGGCAACCCAAAAGGACCATGCTCATAATCGCGTCAAGTACATACCAAAATAGTTATGGACTTAGACAATAATCCAACAAATAACACCAAGGAAGGTACAAAATATCTCAAAAGAATAATAACAAGAATACATATCAGCCATAACGTCAGGTGTTACGCGGACCTCCTCCACTGTCAGCTGAAAGGCTCTCCCCCGAACCTTTAGTGTCTCGGCCTTCACTGGCCGACTCTTAGTAGCACGCAAAGAAGCATATGCGGATCCCTATGTTGACCCCTGCATGTGCTGAGGGTACTCGAACTTCCGGTGGCCGGTCTTGTTGCAATGGACGCAAACCGAGAACCCCTTGAGGCAACCCTTCGCCATGTGCCCCTCCTTGCCACATTTGTAGCAAATCCCAGCACAACACAAACCCTCATGGCTCTTACCGCACTTACCACAAGTGTGGCCCTTCTAGCCCCCAGCTCTGGTATTAGCGGGCTTAGCCCGCTTCGTCGCCGGCTGCGACTGTACGGGTCTCCTGTCCCTACCCCGGGACTCCTCCTCCTCCATAGACTGCAGCTCAAGCTCAATCTCCCTCCTCCTGGAATTAGCCTGAAGCTCGGCCAATGTCCTGTACAATGATTTTGCCACGAACTCTTATATATCCCTACTCAGTATGCTTAGATATCGACTCACACGTGCCTGCTCAGTGGACACGTGCTCAGGGCAAAACATCGCCCTCTCATGAAACATCCTCGAAATCTCAGTCACTGGCTCTATCTTCTGATTGAGAGATAGAAACTCCTATGCCAACCGCTCCCTCTCCACCGGGGGAACATACTCATCTCGGAACAACTAGACAAACCTCTCCCATAACACTGCAACATGATCTGTAGAGGTGAAACCGGCGGTCACAAACTTCCACCAGTCCTTCACCCCCAAGCGAAGCTGGTTCAGCGTAAACCGAACTCTCAAGTGATATGGGCATGAACATGTGTAAAAACACCCCTCAATATCAGAGATCCATCTCATCGCAGCAATCGGATCCTGTCTCCCATCAAACTCTGGTGGCTTCGTATTGTTGAACTCCTGGAACAACAATAAGTCACCTCCCTGTGGCCTAGCAGCGGCGACAGCTGCAGTGGCGTCAGCAGCAGCAGCCTCAGTGACAGCAGCGTATCGCTCATCAAATCTCTCAATCAGGGTGGTCTTGATAGACCCAATGTTGGGTCAAAAATATGGTTTATACTTTACTTTTCTAGGCATTAATAGCTTTTGTTCGTGCAATATATTTTTGCAGTTGTATTTACGGCCCAATGGGTGTTTACGGTCGTAAACCCATTTATGGCCCATATTTCCCAAGTCTATATATATATATATATATATATATATATATATATATATATATATATATATATATATATATATATATATATATATAGGTGTTAGGTGGTTGAGGAGGGATTGATGAACAGAAGAGAGTGTACGGTCTAGAGGAGCTTATATGTGTGTATTCTAAGGTGTTCTAGAGAGAGAAACTAGATAGAGAAGAGAGTGTGTGCTAGTGCGTGTGAATCTTATATCCTGATCTTCATTCATATCAATACATACAAGATTCATCATCTTCTTCTTCTCCTTTCTTCTATTTTGATTTGGCATCATCCGTTTAATTGAGATTCTGCACCATGAAACGGATCTGATTGATACACAAGCAGATCAGGGACTTACAATTGGTATTAGAGCTTGGATTGTATCAGTAAATTTTTTTCAGATCTGGAGCTTATTTGATCTTATTTTTGAAGGATTTTTGCACTTTCGGATAGATCTTGGAAAAATAAGGGGGGTTTGTTCTTCGCGTTTTTCATAAAAACGAGTTTTTGATCAAGATTTAGAGCAAAAATGGTGAAAACGTCGTTTTTTTGCCATCTGCTGAAGAGTTTACGATAAGCCGGAGATTATGGTCAGAGTGTACGGTCGGCGGTGGCGGCGTTTACGGCTAGGGTTTCCTGGAGTTTGCGGTTCGAGATTACTGTCACACCCCCAAACCAGAATGGCGGAAACATTCGGGGGTGGATGACTTCACGTAGTATCACAACCATTGAATATTGTAAAGAAAGTAACACAACCATCACATATATAATGAAAACGTATATTGTTGCGTTATACATATTAGCAAAAGAATATTACAATGAGATGATAAATGTTCAATAATAAAACATCCTTAGTGTTCCTTTCTCCAAAAGCTGGTGGTTACCTGTATTACTGATTCCCTGAGAAATACAAGTGGTTTCGAAAAAAAAAGTGTCAACAATTAAGTTGGTGAGTTCATAAGTGTTTTGCATTGAAAAGTATGTCCTTTTTGATAGTAACTCGATGAACGAGGTTTTCAGAAAATCCAATATTTTCTATAGATGATTTGAAAACTCTCCCGTGTTGGAGTGCATTAGTGTTTTCCATGCTTGAATAATAGTGATAAAATTTGTGTTAACAATAAAATGGAAGACTGAAATGCATATATGAATCTCGTAAATCAAACTTGTTTTTATACTTTTATGTGAGTTTTATAACCATGCTATTGACACTGATGGCCTGTAACAACGTTCTTCAGGCGTTGGAACTGTTATGACATTTGTCACCCCAGGCCTGCCGGCCTAGCTGTAGCTAACAGCATAGGTGTGGGATTGTCAATCCCGTATAGATCTATACACAAGTATCACTCTCCCCCTACAAGGGATTATGGTATGTAATACAGGACTTAATAATGCATACTCGAACGTACGTGAAGCTGTCTCACATTACTTGGTATAAACAGATTTACGATAGTAAAGACTTTACTTCTTTTGAAAGCATTTCATTTGTCGAGATGTATATGTAAAATGTATGAATCACTTGAATACTACACTCATTATAGTTTCTCAAAAGTATGTTCCCATTTGGTAATAACAACTTGGTGATATAATAGCCCTTTAAACATAAAGTTATTTTTGTATCAAAACTCTATAAGAACGATATTATAAAAATGTTACTTTGATTTGTAATGTACTTGTATTTCCCCCCTCTAAAACTTAAAAAGAATTGAAAAGTAGGGGTATGAACTCACTCGTTAAGTTTGAAGAGAGAGGCTAGGGTTGAGCAGAACTTCGACCGCGGATGGTTGCGTCGTTGGGCTCTTCGGGGATCTCTGCAGCGTAAATCTTTCGTCGGGGGCTCGAGTGCGGAAACCAGGATGAGGGAATGGTCTCTGGAGCTTAGAGGTGTGGGAGAATGACTGAGGAATGGTGAATGGTGTGCAAAAACTCGAGCTTATGCCTTCTATTTATAGGGCTGGAAACAGTCGTACGCGGCGCGTACTTCCGAAGTACGCTGGGCGTAAAATGGCGTCATGGCTTACGACTCCTGGCTAGCTAAGCGTAGAGTGGGCGGGCCGATGGGACTCGACTCTAGGTCTAGTACGCGGGGCGTAATCTGGCCTGTCCCCTTCTAAATTCCGTAACTTTCGCGTATGAGCTCCGTTTTTCGCGTTCTTTATATCCACGCGTAGGTGAGATTATTTTCTACAACTTTCATTTAGACTCCGTCGGCTAGTTTTGACTTTATTTTTAATGATATATTTTTAATAGGCCGGGCCTCCTAAAATTCGTTAAAAATTCGTAGGTTCTTTATTCGACGTCGGTTTTTGTTTGTCTTTTTATCGTTTTATTACCACTGAAGAGATCTTCAACTTCTGTTTAGGTGGCGATAGCTAAATAACTCTCAATCTTAAATCCGAGTTTTTAGCCCTCTACTACTGTTACGAAACTTTGAAAATTTGTAACTTCTTCATACGAGGTCCAATTTGGGCGATCTTTTTATGCACGCTCACCTTTCAACGAGATCTACGACTTTTGTTTAGATACTTAAGGCTAAAATGTATTTTATTGAGATTTTTTCTTTTTATGTCAAATAATGTTTTAACGTCGTGTCGTAAATATATGAGTGGTTATAATTTCTTCAATATAACTCGGTTTTGAGCGTTCTTTATGTTTTTGGAAACCTTGGCATGATATCTAATATTCGATGCAGCCTAACCTTGATACTTGAACGCTTTATTTTCGAGGTTAATTTCGTTGTACTTAGCTTTCGAGTGTTACAATGCTTTGGAAAAATATAGGGTTGTCACATCATCCCCCTGTTAAGGGAATTTCGTCCCGAAATTTAATCTAAGATAGTGTTTACTGTTTCAGGAAAAAGATGCAGGTACTTTTGTTTCATCTGATCCTCGCGTTCCCAGGTGTATTCAGGTCCTCGCTTGGCGTTCCAGCAGACCTTTACAATGGGTATTCGGCTTTGTTTAGTCCTTTTGATTTCCCGATCCATGACCTCTACTGGTTCCTCCACGAACTGGAGGTTTTCATTTATTGCAATTTCGTCTAGAGGGACGACAAGGGTCTCGTCGGATAAGCACTTCTTCAGATTCGATACGTGAAAGGTAGGGTGTATGTTGTGGAGTTCCTGAGGTAGTCTAAGTTTGTAGGCCACTGGACCGATCCTGGCAAGGATCTCGAATGGTCCGATGTATCTAGGGTTCAGTTTTCCACGTTTTCCGAAGCGTATTAAACCTTTCCAAGGCGAGACCTTGAGTAGGAAATGGTCTCCAACTTGGAATTCTATGGGTTTTCGTCTCTTATCTGCGTAACTCTTTTGTCTATCCCTTGATGCTTTTAGACGTTCTCGGATTTGAACAATCTTCTCTGTAGTCTCCCGTATGATTTCTGGCCCAGTGAGCGTGTTGTTAGTTGCTTGCCCTTTTGCTAGCTGTGTGTCCCCCACTTCGGCCCAGCACAAGGGTGACCTGCATTTGCGGCCATAGAGGGCTTCGAACGGGGCAGCTTTGATACTAGTGTGGTAGCTATTGTTGTACGAGAACTCGACCAATGGTAGATGTGTGTCCCATGCTTTTCCAAAATCGATTACGCAAGCTCTCAGCATGTCTTCTAGGGTTTGTATAGTTCTCTCGCTCTGGCCATCGGTTTGTGGGTGATAAGCGGTACTCATGTCTAGTCTTGTCCCCAAAGCTTTTTGTAGCAACTGCCAGAACCTTGAGGTGAATCTACTATCTCGGTCCGAGATAATGGATATGGGCACACCATGCAATCGTACAATTTCTCTGAGGTACGTCCTTGTTAACTTCTCCAATTTATCCGTCTCTTTGATCGGTAGGAAATGCGCTCACTTAGTTAACCTGTCAACAATTACCCAAATGGTGTGGAGTCCGCTTGTTGTCTTGGGTAATTTTGTTATGAAATCCATGGTTATCCGCTCCCACTTCCATTCGGGTATTTCTGGTTGTTGTAATAAACCCGAGGGCTTCTGATATTCCACCTTGACTTTGGCACATGTCAGGCATTTGCTCACGTAGGTAGCAATTTCGGCTTTCATGTTTTGCCACCAGTACAACTTCTTGAGATCAATATACATCTTATCGGAGCTGGGATGTATGGAGTATTGTGTTTTATGGGCTTCGTCCATAATGATTTCTCTGAATCCACCAAACTTTGGTATCCAAATTCGATCCATGAAATAACGAATTCCGTTGTTCTTGGTCTCAAGGTTCTTATCCATTCCCCTTAGGGCTTCTCCTGTCACATTTTCGGATTTCAAGGCTTCTATTTGGGCTTCCTTGATTTGCGTGAACAGGTGTGATTGGATCGTCATAGTTAGGGATTTCACTCGGCGACCTGAGTACTCCTTCCGACTGAGTGCATCAGCCACTACATTAGCCTTTCCAGGGTGATATTGAATTTTGCACTCGTAATCACTTAGTAGTTCTACCCATCGTCTTTGTCTCATGTTGAGTTCCTTCTGATTGAGGATATGTTGGAGGCTTTTATGATCAGTGAAGATGGTACATTTTGTGCCGTAGAGATAGTGTCTCCATATCTTCAGAGCGAAGACGACTGCTCCTAGCTCAAGATCGTGCATTGTGTAGTTCACTTCGTGCGTCTTTAGTTGCCTTGAGGCGTAGGCGATGACCTTCCCTCTTTGCATTAAGACACACCCAAGTCCTTGGTTTGATGCATCACAATAGACCACGAAGTCCTTCGTTCCCTCTGGCAAGGTTAGGATGGGCACACTACATAAGGCTCGCTTTAGTGTCTGAAATGCGCTGTCTTGTTTTTCTCCCCATTCGAACGTCACATTCTTCTGGGTTAGGGTGGTAAGTGGCTTGGCAATCTTTGAAAAGTTCGGTATGAATCTTCGGTAATACCCGGCGAGTCCCAAAAATTGCCGGATTTCTGTAGGGGTTCTTGGAGTATTCCAATTATCTATTGCCTTTATCTTGGAAGGGTCCACGTGTATTCCTTCTTTGCTTACTACATGTCCTAGGAAATCCAATTCCCGAATCCAAAATTCGCATTTGGAAAATTTTGCGTAAAGTTTCTCTGCCCTTAATGTTTCCAGTACTTGGCGGAGATGTTTGTTGTGTTCTTCCTGGCTTCTTGAATAGATGAGTATATCATCTATGAATACGATCACGAATTCATCCAGGAATGGACGACATACTCGGTTCATCAAGTCCATGAACACTGCTGGAGCATTCGTCAATCCGAAGGGCATTACTACAAATTCGTAGTGACCCTAACGTGTTCGGAAAGCCGTTTTGGGGATGTCTCCCTCCAGTACTCGCAGTTGGTGATAACCAGATCTTAGATCGATCTTTGAGAAGTAGCTTGCTCCCTGTAGTTGGTCGAATAGATCGTCTATGCGCGGTAAGGGATATCGGTTCTTGATCGTGAGTTTGTTCAGTTCCCGATAATCGATGCATATGCGAAAGGATCCGTCCTTCTTTTTCACGAATAGGACTGGCGCTCCCCATGGTGAGAAGCTCGGTCTGATGAACCCCTTGCTCAGCAGTTCATTTAATTGACTGGATAGTTCCTGCATCTCGGCTGGGGCTAAACGGTACGGTGACTTTGCTACAGGGGTAGCTCCGGGGATTAAGTCGATTCTGAACTCGACTTGACGTTCCGGTGGGATTCCTGGAAGATCTTCTGGGAAGATGTCTGGGAAATTGCAGACTTCCGGAATGTCTTTAATGTTTTTCGATTCTTGTTTCTTGTCTACTACGTGGGCTAGAAAGGCATGATATTCCTTACGAAGATACTTTTGTGCTTTAATACAGGAAATGATTTGTAAACTTGAACTAGGTTTGTCACCATAAATGACAAGAGTTTCGCCGTTTGGCAGATTTAGGCGAACAGCCCTTTCGTGACAAAGTATATCGGCATGGTGAAGGCTCAACCAGTCCATACCGATGATTACATCGAAACTTCTTATGGAAATGGGCATAAGATCGACTCGAAACAAACGCTCGTTTAAATTTAGTGTGCAGCCTACGTACAAATCGTTTGCGTGTTCTGTTTTACCGTTTGCCATTTCTACAGTGAATATTTTATTGAGTGGTTGAGGTTTTTGACTAAGTAGGTGTTTGAATTTATGACTCACAAAACTTCTCTCCGCTCCGCAGTCAAAAAGTATGCATGCATAAGTGTTGTTGAGTAGGAACGTACCCGTAACCACCGTGGGGTCCGCTATTGCTTCATTCTGTCCTACTGCTAGCACTCTCCCCACACCGCCAATATTCCTTTCCTTGGGACAATCCCTCCTGAAGTCTCCAGTCTCTCCGCACCCATAACACGTCCGGCTTACTCCAGTGCCAGAAACTTGAGTGATTGGTCGTGCCGGTGCTTTACAGAAACGGGCTGTGTGCCCTTTCCTGTCACAGTTCTTGCAGTGCATCTCGCGACAGATACCATGGTGATGGTAGTTGCACTTGCTGCACTTGGGCAGATTCCCTGCATATGGTTTTGTTGGTGCAGAGGTAGCAAGAGTTGTAGTGGGGGTAGTAGCAGCATGAACCGCAACGCTTCTTTGAAGGTTCTTGCGAAGTTTGCCCCTTCCTTTTGTTCCAAAATTTCTTCTTGTTGTTGTTGTTGGCATTGATCTCATTGTTGTTGTTCCCTTTTGATGGTTCAGCCATGATAGCCGTGACTCCTTGACAGACACCATGATCAACAAGAGACTGCGCTAGTTCCTTGGCGCTGGCGAAAGTCAATGGTTTGGAGGCTAATACACTTCCTCGAAGTTGGGGTGATAGTCCCCAGATGTATCTCTCGACCTTTTGGCTCTCCAGGGTTAACATTCCTGGGCAAAGTGTTATTAAGTCACTGAACCTGTTGGTGTAACCTGCTATGTCCGAACCTACCATCGAGAGGTTCCACAGTTCCTGTTCAAGCTTCTGAATCTTGCCTCTTGGGCAGTATTCTCGAAGGAGCATTCTTTTCAGATTTTCCCAACCCATGGAGTTTGCCACCACCAGGGTTAGTGCCTGGACGTGGCCGTTCCACCATGTCAGGGCGCGTTCAGAGAAAGTAAAAGCGGCGAACTTTACTTTGCTTTCTTCAGGACATGCACAGATTTCGAATACAGCTTCTGTTTTCTCTATCCATTGATATAGAGCCAATACTCCCCCAGTCCCGTAAAAGGGAATAGGTTTTCCGTTGGTGAAGTCTTTGTAAGTGCATACCCCTGAACGGCTTTGACCTTGGCCATTTGTAAAACTGTTTGTTCCTCCCCCCGATCCGTTGTTTCTCATTTGTGCCATTGCTGCAGTTACAGCAGCGGTTACAGCAGTTTGGAACATAACGGTGTCCATAATTGGAGGAGGTGGTGTTGAAGTTGAGTTTCTGCGTGTTGATCTACGAGGAGGCATGTTCTGGTAGAGAAAAATAAGAATGAATACTATAAGTTTCTAATGTTTTGACAATCGTGTGTTAGTTGTATCTTGTAATTTGTTTTGACCTTAGTTTATGGTTTCCAGGTAGGCATAGAAATTTAAAACTCGTAATTTTTGAGAGGTATATAATAAGAAATACTTCATATTCATATATATATAGGTCACACCTGAGGTGCGTTACCTTGCATATCTTGTTCGGGAAAATTTGACCCTCCTAGAGGTCTCCGATTGCAGGTACAAAAGGGAAATAAGGGAAAAACTTTTATCCGAAATCCTAATCTATAACAAAATTGTTGGGCATCGAACAAGCTCTACTTGTGGCGTTTGGAGCTAGATTCGGCACCGACCGTTTGACTCCCATTAGTCGCCTCTCGAGATCTGCTTGTTGTTCCTTCATTTCTCTTATTTCTGCCAGAGCCGTTATCATTTGGTTTTGAAGTGTTCCCGTGTAGATTTGGGTATTCTCATGTAGTCCTTCCAAACGGCGGATGTCAGCGGCGTTACCTTGGGTAGCAGCATTGATTTCGTGAACTCTGGCTGCTTGTTGGTCCGCCTGGTAGTTCTGGTTAGCTATAGCATTCACGACAACAGGAAGTGCTCGATCAGCTGAGCCTCCCCCACTAACATTGTAAAAATCTCGGCACATGCCGAAAGGAGGGCGTACACCTTGCTGGCGGCTCCAGTAGTAGAGGTGGCTTCCCCAGATGGGGATGGGTCTCGGTTGATATGGTCTGATTATGGGAGGATGAGGGATGGGAGGGTCATACACTACTGGCTCAGAGTCTGTTCCGCTAGAAATCTCCTCGATCTCTTCATCGACTTCGAATTCCTCTCCGACTTCGACTTCGAATTCTTCCTCGATAACCCCTTCGGGTTCTTCCTCGACCTCTTCCTCGATTTCCTTTGGGTCTTCCTCCGGGTCTTCTTCTATCCAACCGCCGTTGCCTTGGTTTGGGTAGTCGGGATCTCCTGGTAAATGGAATTCGGCCTTTTGTCTGTACTAGGATAGATGTATAAGAACGTTATAAGAAAAGAAATTTCCATCTAGCGACTTATTATTTTTAACTATAATTTTTATTTTACAACTATTTTTAATAATACTTCTATACTATTTCAACTTGGCGAAACTAAAATAATTTTGTATTTGGGTAAGTTTTCGGCTTGTTGTCCACTACGACCATTCCTCGACGTACGTTGGTCAAATCCAGGATAAATATAGTTGATCAGGCTATATTTATTCTCGACCTGATTACATACCCCGGGGCTCAATCGTAGTGTCGTAACTTGCCTTAATACTTTTTAGTAAAACTTGTTATGATACGAGATTAATGCATGCTTGTAAAAATGTATATCTTTAAAAGAAAGTATTTTGTTCATGAAAATGTTTCATCAGAGGGTTTTTGGTCCCTTTTGCATTTATAGTTTGTATATCGTATGTGGTTCGATATACTTAGTTCACTATAAACAATGCTCTGATACCAATCTGTCACACCCCCAAACCAGAATGGCGGAAACATTCGGGGGTGGATGACTTCACGTAGTATCACAACCATTGAATATTGTAAAGAAAGTAACACAACCATCACATATATAATGAAAACGTATATTGTTGCGTTATACATATTAGCAAAAGAATATTACAATGAGATGATAAATGTTCAATAATAAAACATCCTTAGTGTTCCTTTCTCCAAAAGCTGGTGGTTACCTGTATTACTGATTCCCTGAGAAATACAAGTGGTTTAAAAAAAAAAGTGTCAACAATTATGTTGGTGAGTTCATAAGTGTTTTGCATTGAAAAGTATGTCCTTTTTGATAGTAACTCGATGAACGAGGTTTTCAAAAAATCCAATATTTTCTATAGATGATTTGAAAAGTCTCCCGTGTTGGAGTGCATTAGTGTTTTCCATTCATGAATAATAGTGATAAAATTTGTGTTAACAATAAAATGGAAGACTGAAATGCATATATGAATCTCGTAAATCAAACTTGTTTTTATACTTTTATGTGAGTTTTATAACCATGCTATTGACACTGATGGCCTGTAACAACGTTCTTCAGGCGTTGGAACTGTTATGACATTTGTCACCCCAGGCCTGCCGGCCTAGCTGTAGCTAACAGCATAGGTGTGGGATTGTCAATCCCGTATAGATCTATACACAAGTATCACGCTCCCCCTACAAGGGATTATGGTATATAATACAAGACTTAATAATGCATACTCGAACGTACGTGAAGCTATCTCACATTACTTGGTATAAACAGATTTACGATAGTAAAGACTTTACTTCTTTTGAAAGCATTTCATTTGTCGAGATGTATATGTAAAATGTATGAATCACTTGAATACTACACTCATTATAGTTTCTCAAAAGTATGTTCCCATTTGGTAATAACAACTTGGTGATATAATAGCCCTTTAAACATAAAGTTATTTTTGTATCAAAACTCTATAAGAACGATATTATAAAAATGTTACTTTGATTTGTAATGTACTTGTATTTCCCCCCCCCCCCCCCCCCTAAAACTTAAAAAGAATTGAAAAGTAGGGGTATGAACTCACTCGTTAAGTTTGAAGAGAGAGGCTAGGGTTGAGCAAAACTTCGACCGCGGATGGTTGCGTCGTTGGGCTCTTCGGGGATCTCTGCAGCGTAAATCTTTCGTCGGGGGCTCGAGTGCGGAAACCGGGATGAGGGAATGGTCTCTGGAGCTTCGAGGTGTGGGAGAATGACTGAGGAATGGTGAATGGTGTGCAAAAACTCGAGCTTATGCCTTCTATTTATAGGGCTGGAAACCCTCGTACGCGTCGCGTACTTCCGGAGTACGCTGGGCGTAAAATGGCGTCATGGCTTACGACTCTTGGCTAGCTAAGCGTAGAGTGGGCGGGCCGATGGGACTCGACTCTGGGTCTAGTACGCGGGGCGTAATCTGGCCTGTCCCCTTCTAAATTCCGTAACTTTCGCGTATGAGCTCCGTTTTTCGCGTTCTTTATATCCACGTGTAGGTGAGATTATGTTCTACAACTTTCATTTAGACTCCGTCGGCTAGTTTTGACTTTATTTTTAATGATATATTTTTAATAGGCCGGGCCTCCTAAAATTCGTAGGTTCTTTATTCGACGTCGGTTTTTGTTTGTCTTTTTATCGTTTTATTACCACTGAAGAGATCTTCAACTTCCGTTTAGGTGGCGATAGCTAAATAACTCTCAATCTTAAATCCGAGTTTTTAGCTCTCTACTACTGTTACGAAACTTTGAAAATTTGTAACTTCTTCATACGAGGTCCAATTTGGGCGGTCTTTTTATGCATGCTCACCTTTCAACGAGATCTACGACTTTTGTTTAGATACTTATGGCTAAAATGTATTTTATTGAGATTTTTCTTTTTATGTCAAATAATGTTTTAACGTCGTGTCGTAAATATATGAGTGGTTATAATTTCTTCAATATAACTCGGTTTTGAGCGTTCTTTATGTTTTTGGAAACCTTGGCATGATATCTAATATTCGATGCAGCCCAACGTTGATACTTGAACGCTTTATTTTCGAGGTTAATTTCGTTGTACTTAGATTTCGAGTGTTACAATGCTTTGGAAAAATATAGGGTTGTCACAATTACGGCCCTCGAAGTTTACGGCTCGCATGTGTACGGTCAGCATTTACAACTCGCATGAGTACGGCTCAGAGTTTCCGGTTCGGATCGCGCCTCGTCCTCGCTTCGCATCGCATCACACTTCGTTTAGCACTCAGCAGACTCATCTACGCACATGCGCGAGTATTGCTTGCAACAGCAAATATTCAAAAGAATTTTGAGGGTGCAAGGATTCGAACTCGAGACCTTTAACTCCTCAAACACCCACCTTACCAGTTGATCTAGATTGGTGAATGTTAGATTCCTTCCCTTTTTAACTTAAATACAATATCCTCAATTCCCAATTTCGCATTCTTGACACTTTTAACCCAAAAAATCAACTTCCTTTATATTTTTAAATTCTATTTTCTAATGCCCCGTTCCTAAAAGTACTTATTTGTGAGTCCCCGGGATTTAAGAGGATGGGTATTTAGGTCCTTTTGTGGGAAAAGTGGAAAAAGAGGGCCAAATATGAAAGTTGGGACACGCCGAGTACGCCCAGCGTAGGCTGGGTTACGCCCAGCGTAAGTGCGTAATTGGACGCGGGTGCAAGGTTGAGTACGCCCAGCGCACTAGAGGTACACCCAGCGTACTCTCAGAGTTCTAAAACCCTAAAATTAGGGTCAGCCACTATATAAGGAAAATGTTGGTTCATAACTTAGCCTCCATAAGCTCTCTCTTAACCTCAGAAACCCTTGTTAGCCGTTCCACCTCCATTGTTGGGTGTGTTTGGCCTTGGAAAGCTTATTTTGGCAAAGGAGAGGCTAGAAGAAGAAAGAGGAAGTTTTCAAAGAAGGAGTTGAGTGGCTGGAGCTTATAGATCTGGGAAGATATCATCCTTTGGAGCCTATCTGAGGTATAAAGCTTCTTGCTAGACATTTATATTGCATAGATCTAAGTGTTGTGAAGTTTTAACATCATTCTTGTCCCAAAAGTCCTCATCTTGATGCATGTTTTGAGTTGGTCGAGATTATATGTCCTTTCATACCTTTGGAGAGGTCTTGAGTGAGAAAAATGAGGTCCCAAGGGCTGTGGTTGCTCCATGTGTGAGATAAGTAGGTCTTAATGGATTAAGAGCTTTATGGACGTCCCAAGTGATAAAGTTTGAGACTTTATGAATCTTAGGCATATTTGGCCTAAGGATCTGAAGTTTGGGCTTAAGAGCTTAAGCCATTAAGAAGTTATGTGGACTTAAAGAGCAGCAAAGTTATGTCCCGCGTAATAGAGGAGTACGCCCCGCATAACGGGTCAGTGCCCCGATCCTCAACTGCGAATCAGCGTGTATGCCCCGCGTACCAAGGAGGGTACGCCCAGCGTACTCCCTCTGTTGGGTTTTTCATTTTGGGCCTTAGGGATTGGGCTGTTATTGGGCTGCTAGATTTTGGGCCATGGCTGGACATTATGGATGGAGTATTGTGGACCCATTAGTTGTTATGGACCATGGGTCTAGGCCCATTTGATGTGTTGGGCCCAATTTAGTAAATTGGGCCAATAGTGGGCTTTGCTTCGGACTTTTGGACTTTGGTCCATTAGTGGGCTTGTGAGCTTACCTAGTGTTGGGCCAGATTGAGTTAAGGGTAAATTGGTCAATTACCCTTGGAAGGGTATTGTGCTTAGCCTAATGATTATTTGTGCTATGTTGGCTAGTTCGGGATTTTCGGTGAGTCGGTGATTCGAGAATTTGCTTCTTCAGTTCAGAGTTTCGGCAGTGGCAAGGTGAGTTATCCTCACTATATCAATGGGGTCTAAGGCACCTAGGCCGGCCCTTTATCGGATTGAGATCCGGGTATTGTTGTTATGTTATTGCTTTGTTATGGTTGCATCCTGGTAGCTAGGATGGTATATGTTAGAGACCTGGTTAAGGTCGGTATCCTGTTATGTAGGATGATGCTATGCTAGTGACCGGTTAGGTCGGTATCCTGGTTAGGATGATGATATGTTATGTGATCTGCTAGATCGGCTTGTTGACTGTGAATTGTTATATGATTGTATGTTTATGTGCACGTGGTTGTTTGGACTGGGGTTAGGTTGAGGCGGGTCCTGCTTTGTGCTGTAGGCCAAGATACCCAGGGCGGACCGGTTGTCCCGAAGGCCCAGCGAGCTGTCTGGATATGCTGTAGGCCCCAAGAGGGCGGACCAGACGTGCCGAGGCTCGGAGAGTGGACCAGGCCGACTAAAGGCCTGGTGCGGGCAGACCAGTCATACTGTAGACTCAGAGAGTGGACCAGGTGGATTGAAGGCCCGGAGCGGGCGCACCAATAACACTGCAGACTCGATGTATATGGCTAGACTCGGAGGGTGGACCAGGTGGACTGTTGGCCGGTGCGGCGAACCAGTCACACAGTAGACCCGAAGTGCATGGTTGTTTTGTGATCGGATATGATATGGCATGTTATGCGTGTATGGTATATGTGGTTGGTATTTTGGGGGTATCTCACTAAGATTTCGGGCTTACAGTTGTGGTTTAATGTTTTTCAGGTTCTTCAGGAGACCGTGGCAAGGCAAAGGTGTGATCGTACCGCTCCTCATGATTACGTTTTATGATATGATTCTGGGAAGACTCTGATAATAATTGTATTGAAAACCTTTTTGTAATAACATTGAGAAAATGGATTGTTTTTGAAAAGTTAAAATTGGTTGAATTTTTATGGTCGTTACAAGTTGGTATCAGAGCCTTGGTTTGAGTGAATTGGAGGAACATTCGTGTGAATCCAGTCTCAAATCAGGGAGAGTTTTTAAAAGAGAATTTAAAATTGTTTTCAAAATGAGTAAAAGGAGGACGCGGAGGTACGATCATCCGGAGCCAGTAAGTAACTCCAAAATACCATACATGATATTTGTTTTTGAGCTTTGATATAACAGCTTGCTAGTATTAGGCTAGAGATCTTCAGGGTTTCATGATAGTGTTGCCTAATTTATGATGCCTACTAGCCTAGGGTCCTCTGTGGGAGATTTCCGGTGTTCCTCTAGGAGTGAGGATTGAGCGTTTGTTATTTATGTTTTCACTAGGGTGTTGTGGTAGTACTTCATACAAATATGGGTAGGTGTGGAAGGTAGTATGCGCCCGTACTACTGAAATCACAGGACCCATACACGTATCAGGGAAACCATGACCTCTAGGGTTTGGTTGAGAGTTGGTTCCTGGGATAGTGGGAAGTGTCTGAGATTTTCTGGTGTTTTTTCAATATGGTGGTCACGAGGCATGTTGGGAGCGGATCCGGGTAAGGATCAGGAGCCGGAGAGGGCGGTCAGGGTGCGTCGGTACCGCCCGAGATTGTGGGTCAGATGAGCACAGGCGAGTTGGATGCTAGGATTCGTGAGATCCTGCATGATGAGGTTGATGCGTTGTTCCGGGCCGAGCTGCCAAAACTGTTTGGGTCGATCAAGACCGCCATGGTTGAGTGTTTTGATGAGCGCTATGCGGCTCTCACTGAGACGGTTGTCGTGGCAGCTACAGCGGCTGTAGCAGCGGCAGGGGGAGGAGCCGGTCGAGGTTTTCAGTATCGGAACTTCGATAATACGAAGCCTCCTACCTTTGATGGAGTTCAGGACCCGATTGTTGCTATGAGATGGTTGTCGGACGTGGAGGGGTGTTTCTTCACATGTTCATGCCCTGCTGATCAGAGGGTGAGGTGTGCTCTGAACCTGTTGAGGCTCGGGGCGAAGGATTGGTGGAGATTGACCACGGGGTGATATTCGGATGCGCAAAGGGCTACGGTTTCATGGGATCAGTTCAGAGAGATGTTCAGCACTTGTTATGTTCCAAGGGTTGAGAGGGAGAGATTGGCTCAGGAGCTCCTTGAGCTGAAGCAGGATTCGGAGTCGGTGACGAAGATCACCAGGATGTTCACTGAGAGGGCGATGTTTTTCCCTGAGTTCGCTTCGGAGCAGGCTCAGATGTCCCGATATCTGAGTATACTTAAGAGAGATATCAGAGAGTTTGTGTTTACGCAGAGGTGAGAGACTTTGTTGGAGTTGCAGGAGGCCGCCAGGCGCCGTGAGTTAGAGAGTTGCGAGAGCTGAGGCAGGCTCTGGTGCAGTCGCAGCCGGCGCCGAAACAGTCCAAGACCGTTGATTCTAGGGTGGGAGATCAGAGCAGCCACGCTTGTGGGAAATGTGGGAAGGGTCACACCGGAGTTTGTAGGTCCGGTGGTGCTTGCCGCAACTGCGGAAAGGAGGGGCACTATGCGAGGGATTGTCGGCAGTCAGCCCCGGTTCGGGATTTGAGGATTTGTTATCATTGTCATCAGGTTGGACACTTGAGGGTCAACTATCCACAGCTTGTTGCAGGACCGGTGCAGGCTCCAGCACCGGCCACTTTGAGGATCACAGGTGGAGGTCAGGGTAGAGCGGAGCCCCCAAGGGCTCAGGGTCGTGCTTTTCAGATTACAGCAGAGGAGGTCAAAGCAGTTTCGGATACAGCTGCGGGTATGTTTCTTTCTTGATGTCTTGTTATCTTGTGATTATTGTGGAGCATTGTTTATCTGCTAGTCTCATTGTGTGGTTTTCGGTATGCTATTCGTTGTTCTTTGAGGTTTATGGTATTGTTATTGGTTTAGTATTGGGAATTTTGTTGGTTATCATTCATGAGGGTTATTAGTGGAAATCTGGCGTCTGGTTTGAATGTCGGGTAGCATCTGCATTCTGAGGCGTGGTTAGCTGTAGACTGAGTTTCTTTCGAGCTCGGGATGATCAGTGTTGTTATTTGATTTTGTGAAGGTTGCTCGTGCTAGTGGGGATCAATTCGCGTGTAAGTGTTTGTGTGAGGTGGTTGAGGGAGGTCGGTGATGACGACCGGTGATTGATAGTCAGTGCTATAAGTGGGGGAGAATTGGAAAATTCTCCGGAAGATCGATGAGCATGTGAGGTTGTTTAGCTACTTGGGATTCATCAGTGTTTCTGTCAGCCAAGAGCGTAGGCTGGTATGAGTAAGTGGCAGGCATGCGGGGCAAGATACAGACCAAGGGTATTCGATTGTGGAGGGCCTGGGATCAGGCTGGGATTGAGTATGTAGGATAGAGATAGAGTTCGGAACCCCTAGAGGGCTACAAAAGTACGCATGGGGGAGTCTCCCGGAGGGATAACTCGGAATTATGAATGCTAGTTGAGCGGTCCGGATAGACTGAAGGCCGGTAGGCGTACCAGTCAGGCCGAAGGCTCGGAGGACGGTCCAGCCAGACTGAAGGCCCTGGAGGGCTGTCCAGATTGGCTGAAGGTTCTGAAAGTGGTCCAGATTGGCTGAAGTCCTGGTAAGGCGGTCCAGTCATGCTGAAGAATCTGCAGGTATTGTTAGATTGGTTCGAGGAAATGGATTGAGTATGTCGCGATGTGTTAGCATTAGAAGGTCTGGCCCCGGGTATTGATCTCGATTAGTGGAGATAGTGTATCGACTCGAGAGTCCTTGTAAGCAGATTCAGAGCATGTGTGTTGCATGGATAGCGGTTATGCTATAGGGGAGTGGTGTAGCGTTGGACGAGCACCGTGGCACTTGTCGCAGTGACAAGGCGGCCAAGTGGATTTCCTTGGTAAGGAAAGAGAGAGGAATGTAGCTCCGAGAGGGAGTGTAAATTCATGGAAGTGAAAACGGCAGTGTAGAGTTATGATTGGAGTGATCCAATTATGGTCATTGAGCAGCGTGATTGCGGCAGTGGTATGGAATCACATCCGGATTGGATGACTGCTGAGGTCAAGGAAGGGATCCTGCGGGTATAGAGCCAAGAGGCTCAGAAGGGGTGCAGGGATGGAGTCTTGGATTCCCAGTTTGATTCTGATCAAGGAATTGTGTATGTAGTGGTGATTCATCCTGGGGGATGTTTGGAGGTGTCGTCAGTGTGACGGGTTTTCCCAACCCGAGGGTGCTAGAGCTAGTTCAGCATGTGCATGCGATTGCAAGAGGAGAACTCATGGGAGTTGCTCTGAGGCTGAAGAATGTGTCATTCTGTCAGCATGGAATGGATAGGGTTGGACTCGGATCGGGAACCCGGTGGTTCAGGGTTATATCTAGCTCATAAGAGTGAAGTGATTGTTGTGATCAGGATCGAGAAAAGTGCCAGGGAGTGGTACTCGGTTGATAAGTGTAGAATCTGATAAGTGTGGTTATCAATGGGTAAAGCCGGTGGCCGGCTTGAGGCGGTAGTCAGGACTCCACTAGAAAGGAGAAAGTGAGTTTCGGGTTTCGATGGTTGTGTCTTGTGGAACCTGGTCTGGTTAATGCCAGGTGGTGCGTTGCGAGAGAAGTTCTGGAGTCGAGTTTCCGCAGGCTTCGAGGGCGAAGCCTAATTTAAGTGGGGGAGAATTGTAACGCCCAGTTCCTAAAAGTACTTATTTGTGAGTCCCCGGGATTTAAGAGGAAGGGTATTTTGGTCCTTTTGTGGGAAAAGTGGAAAAAGAGGGCCAAATATGAATGTTGGGACACGCCGAGTACGCCCAGCGTAGGCTGGGTTACGCCCAGTGTAAGTGCGTAATTGGATGCGGGTGCAAGGTTGAGTACGCCCAACGTACTAGAGGTATGCCCAGCGTACTATCAGAGTTCTAAAACCCTAAAATTAGGGTCAGCCACTATATAAGGAACATGTTGGTTCATAACTTAGCCTCCATAAGCTCTCTTTTAACCTCAGAAACCCTTGTTAGCCGTTCCACCTCCATTGTTGGGTGTGTTTGGCCTTGGAAAGCTTATTTTGGCAAAGGAGAGGCTAGAAGAAGAAAGAGGAAGTTGTCAAAGAAGGAGTTGAGTGGCTGGAGCTTATAGATCTGGGAAGATATCATCCTTTGGAGCCTATCTGAGGTATAAAGCTTCTTGCTAGACATTTATATTGCATAGATCTAAGTGTTGTGAAGTTTTAACATCTTTCTTGTCCCAAAAGTCCTCATCTTGATGCATGTTTTGATTTGGTCGAGATTATATGTCCTTTCAGACCTTTGGAGAGGTCTTGAGTGAGAAAAATGAGGTCCCAAGGGCTGTGGTTGCTCCATGTGTGAGATAAGTAGGTCTTAATGGATTAAGAGCTTTATGGACGTCCCAAGTGATAAAGTTTGAGACTTTATGAATCTTAGGCATATTTGGCCTAAGGATCTGAAGTTTGGGCTTAAGAGCTTAAGCCATTAAGAAGTTATGTGGACTTAAAGAGCAACGAAGTTATGTCCCGCGTAATAGAGGAGTACGCCCCGTATAACGGGTCAGTGCCCCAATCCCCAACTGCGAATCAGCGTGTATGCCCCGCGTACCAAGGAGGGTACGCCCAGCGTACTCCCTCTGTTGGGTTTTTCATTTTGGGCCTTAGGGATTGGGCTGTTATTGGGCTGCTATATTTTGGGTCGTGGCTGGACATTATGGATGGAGTATTGTGGACCCATTAGTTGTTATGGACCATGGGTCTAGGCCCATTTGATGTGGTTGGCCCAATTTAGTAAATTGGGCCAATAGTGGGCTTTGCTTCGGACTTTTGGACTTTGGGCCATTAGTGGGCTTGAGAGCTTACCTAGTGTTGGGCTGGATTGAGTTAAGGGTAATTGGGTCAATTTACCCTTGGAAGGGTATTGTGCTTAGACTAATGATTATTTGTGCTATGTTGGCTAGTTCGGGATTTTCGGTGAGTCGGTGATTCGAGAATCTGCTTCTTCAGTTCAGAGTTTTGGCAGTGGCAAGGTGAGTTATCCTCACTATATCAACGGGGTCTAAGGCACCAAGGCCGGCCCTTTATCGGATTGAGATCTGGGTATTCTTGTTATGTTATTGCTTTGTTATGGTTGCATCCTGGTAGCTAGGATGGTATATGTTAGAGACCTGGTTAAGGTCGGTATCCTGTTATGTAGGATGATGTTATGCTAGTGACCGGTTAGGTCGGTATCCTGGTTAGGATGATGATATGTTATGTGATCTACTAGATCGGCTTGTTGACTGTGAATTGTTATATGATTGTATGTTTATGTGCACGTGGTTTTTTGGACTGTGGTTGGGTTGAGGCGGGTCCTGGTTTGTGTTGTAGGCCAAGATACCCAGGGCGAACCGGTTGTCCCGAAGGCCCAGCGAGCGGTCTGGATATGCTGTAGGCCCCAAGAGGGCGGACCAGACGTGCCGAGGCTCGGAGAGTGGACCAAGCCGACTGAAGGCCCGGTGCGCGCGGACCAGTCATACTGTAGACTCAGAGAGTGGACCAGGTGGATTGAAGGCCCGGAGTGGGCGGACCAATCGCACTGCAGACTCGATGTATATGGCTAGACTGGGTGGGTGGACCAGGTGGACTGTTGGCCGGTGCGGCGGACCAGTCACACAGTAGACCCGAAGTGCATGGCTGTTCTGTGATCGGATATGATATGGCATGTTATGCGTGTATGGTATATGTGGTTGGTATTTTGGGGGTATCTCACTAAGCTTTCGGGCTTACAGTTGTGTTTTAATGTTTTTCAGGTTCTTTAGGAGACCGTGGCAAGGCAAAGGCGTGATCGTACCACTCCTCATGATTACGTTTTATGATGTGATTCTGGGAAGACTCTGATAATAATTGTATTGAAAATCTTTTGTAATAACATTGATTTTATGACTATAGTAATAAATGTGAAAATTATGACTATGTTAAGAAAAACTTGCTGAATTAACTGCTGAACTTGACACATTAAAAAGCAAATTTGTAACTGCAGATTTTGATTTTAGAAAATTTGATGTGTCAAGCGAAGTAGTTGCGAACATGATAGACCGTTGTTTGCAATTTAAAAATAACCAGCAAAAAGGTCTAGGGTATGATAGTGTTCCTCCACCTTTCAATCATAACTACACATCCATCCCTATAACACAAGAAGAAATTGACAGGGAGGCACATCTTCAATATGGCAAACCAGCTGGATTTGTGTCAGGAGGTATTCAGGTTGAAAATACTAATGCTTCTACTTCATGTGAAGGTAAAGTAGCAGAGGATGAGAACAAGGAGAACACCATTGAACAAACCAACATCTCCTTGAACTCTGAATCTATTGCTTCAAACTCAGTTGCTTCTGATCAAACTGTTGTTGAGAAATACAGGCCACCAATTCCAGTGAAACAGAGTGCATGTGGTAGTGCTTGTGGGAACAATAAGAGACAAGGCAAGGATACGCCACCAGGGGCAGGAAGAAACAACTTCAAAGTGAAGAAAAATACATGTTTTCATTGTGGAACACCTGGACACATTGCCAGAAATTGTCCTAATCATGCATACGTTCCCTACTATGCACAAGGGTGGCAGAACGCGTCAAGAGGGAGATACTCCAAAAGAAACCCCTCAATTTCACATTCAGACAATGGTGACTGGAACGCGCATAAGGCCAAGAATCAAACCCATAAGGCCAAGAATCGAAATCCCAAAGGCAAGAAGGGAATGTCGGTCAAGAAGGCAAATCCAAGAGATGCTCCTATGAATCCAAAATCAGAGTCATCTCAATGGCCGACATCAAGATCAAAAGCAAGTACTGAGCCACCCATCAGATCTAAAAATAAATGGGTTAAACCCAACTACAAATGGGTTCCGAAGGCTCAATCTCCCAAATCAACTAATGACTCTAATATTCACTCATCTTATGTTTGTGATAAACAGGATATGTCATGGGAGAGAGTACCCTACAATGATGACAAAGGTCGACCCAGTTTCAAAATGGACTGGGTCCCAAAGTCCAACTGATCCCGCTCTTTGTCGGAGCAGCTATGGAGGCATATCATCAGACTTCGGTTTGTTGGTAGTGGCTATTCCAGGCACATGATAGGGGACATCTCTGAACTGTACAACATTCAGACCTTTGTTTGAGAGTATGTGTCCTTTTTCGGGAAAGGAGGAAAGGAAGAGATCACAAATGGGGTTAATGCTTGATGACATGAAGAATTTTTGGATCTGTTCTGAGATTATGTGTGTTGTTCTCAGACCTTCTATATGCAAATTCAATCGGTGAATTACGGTTTGCATTTTCTTCTCTATACTCCTGAGTTTATCTTACTCTGATTCATTTTAAAGACAACTTTTTTCATTTTCTTAATAGTTTTTCATTAGTAGTTATTATTGGGAAGTGATATCAAGAAAGTGATAACGGGCTGTCTAAAACATGTGTAAAGGACTAAATATGAATTGTCTAGACTCTGTGATCATTGTGTCGGTAGGCACGAAGGATTTGACAGTGTGGATTTAGATAGGATTGTTTGGACTAACCATACGACGCTCGGGTAGATTGAGCAGTGAGATAAACACGGGAACCCACAGGATACACTAAATTAATACGCATCTAGAACAGTGGTTTGAATTTTCCTTGATGTATGGACTGATGTCCTTAATTTTGGTTCTGATAGGGTGACTGGGGGGTTCTAATAAAGTAGGTCTGTAGGAAATTATTTTCTTGCTTTCTATCTGTCAGTCATATGTTGCTTCCTCTGCGTGATTGGAAGAGATCCGACCTGGAATTCAACATATGCAACTCTAATTCTACGCATCTCCTTATCTATGAAATTCTTCTTATCTGTTAGCCATATGTTGTCTCCTTTGCGTGATCGGAAGATCCAACCTGGAACACAGCATATGCACCCTACTATCTCTATAACCCTCTATCTCTGTTATTCAAATGTTGTCCCCTCTGCGTGATTGAAATAGATCCGACCTGGGACACAACATATGCATCTATCTCTAAATCTGACTTCCTCCTTAATAATTGTTTACTCACCTAAAGTAAGGATTCCTTAGGAAGTTCTTGATAACCAGGGTATATCGGAAAGTGGGGAACACGTTCTAGTGCAATTAAAATTGAACCATTTAGAGGTTGTCTGTAGATCTTGGTGCTTAATTTAAGTAGACAACAATACCTGTGGTCGACGTCAGCTAAATGGTATATCTGGGAAAGTTTGTCAATATTCTTCGTGTTTAAGTGGACCACAATACCGACAATTGACCAGATCTATTCATGAAGGTGAAGGTTCTGATAAAAAAAGTTAAGACTGTCGCACAACTTTGATCCCAAATATTTTTTTTCTTAAATTTGTTCATAGTTTTCCTCTATTCACAAATTTAGGGGGGGAATTAAAAAAATCAAAAATCAAACAAAAAATTAGAAAATTTCAAAAAAAAAAACAAAAATCAGAAAATTCAAAATTAAAAAAAAATAGTGTTATTTTCTGTTTTATTTCTTGTTCAAGAAAATCAAAAATCCAAAAATATTTTTGTTTCTGTTTTATTTTTTTCAGAAAATATGAAAAACCTAAAAATATTGTTTGCTAAATTTTCTTTTAGTTTTGTTTTGTCTTGAAAAGTGAATCCAGGTGTAGATGAGACTCATGGAGACTGTATCGAAGATTTTCTGAGCCAAGGCTTCATCCGTGAGCATCAAAGAATTCTCATTCGAAGGAGCAAGAAATGAAGATTATTCTTTCAACATTCAATCCTTAACCCCAGAAGCAAGGTGAAGCTGTAGTTGAAGATTATGTAACAGATTGCATTGAAGCCTCATCAATTAGTCTACTGCTATCTATGAAGATTCTCAAGCTGAAGATTCTCTTTTATTCTCTCTGAAGATTCTCAAGCTGAAAGCGCCATCTTTCAACAATCGGTACAAGAAGCCTCCTCACCCAACGTGCGTTCAAAGCCAAATTATGAAGAAAACCCAACTGCTCAAGATGAAGTCATTCATTGAAGATTCATCAAGTTCATCTTGAAGCAGTGAAGAAATTGAAGATTAAAGCTGAGGCCAAGCTCCAAATAAAGATTCACAAGAAAAGCCAGCTACTTTTTAGGGGGGGGGGGGGGTGTTGCGTCAATTTGAAAAGAAAGCTATAAACCAAGGGGGAGATTGTTAGGTCAAAAATATAGTTTATACTTTACTTTTCTAGGCATTAATAGCTTTTGTTCGTGCAATATATTTTTGCAGTTGTATTTACGGCCCAATGGGTGTTTACGGACATAAACCCATTTATGGCCAATATTTCCCAAGTATATATATATATATATATATATATATATATATATATATATATATATATATATATAGGTGTTAGGTGGTTGAGGAGGGATTAATGAACAGAAGAGAGTGTACGGTCTAGAGGAGCTTATGTATGTGTATTCTAAGGTGTTCTAGAGAGAGAAACTAGAGAGAGAAGAGAGTGTTTGTTAGTGCGTGTGAATCTTGTATCCGGATCTTCATTCATATCAATACATACAAGATTCATCATCTTCTTCTTCTCTTTCTCTTCTATTTTGATCTGGCTTCATCTATTTGATTAGGATTCCGCACCATCAAATGGATCTGATTGATACACAAGCAGATCAGGGACTTACACCCAAACATCTTGGGAATCTCTGCTCGGATGGTTGTGACCACCTCCTCATGAATCATCCTCCGAATCTCATTATCACTAGTCCCACTGCCTCCAGGGTTGTGGCGTGTACCCACCATGATGCCTCTGAAACACAACACAAAATCATCAGAGACTCGCTCGAGCATACTCACACTTGATCACCTATCCTACTTGTTCCTAGGCTTCCTAAGGATTCTTACTTGGGTTGCATATAGATCTGGTTTTTTCAGTAGTATGGCCCAACACTACCTTCCACACCCGGCATGTAGTCACCCCAAGTCCTCCTCCTAGGATTCTAATTCCCATGTACTCTATCTCTTTCAATATCAGACAACTCTAGTCTCAGAATTCTCTCTCTCAGTGCTCCTGCTCACCACTCTGATTAGCACTTACTCAAAGTACATAATATGTAACTGTGACTCCTAAGCTAAGGTATCACAAATCAGGCAACCCTAGCCATAAGATATGAAATACCTAGCTTATTCTCTAGCATGCATCACTATCATTTCATAATTATCTCATAACACACTAAGTAAGGGTATTTTGAGAAATCACTGTTCGGGCTCTGGCTGATTATACACACTACTCCACATTGATTTCCCTTAAAACTCTTTCCCTTTTTAGAAAAATTCATTCCTTTTGAAAAATTTTCTCAAATCCTCAGTTTGAGTCAAGACATACCCGAAGGTGCATCCGAATCCTCAAACCAAGGTTGTGATACCAACTTGTAACAACGTAAATTTTCAAACCAAAATTTTCAAATTTTAAAACACATTTTTCTCAATTCAAACATCTCAAAAAGTGTTATAGTATCAAATCATCCAACACATATCCCAAAAACTGAACATATAACAAATCCAGGATCCTCTCAAAACATGACTCAAAACTCTAGCGTGTGTACAATCAAGTTGGCGCCTTCCCGTGATCCTAAGAAGTACCTGAAACACATAACACATAATACGGTAAGCACAAAGCTTAGTGAGCTCCCCAAAATACCACACATGTCTCATTAGCCTCTCATGGCTATACTCAGATAAGACCCTCCGGTCAATGTATCTCAGTGGGACCCTCTGGTCCCACAACTCAGTTAGACCCTCCGGTCCCTCAACTCGGCAACTCAATATAACACACAACATATATATATATATATATATATATATATATATATATATATATATATATATATATCACAATGATAGCTAGCAGGATTTATCAATACACAGTATATGCACATAATACCCTCCGTCCACCCATAGAATACCACTCAAGGTAAGTATAGTGAGAAGACTCACCTCATAAAACTCAGATAATCTCGAACTCAAATCACCGGTCTAGCCTCCGCCTAACACAACGATAATAATCCCTAATTAATAAGGCTCTCACTAAAGCTAAACTAACCCTTCTACAAACTCACAGGAGGGAAAAAGACCATTTTACCCCTATATGGCCTTATAAAAGTCAACCAACGGTCAACGGTAGGGAGTACGCTGCGCGTACCAACTCTCTACGTTCGGCGTACTCGGCTGCCATGCAGGCATCGGGGATGCTTGACCCCTACGATGTGCGTACTGGGATTAAGCCCAGCGTACTTCCCAATTTCACTCTCCTTACATTTCTGGTCTTAATCAGTTAAGACATTGACTCATATCACCGATCTAGACTCCCTAATATCTCTTAATCCATAAAGTTAGTGAGTTTAATCCTTTGCACAGCTGATTAGGTCACAAACACTCAAAATACCCATCCTCTTTCCTCGTGAAGCTCATATCTCGTGCATGGCTTACTCCTAACGTCCAAGATTGGATTTTGATGACTCTACTCCACAAAATACACTAAAAGGGGGTAGATCAAGGTCTCTGAAGCTTATTATCTCATAAAGTCTCCATCTTTTGGGTCAAAACCCTAAGATACTCCATATAAATGCACAAATCAAATGAGTGAGAAAGCTTGAAGCTTTATACCTCTAAGTGAAGCTTTCCACATAGCTAAGCTCAGATCCAAAAGCCTGGACTCTCACTCCTTCTTCTCCAAAGCTTCTTCTCCACTTCAAGAACACAAGATTATACTCACAGACTCTCAAATGCACTCACAAGTTATAAGAACGAAGATTTAGGGTTAGGAGGGTTTGGTGTATGGGAATGGTTGCCAAGAATGAGGCCATCATATCCTTTATATATGGTCACACCCCAAATTAGGGTTTCCACTATGGGCCTAGTATGCCCAGCATACTAGGTGGCCTCTGCGTTAAATGCACACATATGAGTACGCTGGGCGTACACTCTACAAAGGGCCAAAATGGACAAATTCTCAATAGATCAAGGTTTACGAGGTATACCTGGACTTGGGATGTTACACCGATGGTCAGGTTCCCGGTTCTTATAATATACGAAAATTTGTTCCGGGTACGAACCAGTCCGGTTCTAAATCTCATCCCTACTAGAAAGCTTGGAACTTGAATACTCATATGGGTCCAGAATATGTTCCATATGGTGATGATGAAGCTGCTTATTGCATTAATTCACCAAAACACCTTCTTCTTCTTCTTCTTCAAGACACCAAGAATACCAAAATAAACCAAAACTCTCTAAGGGAGGCTATGGTTTGAGGTAGAGGGTTGGAGGCTGAAGAGGATGCCCTAATCCTCTAGAAATTTTGCTTACGGTAGGAAACCCTAAAATTATGGGCTTGGGCCAAAACAGCTGTCATGTTGTGGTACTAATTAAAAACACACATTCCATTTACTCCATGCCACATCATGGGAATCCTTACACCATGTCATGGCATAGAGCTTTTCCCAAAACTCCATCTTTGGTCCTTGATATATAGTAAGCTAAATCAATCTGGAACACGGGTGTTACATAATGGATATTTATTTATATTCAAGTGTGTTGCTATTTACAATTAATTTATTATTGTGTTTCATTTATCATTTTAGATCCCCACTTCTTATGTATTAATTTACTCAAGCTCCGTAATCGGTCATACACTTGGGAGTCGGTATTGAGTTAAGATTGTCGTGAAGTGTTAGTAGGTTATCTATAGTGATTAGACATAGCATGGAGATTGTGACCAATATTCATGAGTGCTTAATATAGATTTAAGTATTAGAGAAGCCTGCACTCTGAGATATTACTTCATGGATTCAATCACGAGTAAGTCTAAGATGATAATAACTTTTATTTGTAAAACAAAGAGACATTGAGTTCTTTGCATATTATTTTGTTGTGTATCAGTCTTACTCCAACGTTATATGTAACTGGTGATCATAACGAGTAAGTCTATGAGCAATTTGATCAGTAGACAAAAACTATGTAGTCAAGTTTTATTTACTCCTTTTCGTCTTAATGGGAAAAGTGATATCGTGGGCCTCTCAGTGATTTAACGATGTGTTAGGCCTAGCCCAGACTGAATTGATGTGTTTGATTTGTAGTCTGATTTGAGCATTATAAATCAGAAATCGAGAAACATAATGTTGAACTGTTATGTTGATTCATTATCCATGTCTTAGTTCACAATGATATATTATAGAAACAAAGTACTAATTGATCACTTATCTAAGGTCTAACTTCTGATTAGATCATATTTCGGTAGTTGTTGTGGAAGGCACACTCTGTTTGTTATTCGAACATTATTCGACCAATAGTAGTTGATGACTTGTCCAAGTGGGTGACTGTTGGAAATAGGTGTCCAATGTCATAACTAATTTGTGGAACTTTGAGAATAATAACAAAGTCATTTTAGGGTTTCCCTCAAGAGTTAAAATAGCTAGAAAAGGATTTAAGTGTTGGGTTTTGAGCATTCTAACACTCCTAAGTGTACATGCAACCCTAAATACCTTGGATCTATGTTTTCTCAATTATACATGCAAATATGAACTTTCCAAGGTATTATCCTAATCTACCATACAAAACAATGAATATAACATGATAGAATACATACCTCTTTGATGTAGAAAGTCTTCATGAAGCTTGAGTGCCTAGTGCCTCAAGTGTGACACCTCAAATGGTTCACACAACACCAAATACAAATGGAATAACTTGAGAGAAACTTGAACACTTTATGAAATCGTTTAGCCCTCACACACACACACATAGTGCCCGATTTCTTGAGCCATGGGATTCTTTTATATGGTGGCTATTATGGTTACACCATGTAACTCATGACTTTACCCATTCCTTATGCTCCATGGATTTTAACCTCCATGGAGCATCCATGGGTCACCCCCATGGACTTAGTCCAACATAAGTAATCTTGGATCACAAGCCCACATATATAAGAATGAATGATTTACACAATCAACCCATATATTTAATTAGTCTCCTTTTGATCACTTAATTAATTCCAAATTAATTCTTGATCAATACTAATTAAATAACCTTATTAATATATTAGAACTTATAATATATTAACAAACCTTAAGTGTTATTTCTCTCATTTTAGTCTATCCAAATGCATGATGCCATGCAACCCAAATGGACCATGCCGGGTCGGGTCAAGTTTTACCAATTATAGTTATGGACTTAGACATTAATCCAACAGTCTCCCACTTGGATAAGTCTAAAACTATTATTGCGTATGACTTCAAGAACTGACTGGCAATCGTAGCACTCAAAAGCTTCTATCGAACTCTGACCTTGTAGATGAACTCTGACCTTTGTCAATGACTTGTCCATTAGATAAGGGATCATATATTCCTCCATTCTAGATATCATATGGACTGAGACATGGATTATAATCATTCTCTCTGTCCATTTGTTGTTTCCCGATTTCCGATTTATGATGACTTACTAATTGAACAAATCAAATCAGTCCTGGCCCGACCGAGCACTTGCATTTGTCATCATCAAATCATCGAGGGGCCCATAGATATCACTTTTATCCCGAAGGTAAAAGGAATGGATAAACTTCGACTCATATGGCTTGTCCTACTACTTGTTGAATCATACACAAAGGCACGTTTTATAACACCGAGTTACCGTATGCATTTTCGTGCAATCAATATACAACCAACTCATAGTAACAACTCATATCTCTAGCTTTGAAGTATATAAGATATTATCGTCTCATGATCACTCGTGATAAAATCCATGAAGTGATTCCAATGAGCGCGGGTTGAATCCAATACTCAGAACTTATGAGCACTAATGAGTGTTGTAGCCCTTTGTCCAACATCTTAGACCTCTACAAGCCAACCCATGATAGTCTTGATTCATATCTACTTCCAACATATGACCGACTATGGATGATTTGAATAACTTAGTCATTCCGGAAGAATAACCTAGTTTATTCTGGAAGTCAAAACATGCAAAAATGAAACACAAGAATAATTGAATCCAATATGGTATCAAAACCTATGAACATAAATAAAACACCTTTTATTTATCACCATATGATTACACATTATTCATTGTATACTGTTTCAGCTATCAACTTTATTCTTGAATTTAAAACAATAGTTGTCCCATGCTCCAAGCATGTACACTATGTTTTCTAAACACTTGTCATGCCATACACCAAGTATGCATACTATGTTTGTCTATGATCTTTACTTTGTGAAATAGATCAATTGAACATAACTCCAATGATCCTCTTTTCACAGTCCCAAATCCTTACTGCAAATGCAAAAATTCCAAATTAATGCGATTTACTGAAATCTGTTGGATTCTAAACTTATACGCATTGATCCTCTTGTAATGATTATGCACAAAGTCACAAGGACTTGACAACAAACATTACAAAGTATTCCAAAGGAGATCGACTCCTTGGAAACATCCTTCTTGCATTAAGTTTCCTTAATCTTACATAGATTGAAAATTCTAACTTTGAAACATTTCCAGATTCATTTTGACTATCACTTCTGAACAAGAGTTGCCTCCTTACAGATTATGTCAATATGGTCCTTCCAGAATTATCACTATACTTCCAATTGTCCTTGAGCACCCAATCTTTGGTAAGCCTTAGATTGTCCTCGACAATTGATTAATCCTTTTAGTCATATCCAATTCTAGACCTTCTCCCTTCTTAACGCCCTAGGAATTTGGAAAATTTTAGAAAGGATGAATATAGTACATGTAATCGATCCTATATCCAAAGCATATGGGAAACGATTCATGATGTCTCACATAAAGACTAAACCAGTCTTTTTCTATAACATTTCTATTTCTATTTGCCAAGTTCTCATAATTCAGATTATGAAAAGGGATGCCGTAGTCATAATTGAACTTTAGAATGCAAACAATGGACCCATATACAAAATTTTCTTATGTTGAGCCATTCCAACATGAAATTCATATATATATCCTTGACTAAATACGATTAAAACCTCAATCTAAGCTTTTAGATTTGAGATGAAGTATAATTTCCTCTCCCTTATTTATAGCAAAACAACTCTTTCCCAATTGAAACTTTTGTTTTCTATAATTAACATTGCTAACTTGCAATACTTATCATAATTATCATGCTCCCACTAACATGATGATTATTAGCATGACACTTATGATCCCACTAGCTTTGACATGTACTCAAAAATCAGCTGACTTTCGTACCAAAGTTCAGATTTCTGATACTAGATTGTTTTGATAAAACTTTATCAAAATCATACACCTTCCCTTAGATAGCTCATAGGTGTGTCTAAAAAATTATGAAGAGGGATTCCGTAATCATAATGGTTAGACCTTTTTGCCACTTCTCACAAGTCCAGGTTAGTGTGTCGGTTAACCACACACGCTCCACTAACGACTTTGAGAATGCAAATATCACAATTGCTATCTAACTAAAATCTACTTAGTGAAAGTGTTTCCTCACCATCATTTTCATGAATGGAGAGAAACCTTATGGCACTTAGATTTAATGGTGTATGTGTTCTTATCCATGTGAATTGTCAAAACCATAGTCACAAGAAAAGGTTAATGACAAATCCAAACTCATATGGACTAAACTCAATCTTAATTTCTTGCCAGCTAGCAGCTCAAGGGCCTGCCATTGCTTCCAAGTTGTTGTACAACCAATTGAGAAGTCTAAAAACTCATATGCAAAGCCAACTTTAATTGGAATGGGCACAGAATATGTCAACACGATAGGTTATAAACCTCAAGTCGTGTGCTAGTGAAGAACTTCAGGTTTTATTCTTGATTAGTTCTTGAGACTTTCAAGTACCTTTAAGACTCCCACTGTCCTCTTGACCTATAGGACACCCTTGTCAAACATCCAAGAGATAGTGCAGATTCTAATCAAGACAAACACTTCACACAATTGGCCTTAGTTGGTCTTTGTTTTATCCAAAACATCACAACTTACCAATTTCAAATGTACAAGAGTAGAAAACTTTTACTCTTACATTTGACAAGTGTTTTAAACCTTCTTTAAGACATGTCACTCAAGTTACAATCTTGGAGTATGACTCTAAGACTTATATTGGAACGAAGTATGACTCATCTTCTTGATTTAACCATTTCAACAATTCAAGTTCCTCTTCTTAGTTGATTTCCTTAGAGAACTAATTTTGATATGGTTTCTTAATCATTAAGATGATCACAAAACTGATACTAAAGCACTCTCCCATCTTTTCAGATTTGAGAAACTTTTATCCTTCTACCTAAGTTGATTCTTCTTATTCGCTCTGTCATACATTGGAACCTTTTCCAATGTCTCAGAATTACACTTAAGCTTGTAAGTATAACCATATTTACTGAGCTATAGTAAATTATGACGAATAATCTTATCGATCTTTTGTGGTGGACTTGACCGGTGCACAAGAATGTATAATCGATCCCTTAGTCCTTCACTTGACTCACACATCAATGTGAACAAGTAATTAGTCTTAATTTTCCAATACTTGAAAGTTCTCATTCATCATGCTATATAACTTGCATGATTCCAAGTTTCTATCCAACTAAAACTTGGGTGATGAGAATCTTCCCTTATTTGGTAAATTTAGACATTAGCACAAATGAAAGAATCAATTTCATATTTCCACTCTTGCTATTAATGGAATCATATAAGCAACAATTTTTCCTCAAATGCCATTGTAAGGATATTTAAAATAAATAAAATCAAAAATTTTCTTTTATTTTAAAACTTTGCGGAAAAACTTATCCTTACAATCCATATGAAAACTTGTTGTTATCTATTCCTAAGCAGTATCTCATAACTCCTAAGAAGTAGCTCAAGAATCCGATCTTCAAACTACGCGATAGAAATCCATCTACGTGATCAGATTCAACATATTCTTTCTTTAAGTTTCTTCACTTTTCTTTGATTCTTAAAACATCACCATGTGACCCAGTCACATCATGTATCAAGAATCTCATAATAGAAACTTAGCAGAGTTAGATAGTGAACTTTACCTGAAGTAGAGTCAAACTTATTGACTTTAACATCCTTAGGTAAATTTGGCAGCTTCGCAACCAATGCCCCTTCCTTTGGCAATTTAACATATGGACACTTTGGTAATGGTACTATCTCAGACTTAGCTTTTCTCTTTACCATTTGGTCAACCTAGTTGACTATGGTCAATCCCTTTCCTTAGGAAGAGAATGCTTTTTCTGGATTTCCAGTGTCACCATTGTCAATGTCCATAAAGTTTTAGGAAGTTGATCTTAGCAAAGATCATTAAGGGTCTTGTCATAGTCTATTTCATAGGAATCCCAAAAGAACTCACTATGTGACTTAGAAGGTGATTGAGCCACCAACTTTCTCAAGACTTTGACACCCAACTCTCCCGGCTTGTCAATATGTGACTACATCTCCAAGATGTGACCACACCTAGACCTTGCCTTGCCAATAGGGCTTGAGTGACCTTAAACTTTTCAAGAACTTGTGGGTTAGGGAGAATAATTGGAGGAGGTGAATGAAGTATGATTTCCATGGGACATCATCTTCATTTAGGAAAGCTTGTTTCAAGAGATTTGGGAAGATCATAAATGTCTAAACCAGACATCTTTTGGGAGATATTCAAGATAGTTGATCTAAAGTCCTTAATATGACACCCAATATGAAATATTAAGGCCAGGACCCAACAAACTATTTTATAACTTAGAAGAGGGATGCCATAATCCAAGCTATAAAATATTTGAAGGTAGGTGAATGACGATTCACCAATTTCCACCAAGATAAACGAAATGTATTATTTGGTTTTAATTGGATTTGAAACTCCTAGATCTTTTGAGATTCATTGAACTTTTCAATGGCATGTTTCAATCTCGAGTGTTCCCTTCAGGTTTTGTGACTGGGATGCCGAGGATCACAAAACAAGGTGTGAAGTAACCATGCAAATTACTTGGTACCCTTAAGTGTTTACCCCTCAATCGATGTGTCGGTTAACCACAAACGCTCCATCGATACTATGATAAACATTAAGTTACCCTTTGCCTACCTTGTTAAATACGAGTTAGTGTGCCGGTTAACCACACACGCTCCACTAACCGACTTAAACAAAGTGCAAAGTGTAATTTCATGGATTAGCACCTTATTCACATTTTCCTAAGTAACTAAGATTGGGTATTATTAAGAGTTTAGTTACTTAGTATTTATCATTAATACTTTTAATTAAGGGAGAATTATAGTCCTGTCAAACCCGTTCGGCTAACGACCCTCCACCGGTCAAGGAAGCGGTGGGTGAGAGTGGACACCCATTAAACTGCCATTTTATAGACAGTAACCTTATACCCCCCCTTATAGACCGGCTTCGTGAATGAGGCCTACTAACGGTAAGACTGACCTTACTCTTATACATACATACATATATATATATATATATATATATATATATATATATATATATATATATATTATTAACTTATAATATTATACAGTATAAGCGTTGAATTTTAACTTTTAAAATTCTGAGGGCTAACTTGGAATTAAAGTATTCATAAGTGAAAACTTTTCAAATTCCAAAACTTGAGGGCAAGTTTTGAAATTATTCAAAACTAATTAATTCCATAACTTATGAGTTTAAAGTAGTTTTAATCCAAAAACTCTTCAAGTTCCATAACTTTAGGACAAGTTATGGAAGACTTTAAACTAATAAAAGAATTAACTTTTCTTTAGTTTATAACTTATGGAATTAATTAAGGTTACACTTTTTTTTAATTTATTAATGAAGAGACACTTGGTCCTCGATAACTTGAGGACAAGTTCTGGAGTCATAAAACCATTTAATTAGAACTAGACTCTTAATTTTGTAACCTTTGCCGACTTTTATGAGTTTTATAAAACTTAAATGTGACTTTTCATATAACTTGAGGACAAGTTACAAAAACACATTTTAGAATCAACTCTTAGATTAATTTCGATTAAAACCAACTATCACATAATTTTATTCATTAATCTAAATTCACTCATAAAACAAGGTAACACAAAAAAACTTTTGGTGATCCATAACTTATTCTTAAGTTATGGAATCCTTTAAAACATTAACACCAAATTTTGTAACTCCATAAAAACTTTGAATCAATTTTTTTTAAACCTTTTCATATCCATAACTTACGGAGGTTTCAAATAATAAAACTCTTTAGATCAAACTTTTAAAACTAATAAAATAATCATATCATTTTATCTTTTATTAAATTTGACCTAATTCAACTCATAAAGCAAATTATTCGAATTTTACAAATAATTAGTTTTTCACAAGAACAGGTAATTATCTTAAAATTTGACAAACTTCATGTTTTTTTTCCTTTTTTCAACTTTGAAAATAAAATATTTGCATCAATATAACAGAAAACAACCCGTGGCTCTGATACCACTGTTGGGTTTTGAGCATTCTAACACTCCTAAGTGTACATGCAACCCTAAATACCTTGGATCTATGTTTTCTCTATTATACATGCAAATATGAACTTTCCAAGGTATTATCCTAATCTAGCATACAAAACAATGAATATAACATGATAGAATACATACTTCTTTGATGTAGAAAGTCTTCATGAAGCTTGAGTGCCTAGTGCCTCAAGTGTGACACCTCAAATGGTTCACACAACACCAAATACAAATGGAATAACTTGAGAGAAACTTGAACACTTCATGAAATCGTTTATCCCTCACACACACACATAGTGCTCGATTTCTTGAGCCATGGGATTCTTTTATATGGTGGCTATTAGGGTTAAACCATGTAACTCATGACTTTACCCATTCCTTATGCTCCATGGATTTTAACCTCCATGGAGCATCCATGGGTCACCCCATGGACTTAGTCCAACATAAGGAATCTTGGATCACAAGCCCACATATATAAGAATGAATGATTTACACAATCAACCCATATATTTAATTAGTCTCCTTTTGATCACTTAATTAATTCCAAATTAATTCTTGATCAATACTAATTAAATAACCTTATTAATATATTAGAACTTATAATATATTAACAAACCTTAAGTGTTATTTCTCTCATTTTAGTCTATCCAAATGCATGATGCCATGCAACCCAAATGGACCATGCCGGGTCGGGTCAAGTTTTACCAATTATAGTTATGGACTTAGATATTAATCCAACATTAAGAAGGTGAGGAAAATAGTTTATTAATTTATTACCAGTTAATAAATTAATTAGCAACTAGTTAAAATTAATTTGGAATTAACTGGATTTAATTAGAAGTAGTTAGGATTTTTAAAAGGTACATGGATTGAATGTTAATTGTTCAATAGTTAAGCAAATGGAACATTATGAAAACCCTAAGAAGGGTTGTTGGGCTGAAGATAGTTTTGATGTTGCGTCTTTTGGGCTCGTAGTTTAGCCTTGTATTCTCCAGTTTGGGCCTGTCCAACCGAGAGCCTTTTATGTATTGTATATAAGTTAAATGCTTGCATGCATATTAGGTTAAGATTACAGAGATTATCGATATAGCGATTCATCAAGAGTATTGTATTTTGCTTTAGTCGTGCTTGTAATCTTCTAATCCTTTACAGTTGATGTTCTTAATCGAGCTCTTCTAAGGATTTTATTTAATCATTCGACACGTTTGATTCAAGCTGTTTTGTTCTTATCATTGCGTTTTTGCTGTTTCATATTAATATACTTGTTCAAGATCTAATCGATCTTCATAGATTAAAAGTTGTTTTAATCCCATTAATTGGTATCAGAGCAGGAGGCTGTGTAATCGATACACATCTTTTCTGTGAAAAAGATTTCCATTAGGGTTTTCCGCAATCATTGATATTTATTGAGCCGTCATCTTAATTGACGTATCTTAATATTTATTGTTTTGCCCTAATCTGCTTTATTACAAGTCTGATCTTTGAACAGGTTTTTACGATCATAATGGACGCGACGCAATCAAACCCTATTAATATATCCAACAGCATCGGTTCGACGACAAAGATTCCAATCTTATACACCCATGACTATGAAGTATGGGCGCATCATTTTGAAGATTACGTGATTGGATCGGAGGAAAATGGTTATCTCATATGGGAAGCCATCATCAATGGACCGTTTTCTCATTCTACGACATCCAGAATCATTAAGACGCAAAAAGAGTACAATGATCTGCTTAAGGACGTGACGAATATTGCGCAAGATGAAAAAGACAAATTCCAGTGCAATATTAAGGCGCTAAGGTTGATCAGATTCGCCCTTCAGTCCGTCACATTCAGACTGGTCAGCTCATGCACTATGGCGAAGGAAGTGTGGGATAGACTTCGCGAACTGTATTCCACAGACGAAGATCTTGAACATTCTATCCAAACCTTGCTTCTATCTGAATTTGGAGAATTCAGGCAAGGGGCCGAAGAAACGGTGACCCAGACGTTTGATCGCTTCAATCATCTTCTCAGCAAGATGATCAAACACGACATCGAAAGGAAGCTCATCGAACAAAAGGTTACTTTCTTGAACGGACTGAGATCTGAATGGAGAGCAGTAGTTTCCACAGTCAAAGCCCATGAACAGTTTAAATCATACTCTTTGGCGAAACTGGTGGGTATTCTAAAGTCCCAAGAGAAGATTGTGGTTCAAGAGAAGAACGTTGTTTCTAGTCTTGGTTCGTTGGCCCTCCTATCTAAAAGTAAAGCCGTGATGGAGGACGAAGAGCTCAACTTGGAAGAGTATGACCTCACAACTGAGGATTATGCCATGATGGTATCCAATCCTAAGAGGTTCATAAAGAAGAGATTCCCCAGCAACAAAAACCAAAACTGGCAGGGGAGTTACAGCTCTGAAAAAGCGAACAATGAACCAAAGGCTGAGGAGCCCAAGAAGGAAACAAAGGCAGATGGCGATTCCGGAGTAAGCTGTTTCTATTGTGGGGGCAAGAACCACTATGTTAAGGACTGTGTTCTTAAGAAGATGGCTGAAAAGGACGATGGAAATGATGAGGAAGCCGTGCTGCAGAAGAGATTGGATGAGTTGAGAAAGAAGAAGTCTACCGCTAACCCTACTATTAATGCTCTTATTGTGCAGGGTTCAGTTAATGACGATGAGTTCGGTAGCACCGAAGTTTGGTCTACTGACTCAGAAGACGAAGAAGTGAGGAAGCCTACTCATGGAAAGGCTTATATGGATAGGGAGGAAAGCAGTGGTGGAAAATGCTTCATGGTGTCTGACGTATCTCAAATGATGGGATACAATACCGATGGAGGAAGCAATGGACCGAAGGTGCAGGAGGATATGTGCTTTACGGCCAAACCACTCAGCCAGCAGTTCAATGAGCTCGATGAACTGATAAAGAAGGTACTCAAGTCGAGGGGGAGCCAAGCTCACAAGTCCAGGGGGAGCCAAGCTCTACTTCTTCAACCGAAGGTCCTCCACCAACCGAAGGTGCCTCTCCAACCGAAGATGTCCCTCCAAACGAAGGTGCTTCAACGCCTGAAAATCCAGCACCACTAGAAACCCCTGAACCTCATGTTTCTCAAGACTCATCAATTGAGGGGGAGCATGATGATATGACGATTGATTACGATAGCCAATTTGAGCCAGAAGAGATGATCAACGCTGAACTAGATCCAACCTTCGATCCGAATTACCCTCCTCTTACAAAATGGACCAGAGATCATCCTATCTCTCAAGTAGTTGGTGATGTATCTGAAAAGGTTCTGACCCGATCTCAACTGAAGACAAAAATAGACATCCTTATTTTCAAAGGTTGAGTTTTGTATGTTTAACTCATTCGTATCAAAAGTTGAACCAGTGAACACTGCCCTCGATCACTCTGATTGGGTTCAAGCAATGCAAGACGAACTGAACGAATTTGAAAGGAACAAAGTCTGGCGCCTCATTCCAACTCCTCCAGATGCTTCGGTTGTTGGTCTTAAATGGGTTTTCAGAAATAAAATGGACAAAGAAGGTAATGTCATAAGGAACAAGGCTCGTCTGGTGGTCAAGGGATACTGTCAGGAGGAAGGAATAGATTACGAAGAGACATTCGCTCCAGTAGCTAGGCTAGAATCGGTTAGAATATTTCTGGCATATGCTGCTCACAAAAACTTTGAGGTTTTCCAAATGGACGTAAAGTGTGCATTTCTCAATGGAGAACTTGAAGAAACTGTGTATGTGGAGCAACCTCCTGGGTTCGTGAACGAAAAGTATCCAAATCATTGCTACATTCTGGATAAAGCTGTGTACGGCCTCAAACAAGCTCCGAGAGCCTGGTATGAAACGCTTACAAAATTTTTAAAGATGTCTAAATTTAAACAAGGTTCGGTTGACCCAACCTTCTTTCGCAAAAAGGAAGGTAACCACCTTATGATAGTTCAAATTTATGTCGATGACATCATCTTTGGCTCCACGAATCCCAGCTTAACAGCTGAATTCAGAAAGTTGATGGAGACTAAGTTTGAAATGAGCTCAATGGGTCCTATTAACTTTTTCCTTGGTTTAAACATAAGACAGGGACCCGAAGGCATCTTTATTAATCAGGAAGCTTACACAAAGACTCTCCTAGCGAAGTTTGGCATGATGGGAGACTCAAAAGTCAAAGTCCCAATGGCATTCGGCACCAAACTTACCCCTTCACTAGATAAACTGGCTGTCGATATCACGCTCTATCGTCAAATGATAGGCTCATTGATGTATCTAACTGCTAGCAGGCCTGATATCATGTTTTCTGTGTGTTATTATGCTCGATTTCAGGCTAACCCACGCGAACCTCACATGCTGGCAGTGAAGAACATCCTACGCTATCTCAAGCGAACCGCCTCCTTAGGTCTATGGTATCCATCCAATTCAGGCTTCTTCGTTCAAGCCTATTCTGATGCTGACCTTGGAGGATGTGGACTCGACCGTAAAAGCACAACTGGTGGCTGTCAATTTCTTGATGGGAAATTGGTCAGCTGGCAATCCAAGAAACAAACATGTGTGTCGTTGTCTACTGCCGAAGCGGAATACATTGCCGCTGCATCCTGCACATCACAAGTGATTTGGATCCAGAGTCAACTTCGAGACTATGGACTCAATATGAAAAAGATCCCTCTATATTGTGACTCTGAAAGTGCAATTAGGATCTGTCATAACCCAGTGCAACACTCTAAAACCAAACACATAGCACTGAGGTATCACTTCATCAAAGATCATGTGGAAGATGGAAATGTCGAAGTTCACTTCGTAAGAACCACTGATCAACTGGCTGACGTCTTTACCAAAGCTCTTCCAGAAGCATCATTCAATAAAAATATTGCAAGGGCTAGGAATGATGGAATTAGAGTCAGTACCTCACACTACCTCTCAACCTCAAACGTAAGAAGCGAATCCAACCGAACGTTCGGGTTCGGTTCAATCATCTGACTCGCTCATCACTTCAAAGGTAGTTTTTCTGTGTTGTATATTTCTTGTACTATTTTGGTTTTCTCTATGTTAAAAGTATTTATTTCTTGTATATCTAAATTTCTTAGTTTCTCAAAATTTTCCAAAACCGGAACCAACCGAAGGTTCGGGTTCGGTTTTTCAAAATTTTGTGGAACCGAAACCAACCGAAGGTTCGGGTTCGGTTTTTCAAAATTTTGTGGAACCGAAACCAACCAAAGGTTTGGGTTCGGTTTTTGAAAATTTTCTAGAACCGAAACCAACCGAACGTTCGAGTTCGGTTTTTCATTATTTTTTTCAAGAGTTATTTTTAGGTCTTATTTTTATTTTTACTCTTATTTTTTATTATTTATTTTTATTATTTTTATTATAAATTTCAAAAACTCCAAAAATATTTTATTTATTTTTCTTTGTATGCTCGTTCGTTTATGGGGATATATTTGATGGCTTACTTAAGTGTCCCTAGAAGCATGCTGCTGTATGTGTCCCAAGCCTCATAAGATTTTGAATAATAGCCTTCATGACCTGGTAAACACAAACCTTGTCTTCCCAATAAGGCTAACTCATTTAATCTAATCGTGAGCTACCTCACTCTCTTCTCACATGAGTTCAGAGTCTCCTGCTTGGTCCTTATTTTCGCAGCAGAGGTACTATGTTTTCTTTCACCATCCCCACTACACTTCTCCATTACATTCGTTTCATCACTGTAACCCTTGAGACTCTCAGAAACTACCACTGAGGTTTATGGTTACACAACATCTGTGTTTATGATCTTAGTGTCGTGCCACTACGAGCTGAGTGAAACCCAAAATTCAACACCAACGAATTGACGGTGACCAATTAACTTGATCAAGTTTTCACCAATGAATTGACGAATGTACCTTCATGGAATCTCAATTTTTTTTTCTTTTTGCGTGATTCCAATGAAATTGTTACACACCATAACATTTCTTCCCAAGGGATCCAGTTTTAAATTTTTATCTGAGATTTCATATTAATCCAAGCCACTACAAAATCCACTCCAACCTACTTGTTCAACAGACTACACTGGTCTCACAAGTACTTTGTTCACATTCGTTCTTATATCAAGAATTGAATTGTTGAATCAAAGCGAAACCACCCTTAATTAGCCTAATTAAAAGAAGCCTTTCAACATTTCGTAATAAATGTTTGATCGTCATTCAACGGGATTCCACACTAACACTTTGAGGTCTCTCTTGACCTTGAAGGAAGAGATTCGTGCCCGGGATCATCAGTTTCGTGTCATTATTGACATCACAGATTATCCTAAAAAGAAATGCTTTATTTCTTTATCTTTTACACTCTTTGCACGAAAATCCTAGATTTTCAAAAATTCCGTTACTAATTATTTTACAGGCTGGATTATTACTGGATGGTTACAAATGAAGTTGTGGTCAAAAATTAGCCACGTGGGTCATTAATTGAAAACAGCTGTTTAAAAAAGGGGATAAGACAAAAAGTTGCTGACTCGGCGGGAGTTAAAAGGATAAAAATTCAAACGACGGTAAAAAGGAGGGCACGTGAATTTGAAACGGTCGCACTTTTTCTGACATTTCAGGACGCGTGTGTATCGAAGCGTCACCAATCTGACATTAGAGGCGCGTGTGGAAATGGAAACGGTTCCTTTCTCTGAACCGGCGCTTATTGGGCGGCGTAATCCTAGGAAACTGACACTCTCTCTCCTAAGTGATCATCGCACGCCCCAACTGTCACCAATCAGTCACTCCAAAAACCCGTTTCGTATTTCCATAAGAGATTTGAAACGATTTTTCTCTCTCCTATCACCCACTATAAAAACCCATCAACACCACCTTTTACCTCTTTACTGCCCCCATAATTCCCAAAGCAAATATACTCCCAAACACTCTCCCGTTCTTCTTCTTCTCCAAACCTGCAACAATGGCTGAATCTTCATCTGTTCATGCAACTTCTCAGATTCTTCCCATCCGACCTCAACAATGCCTTGTCATTGATCTGAACCCACTGGCGTATGATTCCTACATGTCGCCGGTCATAGAATGCCTCAAGTACTCCCAGCTTGCTCCTGCACTGTCACGGGTTGAAACGGTGCCAATGGTGGCCTTATCTCAGGTCTATGCGACGGCTTACTACGACAAGACCGTCGACCGGGTCTTCTTTGAAGTGGGTGAACACAAGGCTTTAATTTCTCGCCCCCGTTTCTGCACTATGTTAGGGTTTGCTGCTGACCCATCGCGAGTTCACCCGGAGACGATTCCGGTTGGGATGCTGTTTAGCATGTTTTACAACATGGGATATACAGAAGTTCTCTCCTCCGTACCCAAGTTCAAAAAGTCTTGCTTACCGCCACTATGGAATGGCTTATTTACAGTCCTTTTTAAGGGTCTGTCAGAGAGGAGCTCAGGATCTGACGGTGCAAGTCGTCTTTTCCTTTCAATAATGTATGGGGTGTACAACGGGATAAACCTGGACTATGGGTTTGTCCTATGGCAACAGCTGATTCAGAGCCTATCTTCTTCTTCCCGACACTCTGAGGTGTCACTGGCCCGGTTCTGGATCTTGATCACAAGATGGGCCATGGACAAGTACAATGTTCCAACTGCCGACGGCGCATCGATGTCATCTATTGGTACGTTTCATACCAAGAAGATCATCGTTTCCGATGCTTCCAAATTTTCATTCAGTGGCTCTATCCCGGAGTCGATGTATGCCGATGTGCCAGCCGATAGCAGACTGATCAGGACGATCAAGGAGTTTAGGCCAACTGGTCCGAGGGAACTGACACCGGACATGCTGCGATCGATTCATGATGCCGATAAACCGGTGGCCAGGGGAAAAAAGGCAGAGAAGGGGAAGCAAGTGTCTAAAGCACCAAAGGGACCATCTCCCAAAAAGCAAAAACAACCGAAGGCCACTTCATCCCCACAGCCAAAAAGGAGGAAGACCCAACCGAAGCGAAAGCTCGTTATTTCCTCCTCTTCAAGCGAATCCGAAGGTGGGAGTTCGGACTCTGAGGGATCACAAGGAGACGAATCTCCTCAACGAGGCAACACACCACCTCGGTCCCCAACCCCGGAGATGGAACTTCATCAATCCCCAGTTCCTTCACCTCCACCCACAATACCTATTTCCATTCCCACCATAAACCCTACTATACCCCCAACCTCTATCCCCATACCTCCACCCATATTCACCACATCAACCGAAACACCACCTGTCACCAAAACCCCTCCAGTAACCGAACCTCCTCAAACCGAAACACAACCACCACCCGAAACTAACCCCCCACCCACTCAACCAGAACCAACCAAACCCATAACACCCCCAGCTTCTCCACCACCTCAATCTCAAGAAGACACCTCCGATGGCGGTGATACATACCTTGGTGGTGATCACATGAACTTCGATTCGGTCTACTATAGTCCGTTTCAAGTTCAGAGTGATGAGGAGGATGATGCTCCAGTGACACGGAAGCATCTTCGTGAGCTTAACGAGAAGGTTGATCAACTTCTCGCATCCTCTTCCAATCAGCAGTCATCTTTGTCTGAAGCTGCCCTTCAGAAAATCGTTGACGCCTTCTCCAGGGCCCAACATGATTCTGTAGCCTCAGCTACTGCTGCTATAGACGCCTCCACCCGAGCCTGTGAGGCAGCGACCGAAAAAGTCGATAAACTATTCAATGACGCTTCTGTCCTGCTGCAGTCTTTGCAGAAAAGCGCCGAAGCCACTAAGACAACTCTGGAACCAGTTGTTCATCAATTGGCCCAGTTTGTAAAGACGGAGCTGTCTTCGTTCGCTACTCTCAGACAACATCTTAGCGACGACAACTCGGCACTTCGTGCCTCCATCGATGCCCGCTTGGCAAGGCTACAAGAGGATCTTGCGGCAGAAAATTCACTGATGGACGTCTTGGCGAGTAAGACTACCGCCCTTAAGGTCAAGAGCACGCAGCTTTCCAACTCCCAGCAACAATTGGAAGCTCTTCGATCCGAGAGGGAGGTCATAAAGACGTGTGTTTCGGATGTCCACGCAGCTCTCTCAAACATCCTGGAAGCACACGACCCCATCCTTAACCACTCAGTGAGGCGTACCCTCGCTGAAAAACTCTCTCCGGCCATGGACCTTTTAAGTAAAATTGAAGGCCTACCGAGTTTCGTGTCCATTCCGAAACAAGGGGGAGATGAGAAGAAAGGATCGAAACCACCTCCTTCCTCCAGAGCTACTCACACAACCGAACCACCCCCAACTGGTCATGCCTCGGGTTCGGGTGTGAAGAACAAGGGCAAAAATATAGTTGAGGGAGGAGATGAAGGTGAAGATGAAGATGAAGACAGGGAGACCATTGCCGACATGTTAAAAAGAAAAAACAGTTGCAATGCTGAAGACGATGCCAGTCGTGTGGCGTGTGAGGCTGAAGAAGCCGAACGTAAGCAAAAAGAAGCCCACGATCTCCTTGAGAGCCGAAAGTTGCTCTTCCCTGCCTGGACCAGGGATCGTTTGATAAAAGAGGCCATAGAGACTCCAAGCATACTATGGCTCGAGCCGGTGATATCATTCGACTGCAACAACTCTGTCGATTCGCAGTTTGATATGCCGCTGACTCGAAAGGCGTTCATCTTCCACGCCTTCTCTAACATTTTTGAAGTCCCACATCCGAACGATGAGCTTGACAGGGAGCTCATTGACTTCTACCTGGAGGCCGCTCGCCCTCAATACCTTACATGGAGCGCCCAGAAGATTGTTAATGTTCGGGTGCTGAAGCCTTTTGCCGTGGGGAGATTCACGAATGTAAAGTTCAAGCTTATTCGTGGATCTGCAAGAACTGCTCACATCATCACCCTGGCGGATCTACCGAATCTGAATCCTCATGACTGGATAGTCTTGTACAATATCCTGCTGACAAATGAATCTGAATATGGTCCCATTATAGACCATGTCAAAAGGATGTTGGCCTGCTACATCATGGAGGTTGCCCAAATGGATCAGGAGGTCGCCACTGTTTTCAAAAAGAAACCTAAAGTAGCACCAGTGGGATCGGCCAGTGATCTAAACACAATGAAAATGGGTAAGATTGATCCGAGGCGAAACTCTGTGATGTTCACTAGAGCCGAAGGACAGAAATGTCTCTTCGCTTTAGCTGACAAACATCTTTACACCACAACTTGCTTGGAGCACGTCTTATCAATCGTCAAGAGGTGTAAAGACAATTCGGCTGATGACGTCAAGTACTTCAATGATATGATCAATTGGTACATCCGGTTTAGACAGACCATCCTCTCCATAACCAAGTGTCTGTTTAGCACCATGAAGAAGAAGGTACCAGCTTCAGCTGCCGGCCCAAGTAAGAAGTGAAGGTCTCGCTCCAAATTGACGCAAAGGGGGAGATTGTTGGGCTGAAGATAGTTTTGATGTTGCGTCTTTTGGGCTCGTAGTTTAGCCTTGTATTCTCCGGTTTGGGCCTGTCCAACCGAGAGCCTTTTATGTATTGTATATAAGTTAAATGCTTGCATGCATATTAGGTTAAGATTGCAGAGATTATCGATATAGCGATTCATCAAGAGTATTGTATTTTGCTTTAGTCGTGCTTGTAATCTTCTAATCCTTTACAGTTGATGTTCTTAATCGAGCTCTTCTAAGGATTTTATTTAATCATTCGACACGTTTGATTCAAGCTGTTTTGTTCTTATCATTGCGTTTTTGTTGTTTCATATTCATATACTTGTTGAAGATCTAATCGATCTTCATAGATTAAAAGTTGTTTTAATCCCATCAAGGGTGAACAGTTTTTGCAGAGTCTATGAGAGCTTCCGGAATCGTTCTTGGTAATAAATAACGAAAGGATTTTAATCAAGATTAAATATGATTATTTAATTGATTCAAACCAGCTTTATTTGCAAGTTACCTCAGCTATATAAAAACCCCTTTAGCCTTCATAAAATTAGATCCTACCTCCTGGAAGGCTGAGAAATCTGGTTCTCGTAGTCTTCTCCTCTCTCCTTATTTTCTAGAGTTTTAGACTTTTGGTGTGATCCTTTAGAGGCATTCCTACTTTAGTTGCTAGATCCTCTACAAGTAACTTAGAGTTCAAGATCATTAGGGTAATCACAAGTCTATACGATTATACTTGAAAGGTTAATAATCCTATCCCTTTTGTTAGTTTATATTCATATTTTTGAAAGTATGTTGCCATAATAATAAAATATTAAAATGATATATATATATATATATATATATATATATATATATATATATATATATATATATATATATATATCAAGGTTGTAAAAGTCGATAGGTAGTGGTCGGACGGTGGACTGGGGTTAAGGGACTAATCAATCTAGACAGGGATTAATCGGCGCCTAGTTGAAGACCCTTAATTGTAATAGAATTTAATTTTTTTTAAATTAAATATTACATATATCCTAACAAAATAAGTAAATAAAAATAAAACTTTGACATATTCAGTCGTATAAATATTTAAATCATCGTATATAATAATCTTTAGACTAATTTGGGATCTTTTTAATCATCATAATTTAGTCATACAATATCATATATTTGACTAATCCAAATTTTTTTTTTTTTGAAATTTTTGATTGTCTGACTTTTTTTTACTGGCTTATACCATTTAGACCGCCTACAGCCGTCCAGGAACGACTCCGTCAAACTCAACCGACTAGCATCAATCGCATACATAAGAGGCTGCCTAGTGCCTAGACGGCCACATATGCCGATTTTTACAACACTGATACTCCCAACAAACAGGTAAGAGGTCGCCTAGGCGGCCACACACACACACAAATATATAGTCGTTCATTCAAGGACCAAAGCTTTCATCTGAATTCCCTTATGTTCGAGACCATTATTTCTTAGAGTCGTTGAAGGAAAAAAGTTGGATAGAGAGTTCAGGTAAATGGTCCAAGGGTCCTTGTCCAAAGGCGGCTAAGCCCTTTCCAACAACGTGTTTTTTAGATACTTGTTATAGACCTGACTAAGAGCACAAAAGAGCTTTATTTAGAATTAGAGTAAGGGCACGCCATTTGCTATTCATTTTCTTTCTTTCGACAGGACCCCTTCCGACAGGGGAAAAAAGATTATGCCAATGCCAATTGCCAATGATATAGAGTTTCTAGCGATTACGACTATAAAGGGCAAGAGATGAATTAAAGAATCATACTGCGACTGCTGAAGAGAGATCAGAGCTAGTACTAGAGGACGCGATAGCGGACAAAAGAGCTTAAAGAGCGGTGCAGCTAAGCGGGAAGATCTGTGATCTATTTGAAAGAGCATATCGCAAAGACCGGTATATTGCACATACTGATTGATTGATTGTATAGATTGAGTCTCAATTAGAGAGTTATGATATATCTATAGTACCCCCACCGATGGGACTTTCTAGCTCAAGGGTAGAGAAGCTACCAACACTTTAATACAAACAAAAACAGAAATTTGGAATTCGTGGGGCCCGAGGCCTTACAGAAAAAGATCGATGAACGATTAAGCGAGACTTTAGCAAATCCGATCTTTATTCGTTCTTCTTCTATTTCATTATTAGAATTTAATTATTTCATGATGCTTCAATCCATTTTTTATATAAAGTAACTACGATCAGCTACTGCTACCCCAATCTACGATACATTCTCATCTCCTCCGATTGGTTCCGTGTGGGGCATCCTACTGAGAGACATTGGCTAATATAGCCTGCCCCTTTTTGTGTAATACCTCTTTCTTGGTATGTGGTCTCCTACCATTTTTCTAGCACAGTAGTTGCATAAGCAGTCATGTTCAGGGGACGGAGTTCAAGGCGAGTAGTCTCCAGAAGTAGGTTCATCCCCCCCCCCCCTCTTTTTTTATTAGAAAGAGCGGGGCCTTATCCATCTATTTTTCATTCCTCGGAATAAATTATCAAGCTAGTGCTACTGCCTTCCTTCGTGCACCTTCTTTGAATTATGTGGCTTTACTGGTACGAGCCGCGATCCCAAGTCTTGTTCGCATGCTTCCGGAACTTGTTCGTCAAACGATTTTTCATCTTTTCTTAAGAGATTTCTAGTTAGGACTTGATCGAGGGACCAATTTTATCCATAACATAAAGTAAAAAGACCAGAACCCCGTGTGGACTATGAACCAACAAAAAAGAGCGTCAACTCCAAAAAAAGGATTGTTTTCATTACTCAAATGTACAAATTTTTTACTCTGAGATCTATTCCAAAATTTCCAGAAGAAACCATTAAGCTTTGGTTGAAAGTTGCAACGTACATCAAAGATTATCTCTTCAGATTCGTTAATATGTGGATTCCGTTTCCGAATCTTCCGATCTTTTTTTTTCAAGACTACTACTATTGCTAACATAGTAGGCAAAGTGTTATTAATCGGATGGTCCGACCCATCTCGACCCGATGTCGTAAGGGTATGCGTTGAGGTAGATCTTTTGAAGAAAAATCCTAACCTAATAGGGTCTGGTTAGGCATGGGAAAAACGTAGGAAGATGGCATAAAATAGTTTATGAGAAAGACCCCACGAAACGATATTGCACGTCTTGTTCCAAACAAGGTTATTCAAAGTAAAACTTCAAAGTTCGTTCGAAAAAGTCAAGTACAACTGATGCAGCCAACAAATGTGCCCACATCTAAATAAAGTATGAAAAAAATTATAAAAATAAGCGAGAACTTCTTTTTCATTTTGGCAAAAAAAAAAAGTTCAGTCTAGGAATTTTTTTTTTTTTTTTTGGGGGGGGGGGGGGGGTTATATATAGAGAGAGAAAGATAGAGAGGGCTAGGTTCAAGTATTCTAACTAATTATTATATATCTATAGTATGCTATGAGAATTATAAAGAAAATATGTTGTTTGATAATATAAATACGTTCAATCTTACATAGCTATTGTCATTAACACACATTTTCACTAATTAAATTGTCTATAAGGTTATTATACACTTACTATTATTATTTTCATTTCTGTCATAATGTTTTATTGGGTCGTATTATGTCATAATGAAAATGAGTGAAAAACGATGTGTGAGAACAAAAAAAAAATAATTAACGAGAATGCATGAAAATGACGATATTCTTGTAAGGTTGAACGTATTCGCATTGTTAAACAACTTATTCTCTTAATAATTCTCATAGCATACGATAGATGTACAATAATTAGTTCGAATAAAATAACCTAAGCATATATATATATATATATATATATATATATATATATATATATATATATATATATATATATATATATATATATATAATTTTTCCAAGGTTTGGACATTTTTCCTAAAATAATGCATACCATAGGGATTATTTTATATATATAATTTTTCCAAGGTTTGGACATTTTTCCTAAAATAATGCATACCATAGGGATTATTTTTGTTGATTTGTCAAAAAAAATCACATAAATAAATCATGCTAAATGACTATGAAATAAAGTGCATACCTTAACATATCTTTTTATGAAAAAAAAAAATAAAAAAAAAAATAAAAAAACATTGTAATTTACTCTAATTTTTAAAAGCCACATAAATAAATCATGCTAAATGACTTTGTTTTAAGTTAGTAAACGAGATATTAACAAATCCAAAGTAAAGTAGACATCTATGTTAAGGTATTAACAAATCCAAAGTAAGAATAATATGAAACAATATTTCAACCGATTAAAATGTTAGTATTGCATCTTTGAGTCCTAATATAAAATGTGTTGCATAATTCATTTCAAACCTACGTTATAACATAAATTGGGGGAAATATATACGTTATTAACCCAAAAAATAATAAATAAATAAAAAGTATGATCTAGTCAAGGGCCTGCAAAAGTTGGTCAACCAAGCACACAAGCTTTCATCCCCACACTCGAAGGGTACATGGAATCTATTGGACCCTAAAAACTAAGTTCTTTGATGATTAGTGGGAATCTTTCTATCTTCAAATTAAAGGACAACCATCAGGAAATGATAAAGACTTGAACATAAACAAATGGGTATGTTTGGAATTTGTGCACTAATCATCTTCGTAGGTAGGCATAGAATGAGATCCATCTTGCAAACTATTTGTTGCATGCTTTGAGTCGTCCGAAGTGCACCCTCAAAAGTTTGTCTCCAAAAGAAAGAACACGGTGCTCATATATTGGTTAAGTGAAATTTAAGGATATTGTTGTAAATAAATAGCAACCTACCTTCAATGATTTGTTTATTATATTAAATCATACATTGAAAAAATCGATGGAATTACAGTTATGTCATCCATAACAAAGCAATCTTTATTTATATAACGGAATAGATTTTCTGAAGTGTAACGTTCCAATAAAATATTTCCAAAATATAATTGCCTTTATAATAAAAAGATTAGATTGAATGTACAATGTTATAATAGGAAGAAATGAAAATACGAAATAAATAGAAGTATGTGATGTTTCTTGCATATTCCTCTACAAAAGACAAACAGTACAAAAGGACACAAGATTCATTTTGTGGCCTTGTTTTTTCCCAATTAAATAAAATGTTGTGTAAATAAATAATGTATAAAGAATATTTGAGAAAATGATGACAAACTTGAAGAAATGGAAGGAAATATAAATGAGGACAAATTTGTAAAAGGTTAAACCTGTCATTTCTCTCACTTTACGTATCAAGTCTTTCTTTCAACGGTAGGTTATAAAAACATTCATATTTAGATACCAGATTAAGTCCATTAAGTAAAAATAAAATAATAATAATAATAATAATAATAATAATAATAATAATAATAATAATAATAATTGATTTCAATTTATGTAAAGATAATAAGTATACAAAATTTTCAACACCAGTGAAATGGAATGAATATATAGATACGTCATGTTTGGTCCTAATTTATGGCAAAAAAAAAGAGTGACACAGTTTTCCCTTTTAACAGGTCATGACAATAACATCATTTTCAATAAGGGCAAATTGGTCCAGTCGCTTTTATATTTTCCGATGGGCATAAAAAGGTTGGAATATGAGGTACAATCGTCAAATAAATAGTTTTGGTAGTAGAGTTATTTGTTAACTCTAATATTCTATATCATCAAATAAATAATCTCTTTTTTAATTTACTTTTTATAATATATCTTTGGTTGTAATTACCTTTTATGGTGTGCTTGATAACGTCAATTTGCATCAAATGGTTATATGAAAAAAATTACCATTGTACTTTCAATAATTTGTGTATTACAACATCCTACTTTTTTTTTTACATTACAACATTATAAATTAAAAAATGTATCACGTTATAGTAAAACAATCTGAATAGAAAGCAAATTTTATAGCAATTGATAGGTTTTTTTAAAGTGTAATGTCCTAATAGGAAATTTGGAAATTACAATGTCATAATATGGAAGTTTTTTCAAGTGTAATGCCTTGATAAGAAACTTCTTTGCAAGTATAATGTGGTAATAAAATGACATGAAAGTAGAATGTTATAACACATATATGAAATTACGTTGTCATTTCTTGAATTTTTCCTTCAATAAAATAGAATATAGTATTATTTAAAAGAAGTTAAAACACAAACTAGCTCGCTTGTCACAATAGGATGCCAAAAGAAAAAGGAATACAAACATTTATTCTAGTATGAAGATAGTGGAAGACACAAAAAAATTGCTCACATGCCAAAAAAAGGATGTTTATGTAGTTCAAAAAAAAGAGAATAATAAAGATATTTATTCTAGGACAATGATAGTGAAAGACTTATCATCAAATTATTCTACCCAAATATAGCAATCACATCAAAATCCAAACACACTTCCACTACTATATAGGTATACTAAGAAATTTATATTAAATACAGTGTTGTAATAAAAAGAAATGAAAGTAGTATGCTATAATACACAAACAAATGAAAGTAGTTTACTATTTCATGAATTGTTCCTTTACGAAAATAGGGTTTGTTATTACTTATCGAAAGTTAAAACACAAAATAGCTCATTGATGTAGTTTACAAGAAGGAATATTCATTACTATATTTATGTACGTTTTTCAAATATAATGTCCTAATAAGAAAGAATTTAAAGTACAAGACTATAATTGATTTTTCAAAAGTTGTAATAGAAAAAAATCAAGTAGTAAACTATCATACACAAATAATTAAATGTAAGTTGCTATTTCTTGATTTTAATTCCAATACAATAATAGGATATAATAATATAAGCCATAAATCATTAAACCAATTGTAGCAATGTCCATAAAATACAAAGCAAATTTCACTACAATATAACACACACAACGTCTTGATTAGAAAAAATCAATAGTATCATGCTATAACTTTGGTAAAAATTACAAAGTAGAGTGCCTTAACAAGAAACGTTTTTTTTCTAAATACAACTTTGTAATAGAAAGAAGTAAGAGTAATATGCTTTAGTACACAAATAAATGAAAAAGTACATTGCTTCTTCTTGAAATTCGCCATTACAAAAAATAGAATATACTATTGTTTAAATGGAGCTAAACTACAACAAGCTCATACGACAAAATAAGATGTCGATATAATTCTTTTTAAAAAAGAAAGAAAAATGCAAACATTTATTCTAGAGCAGAGACAATGAGAGACTTACCATCAATTATTCCTCCACATGGAATCCGAACATCGGAATCACTTATTCCTATTCCAAAGCTTCACTTTCTTGTTCTCTCTATATAAAGACCCTCTTTCAAGGGAATGAGAAGAAGAAAATCCAAATCCAATATGGATGACAAGTTTACTAACGACATCATGGAAGAATGGGAAATGGATGATGACATGGCATTCGTAGATGATGAGCGGAAGAAGGCAGCAATGGGTGGAAAGAGGGGTTCCGGTAGTGGTGGGCCCACACAACCGGTTTGCCAGGTGGCAAATTGCACAACCGATATGACAAGATCCAAAGCGTATCACCGGAGGCATAAAGTATGTGAGGTTCATGCAAAGGCTCCGATTGTTGTTATCGGTGGACGTCAACAGCGATTCTGTCAGCAATGCAGCAGGTAAACAAACTCTTAACTCTTAATTTGTTGTGTTGTGCTGTTTTCTTTTTTACTTAATGGCCTTAATGGGTTAATCACTTAAAGGGTTGTTTCTTTTTTACTTCATAAATTTACAATGACTTAATGGGTTAAGTGAGGGGAGAGAAGCTGGTTTTACCAATTCAGACACTCCAGTTTGTTGTTTAAATTTGTTGATTTCTTGTAATTTTTTGTTTCAAAGTGGTTTAATATGTTTATTATGTTGCAAATTTATAATATAAACTTGTGAAATACATTAAATAGAATGAAACGTTGAGAATGATAGAATGGTTATTTACTCTTATTTAAACATTTTATTCACCACAAAAAAAGGTAAAATATTTGTTCGTACGTAACTTTATCCGAGCGATAGAATTACATGAAGTTTATTGTTTAAATTTGTTAATTTCTCGCAACTTTTTGTTTCAGAGTGGTTTAATATGTTTGATATTTTGCAAATTTATTGTATAAACTTGTTAAATATGTTAATTAGAATGAAACGTTGAGAAGGGTGGAATGGTTATTTACTATTATTCAAACATTTATTCACTACAAAAAAGATAAAATCTTTGTTTATACGTAACTTTATCCATAACTTTAATTGAAAGAATTACATGAAGTTTTTTGTTTAAATTTGTTGATTTCTCACGATTTTTTGTTTCAAAGTGGTTGAATATGTTTGATATGTTGCAAATTTATTGAATAAACTTGTTAAATACGTTAAATAGAATGAAACGTTGAGAAGGGTAGAATGGTTATTTGCTCTCATTCAAACATTTTATTCACTACAAAAAAAAAAAAGATAAAATCTTTGTTCATACGTAATTTTATCCAAGCGATAGAATTCCACAAAGTTTATAGTTTAAAAGTGTTGATTTCTGGCAATTTTTTATTTCAAAGTGGTTTAATGTAAATTTATTGAATAAACTTATTAAATACGTTAAATAGAATGAAACGTTGAGAAGGGTACAATGGTTATTTGCTCTCATTCAAACATTTTATTCACCACAAAAAAAAAAAAAAAAAAAAAAAAAAAAAAAAAAAAAAAAAAAAAAACTTTGTTTATACGTAATTTTATCCAAGCGATAGAACTCCACAAAGTTTATAGTTTAAATTTGTTGATTTGTCGCAATTTTTTGTTTCAAAGTGGTTTATTGCAAATTTGTTGAATAAACTTGTTAAATACGTTAAATATAATGAAACGTTGAGAATGGTAGAATGGTTATTTGCTCTTATTCAAACATTTTATTCACTACGAAAAAAGATAAAATCTTTGTTCGTAAGTAACTTTATCCAAGTGATAGAATTCCATGAAGTTTATTGTTTAAATTTGTTGATTTGTCGCAATTTTTTGTTTCAAGTGGTTAAATATGTTTAATATGTTCCAAATTTATTGTATAAACTTGTTAAATACGTTAAATAAAATGAAATGTTGAGAAGGGTATAATGGTTATTTACTCTTATTCAAACATTTTATTTACTACAAAAAAAAAACATAAAATCTTTGTTCATACGTAACTTTATCCAAGCGATAGAACTCCATGAAGTTTATTGTTTAAATTTGTTGATTTCTTGCAATTTTTTGTTCCAAAGTGGTTTAATATGTTTGATATGTTGCAAATTTATTGTATAAACTTGTTAAATACGTTAAATAGAATGAAGCGTTGAGAAGGGTAGAACAATAATTTACTCTTACTCAAACATTTTATTCACTACAAAAAAGAAAAAATCTTTGTTCATTCGTAACTTTATCCAAGACATATCACCGTCTATTAATCCATTTTATCCACACACCAGACTTTATGTGAAAAAAAGAAAAATTCTTATTTAATTTTCTGAAAAATAATGTTTAAAAACTATTTGAAAAAATGATAACAAACTTAGATAAAATGAAAGAAAATTTACATGAGTGAAAATTTGTATAAAATGATAAGGACTTAATGCCTTGATGGGAAACACCTACTAATATACATTTAATCTGATAAGTTGTGTATGAGTGTTTCTTTAAACATAATACGAAAATCCTTATTCCATTCCTTAAAAATTGATGATGGAATGGAATGGAATGACTGATTCCGATATGGTTTTCAGGTTTCATGACTTAACGGAATTTGATGATGCGAAGAGGAGTTGTCGCAGACGATTGGCGGGACATAATGAACGAAGGCGTAAAAGCTCCTACGAATCATATGGAGAAAGTTCCGGATGATAAATCAAAAAAATAATAAATTAATTATAAAAAACACTCCAAGGAAGCATAATAAATCACCAACCTCGTTTCAAATAAGATAATAACTATATTGAGTAACAGCTCTCTCTCTTCTGTCAGTCCTCCTTTTGGACTATGTTAACTAATTAAGGGTATTTATGTCTTTATCCACTAGAGCGTTATGTAGTTCGGCGTTGTATAAATTCACTGGATTGCTAATAAAGTAAACATGGCTTACATGTTTTTATTATCTACTATGGGTTAAATGCAAGAAACAACAACGTACGTTCATTGGTTTGTGGATTAAAAAGAACGTATAAAATCAAACATGGTTTCTTTAGAAAGAAGACAAAGTTACTTTTAGAGATATATGTTAAGAATGTTCTATTGAATGATTGAAAATGAAAGAAACCTCTACTTTATAAAGGAATCTCAACAACCAATAATTTAATAGATTTAATACACAACTAACTAATAAGTTAATAGATCATGAATGATATTAACGAATTTAGTTACTTATGAGAAAAAGATACATATCACAATCTCCTACAAGGTCTTGACACCTCATGAAGCTTTCACTGCTCTTTTCCCCTCCCATTTCATAGAAAAAATGAGCAAAAACTACATGCTTTTCATCGATCCTATACAACTTTTATAAAATCCTATTTTCATTTTATACTTTGAAAAATCTACCCAATTATAGCAATGTCATTGGAATACAAAGAAATTTTCTTTATAATGCTATAATTAGGTAGATTTTCAAATGCACAATATCTTAATGAGAATAAAATTGAAAGTACTGGACTACTGGTTTAGGGAAATTTAAGGATATTGTTGTAAATAAATAGCTACCTACTTTCAATGATTTGTTATTTTGTTTATTATAACATCATACTTTGAATAATCTACCTAATTATAGCAATGTCATCCATAGCAAAGCAATCTTTATTGATAAAATTGGATATATTTTCCAAAGTGTAACATCCTAATAAAAAAAACTGAAAATACAATGCTACAAATGGGTAGATTTCCAAAATATAATTGCCTTCATAATAAAAATACTAGATTGAATGTACAATGTTGTAATAGAAAGGAATGAAAGTAGGATGTTGTGTTACACAGATATGCCCATTAAATAAAATGTTATGTAAATAAATAATGTTTAGAAATATTTGAGAAATTGATAGCAAACTTTTAGAAAATGTAAGGAAAATATAAATGAGGACAAATTTGTAAGAGGTTAAAACTATCATTTCTCTCACCTTTACATATCAAGTCTTCCTTTCAGCGTTAAGTAAAAAACATTCATATTTAGATAGCAGATTAAGTCCCTTAAATAAAAAAATAAAAAAAATAAAAAATAAAATAAATACATGGATTTCAATTGATGTAAAGATAATAAATATACAAAATTTTCAACACCAGTGAAATGGAATGAATATATAGATACCTCACATTTGGTCCTAATTTATGGCAAGAAAAAGTGACATAGTTTTGCTTTCAACAGGTCATGACAATAACATCATTTTCAATAAGGGCAAATTGGTCCAGTCGCTTTTATATTTTCCGATGGGCATAAAAAGGTTGGAATATGAGGTACAATGGTCAAATAAATAGTTTTGGTAGTAGAGTTATTTGTTAACTCTAATATTCTATATCATCAAATAAATAATCTCTTTTTTAATTTACTTTTTATAATATATCTTTGGTTGTAATTACCTTTTATGGTGTGTTTGATAATATCAATTTGCATCAAATGGTTATATGAAGAAAAAAAATAGCAATGCATTTTCATTGATTTGTGTATTACAGCATCGTGCTTTTTATTTAACATTACAACACTGTAAATTGAAAAAACTATCGAATTATAGCAAAACCATCCGAATAAAAAGCTAATTTCATAGCAATTGGTAGGGGTTTTTTAAAGTATAATGTCCTAATAGGAAATTTCAAAAATTACAATGCCATAATATGGTAGTTTTTTTAAAAGTGCAATGCCTTGATAAGAAACTTTTTGAAAGTACAATATGGTATAAAAAGAAAAAAAGTAGAATATTATAATACATATATGAAAGTACGTTGCCATTTATTGAATTTTTCCATCAATAAGATAGAATATAGTATTATTTAAAGGAAGTTAAAACACAAACTAGCTCACTTGTCACAATAGGATGCCAAAAGGAAAAAGAATACAAACATTTATTCTAGTATGAAGATAGTGGAAGACACAAAAATGGCTCATATGCCAAAAAAGGATGTTTATGTAGTTCAAAAAAAAGAGAATAATAAAGATATTTATTCTAGAACAATGATCTTACCATCAAATTATTCTACCCAAATATAGCAATCACATTAAAACCCAAACACACTTCCACTGCTATATAGATATACTAAGAAATTTATATTAAATACAGTGTTGTAATAAAAAAAGAATTGAAAGTAGTATGCTATAATGCACAAACAAATGAAAGTAGTTTATTATTTCATGCATTTTTCCTTTACGAAAATAGGGTTTGTTATTACTTATAGAAAGTTAAAACACAAAATAGCTCATTGATGTAGTTTACAAGAAGGAATTTTCCTTACTATATTTATGTATGTTTTTCAAAATATAATGTCCAAATAAGAAAGAATTTAAAGTACAAGACTATAATTGATTTTTCAAAAGTTGTAATAGAAATAAATCAAGTAGTAAACTATCATACACAAATAATTAAAAGTAAGTTGCTATTTCTTGATTTTTATTCTAATATGATAATAAGATATAATAATAATATAAGCCATAAATTATTAAACCAATTGTAGCAATGTCCATAAAATACAAAGCAATTTTCACTACAATATAAGAAATATAATGTATTAATAAGAAAAAATCAATAGTATCATGCTATAGCTAATTTCAAAGTAGGGGTGTGCAAAAAAACCGCAAAACCGAAAAACCGAGCCGAACCAATCGATCCGAAACCGAAACATAAAAAAACCGAAACCGAAAAAACCGGATATCAACGGGTCGGTTTTGCTTTGGATACTTAGGTATCCGCGGATAACCAAACCGAACCGTTTGATATATATATATATATATATATATATATATATATATATATATATATATATATATATATATATATATATATATATAATATTATTCATTTTCATTGAACTTTTAGCCATATCCCAAACAAAAATCATGATCGGGTATTCCAATTTTACACTTCTACGTTATGTTTTCTTTTATTTTTATTTTTATATTTATTATACCAATTATATTGTATGTTATTTGACCTTTATTATGTTTTTATAATTCTTTTGACTTAGTAATATTTAGAAAGAAATTGTTGGAATGATGTTTGTAATTTTAATTGTATTTGAATTTTTATATTTAGCGGGTACCCGTGAACCGAACCGTGATTATCCGCCTTTATACGGTTCGGTTCGGTTCGGTTTTTTTGCTAATTCGGTTCGGTTTCGGTTAGTGCACATGAAGTACCCGCCCCGTGATGACGGTTCACAATTTTATTACTATCCGAACCGAACCGCCCCGTTAACACCCCTATTAAAGCAGAGTATCATAACAAGAAACTTTTTTTTCTAAATACAACTTTGTAATAGAAAGAAGTAGAGTAGTATGCTTTAGTACACAAATAAATAAAAGTACATTGCTACTTCTTGAAATTTCTTTTATAAATTTAAAATATACTATTGTTTAAATGGAGCTACACTACAAACAAGCACATACCACAAAATAAGATGTCGATATAATTCTTTTTAATAAAGAAAGAAAAATGCAAACATTTATTCTAGAGCAGAGACAATGAGAGACTTACCATCAATTATTCCTCCACATGGAATCCGAACATCGGAATCACTTATTCCTATTCCAAAGCTTCACTTTCTTGTTCTCTCTATATAAAGAGTAAAGACCCTCTTTCAAGGGAATGAGAAGAAGAAAATCCAAATCCAACATGGATGACAAGTTTACTAACGACATCATGGAAGAATGGGAAATGGATGATGACATGGCATTCGTAGATGATGGGCGGAAGAAGGCAGCAATGGGTGGAAAGAGGGGTTCCGGTAGTGGTGGGCCCACACAACCGGTTTGCCAGGTGGCAAATTGCACAAACGATATGACAAGATCCAAAGCATATCACCGGAGGCATAAAGTATGTGAGGTTCATGCAAAGGCTCCAATTGTTGTTATCGGTGTACGTCAACAGCGATTCTGTCAGCAATGCAGCAGGTAAACAAACTCTTAACTCTTAATTTGTTGTGTTGTGCTGTTTTCTTTTTTACTTAATGGCCTTAATGGGTTAATCACTTAAAGGGTTGTTTCTTTTTTACTTCATAAATTTACAATGACTTAATGGGTTAAGTGAGAGGACAGAAGTTGGTTTTACCAATTCAGACACTCCAGTTTGTTGTTTAAATTTGTTATTTCTCGCAATTTTTTGTTTAAAAGTGTTTTAATATGTTTATTATGCTGCAAATTTATTGTATAAACTTGTGAAATACATTAAATAGAATGAAACATTGAGAAGGATAGAATGGTTATTACTCTTATTTATACATTTTATTCGTTACAAAAAATATAAAATATTTGTTCGTACGTAACTTCATCCGAGCGATAGAATTACATGAAGTTTATTGTTTAAATTTGTTAATTTCTCGCAACTTCTTGTTTCAAAGTGGTTTAATATGTTTGATATGTTGCAAATTTATTGTATAAACTTGTTAAATATGTTAATTAGAATGAAACGTTGAGAATGGTGGAATGGTTATTTACTATTATTCAAACATTTATTCACTACAAAAAAGATAAAATCTTTGTTCATACGTAACTTTATCCATAACTTTAAGCGAAATAATTACCTGAAGTTTATTGTTTAAATTTGTTGATTTCTCACGATTTTTTGTTTCAAAGGGGTTGAATATGTTTGATATGTTGCAAATTTATTGAATAAACTTGTTAAATACGCTAAATAGAATGAAACGTTAAGAAGGGCAGAATGGTTATTTGCTCTCATCCAAACATTTTATTCCCTACAAAAATAAAAATAAAAATAATAAATAAATAAAAGATAAAATCTTTCTTCATTTATCCAAGCGATAGAATTCCACAAAGTTTATAGTTTAACTGTGTTGATTTCTCGCAATTTTTTGTTTCAAAGTGGTTTAACTAAATTTATTGAATAAACTTGTTAAATATGTTAAATAGAATGAAACGTTGAGAATGGTAGAATGGTTATTTGCTCTCATTCAAACATTTTATTCACCACAAAAATAAATAAATAAATAAATAAATAATATTTGTTCATACATGATTTTATCCAAGCAATAGAATTCCACAAAGTTTATAGTTTAAATTTGTTGATTTCTCGCAAATTTTTGTTTCAAAGTGTTTTAATGCAAAGTGATTGAATAAACTAGTTAAATACATTAAATAGAATGAAACATTGAGAAGGGTAGAACGGTTATTTGTTGTTACTCAAACATTTTATTCACTACAAAAAAAATATGTAACCTGATCCAAGTAATAGAATTCCATGAAGTTTGTTGTTTAAATTTGTTGATTTCTCGCAATTTTTTGTTTTAAAGTGGTTAAATATGTTTGATATATTGCAAATTTATTGTATAAACTTGTTAAATATGTTAAATAAAATGAAATGTTGAGAAGGGTATAATGGTTAGTTACTCTTATTCAAACATTTTATTTACTACAAAAAAAACATACAATCTTTGTCCATACGTAACTTTATCCAAGCGATAGAATTCCATGAAGTTTATTGTTTAATTTTGTTGATTTTGTTGATTTCTTGCAATTTTTTGTTTCAAAGTGGTTTAATATGTTTGATATGTTAGCAAATTTATTGTATAAACTTGTTAAATACGTTAAATAGAAAGAAACATTGAGAAGGGTAGAACAATAATTTATTCTTACTCAAACATTTTATTCACTATGAAAAAGATAAAATCTTTGTTCTTTATCCAAAATATATCACCGTCTATTCAGTCACTTTATCCACACACAAGGCTTCATTGTAAAAAAAAAAAAATAATAACTTTTTTCTTATTTAATTTTCTCCAGAAAAATGATGTTTAAATAATATTTGAAAAAAGGACAGCAAACTTAGAGAAATTGAAAGAAAAAGTACATGAGTGAAAATTTGTAAAAAAAAGCTAGGACTTAATGCCTTGATGGGAAACCCCTACTAATATACATTTAATATGATAAGTTGTATATGAGTGTTTTTTTTCGCGTAATACGAAAATCTTTATTCCATTCCTACAAACATGATGATGGAATGGAATGGAATGACTGATTCCGATATAAATTTCAGGTTTCATGACCTAACGGAATTTGATGATGCAAAAAGGAGTTGTCGCAGGCAATTGGCTGGACATAATGAACGAAGGCGTAAAAGCTCCTACGAATCGTATGGGGAAAGTTCCGGATGATAAATAAATAAATAATAAATTTAAAAAAAAAAGCACTCCAAGGAATCATAATAAATCACCAACCTCGTTTCAAATAAGATAAGAGTAAATTACACGAATAGTCCCTATGGTTTAGGGTAATTTGCGTGTTTGATCCATAACTTATTTTTTTAACTCGGAAGGTTCCTACTGTTTGTTTTTGTTACGCACTTGGTCCCTGTCTTACCTACAAAAACTATTTTGCTCTTGATTTTTTAATTTATTTAAATAAACACACTTTCAACTCCATCCTCATCACCTTACCTTACCTACCGCATCATATTTTCATATTTAAATAATAGTCTTTTTAGGTAAGACAGGGACCAAACGCGTAACGAAAACAAACAATAAGGACCAAGCGCGTAACAAAAACAAACAGTATGGACTTTCCGAGTTAAAAAAATAAGTTTGGGACCAAACACGCAAATTACCCCAAGTCATAAGGACCATTCGTGTAATTTACTCATAAGATAATAACTATATCGAGTAACATGCTCTCCCTCTCTCCTCTGTCAGTCCTCTTTTTGGACTATGTTAACTAATTAGGGGTATTTGTTTTTATCGAATGGAGCTTTATGTATTTCGGCGTTGTATAAATTCACTGGATTGTTAATAAAGTAAACATGGTTTACATGTTTTTATTATCTAGTATGGGTTAAATGCAAGAAACATCACTGAACGTTCATTTGTTTGTGGATTAAAAAAAAACATATAAATGCAAACATGGTTTCTTTAGAAAGAAGACAAAGTTACTTTTAGAGATACATGCTAAGAATGTTCTATTGAATGATTGAAAATGAAAGAAACCTCAACTTTATAAAAGTATCTCAACAACCAACAATTTAATAGATTTAATACACAACTAACTAATAAGTTAATAGATCATGAATGACATTAAGGAATTTAGTTAGTTATGAGAAAAAGATACATATCATAATCTCATACAAGGTCTTGACACCTGATGAAGCTTTCACTGCTATTTTCCCCTCTCATTTCATAGAAAAAATGAGCTAAAACTACATGCTTTTCATCGATCCTATACAAGTTTTATAAAATCCTACTTTCATTTTATAATTTGAAAAATCTACCCAATTATAGCAAATGTCATTGGAATACAAAGCAATTTTCTTTCAAACTACAATGTCTTGTTGAAAAAAAAAATTTGAAAGTACAATGCTATAATTAGGTAGATTTCAAATGCACAATATCTTAATGAGAAAAAATTGAAAATTACATTGTTTTAATAGAAATAAATGATGAAAGAAAGTACGTTGTTGTTTCTTGCATTTATCCCTTTTGATTATTTGCAAAGAAAGAGAATAGTGAATAGTAATTGGATTAATAGCCAACACATGACCAAATGGAATCTTTGATTTCTAAAGTCAACTTGTCCTCCAAAAGAATGAGGTTCATGTTTTAACATTTCTAGATTCTTGTGCATGCATGCAACTTTTATTTCATTTTATTACAGATGTCATTTAAATACAAAACAATTTTCACTGATATAATATGAAACGAAACTGAAAATACAATCTATTAATTGTGTAGATTTTAAAAAGTACTAAGCTTTAATTAGAAAAACGTTTGAAGTTATATGTTTTATGTTTTAGTAGAAAGAAATTAGAAGTAGGATGCTATAATACACAAACATATCAAATTAAATTGCTATCTCTTGCATTTAACCCTTGTATATTGGGCACCATATGAACTATCAACATAAGAAGTTACTTTGTCATGCAGTTTTTAAAGAGTAAATTACACGAATGGTCCCTATGGTTTGGGCAATTTGCACGTTTGGTCCCTAACTTTTTTTTTTTTAAAATCAAGGTCAAAATAGTCTTTTAGTTAAGACAGGGACAAAACGCGCAATAAAAACAAACTGTAGGGACCTTCCGAGTTAAAAAAAATAAGTTAGGGACCAAACATACAAATTATCCCAAACCATAGGGACCATTCGTGTAATTTACTCATTTTTAAAAGATTATGAAGATACATGTTATCTGCTCATTTTAATATTCAGATTCAATTTTTTCACTTGCATATAAAGATGTAATAATCCAACAGGATGCACAAAATTTTTGAGCCATAACTATACAGCATAACTGCATGCTTAAGCATTTGGTACTCCCTTATTTTTCTTATTAGGACATTGTGTACTTTAAAAATTTACACATTTATAGCATTATAATTCCATTTATTTTTTCTTATTAAGACATTATGCTTTAGCAATTTATAGCAGTTAAAATTGCTTTGTAATTGAATGGTATTACTAAAAAAAAGTAGATTTTTCAAAGTACAATTTTGTTATAGAAAAATTAAAGTAGGATGCTATAACAAACATAAATAAATGAAATCACGTTACTATTTCTTGCATTTATCCCTTAACAAATATTCCTTTAGATAAGTTAGCCACAAAAAAAAAAAAAAAAAAAAAAAAAAAAAAGATGGAATTTAAGCCTATCAATCATTGAGCTCTTTGAATCATATGAATACACAATGCCTTCAAGCAATATCTAAATCAGAATCCCTCCTTAAAATCTATTGATAAATAAAAATAAATAAATAAAATAAAAAAGATTTAAAGATGTTGATGAATAAAAGCAATGTGGAGAAAGTAGGTTGCTATTTCTTGCATTCTCAATCACATATGATCCTGAATAGTTTTGAAGCTGCTTCAAAACTAACTATTGCTCTATAAAAGAAAAAAATTACAAAAGGGCACAAGCTTCAGTGTGTGGCTTGTTTTTTTCCCCATTAAAAAATGATGTATAAATAAATAATGTTTAAAAGTATTTGAGAAAATGATGGGAAATTTGAGGAAATAGAAGGAAAGTATGAATGAGGACAATTTTGTAAAAGGTTATAACTGTCATTTCTCTCAGTTTATGTATCAATTAAGCAAAAAAAAAAAACAAAAACCCAGAAAAAGTGACAGTTTTCCTTTAACAGGTCATGACAATAACATCATTTTCAATAAGGGCAAATTGGTCCAAGTCACTTTTATATTTTACAATCAAATAAATATTCTTTTCACCAACTTTATATAATATACCTGTGGTTGTAATCACCTTTTATGTACCACACTAAAATTTGAAATAGACTTGCCCCATAAAAATCCTACTTTTATTTTTTTACATTACAACATTGTAAATATAAAAAAATCTATCGAATTATAGCAAAACCATATGAATAAAAAAGAAAATTTTTCAACAATTGGTAGGTTTTTCAAAGTATAAGGTCCAAATATGAAATTCTGAAATTACAATGCCATAATATGGAAGTTTTTTTCAAGTGTAATGCCTTGATAAGAAACTTTTTTGCAAGTATAATGTGGTAATAAAATGACATGAAAGTAGAATGTTATAATACATATATGAAATTACATTGTCATTTCTTGAATTTTTACCATTAATAAAATAGAATGTAGTGTTATTTAAAGAAAGTTAAAACACAAACTAACTCACTTGTCACATAAGGATGCCAAAAGAAAAAGGAATACAAACATTTATTCTAGTATGAAGATAGTGGAAGACACAAAAAAAATTGCTCATATGCCAAAAAAAGGATGTTTATGTAGTTCAAGAAAAAAGAGAATAATAAAGATATTTATTCTATGACAATGAATGTGAAAGATTTACCATTAAATTATTCTACTCAAATATAGCAATCACATCAAAATACAAATACACTTCCACTACTAAGAAATTTATATTAAATACAGTGTTGTAATAAAAAGAAATGAAAGTAGTTTTTACTATTTCTTGAGTTTTTCCTTTATGAAAATAGGATATGTTATTACTTCAAGAAAGTTAAAACACAAAGTAGCTCATTGATGGAGTTTACAAGAAGGAATTTTTCATTAGTATAATTATGTATGTTTTTCAAAATATAATGTCCTAATAAGAGAGAATTTTGAAGTACAAGGCTTTAATTGATTTTTCAAAAGTTGTAGAAGAAATAAATCAAGTAACAAACTATCATATACAAATAATTAAAAGTAAGTTGCTATTTCTTGATTTTTATTCCAATGCGATAATAGGATGTAATAGTACAAAGATAGTGAGAGACTTACCATAAATCATATAAACCAATTGTAGCTTTTTTTTCTAAATACAACTTAAGTACACAAATAAATTAAAAAATACGTCGCTACTTCTTCATTTATTTCAAAGTAGAGTTGCCTTAACAAGAAACATTTTTTTCCTAACTACAACTTTGTAAGATGTCGATATAATTTTTTTCCTTTACAAAAATAAAATATACTATTGTTTAAATGGAGCTAAACTACAAACAAGCTCATACGACAAAATAAGATGTCGATATAATTATTTTTAAAAAAGAAAGAAAAATGCAAACATTTATTCTAGAGTAGAGACAATGAGAGACTTACCATCAATTATTCCTCCACATGGAATCCAAACATCGGAATCACTTATTCCTATTCCAAAGCTTCACTTTCTTGTTCTCTCTATATAAAGAGTAAAGACCCTCTTTCAAGGGAATGAGAAGAAGAAAATCCAAATCGAAATCCAAATCCAATATGGATGACAAGTTCACAAACGACATCATGGAAGAATGGGAAATGGATGATGACATGGCATTTGTAGATGATGGGTGGAAGAAGGCGGCAATGGGTGGAAAGAGGGGTTCGGGTAGTGGTGGGCCCACACAACCGGTTTGCCAGGTGGCAAATTGCACAACCGATATGACAAGATCAAAAACATATCACCGAAGACATAAAGTATGTGAGGTTCATGCAAAGGCTCCGGTTGTTGTTATTGGTGGACTTCAACAACGATTTTGTCAGCAGTGCAGCAGGTAAACAAACTCTTGAGTTGTTGTGTTGTTTTCTTTTTAACTTAATGGACTTAATGGGTTAAGCACTTAAAGGGTTGTTTCTTTTTGACTTAATAAATTTACAACGACTTAATGGGTTAAGTGAGAGAAGTTGGCTTTACCTATAGAATTCCATGAAGTTTTATTGTTTAAATTTGTTGATTTCTCGTAATTTTTTGTTTCAAAGTGGTTGAATATGTTTGATATGTTGCAAATTTATTGTATAAACTTGTTAAATATGTTCAATAGAATGAAACGTTTGAGAAGGGTATAATGGTCATTTACTCTTATTCAAACGTTTTATTCACTACAAATGTTTATTCACTACAAAAAAATATAAAATCTTTGTTCATACGTCCAAGCGACAGAATTCCATAAAGTTTATTGTTTAAATTTGATGATTTCTCACATTTTTTTTGTTTCAAAGTAGCTTAATATGTTTATTATGTTGCAAATTTATTGTATAAACTTGTTACATACGTTAAATAGAATGAAACGTTTGAGAAGGGTATAATGGTCATTTACTCTTATTCAAACGTTTTATTCACTACAAAAAAGATAAAATCTTTGTTGATATGTAACTTTATCCAAGACATATCATCATCTATTCAGACACTTTATCCACGAAAAAAAAAAAGTGTTTTTTAAAAATATTTGAAAAAAAATGACAACAAACTACCGGAAATTGAAGGAAAAATTACATGAGCAAAAATTTGTAAAATAACAAAAAGTTTGGAACTTAATGGGAAGCCTTTCCTAATATATATTCAATCTGATAAGTTGTATATGCGTGTTTCTTTACACATAATACAAAAATCCTTATTCCATTCCTACAAACATGAGATGGAATGGAATGACTGATTCCGATGTGTTTTTCAGGTTCCATGACCTAATGGAATTTGATGATGCAAAAAGGAGTTGCCGTAGGCGATTGGCTGGACATAATGAACGAAGGCGTAAAAGCTCCTATGAATCTTATGGAGAAAGTTCCGGATGATAAATAAATTTTAAAAAAATAATAATAAATAAATAAAAACAAAGGAGATTCTTAAAAAACTCTCCAAGGAAGCATAATCAATTACCAAACTCGTTTCAAATAAGATGGTAACTATATATTGAGTAACATGCTCTCTCTCTTCTGTCAGTCTTATTGGACTATGTTATCTTAAGGGTATTTATGTCTTTATCCACTAGAGCTTTATCTATTTTAAATTCATGGGGTTGCTAATAAAGTAAACATGGTTTACATGTTTTCATATTATCTAGGATGGATTAAATGCAAGAAAGAGCAACGTACTTTCATTGGTTTGTTTTTAGCAAGAAGACAAAGATACTTTTAGAGATATATATGCTTTGAATGTTCTATTGATGATTTAAAATGAAAAGAGGCCTCTACTTTATAAAGGAATCTCCACAACAAATAATTTAATAGAATCTGTATTAAAATAAAAAAAAAATGGTTACAATAAGTTGTTAAGTTTTACAACAATATTACTAAGAGTTTATTTAAATAAATAATCCCAAAATATATGCAATAAATAGATTTATGAATGATATTAAGCAATTTAGTTAGTTGTGAGAAAAAGATACATACCATAATCTCCTACAAGGTCTTGACACCCGATAAAGCTTTCACTTCTATTTTCCCCTCTCATTTCATTAAAAAAAAATTAGCTAAAACTACATACTTTCATCGATCCTATACAACTTTTATAAAATCCTACTTTCATTTTATACTTTGAAAATTCTACCCAATTATAGCAATGTCATTGGAATACAAAGCAATTTTCATTGATACAATATGAAAAGAAACTGAAAGTACAATGTCATAATTAGGTAGATTTTAAAAAGTACTAAGCTTTAACTAGAAAAAAGATGGAAGTTTTATGTTTTAATAGAAAGAAATGAAAGTAGGATGCTTATAATACACAAACATATCAAAGTAATTTACTATTTCTTGCAATTAACCCTTATAATATTGGGCACCATATGAATTATAAAGATAAGAAGTTACTTTCCTATGCATTTCTAAAAGATTATGAAGATAAATATTCTATGTAATGTTATCTGTTCATTTTAATATTCTTACTTGCATATAAAGATGTAATAATCCAACAAGATGCATAAAATTCTTGAACCATAACTATACAGCATAACTGAATGCTTAAGCATTTGGTGTTTATGCAAGAAATAGCAAAGTAGCTTCAGTTAGTTGTGTATTATATGTATATCATCCTACTTTCATTTCTTTCAATTACAGCATTTTACTCACTTATTTTTCTTATTAAGACATTGTGTACTTTGAAAATCTACACATTTATAGCATTATACTTCCATTTATTTTCTTATTAAGACATTAATACTTTAAAAATCTAGCTATTTATAGCAGTTGTAATTCGATGGTATTACTATAAATAAGTATATTTTTCAAAGTACAATATTGTTAATTTGTTATAGAAAGAAACGAAAACACAATGCTATAATAAACAACTCAATGAAAGTAGGATGTTATAACAAACATAAATAAATGAAATTACATTACTATTTCTTGCATTTAACCCCTCAAATAGAGTAAATTACACGAATGGTCCCTCTGGTTTGGGGTAATTTGCACATTTGGTCCCTAACTTATTTTTTTAATACTGTTTGTTTTTGTTGCGCGCTTGGTCCCTGTCTTACCTAAAAAGACTATTTTGCCCTTGATTTTTTAATTTATTTTAATAAGGTGAGGTGGAAGTGGTGTTGGGGTGCGTTTATTCAAATAAATTAAAAGATAAATGGCAAAATAGTCTTTTTAAGTAAGACAGGGACCAAGCGCACAACAAAAACAAACAGTAGGGATCTTCTGAGTTAAAAAGGTAAGTTAGGGACCAAACGTGAAAATTACCCCAAACCATAGGGACCATTTGTGTAATTTACTCTAAACAAATATTCCTTTAGAGATGTTAGCCACAAAAAAAAATGATGGAATTTAAGCCTATCAATCATTGAGCTCTTTAAATCATATGAATTCGCAATGCCTTCAAGCAGACATCTAAATCAGAATCCCTCCTAAAAATCTATAAATAAATAAAAGGAAAAAAAAAGTAGATAGAGAATAGAAGATATGTGAAAAACCTTGTGTAAAAATGTTGATGAATAAAACACCATCAAAGTGGAGAAATTAGGTTGCTATTTTTTGCATTTATCAATCACGTGTGATTCCAAGTAGTTTTGAAGCTGCTTCGAATGTAACTATTGCAGCAGCATTAGCAGGAAACGCACGTGAAACTGTGGGACCCAAACCTGTGTAGCATCCTCTCACCCCAGACCTCCTGTAAATCTATCATAATAAACATTTTACAAATTTGACCTCGTTTATTGTCATCCAAATACAAGTCAATTTTCACTGCTTTAGTTGGATAGATTTTCAAAGTAGAATGTCATAATAAAAAGAAGGGTTAAGTTAATCTCATAAAAGACCTTATATTTTGTGTTTTTTCTGAATTAAACATGAAGTTTATTTTTTTCCTGAAAAAGACCTTGTGTTTTTTTCATTTTTTTAGATTTGGCCCTTTTAGTCATTTTTTTCTAAAAAAAGTTGTAAAATGTGAGGGTTTTTTAGGGAAAAACTAAAAAAAGTTGAGGGTTTATTTGGAAGCATTTAGAAGGTTGAGGGTTTTTCGGAAAATAAAAAAGAAATTTGAGGGTTTTTTTTGGAAAATTTGAAAAAATACACGGTCTTTTTCAGGCAAAAAATAAACTTGGGTTTAATTCGGAAAAAACAAAAAATATAAGGTCTTTTATGAGATTAACCCTAAAAAGAAAACACAGTACAATGCTATTATTGTGTAGGATTATATTCCTTAATATGAAACAAAAAAAGAAAACTGTAATGTTTTGTGCAAAGGGCAAAAAAGTAATTTACATTTAAATCTTACCGATCTCAACAACACGAAAGGATTTTTAGTTAAGTTCTTGTCAGGGGTAGTTTGAATTATTGTTTTTGCAACATCCAGCGGAAGAACAGCAGACCAGAACTGAAACACACAAAAAAAAAAAGGAAAAAGGTCAAAAACATAAATTAGAAGATCAAAGGGTAAAAAAGTCATTTACACTCCGTTTGTCACATAGGACAAGACACCTATACAGTATTTGGATAGAATGGAACTGGGACAAAAATTGCAACTTTTTGTCCAACCTAAAAAGGTGGGACAGGGACTCACTCTCGATCTCTTGTGAAAAAGACGTAAATACCCTCATCATAAAAAATAGCCCTAGAAAGCTTGTCCAGTCTGGTGTAACAAATGCAGCCTTAAGGCTGCATTTGATACACGGGACAATACCTGGCAAGCTTTCTAGAGCTATTTTTGATGATGAGGAGGATGAGGGTATTTACGTCCTTTTCACAAGAGATCGAGAGTGAGTCCCTGTCCCACCTTTTTAGGTTGGACAAAAAGTTGCAATTTTTGTCCCAGTTCCATTCTATCCAAATACTGTAGAGGTGTCTTGTCCTGTATGACAAACGGAGTGTAAATGACTTTTTTACCCTTTTATCTTCTAATTTATGTTTTTTAATGATTAGATTTTGATGATGTTACATACCGCGATACCACTAAGACCACCACTAATGATCCCAATTCCTACATCCATCAAATTTGTGTGATCAATCAAAGAATCTTTAAGTCTTAAATGCATAGAATGCCTCAAATACTCATAAGTACTAAAAAACACAGCATTTCCAACAGCTTCTCGCATCAAAGTCGTCACACCTCCTCTAAAAAGTCCACTGACCTGAAAAACAACAATCACACATTATTACTTCAGTATTCCCAAAATCTCTCATTTGTAAAAAAGACGAAAACGCCCTCCTCAAGCATTCTTACCCCTTCGGTTTTTACGGTTTGAATCGCACAATTAAGAGGACCACTGTATTTGCGTGAGGTTGGAACCAGAGAATCAGTACCTTGAATTTGCATCCTACACTGGAGACATTGTGTCAAAAGAATAATAGAAAGAAAGAATGATAGAGAATGAGTTTAAAAGCTTCTGAATTTTTTACCTTTACTAACTCTGATGGACATAATATGAAGCTGATAATGGATCCAGCAAATGCAGCTGAAGGGATTATTATATGGGATTCAGGCTTTCTGTTATGATCTCCTCCCTTAAATAAGAAAAAAGTTTTAAGTTAAATATAAAGATGATAATTTTGAGAAACTATGAATATAATTATTGTTTGAATACCTGTAATGCTTGCTTTGTTTGGGAATAAATACCAAAAAGAAGTGAACTTTCAAAAGCCATTCCAACAAAAGATGGTGTTGCACCTCTGTAAAGTCCTTTTATCTGTGAAAGATAAAGCAAAAAATATAAATATTTATATAAGTAAATGGCTTTAAAAAGATTTGACATAAGATGTTGAGAGATATACTCCTTCAGTTTTGAGTATTCTAGTTGTACAATGAAATCCACTTCTGTATTTGAATCCATTAGCATCAGTATTGTGTTTCTGAAGCTTCACCTGACAACATGAAGATATCATATCAATCCATCAATTTCTCTACCAAATTCAGTTTGTTTCCATTATCCACAGAGAGAATGTGCATCGACACTCATGAATGTTTCATAAAAAGAATTATGGTGGTTTATTGGGAGCTTAGCGATGACAAGCGAATGTCGTTTTTTCTTCTAATTCGAAAGTTCAAATGATTCAAAATGGGGTTTTGTACTTGTGTTTCTGTTGAAATCGAGTTCTTGTTTAGAAAATACGAGGAGTGATAACAATAAACACTGGGAATAAGAAGTTGTTCAAACTAACCTTCACAGTGTCAAAAGGATGCCCCACGATCACCATTGAAACACCTGAGACCAATCCTGCTACATAATGCTTGTAACCTGAATTCTCTCCCATCTCTCTCTATCTCACTCTATATCTAAAAATCTCTTGTTCTCTCTCTATACGTATATGCATATATATAATCACTGAAAAACCCTTGTCGCCGCCAAACGAGGGAATTGTAATCTTCAACCTTGTAGATTATAAATCGAGAAGAACAATCCGAAATATATAAATAAATCACTGGTAACGAATTTCATAATTTCCTGATTCTATTTCCAAATGCGTCACTTCTCGGTGAAATCGATCGGTTTCCGATGGATCCAATCTCTTCTTCTTCGAGATGTGAAATGGGCATATCTGACACTCTTCCAGACTTGTTCCCTTTAGATTTTGGTATTTTTTTTCTGTTGTGAACTATTAACAACTCACTGATTATTAACAGGGTGTTTGGGATTAGGGGATGTTAATGGGTTGGTTAAATAGGTTTTTGGTTAAATCGGTTTTTTAACGTATCTCACATAATCATAGACAAACCAAATATGATTCCGTTTAAACTTTAAATCCTTTTTGAGTTATTTGATGTCGCTTTATTTGATTCGGTTTATCATTTCCACCGAATAAAAACAAGAGATAATTACAAAACTAGTCAAATACATTAATTACCTTACAAATTTAGCCAAAAAAAATTTACAATTATAACCATTGAAATCGCAGATGAAAAGGACTCATCTGTGATTTTGCTCTTCCATCTGCGAAGGTACAAGCACCTATTTTGCTGATCGGCTTAAGGTACAAACGCCTACTTTAGGCACTTATACCTTGATAGAAAAGTCCACCTGCAATTTGTTTGTTCCACCTGCGATTTTCCTAACAAAATACTATAAAACCGGTTTTTTTTCCTTTATTTTTCACTCTTTGATATGTATATATATATATATATATATATATATATATATATATATATATATATATATATATATATATATATATATATGCACTTTATCTTAATATTTTGGCCTTATTTATTCTCTTATAGAACTAAAAAGTACTCATAATGCTTTGAATTATGTTTTGCAGCTATTCGTTGTCAATAAAGCATAAAAGAAAAGACTGAATGCGGAAACCGGACTTAGAAGCTAAAAGAAATTAAAAATGCTGGATTAGATGATTACGCCCCGCGTCCATAGCAATTACGCCTCGCGTAACGACCAAAGTGACATACGCCCCGCGTAACTTAAGGCTACGCGCCGCGAACTGGTTGGCCTCGGATATGTTCAATCGCGTAGTGATCCTTAGTACGCCCCGCGTAATCCGACTTACGCCCAGCGTACGTAAGTCGGCTACAAAGGTTATAAAAGTCGATTTTCAGCTAACCAGGAGGGGGGATTCGACTTCCAACTTAGTTTAGTCGATATTTAACTTCTGTTAAGCCGTTTTGAGGGTTTAGAAGGCGGCCGGAAGGTCGTTAAGCTAACGGGAGCGGAGATCGGAAGGGTTGGAGAGCGGATACATGTCGGTGATCATATGGGCTGCTAACGTGACCATGTTTAGCATTCCATTGTGGTACTTTTCTGTATTCAGTTTCTGATTTGGGTGTAAAAACCTTTTACTTTGTGTTTATGATTGAATGAAGCTTTGATTATTAGACTAATTGCTATATTGAATTGTTTATTTATGTTTAATTTATCTTGCCAAGCTTGTTAAAAGACCCTTATGTGTTAATGATGATTATTTTCTGTTAATTGTTAAGTGAATTAAGTTGCATGAACATTTGCTTGATTTGCTTGTCTCTTATGATTTTTGATGACCATCAAGATTATAAGTCTAGAAATAACGAATGTGAAACTAGGATTAACTTGAGAATAAGTAAGTTAATGTGTGAGCCTTGTTTGATGACCATCAACAAGAGGTTAAATTGAATTAATAATTCGATTAGCTATATTTACAAGTCTTGCTTGATACGAATTGAACACTAGGAAGCATGTTAGTTTAATCAACTGATCACTGTTTAAATTGACTTGTTTGCTAGAGGATTAGTTATAGTGAATGCGAATCTAATCATTTTAGGAATCGATGAACATGAATAAATGAATTTGTGTATGCAATTGTCTATGTTTTTAAGGTGTAATTTATCTAAACCAAAGTACCTGAAGAGATGTGCTTTCCTGTTAGTTTATCGAGAGTTGTTAATTGTTAGTTTGAGATTTATTAAACTATTTTCTTTATTATTTTCGTGTGACCTGTAACCTATAATCAAATATATTAAATTAATCCACCGTTCCCTGTGATCGACACCCGACTTACCTAAGCTATACTGTAATCTGACTAGGTACACTGTCTATAAGTGCATAGATAGTCTAAGTTTGTTAGGTTATAAATATTAAAATTAGTGGGTACTTTTGTGCACATCAAGTTTTTGGCGTCGTTGTCGGGGAACGGCTTGTCATTAATTTAGTTTATTTGATTATTCGTTATTTATTTTTAGTTAGTTTTTATTTTTAGTTTGATTTTCGATGATATCATTTCACTTGTCGGGAAGGTTCTTGTTTTTAATTGCAGGAATTTGGGATTGCACGCATTGCTTGACTATACTTTTTGCATGGGTTTCGAGGATAAAAGCGATTAGGGAATTCTTAACCTGCTTAGCCTACTACTTTGTTGATTTGTCCAACTCAATCCATGAGGCGTAGTATAGCAAGGTGTATTGTGGTGGTTAAGTGGAAGACCGAGCTCTTGCTGTTCTTGACTAGTTAGGTCACTTCTTGTTCCGCTTTTAGTTAAAGGTGCAAGGAAAACAAAGGAAATATTCTAACGGGTCCCGAAAGTGAGTGTTTTCGCAAACCAATTCTTGCATGCAGAGGTTTTGATCAACCATTGTTGTTTGATCTTGACAAAGATAAGTGATCATGACATCTCAGTTTTTTTATCACTCATTGTGAAGTCATCATTAGCTAAAGAAATTAAAAAGAAAAAAATAATTAAGTTTTAAGTCCCTTAATTAAATAATTATAAGAAAAGGAAGTTAAATTAAAGAAAAAGGGGAATTTTCATTTAAACTTACGCCCCGCGTGAGTTTACTTACGCTAAGCGTAATGAACCCCGGATCGCGTATGAATTTTCAAGGGGATGGGGTTACGCCCCGCGTAACTTCACGTTACGCCCAGCATAATAGGACGACCAGGTTATATCTTTTGAACCTTGACTTTTGTGTTATTCTTTCAATCCTCTTCTTTCTTCGCATACGCTGTAACGACGACTTATCTCCAAGAATCTCGATTTTTCATCTGTTCCTGTAAAATTCGACATACAGGTATGTTTTTCGGGTACTCAATACACTAGATTTGGGTTTAAATCAACGAAATTGGCTGCAAAATGCCTTTGTTCGAAATCTAGGGTTCATAGGGTTCTTGAATTAGGGCCGATTTCGCAATTTTATGTTCTGATTACCACTTGAATGGATTGATTTCTGTCAAATAACTAAACCCTAGGACCTAATTTGGTCTTAATCTCGTCCCACACCCATCGATTTGACCTCATGGACGAACGCCAAGCGTACCCCTGTTGACTTCGATTCTTGACTACTATGCATGTTCGCTGTTAAGTGTTTTCTAATAGAACAAAGAGATTACAGGGATTGATTCATATTTTTGGGAGGTCCCGTTTTTTAAATTATGTTGGACCAAGAAAACCTTATGCTCGATATACCCCATATATATGTCATGCTGTGTTTATTGCTAACAGTTGGTTAATTTGTAAATTGTGATATGGTTTATGATTTTAGCACAAGCAAGCGAACCAGGACACATGACTCGTGAACCTGGACGTACGCCCAGCGTACTGCCCCTATCCAACTCCATTTTTTTGGTTTAAAAATCTATTAATGCTGTTATATTTTGTTTGGTTTTGTGTTTGTGTTAATATGTGCAGATTATGGCCCGAAGGACGCAAAGGACCAACCCACCCGAGGATGTGACCGATCATCGTTTTTTACAATTTCCGCAAACGCTGAACGATGCAACCCGGACACGTTATGTCACCAACTTGAGCTTGCTTCTCACCAAAGAGATTGATATACCACCATCATTCGACTGGGAGTTGGCTACCAGGACTGGACTTGCTGCATTGATCCAGGAATTTTTGCAATACACGCACTCGGACGCGAGTGGTGTGGATTTGTCCGTGTGTCAGGGATGGGCACGTTTGTTCCGGATCCAAGAGCCTGTTTATCGGGAGTTTTTGCTGGAGTTCTACGCTACAGCTTCCTATGATCCTAGGAAGGCACTCGATGACAGGACAGCCTTTGCTTTCAGACTTGGAGGAGTGAGCCGGGAATGCAGCGTGATAGAGCTTGCGATTCGGGTGGGTGTTTACACAGCCGATGAGACGAGGAGTGTCCACTTTCCGGCATTCCTTGTTGATTGTCTCATGGACCGGCCAGAAGACTATAACGAGAACACTTTTTGGGCTGAGATTACGGGAGGAGTTTATACACCATCTACCGCACGAGGGGGGATGATTCGGTCTACTACATACCGAATGTTGCACCGGTTGATTTCTATGTCTCTCACACATCACAAGAATAGTGAGAGAGTGCCTTTGACGGACTTGTATTTCCTATGGGTACTAGTTACTCCAGGGAGGCACCTGAACCTTCCAGTTGCGTTAGCTGCATATTTGGGACGAAGGGCCAGGGAACTTCGGGGGGATAGCCCGATTTGCGGAGGGCATTTTGTCACGCGGTTAGCTCAATCATATCAGTTGCTGACACGTGAGATCACGAGATCGATGGTGTTTCACGACATGAGGTCGATGAGTCTTCAGCTGTTAGAGTCGATGCGTGTATTAGAGCGGGGTGGAGATGGTGTCTTGAGGGTTCGGGAAGATGATGTGGCGGATGAAGAGGGTGCCGCTGAGCCACAGCCGAGACGGGTCCAGCGGCGTAGACCTGTTCCTCGGGGAGCGCAGCAGGGACCTGAGCCGGAGATTGATATGCGCTACCTAGCTCAGGGCATTGACCGTCTTAGTGAGTATGTTGCACATGTGGACAGGCAACAACGGTGGTATGGGGATGCGTTGAACACATTCTTTGCCCACCAGGGGTTTCAGTACTCGGTTCCCTACCCACCACCATTCCAGTCACGATTTGATGGGGCCGGTACTTCTGGGACAGAACCACATGATGATGGAGATGATGAGTGATCCTTTTTTATTTTGTTTATTTTGTGTTATTTTTAGTTTAGTTTAGTTTTTTTTAGTATTTGGTATGTAATTAAACTTGGATTTAGTTTGTTTTACTTTTGTTTTCCATGTTGATGCTCTTTGGCTGTTTAGATTTCTGCAGAATTTTCGCCCTTAGAAAGCTAGCAGTAAGTTCAGCAGCTAGGTCCGACTGTTGCTAGAGAGAGCGGTTTGAGAGTTGAAGATTATAGTCAAGACCCACAATTTGTCATAAGTGTGGGGTACATATTTATTTCGTGAGCGATCGTTTTGAAGATTGGCATTTTTACGATGTTTTGACTCTTATGATATGGATGAGCAGTTCCCACACCATAGAGTTTTATATTGACGCGAGGAAGACGTATCATCCCGGCTGCCATGACATGGTTGACATTTTCATATGTTGTGGGGGATTTTTCATCGCGAGAAGAGGATGTCATTCTTGACGAGATGACGTGATCGACACTTTCCCACGTCATGGCTATTACACAGTGCATTTGTTTGCAATCTTTTGCACCACATTTTTGAAGATGGCGGTCTTGATTTTATTTTTCGGCAAATTCAGAAGCAGCAGTTCCAGTTTTCAGTCTTTCAGTAATACTTGGAGCAACTTGTAGCAGCCCCATTCGATCTCGCCACAACTACCCAGGGGAGTCTATTCCTTTTTCTCCCTTTTTATGTTCTTAATTTGTTTTAGCATACAATGAGGGCATTGTATGAAATAAGTGTGGGGTAGGGGGTCGGTAAAAGTAAATTAAATTTAAAAATTTAAAAATTTAAAAAACTTGAAATAATAGTTTAATTTAGAAAATCTAGTGAATTTAAAATTTTGCTAATATTGTATGAAATAATCCGATGAGAACTCAAATGTTTAGTTGAGCCAATACACGTTATAGTGCATTTGTGGCTTCCCTTATTTTAGTGAAATCATGGAACAAAAACATAACCCCGCTTGGTTTGAGGGATGCAATATGTTTAGCAGCCTAAACCTGAAATGTATCCAGGAAAATTATTATCATTAACCAATAAAGGTTGAGGTTGAGCGTCTCTGCTTAAGCATGTAGGTTTTGAGTGAAAAAAACGTGAGGTACATGTAATATAAAAAAAAAAGAATTACGAAAAAAAGTTTGAAGAATTTTGAAGCAAATAAAGTGAAGATCAAAAGATCAAAATTCTGAAGAAATCCAAAAAGTTGAAGATACCAGAAATCAAATCAAACAAAGGTGATGAATTCACAAAAATTAAAGATCAAATGTCAAAGAATTGAAGAATTCCAAAAGAGCTCCATAGTGGTATCGAAAAGTTGTAATTCTAGATTATGTATGCTTAGGTTGCTCACCTAAAAATACCTTGAAGTTAGGAGGTTTTCTGCGGATGGATTCGGAGGGTTGCATAAAATGAGCATTGTTCGGAAAAAGTGGGCGAGTGTTTATGAAGATTGTGAGTATTTAAAATATGGGGGGGGGGTACTTTAGGAAAATTTTAGACACAAAAGCATGCGTTGAGGTCTTGGCATAATGGCTGAGTTTTAAATGGATTGTTTAATGTGATATTGGTAAAAATTAAAAGTAAATTTGCTTGAGGGCAAACAAAGGCTAAGTGTGGGGTATTTTGATATGTGTATTTATATATATATATATATATATATATATATATATATATATATATATATATACATTTATGCACTTTATCTTAATATTTTGGCCTTATTTATTCTCTTATAGAACTAAAAAGTACTCATAATGCTTTGAATTATGTTTTGCAGCTATTCGTTGTCGATAAAGCATAAAAGAAAAGACTGAATGCGGAAACCGGACTTAGAAGCTAAAAGAAATTAAAAATGCTGGATTAGACGATTACGCCCCGCGTCCATAGCAATTACGCCTCGCGTAACGACCAAAGTGACGTACGCCCCGCGTAATCCGACTTACGCCCAGCGTACGTAAGTCGGCTACAAAGGTTATAAAAGTCGATTTTCAGCTAACCAGGAGGGGGGATTCAACTTCCAACTTAGTTTAGTCGATATTTAACTTATGTTAAGCCGTTTTGAGGGTTTAGAAGGCAGCCGGAAGGCCGTTAAGCTAACGGGAGCGGAGATCGGAAGGGTTGGAGAGCGGATACATGTCGGTGATCATATGGGCTGCTAACGTGACCATGTTTAGCATTCCATTGTGGTACTTTTCTGTATTCAGTTTCTGATTTGGGTGTAAAAACCTTTTACTTTGTGTTTATGATTGAATGAAGCTTTGATTATTAGACTAATTGCTATATTGAATTGTTTATTTATGTTTAATTTATCTTGCCAAGCTTGTTAAAAGACCCTTATGTGTTAATGATGATTATTTTCTGTTAATTGTTAAGTGAATTAAGTTGCATGAACATTTGTTTGATTTGCTTGTCTCTTATGATTTTTGATGACCATCGAGATTATAAGTCTAGAAATAACGAATGTGAAACTAGGATTAACTTGAGAATAAGTAAGTTAATGTGTGAGCCTTGTTTGATGACCATCAACAAGAGGTTAAATTGAATTAATAATTCGATTAACTATATTTACAAGTCTTGCTTGATACGAATTGAACACTAGGAAGCATGTTAGTTTAATCAACTGATCACTATTTAAATTGACTTGTTTGCTAAAGGATTAGTTATAGTGAATGCGAATCTAATCATTTTAGGAATCGGTGAACATGAATAAATGAATTTGTGTATGCAATTGTCTATGTTTTTAAGGTGTAATTTATCTAAACCAAAGTACCTGAAGAGATGTGCTTTCTTGTTAGTTTATCGAGAGTTGTTAATTGTTAGTTTGAGATTTATTAAACCATTTTCTTTATTATTTTCGTGTGACCCGTAACCTATAATCAAATATATTAAATTAATCCACCGTTCCCTGTGATCGACACCCGACTTACCTAAGCTATACTGTAATCTGACTAGGTACACTGTCTATAAGTGCATAGATAGTCTAAGTTTGTTAGGTTATAAATATTAAAATTAGTGGGTACTTTTGTGCACATCACTCTTCAATATAGAAAAACTCTCTCTCTCTCGGCGATTCTCTGTGACGATTTCTTGAAGAAAATGGACAATTTTTTCAACAATCCCGAAAATATGGTTAGATTTTAACTCTTTGTATGTTTTAATTAACATTTATTTAGTATATGTTTTTATTATTTTATTATTTATTGTATTAGTTAGTGTAAAAAATGAAATTGTATTGTTTGTGATTGTGTAATATTATTGTATTTGATAGATTTAATATTATTTATTAGTAAACTTGAAGTTTTAATGTTATTTTGTTAGTGGTTGTATGAATGTACAAGTATAGATTAGGTAGAATGTGCATTGGCTAGTTGTACGTTTAGTAAAATGGTTAGAATATGTTATTTTTTTAAGTTCAAAGTTAAATAAATTGTTACAATAATGTTTACAATATGTTTGGTTAGTGGTTTAAGTAGAGAAATTGATATAGCATGGTTAGAATATGTTATTTATCGTTGTATAGTTGTTGTATAACTTGAAAATTTATATATACTTATCGTATAAGTGGTCGTATAACTTGAAAAATGGTTATAATAATGTTTACAATAGTTGTTTGTATATTTGTTGTATAACTTGAAAATTTGTATATACTTGTCGTTTAAGTTGAAAAATTGTTATAGTATTGTTAGAATATGTTATTTTATTTAATTTGAAAGTTAAAAATCGTTTGTATACTTATCGTATAACTTTAAAATTTGTATATAGTTGTCGTTTAAGTTGAAAATTTGTTATAGTATGTTATTGTTTTTCAGCAGAAATATAGAAATTATTGATTAAATGTTGGTTTTTGCATTGTTTATGTTTGTAATTTGAATGTTGGATTATTATTGCATTTAATATTCTGATATTTTAAAATGAAATAGTTGTTTAATTTTCTAATATGTTATTGTTTTTTGTGCAGCATGATTCTAATAATTTCAATGTTAAAGCTATTATGAACTTAAAATGATTAGGGTGTAACATATGGGAAGTATTTGATGTGTTAGATGATGTCAGACGTGATATTTTTAGACAAACAGTATTTGGTTACTTGTTGGACGTCCCTTGTTTATAAGGGGATGGATTGCTATTGTCACACCCCAAAACCTGAACGGCGGAAACGTTCGGGGCGGAGGACGTCATGTACAGTATCACAACAATGCATAATAGTAAAACAAGCAACAACATCATCCATTGCATTAAAAATATAAGTTTAATACAAGTGTGTTCTATATAGTTTATAAGACACCAAAAATATGAATCAAAATAAGAGATGAGTCTTAAACGTGCTCCGTCTTCTCAAAACCTGGTCATCGGTACCTGTCTACTGGTGACCTGAGAATACAAATTATTTTGAAAGAGTAGATCAGCATTAAAGTTGGTGAGTTCATAAGTATTTTAGTGTCATAGTTTGTTGTTAAAGTGTTTGTAAATGTTTGTAGTAAATGTTTGTATCTCCTAGAAAATCCTATATTTTCTACTAAAAGTAGTCTTCTACCAAGGCCCGAATGTTCTGAGTGTTGTTTGTTTGTAAAAGTGTGTATCTTTCCCAAGTATGACTATCATTACCAAAATATAGTTTACATTTCCATTTATGTGAGAAGATCACAATGTGAATGAAATGGGAAAATAACGATGTATTGTAGTATTTTATATAAGTAACTACCAATGTACTAACTACCTTAAACCAATTTGTTAATTAAGGTAAAATGTGATATGATTGTAACCATACTTGATCGACTAGTATAACACAACGCTTGATGATGTTGAAATGGTATGACATTCGTCACCTGTTGACCTGCAGGTCCCACTGTAGCTAGCAGCAAGGTGTAGGAGGGTCAGTCCCGTATAGATCTATACACAAATGCACGCTCTGCATCCAGGAGACTCTAGGTACAAAACGTGACGCAGCAGTATATTGCCGAACCATGAAGTAGTATCTCACATTAATGTTATAGTATTCTTGTATTTGTATAATATGTTCTAGTGCAGTGTATGTTCTCTTTGTCTAGTATGTAGTATGTTCTCTAGTGTATAGTGTGTAGTATGTATTGTTTCTCGTTATAGTATGTACTGTTTCTCTTTATAGTGAGTATTGTCTCTCGTTATAGTATGCTCTATCTGTTTCTCTTTATAGTATGTTTGAACTGACTCATGTATGAACTGACTCTTATATGTTTCATTGTTCTAGTAATAGTATTAGTGACTTCCTAATTAAACTATACCTATTACAGTTTACTAGTAATGTTATCTGTATGAATAAACATGTTTGTACACCTTTGCTACCCAAAGGTATTGAACTGAATGAGGAACTTTTATGTCTATATACACATACATAATATATAACTAAGATTCAAACGACCTACGGATAAACAACCGATACCCTAAGTCCACAACCAAACAAGGAACAGGAAATAAGGCGAATTATCAGTCCTAAGTCCTTTCAATCCTATTTATATAACTATATCCATATAGACATGATTTAACATAGTATAAGTTTAAAAGAGTTTAATATAAAGAATTTATTATGTAAAAGAGTTTATAAAACGATATGAAGCAATTTGTTTGGAAACACAGTTTGAAGTATAAGAAATCTTTCTGTTTGATATTTATTAATCACATGTGATTGATATAATAACTATAACGTTTCGACTTGTATTCCCCCCCATAAAAGCATTTAAAATCATTTAAAAGATAAGTTAAGGGGTATGAACTCACCTGCAGTGAGTGATACGAATGAAAAATCAGTTTGTAGGATGTTAAGTGTCAAATGTAGACTTGAGCACAACGGATCCTAATAAGCATATAATGACACAGATATGTATATAATTAGTATTTATGCAACTAAGCATGTAAGGAACACACCCTAGGACTTAGGAAACACTTAGATTGAAGTGTTAGAAGTACAAAGGGTTGCATCTAAGGGGTGTATGGCCACACAATGGTGTTTACGGCCAAGGTATTCATGACCTTAGGAGTTCACGGCCATAGGGGTTACGGCCTTATGTGATTACGGCCACAAACTCATGAAGTCTTGTGCCAAATGGTGTTTTAAAGTCCTTTCAAGCATCAAGGAAGTTTTATAAGCTCATTCTTAGGCTTAGGAAGAGTTTATGGCCACAAATGCACCTTTAACAAGGGTTTACGGCCAAGGGAGATGCTTTTGGCTGTAAACTCTTATTGATCTAGTGAAATGGTTGTTTTCAAGGTACTAATCAAGTGTTTCAACTAGATAACAAGTATAGGGAAGTGATACTTACGATATGGAAGCAAAAACGGTTGATTTCGGCCCAAAACACTAGTGTGTGTTCTTGGTATTCTTGAAGATTAAACCCAAAAGATGAAGAATGGATGAAATCAAAGGGTGATGCTAGTTAAGAAGATGTATCAACTAATCAAGGGATGAAACACTTACATTTTTGAAGAACAAAATGAAGATCCTTATGATACTTGAGAGAGAAATCGGGTTTCTTGACTTGAAAGGGTGAAGAATGAGGAAAAAGTGAAGGAACATCACACTTAAAGCCAAGAGTTTACGGCCACCATGAGTTTACGACCGTAAACTCATGTGTTGTGGCCGTAAACTCCTCATGAAGGAGTTTATGGCTTATATGATGGCTCAAAACTTCAGCAGATACTTCCTAACACTTATTCCTTAGATGTACTAGGCTTAGAACACTCAAACAGACCCTAAATAGTGCTAAAAGATAGCATGAATAAGTCTGACTTTGATTGAGTTGAATGGTTGTACAAGATAGAAATTTCGGGTTGTCACATCATCCCCCTGTTAGAGAGAATTTCGTCCTGAAATTAGAGTTTTAAAGAATTAAGCTATTACAAATAACTAAGCGAAAAGATGAGGATATTTCAATTTCATTTGATCCTCGCGCTCCCAAGTGAATTCAGGTCCTCGCTTGGCATTCCAGCAAACCTTCACTATCGGGATACGGCTTTGCTTCGTTTTCTTGACCTCTCGGTCCATGATCTCTATAGGTTCTTCCACGAAGTTGAGGCTCTCATTAATCTCGATCTCGTTGAGTGGGATTACAAGAGTCTCGTCGTACAGACACTTTTTCAAGTTCGATACGTGGAAAGTAGATTGTACGTTACTAAGTTCGCGAGGTAGATTGAGTTTGTAAGCTACAGGGCCGATTCTAGCGAGAATCTCGATAGGCCCTACGTATCTTGGATTTAGCTTTCCACGCTTTCCGAAGCATATCAAACCCTTCCAGGGTGAGACCTTCAATAGAACCTGGTCGCCAACCTGGAATTCCAACGGTTTCCTTCTCTTGTCTGCGTAGCTTTTCTGTCGGTCTCTAGAGGCTTTCAATCGTTCAAGAAGTTGAACGATCTTCTCTGTCGTTTCCCGAATGATTTCCGGACGTGTGAGAGTGTTGTCAGGAACACATCCTTTAGCTAACTGGGTGTCACCCACATCAGCCCAACACAGAGGGGATCTGCACTTTCAACCATAGAGGGCTTCAAAGGAGCAGCCTTTATGCTCGTGTGATAACTATTATTGCAGGAGAACTCGACCAGGGGTAGATGAATATTCCATTCCTTTTCAAAGTCAATCACACAAGATCGCAACATGTCTTCAAAAGTTTAAATAGTCCTCTCACTTTTTCCGTCGGTTTGCGGATGGTAGGTTGTATTCATGTCCAGCTTAGTTCCTAGGGAACTTTGTAGCGACTACCAGAACCTCGAAGCGAATCTACTATCTCTATCAGAGATAATGGATATGGGAACACCGTGCAGTAGTACTATCTCCCTAATGTATGTTCTAGTGAGTTTCTCTATCTTGTCAGTTTCTTTGATAGGTAGGAAGTGTGCGGACTTGGTTAATTTGTCTACGATCACCCATATGGTATCGAGACCACTCGTTGTCTTGGGCAACTTGGTTATGAAGTCCATCGTGATCCGCTCCCACTTCCATTCATGTATCTCCAGTTGCTGAAGTAAACCTGACGGTTTTTGGTATTCGACCTTAACCTTTGCGCAAGTAAGGCATTTACTCACGAAGGTAGTAATCACTGCTTTCATGTTAGGCCACCAGTATAGCTTTTTAAGATCCAGATACATCTTATCTGAACCTGGGTGGACGGAATATCGAGTGTTGTGCACTTCGGTCATGACCAAGTCTCTGAAACCACTGTGTTTCGGTGTCCAGATCCGATCCATGAGATATAAGGCTCCGCCACCTTTGACTTCCAAGTTCTTATCCATTCCTCTCAGGGATTCATCCACCATATTTTCAGGTTTTAAGGCTTCGAGCTGAGCCTCCTTAATTTGTGTGGACAGATGTGAATGGATAGTCATAGTCAATGATTTGACCCTACGACCAGAGTATTCTTTCCGACTTAGGGCGTCAGCTACTACGTTGGCTTTACCCGGATGATAACGAATTTCACATTCGTAGTCACTGAGTAGCTCAACCCACCGTCGTTGTCTCATATCGAGCTCCTTCTGGTCGAATATATGTTGTAGGCTTTTGTGGTCTGTAAAGATAGTGTCACACCCCAAAACCAAGAACGGCGGAAACGTTCGGAGGTGGAGGACGTCATGTACAGTATCAGAACAGTGTAAAGTAGTAAATAAGCAACAACATCATCCATTGCATTAAAAGTAAAGTTTTAATACATGTGTGTTCTTTCAATGTAATAAGACACCAAAATATACAATCAAAATAAAAGACGAGTCTTGTCTGTGCTCCGTCTTCTCAAAACCTGGCCATCGTACCTGTCTACTGGTGACCTGAGAATATAAGTTATTTTGAAAGCGAGTATCAGCCTAAAGCTGGTGAATGCATAAGTATTTAAGTGTCATTGTCTTGTTTTGGAAAGCTGTTATGAATGCCATGTAAATCTTTAAATGAAACAGTTGATATAAGTATGAAAACCCTAGAAAATGCCTTATTTCCTACTAGTATGAAATGTAGTCTTCTACCAAGACTCGAATGTTTTGTAAGTAAAAATGATAGTTTTTCCTTCCTTTTGACTATTACTAACAGTACTTAGTCTAACTCATCATTTATGTGAATGTATCACAAAATAAAGTAATAGGAATAATGTAATCATGTATTTGTTATCCTTTTGTATTAGGATTAACACGCCATCGCGATTAGCGAAATGTATAAACTTTGAACATCCGTAGATTGTCCAATTTTCCTCTGTAGCTACTGCAGGTTTAAGGAAGGGTTAGTCCCGTAAAGGTACACCTAGTATAAGTAATAACCATAGGCATCCGTAGATGTTCATTTACCTCTGTAGCGAACAGTAGGCCAAAGGAATGGTTAGTCCCGTAAAGGTACCCCTAATATAAGTAATAACCGTAGGCATCCGTAGATGTTCATCTACCACTGTTGCTAACAGGTGGGTTTCGGAATGGTTAGTCCCGTCTAGATATCCCGTTGAACTAGGATAGGCAGGACAATTTACACAGAAGGTACTAATAAATCATCCTAGTGAATCGAGGTACAAGTATCCATGTAAGTGTATACAGGTAAATGTATCTACGTAAAGGTACTCATGTAATGTATTCATGTAAGCATATTCATGTAACATGTAATGTATAGTATAGACTCATGAATGAATTGACTCTGATGTAATTCCTTGTAATAGGAATAATGTTTTGTATCTTCTAACTATCCCTATAATAGTTAACTGGAAGGTAATTGGTGATGGGTTTTGAGCATTCTAACACTTCCTAAGTGTACATGCAACCTTAATAACCTTGGATCTATGTTTGTCTAATTATCATGCAAAGTTGATTTCCAAGGCTATGATCCTATCTAGCATACATGGGGAACAGTTTTAACTTGAATAAAAGATAGAACTACATACCTTGTTGTTGATTTTGATCCTTGAAACCTTGTGAGCCTAGCACCCCAAGTGTGATGCCTCAAATGCTTCACACAACATCAAATGCTATGGAGTAGACTTGGAGAGAAAGTATAACACTCTAAAAATCGGCTCTACCCTCAAGCATGCATGTGTAACCGATTTTGGGAGAAACATGAGCTTTATATAGTGTTGACACATTTAGGGTTACACCATGTAAACCCTAATGTGTCATGACTCTTCATTTCCATGACCCATGGGTTTGTAACTCCCATGGAGCCTCCATGGAGCATCCAATGGGTTCAACCCAACTTGATTATCCATGGAGCCTCTTATCCCACTATATAAGTTATGGATGATTTACATAATCAACCCATATATTTAATTAGTTATCTTTTGATCACTTAATTAATTCTTGATCAAACTAATTAAATAATATTATTAATATATTAGAACTTATAATATATTAATAAACCACAAGTGTTATTTCTCTCATTTAGTCTATCCAATTGCATGGTGCCATGCAACCCAAATGGACCCTGCCAGGTCGGATCAAGTACATACCAGAAATAGTTATGGACTTAGACACCTTATCCAACAGTCTCCCACTTGGATAAGTCTAATAACTATAACTACAAGTATGACTTCAGAAACCGATCGGCAATCGTAGCTCTTTTCAAGGTTTCTCGGAATTGAGAAAATAACGGTACGCCATTTCAGATAAGGGATCATATAATCCTCTGTTCTTAGATATCAGCCGGACAAACACATGGAACATGGTCTGGCTTATTGTCCAGCAGTTTATTTCCCGATTTCCGATTTGTTTGACATAGAACTTAATTGAACACATCAACTTAGTTCTGACCGGGCCCGGTACATAGGTCAACACAAAAATCATCGAGGGGCCCAAATATCAGCTTCTAATCCAAGAAGGAACAGATAAACTTTGACTCATATGCTTGTTCTACTATTTGTTAAATTACGTACACACAAACTCACGTTTTATAACATTGAGTTACCAATGCGGTTTTGCACGCTCAATGCATAACTAACTCATAGTTAACAAGTCATATCTCTAGGTTTGAAGATTTATATGATATTACCGTCTCGCGATCACTCGAGATAAAATTCCATGAAGTGATACCAGCGAGCGTGGGTTGAATCCAATACTCAGAACTTATGAGCACTCATGAGTGTTGAGGCCATGTCCAACATCTTAGACCTCCACAACCAACTCATGACAATCTTACTTCATATCTATTTCCAACATATTACTGACTGTGGATAATTTGAATAATATGTAAAACAACATAAATATTCTGGAAGTCAAAACATGCAAAAGAAATAATAGTAAACGATTGACAAGAGATAGCAACACTTTACTCATAAATAAACACAACTTTTATTCATCATCAAATGTCAATTACATTTTACAAATTTCAAAATTATCTAACTACTAAGACTAATATCATCCTTCAGCCCTATGCTCCTAGCATGCTAGAGATGCTTAACCCTACCCAGTCCCTTCGTGAGGGGATCTGCCGGGTTCTCATCCGATGATACCCTCTTTGCCACGAGAAGTCCTTCTTCTATACGATGTCTGATGAAATGATATTTTCTGTCAATGTGTCTGGATCTCCCATGATCCCTTGGTTCCTTTGCTAAGGCAAATGCACTTTCACTATCACAGAAAATCTCTATAGGCTTCGATATAGCTGGTACAACTCCAAGGTCTCCAATGAAGTTCTTTAGCCACATAGCCTCTTTTGCCGCCTCGCTTGCCGCTATATACTCTGATTCGCAAGTTGAATCAGCCACTGTCTCCTGCTTGGAACTTTTCCAAGAGATTCCTCCTCCGTTTAAGGTAAAAACCCAGCCCTACTGAGAGCGGAAATTATCCCTATCAGTCTGGAAGCTAGCATCACTATACCCTACAACTCTCAAGTCATCACTCCCACCAAGGGTAAGGACCCTGTCCTTAGTCCTTCGCAGGTACTTGAGAATGTTCTTTACCGCTGTCCAGTGAGCCTTACCAGGATTCCCCTGATACCTGCTAACCATGCTTAAAGCAAAGGCTACATCAGGACGAGTACAGGTCATAACATACATGATCGAGCCTACTGCCGAAGCATAAGGTACCCGACTCATTTTTGCTATTTCATCCTCATTACTCAGGCTCTGAGTCTTACTCAGTCTAGTGTTACTCTGGATGGGTAACTCTCCTTTCTTGGAATCTTGCATGCTGAATCTCTTCAACACCTTATCCAAGTATGTACTCTGACTAAGTCCAATTAGTCTTTTACTCCGGTTTCTCAAAATCCTTATTCCTAGAATATAGGCAGCTTCTCCTAGGTCCTTCATAGCAAAACACTTCCCAAGCCAGGACTTAACTTCCTGTAGAGTTTGGATGTCATTTCCTATGAGTAGTATGCCATCCACATAAAAAACCAAAAAGCTAACTATACTCCCACTAGCCTTGACATATACACAAGATTCATCTTCACTCCTAGAAAAGCCAAACTCTTTGACTTTCTCATCAAAGCAAAGATTCCATCTACGAGGTGCTTGCTTTAATCCATAGATGGATTTCTCAAGTTTACACACTCTATTAGGGTACTCTGTGCTGACAAAACCCTCTGGCTGATTCATGTAAACATCCTCAGCCAACTTTCCATTAAGGAAAGCGGTTTTGACATCCATTTGCCATATTTCATAGTCATGAAATGCAACTATGGCTAACAATACCCTAATAGAATTAATCTTGGCTACTGGTGAAAAGGTCTCATCATAATCAACTCCTGGAGTTTGAGAAAAGCCCTTTGCAACCAGTCGTGCCTTATAAGTGTGTACATTACCATCCATGTCGGTCTTCTTATTGAAGATCCATTTGCACCCAACTGTCTTACGACCTGGCACATTGTCAACCAAGTCCCATACCTGATTGTCATACATGGATTGTATCTCGCTATCCATTGCCTCTTTCCATTTAGCAGACTCAGTGCCTGCCATGGCTTTCGCATAGCTGTTAGGTTCATCCAGACCTACTAGTGTCTCATCACTAATACGTGTCTCACCTACCGCAGTAATATGGAAACCATAGTAATGCTCAGGTACATTCCTAACCCTTGTGGAACGCCTCAGAGGTACAATTGGAGGTATAATTGGATCAACAGGAGGTTCCTCCTCAAGTTGACTGCTAGGGTTTGAGGTTCCTTCACCACTTGACTCTTGAAGTTCTTCAAGGTCAATTAGCCTCCCACTATCTCCTTGGCTTATGAACTCTCTCTCTCTCGAAAGACAGCCCTCCTTGCTACAAAGACCACATTCTCACTAGGTCTGTAAAAGAGGTAACCAAAGGATTTTTGTGGGTAGCCGATGAAAATACACCTCTCGCTTCGAGTTTCGAGTTTGTCATGAGTCTCACGTCTCAAAAAAGCCTCGCAACCCCAAACTTTGATGTGGGCTAGACTAGGAACTTTTCCAGTCCACATCTCGTGAGGTGTTTTGGCAACCTTCTTTGTAGGGACCAAATTAAGGATATGGGTGGCAGTCTCTAAGGCATACCCCCAAAATGAGATTGGTAGCGTAGCTCGACTCATCATGGAACAAACCATGTCCAACAAGGTTCGATTACGCCTCTCAGTACACCATTCAACTGTGGTGTCCTGGGAGGTGTCAATTGTGAGACAATCCCACATTCCCTTAGATAGTCGAGGAACTCAGTACTAAGATACTCACCACCACGATTGGATCGAAGCATCTTAATGTTCCTGCCCAATTGATTCTCGACTTCTTGTTTAAACTCTTTAAACCTTTCAAAAGTCTCTGACTTATGCTTGATTAAGTAGACATATCCATATCTACTATAATCATCTGTAAAAGTCACATAATAACGATTAGCATCCCTTGTGGCAGTTTTGAAGGGTCCACATACATCTGTGTGTACAAGATCCAACAAACCTTCACCCCTCTCACACGAACCTGTGAAGGGTGACTTTGTCATTTTTCCAAGTAAGCATGATTCGCAACTATCATTTGACTTTAGGTCAAATGACTCCAAGACTCCAAGACTCCATCCTTTTGGAGTTGGCCTATGCGTTTCTTGCTTATGTGTCCAAGACGACAATGCCATAATGATGCTTTATCCAAGTTATTATCATTAGTAGAATCAATACACAATACATTATTTCCTAAGTTATCTACAACAGACACAGCTTCATACACACCATCACAAGGTAATGCTTGAAAATAAAACACAATATTCAAGAAAGCATTTATTCCACCAATTTCATTATCAAAAGAGAAGGTAAAACCTTGTTTATACAAAGCATGAAAGGAAATAACATTTCTTGCCATTTCTGGCGAATAACAACATTTATTCAAATCTAAAGTAAATCCACTACTAAGCAACAAAGTATAAACTCCAATCTTGGTGACAGGTGAAACTTTCCTATTCCCCATGATCAAGTTTTTCTTTCCATGCTCCACATTCTCACTTCTTCTTAGTCCCTGCAATTCAGAACAAATATGAATACCGCAACCGGTATCAAGGACCCAAGAGTTAGAATAGAGTGAATTATTAGATGAGATAGTGTAAATACCTGCATGGTTGGGTTTAACTTTCCCATCCTTCAAATCTTGCTGGTACTTTGGACAGTTACACTTCCAGTGCGCCTTTTTGTGGTAGTAGAAGCATTCAGCCTCTTTGGGATTAGAAGAAGGTGTAACGAAACCTTTCTTGGCTCCGCTAGAAGAGGAGTCATCAAGAGTATTACCCTTGGTACCCTTCGAAGGGTTCATTCTCTTCTTCCCTCTACCTTTCCCGATTACCAGGACAGGTGCTGAGTTTGGAGTAGTAGCAGGAGAGGCCACAATCGACTTACCTTTAAGACCTGATTATGCGGTCTTTAGAAGTCCCTGAAGTTTGCTAAGTGTAACTTCCTCCTTATTCATGTGGTATGTCATGCGGAATTGATCATAACACGAAGGTAAGGAGTGCAAAATAATATCTATTGCTAACTCCTCAGGGAAGTTCACATTCAACTTCATCAATCGATCCACATACCTTTGCATTTTCTGCATGTGGCTTGTGATGGGTTCACCATCTTTCATTTGGGTTGTGATCATAGAAGAGATGATTTCATATCGCTCTTGACGAGCACTCTGATGGTAGCAGTCCATCAAATCCTGGTGCATCTCAAAAGGATAGTAGTCCTCATAGGACTTTTGGAGCTCGGCTGTCATGGTGGCCATCATGATGCATGCCACTTTGGTAGCATCTCTTTCATGTGCCTCATATTCAGCAAACTCTTCAGGAGTAGCAGTTGGAAGACATCTGAAAAGAAGAAAATAAGTTTAGTTTAGATATAGGGATAGTCCTTAATAAAACACCCAAATGTAATATTAAGGCTAGGATCCAATCACAATATATTATAACCTAGAAGAGGGATGTCGTAATCCAAGTTATAACATATTTGAAAGGTAGGTGAATGACGATTCACCAATTTCCACCATGAAAACAAAATATAAATTATTAGGTTTTATTTGGTTTTTAGAAATTCCTAGATTCTTTGAGATTCATTTAACTTTTAAATGGCATGTTTCAATCTCGAGTGTGCCCTTCATGTTTTGTGACTGGGATACCGAGGATCACAAAACAAGGTGTGAAGTAACCATGCAAATTACTTGGTACCCTTAATGTTTTTCACTTAATCGTTGTGCGGGTAACCACACGCGCTCCTTCCAACCTCATGAAAAACCTTAAGTCACCCTTTTCCTTCCTTGTTAAGTCCAAGTTAGTGTGCCGGTAAACCACACACGCTCCACCAACGACTTAAACAAGGTGCAAAGTGTAATTTCATGGATTCGCACCTTATTCACATTTTTCCTAAAGTAACTAAGATTGGGAATTTATAAAACATTTAGTTACTTTATAATAATCATTATACTTTTAATGAGAATTTTTAAGTCATTGTCCTACCCGTTCGGCTAACGACCCTCCACCAGTCAAGCAAGCGGTGGGTGAGAGTGGACACCCATTAAGTTGCCATTTTATAGGCAACAACCTTATACCCACCTTATAGACTGGCTTCGTGAATGAGGCGTACTAGCGGTAAGACGAATTTGATCTTATACATATATATATTATTAACTTATAATATTATAAGTATAAGGGTAGAATTTTAACTTTTAAAAATCTAAGGGTTGGAACTAAAGTTTTAATCAAGACTTTACTTGTTCCAAAACTTGAGGGCAAGTTTTGTAAACTTTCAAAACTTTTCATTTCTTGTAACTTATGAGTTAATTAGAGTATTAAAAATGAAGACTCTTCATTTTTATAACCCATGTGTTCTTTTAATGGTTTTAAAACAAAGTGACTTTTGGTTTTCCATAACTTGAGGACAAGTTATGGACTCCATTAAAACACATAATGATCAAGAATTAATCTACCACATAGGTTACAAACAATTCCTATGATCATCTAAACATCATAAGATCAAGAACATGAACATGAACTCTTTCATGAATCAAAACTACACTTAAAATCTTTGTAATTTTGATAACTTGTTGTTGTAAATGGATTAGCAAAGACATTACACCATCTAAAACAAGTTTTTAAACTACCAAAACAGTTTAGGGTAATGTTTCTAGTCCGTTTCCAGCAACCAAAGTCGAAAATCTGCATTCTGAGGCTCGTACTCGCCGAGTGCACGAACCTACTCGGCGAGTAGGATGAAGATACACATGAACTCGGTGAGTCCCCCCATGGACTCGGCGAGTTCATCAGGCAGATTGCACAAAATCGACTTTTCTCAACAATTTAGCACAAATAACAAACAAACAAGCCTAGGCTCTGATACCACTGATGGGTTTTGAGCATTCTAACACTTCCTAAGTGTACATGCAACCCTAATAACCTTGGATCTATGTTTGTCTAATTATCATGCAAAGTTGATTTCCAAGGCTATGATCCTATCTAGCATACATGGGGAACAATTTTAACTTGAGTAAAAGATAGAACTACATACCTTGTTGTTGATTTTGATCCTTGAAACCTTGTGAGCCTAGCACCCCAAGTGTGATGCCTCAAATGCTTCACACAACACCAAACGCTATGGAGTAGACTTGGAGAGAAAGTATAACACTCTAAAAAACGGCTCTATCCCTCAAGCATGCATGTGTAACCGATTTTGGGAGAAACATTAGCTTTATATAGTGTTGACACATTTAGGGTTACACCATGTAAACCCTAATGTGTCATGACTCTTCATCTCCATGACCCATGGGTTTGTAACTCCCATGGAGCCTCCATGGAGCATCCAATGGGTTCAACCCAACTTGATTATCCATGGAGCCTCTTATCCCACTATATAAGTTATGGATGATTTACATAATCAACCCATATATTTAATTAGTTATCTTTTGATCACTTAATTAATTCTTGATCAAACTAATTAAATAATATTATTAATATATTAGAACTTATAATATATTAATAAACCACAAGTGTTATTTCTCTCATCTAGTCTATCCAATTGCATGGTGCCATGCAACCCAAATGGACCATGCCGGGTCGGGTCAAGTACATACCAGAAATAGTTATGGACTTAGACACCTTATCCAACAATTGGTTGTCCAAGCACGTTTATACACCCTTGCTACACAAGAGTGTGGGAAACTGAATGAAGGATGAAAACTATAACATCAATACATATATAAGAACATAAGTGTATAGATGTAGTTTTGTTCAAGAAGGTAAAAATGGTTTTGAAAGACATCTAAGAGTTTTGAACAATAATTAAGAGTGACTTGATGTCATTTTAATAAACATTTCAAAACTAATACTTTTGTTACCAAGGTATTTTAAGATAGAAAACCATTTCATGCATCATATTTTGAAGTATGTGAAATCTGCTGGATGAAAACACAGTTATAAAATACATATGAGTGATTTAATAACATATTGTTTTCTACTTGTATTCCCCCCCCCCCATTAAAGGATTTAAAATCATTTAAAACATTGATTAAGGGGTATGAACTCACCTGCAGATGGTGGTTTGGATGAACTGAATGATGTAGCATAGCTAGGTGACAAGTGAAGACTTGTTCACACTCAATGATCCTAGTTAACATATAATCACACATACATGTATCCAATTAGACTTTATACCACTAATTGACAAAGTTAAGACATCCTAAGGCATGTAAAACACCTTATATAAGTGATACAAGTCATAAAGATTGCACCTAAGTGCTAAAGGACCTTGTTATTGTGTTTGGGGTTCAAGGGTAAGCTCCCTTGGAGTTTACGGTTTTCATGACCTTGACCTAATGATTTTACGGTCGTAAAATCAAGAGTTTATGGTCGTAAACTCCTCTTTTTTGACCATAAGTTGTTTTGAGGTTTTTCAAGTCCTTTGAAGCATTTCTACTTGGTGGTTTGGCCTTTTGAAGGGACTAGGGCAACAAAACACCCCTTTTGAGGTGTTTACGGCCTCATGGTCATTTCCCTTTGGGTTTACTACCTTAAACCCATATGGAAATGGGTATTGCTATGTTTTCAAGTCCTTAACTCATCAAGGTAATTGTCTAGGTTAGTTTTTAGGTCTAAGGAAGGAATATGGCCCAAATAAACATACTTTAAGGTGTTTACGGTTTTGGGAGATCCCCAAACTGTAAACACATAAACTTGTAAGTATTTGGTGCTTTTTGTGTGATGAACTCATCAAGGATAAATCTAGACAAGTCCCTAAGGCATGGTGAAGCATCTAGGCACCTTAAGGCACCACTTTGCACCATAAATGGTGTTTACGGTTTTGGGAGCCTCCCAAAACCGTGAACACCTTGATCTTGGTGTTCTTGGGACTTTTCTTTGATGTTAATATGTAATACATGCTTATTAAGACTCAAGGATTGAAGTACTTAGTATAAGGAAGCTTGAAATGAGCTAAAAGTCCAAGAACACTTAGTGTGTGTTCTTGGTGTTCTTGGTGTTTTTGGAAATCTAATCAAAACACAAAAATGAATGGATGAATAGATACACAATCACTAGATTAAGTGTTATACCAACTTGAAATGGTTAGAACACTTACTAGTTTGAAGATCTTGAATAAATTCAAGGATGATACTTGAGAGTGTTCTTGAGTTTACTCTTTTGGAGTTTACTCTTTTAGGGTGAAAAATGAAAAGTGACTAAATTTGAGGAGTAAACTCATGCTTATGCATGAGTTCACGATTTTTGGATGATTTTCCGGCTCAAACATAAAAGTTTGGCCGTGAACTTCTAAGACACGAGGTGTTAGCGGTTTAGAAATTTCGAGACCCGAGACGGTCCATCCGTTCACCCGTTCGTTTAAAGATTAATTATTAAAATAATCAAATGAACTTATTTTTCCCAAAAACAAGTAAAAGTGAACTTGACTTCTAATATGAAGTGATTGAATTTTAGGGTTTGACCGAATGAAAATTCCGGGTTGTCACAGATAGTGCTTTTTGTACCGTACAGGTAGTGTCTCCAGATCTTCAGAGCAAACACAACTGCTCCTAACTCAAGATCATGTGTGGTGTAGTTGACCTTGTGTGTCTTTAGTTGTGTTGAGGCATAGGCGATTACCTTACCTCGTTGCATGAGAACACAACCGAGTCCTTGGTTTGATGCATCGCAATAAACCACGAAGTCTTCTATCCCTTCGGGGAGGGATAGTATCGGTGTGGTGCATAAGGCTCGCTTTAGCATTTGGAATGCTTTATCTTGCTTCTCTTCCCAGTCAAAGGGCATGCCTTTATGAGTTAGTGTAGTAAGCGGTTTTGCAATCCGCGAGAAGTTCTGAATGAATCTACGATGGTAGCCAGCGAGGCCTAGAAATTGGCAAATTTCGGTAGGCGTCTTTGGTGTTGACCAGTTCTCGATGGCCTTTATTTTGGAAGGGTCCACATGAATTCCCTCTTCACTAACAACGTGACCCAATAATTCAACTCTTCGAATCCAAAACTCGCATTTAGAGAACTTCGTGTAGAGCTTCTCTGATCGTAATGTTTTCAAGATCTGACATAGATGCTTACTATGGTCCTCCTTACTACGAGAGTAGATAAGTATGTCATCAATGAATACAATGACAAACTGATCCAAGTAAGGACGACATACCTTATTCATTAATTCCATGAATACTGCGGGCACATTAGTCAATCCGAATGGCATCACTACAAATTCGTAGTGTCCGTAACGAGTTTGGAAGGCTGTCTTCGGGACATCCTCCTCTAACACTCGCAAGTGGTGATACCCGGATCTAAGATCAATCTTTGAAAAGTAATTCGACCCTTGAGTTGGTCGAACAAATCGTCTATGCGAGGCAGAGGGTAGTGATTTTTGATGGTTAGTTTGTTAAGTTCCCTATAATCGATGCACATACGGAACGATCCGTCTTTCTTCTTGACGAACAAGACCGGTGCTCCCCAAGGTGAGAAGCTTGGTCTAATAAAGCCCTTGCTGAGCAGCTCGTTAAGTTGACCGGATAGTTCCTGCATCTCAGCTGGTGCTAGACGATAGGGTGATTTGGTTACTAGGGTAGCCCCTGGAACTAAGTCGTTTCTGAACTCGACTTGGCTCTGTGGAGGTAATCCCGGTAGTTCTTCTGGAAAGATGTCAGGAAAGTCGCCTAACACCGGAATGTTCTTTATGTTTTTCGTATCTTGGCTCACATCGACAACATGAGCAAGGAATGTGCGAGATTCCTTTCGTAGGTACTTCTGGGCTTGAATGCTCGAGATAATACGAAGGTTTACGGGTTTTTCGCCGTATATAACTAGAGTTTCGCTAGACGGCAAATTAAGGCGAACATCCTTTTTGTAACACATGATGTCGGCACGATGAGAACTCAACCAATCCATGCCGATTATGGCATCGAAACTTTTTAATTAAGACCGGCATGAGGTCGATTGAAAATGAATAGCTATCTAGTGTTAGTATACATCCTATGTATATGCAACTAGTGCTCTCTGTCTTTTCGTTAGCCATTTCTATGGTGAACGGTTCCTTAAGTGCATGAAACTTATGTTTAAGCAAGTGAGCAAATTTCTGGTTCACGAAACTCCTCTCCGATCCACTATCAAACATAATGCATGCATAAGAGTTATTGAGGAGAAACGTACCAATGACCACTGTGGGGTCGGCAACTGCTTCCTCGTGGCCTATAGCCAAAACCCTTCCCACTCCACCGGCAGTCCCTGCCTTAGGGAAGTTCCTTTTGTAGTGGCCCACCTCGCCACAACCGTAGCAAGCCTTGCCCACACCAGTGTCGGGACTTGGTTGATTGGCCTTGCCAGAGCTTTGTAGAAACGGGCAGTGTGCCCCTTTCTGTTGCAGTTAGAGCACTGCATTTCCCGGCAGGGTCCATTGTGGTGGAAGCTGCATTTGTTGCACTTCGGCAAACTCCCCGCGTACTGCTTCACTGGCGCAGCAGCGGCAGGTGCTATCGTAGCATGAACCGCTACAACCTGCTGCTTTTTGGCAACTTTCTGCACAACGTTCTTCTTCTTGTCATCCCAGAACTTCCGCTTTTTATCAGCGGCTTTGGAGGGTTCTGAGATGGCTAGGGTTGTTGTTGTTGACGAGGTACGGACCCCATGGTCAATAATCCGTTGTGCCAATCGCTTGGAACTATCGAAGGTAGCGGGGTTTAAAGCTAGTACATTCCCCTGAAATGGAGGCACCAACCCCCATATATATCTCTCCACCTTCTTTGCTTCAGAGGGAACCATTCCTGGATATAGTGCTACCAGATCGTTGAATCTGGCAGTGTAGGAGACTATGTCGGAGCCCTTCATGGTTAGGCTCCAGAGCTCCTGCTCCAACTTTTGAACTTCGCCCCTTGGGTAGCACTCTTCGATCATAAGCTCCTTCAGAGCTTCCTAGCCGATGGCATTTGCCACTATAAGAGATAGTGACTTGACATAGCTATTCCACCATGTCAAGGCTCGGTCCGCGAAGGTGCAGGCAGCAAATTTAACCTTGCTCCCTTCCGAACAAGAGCAGATTTCAAAGATCGACTCCGTTTTCTCAAACCATTGCGAGAGGGCAATGATTCCGCCAGTTCCATTGAAGGCCCTGGGTTTGCAGCTGGTGAAGCCCTTGTACGAGCAGTATCTAGAGCGTATTGGGGCTTCGACAATAGTGGGAGGCACATAAGTCCCACTCCTTCTAGTACCGGTGGTGGTGAATTATGTTAAAGTTGTCGTAACAGTCGCATTCACAACAACTTGAATAGTTGCTGGGTTGTATTGAGGAGGTAGAGGAGTTTGATTCACAGTTATTGGAGTAGTGCACCTCACTGATTGACGTGCAGGCATCTTGTAGCTATAAGATCACAAAGATGAAGATATTTGTTAGGCGTGTCAAACCCAACAAATAATAGGGGTACAATAGACTCCAAATACACTCTTTAATGCACTAAAAAGTAGTAGAAGGCAAGCAGGGTCAAACCACAGAGACACGGGATAAAAGTCTATACCTCTTTGCGCAAGGTACTTTGGTCACAAAGGGGGTTTTGTTTTCAAAAGTAAAATAATGAAATAACAATCTACTTTAAAAGCATGCACAAAATGAAATAAACTTGTAAACAGTTTGATTGAATGGTTCTAGCTCTAGTTTTCAATGTTGTTGTTCAACTTGATTATGACTTGATGTAATTCATGATTTCTATTCTAAGTTGGTACTGAAAGATATTAACACGCTCTAATACCTCTCACTTGCCACATTATCTAACCAAAACACGCTCTTTGACTAGACCTAGCTTTACTAATTCAACCTAAACACGCTCTTAGATTGTATTGAAAAACTACGTTAAGTTTTGTACAAGCTTCCCAACAATGTTCATTTCTTCTCATACGCTTGGAAGTATGAAAACATGTGATATATGTTTTACAATAAGAAAACTCATTGTTTGTTACTAATTATTAACTTAATAGAACGATTAGGTGCCCTAAAAGTTAATTAACTACACAAAAATTCAATTAATGAAAGTGGTCAATCAAACACAAATCAAATTTAAGGGTTCTTGTTTAAAAAAAACATAATCACTAGAATAGAATCATAAATCAAACATCAAATCATATGCTTCAAGTCAAGCAACCAGCATGTTTTGAACAGGAACTAGAAACTAGGGTTTCTTAGCCACACATGGCTAAGAACAAATCAAACAAGAATAAGATGGGATTGGAATGTTTAATTCTTAAAAAAATAAAATCAAAAGTGTTTGGAATGATTAGGTCTTATAAAAACTCCAAGAAGTATCCTAGAATCGCCCAAGATCTCCCCTCGTTGCTCCAGAAACCGTCTCTGCTTCTAAATGGCGACATATCCTGTTTTAATTAAAGTTCAGGTGCATGCCATAAGGCCATGCGTTTTTGGCATGGCCATACCTTTTTCCCATGTGTTTTTGGCATGGCCATTTGTCTTGACCATTTGTTTTTGGCATGGCCCATGCTTTTTGCTAAAATTCCAAAAAGTCTTCACTGTTGGCTCCATCTTCAGTCTAGCTTCACCACAAGTCTTGTTGCTCAAATATAAGATGAGAAAGGACAAACACGAAACTTGTCGGTGTGACATGAACCGTGCTTCAAATGTAGTACTTTGCTATGATGATAATGCACAATGACTCGGGTTCCATCTTCTTGTTCTCTTCCATTGCATGACCGGTTCATCTTCTCTTCATGCTCTAAAGCTCCATGCTCCATGCATCCAAGCTCCACGCTCCATAATGCCTGCAAAATAAATCAAAAATAGTGAAGTACCAAACATTCTTAAAGAAATATGCAATTGTCCTAATAATTAACTAAATGCAAGAATTATGAAGTAGAATGCTATGAAAGGACGGAAATAAACATGCAAAAATAGGTGCATAAAATGCACTTATCAAACCTCCCCAAGCTTAGACCTTTCTTGTCCTCAAGAAAGAACAAAATTATGAATCACCTTAGAGAAGGCGATAGGCGACTAAAAAGAAACTAAGATGAAAATAATGGAAGGAACGAAAAGGTCTAAATAGAATTAAGAGTGAATGCATGCAGTAAAAGAAAAACTAATGAAAATAAAGATGTAATTTTTTTTTTCAAACATTAATGGAATAAACAAAACCAAACAAGCAGATTCAATCGAATTAACATCATTATGTCATACAGTCGAAGGTGTACCCGTCATGCCTTGAGATAACTTGGCATTAACCCCATAGAGATTTACAACATTTAAAACAAGGTTTTTAGCCACTCCCTAACACAACTCAACAAAATTAAAAGTTACAACAATTGTTCACTTTTACAGGTATTGGGTTAGCACCTAGAACAAATTATGGTCTTCTCTTGTGAAAACATGTGATGCAAAATATGCTCAATAATTTTCATTTTACAAAGCATGACAATGATCGTCTCCAGCTATTTGTTGACTAACAACAATCTTTTTCTAAAAAATAGTTTCTAAAAATTCCCTAATATTTACCCAGATTGGTTACATATTTCAAACCACTTACACCAGTCAAAGTAGTTTATAGTCAGTCTCAATGTCCTAAGTTGAAGTCTAAGTCCAAAGGAATCTCTTGGCAGCCAAGCATTTTTCCTAAACATATTATTCATTTAAACTATAAACATAAATATATACAAACTATCTAATTATATTTTCCTACAGATAAAGCTCATGACTTTCTTTGAAATACATGTAGTGGGCTTCCAACCAACACATCCAGACCAGATGATCTTGGTGTGCTAGATTTAAAGAGATCCCTTGGGTTTACTTGCCCGAACCTCAAAGGCCACATATTAGCTTTATTTGAACATCTAAACATATCTATATTTTTTTTGTTATTATTAAGTTCATGATTTTCTATGGAACCCGTGTAGCGAACTCTCAACCCAATCAGTCCCAAACAATTCAGCTTTAGGCAATTAGGTGTAGAACACCCCTCGGGGATTACTGATTCGAGTCCCAAAAGTCAAAGGTTAACTTAATAATATTTTATTTATTTTTTAATTTTTTTAATTTGTTTGCTAGGCTTATTTCCTTATATTTTCATCCTTGACCTTTTCTATTGTTGGGACATCTCACAGTCTATTACCGTGAGAGACTTCTAATACATTTTTCGGGGGACTGATGTAAACGCGCGAAGACCCGTAAGTATAGTTGGAAACAATGTCCCTAAGCAGGGTATTTAGAAGGGAATAGGTAGAAAAGACTTTTTAGAGCGCTGGAGAATTCGAGTCACTGAAATTTTATATTCATTTTATGGCTCTTTTGAATTTGAAGTTTGGATATGAATGAGCACTTACTACTCATAAGACCGGTCGTGTGCTCCATGGGCTAAACTATATATGCCGCTATGCTTCGGTGTTAATGACCTTATCATTTTTTGTTTTGCACGAGTAGCTTCGGGAGACGTGTTCGTGTGTGATTAGATTGCTTCAATATTTTTAATGAAAAATGAACAAGTTCAAATCTCAAACCACGACTAATTTACCACTTCAACTGATTCAAGAAGATTAGGTTCCTTTAGATTGATTTTTTTTTAATGCTTTGAAATGAATGCATGAAAAAAAAATTATTATTATTATTATTCTTATTCTTATTATTATTATTATTATTATTATTATTATTATTATTATTATTATTATTATTTTGTTGTTGTTGTTGTTGTTTGATGAAATGCATGTGGAAACTAGAACCTAATGTACAAAGACCCCTCCCCAAGCTTAAGAGTTAGCATTGTCATCGATGCTCGGAGAGGGTAGGGCAACCTACTTACCACGAATGTATAGCTATATAGAGCATATGAACGAATTCTCAACAATTCTAGTCAAACAATCTTAGGATTCATGCATCAAACTTGAGATATGGAAGGAATGTACCATTCAAATGCTTGAATTTGTAATGTATGCTTAAATTTTTCACTTCATCTTCAACATCTAGAAAAGTTGAGCTCTTAAATGGTGGAATGCACAAACTAAGGTAAAAGCTTCCCTTATTCTTTACAAAATACCTCCCCAAGCTGGCTCTTGAAACCCTACAAAAGAATTTTGAAACCTAATACAAGAATCCAGTCAATATTTACAATGAAAAAAAACTAGGGTTTTATGAAAGATTCGATTTTATACACTTTCATGGAGGGAATTCTACCTAGATGAAGAAGAAGATGGAGTTAGGAACTTAAAACAACAAACCTTTGAGATTTAATGTTGGAGTGATTGATGAAAGTCAAAAGTTTATGAGTGTTTAGGAGGAGAGAGTGCATGGTCGTGAGTTGTTAGGAGGAAGAATGATACAAAACACCTGGCCCAAGACAGACCGTGCTTTTTTTATGATAGCCCATGCGTTTTCGGAGGTAGCCTGTGAGTTTTTTTTCGAAAATGCGCATGGTCTAGGGATAGGCCGTGTGTTTTCAGTCAGCCCATGCATTTTTAGCATGGTCCCTGAGTTTTGTCTATGCATTTTTAGCATGGCCCCTGAGTTTTGGCATTAGGTCGTGCGATTTTTTTTAAACTTGCGACTCGCACGCGCGGTCTAGCCATAGGCCGTGCGTTTTTTTATCTAGCCCCTGCGTTTTGGAGTTTGCCCATGCCAAAAAAAAATTATTAAAAACCTCGACTTCTTCGCATGGGGCTAAAATTGGACCGTGCCTTTTATGCCTAGCCCATGCTTTTTTTGTACATGCCCATGATTTTTGTTCTATTAACCTCAAAAATCATGTTTTTTTACTGTTAACCTCACAAAAACATTTTTTTTTACACATGACTCCCTCTCAATCTTTTAGATAGTTTTTTAGAACTCTAAAAAGACTCAAAACATTGCAACACCACAAAATAAAGTAAATAAAAGAAGAATGAAAAGAAAATATTCCCCGAGTTGCCTCTCGGTTAGCCGCCTTTGTTTCACGTCTTTGGCTCGACTTGGCCCTTGGAATATGTTATTCTTTGAATGTTGGGGCTATCCATCTCACTGAACTTCTTACTACTTCCTTAAATTGGATACTTATCTTGTACTTGACTTTCTTTTTGCTTGGGAACCATACTGGACTTAGACCCTTGATGATAGCAATCATCCAGCTGACCCCTTTCATGTACTTGTCCAGTAAGGTAATCACTTTTTCTTTCTTTGATAGGGTGGTTGAGTTGATGACCGATTGGGTCTCTTCCTTCTCAGGATATATATCCTTTGAAGGGTTCGACAAATTTATCGTTTTCGGCTCTAGTGTTTGGTCTACCAGTGAAAGGATTTTCTCATTGGTAGTGGGTGGCTCAACCTCTCTTCCGTCAACCTCCAACGCATCCTCTACAACTTCCATGTCAGCCTTATCAATTTCTACTTCTTCCTCAATAATCTTTTCCACTTCTACTTCTTCCTCCTCTTCCCCATCTTCAAACTGCAATCTTGGGTCATCAAGCAATTTCACATCGTTCAAGGTGATGGCAGAAATGGTGTGCCTTGGGTCCTTTTCGGCCTGCGATGGTAATTTTCCTTGAGTTTCCAATATACTCACAGATTGAGTAAGTTGTGCAATATGTTGCTCTGATCTTTTGAGGCTAGCTTTGGTTGTTTCCTGGAAGATTTGGGTAGTAGTGGCAATGCTTTTCATAATATCTTCCATGGACATGCTCGAAGTTTCAATTTGTTGGAGAGGTGGAGGATATGGTTCTTGGAATTATGGAGTTAGTTGGTACTGGTCATTTCCCCAAGCTTGGTATGGGTTTTGGAATTGATTGTTTCCCTAAGCTTGGTTATTTTCCCACCATAGATAAAGTTGAGGTTGATCACAACTCCATTGGTTTGGCCAGTAGTAGCTTCCCCTTTCCTGAACTTCCTCTCATTCCCCTTGTAAATATGGACACATGTTGGTGTGATGTCCATTTTGAGTGCAAAAATCACAGGGAATAGGTGTGGGTTGCACAGTTTGGTCATTTCCAATCATCATAACTATCTGGGCTAACTCAGAAAGTTGGTCTTTAATGTAAGGAGTGTTCATCTCCGAACCACACTTTTTTTTTGTTTTTTTATTTTTTGATTTTTCTTTGGTAGAGATGTACCTAGTCACAAAAATCTTGACATAAACAATTAGTAACACAGTGTCCCCGGAAACGGCGCCAATTTGTTAGGCGTGTCAAACCCAACAAATAATACGGGTACAACAGACTCCAGATACACTGCTTTAATGTACTAAAAAGTAGTACAAGGCAAGCAGGGTCGAACCACAGAGACACGGGATAAAAGTCTATAGCTCTTTGCGCAAGGAACGTTGGTCACAAAGGGGGTTTTGTTTGCAAAAGTAAAATAATAAAATAACAATCTACTTTAAAAGCATGCACAAAATGAAATAAACTTGTAAACAGTTTGATTGAATGGTTCTAGCACTAGTTCTCAATGTTGTTGTTCAACTTGATTATGACTTGATGTAATTCATGATTGCTATTCTAAGTTGGTACTGAAAGATATTAACACGCTCTAATACCTCTCGCTTGCCAAATTATCTAACCAAAACACGCTCTTTGACTAGACCTAGCTTTATTAATTCAACCTAAATACGCTCTTAGATTGTATTGAAAAACCGCATTAAGTTTTGTACAAGCTTCCCAACAATGTTCATTTCTTCTCATACGCTCGGAAGTATGAAAACATGTGATATATGTTTTGCAATAAGAAAACTCATTGTTTTTTACTAATTATTAACTTAATAGAATGATTAGGTGCCTTAAAAGTTAATTAACTGCACAAAAATTCAATTAATGAAAGTGGCCAATCAAACACAAATCAAATTTAAGGGTTCTAGTTTAAACAAAAACATAATCACTAGAATAGAATCATAAATCAAACATCAAATCATATGCTTCAAGTCAAGCAATCAACATGTTTTGAACAAGAACTAGAAACCAGGGTTTCTTAGCCACACATGGCTAAGAACAAATCAAACAAGAATAAAGATGGAATTGGAATGTTTAATGCTTACAAAAATGAAATCAAAAGTGTTTGCAATGATTAGGTCTTCTAAAAAACTCCAAGAAGTCTCCTAGAATCGCCCAAGACTGCCCCTCGTTTCTCCCGAAACCATCTCTGCTTCTAAATGGCGACATCTCCTGTTTTAATTAAAGTTCACGTACATGCCATAAGGCCATGCGTTTTTGGCATGGCCATGCCTTTTGCCCATGTGTTTTTGGCATGGCCATTTTTCTTGACCATGTGTTTTTGGCATGGCCCATGCTTTTTGCTAAAATTCCAAAAAGTCTTCACTGTTGGCTCCATCTTCAGTCTAGCTTCACCACAAGTCATTTTGCTCAAATATAAGATGAGAAAGGACAAACACGACACTTGTCGGTGTGACATGAACCATGCTTCAAATGTAGTCCTTTTCTATGATGATAATGCACAATGACTCGGGTTCGATCTTCTTATTCTCTTCCATTGCATGACCGGTTCATCTTCTCTTCATGCTCCAAAGCTCCATGCTCCATGCATCCAAGCTCCACGCTCCATAATGTATGCAAAATAAATCAAAAATAATGAAGTACCAGACATTCTTAAAGAAATATGCAATTGCCCTATAAATTAACTAAATGCAAGAATTATGAAGCATAATACTTTGGTTAAATATTTTATTATTTAAAAGTATAAACTCTTGGTCAGAGTATTTAATCCCATTTGTGTTTATAGTTTGTGTATCTTTTATAGGTTGATATACTCAATTCACTATAAACAGAGCTCTGATACCAATCTGTCACACCCCAAAACCTGAACGGCGGACACGTTCAGGAGCGGAGGACGTCATGTACAGTATCACAACAATGCATAATAGTAAAACAAGAAACAACATCATCCATTGCATTAATAATATAATTTTAATACAAGTGTGTTCTATAGAGTTTATAAGACACCAAAAATATGAATCAAAATTAGAGATGAGTCTTGAATGTGCTCTGTCTTCTCAAAACCTGGCTATCGGTACCTGTCTACTAGTGACCTGAGAATACAAGTTATTTTGAAAGAGTAGATCAACATTAAAGCTGGTGAGTTCATAAGTATTTTAGTGTCATAGTTTGTTGTTAAAGTGTTTGTAAATGTTTGATGTAAATGTTTGTAGTAAATGTTTGTATCTCCTAGAAAATCCTATATTTTCTACTAAAAGTAGTCTTCTACCAAGGCCCGAATGTTCTGAGTGTTGTTTGTTTGTAAAAGTGTGTATCTTTCCCAAGTATGACTATCATTACCAAAATATAGTTTACATTTCCATTTATGTGAGAAGATCACAATGTGAATGAAATGGGAAAATAACGATGTATTGTAGTATTTTATATAAGTAACTACCAATGTACTAACTACCTTAAACCAATTTGTTAATTAAGGTAAAATGTGATATGATTGTAACCATACTTGATCGACTAGTATAACACAACGCTTGATGATGTTGAAATGGTATGACATTCGTCACCTGTTGACCTGCAGGTCCCACTGTAGCTAGCAGCAAGGTGTAGGAGGGTCAGTCCCGTATAGATCTATACACAAATGCACGCTCTGCATCCAGGAGACTCTAGGTACAAAACGTGACGCAGCAGTATATTGCCGAACCATGAAGTAGTATCTCACATTAATGTTATAGTATTCTTGTATTTGTATAATATGTTCTAGTGTAGTGTATGTTCTCTCGGTCTAGTATGTAGTATGTTCTCTAGTGTATAGTGTGTAGTATGTATTGTTTCTCGTTATAGTATGTACTGTTTCTCTTTATAGTGAGTATTGTCTCTCGTTATAGTATGCTCTATCTGTTTCTCTTTATAGTATGTTTGAACTGACTCATGTATGAACTGACTCTTATATGTTTCATTGTTCTAGTAATAGTATTAGTGACTTCCTAATTAAACTATACCTATTACAGTTTACTAGTAATGTTATCTGTATGAATAAACATGTTTGTACACCTTTGCTACCCAAAGGTATTGAACTGAATGAGGAACTTTTATGTCTATATACACATACATAATATATAACTAAGATTCAAACGACCTACGGATAAACAACCGATACCCTAAGTCCACAACCAAACAAGGAACAGGAAATAAGGCGAATTATCAGTCCTAAGTCCTTTCAATCCTATTTATATAACTATATCCATATAGACATGATTTAACATAGTATAAGTTTAAAAGAGTTTAATATAAAGAATTTATTATGTAAAAGAGTTTATAAAACGATATGAAGCAATTTGTTTGGAAACACAGTTTGAAGTATAAGAAATCTTTCTGTTTGATATTTATTAATCACATGTGATTGATATAATAACTATAACGTTTCGACTTGTATTCCCCCCCATAAAAGCATTTAAAATCATTTAAAAGATAAGTTAAGGGCTATGAACTCACCTGCAGTGAGTGATACGAATGAAAAATCAGTTTGTAGGATGTTAAGTGTCAAATGTAGACTTGAGCACAACGGATCCTAATAAGCATATAATGACACAGATATGTATATAATTAGTATTTATACAGCTAATTGTTGGGTTTTGAGCATTATAACACTTCCTAAGTGTACATGCAACCCTAATAAACCTTGGATCTATTTTTGTCTAAGGTACATGCAAAATATTATTTTCCAAGGTTTATAACCTATCTAGCATGGCATGGGGGACTTTTAAACATAAAAAGACTAGATGAATTACATACCTTTTGTTGATTGTTGATTCCTTGGAGTTTGAGAGCCAAGCACCAATAATGTGAATGCCTCAAATGGAAATCACAAATCACCACAAACTTGGAAAATGTATGAGAGAGTATACTAACACTTAGAAATCGGCCACCATTATTACACACACACTAGTGTCTTTTTAATGCAACATAAGCTTGTTTATATAGTGTGCATGGTTAGGGTGAAACCCTAATAACCCATGTCTTTTCCTCTTCCAAGGATCCATGGGTTAAAAGCTTCATGGATCATCCATGGACTTCCATATAAGCTTAGCCCATTAACAAATGAGTATTAGCCCACACCATATAAATATAATAGCCCATGATTTAATTAGTCTTCCTTTTAATCACTAAATCAATTCATAATTAATTCAAGATTAAAACTAATTAAATAACATGACTTTATATTAATATATTATAACTTATAATATATTAATAAATCGTAAGTATAGAATTCTCATAAAATTATCCATAAATCGTTTGGGTGAAATGCAACCCAAATGGACCATGCCGGGTCGGGTCAAGTATATACAAAATAAGTTATGGACTTAGACACCTTATCCAACAGACTCCCACTTGGATAAGTCTAATAACTGTATTTGCCTATATTACTTCAGGAACCAACCAGCAATCGTAGCTCTCGAAAACTCTGTTGAACTATGAAGCGCCATTTTAGATAAGTGATCATATACTCCTCTGTTCTCATGATATCAGCCGAACAAATACATGGAACAATGTCTTACTTATTGTCCGACAGTTGTTTCTCGATTTCCGATTTGTTTGACAAAGAACTTAACTGAACACATCAATTTAGTTCTAACCGGGCCCGGTACATGGGTCAACACAAAATCATCGAGGGGCCCAAATATCGCTTCTATTTCTAGAAGGAACAGATAAACTTCGACTCATATGCCTATTCTACTACCTGTTGAATTGTACACAAAGGCACGTTTTATAACATCAAGTTACTGATGCGTTTACGTGTAATCAATTGTGACATCCCCATTTTCATGGCCAGAAAAGACCGATTTTGTTTATGCTTTGTAAAAATCAGAGTACTTCTTTTCATAAAAATGTTGCGGAATTTGTTCCCAGAAAAACATGGTAAATACGTTAGTAAAACATTTTCGAAGAAACGTATTTATTTCATTTTAAAATGTTTGGGATGTCATCGTTAATACAGAAACATAAGCATAAACAGAACTTACAATTATTTACACTAGTGATCTACATCTCTTTAAATCTCTCAGTGTAATGTCACTTCATATCGTCACCTGTGATATAAATAAACCGAGTGGGTCAGGTTGGGAAACCTGGTGAGTACATAGGGTTTTCAACCCACAATAATATACTTATTATGTTCAATCATCAAACAATTAACCCAATTACCCATCCCCATTATCTTCTTTATTCCTAAGTACCTTCCCTAAGGATTTATCCTAAGGGTTGTCTCCTACATCATATTTTACCTCTCATCTCCTTACATCGCATCTCCTTTTATGTTTGTTCCTAAGAACTTTCCCTAAGGATCATCACCTACATCGCCTAGACGGTATTGATTCAGGGATTACTCCCTCAATATGTGCCCACCAAGGGTTAGGGTATCATCGCATGAATACGTAGTTACAACATCGCCTGAACTCGTAATTCATGGTAAGGGGGTTAGAGTATCATCGCATGAATACGTAGTTACAACATCGCCTGAACTCGTAATTCATCACCTACAGGTGATGAGCCTGCTGGTGTTTCCACGGGGTTGTCTATAATAGTCCGTGGTCGCCATCTATACTCTGGTAGATGACTACATCTCCAAATTTTCGGACAAGGTTGTAGTATCCTACATCACCGATTCATCATCACCTAATTATCATCACCTTCCTATCATCACCTATCTCTCATTATTTTATTTCATCACACACCAACTATTTCATCTACCCATGTTTTATTCCAACATATTTGTAGATATAAAATAAATATACATTTTAAATCATTTAAAACATGTATAAAATCATTCATCCAGCATAGACAACAAGTATTCAGATAATATGCACACATAGCATGTAATTTATGTAAAATAGTTCATATGTATGTGTAAGATGAAAGAGACCATGTTCTCACTTGAAAGGTGATGACTCAACACTCGGACAACGCTTCGATACTCTCAAAACAATTTCCTTCGATAAAACCTAGTACCAATACCACTAGGGTTTAGTCTAACGATAACCGCGACAAATTAATTAGTCTGACTATTATTAAACGTTAATAACACTCAATATAACTCATAATAATAGCCCAAATAATTATTTTAAGGACTTAATAACATTCCTATAATTATTCGAAAGCTATATTAAAAATTGCGTAAGTGTAGCACACTTACAGCGAATTTTATCGAAAACCGGAACTTAATTGGAGCAGCGTTTCGAAACCGAAAGACTCCTTTTTCTCGAGACTCCGGGAGCCTCAGGGCTTCCTTAGGGTGCTAGGTATTTTTCCTAGGGCTTAGGGGTTGTTTGGGAAGCTAGAGAGAGAAAGAAATCTAGAGAGAGAAAGGAAATGGTGTGAAAATGTGTGAAAAATCCGGAGACCCTCGCCCCCTTTTTATAGCTGCGATGCCTCGGACTACGCTGGGCGTAATCCTTGGCTATGCGGCGCGTACTCCTCGGATAAGGATGCCAGCTTCGCACCAGCTGGCTCGCACCCATTCTCGGACCCGGACAAGATCAAGTACGCTGGGCGTACCCAGCTTCGGACGCGGGGCGTAAGCAAGACTTTGTGGCGATCATCAGATGCGAGGCGTGATCAGCAAGCAACGGTTAGGATTTTGCCACGTCATAAATAGAGCAACAGGCTTCGCAAATTTGACTACAAAATTTAAAAATTCGTGACTTTCGCATACGAGTTCCGTTTTCGACGTTCTTTATATCCACGCAAAGGTGGGAACGTACTCTACAACTTTCGTTTAGACTTCATCGGCTAATTTTGACTCGATTTTAAATTTTATATTATTAACAGGCTGGGACAGGATTGGTCAGTTAAATCCTCATAACTTCTTCATCCGATGTCTGTTTTCACCCATCTTTTTCTCGTTACGCTACTCTTAACGAGATCTTCGATTCTCGTTCAGGTCGTGTCGGCTAAAAACCGCTCGATCTAATATTCGAATTTCGGGCTGTACACTGCTAGTCCGAAACTTCGAAAAATCATAACTTCTTCATACGAAGTCAGATTTGGGCGTTCTTTTTATCGATGTTCTTAGTTTAACATATTCTACGACTTTCTTTTAGATCGCTAAGGCTAAATCTCGCTCTATCGTAAATTCACTATTTACGCTTCCTGGTGCCGTGCCGATTCCGACGTGAAACTTCGACGGGTCGTAACTTCTTCGTTATAACTTGGATTTCGTCATTCTTTATATGTACGGAAACCTTGTGACATATTCTAAAACTTGGTTAAGATTATTTATTCTAAATAACCTTTTGTCGAAAAGTCGTTTTTCGACCCCTATTGCTTCTAATTGACTAGCCCGAATTTGCGGGCGTTACAATTATCTTCCCCTTAGGATGATTACGTCCCGGAATCATCAACGAAACAGGGCTCGTATAAGGACTCCATATGTCATCTCTTCATCCTAGGTAATAATTATAACATCTATATTCCTTCAAGTCTATCTCTCAGACTTATTGACTGTAGCAGTACTCGATTGTGCACCTGCTCTCTACCTCAGGCTAGACTCCAAATTATGACCTATCATCATGTGATGCACGTTTAGACTCAGGTCTCTTAGTGTCAAATTTAAAAACGGACTATGCCTTCCTTCATGTTCTAATGTGATATAATCACACTTTAACATGTAGCATTTCTAGCTACCAACTTCTTTAACAACGAGCGCGATACTTCTATTGATCGCTTTGATTTCAATTGTTTGGTTAAAGTCGGACGCTACATCAAACTTGGTTCTCTGAACCACGTAACCTACTCATCATAGTCGGACTCAATGTGATATGACCACTAGGGTCGGAATATCAACAATCTTCTTAGTCATTACCGAAACGATGGTAACAACACACTTGAATAAAACGAAATCAATTACTAGCTTCTTGGTAACCTTGTGATTTTCCCTGATCCAAGTGTGAGTCATGTGCTTCCGGTAGTATAGGCCTCTACTACCATTCACACCTACTCATACTCGTCCCAAGTATTGTCCTGCAGTTTTTCCAATTCACCATACAAGAAAACCACACAACAACTTAACACATCAGATAACAAAACAAAGGTTTTATATTATTTCTTGAAACGATTACATAGGTGTTCAAGTTCACCCTAGACTATGCCTCTACTAGGCTACATCATACGAAACTATGGCTACTGCATAATCCGATCTTCGGGTAAGAAGTCTTCATTCTTGATTCCTCGCATTGTTGTCTGCTTCATTGAGGATCATGTGGAATGCTCTTGGTTTCGGCGGTGCATTTGGTCTTGCAGCTTCGTTTTTCTTTGGACAGTTCTTTGAAATATGCCCATCATTTCCACATTCGTTGCACTTCTTGTTGTCGAATGTACAATCTCTGGAATAGTGACCAGTCCTACCACACTTATAGCACGTCACTTCACTATCGCATCTTCCGAAGTGCTTCTTCTTGCAATTCTCACACCACTTGGCTCCATTCCTTCGGTCGTCCAGGTTAGACTTCGAGAACTTTCCCTTATTATCAGGTCTTGAGGATCCTTCCAACTTCCTCTTCTCGCCAACTTCAACTTTCTCCAAACCCTTTTCTCTTATTTGGGTCTCAACATTCTTGGCTGCCCAGATGGCGACTTTCAAAGTGGTTGCTTGTTTGACCATTGGACCAAAGTCCGCTGGTAATCCATTGGCAAACCTGTTGACCTTGGAAAGTTCTGTTGGAACTAGATAAGGAACAAGCTTCATCTTCTCTGTAAAACTTGCAGCATACTCGGTGACGCTCATTTTTCCTTTCTTTAGGTTTTGAAACTCGTTGTTGATCTCTAGTAAGTCTTGCTCAGAGCAGTACTGCATTTTCAGTTGCACCAGGAAATCTTCCCAAGACATCTTACTTGCTTCTCCCTTGGGCATCGTATCTGCCAATATCTTCCACCAGCTCAAGACTCCACTCTTTAGTTGCCTGATCGCAAAGACGGTTTTCTGCTTGTTGCTATAGTCGCAACTCTCAAACACCATCTCCATCTCGGAGATCCAGTCCATAATCTCAACAGGCTTTGGGCTTCCTGAGAGACTTGGTGGTCTCGCACCCAAGAAATTATTGTACGTTCGCCCATCCTTGTCGTTTCTCCTCTCCGGGCCATCCCTTCGTTCACCTTGAGTCCCCACTTGACTCACTTGGCGGCTGTAGTTCCCTTCCTCCGATTGCTCAGGATCAGCTCGGTTTGTTCAATAGGCACAATAGGTTCGTCCCTATTCAACATCCATCTCATTTCTTCCCTTTGTTCAGCCAACATAATCTGAATCATGGCTTGTACTCCAGCCATGGTGATTGGCTCGGGTACATCTTCTACTACAACAGATATTTGCTGAATCACCGGGGGTTGATTCCTATTCCCATTTGCATTCCCAGCTCCACTACGGGTTCTTTCCATTTTGATCTATACACCGAATAAGGTGAATCTAGATCTTAATTTAGGATTAACGTCTTAAATCATCCTTATTACCCCGAAACGTTTATAGGCTAGTTCTAATATCATAGTTAAACGCTTAGAATCCTAAACACATAAGGTTTCCAGATCCGGTCGACAATAGACCATAGATCCGAATACGTTACTAAAACATGGTAAATACGTTACTAAAACATTTTCGAAGAAACGTATTTATTTCATTTTAAAATGTTTGGGATGTCATCGTTAATACAGAAACATAAGCATAAACAGAACTTACAATTATTTACACTAGTGATCTACATCTCTTTAAATCTCTCAGTGTAATGTCACTTCATATCGTCACCTGTGATATAAATAAACCGAGTGGGTCAGGTTGGGAAACCTGGTGAGTACATAGGGTTTTCAACCCACAATAATATACTTATTATGTTCAATCATCAAACAATTAACCCAATTACCCATCCCCATTATCTTCTTTATTCCTAAGTACCTTCCCTAAGGATTTATCCTAAGGGTTGTCTCCTACATCATATTTTACCTCTCATCTCCTTACATCGCATCTCCTTTTATGTTTGTTCCTAAGAACTTTCCCTAAGGATCATCACCTACATCGCCTAGACGGTATTGATTCAGGGATTACTCCCTCAATATGTGCCCACCAAGGGTTAGGGTATCATCGCATGAATACGTAGTTACAACATCGCCTAAACTCGTAATTCATGGTAAGGGGGTTAGAGTATCATCGCATGAATACGTAGTTACAACATCGCCTGAACTCGTAATTCATCACCTACAGGTGATGAGCCTGCTGGTGTTTCCACGGGGTTGTCTATAATAGTCCGTGGTCGCCATCTATACTCTGGTAGATGACTACATCTCCAAATTTTCGGACAAGGTTGTAGTATCCTACATCACCGATTCATCATCACCTATCTATCATCACCTAATTATCATCACCTTCCTATCATCACCTATCTCTCATTATTTTATTTCATCACACACCAACTATTTCATCTACCCATGTTTTATCCCAACATATTTGTAGATATAAAATAAATATACAGTTTAAATCATTTAAAAAATGTATAAAATCATTCATCCAGCATAGACAACAAGTATTCAAATAATATGCACACATAGCACGTAATTTATGTAAAATACTTCATATCTATGTGTAAGATGAAAGGGACCATGCACTCACTTGAAAGGTGATGACTCAGCACTCGAACAACGCTTCTATACTCTCAAAACAATTTCCTTCGATAAAACCTAGTACCAATACCACTAGGGTTTAGTCTAACGATTATCGCGACAAATTAATTAGTCTGACTATTATAAAGCGTTAATAACACTCAATATAACTTATAAGTATAGTTTAGTTATCCGTTTGTTATACGATCCAGTTATGAACAGTTTGTTATCCCAGGAAAAACCCTTATTTTCCTTAAAAGTAAAGTTTAGTTATCCATTAGTTACACGGTCTAGTTAAGAACAGTTCAGTTATCCCAGGAAAAACCCTTATTTTCCTAAAAGTTTGTGTTTGGTTATCGAATCCAAATGTAATGTACAAGTATCTACCATACTTCAAATGTTTGTGTGAAGTTTCCTGAAAGCCTGGTTATCCTTGAAATGTATGATAGTTTTAACACGTATATAAAACTATTGAGTGGAAAGTAAACTAATTCTTAATGTTATTAGCTTACTAAGTTCATTATTACAACAAGTAAATCTACGTAATCTAAATTGCGAGTTCCATAACCATACGATAGACTAAAAATGGCAATAAGTAGTCCATTCTCCATTTATGACTTTCGTCACCCTTCAACCTTTCGGTTCGGCTGTAGCTAGCAGCCAGGTGCGGGGTAGTCAGCCCCGTATATATCTATACACTCAAGTCACGCTCTTCCTCCAGGAGATTCTGGTTACGGGGGCGGTCCTCCACTCGCGTATCTCTGTGGAGTGTTTACAGAGGACGTGTCTCCAATTATTAAGATTAACGAATTTACAAGTAATAGTACGAAATAATCTTGTTACAACAGTGATCCTCCACTCGCGTATCTCTGTGGAGTGTTATCGAGGACAAAAAAATGTACTAATCTAATGCTTTTAACAATAATAAAGTGGAAAAATCATGTGGGAAACATATATTATAACAATATATATTAAGATTTAAAAACCAACTCTGCAAGTCAAACTGTTGGTTAATACGGTTTTGATTGTTAAAAGCATGTGGAATATGAAACATTTCAAATGAAATAATAAGTTTGAGTACAAGCTATCCTTGTACTTTTTCTTGTATTCCCCCCTGAAAACATTGAAAAACATGGAAAAAGGTGTATGGGTATGAACTCACCAGTCGGGAAGTGTGTCGGTTGGACGATATATGTCAGTTCGGGGCTTGAGATTGCGCGAGGTTCCTATGTAATATGAAGAGATACACATTTGTATCCAATTAGACCTTGTACCACTAATTAATTGAGAATATACACTCCGAGACGCGAAAACGCTTCATTCCAAGTGTTCGGAGTGACCCGAGTGGCATCTAAGGGTGTGTAGGGCCTAAATTTGGAGTTTACTCTTCAAGAGTAAACTCGTTGAGGAGTTTACGGCCCATTGAACATATCCCCGTGAGTTTACGGCAGTAAACTCATGGGTGGTGTGTTCTGGGATGCTAAATGGTCAAACAATGCACAAGGGAAGGCTCTAGGGTTGATTTCATGGCTTAGGAAGTGATCGGGACTTGAATTGGCCTTGGAAAAGGAGTTTACGGTTCATGAAGATGTTCTTGGGGAGTTTACTACCTTAAACACATGAGTTTACAACCGTAAACTCATGTTTGTCCATGATACATGGGTTTTGGTGGTTGTAGGTTAAGAATACAAAGTTCTAGACCCATTTCTAAGCTATACAAGGTGTTAAGGGCACTTTAACACCCATTGGAGGAGTTTATGGTATAAGAAGGGGTGTTTACGGTCCAAGAATGATTTTGGGCCGTAAACTCAAGTTTGACCCATTTAAGTATGTTTTGGTGCATCTCTTGAAGGATTATAAGGTTCTATGCACTCATGGAAGCTCATGGAAGCCTTTGGAGGTGTTTAAGGGCAATTTAATACCTTAAAAAGGTGTTTATGGTCCATGAATGAGGGTTTATGGTCCAAGAATGTTCTTGGGCCGTAAACGCATGTCCATACCTCAACTGGTGAGATTTTGGGGTCCTAAGCTCATGCATGCAAGTTTCTAAGCCATATCTAAGCACTAGGAGTGATTTGGAAGGGTTTTGGGGCTTCAAAACCCTCTTTAGGGGTGTTCACGGTTTCGGAAGGGTTCTTAAACCATAAACACATGTTCTTGAGTGTTTTGGGTGATTCAAACATAGATTTGCATGATAAGAAAGCTTAACAACAAGCTAGGATAGATTACTTACTAAATTGAAGCTTGAAAGGAGGTTTTTGGATCAAACTCGAGTTCTTAGAGAGAGAGTAGTGAGAGAAAGTGTTTTAAGAGAGAGAAAAAGCTTCAAAATGATGTCACTCAATCCCTTTTATAGGGGTTGAGTTTATGGCCCGGAGAAATTCTACCCGATACCGACGTTAAACGGAGCTTTTGGTCGTACCCGATTAATTTGCCGTAACTCAACGTGGTCGTAACTAATAATTTTCTAAATAATAATTTGGGATGTTTTCATGAGTTTTTAACGTGTTTGGATACCAATTAAGTTATGAAAGAAGCCTCAAAATAATGACTTAATTTAGAAACAAAATGAAAACAATTCAAAGCGACGAATTTTTAATGACGGAACGGGTTACGATGACGGAACGAACTTGGGTTGTCACATTATCCCCCCGTCAGAGGGAATTTCATCCCGAAATTCGAACTTTAAATACGAATCAAGGATTTGCAAAGAGATACGGATACTTCAGTTTCATTGGAATACGCACCCCCAGTGAACGTGGGTCCTTCACTTATCGGGATACGGCTTTGTTTCGTACGTTTAATCTCTCGATCTATGATTTCGATTGGTTCTACCACGAGGTTCAGACTTTCGTTGATTTCGGTCTCATCAAAGGGATTACTAGGGTTTCATCAGGTAGGCACTTCTTAAGGACAGAGGCGTGGAATACCAGATGGATGCTGCTAAGTTCTGAGGGTAGTCGGAGTTTGTAGGCTACGGATCGATCCTAATGAGGATTTCAAAAAGTTCTATGTACCTCGGGTTTAGTTTTATGCATTTCAAAATGTAACATGCTTTCTTCGCTTATTACGCGACTAAAGAAAATGGTTGGACCGAAGGGCATCACTACATCTTCGTAGTGACCATATCAAGTCCTGAATGCTGTTTTGAAAACATCATTCCTGTGAACTTGTAGCTGATGGTCCCTTGACCTAAGCTCTATCTATGAGAAGTAGCTGGCTCTTTGAAATTGGTCGAAGAGTTCATCTATTCGAAGAAAAGTATATTGGTTTTTGGACGGTCAACTTATTCAGCTAACGGTAGTCGATACACATCCGAAAGGAATAGCAATACCAAGGCTCTTCGGGGTGAGGAACTTGGCCTGATGAACCCTTTGCTGAGTAGCTCATTAAGCTGACTGGAATGCCCTTGTATTTCTGATGGGGCTAATCGGTACTGAGATTTAGATACAGGGTTAGTTCCAGGAATTTGGTCGATACGAAAATTGGAATTAGGTTTGTCGCCGTAAATCATGAGAGTCGGGTCAAAGGAGAGATTGAGACGGATGGCCTTTTCGAAACCAAGAATATCAGTATGATTGGACTCAGTCAATCCATGCCAATGATAATATCAAAGCTCTTCATGAAAAATTGGCATTAGGTCGAACGGAAAGGAATAGTGGCCCAGAGTAAGGATACAACCTATGGATATGTCGTTAACGTTCTCTTACTCACCGTTAGCTATCCCGACGGTAAACGTTTCGGTTACTAACGAAGAACTAAGTTTAAGAAGGTGTTTGGATGAATACTAACAAATTTTCTTTCAACACTAGAAGTGAAAAGGATTTCGGGCATAAAATTTATCGAGGAGGAATATACCTGTGGCAACGGTGGGGTCGGCGGCTGCCTCATTTTGTCCAATAGCTAGAACTCTCCCGGTGTTGCCAGTTGTTGCTGTTTTGGGGCAGTTTCTCTTGTAATGACCAACTTCACCACAACCATAACAGGTCTGACCGATACCTGCTTCAGAAGCTTGGCTGGTTGACTGGGCTGGCGCCTTGCAGAATCGAATCGTATGCCCCTTTTTACCACAGTTGGAGCATGACAGTTCACGGCAGGGGCCGGGGTTATGGTGGTATTTACACTTTTCGCATAAGGGAAGGTTACCAGCATACCTACTGGTAGGTGCTTGAGCTGTGGATCCTACTGCAGAAGCAGCAGCAACAGGGATAGTAACAACATGGACTTCTATAGTTTGCTGCTTCTTCGAGGACTCCTGAGAAGGCTGGCTCTTCTTCTTCCTCCAAAACTTTCTTTTCTCACCACTCCTCTCTGTCGGCTCAGGAGTGGTGGCTGCTTCCTCTAAGTCCTCGCTATGGTCGATCAGGGTTTGTGCTAAGCATTTGGCGCTGTCGTAGGTATCTGGCTTCGCAGCCAAGACATTTCCCTTAGTTGGCTGGGTCAACCCCCAGATAAATCTCTCAATTTTCTTACTCTCCGGGGTAACCATTCACGGACAGAGTAGCGCCAAGTCATCAAATCTTGAAGTGTAAGCGGCGATATCGAAACCCTTCATCTTTAGGTTCCAGAGTTCGTGCTCTAGCTTCTGCATTTCGCCCCGAGGGCAGTACTCTGCAAGCAGAAGTTCCTTCATGGCCTCCCAACCCATGGCATTGGCTACAGGTAGGGTTAGGGATTTGACTCGGCCGTTCCACCAAGTAAGGGCTTTATCGGTGAAAGTGCAGGCAGCGAACTTCACCTTATCAACTTCAGAGCAGACATAGATTTCGAAAATAGATTCGATTTTCTTGAACCATCGGGTTAGGGAAATGACACCTCCAGTGCCATCGAAAGATGTAGGTTTCGCGTTCATAAAGTCCTTATAGGAACACTCCTTCTGGTGTCCCTGGCTACCTTCTTGGTTTTGGGGCTGGGGACCACCTCTTGGACCACCGGGGCCACCGGGGTTTATTTGAGACATGGCGGCTGCCACTATGGCAGCAACAGCTGCCTGGAACATTACGGGATCAAATTGGGGAGGAGGTGGTGGCGGAGGGCTGTTGTTGTTCTTTGAACTGGGTCTCTTTCTTGGAGGCATCTTGATCTAAAAAGATCAGGAAAGAGAGGATGGTAAGTCCTCTGAATTGAATCAAGAGATATGATACAAGGGATATCTCATTATGAAAGATATAGAATTCTATTAAGCGATAAAGCAGGAAAGAGTTATCAAAGCAGATAAACGATCGCTAAGGAATGATTGAGGAACAACTCTGGGATGAGAATTTCTATAACGGATTTGGCTCAAGAAATACTCCCATAGTATTTCATGATTCGCTGTGACGACGACTCGTTGTTTGGGTATTGGGTAAGTTTTAGGCATGCCGCATACCGCAGTCACTCCCAAGCACATGTTGGTCGTGTCTCCAATAAATATAGTTGGCCAGGCTATATTGATCCTAGACACGACTACATAATTGCCTAGGTTTAACTGTAGTGTACAGCACCCATTTACTTATGTTTTGTTCTACTTGTAGTTACAAATTTCGACGGTTAGGTATACTTGTATACTTTTGAAAATACTTATATTTTAAGGTATACTTTTAGTTCAGAGCACTTAGGCCCCTTAGTGTTTATAGTCTTATACCATGTAAGGTTTGGTATACTAGTTCACTATAAACAAGGGCTCTGATACCAATCTGTCACACCCCGAAACCGAAGGCGGAAACGTTCCGGGGCGGAGGACGTCATGAATATCGCAACCAATGTACATAGTAAGCGTAGTAAACACAAAACATTACATTACATAGAATTATTACATTTGTTTGAAATCAAAGTGTTACAAGTGTTATACATATATATCATATGAACAAAAGTTAAGACGAGTCTGATAAGCGCTCCGTCTTCTCCAAAAGATCGCGGGTACCTGTCTAATGTGGACCTGAGAATACAAGCAGTTTGAAAATCAGCATAAAGCTGGTGAGTTCATAAGAGGTTTGTTTTCTAAAAATATACAAGTTTCCTTTGGTTTTCCGAAAAAGTTTGTTATCCAAGAAAATCCCTTATTTTCTTATAAGTATAGTTTAGTTATCTGTTTGTTATACGATCCGGTTATGAACAATTTGTTATCCCATGAAAAACCCTTATTTTCCTTAAAAGTAAAGTTTAGTTATCCATTAGTTACACGGTCTAGTTAAGAACAGTTCAGCTATCCCAGGAAAAACCCTTATTTTCCTAAAAGTTTGTGTTTGGTTATCGAATCCAAATGTAATGTACATGTATCTACCATACTTCAAATGTTTATGTGAAGTTTCCTGAAAGCCTGGTTATCCTTGAAATGTATGATAGTTTTAACACGTATATAAAACTATTGAGTGGAAAGTAAACTAATTCTTAAGGTTATTAGCTTACTAAGTTCATTATTACAACAAGTAAATCTCCGTAATCTAAATTGCGAGTTCTATAACCATACAATAGACTAAAAATGGAAATAAGTAGTCCATTATCCATTTATGAATTCCGTCACCCTTGAACCTTTCGGTTCGGTTGTATCTAGCAGCCAGGTGCAGGGTAGTCAGCCCCGTATAGATCTATACACTCAAGTCACGCTCTCCCTCCAGGAGATTCTGGTTATGGGGACGGTCCTCCACTCGTGTATCTCTATGGAGTGTTTACAGAGGACGTGTCTCCAATTATTAAGATTAACGAATTTACAAGTAATAGTACGAAATAATCTTGTTACAACAGTGATCCTCCACTCGTGTATCTCTGTGGAGTGTTACCGAGGACAAAAAAAATGTACTAATCTAATGCTTTTAACAATAATAAAGTGGAAAAATCATGTGGGAAACATATATTATAACAATATATATTAAGATTTAAAAACCAACTCTGCAAGTCAAACTATTGGTTAATACGGTTTTGATTGTTAAAAGCATGTGGAATATGAAACATTTCAAATGAAATAATAAGTTTGAGTACAAGCTATTCTTGTACGTTTTCTTGTATTCCCCCGTGAAAACATTGAAAAACGCGGAAAAAGGTGTATGGGTATGAACTCACCAGTCGGGAAGTGTGTCGGTTGGACGCTATGTGTCAGTTCGGGGCTTAAGAATGCGCGAGGTTCCTATGTAATATGAAGAGATACACATTTGTATCCAATTAGACCTTGTACAACTAATTAATTGAGAATATACACTCCGAGACGCGAAAACAGTTCATTCAAAGTGTTCGGAGTGACCCGAGTGGCATCTAAGGGCGTGTAGGGCCTAAATTTGGAGTTTACTCTTCAAGAGTAAACTCCTTGAGGAGTTTACGGCCCATTGACCATATCCCCATGATTTTACGGCCGTAAACTCATGGGTGGTGTGTTCTGGGATGCTAAATGGTCAAACAATGCACAAGGGAAGGCTCTAGGGTTGATTTCATGGCTTAGGAAGTGATCGGGACTTGAAATGGCCTTGGAAAAGGAGTTTACGGTTCATGAAGATGTTCTTGGGGAGTTTACTACCTTAAACACATGAGTTTACAACCATAAACTCATGTTTGTCCATGATACATGGGTTTTGGTGGTTGTAGGTTAAGAATACAAAGTTCTAGACCCATTTCTAAGCTATACAAGGTGTTAAGGGCACTTTAACACCCATTGGAGGAGTTTATGGTATAAGAAGGGGTGTTTACGGTCCAAGAATGATTTTGGGCCGTAAACTCAAGTTTGACCCATTTAAGTATGTTTTGGTGCATCTCTTGAAGGATTATAAGGTTCTATGCACTCATGGAAGCTCATGGAAGCCTTTGGAGGTGTTTAAGGGCAATTTAACACCTTAAAAAGGTGTTTATGGTCCATGAATGAGGGTTTACGGTCCAAGAATGTTCTTGGGCCGTAAACACATGTCCATACCTCAACTGGTGAGATTTTGGGGTCCTAAGCTCATGCATGCAAGTTTCTAAGCCATATCTAAGCACTAGGAGTGATTTGGAAGGGTTTTGGGGCTTCAAAACCCTCTTTAGGGGTGTTCACGGTTTCGGAAGGGTTCTTAAACCATAAACACATGTTCTTGAGTGTTTTGGGTGATTCAAACATAGATTTGCATGATAAGAAAGCTTAACAACAAGCTAGGATAGATTACTTACTAAATTGAAGCTTGAAAGGAGGTTTTTGGATCAAACTCGAGTTCTTAGAGAGAGAGTAGTGAGAGAAAGTGTTTTAAGAGAGAGAAAAAGCTTCAAAATGATGTCACTCAATCCCTTATATAGGGGTTGAGTTTATGGCCCGGAGAAATTCTACCCGATACCGACGTTAAACGGAGCTTTTGGTCGTACCCGATTAATTTGCCGTAACTCAACGTGGTCGTAACTAATAATTTTCTAAATAATAATTTGGGATGTTTTCATGAGTTTCTAACGTGTTTGGATACCAATTAACTCATGATAGAAGCCTCAAAATAATGAGTTAATTTAGAAACGAAATGGAAACAATTAAAAGCGACGAATTTTTAATGACGGAACGGGTTACGATGACGGAACGAACTTCGGGTTGTCACACATATCGCCTCCTTCACTGCTTCACTCGCTGCTATATACTCTGATTCACAAGTCGAATCAGCCACCGTCTCCTGCTTGGAACTCTTCCAAGAGATTGCCCCTCCATTTAGAGTAAAGACCTAGCCCGACTGAGAGCGGAAGTTATCCCTATCAGTCTGAAAACTTGGATCACTATACCCTAACACTCTCAAATCATCACTCCCACCGAGGGTAAGGATCCAATCCTTAGTCCTCCCTAGGTACTTGAGAATGTTCTTTACCGCGGTCAAATGAACCTTGCCAGGTCTCCCTTGATATCTGCTGACCATGCTCAAAGCAAAGGCCACATCAGGGCGGGTACAAGTCATAGCATACATGATCGAGCCCACATCGGAAGCATACGGTAATTGACTCATCTCTGATATCTTGGCCTCTGTACTCGGACTCTGAGTCTTACTCAGTTTGGCATTGCTTTGGATCGGTAAATCTCCTTTCTTGGAATTCTGCACGTTGAATCTTTTCAACACCTTATCCAAGTAGGTAATCTGACTAAGTCCAATTAGTCTTTTACTCCTTTCTCTTAATATCCTTAAACCTAGGATATAGGTAGCTTCCCCTAAGTCCTTCATAGCAAAGCACTTCCCAAGCCAGGACTTAACCTCCTGCAAGGTTGGGATGTCATTTCCTATAAGTAGTATGTCATCTACATACAGTACCAAGAAGATAACTATACTCCCACTAGCTCTGACATACATGCAAGACTCATCTTCACTTCTCAAGAAGCCAAACTCTTAGACCTTCTCATCAAAACAAAGATTCCAGCTATGAGATGCTTGTTTTAATCCATAAATGGATTTCTTAAGCTTGCACACTCTACTAGGGTATTCTGCACTGACAAAAACCTCTGGCTGATTCATGTACACATCCTCAGCCAGCTTTCCTTTAAGAAAAGCGGTTTTGACATCCATTTGCCATATTTCATAATCATGAAATACAACAATGACTAGCATAACCCTAATAGACTTAATCTTTGCTACCGGTGAGAAGGTTTCATCATAATCAATACCCTGAATCTGAGTAAAACCCTTCGCTACCAGTCGAGCCTTATAAGTGTGCACCTTTCCTTCCATGTCGGTCTTCTTCTTGAAGATCCATTTGCACCCGACTGTTTTACGGCCTGGTACATTGTCAACCAAGTTCCAAACTTGATTGTCATACATGGACTGTATCTCGCTGTCCATAGCCTCCTTCCATTTAGTAGACTTCGGGCCTGCCATGGCTTCCTTAACACTGCTAGGTTCATCCAAATTTACCAGTGTACTATCGCTGATAAATGTATCACCTTCCGTAGTAATATGAAAACCATAATAAAACTCAGGTGTGTTCCTTCACCAATTGATTCTTGAATTTCTTCAAGGTCAATTTTCCTCCCACCGTCTCATTGGCTCATAAACTCTCTCTCAGGAAAGACCCCTTTTCTTGCTACAAAGACCACATTCTCACTGGGTCTGTAGAAGAGGTAACCGAAGTATTTCTGTGGGTAGCCAATGAAAATACACCTTTCACTTTGGGGCTCGAGCTTATCATGAGTCTCATGCCTTACAAAAGCCTCGCAGCCCCAAATCTTGACGTGGTCCAAGTTGGGAACCTTCCCAGTCCACATCTCATGAGGCGTTTTGGTAACCTTCTTTGTAGGGACTAGATTAAGGATATGGGAGGCAGTCTCTAAGGCATACCCCCAAAAAGAGATTGGTAGCGAAGCTCGACTCATCATAGAGCGAACCATGTATAACAAAGTTCGATTACGCCTCTCAGCTACACCATTTAGCCATGGTGTCCTGTGAGGAGTCAATTATGAGAAAATCCCACACTCCTTAAGATAGTCAATGAACTCGGTACTAAGATACTCACCACCTCGATCGGATCGAAGCATCTTAATGTTCATGCCCAATTGATTTTCTACTTCCTATTTGAATTCCTTAAACCTTTCCAAGGTTTCTGACTTATGTTTGATCAAGTAGACATAACCATATCTACTAAAATTATCAATAAAAGTCACATAATACCGGTTAGCATCCCTTGTGGCAGTCTTGAATGGTCCACATACATCAGTATGTATTAGGTCCAACAAACCCTCACCCCTTTCACAAGTACCAGTAAAGGGTGATTTTGTCATCTTTCCAAGTAGACAACATTCACAACTATCATCCGTTTTAAGGTCGAATGATTCCAAGACTCCATTCTTTTGGAGTTGGCCTATGCGTTCTTATTTATATGTCCAAGACGACAATGCCACAATGATGCTTTATCTAGGCTAGTAGAAGGATCAATATACAATACATTATTTCCTAAGTTGTCTACAAAGGACACAGTTTCATACACACCATCACAAGGTAATGCTTTAAAATAAAACACATTATTAAAGAAAGCATTAATACCACCACATTCATTATCAAACGAAAAGGTAAAACCTTGTTTGTACAAACCATGAAAGGAAATAATATTTCTCGCCATTTCAGACTAGTACACACATTTATTCAAATCTAATTTTAACCCATTATTCATCAACAAAGTATAAACTCCAATATTGGAAACAGGTGAAGCCTTCCTATTCCCCATGATCAAGTTTATCTTTCCTTGCTCCACATCCTCACTTCTTCTTAGGCCCTGCAAATTTGAACATATGTGAATACCACATCCTGTATCAAGCACCCATGAGTTAGAATATGGTGAGTTATTTGACAATATTGTGTAAATACCTGCATGGGTGGGTTTCACTTTCCCATCCTTTAGATCCTGCAAGTACTTAGGGCAGTTTTGCTTCCAGTGCCCCTTGTCCTTGCAATAGTAGCAATCAGCATCCTTGGGAATGGCAGAAGGAGTGACAGAACCGCTCCTGGTTCTTGATGAGGAGACTTGAAGAGACTTTCCCTTGGTACCCTTCGAAGGGGACTTCCTCTTTTTCCCTTTTCCTTGCCCAATAGCCAAAACAGGGGTAGATGTTGGAGTAGGAGTAGTAGAGGTAACAACCGACTTGCCCTTAAGACTGGTTTCAACGGTCTTCAAGAGTCCTTAAAGTTTGCTAAGAGTAAATTCCTCCTTGTTCATATGATATGTCATACGAAATTGGTCATAACAAGAAGGTAAGGAGTGAAAAATGATGTCAATTGCCAACTCCTCAGGGAAGTTCACATTCAGCTTGAGCAAACGGTTCACATACCTTTGCATCTTTTGCATGTGGCCCGTGATGGATTCACCATCCTTCATGCGGGTTGTTATCATGGAGGAGATTATTTCATACCGCTCCTGACGAGCACTCTGATGGTACCTTTCCATCAGATCTTGGTGCATCTCAAAAGGGTAGAAGTCCTCATAGGACTTTTGGAGCTCGGCTGTCATCGTGGCCATCATGATGCATGCCACCTTAGTAGCATCTCTCTCATGTGTCCTGAATTCAACGATCTTCTCAGGAGTAGCAGTGGACTCGTCAAGCTCCTTTAACTCCTTATCGAGGACATATTCCTTGTCCACATAACGAGTAACCATCCTGATGTTCCTAATCCAGTCCATGAAGTTGGAACCATCAAAGATGACTCTCCCACAAAGATTCATGAGAGAGAGAGCCAGTTGAGTTAGAGCCCAAAGCATTAGTGTTGGAAGACATCTGAAAGAAGAAAGCAAGTTTAGATTAGATATATAGAGTCCTTAAAAAGACCCCCAAATGTAATATTAAGGCTAGGATCCAATCACAATATATTGTACTTAGAAGAGGGATGCCGTAATCTAAGTAATAACATATTTGAAAGGTAGGTGAATGATGATTCACCAATTTCCACCATGAAAAACGAAATGAATTATTAGGTTTTAATTGGATTTGAAATTTCTAGATTCTTTTGAGATTCATTGAACTCTTCAATGGCATGTTTCAATCTCGATTGTGCCCTTCAAGCTTTGTGACTGGGATGCCGAGGATCACAAAACAAGGTGTGAATAACCATACTAATTCACTTGGTACCCTTAATATTATAACCCAATCAATGTGCCGGTTAACCACACACACTCCACCAACGACTTGGTAAGGTACAAAGTGTGAATTCCATGGACTAGCACCATGTTCACATTTTTCCTAAAGTAACTAAGATTGGGAATTAAAATATTTAGTTACTTTATAATAATCATTATACTTTTAATGAGGATTTAAAGTCATTGTTCTACCCGTTCGGCTAACGACCCTCCACCGATCAAGGAAGCAGCGGGTGAGAGTGGACACCCATTAAGCTGCCATTTTATAGGCAACAACCTTATACCCTCTTGTAGACCGGCTTCGTGAATGAGGCTTACTAACGGTAGAACGACTTATTCTTATACATATATATATATATATATATATATATATATATATATATATATATATATATATATATAATAATAATAATAATAATAATAATAATAATAATAATTAACCATTAATGTTATAAATAGTATAAGTGTTGAATTTTAACTATTAAAACTCTATGGGTTGGAATTAAAGTTTATTAAAGTGTGTGAAACTTTACAAATTCCAAAACTCGAGGGCAGGTTTTGTAACTATCGAAAACTTTTCATTTCATAACTTATGAATTAAAGGTTCATAAAAATGAAGACTCTTCATTTTTATGTAACTTATGTGTTTTAAATGTGTGTTTAAAAGAAGTGACCTTTGGATATCCATAACTTGAGGACAAATTATGGACTCCATTAAAACACATAAATGATCAAGAATTAATCCTAAACAATTCAGCAAATAATTCCTATCATCTTCTAAATTCTTAAGAACATGAACATGATCATCAAAGTTTCAAGAATTATATGAACACATACAAAGCATGAAATTTTGATATAAGCTATTGTAAATGGATTAGAACAACCATTACACCAACTAAAACAAGTTTTAAAACACCAAAACAGTTTAGGGTGATGTTTCTAGTCCATTTCCAGCAGCAAAATTCGAAAATCTGCATTCTAAGGCTCCTACTCGCCGAGTAGGATGAGTTTACACATGAACTCGGCGAGTCCCCCCATGGACTCGGCGAGTTCATCAGGCAGACAACAAAAAATTCGACTTTTTTCACTATTTTTCATCAAGTATCAAACAAACAAGCCTAGGCTCTGATACCACTGTTGGGTTTTGAGCATTCTAACACTTCCTAAGTGTACATGCAACCCTAACAAACCTTGGATCTATGTTTGTCTAAGGTACATGCAAAATATTATTTTCCAAGGTTTATAACCTATCTAGCATGGCATGGGGGACTTTTAAACATAAAAAGACTAGATGAATTACATACCTTTTGTTGATTGTTGATTCCTTGGAGTTTGAGAGCCAAGCACCAATAATGTGAATGCCTCAAATGGAAATCACAAATCACCACAAACTTGGAAAATGTATGAGAGAGTATACTAACACTTAGAAATCGGCCACCACTATTACACACACTAGTGTCTTTTTCATGCAACATAAGCTTGTTTATATAGTGTGCATGGTTAGGGTGAAACCCTAATAACCCATGTCTTTTCCTCTTCCAAGGATCCATGGGTTAAAAGCTCCATGGATCATCCATGGGCTTCCATATAAGCTTAGCCCATTAACAAATGAGTATTAGCCCACACCATATAAATATAATAGCCCATGATTTAATTAGTCTTCCTTTTAATCACTAAATCAATCCATATTTAATTCAAGATTAAAACTTCATTAAATAACATGACTTTATATTAATATATTATAACATATAATATATTAATAAATCGTAAGTATACAATTCTCATAAAATTATCCATAAATCGTTTGGGTGAAGTGCAACCCAAATGGACCATGCCGGGTCGGGTCAAGTATATACCAAATAATTTATGGACTTAGACACCTTATCCAACACTAATCATGTGAGGAACACACCCTAGGACTTAGGAAACACTTAGATTGAAGTGTTAGAAGTACAAAGGGTTGCATCTAAGGGGTGTATGGCCTCACAATGGTGTTTACGGCCAAGGTGTTCACGACCTTAGGGTTTACGACCCTATGTGTTTACGGCCACAAACTCATTAAGTCTTGTGCCAAATGGTGTTTTAAAGTCCTTTCAAGCGTCAAGGAAGTTTTATAAGCTCATTCTTAGGGCTAGGAAGAGTTTATGGCTACAAATGCACCTTTAACTAGGGGTTACGGCCAAGGGAGATGCTCTTGGTCGTAAACTCTTATTGATCTAGTGAAATGGTTGCTTTCAAGGTACTAATCAAGTGTTTCAACTAGATAACAAGTATAGGGAAGTGATACTTATGATATGGAATCAAAAAGGGTTGATTTCGGCCCAAAACACTAGTGTGTGTTCCTAGTGTTCTTGAAGATTAAACCCAAAAGATGAAGTTAATGGATGAAATCAAAGGGTGATGCTAGTTAAGAAGATGTATCAACTAATCAAGGGATGAAACACTTACATTTATGAAGAACAAAATGAAGATCCTTATGATACTTGAGAGAGAAATCGGGTTTCTTGACTTAAAAGGGTGAAGAATGATGAAAAAGTGAAGGAACATCACACTTAAAGCCAAGAGTTTATGGCCACCATAAATTTACGGCTGTAAACTCATGTGTTGTGGCCGTAAACTCCTCATGAAGGAGTTTATCGCTTATATGATGGCTATGAACTTCAGCAGATGCTTCTTAACACTTATTCCTTGGATGTACTAGGCTTAGAACACTCAAACAGACCCTAAATGGTGCTAAAAGATAGCAGAAATTAGTCTGACTTTGATTGAGTTGAATGGTTGTACAAGATAGAAATTTCGGGTTGTCACAGCTATTCCACAAGATGTTTCTTCATCAGATACGGTCGGAAATTGTTTTATCTCCAGATGGAATAAAACGTTTATATTTTACAGTGGCTGATACGAAAATGGTATATGGCTCGGAAGAGTTTTGTTTGATAACCGGGTTGAATTTTGGCGAGTATCCTAAAATGATCGGCAAAAAATTGTCAGAAAAAATAGTTAGTAGTAAAAAAGATGTTTATTGCGTGAAAGTCTATTTTCGAACCATACAAATAGTTCGGTGAAAATCGGTGACCTAAAAAGTTTTATTTTAAATCATCAAAATCTTAAAAGTTAGCGACGCTGATGCAGTTAGGGTATGTTTGATATACATTTTATGTGAAGGTGTTTTAGGAAAAGAAATAAATGATCGGGTGCCAGAAGATTGTTTTTTTTTGCTGAGAATTTGGATGTCTGGAACATGTATTTTTTGTTTACTTTGAAAGTTTCATACTATTAATGTTAATGTATATTATAACTAATATTTTTTTGTTTTGTTAGTTTTACTTGAGGTAGCTATTTATGGGATTTTACCTATGAGGACATCGAGGTTACGTGGAACAAGATAAATAAATATTTTTCACTGCCTGAGCGTCGTCAAACTTTAAAATACTCTGTCTTGGGATTTACGGCTCCATTTAGGGTATAAAAAATTATTTATATTTAAATGCTTTTATTGTTATGTTAGTTATTTTAATTTTAACTTTTATTTCTATAATTGTAAAAAATTGTAGATATGGATATATGAGATGTTTCCGGCTGTTCGTGTCTGTGGATTTGTATTGGGAAAAAATAGAGACATGCCTCGGATGAACGATGAAGTGGCACAAAAAAAATTGAAATAAATTGATGTGAACAAGATTTTTTCAAAGACATAGGTTTATAACAAAAATTATTTTTAATAAAACTCATTATTTTACTTTTATATGCATTTTTAATATGTTCAATTTTTTAGGAGGGACAACGTCCAAGAAATTAAATGTCACCAAGTGATGATGAGATGACATCTTGTTATTATATGTCATTTCAAGAGTATGCATATGGTGAACGGAAATCAGTTCCATCCCAAGTACGGAGCCATTTTAGGAGACAAGACGAATCTTCGTCTAGTATGTTGTCTAATGGTCGCTCTCACGGTAGAGGTGGGCGTAGTGGGAAACCCAGCTTAGAGGAGGTGTTGAAACGACTACATGCACCAAAGCAACATGTGTTAATAAACCGAGAACCTACTGAGATGTTTGTTGAAGAAGTGAATAATGAAGATCTATGAAATAACATTAGTTTTGAAGAGCCTGCAGTATTCCAAACAAATTTTGATCAACCGGTTGGTTACACGCTACATTTTTTTTATAATTTATTAACATATTTGAAAATTTTTGTTCATATTCTATAGTTGAAATGTAGGTTGTAGAAGATGAATGGATGAATAAAAATAATACACATGAAAATATTTTTGGTGATATTAAAGACGACAAGGTTATTATATATATTACACTTACGATTTTAATTATTAAATTTTTAAGGTGTCTTTCGTTAATAACTATAGTGTGTTAATTTTAATGTAAGAGTTGGAGGAGAGGAATGAGAATGCGGTTGTAGTAGGAACAAATTTGATGATGATGTGTTTGATGTAAATGATTATAATGAAGCTAAAGAGGTTGTTAGACTTACATTTATTTTATTTTTTTAGTAGATTGAAACATTTTTTAAATAGAGATTATTGCTTATTAATTTAGGTGTCAGAGGAAGATGATTTAATAATTACGGGAAATGTAAATTATTATGATGCTTATGGTTTTGATGGCAAAGAAGTTACACCCGATAGACTGAGGGCTCGAAATCCATCAAAGTATTTGTGCCCTCCTTACACCGACGTATTCATTTAATTTAAAATCTTATATCGTAATAGTAAAATTTTATTTTTATGTGAATTATTTGAAAGATAGAGATTTAAACATTTGAATATTGTTTTAGTTGTACATGACACCGAAGCAAAAAAGAAGACCAAAAAAGCAGGTTGATATCAAATCAACAAGCCTCGTTCCTCCTCCAGCATTTGTTATTGTTCATGACTTCTCCTTGTTGCACCTGCAACCTTATGTAGCAGGCGGTGAGGTTGTGATCCAGAATTATTTATTTCATTCATATGACGTGCAACATTGTTTGTTTAATTTGGTGTTAGATAGAGATTTTTGGAACGCCTTGTTTGGGCATACACACGACGGATGGTTGGAGGCAGCGGTAAAATAATTTTTAATTTATTATTTTAAAAGTTTTTGGTTTTTTAGTTAATAACAAACGTATCATAATTTTGTGCAGCATATCACCATTTGGTATAAACTACTGATTGAGAGACGTTTTGATAGCGACAGACATATAATAATGCCTCCAATTTTTTTTGTTTGCCATGTTCCCGAGGAAGGGTACCATTGGAGGGCGTTTATGGCTGGTATTGCTACATACCCCAACTTCATGGTTGCTTCGTGGGATGTCGATACGGTAAACTGAATTTTATTTTTTGAAACATTTTTCATTATTGTCGTTATGTTTTTGTATTCTGATATGTAAACATAATTTTATTTATTCTTATACAGGTCCTAATGTCGATTCATTCATCCCCTAATCACTGGTTATTTGGGGAACTACGATTGGCGTCAATGGAAGTCCATATTTGTGACAGTATCGGTAGAGGGGCTTATGAAAAATTCAACTCCGATGGAACCTTTACCAAATTTGAAGCTCGGGTGGCAGATTATTTAGAGAAGATTGACTATTGGGTCCGGAGGAACATCCAAAGGATTCCATTGAATATGCAATTCATTTTCGAAACAAATGTTCCCCAACAAAGTAGTCATTTGGGTGATTTTGGTGTTTTCGTTTGTATGTTTATGGAACAATTAGTTTCAGGCCAACCAATACGTGAACTTATTGACCCAAGGAATGGAACTTTAGAGTTTCGCCAACGGATGACAAAAATTTATTGGGGGTCGAGTCTTGGTCCTATGTAGTTGGATTATATATTTGTATATGTAATTGAATGTTGGATTTAGTGACCTAGTAATAACTTAAATACTTACAACATAACAACGACACCACCATTTGTTTTAACGTTACAAGCACACTACTCTAAACATAACAACAAAAATTTATTGACGTAACATCTTCAAAACTATCAAAACAATATTAAAAAGTTTACAACTTGTAAACAATAATTGCCAAAAACAACACCTAACTACAAACCAAGGCTATCTTTAACTTCTTATTTTCTGATTGAAAGTGCTCATTACAGTTAGCTACTTTAGCTATTACCATAGATGATTGGTCCTTCTCTTCATCAACCCAACCGATAAACCCACATTTTGGTCCCTATAAATTTAAACATTGAAAATATGAATTGTTGCCATATAATCATGAGGGTGTAAATATGAATGAAGTTAAGAACATGATACCATATATGGGCAAGCGTAAAATAATCTTCCTGGGTTTTTAGTTGTACCCGAAATCCTAATGATACGTTCACCTTCACAATTACAATATGCCATTCGCCTTATTTATTCTATCAAATATGAATTACTTTCAAAGATAAATTTCATGGAGTGACTTTACACCCATTTATAGAAGAAATTTTATTACAGATAAGTATGTTTGACTATGAAATGAACTGGTTTGACTATGAATTCAAAAAGTTGAACTATGAACTGCATACAAGTACATTGTCTTGTCTTGTCGGTCAGTGATATTTGACTATGAAATGAACTGGTTTGACTATGAATTTAAAAAGTTGAACTATGTAGTATGAATTGTAGAGAAACACCAATTTGTATATAATTATAATTGAATTCATGTGATGATTGTAAAACAATTTCATTGCTTGTGAAAATGAGTGCTTACACCGAAAGAAGCTTTTCTCAGCTACCAATATTCTTGCATAATCTTCAAAGAACAAATCCTAATACCTTGACAGCCATCAAGAAAATGGATACCAACCGATTTCAATTCTATTTTGTGGCTTTAGGTTGCGTGGTATAACATATTTGTTTTATTGAGTTAATTAATATTTCTTGGTAATGTATCTCGTTTACTCTTTACTTATCACTAATATATGTTTGTTTTTTTTTATGTAGATTCGTACCTTCCTTAGGTGCATGATACCGTTAATATATGTGGGTTATTTACCCCTTCTTGGGAACTATCTGACAACAATGTACTTCGTAGTGGCTTTGGATGGAAACCATGAATCCCTACTCTTAGCAATTGGTTTGGGAACCTTAGAGTGTGAAGAATCATGGAGATGGTTCATGATGAAGTTAAAAGAGTGTTTAGGTTAGGATAGAGAGGTTGGTTTCATAAGCAGCCTATGTGATAAAATAGACTTTGCTATTCAGAGTGTCTACCCAGATTCGTATCATGGATATTGTCCTAAAGATATAGCTCGAAAAATACGTGATTCTGTCGTACATAATGATACGGAAGTCGAAACGTTGTTTTGGAAGTCGTGTAATGCATATAGTGTTCATGATTTTTACTTGTGTCTGGAAAGGTTGCAAAGTGTATGTAGGAAACCACCTATCTGCACCTTGCTTAGGAGTCCAATTTTTTGGATTGACGATATAGCAATTTTAAAATGGACACGAGCATTTTTCCGAAAAGTACGTTACAATGTTAAATCGATTGATGTCCATGAAATGTTGCAAATTATATCCACGTCCACATGTGAGTTTCCTATAACAACGATAATTGAGTTAATCAATACGTCGATACAATAAAAGTATGTTGAACGAGCTGAAGTGGCGGGTAACTTTATAGTTATATTTAGTTTTTTCTTGTATTATTATAAAATTAACCAATTTTGCAGGGAGGTTGTCTAGTGGGGTGACCCCTTATGTTGAGAATAAGGTTCAAGAACATGTCAACAAGTCTTATAATTGGGTGGCAAGACGTTTGTATGGGGATACATTTGAAGCCAATGACAATTTTGCCACCAGCAAAGTACAATTTGAACGTAGGGTATGTAGTTGTGGGAAATGGAAAGAAAACGGTATACCATGTGGCCACGCTATAGCATCTCTAAGAACCCGTACGTCTGAACCCATTCACGAAATAGTTGATTATAAGTTCACTGCTTTCGTGTATCGAGCTGCATTTGGATCTGAGTCAGTGAATTATATACCATCACATGTGCACTGGGAAATACCAAATGAAAGGGTGGTCCTGTTACCTCCATAAAAGAAGTAGTTATTCATGTACCCCGTTTGCATTTTATGTCCTATTATGTATTAGTTATTTATGTACGACGCTGCATTTTATGTCATGTTATGTACTAGTTATGGGTTAGTGTTTTAATGAATTGATTATGGATCTGTTATCGTAATTCATTTTTAATTGTGATTGAGGAAACAACATACATTAAAAGTAAGGGAGATTTATTAACTACTCACAAAACACACGTACAACAACAAGCAATGTAACTAACGAAAAACAAAAAACTTAACCAACATGCATATTAAAAGTGAGGGACATTCTTTAAAATATTCCATGCATCTCCATTGGTAAACTCTCTACCATCAGATTCGAAACGGTATAGTTCCAAAGCCACCTGTATGAGAATGTATTCATCCATATTCACATGTTCATTATCCAAGTTGTTATAAATACGTTGAAAATGATTGACCTTTATTTTCAAATCCAGAAACTTTGCTTTGGCATCTCTTCTTCTTCGATATTGAGTACACCCAATTTGATGGTTAAACAAATGACAAACACGAGACCAAAATGATCCAGCGCGAACTTCTGGCGAACCCGGTGGAAAATCATCCTCTATAGTTACAATCCAAGCTTGAACCAAAGTGGCCTCCTCTTCGTTGCTCCATCTATGTGGTACAGGCGAGTCCATAGTTGCAAGGGGAAAAGTAATGCGATACAATTAAAATGGATATCAACAACTATTTGTAGCGACTCCTTATTTTCCCAGTGCAATGGCTTGTCAACTCAAGTAGCAGTGTATTGTGTTGTCATTCGATGTAATGACTTGTCAAATCGAACAATGATCTGTTGTGTTCTCGGTTAGTACAATATGTTCTTCAGTTAAGTTGGACTATGAATTGCAGATAAATTAGAAGATTGGACTGCGATATTGTGTATAAACTACTATAAATTGACATTAAGTTAAAAAACAGTTTACTAAACGATGTTACAGTTATTCATATATTATTTTTGAAATTTTACTCTCTTTGTTTCACTAAAAATGAGTTCTATACCATGGAGTAATGAGGAGTTCTTGGTTCTTACACGTGCATATATTCATGTGTACGAGACCAGCAAGTTGAACGATCCTATGTTTTGGACTCGTTTAACCAATATCTTCAACGCTGTAAACCAAATGACTACAACAAACGATCGTGGCGAACTGGACATCTTAGCAAGATGGTATGAAATGAAAACTGAAGTTCTATTATTCAACAATCTTTATACCAAAATTGATGACACCCGTTTAAATGCTACTGAGGAGGTCATCTTGGAAGTTGCTAAGGAGGAATACAAGTCATTAAGTGACGGGTTAGCATTCCAGTTTGAAGCCCCTTTGAATATTTTGAAATATATCTCGTTTATTTGATATCTATTTCAATTTATTAGGTGTGTACTAGGTTATTTTCATGTATTACGTATGTATTGGATGCACCTCCTATGTTTAATTTTAATTAATAAATGCTCATTGCATTAGTTTTCACGATACATTACAATACATTACTAACAACAGTTCCATGAACCATTAAACTTAAAACATTACAAACATTACTAAAAACAACGAATTAAACTTAAACTATTAAACTAACAACCATTACATGAAACATTAAACTTATAACATTACTACAAACAAAGCATTAAAATAAAAAACAAGTCCATGGGTTATTTTTTATGAAAAATAGAGCGGTCTACATGATATACTGATTATTTTTAACAACCTTCCAAACTTCCTCATATTCGAAGTCTCTGCCTTCACGCTCACAAATGTAAAAATCTGTAACAACTTCCAAGAACTCTTCTTTGTCCCGACAACGAAGTTTGGTACTTATTCGCATAATTACACGCTCTATTGAACCATGTGACTTCTTCCTTTACATCTATCCATTTACTAACAACATCTGATTGTTTTCGTTGTTGTCCTTCTCCCATCTTATGGTTGAACAAGACTGTTATGCGGGTCCATTCATCACCTACTAGGCAATGCGGGGGAGCAAGTAATGGTACACCCTCCTTAACACTTATCCAACATCGTGTTAGAACCAACACCTCGTTTCTCGTCCATGGTCGTTCAGAATTGGAACCAGTTACTTCATTCGAAGAAATTGCTGCATTCGACGACATTTCTAAATATGGGAGTTGGTTTTGTTTAGGTGATAAGGGTGTTTAGTTTGTAGATCTTAAACATCTATTTAGATTTATAAATACAGGACTATGAATTACAACTTTGACTACGAAATGGTTGCATTTGGACTATGATTTGCAGGTTACTGCAGTGACTTATCATTTCAAACAATCATTTATGTCTTGTCACTTCAGAGTTTGACTACGATTTGCAGGTTACTACAGTGACTTGTCATTAATGTGTAGTCATTTCAAACTTCGACTATGAATTACAACTTTGACTACAAAATGTTTGCATTTGGACTAGTATGTATAAATACCACTTATAGCACCAATTTATTATAATCTCGACTTTATTATGAATTCATCACAAAATTTCAAAGTTTTCTCATGCAACAAAGTAGATTGTTACTACTGTGATTCAGTCGACACTTATTTTACACCATCTTTAGCCGACTCATATATGTCAGATGAAAATTTTGAAGAATTGAAGAAGGCTAAAGAAGAACAAGAACAGGACAAAGAGTCATCCCGACTTCTCACTCAACGTGGTAATGATATTGCATCGGAATGCAAACAAGATCAAGAATGGATAGACCTTAATAAAAACAAAATCAAAGAACATGAATAATGGATAAAAAAGACTAAGAAGGCAATCAAAATGACTGAAAAATGGCTTGCTGAGAAGGACGAGCAGTTGATACACATTAGGGTGCAAAAGGATCGTTTGGAAGATAAAATGAGAATTAGGGATGACTATATAACAATTGAGAAAGAAAAGTACCCATTACAGTTCCCTAAGTTTAAAAATTAGTTACAAAAATGTTGTAACGTTATCATGATACACCTTAGGGTGCAAAAGGATCGTTTGTTGTTTTTTTTAAATAACATTTTGTAATCGTTATAATCTGAAAACTAAATATTATAATATAAAAGCTTCATCAATTGTTATAATCTGCAAAAAAAACTAAAATATGAAAGCATAACAATGTCTTGTAAGATTTAATACAAAAATTACAATACATAATAAGTTAACAACTCTTCATTTCAAGGTTGTTTTATATCAAAATCAGTGTCATAGGTTTGTGAGCAACTCGCTAAACCACCAATATTAAATGTCATTTCTACAGTAGAAATTGTCATGCGACGTGCTCCACTACCGGACGCCCTTCCAGTACAATTGTTTCTCGTGTGTCCAGGTTGACCACATGTAGAACACTCTTTTCTAATTGGACCCTCTCCTTGGGATGGAATGCGGTCTGTGTTTCTTGGCCTTCATGGTTGACATTTATCCATTATAGGTGGCTTAACAATCATCAAATCATCAGGGATATCCCATTCGGATGGCTTTGGCAAAGGGTTTATTTATTCCTCATACGTTTTCCTCAGTGTTTCGGTAAAGTAAGCATTTAATGCATACCTCGAGCAGTATTGGTAATTGTTCACTGTTAAACATCTTATGACATGACCACAAGGTATCCCATCAAGTTGTCAATGCCTACATGTACATGTCATTTGTTGGAAATCAACAATCACGTTTTGTGCCCCCTTTTGACCTCGCATTTCATATTTGAGATCATGCGAACATCCCACTTACTAAAAGTTGTTTGTTTTCTTTTACAATATCATCGGCCCAAGGGGTGAGTGTTGTTGTTGCTTCCGCTTGAAAAATAGACAAAATGAAGAAGTTAAGATCAATAACATTTAATAAAATATTAATATTAAAAATTAGCTTAATACCTGCAAAGTTACATCTTTGAAACCACCATTGTTGCATTGTTGCATGAAAAAAATCAATCAACATAAGTATCGGCACCTTACGTGCATGTCTAGATAATGCATTTATAGACTCCACACCGTTGGACGACATAAGATTGTATCGGTTCCCTTTAAAATGTGCCCTAGACCAAGTTTCTGGATTTATACTTTTTAAGTACTCTCATACTGGTCCTTTTGTTTTTTTCATAACTTCCATGGCAGCGCCAAAAGCATCAACTGTGTACGCCCTACAAGCCTCCCAAAAAAATTCCTTTAACTGTGTTACTCTTCCCGAATCAAGATACTACGTTGAAATACAAATGGACACCACATATTCCGTGATGAGCGTGAGGAAAAATGTTGGCAACGGATGTTGCTATAAATGGAGACTTATCAGATATAATTATAAGCTCCTGCATATTGCCTATGCAATCACGTAGTTTTTGAAAAAACCATGTCCAAGAATCTGTACACTCATTTTTGCATATACCATATGCAACCGGTAATATTTTGTTTTGTCTGTCCTTAGTAACTGCAAGTAACATGGTACCTTTGAACTCGTCCTTTAAGTGGGCTCCATCTACTACAAGGGTCAGTTTAAAAAAATTGACAAATGTGCGTACCTAAAATACATTGTATATCTATTCAAATACACCAAAATAAAAATGAAAAAAATAATAAAAACCGAACAACCAAGTGCAACGTACAAAAACTCAAAGCGATCATCACCATCTGTTTTAATATGTGTCACCGTACCCGGATTATGTTTGACCAAATTGTGGAAATAAGCCGGAAGGTTGGTAAAAGAATCCTCTTTCGTATCCCTTAACAACAACAATGCATATTGTTTCGCACGCCATGCCCGATGGTATGTGATATTGATATTCAATTGAGCATTCATATCATTAATAATATATTTCCCCCGATAATCTCTACTATAATCTTCAGCCAAAACATCAGCAAGATATTCACCCAAAACATATTTGTTTGGTTGTCGATTATTAGGTTGCAAAATTATTGAAGAACATATGTGCACATCAAAAAATTTATTCACTTGGAAAAGTCCATCAAAAATTTTAATTGCTTTTGCTCTTAGTAACCAAGAACAATTTTTCGAAACACACACTGCCTCATACCTTGATTTGGTGGGTCTACTTGTCCTCGTCTGAAAACCTTCTCGAAGACATTTTTTTACCAATAGCCCGCTTTAAAAGTTCTTTGTTATTAAATATACTCTCACATTCAATATTTTGAAGATTGATGTCTACCATCTGTGTTGGGATATCTTCCTTAATATCAACTGGGCATTCTTGTAGAGAGGGCATACCGTAAAAAAGGTTATCGGGAAACTTAGCTTTGACTTCATCACCCAACTCATCTCCATCTGAATTGTTTTCTAAGTCGGTTATATCTAAACCTACATCAGCAACATCAACATAATCCCCGTAAACATGTTTTTTTCATCTTTTTGACGCATAATTTTTTTCTTTTTACTTTTATCTACTACATGCATATTCATAACTTTAACTTCTTGTTTGGGAACATCAACACAACGACCACCCACGTCATTAAGATATGTACCAACATCATCATCACCAACATATTTGTAATTCTCAGGATCCACATAGTGAATATGTGAATAACTAACATTAACATTTTCAGCAACACTGTGAAATTGAGGTACACTAGGAGTATTGAAAGTACCTATCAGATCATTGCTCCCTTTATAGTTGCATAAATTACCAACCGGTTGATTTCCACTCTGACCAGCCTCATTAACCCATCTCCTTCATCAACCACCACAATCACTTTCACAGCCCTTCCTCCACTACATTTGATTACATTTATCAACATTCTAACATCTATGTCTTCAACTATGGCTATATAATAATTCAATTCAGGATGATGGAAACGAAGACCAATTTTATATTTGTCTAACAAACCAATTTTGATTCTCACCAAAGATACAAAATCACTATAACTAATATACTCAGAAAATATCAAAGCGAATTCGGAAATACCTCCATGTGGACATACATATTCCAGATTTGTTTCAATAACTTGCCATCTCCCACCGGTTACAAGACAAACCAAATATTTAATCATTTTTTAGAGAGTTTTAAAGAAATTTACTAAAGAAATAACAAGTAAACTGATAATTTTCTACAAAAGTTTATATATAATAAGGTTATTTCGTAGTCTAACCCATTGATTTCATAGTCAAAATAAAAAAATTAAAATAAATAAATAAATAGCATAAATTCACAGATGAAAGAGAGAGGAAATCGCAGATGGACATAGTCCATCTACGATTTTAGCCTGGTAAACCCTTATATATATACAAAAAAAATTAAAAAATACCCCACCTGCGAATGTACAAGTGGCTAAAGCACAACTGTGCTTTAGCCACTTGTACATTCGCATATGGGATCTGAAAATCGCAGATGGACCATTCCCATCTGCGATTTCTGTGGCCAGATTTGCAATTTCAATTTTTTTTGGGCTATTTTCCACAAAGTAATTAGTATATTTGGCTAATTTTGTCATTTTCTCTAAAAACAACTCCAATATAGGTTTACAAGTTAAAACAAGTAATCAAATTAAACTAAATAGAAATAACAATTCCATTACAAAGTTAGACTAAGCGAAGTGGCACTCGCTAAGCCACTCGCCATGCTCGCCAAATATGTAGAACACCGCCCCCTAGCTCTCGTTAGGGGGGCTCGCCACCTGAAATTCGCCATGCACAAAACGAGAAGTATGAAAAAATCTTTGTGGTGGAATGATTTTTGACACGGATAGGTATTGAGGATTGCTTTTGAATCCTTTGACTAAAAATTGAATGTTTCATATTTAAATTGAATTTTTTATTTGACATATATTAAAGTTTCCTACCCACCTCCATGTCCTTTATTCATACACACACATCAATTAACAAAATCTTTAATATTATTTTTATATCACAGAGGAAAGAGGTAAGGATTTGGTTTGAACTACTGGTCATACTAGATCCTTTGAATCTGAAAGTCCTAATCCAATTGGAGTATTTAATAAAAAAAATTGATCTCCCTCACATACTTTTTCAATTCACCAACACAAAAATATCTTCATCTCACCAAAAAAAACACAAGAACCAACAAAAAGAATTCTTCAAACCTTCCATCCCCAAACCTTCCATCATCACCATGTTATCGACCATTATTTGATCAACTAATTCACTCTCCCGCCAGCTTCTACTATCCTACAATGGGTTTGCAAATGTTTCCATTTAATCTATACTCTTCTCAACCAATGGGATTTTACCTTAACCAATCTCAACCAACATCTCGTCCGAATGTGGATCTTGATCCATTTGAAACAATTCAAGAAACTTAATTCTTTTCTCAACCCCAACTACAAACTAACTTTCGATCCTAACCATGTTGCCTGCTCGACGAGTCAACTGATTCTTCCAATGAAGTCCTTGTTAAATATCCGTTCAAGAATCATTTCAAGAGCCGGAAGTCCAACCACAAACACAAAATATTCTCAATAATTCACCAATATTCGACAAGGTGTATAAAGGTATTGGCCCAAATTCGTCATTTGTACTCTGAGGAACAAAATACAAATTTGGGCACTATCATGTGGATAGGATCTATCCTGACCTTTCTGTTTTCATTAAAAGATTGTCATGTCCGAATGACCGTCAGAGGGCCAAATTTAAGAGAGTTCAAGAAAAAGTGTAACAGCCAAAGTCTGGAAGGCCAAGAAAGGAAAGAAAACCCTAATTTTAAGGGACGACTCAACAAGTTCATGCAGGAACTCGGCGAGTCCGAGCGGAATCCGGGTCGAGGAGTAAGTGACCGACTCAGCGAGTCGGCCAAGGAGACTCGGCGAGTCTGGTCTGTGCGAGGAAAACCCTAATTTCGGGACTTGGACCCTATTTAAGCGCCTCATTCTCTTCCCTAGGGTTCCTTTACTGCCTCTCTAACCCAGAACACCAAAACCTAGCCATCATATCCATTGATTGAGCCAATTGTTGCCTTGAAGAGTGCATTAAAGCTTGGAGAAGGAAGAAGGATCTTGGAGGTGCAAGAAGGGGCTATAGATCTGGGATTGGGAAGATATTTCTGAACATTTGGAGGTAATAAACTAGTTCTTGGACTCTTTTGCACCTAGATCTATGTGTGAGTTTTGGGGCTTTTTCGCCATAATGGTATCCATTTGAGTTAGAAGCCAAATCTGAAGTTGCTACTTCGGATCTAAGCATATTATGTTCTTGAGAAGCATAAAGTATCTGCCCTTGAGTTGATTATGGAGCCTCTTTGCCTTAAACCCTAGTTTATGGTGTATTTTGCCTAGATCTCCTTCTCTACACGTAAAGTTTGCAACTTTACGTGAGGAATAGGTTTGGGAAGGGTAGATCTACAGTTTGGAGTCCATGCATGACTCAAAAGTCCTCTGCATGTATGGAGATCTTAATGGACTCGGCGAGTCCTTTGAGTGGACTCGGCGAGTAGCATGAAGATTTGGAGGAACTCGACGAGTGGGATGAACAGCTCGTCGAGTCAAATGAAGTTGGGCTGGAACTCGGCGAGTTGGAAGAACAACTCGGCGAGTCTGTTGAAGGTTGTCTTGGACTCGACGCATCTGTTCTTGGACTCGGCGAGTCAGGTCGCGAAACCCCAAACCCTCCGAGTTGAGACTCGAATCAGTGAGTTTAGTGGAGACTCAGTGAGTTGGACAGGTCAGGACTCGGAAATCGGTAGACTCGGCGAGTCATGGACTAACTCGGCGAGTCGAGTCGCGAATGGATGGACTCTAAACATATGAACTCTGCGAGTCAGTAGGGTGACTCGGCGAGTAGGGTTGACCTGGAAGGTTGGCTTTGACCAGGACTTTGACTTTGACCAGAGTTGAATTGGTTGTCTTTCGGGGGTCAGATAGACTCAGTGTTGCATTGATATTGATAGCTCGGGGAGCGAGTGGAGCAGGAGTTCAGAGAGTTGCCGGGCAGCGGCTAGTGGGATCATCAGCAAGTTCACCCAGTGCAGGTGAGTTTCCCTTTGTGTGAATGGGTCTAAGGCCACAATGTCGGCCCATGTAGTTATGAGTAGAAGACCCGGGGGTTAGCCCTAGACACAATATGCTAGTATGATATTCAGGACGAGGTCCAGTGGTAGCGGGCGGGTGCCCAAGGAATGGTTTATGTGATAGTTTATACTTGTTGTCTGTGTGATGCTTGTATGTGCCTGGTAGGGAGGTGAGTGTGGGCGAGGTCCCGTAACTCGCCAACAGCAGAGTGTTGATGGTGTTCCACGTCTCATTAGCAGCAGATCAGGGGTGAGGCCCGAGTTAGGAAGAGAGTGAGTGTGGGTTGGGCCCGTATCTCACAATCAGTAGGAGCATGGACGGGGTTCTATGAATCATCAGTAGCAGGGCAGGGGTGAGGCCCAGGATAGGCGAGGCCTTAGGACAAGATCAGTTCATGTGTGTTTAGCTTATGTGTTGTGATATGTTTATGTGTTATTATTTGTTGACGGGCGAGGCCCTGTGCCAGGCGAGGCCTAAGTGAAACAGATCTGTATCCGAGCGAGGCTCGAAGCCAGGCGGGGCCTGGAGCGGTGGGGCCGTTGTAGCGGGCGAGGCCCGAGGTAGGGGGCGAGGTCCCAGGATAGCGGGCGTGGACCAGTAGGTGCAGTATGTGGTTATGCATGTTATGTGGTAGGGTGGGGAACTCACTAAGCTTCGTGCTTACGGTTTTCAGTTTTGGTTTCAGGTACTTCCGGTAGCGGAGGAAAGAGCTCGGGGTGATCGCATGGCACACACCATAGATTAGACAGCCTGGGAATGTTTACTCTGATAACGAACATGTGTTTTGGAAATTAATACTCTATTTATGTTTGGATTGATGACCTTGCTTAATGTAATGTTTTATTAAAAGAAATTTTTAGTCTTGAATTTTGGGACGTTACAAGTTGGTATCAGAGCCTTGGTTTGAGGGATTCAGGCATACTCTCGGGTGTGCCTGAACTCAAACTAAGGGGTCGGATAAAAAGTTTTCAAAAATGAAAAGACAGTTTTGTAAAAGAATTTTGAGAACGAAAAACAGTTTTAGAAAAGCAAAAAAGAATTCGGAAAGAAAAGAACTTTGAAAAGAGAAAAGGGGTGTGGTGCATGCAATCAACCGAGCTCAAGTAAGTACCCCAAAATACCCATACAAGTTTATGTTATGATTATCAAATAATAGAACAACATGCTAGATTAGGACTAAGGATCTAGGGATGATGCTTTATGTGCCTACTATATTTGCTTTGAGCTGCATGATAGTGCTGATTAGACAGTAGTAGGATAGCTTGTTTAGGTTATGCCTGAGTTTATGAGTTTGTGTGAGTCTATGAGTTGTGTTGCATGCTAGTTCAAATTCTTGCTATGTGGATATGATTGCTTGAGTATGTTATGGATTTTCCCTTGTCTGAATGCTGCTTGCTTTGTGCATTGTGGGATTTTGAGTGATGGGAGTTAGCCATTAGGTGGATACGACACGCCACATGTGATCAGGGTTGAATAATCTCAGAGCGCTGGGTTTGGTCCTATTGCGCAGCTGTTGTCTGAGTCCAACTGTTGTAAGGACGAGTCTTTTACTTGAAGGATTATCTGAGCCTCATCACATGTGATGGTATCCAGGTGACGGCTAATTGGCATCACAAGGAGGCCTTCAGCGGCTGAGGACTGGTTTGGTTTGAGTCAGAGGTTTCCCTAGGGTAAGCCTCGGATGAGATAGTGCTGGGAGCAGTAGTAGTGGATAAGGGACCTGGTGGGGTCGAATCAATTCCTGAGGAAAGTACGGATAGATGTGGAAGGTAGTATGGGCCCGTACTACTGAAAGCAGAGGATCCGTACTCGATTCGGGAAAAGCCGAGACAAGACCGGGAACCTGGTAGGGTGTGTTTGGTCTCGCATCAGTGATCAATGTTCTGATAGTGGTTGTGGTATATTTTCAGCATGGTGGCATTGCGAGAGAAACCAGCGGGCGGATTAGGCGCCGGAGAGGGATCAGGCTCGGGTTTAGGGGCCGAGCAGCTCGAGGAACGGATGAGGGAGTTGATATCCGCCGAGGTTACGCGCAACATTCTAGATCAGACTCCTGTGATCTTTGGCACGGTCAAGGAGGGTATATTGGAGATTTTGGATGAGAGGCTGGGAGCTTTCCGTACGGAGATGATGGCATTGATGGGAGCGCGTAGCTTGACATTTCGAGAGTTCAGGGCTTGCGGAGCACCAGATTATCATGGGGCTAGGGACCCCATCGCTAGCAGCAGATGGTTGGATGATGTTGCCAATGCGTTCCGTACGAGCCGGTGTCCTGTCCTGAGGAGGACAAGGTCAGACTCACTTCCTGTCTTCTGAAGGACAGAGCGAGGGATTGGTGGGAGGAGATTGGTCATGCTCTGGGGGATGATGCCGCGTTAGACGCGATGACTTGGAGCGATTTCTCGGCCAGGTTTAGGGCAGAGTTTTCGCCAATTATTGAGGTGCAGCAGTTGGCACGAGAGTTTCAGGATTTGACGCAGACCACTGAGACTGTGGCGAAGATCACCGCCAAGTTCAGGGAGAGGGCTCTTCTTGTACCGCAGTATGTCGCGGATGAGGAGATGCAGAAGGCCCAATATCACGAGATGTTGAGGGCTGAAATTAGGGAGTTCGTGAGCAGGTCCGGCTGTAAGACGCTGGAAGATATGATTTCTCGGGCCAGGGAGAGGGAAATTGATTTGGAGTAGATCCGGAAGAGGAAGCCGGATGAGGTTCAGGTAGCCGCGAGTTCTGGCAAAAGGCCCAAGGGATCGGATTCGAGATCGAGGGATTATCAGGACTGCATTCGATACGGGAAGTGTGGCAGGGCGCACGGGGGCGCGTGCAGGAGTGGTAGCGGTGGTGAGTCTGGCTGCTTCAAGTGCAGTCGGACTGGTCATTTTAGCAGGGATTGTACTGTTACCACCACACAGGGATCAGACTTGATATGTTTTCACTGCAATCAGTGGGGCCACAAGAAGTCCCAGTGCCCCAGTTTGTTTTCAGCAGGACGGGTGATGGCACCTGCCCCTGCAACTTTGAGGATCACCGATGACCGTCAGGGCCGTGCAGAGGCGCCTGCAGTAGGAGGCAGGGCTTTTCAGATGGCTGCCTTGGAGGCACGAGCAGCATCGGACGTTGCAGGTATGCGATTTCCATTTTCAGTTCTTTTGTTTGTGCATGATTATATTGTTATGGTTCTGCATCATTATCGGTATGAGTATTTTATTTTTGTGCGGCTCGCTTGTGATCGAGGTATATGCCATCTGCATACCTTGGATATTTGAATTGTAGTTAAGGGAAGTGCTCTAATGGGGAAGGTTTCTTAGGATGCAGTAACTGTAGCATGCCTGGGAGGGACTTGGTATGTCTCGCTAATTCGGAGCCGTATGATTTTAGAATTGGATTGGTTAGATCCCTAGCTATGGTAAGCTTGGGGTTCCTCAGCAGGTTGTTTATGGAATGGTAGCGAGGATGGGGATTTCTTTTCAAGCATTGAGCAGCAAGGGTTAAGCAGGATCGAAGTGGGGGAGAATCCTCTGAGTGGGCAAAGTAAGGGCACACAGATCCAGAATGAGTGCGCGATCTCCGAGAAGGAAAAAGAAGTCGTACATCACTGATGGATTGAGAAGTTCAGGGTTGGGAGCTTGAGAAACTTCCCCCTCAGCCAGTGTATGTACTGGTGATGGTTAGTATGTGGTTGGGAATTCAGGATGGAGGATCGCCTGTAGGACTCGAGTGAGTCAGAAGGAGGATCTAGAGGACTGATAGCATGGGGTGCTTTCGCACTAGCAGTCAGTAGTGGAAAGTGTTGTAAGACTACGGGGCAGCCGTAGCATTCACTAGTAGTCAGTAGTGGAAAGTATTGTAAGACTACGAGGCAGCCGTAGCATTCACTAGCAGTCAGTAGTGGGAAGTGTTGTAAGACTACGGGGCAGCCGTAGCATTCACTAGCAGACGGTGATGGAAGGTGATGTAAGACTGTGGGCAAGCCGTAGCATTCCATAGTAGCTTCGTTGGCGAGGTTGGGGCGAGGCCCTTATCTCCTAGTGATCAGATAGGGATCAGGAATGGGTAGTGGATGAGAATGATAGGGAGTTTTCATGTATAGCCCTAGAGAGGTGAGACCTTGGGAGAGGCCGCTCCAGGATATAGTTGGGTGAGACCCGTGGGCGAGGCCCATATTAGAATAGCAGTATAGGTGAGACCTGAGAGCAGGGTTGCTCAGTAGTATGGTTGGGTGAGACCCGTGGGCGAGGCCCGAGAGAGAATGGCTAGACAAGTAGGACTACAGGGATAGAGGCGAGTGAGACCCATGGGCGAGGCCCGTGAGTTTTAGCAGCACAGGTGGGACCTGGTAGGGACCTTAGTGTCAAGATAGGGGATTGGGGATCCAAGGAAATTGTAGTTCCTGTATGGCAGAATAGATTGAGCAGTATTAGGTGGTCGAAGTTTCTTCGGAAGTCGCTGGGAGCGACTAGTAGTTGTGTTGGGTCAGAGATCGGTGGGAGCCGGTAATCCAGATATTGATAGGTTGGTAGGGACCAGGGTGGTCTCAGTTCATCCGGGAGTCAGATGAGGAATAGTAGAATTTCCAGTCAGTAGCAGTGCGGGTATGCAGCGTATGGTGGAATTCAGATAGTTAATCGTGGGGTGCTCGACACCAAATTATAGTAGAAAGAATTGCCCAGTGGATACTGGCGATAATGACCCATACTGGAGGTAACGGGAGTAATGGATTGGTGAAGATAGGATCTTCACAGTGACAGAAGAAATAGTTGGTTATGGAGCATTCCTTGGGGAGGCAAGGGAATCGCGCAAGGAAAAAATGGGTGAACCCCTATGGGTTCAGTGCAGTACTCGATGAGTACCAGAAGGATTGTCGGTTGAGTAAGTTGCGTTTCCAGAATGTTCAGGGTCAGGGTTGACCCGAGATGATTATCCGCAAGGATTAATGTTAGCTGGAATGATCGAGCGGAAGACCAGTGAAGGTAGGCAGCTGGTGTTGGGATAATTGGTGGGGTATTGGAGGCAGATCGCAGGCGGCTGGCCATAGCAAACTTCGAGGATGAAGTTTAGTTTATGTGGGGGAGAGTTGTAACACCCAAAGTATGGAAGGCCAAGAAAGGAAAGAAAACCCTAATTTTAAGGGATGACTCGGCGAGTTCAAGGAGGAACTCGGCGAGTCCGAGCGGGATCCGGGTCGAGGAGTAAGTGACCGACTCGACGAGTCGGCCAAGGAGATTCGGCGAGTTTGGTCTGTGCGAGGAAAACCCTAAATTCGGGACTTGGAGCCTCTTTAAGTGCCTCATTCTCTTCCCTAGGTTCCTTTACTGCATCTCTAACCCAGAACACCAAACCCTAGCCGCCATATCCATTGATTGAGCCAATTGTTGCCTTGAAAAGTGCATTAAAGCTTGGAGAAGGAAGAAGGATCTTGGAGGTGCAAGAAGGGGCTATAGATCTGGGATTGGGAAGATATTTCTGAACATTTGGAGGTAATAAACTAGTTCTTGGACTCTTTTGCACCTAGATCTATGTGTGAGTTTTGGGCCTTTTTAGCCATAATGGTATCCATTTGAGTTAGAAGCCAGATCTGAAGTTGCTACTTCGGATCTAAGCATATTATGGTCTTGAGAAGCATAAAGTATCTGCCCTTGATTTGATTATGGAGCCTCTTTGCCTTAAACCCTACTTTATGGTGTATTTTGCCTAGATCTCCTTCTCTACACGTAAAGTTTGCAACTTTACGTGAGGAATAGGTTTGGGAAGGGTAGATCTACAGTTTGGAGTCCATGCATGACTCAAAAGTCCTCTGCATGTATGGAGATCTGAATGGACTCGGCGAGTCCTTTGAGTGGACTCGGCGAGTAGCATCAAGATTTGGAGGAACTTGACGAGTGGGATGAACAGCTCGTGGAGTCAGATGAAGTTGGGCAGGAACTCGGCGAGTTGGAAGAACAACTCGGCGAGTCTGTTGAAGGTTGTCTTGGACTCGGTGCATCTGTTCTTGGACTCGGTGAGTCAGGTCGCGAAACCCCAAACCCTCCAAGTTGTGACTCGAATCAGTGAGTCGAGTGGAGACACGGTGAGTTGGACAGGTCAGGACTCGGAAATCGGTAGACTCGACGAGTCATGGACTAACTCGGCGATTCGGGTCGCGAATGGAAGGACTCTGAACATATGAACTCGGCGAGTCAGTAGGGTGACTCGGCGAGTATGGTTGACTTGGACGGTTGGCTTTGACCATGACTTTGACTTTGACCAGAGTTGACTTGGTTGTCTTTCGGGAGTCAGTTAGACTCAGTGTTGCATTGATATTGATAGCTCAGGGAGCGAGTGGAGCAGGAGTTCAGAGAGTTGCCGGGCAGCGACTAGTGGGATCATCAGCAAGTTCAACCAGTGCAGGTGAGTTTCCCTTTGTGTGAATGGGTCTAAGGCCACAATGTCGGCCCATGTAGTTATGAGTAGAAGACCCGGGGGTTAGCCCTAGGCATAGTATGCTAGTATGATATTCAGGACGAGGTCCAGTGGTAGCGGGCGGGTGCCCAAGGAATGGTTTATGTGATAGTTTATACTTGTTGTCTGTGTGATGCTTGTATGTGCCTGGTAGGGAGGTGAGTGTGGGCGAGGTCCTGTAACTCGCCAACAGCAGAGTGTGGATGGTGTTCCACGTCTCATTAGCAGCAGATCAGGGGCGAGGCCCGAGTTAGGAAAAGAGTGAGTGTGGGCTGGGCCCGTATCTCACAATCAGTAGGAGCATGGATGGGGTTCTATGACTCATCAGTAGCATGGCAGGGGCGAGGCCCAGGATAGGCGAGGCGTTAGGACAAGATCAGTTCGTGTGTGTTTAGCTTGTGTGTTGTGATATGTTTATGTGTTATTATTTGTTGGCGGGCGAGGCCCTGTGACAGGCGAGGCCTAAGTGAAACAGATCTGTATCCGAGCGGGGCTCGAAGCCATGCGGGGCCTGGAGCGACGGGGCCGTTGTAGCGGGCGAGGCCCGAGGTAGGGGCGAGGTCCCAGGATAGCGGGCATGGCCCAGTATGTGAAGTATGTGGTTATGCATGATATGTGGTAGGGTGGGGAAATCACTAAGCTTCGTGCTTACAGTTTTTAGTTTTGGTTTCAGGTACTTCCGGTAGCGGAGGGAAGTGCTCGAGGTGATCGCATGGCACATACCATAGATTAGACAGCCTGGGAATGTTTACTCTGATAACAAACATGTGTTTTGGAAATTAATACTCTGTTTATGTTTGGATTGATGACCTTGCTTAAAGTAATGTTTTATTAAAAGAAATTTTTAGTCTTGAATTTTGGGACGTTACAAAAAGCAAGAAAAGATATCGAACGAGTATTTGGAGCACTTAAAAAGCATTGGCAGATAGTTGCAAAACCATCTATGTTTCATGATATTTCTAATATGGCCGAGGTGATGTATACATGTATCATATTGCATAATATGATAGTAGAATATGAAGGAAACATGATATGTGTTTACGACGAGAATGAAGTCATCCCAGAAACACAACCACTAGAATATAGTGGTCAAGATTGGATACAAAGAGGATAATTCATAGTGCAGTAATCCATACCGATCTTCGCCGCTATTTGACCGGTCATCTTTGGACGATAGACAATCTTGATCTAAATATGTCACCGGAAGATGAATTGGAAGGCCAGTATTCGGAGGAAGACACGTTGCTTTAGTGTGTGAGCTTTTTTATGAAGTGAGTTTTAGTAATGAAGTGTGTTTTTTTATGTATTAAATCGTGTTTTAGGTCTTAAGTAGTATTAAATCGTGCTTTAAGTTATTGTAGTTGTTTTATTTAATATGAAGTGTTTGTCGTTAAAAAAAATTATGTCATATTAATTAAATCAAAAAATGTTTTTGTAATATTAAAAAATATATATTTTATATAATATTAAATAATAAATGTTTGTTTATTAAAATAAAGTAATTAAATTAGATTAAAAATAAAAATATATATATATATATTTTATATAACATTAAATAAAAAATGTTTGTTTATTAAAATAAAGTAATTAAATTAAATTAGAAAAAGAAAATAAGAAAATGGAGTGCTAAGAGTGTTACCAATCCCTACCAAATGTTAAAATTAGGTGTTAAAGGGAGAAAAATGAGGTAGCACTCAAAAAGCTGACGTGGCAAGGTGCTAATAGTGTTACCACTCCCCTTATCCTTACAAGGCCATTTCATACTCATGATATTAACAAAAAAATACAGAGAACAACTCCATTAAATGTGTATGATTTCCTCATGTTGTGGTAGTTGTGGTAGGGTGAGCATTTTGATTCGTGAGTAGACCAGATCAGACCACACTTGCACTTGGACCCTTTTTTGGACCCCTAGACCGGTTCTACTTCTAGGTTTTAGGAATTCATCAAAGTCGGTCCCGTTATTTTATCAATTCGGTACGATCGATTTCGAGTAAAAACCGATTTTGGACCGCATTATTTAAAAAAAAATAAAAAAATCTTTAAGCAAGCATATCTCATTCGTTTTAAGTCGGATTGATATGCAGTTTTTTACAACGTGTAATTCAGAGTTTGTATATGATTTTATATTATAATTTTGTTGTTTTTGGTGTTATGTTCAATGAATTACAATCCTTCAAAGTTGGGATATCAAAACTGAAATATTTAAGCTTTTTAGCTATAATTTGAAGCTTTTGTATTTTGTGGAAATCATTAAAAAACATATTTCGTTCGTTTTAAGTCGAATTGACATTCAATTTTTTCCAACGTGTAATTTAGATTTTGTATATGATTTTAGACTATAATTTTGTTATTTTTGGTGTTATATTCAATAAATTACAATCCTTCAAAGTTAGGATATCATAGCTAAAATATTTCAGCTTTTCAGCCATAATTTTAAACCTTTGTATTCTGTAAAAATCTTTAAACAAACAGATCTCATTTATTTTAAGTCCGATTGGTATGCGGTTTTTTCCAACATGTAATTTAGAGTTTGTATGTGATTTTAGACTATAATTTTGTCATTTTGGGTGTTGTATTCAATAAATTACAATCCTTTAAAGTTGAGATATCAAAACTAACAATTTTCGGCTATTTTTAGACTATAATTCTGAATTTTATGTATCTTGTTGGATTAGGTGTCTAAGCCAATAACTAAATTAGTATAATCTTGAATTATTAGAAAAGTCGTTTTGGGTTGCCCTTAAACTTAGTAATAGACTTGATTGCTTTTTGGAAAGAGATGGAGAGAAAGAGAGAGAGAGAGAGAGAGAGAGAGAGAGAGAGAGAGAGACTCATTATTTATTATATGGTTAATAAATTAATTAGAAATCCAAATAAATAATTTATTAATATATTATGAGAATAATATATTAATTAGAAATAGTATTGTTTAATTAAAAATTTATCAGAGATTAATTGGAATTAATTTTGGGATTAATTGGATTAATTTAAATTGGATGCACTAAAGGTGACAATGTTCAAAAGTTGAACATTGATCAATTCTAGAACCTCGGCATCACAGTCACAAATAGAAGAGCATAATTTGAGATTAAACATGTCATTGATAAGAATCAATGAATCTTAAAAGATCTAGGAATTTCATAGTTCGAAATTGGTGAATTGCTTTTACCTACCTTTCATAAATTCACAATAAGATTACATCATCCTTCTTCTTAGTTATGAAATGTTATATTGGATCCTAGCCTTAAACATTAATTATGGGTTAAAATATTAAGGATTTAAATCATCTAACTAAAAAAATTCCTTTTCTCTATAAATCTATACTCCTTGTGATGCTTCTGTTTCTCAAAACTCTTCCCACAACATTTCACTCCTCTCGATCATGTCCAAGGCGACATTGGATGGAACAAACTACAATAATTGGATGCGAAACATTAAGATAGTTCTTCATGTAACATCATGATGTTAAGGTACTTCAAATTTCAACCCTCTAATTCGTTTATATTGCATTTAGTCCCAAAGTTCAAGAATTGTATGCAAAAGGGCCTTAATGGCATTTTGGTAATTTAAGGCTTCGGAGTACGTCATGCATTCATGGTGTATGCTGAGCGTACTAGGGCGCACCCTAGTACGTTGGGCATACATCATTGTACGCTGAACATACTTCCTAAATGGGGAAGCCCTAATTTTTAGGGTTTGGCTGGTATTTAAGCATCCTTATGGCCTCATTTCCCTTCACTTAATAAGCATCCACCCTCTCATTCGTGTTTGAGCCCTAGTTCTTCTTGTGAAGCCATTTATAGCCTAAAAATGTATGTATGTGTGCTTAGAAGAAGAATGAAGGGAGCCAATATCATCTTTGGAGAGTGAAGCACTTTGGATATGGGAATTACTCTTTATTTACAACCCTTCAAAGGTATAAATCTTGCAACTTGATCTTTCCATAATGTAGATCTAGTAATGGGTGTTTTTGTGATACTTTTTGGTCCCATTTGTTTTATTTTGGGCATGGCATGTTATTGTCGATTTGTGTTGTCCTTTCAGACCCTAGGATGGGTCATAAGTCATAAAAATGAAGTCCCACTAGTTAGTTTTGCTACATGCATCCTGTAGAAGGTCTTAATGGATTAAGACCTTGAGTTAAGCACTTAATGAGCATGTAAAGTCATAAAGTTGGAAACTATATGACTCTAGAGTGTATTTTGAGCCTTGGATCTGAAATATGGACATATGTGCTTAAGTTATTAAACACTTATTGAGTTTTGAAGAATGCGAGAGTACGCCCTACGTACAAGGTCAACCACCCCGATGGTGGTCAACTGCGAGGGTTTGGAGTATGCTCAACGTACCTTCGGAGTACGCCCTGGATACTCGCACTCGTTCAACTCGGATAGATTGACTCGGTTGGGTTGACTCAATTGACTTAGTGGGTTTGACTCAACTGGCTTTGACCAAGTTTGATCTTAAGGGTATTTTGTTGGATTAGGTATCTAAGCCCATAACTATTTTGGTATGTACTTGACCCGATTATGAGCATGGTCCTTTTGGGTTTCCTTCGCCATAGTAACTGATAGGATGAATTAAGGAGAAAGGGGATTTATTATGATTTATTAATATATTATATGAATAACATATTAAAAAAGAAATCATGTTGTTTAATTAATATTGATCAAGAATTCATTTATAATTAATTTTGTGGACAAAAGAGATTAATTAAATTATGGAGACTAATATTGTAATTATAAGATAGTTACAAAGTTGGGCTTAAGATCCATAATGAAGCAATGGACGAATTCTATATGAGAGTCCATATAGAAATCGTCCAAGGGGCCTTCTAGAAGGATCTTTGGGTTGCTTAAGGACTAAGCAACTGGATTAGGGTTTCCAAGTTGATAACCCTAAAAGCCTAACTATAAAAGGAATCCACTACGCCACCAAATTCGTCCCTAACCTTCTAAGAGAGCCCTTGGACGAATTTTGTGCCTCCTCCTCCCTCTCCTAAGTCATTTTGTTGCTAGTGGTGTTTGTGACTCCATTAGAGGTTCAACACTTAGGGCACTAAGCTTTCAGAAGTCAAGATCAAGGAGGATTGTGATTGTTATTGCTACATAACAATCAAGGTAAGATCTAAACCCTAATCATATGTTAATTTCGATTATAGTATGCTAGATCTAGGGTTATAAGCTTTGGATGATTATTGCATGTACACTAGACAAACTAGATCCAAAGCTTTAGGGTTTTCATGTGCACCATAGGATTGATGTAATGCTCAAAACCCATCAGTGGTACCAGAGCCTAGGTTATTTATCTAATGTATTTGATGGTAATGTGAGTTGTTCAAAGCTGAAAAATTTTTGTTTTTGTTTTCCGCCTGTTCACCACGAGGTGGTGGGCTATCACGAGGTGGTAAAATCACCACGATGTGGTGTCGGGTCAGATGACAAATTTTTAGGATTTTTGGCCTTAATTAGGTTAGGATAATTACCATAAGTTGTTTTAATTGATTAAAATAATTTTTTTAATATGGTAATGAATATCCTCATCTAATTGAAGGATAATTGTCAAATTTTAAGAAAGCAACATTCGGCCATCGAATAACCTCCACCAGCACATAAAACCACTCTAGCAAACAACTCCACTCACTCTATCCACAACTCAAAAGGCATCACCGAACTCAGGTAACCTATCTCTCTTGGGTATCTAATTACTCTCTCAGTACACTCCTCAAATGCTCATTTTTGTATCTCTCCTATATTACTCCTCTACTCAAAGCCCTCTCTAAAAGATTCCTGCTAGGTACTCCTACTCAGCACATACACAGAGCAAATATCACATAATATCAACCAATAACATCCCTTAGGCTAAGGCATCATGAACCAGGAAACTCTATCTCTAAATTCATGAAATACCTAGCCTATCCTCTAACATGCAACTCTAATATCTCATAAGTATCTCGTGATATAAACAAGTAATGGTATTTTGGGAAATCACCATTCGGGCTCTGGCTGATTGTACACACTGCTCCATCTCGTTTTCTCTTAAAAGCTCTTACTCGTTTTAGAAAAATCATTTCTTTTTAGAAAATTTTCTCAAATCCTCAGTTTGAGTCCATACATACCCGTGAGTACATCCGAATCCCTCAAACTAAGGCTCTGATACCAACTTGTAACACTCTAAATTTTCCAATAAAATTTTCATTTTTAAAACCACATAAAACACAATCGCACAATTCTCAAAACACAATTGTATAAATTATTCAAAACACAAGACAACAAAATGTTGATAATATCCCAAAATCCTCAAAATATAATCTCTAGCTGGTGTGTACAATCATGTCGGTGCCTTCCCGCGATATTAAAATGTACCTGACACACATATAACTCAACATGGTAAGTACGAAGCTTAGTGAGTTCCCCAAAATACCACATACACAATAATAAGCCTCTCATGGCTATAGCTCGGTATGGACCCTCCGGTCATGCATCTTGGTGAGGACCCTCCAGTCTTACGGCTCGGTGTAGACCCTTCGGTCATGTTTCTCAGTGAAGACCCTCCGGTCTCACAGCTCGGGTTGGACCCTCCAGTCCTGTATCTCAGTGAAGACCTGCCAGTCTCACAGCTCAGGTTGGACCCTCCAATCCTGTATCTCAGTGAGGACCCTCCGGTCTCACAACTCGGTTTGGACCCTCCGATCCTAACTCAGTAAAGTACATAATAATATAGCATATATCACAAAAACAAAATGCATAATATCACATAACTCAATATAAGCACATAGGAACCTCCGGTCGATAACTCAAATAAGACCCTACGGTCACTCAATATTACCACTCAGGTAAGTATAATAAGAATACTCACATCGCATAGTAAAACAATATATCCCACACTCGAACTGTTGGTCTAGAATCCACCCTCCATAGCCTCTAATATCCACAACTTGACCAAACCCTAAATTCAATGGAAGTCAACAGTCAAAGCTGACCTAACTCGTCGAGTGCAACTCATATACTCGTCGAGTTCCTCAGTGCTCAGTAAATCACGAAAACCTGAATCAACTTCCCGAGTTGCTAGCCAACTCGTCGAGTCCATGAAGAGTCTAGAAGATCGGTGAAAACCCTAGCCACTCATCGAGTTGCTCTACCTACTCGTCGAGTTTACTCTTAGTCCAAAACGGCAAAACTCGACTCAACTCGTCGAGTTCTTCGGCTATTACAGAATAAACTCATTCTAGTCGATTCTAATGCTCTAAACTCCAGATCCAACCTCCTAGGATGAGGTTACCACGTAAAGTTGCCAACTTTACGATCATGCAAGGCCTCACAAGGCTAAAACACCCGAAACTAAGCTCAAGAAGGGTTTAGGACAAGAAGACGGGCCAAAGCTTCGTAAAGCTTGCGACTTTATATACATGAGCGCTTAGAGGAGTCCAGATCTGCAACTACTCCCCCTAGACAAGCTCAACCCGAAAATGGCCCTCATTTTGCACCAAAATACCCATAAACTCACACAAGAAGATATCTAAGAAATGGCATGCCAAGGTAAGGACTTTTTACCTCCAAAAACGTGCTACAATTGTAAGAATGATAGATCTAAAGACTCCTTCTTGTTCCAAGCTCTTCACTCTTCAAGCTTCCTTCAAGAGTGCACACTTTTGGCTTCACACACTCAAAATATAGGATAGCTCACTAGCGTTTCTCTCTGGACATGATAGGGTAATGAGGGAGGCGGGGTAAAGGAGTTAAAGTCCTTTAAATAGGGTGCAAACCCGAATAATTAGGTTTTTTTCTCGAAACAGCCTCAACTCGTCTAGTCCAGCTCTCCAACTCGACGAGTAGGTTTCAGAACTCGTGCGTCCAGATCAACTCCTACACGACGAATTAGGACCAAATACACTAACCATCGTAAAAATTTATATTACTTTTGGGTCACTCATTTTTTACCTTAGTATTAACATATAACTAATCAAACATTCCTTCAATATAAAAAAGTTATATCATTATCATTAGTTCATGCTAATCTTTAGTAACAATCGGTGACGGGGAATTCCCAATTGTTAGATTTACTTTGAGGATAATCCAATACACTTGTAGGGGTTGCATTTGTAATATTAATTAGGGTCTTCTATACTACAGACACATTTGTTGTATGTCTCACGTTTTGACTACTTATTTCTCCATTGGCTATTCGTCTCATTTTGTTCTTCTCCTTTTGTCATTCATAATATGTGTTATTATATGGTCTTTTTTGTAGTATGTTAATCTGGATGAAGTAAATTTAATGTAATAATCATGTTGCACATCTGAAACATACCTTTTGTTCATTTAAATCAAGTTGGATAACATCATTAGGCCTATTTTCCTTATCTACAATCACCACAATAACTGTAAAAACGTGAACAATAGTTATATATAATTGTATTAGTTTCATAACACACCGTAATAAAAAAAATATTTTTTATAAGAGATACTTATATCCTTATTAATCGAACATTGATTGGGTTAAATTAATTATTTATATATAAGATTGATCTTTATATTAAATTATATAGTTAAGACTTGGAAGTAATGTTTTAACAGTTTTTGGGTTTTAACTTACCCTATCAACTTGTTTGAATTGCAGTATATACTTCCTTATAGTTTGAATAGTTTTTTTAAATGTATCTTTCTTTTAGATTTCAATAGTTTTTTTTCAATAGTTGGATAAATTCATTTTGACTTATACAGTATATATTTCCTTATAATTTGAATATTAAATAGTTTTTTCAGTGTATTTTTCTTTTAGTTTTCAATAGTTTTTTTTTTCAATTATTGGATAAATTCAATGATTTCTATTTAGATAATATTTGTAAATTCTCTTTGGTAGAGTATTTATTTTAATTAATATACAACAATATCAATATCCTATAAACGGAAAGAACAAAACACAATAATATAACAAAAAATAGTCAAACAAGGATACTAAAATTTATAAACTTCAAACATACTAAAAATCCATATCATAAAATCCGCAAACAAATAAATACCAAAAAACACTGAAAACATATAATTACCTAAAATTTTGCAAACAAATAAATAAGAAAAAACTTAAAAAAAACCCTTAAATCCAGCAAACAAATAACTAACACATATGACGTACACAAATAACAATGGAAAAATTAAATATTTTCCCTATCTCTCATTCGAATCCTATTAGCTTCCGACATTCTTGGATCTAACGTGACATCAGTTAATGCAGTTGAAACCAAAATATTATCTCCATGAACATGTAATATACAGTTAACAAGTTATATTGAAATAATTTATTTATAAATAATGAAACTATATATAATGTTGCCCATAGTTAACTTATGCAAATTTTGGTGAACCAACTTGACCCCAGAGACATAAATTATGGATTGATTAACAATTGCAAGATACAATTGTATCATAAGTCTCATCGGTATTGCACATCAATTTTATTATATGCCCCCTATTCATTCAAACAAAATGTTGTTAAAACACATAATAATAATGAAAATTGGTTAATACATTTAAATAGAATATGAAATATAGTGTATTATTAATATTTATATATATATATATATATATATATATATATATATATATATATATATATATATATATATATGTATTTATATAATCTTACATCTCATTTTCGAGAAATAGTTCAAAAACATAGAATGGCCTCATTCGTCTTCTCCATACGATTTTTCCAACAACATCTACAACACACCAAATTTAGTATTATTTAATTTGTCGTATGCCATATATAAAAACAAAAAATATATAATCAAATATATAAATGTATCGATCAACATTCTTTAATTTATCAATATAGCCCACTTACCAAAGAAAATTCTGTAACTTTGATATGTGGGGTGATCTTCGTAAAAATTATCCATTCAGAAATGATATTAAGGTGAAAATGCGTCCAACCAAATTCATGTTGAAAATTATTGACCACAAAACCCGTGGGACGGTTGCAATCATTTTCTCTCTGAGATATGTAATATAATAACAATTATTTGAATTATAAATAAAACATTAAACAAACAATGACATATTCATTTTATTGTATTAATACTTACGTTACGATCAATCATCTAAATAAGAACTTTGTCATGTTCAATGTTGTTCCACACAAACAAAACTCGAACAACTAGTATGTTCCACCATACGTGAACGTGTTGCAATGCCGAAAAATCTCGAACAATGGTATGATCATCCATTACTAAAATTTTCATGTCAATATGGAATACAAATAGGTGTTGTTTTGTATAATTTGTTTTAACTATATAAATATTTTTATAAATAATTCTTTTTTTAATGTAACAATAAAAAAAATTCATTTTTATTTAAAAGCCTAAATTATTTTTATGTTTATTTGAAATATTTTAAATATTTACATTACATTATTATATTTAATTTAATGTAAGAATAAAAAAACTTGATATCTATACACACACACACACACACACACACATATATATATATATATATATATATATATATATATATATATATATATATATATATATATATATTAAGAAAATTTGTTTGTGTGAAGACGCCTTATTCACCTTCCTTCTTATTTCATTTTAGTAATAATATAGGGTATTGTTCATATAAGTGAAAAAACACTATGCTCTCTTCTATCCAAACCCTAGAATGCAAATATATTTCTTACAGCCGACATTTCCTCTACAAAATCAATTACCAGTTCACAGTGGAAAAGCGGAGACCTTATTAATGTCTGATCATCTGTATGTTCGAATTGGTTCCGTCGCCCTCATGTATCTAAACCCAAGATTGCAAATATATTTCTTACAGCCGACATATAATCTACACTTTCGATTACTAATTCGCAGTTGAGAAGCGAATACCTTCTCGATGTCCAATTGTCAATCATCTGTAGGTGTTCGAATCTGTTCCATCAATAGTCGGCTTCCAAACCCCATAGACTTAACCCTAGGCATCGTTTCTACCACAAAACGCAACACCACAATACGACCAATGCACCACCACCGCCTAAGCATTTCGTTCATCTTTGTCTAACCACTTCCTCCATCTCTCAACCATATACCTAATAGAAAAGCCCTAAACTAAGTATTTTTGTTTAATTTTCAAAAATTTGAAGGAGAGATTAGCAGGAAGTGTTTATTTATTGACCATCGAATATTCCTCAAACGTGCTGATGTAATGAACAGTTGGTGTTAAAATTAAGGAAGGTATGTCAAATTGAAATTGCCAGTGGTGATTTGTGAATAATTATCCTAATTTGTTATATTTTTCATTATTTATAGTAACATACTTTATCTTTATTAATTTCTGTTATTTTGTTGATCATGGGAAATTTGGTAGCTAGCAAGTTGTAACATGCTCAATTAAAAGTAGGTATATCAATATAAATCGATTAACTTGGTAATATTCAATATTTTATGATGATTATTTATGTGGATTGTATTATTAAAGTTTTTTTTAAAAATTGGTTAATCTATATGATATTTGTTGATAAAAATTAGAAGCATAGATACACATAGTGACTGCATTGTTCAAGTAATTGCTTACATATTATTTGGCAAACATATGATCATATAGTTTGTTATTTAGGGTCAACATACTTGCAGAAGTAAAAACAAAGAAACATAAACATATTAATGTGATGCATTGTAACTAATTTAGCAAATTTCGAACAAATGCTTAAAAGAATGAAAGACAGACCTGTTTGAGTTTGATTAATAAAGGGAATAAATGTTGATTACGGCTGTAGAAAGAAGAAATATGCATTTTTAATGTTAATAACACACTAAACCAAGAATTAAGAACTTAAAATGAAACATCCCAACAAATACGGTCCAAAAATTTCGCTTTAAAACCATTAAATAAAACCATAGTTATCAAAATCATTTCATCCAAAAACATAAGTGCAATGTAGTCATCCCGAGCTCTTCTCATTATATCAGAATAATACATCCCAGACTAAAACATCTTGGTGTGTGCAATGTAGTCATCCCGAGCTCTTCTCATTTTTAACTGGAAGTACCTGAAACCAAAACTAAAAACCGTAAGCACGAAGCTTAGTGAGTTCCCCAACCTACCACATACCATAGACAAAAGCACACATACTAGGCCCCCGCCTGGCATCGAGCCATGCTCGGTATACATATATGTTTCTCGTAGGCCTCGCCTGTCTCTAGGCCCCGCCTGATATACACATACAACAATATCATATAATCATACTAGCACATAAATGAAACATACTCTAAATGTATTTCCTGTCCTAAGGCCTCGCCTAACTTGGGCCCTGCCCCTGTCCTGCTACTGATGAGTCATGGAACCCCGTCCATACTCAGCGAGTGATGAGATACAGGACCTCGTCCACACTCACCTTCCTACCCAGCACATACAAGTATCACACAGAGAACAAGTATAATCTATCATGAAAACATTCCTTGGGCTTGCCCCGACATCGACATAAAGATAAACCTTCCTCGGGCCTCACCGGGCATCAGACCGAAGTCCGGAAGCATAGACATAACATATAAGCTAAACATTCCTCGGGCTTACCCTGACATCGGATCGTAATCCGGAACATATAACATAGCTGAGACCAAGGGCTAACCCCGAGTCTTCCTATCATGCATAAACTAAATGGGCCAGCATTGTGGACTTAGACCTATACAAACAAGAGGAAACTCACCTCACACTGTTGAAGTCCCACGGATAATCCTCTAGCTGCTAGCTGACAATTCTCCGAACTGCTGATCCTTCGGCTCCCCGAGCTATCAGTACCGAAATAACAATTAGTCAAAACCCAATAGTACTTACTAGGGGTGAAATGACCGTTTCACCCCTGACCCAACAAGATTCACAACCAATCCCCAAAACTATCAAATCCATAAATATCCATCAATGGCCCAATTTTCCAAATTAGGCCCAAACCCTTACATGGGTCTTTCCCCAAAGGCCAATTACTTTTCTGAACCAATAATTTTCCGATGGCCCAAAGTTTCACAACTAGCATTTTATTTGTAACGCCCCGATTCTCGGGTATTTTTAATATGAGTTAGGCCCTACTCGATGAGTTGGTTTACCTACTCGTCGAGTAGCAGTAAGAAGGATCGCGGGTTAAGTGACCTACTCGGCAAGTCCATATTGGGACTCGGCGAGTAGGAGCTGACAAGTGAAACCCTAATTCCCAGGGTGTGCACCTTATTTAAAGGGACCTTAGCCTCCCTTGGACCTCCTTACAGTTCCAAAGAACCTTTGAGAGCCTTATTCGTGTGTGTGTGTGCCTTGTATGTGTGTTGAAGCTTGAAAGAGAGTCCTTGGAGGGAGAAGACTTGGAGGAGAAGAAGATTGAAGCAATTAGAGTGTGGGAATCAACACTCATCTCAGATATCAACTTCAAAAGGTACCCAAACCGTTATTCTCCTTATAAATCTTCTTTGTTGGGTGAGTTTAGGGTTTTTCATTGAATATCAAGTTGGTATGATGAGCTATGGTCTAGATCTGAAGTTGTAACTTCAGATCTGGACTCTCTTTGGATTCTGGAAGCATAAAGTTGCAGCTTTACTCGCGATTGAGGTCCCCTTTGTGCATAAAGACCCTTCAATAGCTTAGATTTTCCATTTTAAGACTTTAAAGCTATGCATGCACGTAAAGTTTGCAACTTTACGTAATAAGCATGCCCTAGGAACTTAGATCTATGATTTGGAGCCTCTGCATGGCTCAAAATGGAGCTGTATGGGAAAAGGACTGAATGGACTCGGCGAGTCGCATGAAGATGGCCCTTGAACTCGACGAGTTGGTTGAACAACTCGGTGAGTCCGATGAAGATTGTCATGAGACTCGACGAGTTGAAGAACAATTCAGCAAGTCGGAGGAGTTTTAGCCAAGAATATGTTCGCGAGTACATCCGGCGAGTCGCAGAGGGGGGGGGGGGAGAACTCAACGGGTGGCCTTAAGGTCTGATCGAGATTCAAAGGAACTCAATGAGTCACCTCAATGACTCGGCGAGTTGGATGGTTCTTTAAGGGACTCGGTGAGTAGTTGGGTGTACTCGGCGAGTTGAGGACAACATGGACTGTTGACCTTGACTGAGGACTTTGACCTTGATCAGGGGTTGACTATTGGGTTATGGAGTACCTTATAAGGATAAAGACTTATGCATATATTAACTATGGTTATAGGTGGTGGGGTATGTGTCGAGTGATCCTAGAGTTGGAGTTTACCTTCCGAGTCGACATCTACGAGGTGAGTTATCCTCACTATATCGATAGGGTCTACGGCACCAAGGCCGGCCCTTCAGTTGTTATTGTTATGGTATGCTATATGTGGTTATGATCTGTTAGATCAGAATCGAGATAGACAGTATGTTATGCTCTTATGATCCATAGGGATTGGTATGTTAGTGACCTGCTAGGTCAGTACTCTAGTTACAAGAGAATTCTATGATTTATGATCAGTGTGATAGATATGTTGATGTTTATATATGTCTGTATATGATAGTGTGCGCACCTGGTTATTTGCTTGTGGTTGGGTTGAGGCGGTCCTGCTTTTTGTTGAATGCCAATATACCCTATGAGCGGCCCAGGGAGACTGTAGGCCCACGTGGCGGACCAGTCATGCCAAAGGCTCGGGATAGATCTAGACAGACTGTAGGCCCGGTAGGGAGGTTCAGTCAGGCCGATAGCCCAGTATGCATGTTGATTGATGGTTTATTACTGTTATGGCATTGTTAGTGTGGTGTTGGTATTTTATGGGTAGCTCACTAAGCCCTCGGGCTTACAGTTTTCAGTTTACTGTTTCAGGTACTTCAGGAGATCATGGGAAGGCGAAGGCGTGACTGTATCGCTCCTCATCCTTATGTTATGATTTTTGGGACACTCTGATGGGAAAATGATTTGAAAACATTTTGTAAACAATGCCATGTGGTTTTTATTATGATTGAAAAAGTTTAAAATTTTTGTGAATTTTATGGATGTTACATTATCTAGGAAATTCTATTCTCGTGTGATCATTCAACTATTGTAAAACATATACTCTAAATAAATATCACTCAATGCTCATTTAAATGCACCTCACATGTTCAACAAAGAGTCTGGAACCCTAAGAACCCTGGTTTAAGTCCATCATGGACTAGTATCTCCTTATTGGGCCTAATGGACCAATGAGCTTCTAATTTGACAATTTTGGGCTTAGGACCCTTAAATTGGCTCTAATCGGACCCACTTCCATGAAACTTAGCATTTTGGGTCCAAAATAAATTGGTTTACCCTTAATGGGCCTTATTGGGCCATAAGAATTCCAATTAACCCTAATGGACCACAAACCCCATTCTTTTATGCCATTTTGGGCTGTGAACTACCCTAAAGGCCCATTGGGCCGAAAAGTAATTATTTGGGCCTCATAATTTCGAGTAAAGACAAGTAAAGGCCCAAACTATTCCACCCTATCTCTTAGCCCAAAAATCTCGGCCCAAGATATATATATATATATATATATATATATATATATATATATATATATATAAGTGGGGGATTATGTATGGGAGGAGGTAATAACACCTCATTTTTATTTTGAGGACAACCAAGTTATTTGCCTAGCATGCAACTAAGCAAGAAATTAGCCATGGAGTAATGACCAAATTGGAAACTCACCCTAAAGGCCCATTGGGCCGAAAAGTAATTATTTGGGCCTTATAAATTCGAGTAAAGACAAGTAAAGGCCCAAACTATTCCACCCTATCTCTTAGCCCAAAATTCGCGGCCCTATATATATATGTGTGTATATATATATATATATATATATATATATATATATATATATATATATATATATAAAGGGGGGATTATGCATGGGAGGAGGTAATGACACCTCATTTTTATTTTGAGGACTACCAAGTTATTTGCCTAGCATGGAACTAAGCCAGAAATTAGCCACCAAGAGGCAAACCACACACACACACATACTCAATTTTCAAACACTCTCAAATCTCTCAAGAACACTCCTCCTTCCACCAAGATTTTCGAGATTTTTGCATTTGTTCCAAGAAGATTCTTCACTAATATCATCAATCCTTGGTAAGATCTTGTAAACTTAAGTTGGATTTCTTCATTTGTTGGGTCGCGTTTTGTATAATATGTTGCGTCTATTGGGCTCGTTAGCTAGTCCATTTTTGTATCTCCAGTATGGGCCTGTGTTGGGTAGCGTAGGAATTATTTTGTATTGCGTCATTGGGCTCGGTTTATAGTCCAGTTTTGCACTCCGGTTTGGGCCTGTCCAACCGTGAGCTTTTAGGGTTTACTATATAATAATGTGCTTGCATGCATATTAGGAAAACGATCTAGAATACAAGATAGAGAATTACGATAGCGTTGCAGATTTCTTTATCGTTCTTGTAAACCTTTAATCCTCTACAGTTGTAGTTCTTCATCGAGCTCTTTTGAGGATTGTTTATAATCATTCGACACGTTTGATTCATTCTTGAGTTGTTTATTGTTTTCGTGTTCTTGCTGTTTAATCTTTATTTTACCTGTTTGAGATCTAATCGATCTTCAAGATTAAGTTTTAATCTCATCAATTGGTATCAGAGCAGGAGGCTGTGTAATCGATACACTTCTTCTCTGAAAAAGGTTTTCGATTAGGGTTGTTCCGCAATTACTAATATTTATTGAGCCGTCATCTCATTATTGACGTATCTCGATATTTATTGTTTTGCCCTAATTTGATTTATTACAAGTCTGATCTTTGAACAGGTTATTCGATCATTATGGACGAGTCGCAATCGAATCCCATCAATATTTCAAACAACATTGGATCAACAACGAAGATTCCCATTCTGTACACCCATGATTATGAAGTCTGGGCGCATCACTTTGAAGATTATGTTATAGGATCTGAGGATAATGGATACCTCATCTGGGAAGCAATCATTAATGGACCGTTTTCTCATTATGCAACTTCAAGGATTATTAAAACTCAAAAGGAGTATAATGATCTTCTGAAAGATGTTAAAGATATTGCGCAAGATGAAAAGGATAAATTTCAGTGCAATATCAAGGCGTTAAGATTGATCAGATTCGCCCTTCAGTACGACACTTTCAGGCTAGTAAGTTCATGCACGACGGCAAAAGAAATATGGGACAGGTTACGTGAACTGTACTCTACAGAAGAAGATCTAGAACACTCCATTCAAACATTACTCTTGTCTGAGTTTGGTGAATTTAGGCAAGGAACTGAAGAAACCGTGACCCAAACGTTCGATCGCTTCAATCATCTTCTTACCAAGATGATCAAACATGACATCGAAAGAAAGCTTATTGAGCAGAAGGTTACGTTCTTAAATGGTCTAAGATCAGAGTGGAGGGCAGTCGTGTCCACAGTTAAAGCCCACGAGCAATTTAAATCATATTCCTTGGCGAAACTGGTGGGCATTCTCAAATCTCAGGAGAAGATTGTGTTGCAGGAGAAGAATGTGGTTTCAAGCCTAGGTTCGTTAGCCCTCCTGTCCAAAAGTAAAGCTGTGATGGAAGACGAAGACCTCAACTTGGAAGATTATGACCTCACGTCTGAGGATTATGCTATGATGGCTGCGATGAGTTCTTCTGGTCAGCTCCAATCGATAATGCTGATGAAACAGTAGGTTTGTCTGAAAGGACCTCATGGAAAAGCAAAGGGAGATACGTACCAGAACCCTTGAATAAACCTGATAACTTCGATGTGCCAAGCACAAGCGGTACGAAAGACATTCCTCAAGAAATCACAACTTCAAGTGAAACTTCCTTAGTTCAGAGTGAACCAGCCATAGAAAAACCGAAACCGAAAGCTAATATCCATCATGAACCGAAGCAGATGAGAAATCACAAACGTCAAAGGAATCAGAGATACAGGAAGAATCTCTCTGAAAGAATACAGTTCTGGCAATCCCAGAATGCTTATTTCTCTCATCAAGACAAGAACCTGAAGTATGAGAAAAATCCAATCGAATCGCAAGAGAGACACAACAACCGAAAGCAGAGGTTCGGCTCGGAGAAAAACATCAACCGAAAGCAGAGGTTCGGTTCAGAAAATGATTTCAACCAAAAGCAGAAGTTCGGTCCATAGAACTACACCAACCGAAAGCAAAGGTTCGGTTCAGAAATCAAAAGAGATCAAAGCTCTAAGGTAAGTCCCACCAATGATCAAAAGCAAAAAGGTCACCTAGAGTCTCCAGCCATGAAGTCATCTCAATCTAAGCTCTCTCATTCTATCTCATCTAATTCTTCTAATTCTTCCAATTATTCTCCACCTCTTTCTGAATTCCATTCTGTTCCTTCTCGAAAATCTCAATCTTCAGCTGAACAAAAAGGGAAACAGAAGGTTTCGGTGTCTAAATCTGAGTCTAAACCGAACACACCTAATCCTAATAAAATCAAAGTTTTTACCATCAAAAAGAAAGATGAAACAACACTAATAAAACGAACATATCTTGTTGACATCTCTCTTACTATTCCTGTTCCTGTGAAAGGCTCACGGGGACCCAAGAAACTTTGGGTTCCTAAATCTGCTTAATTTTGCAGGTTATTAGTGACGAGCAGTTTGACGAAGAATGGTACATTGATAGTGGCTGCTCGTGTCACATGACAGGGAGGAAAGAAGAACTAAGGGAATACAGGTCTCTTTCAAATGGTGGAAACGTCAAGTTCGGGAACAACTCCTTCGGCACCATAAAAGGATATGGAATGATTACTAACGGTGATTTCACGATAAGGAAGGTTGCATACGTGGAAGGGCTACAACACAACCTCATAAGTGTATCTCAGCTTGTTGGAGGTACCGGTCTCAAAGTCTCGTTCGATGATGAGGGTTCTGAAATAATTGAGACGAAGACGAAAAGAGTTATTCTCAAATCTGAACGCAAAGGTGAAATGTTTCCTCTAAACCTCAAACCCATCAAAGGAAACCCAGTTATCTGCTTGTTATCAAAAGCGCAATCTGACGAAAGCTGGCTGTGGCACCGAAGGCTCTCTCATCTTAACTTTAAGGACATCAACAAACTTGTCACTGGAGGTCACGTTCGAGGTCTTCCACTGCTCAAGTTCGATAGAGACCATCTATGTGTTGCATGTGAAATGGGGAAGCAGAGTCGTCAAAGTCACCCATCTATAATAAACACTAAAGTTGTTGAACCACTTGAATTACTTCATATTGATTTGTGTGGTCCTTCATCTATTGAAAGCATCGGTGGTAGCAAGTATATTCTTGTTATTTTTGATGACTTTTCGCGTTTTACATGGGTGTTCTTTCTGAAGCTTAAATCTGAAACGACTCCTAAGCTAAAGGTGTTCATCAAGCAGATTGAAGTACAGCTGAAAAAGGTCATTCGCAACATCAGGAGCGACAATGGTCTGGAATTCAAAAATAGAGAATTCGAAGAATTCCTGGCGGAAAAGGGAATTAGTCACAACTTCTCAGCTCCCTACACTCCTCAACAAAACGGGATTGTCGAAAGACGAAACCAATCTTTGTGTGAAGCCGCCCGAACCATGCTAAGTTTCGCTTCCTTACCTTTTTATTTTTGGGCTGATGCTATTTCTGCTGCTTGTTTTACACAGAACAGGTCATATCTCAACAAGCGATTCTCGCTCACTCCTTATGAGATTCTCAACAACAGGAAGCCCAATGTGAAGTTTTTCCATGTGTTCGGATCTAGGTGTTTCATTTTCAATTCCAAAGAACACCGAAACAAGTTCGATGTCAAAGCCGACGAAGGGATATTTCTGGGATATTCTCTCACTTCTAAGGCGTACAGGGTATTAAACAAGCGTTCGAGGAAAATCGAAGAAACTTACTACGTGACTTTTGATGATAGCTATGTCAAAAAGCTAAAGGCCAATGAAGACACAGCTGGGGAAATCTTTCCTCAAACTGGCCAAGTCACAGTCTCGATCGCTAATCTATTCGAGCAGTTCATGGAGCTCTTTGATGAACCAGAGAAAGCCACTCTATCAGAAGCAGGCGCAGCAGACAACAAGGTAGATCACATGAAGCAAGTTGTTGAAGACGTTGCAAGAAGAATGAATGAAGGAGAATCACGTTCTGACGAACCTCCATCACATAATACTTCAGTCGAGGGGGAGGATCAACCATCGTCAGTTGAGGGGGAGCCAAGCACTTTGCCAACCGAAAGCACTTCACCAACCGAAAGTGCCACACCATCCGAAGGTGCATCAACGCCTGAAAGCTCCACACCCCAAGAAACCTCTGAAGCTCAAAACATTCCTGAAAGCTCATCTATCGAGGGGGAGTATGCTGACATGTCTTACGACTATGAAAGCCAGTCCGAACCAGAAGATATGATAAACGCTGAATTAGATCCAACCTTTGATCCAAACTACCCTCCTCTCACCAAATGGACCAGGGATCATCCTATTTCTCAAGTTGTTGGTGATGTATCTGAAAAAGTTCTGACTCGATCACAACTCAAGGCAAAACAGACTTCCTTGTTTTCTAAAGTCGAATTCTGCATGTTTAACTCATTCGTATCAAAAGTTGAACCAAAGACAGTTAATACTGCTCTTGATCACTCCGATTGGGTTCAAGCTATGCAAGATGAACTGAACGAATTCGAGAGGAACAAAGTCTAGCGTCTAATTCCAACTCCTCCAGATGCCTCGGTGGTTGGTCTTAAATGGGTCTTTAGGAACAAAATGGACAAGGAAGGAAACGTAATTCGTAACAAAGCTCGTCTGGTCGTGAAAGGCTACTGTCAGGAGGAAGGGATTGATTATGAAGAAACGTTCACTCCCGTAGCTAGGCTGGAATCTGTAAGAATATTTCTAGCCTATTGTAACGTCCAAAATTTCAAAACAATTAAAACTTTTCAAAAGTCACTCATTTTAATAATGTTGTTACAAAAAGGTTTTCAATACATTATTTAACAGAGTATTTCCCAGGTTCAATTCATAAAACACCAACGCGAGGAACGGTACGATCACGCCTTTGCCTTGTCACAGACTCTTGAGAACCTGAAACATAAAACCACAACTGTAAGCCCGAGAGCTTAGTGAGATACCCCCAGAATACCATCCACATATACGCCTTTCCAGGCCCTGACCTTCCGGTCCAACACACAACATAATCGCCTTCCGGCCCATATCATATCGCCTTCCGGCCCATAAGCATAAAATGCATATAAAACATAACAAATAATCATATAGCAGTTCATAGACAACAACCGATCAACAGATCACATATCATAGCATTACTCTAACAAGATACCGGTCTAGCCGGTCACTATCATAACATTACCCTATGAATCAGTCAACATACTAAATGCATACATACGCCTTTCCAGGCCATGACCTTCCGGTCCACATAGTAATGCCTTCCGGCCCATAACATGTATTGCCTTCCGGCCCATAACATATAACAACTGACAACTACCCGGATTTCCATCCGTTAAAAGGGTTGGCATTGGTGCCATAAACCCTAACGATATAGTGAGGATAACTCACCTCGAAACTGCCGACTGAACAGATAGCTCAAGCTGCTCCGATCACTGATACGATCTCCACCTCTGGATAGTCACCAATGCACTGAACTCAAACAATAACAACAATTACCAAAATACCCCTGGAACCACTGGTCAATCCTTGGTCAAAGACAAGGTCAAAGTCAACCCCCGACTGACCCTACTCGTCGAGTCAACCCTATGACTCGCCGAGTCCCCATACTCAGAACTTCACTTAACCCGCGACCTAACTCGCCGAGTCACCCCAAGACTCGCCGAGTTCAACGACTCTGAGTCCACTCGCCCTTGACTCACCGATTCCTTCAGATTCCTTTTCTACACGTCGAGTATCCCCTTTTACTCGACGAGTTCCTCCTGGAAGAATCGCGGGGCCACCCCGACTCAACTCGCCGAGTCTGAAGAACAACTCGACGAGTCCCAGTTATTCTTCAAGCTACTCGCCGAGTCTGTTCATCAGACTCGTCGAGTCCATGTCATGCAGTCGATCAAACTGCTTCCTGAGATAAGTATTGTCCCGAAATACACAAGCATGGGACCTTCTGGACCTCTAAGGTCCTAATACAGGGTTATAGTCGTTTGAGTAACAAGGTACTAATCCATCTAATCACCAAATGGGTTCCATAAACCCTAAATCCATGCACACATCAACATAACAGAAGAAGATCCGGAATATTACCTGAATAACGCACTCTCTGTGTCCCCAAACCTCAGAACTCGAATCCCTTGCAGTTCCTTTAGCCAAGACTCCCCTCCTCCTTGCACCACAATCTCTTCAATTCACCAATGGCCTTCAATCTTGCTCTAGATGCCCACAGCCGCTTAGGGTTCTTCTTAGTAGACTAAAAGACGGACAATGACGGCATATAGTGCGTTATATACGACCCAAACCTGAACGGTTAGGGTTTTCGCTAAACAGCGTAGACTCGCCGAGTCCATATCGGACTCGTCGAGTCCAGTCGCGAACCCGCGACCCGGTCTGCGATCCTACTCGGCGAGTCTAGGCTCCAACTCGCCGAGTCCCCTCTTAAAACACCCCCAAATCATAATTATATCAACATTTGAAATTCCGGGCTGTTACAACTCTCCCCCACTAGAACTAGACTTCGCCCTCGAAGTCTCACTCTGAAAATAGCTCCGGATGCTGCTACCGCATCTCACGTTCCAGCTCACCGGTCATGTCCGATCCCCTCCGGTGCTGCCACCGAACTAACACTAGAGGTATCTCCTTATACCTCATAGCCTCGATCTTCCGATTTCTGATGACCACTGGTCTCTCAGCATAATTCAGGCTCGCATCCACCTGAATATCCTCTAATGGGACCACTGCCGACTCATCGGCTATACACTTCCTCAGTTGCGACACATGAAAAGTGTCGTGGATCTGTCCCCACTCCGCTGGCAACTCAAATCAACAGGCTACCCGACCTATCCTTGCAATCACCCGAAATGGCCCATTCTACCGGGGCCCAACTTGCCCCTCTTCTTGAATCGAATCACTCCTCTCCAAAGAGAGGCCTTCAGGAGTACGAAGTCGCCAACCTGAAACTCAAGCTCGAATCGGTGGCTGTCTGCATAACTTTTCCTGTCGGCTCTGGGCGGTCAATAACCTCTGTCTCATCTGCTGAATCTGCTCTGTCGACTGAAGCCCGATCTTTGTATTGTCCATCGCTCTCTGTAACCGAGAATTACCCAAGATGCAACTCTGCTCTAAATCCCAACAATCACTCAACCCATAAGGGTTAGGAAACCATGAACCACCGGATCCCCGATCCAAAGCCCACTTTGTCCATCCCGGACCGACTGAGAGATCCATTATCACTCTCAGAGCAACTCTCACAAGTTCTCCTCTTGCCATCACATGCACCTACTGAACTAGTCCCAACACCCGCAGGTTGGAAGACCCGATACACTGATGATATCCTCGAACATCTCCCAAGATGAACCATTACATCCATCCTACACTCTGATCAGAATCACACGGAGAATTTAAGATTCTCTCTCCCCCTGCATCCCTTCTGAGCCTCAACAGACATCTCCAACCCAGATGGGTTCCTACTTCGCTGCCGCGAACACGATGCTCAAAGCCATACTCGAAATATTCTAACCATAATTCTGCTCTGCAGTTTTCATTCTTGTGAACTTGCACTCCCCTTCGGAGTTACACACCTTTCCCTTTTCCTTCCAAGGGACCCTCTTGGCCATAATGCCACTCCAACCGGTGCCACGGTGCTTGCCCCAAGTGACACCACCCTTTTTGCGTAACCGCTATTCACATACTCTGGTTCTCATTGCAGGGGCTCTCAATCCCATGCACTCTCTCCACTCATCAAAATCACTGCCTCAGCTAAACAAGATCACTAACCCGGGGCCAGACCTTCCAATGCAATCACACTGTAACATACACAGTCCGCAATCTCAGACGGATCCAGCAATACCAACAGAGTCTCCAGCATGACTGGACCGACCCTCATAACACATACTAGCCACTCGAGGTTATATCTCTGTGGGTCCGTACACCCAAACTCTGCGAACCCTTAGGTTCTAACTCTGGGAACCTTCCGGTTCCAGCTCTAGAAACATGCACAACATAATCCCGTGGGATTAATGCAGTACAACTCATCACGTACCTCAAACATACAAATACTCTGATCGCATAACCCCGGTTACTTACTCAAGTTTGATCCCGGCCTTCTCTCAGGCCTCCACAATCAAATGCCCTAGGTCTGTATCCCGCCCCGCGTACTCAACAATCGCTCTTGTCAGCCTATACTCTGAGCTGATAGAACACTGCTGAATCCCAACAGCTAAGCACCCTCACATACTCAACGATCTCCCGGAGAATTCTCCAATTCTCCCCCACTAAAGCGCTGACTAACTGCCATCGATCGTCATTAACGACCTTTCAGAACAATCCTGCACAAAGAGAACATTTACACACCGACTGCTTCCCACAAGCATAAGCCACCCTCAGCCAGGTACATCTCCTCCCTGATCAATCCGCTCAAAAGAATCTGGTCTTTCAATTATATACTCCACGACTGCAGACGCTACCCCAGTGCCGCATTACCACTATTAACTCTCACGAACGATAACCAACGGAATTCCCAAACAACAACCCGTAACCAAACCCACGACCCGCCAAAGGATGAATACCACATCGAAAACCGCACAAGGCTACCGGCACCAAAACACCAAACTATAACCATACCAAACCATCAGGGAACAACGAATGCCAAAGCGAAAACCTGAAACACCAATCCATAACCATGCCAAACCCGCGAAACAACGAATACCGCATCGAAATCGACACTATCAGCACAAACAATACGCCACAATCAACGCAAGCTAATCAAGACATCAAGAAAGCATCATACCTGCAGCTGCCTCCGGCACTGCTCCGTCTCCCTCTGTCGCAAGCAGATAAGCACGACCCTGAGCCCTTGGGGCTCCGCTCCATCCTGTCCTCCTCCTGAACTCCTCAAGGTGGCCGATGCTAGAGCCTGCACCGGTCCTGCAGAAAGCTGTGGACAGTTGACCCTCAAATGTCCAGCCTGCTGACAATGATAACAAATTCTCAAATCCCGAATTGGCACTGACTGCCGACGGTCCCGCGCATAGTGCCCCTCTTTTCCGCACTTGCGGCATGCACCACCGGACCAACAAGCTCCGGTGCCATCCCTCCCACACTTCCCACAAGTGTGGCCGCTCCGATCCCCCCATTCCAACATCTACGGTCCTGGACCGTTTCGGCGCCGACTGCGACTGCATCGGGGCCTGCCTCCGCTCACGCAACTGTAACTCAACCCCTAACTCACGCCGCATGGCGGCCTCCTGCAACACCAACAAGGTCTCGCACCTCTGCGCAGACACCAACTGTCTGATATCCCCCTTGAGCATTCTCAGGTATCGGGACATCTGAGTCTGCTCCGAAGCGAACTCAGGGCAAAACATCGCCCTCTCAACAAACATCCTGGTGATCTCATTCACCGACTCCAAATCCTGCTTCAGCACAAGGAACTTCCGAGCCAACTCTCCTTTTCCTCCCGCGGAACATAGCGAGTACAGAACATCTCTCTGAATTGATCTCATGAAACCGCAGCCCTCTGCGCATCGGAAAATGACCTCGTTGTCAATCTCCATCAATCCTTCGCTCCTAGCCTCAACAGGCTCAGAGCACACCTCACCCTCTGATCAGCAGGGCATAAACTCGTGGAGAAATACCCCTCCACGTCTGATAACCATCTCATAGCAACAATCGGGTCCTGAACCCTATCGAATGTGGGAGGCTTCGTATAATAGAAGTCCCGATACTGAAAACCCCGACTAGCTCCTCCCCTCGCCGCTGCTACAGCCGTTGTAGCCGCCGCGGCAACCGTCTCTGCGAGAGCCGCATATTGCTCGTCGAAATACTCAATCATGGCGGTCTTGATCGACCCAAACAACTCCGGCAACTCAGCCCGGAACAATGCAGCAACCCCATCACGCAGGATCCCACGAATCCTCGCATCCCGCTCGTTCGTGCTCGTCCGATCGATAACCTTCGACGGCACTGATTCACCCGGAACTCGTTCTCCAGCTCCCGATCCTGATCCGGATCCGCTATCATCATGCCTCGAGATCTCCATAATGAGGACACCCTACCAATCTCAAACACTTCCCAAAATCCTGGGATCCAACTCTCGCAACCCTACCCTAGAGACCATGGTTTCCCTGATACGCGTATGGGTCCTGTGCTTTCAGTAGTACGGGCCCATACTACCTTCCACACCTACCCATATTTGTATGAAGTACTACCACAATACCCTAGGGAACATGCATAACAACTATCAACCCTCACCACTAGAGGAACACTGAGAACATCCCATAAAGGACCCTAGGCTACAGGCATCACATATCAGGCAACCTTATCATGAATTCCTGAAGATCCCTAGCCTAACTCTAGCATGCTGTTCTATCAAGCTCAAATAAACAAATATCATGTATGGTATCTTGGGGTTACTTACTGGCTCCGGCTGATCGTACCTCCGCGTCCTCCTTTTGCCAAATTTGAAAACCATTTTAATTTCTCATTTTAAAATCCTCCTCGATTTGAGACTGGAGTCACACGAATGTTTCCCCAATTCACTCAAACCAAGGCTCTGATACCAACTTGTAACGTCCAAAATTTCAAAACAATTAAAACTTTTCAAAAGTCACTCATTTTAATAATGTTGTTACAAAAAGGTTTTCAATACATTATTTAACAGAGTATTTCCCAGGTTCAATTCATAAAACACCAACGCGAGGAACGGTACGATCACGCCTTTGCCTTGTCACAGACTCTTGAGAACCTGAAACATAAAAACACAACTGTAAGCCCGAGAGCTTAGTGAGATACCCCCAGAATACCATCCACATATACGCCTTTCCAGGCCCTGACCTTCCGGTCCAACACACAACATAATCGCCTTCCGGCCCATATCATATCGCCTTCCGGCCCATAAGCATAAAATGCATATAAAACATAACAAATAATCATATAGCAGTTCATAGACAACAACCGATCAACAGATCACATATCATAGCATTACTCTAACAAGATACCGGTCTAGCCGGTCACTATCATAACATTACCCTATGAATCAGTCAACATACTAAATGCATACATACGCCTTTCCAGGCCATGACCTTCCGGTCCACATAGTAATGCCTTCCGGCCCATAACATGTATTGCCTTCCGGCCCATAACATATAACAACTGACAACTACCCAGATTTTCATCCGTTAAAAGGGTTGGCATTGGTGCCATAAACCCTAACGATATAGTGAGGATAACTCACCTCGAAACTGCCGACTGAACAGATAGCTCAAGCTGCTCCGATCACTGATACGATCTCCACCTCTGGATAGTCACCAATGCACTGAACTCAAACAATAACAACAATTACCAAAATACCCCTAGAACCACTGGTCAATCCTTGGTCAAAGACAAGGTCAAAGTCAACCCCCGACTGACCCTACTCGTCGAGTCAACCCTATGACTCGCCGAGTCCCCATACTCAGAACTTCACTTAACCCGCGACCTAACTCGCCGAGTCACCCCAAGACTCGCCGAGTTCAACGACTCTGAGTCCACTCGCCCTTGACTCACCGATTCCTTCAGATTCCTTTTCTACACGTCGAGTATCCCCTTTTACTCGACGAGTTCCTCCTGGAAGAATCGCGGGGCCACCCCGACTCAACTCGCCGAGTCTGAAGAACAACTCGACGAGTCCCAGTTATTCTTCAAGCTACTCGCCGAGTTTGTTCATCAGACTCGTCGAGTCCATGTCATGCAGTCGATCAAACTGCTTCCTGAGATAAGTATTGTCCCGAAATACACAAGCATGGGACCTTCTGGACCTCTAAGGTCCTAATACAGGGTTATAGTCGTTTGAGTAACAAGGTACTAATCCATCTAATCACCAAATGGGTTCCATAAACCCTAAATCCATGCACACATCAACATAACAGAAGAAGATCTGGAATATTACCTGAATAACGCACTCTCTGTGTCCCCAAACCTCAGAACTCGAATCCCTTGCAGTTCCTTTAGCCAAGACTCCCCTCCTCCTTGCACCACAATCTCTTCAATTCACCAATGGCCTTCAATCTTGCTCTAGATGCCCACAGCCGCTTAGGGTTCTTCTTAGTAGACTAAAAGACGGACAATGACGGCATATAGTGCGTTATATACGACCCAAACCTGAACGGTTAGGGTTTTCGCTAAACAGCGTAGACTCGCCGAGTCCATATCGGACTCGTCGAGTCCAGTCGCGAACCCGCGACCCGGTCTGCGATCCTACTCGGCGAGTCTAGGCTCCAACTCGCCGAGTCCCCTCTTAAAACACCCCCAAATCATAATTATATCAACATTTGAAATTCCGGGCTGTTACACCTATGCTGCCCACAAAAACTTTGAGGTTTACCAAATGGACGTCAAGTGTGCATTCCTCAATGGTGAACTCGAAGAAACTGTGTATGTGGAGCAACCTCCTGGCTTTGTAAATGAAAGGTATCCTAATCATTGTTATATTTTGGATAAAGCCATGTATGGACTGAAACAAGCTCCGAGAGCCTGGTATGAAACGCTGACTAAATTTTTAAAGATGTCCAAATTCAAGCAAGGTTCGGTTGACCCAACCTTCTTTCGCAAGAAGGAAGGTAACCACCTTATGATCGTTCAAATTTATGTCGATGATATCATCTTTGGCTCCACGAATCCTAGCCTAACAGCTGAATTCAGAAAGCTGATGGAGACTAAATTTGAAATGAGCTGAATGGGTCCTATTAACTTTTTCATTGGTTTAAATATTAGACAGGGACCATAAGGCATCTTTATCAATCAAGAACCTCACACGAAGACTCTCCTAGAAAAGTTTGGCATGATGGGAGATTCCAAAGTCAAAGTTCCAATGGCGTTCGGCACCAAGCTCACCCCATCCCTGGACAAATCGACTGTTGATATTACGCTTTATCGACAGATGATAGGCTCACTAATGTATCTCACTACTAGCAGGCCTGACATAATGTTTTCTGTTTGTTACTGTGCTCGATTTCAGGCAAATCCATGCGAACCTCACATGCTTGCAGTGAAGAACATTATACGCTATCTCAAGCGAACCACCTCTCTAGGTCTATGGTATCCTTCCAACTCAGGCTTCTTCGTTCAAGCCTATTCAGATGCGGACCTTGGAGGTTGTGGACTCGACAGAAAAAGCACAACGGGTGGCTGCCAATTCCTTGACGGGAAGTTGGTTAGCTGGCAGTCAAAGAAACAAACGTGTGTGTCTTTGTCCACTGCAGAAGCTGAATACATTGCAGCTGCATCCTGCACCTCTCAAGTGATTTGGATCCAGAGTCAACTCAGAGACTATGGACTCAATATGAAAAAGATCCCACTATATTGCGACTCTGAAAGTGCAATTAGGATCTGTCATAACCCAGTGCAACACTCCAAAACCAAACACATAGCACTGAGGTATCACTTCATCAAAGATCATGTGGAAGATGGAAATGTTGAAGTACACTTTGTTAGAACCACTGATCAACTGGCTGATGTCTTTACCAAAGCTCTTCCCGAAGCCTCATTCAACAAAATTCTACAAGGGCTAGGTATGATGGAATCAGAATCAGTACCACAAACTACCTCTCGATCTCAAACGTAAGAAGCGAAATTGACCGAACGTTCGGGTTCGGTTGCATCATCTGCACTCGCTCATCATTTCAAAGGTAGTTTTCTTGGTTGTAAATTTCTTGTACAAAGTTGTTTATCTATTCGTCTAAAGTATTACCTACTTGAATGTCAAAATTCCTTGGTTTCTAAAAATTTTTCAAAACCGAAACCTACCGAAGGTTCGGGTTCGGTTTTTCAAAATTTTTCAAAACCGAAACCTACCGAAGGTTCGGGTTCGGTTTTTCAAAATTTTTCAAAACCGAAACCTACCGAAGGTTCGGGTTCGGTTTTTCAAAATTTTTCAAAACCGAAACCTACCGAAGGTTTTTCAAAACCGAAACCTACCGAAGGTTCGGGCTCGGTTTTCCAAAATTTTTCAAAACCGAAACCTACCGAACGTTCGGGTTCGGTTTTCCAAAAATTTTTCAAAACCGAAACCAACCAAACGCTCGGGTTCGGTTTTCCAAAATTTTTCAAAACCGAAACCAACTGAACGCTCGGGTTCGGTTTTCCAAAATTTTTCAAAACCGAAACCAACCGAACGCTCGGGTTCAATTTTTCAAAATTTTTCAAAACCGAAGCCAATCGAACGCTCGGGTTCGGTTTTTCAGAATTTTTCTCAACCGACACCAACCGAACGTTCGGGTTCGGTTACCAAATTTTCCAAAGTTTTTTTTTAATCTTTCTAAATCTTATTTTTTTTCTTCTTGCTTGTTTTTTATTTTAATTTATTTTTTTTATATATCAAAAACTCCAAAAATATTTTTTTTATTTTATTTGTGTGTTCGTTCGACTATGGGGATAAAAATTGTTGGATTAGTTAAGTGTCCCTAGAAGCATGCTGCTGTATGTGTCCCAAGCCTCATAAGATTTTGAATAATAGCCTTAATGACCTGGTATAAACAAACCTTGTCTTCCCAATTAGGCTACCACATTTATTCTAATCGTGAGCTACCTCACTCTCTTCTCATATGAGATAAGAGTTTTCTGCTTGGTCCTTATTTTTTTGCAGCTGAGGTACTTTACTTTCTTACACCATCTCCATTACATTTCTTCATTACATTCGTTTCATCAACGTAACCCTTGAGACTCTCAGAAATTACCACTGAGGTTTATGGTTACACAACAACTGTGTTTATGATCTTAGGTTCGTGCCACTACGAGCTGAGTGAAACCCAAAATTCAACACCAAATCTGAATTGACGGTGAACAATTAATTTGCTCAAGTTTTCACCAAAGAATTGACGGATGTACCTTGATGAAATCTCAAAATTTATTTTGTGTGATTCCTATGAAATTGTTAAACCCCATAACATTTCTTCCCTTGGAATCTAGTTTTTTTTTTTTTTTTTTTTTTTTTTTTTTTTTTTTTTTGTGTTGAGATTTCATATTTTCCAAGCCACTTTAAAATTAATTCCTACCTACTTGTTCAACAGACTACACCGGTCTCACAAGTACTTTGTTCACTTTCTTTCTTATTTCAAGATTAGAATTGTTGCATCAAAGCGAAAGCCACCCTTAAGTAGCTTAATTAAAAGAAGCCTTTCAACATTTCTTAATAAGTGTTTTTTCTTCATTCAACGGGAAACCATATCAACACTTTAAGGTCTCTCTTGACCTTGAAGGAAGAGATTCGTGCCCGGGATCATTTGTTTCGTGTCATTATTGACATCACATTTATTCCTAAAAAGAGTTGCTTTATTTCTTTTCTTTTTACACTCTTAGCACGAAAATCTTTGATTTTCCAAAATTCTGGTACTAATAATTATAGGCTGTTTTACTGAATTGGAGGTTATTTACAAGTTGTGGTCAAAAATAATCCACGTGGGAGATTTATTAAAAAGATGCCATTCAAAAGATAAGATGAAGGGTTGCTGACTCAGGCGGGAGATAAACGGATTGAATTTCAAACGGCGGTAAAAAGGGACGCATGCAAATTTGAAACGCCCATTCTTTAATTGACGTTATGGACGCGTGTGCAAAGATGAAGCGGTTCCTCTCTGGCACAAACAGGCGCGTGTGAATTTGAAACGGTTTCTTCTGCAATGGCGCTTGTTGGGCGGCGTGTTACAAGGAATCTGACACTCTCTTTCATGTGTGATCATCGCATACCTTAACTGTCACGCATCTGTCATTCCGGAAAAACCTTTCGTATTTCGATAGAAGATTTGAACATATTTTTCTCTCTCCTTACACCCACTATAAAAGGCGACCTCATCTCCCTTTTACCTCTTTACCGCATCCAAATTTCCAAGAGAGCAAAAATTCCCTGAAAACCTAACTGTTCATCATCTTCTTCCCCACTTCAACAATAGCAGAATCATCGTCAGTTCACGCTACTTCCCACATCCTTCCCATTCGCCCTCAACAGTGTTTGGTGATCGATTTAACCCCTCAGGCGTACGATTCCTACATGTTCCCGATTATTGAGTGCCTGAAGTACTCGCCGATCGCTCCTGCACTTTCTAAGGTTGAATCTGTGCCTATGGAGCTCCTCTCGCAGGTGTATGCGACTGCACATTACGATAAAGCAGTCGATAGGGTTTTCTTCGAGGTTTCTGATCACAAGACCTCGATTTCAAAGCAACGATTTGGCGCATTGCTAGGGTTTGCTGCTGACCCTTCCAGGGTTAATCCGGAGACGATTCTGATTGGCCATATCTACAGTATGTTTTATAACATGGGGTACACGGAGGTGCTCACTTCCGTCGCGAAATTTAAAAAGTCTTGCTTGCCGCCACAGTGGAACGGTATGTTCACTGTTCTTTTTAAAGGTTTATCTGAACGGAGCTCAGGATCCGATGGCTCTAGTCGACTGTTCCTGTCGATCATGTACGGTGTCTACAACGGGAGCAACGTCGATTATTGGTTGGTTCTCTGGCAACAACTCATCCAAAGCCTCTCTTCTTCTTCACGACATTCTGAGGTGTCGTATGTAAGGTTTTGGGCTCTCATCACAAAATGGGCGATGGATAAATTTGATGTCCCCACTGCTGCCGGTGCATCGATGTCTTCGATCGGTACTTTTCATACCACGAAGATTATCGTCTCAGATGCATCAAAGTTCTCATTCATTGGCTCTATTCCTGAGACCATGTATGGCGATGTTCCATCTGACAGTCGGATCATCCGGACTATTAAGGAGTTCAAACAGTCAGGACCAAGGGAACTCACACAGGAAATGCTCAAGTCCATCCATGATGCCGATAAGCCTGTTTCAAGAGGCAAAAAGGCAGAAAAAGGAAAGCAAGTGGCGAAAGGGGCTAAAGGCCCTTCTCCCAAAAAGAGGAAGGCTACTAAACCTGCTCAGTCCCCGCAGCAGAAGAGGCGAAAGACAAAACCAAAGCGAAAGCTCATTATTGCTTCCTTTTCCGACGAGTCGGAGGGTGAGAGTTCGGATTCGGACGGCTCTCAACGAGGCGAAACCCCTCCAAGAGGCAACACCCCACCTAGATCACCTACTCCTGACATGGAAATCCATAACTCACCAATCCCTTCTCCTACTCAAACAATTCCCACTTCCATTCCCACCATAATCCCCACTACCAACATTCCTAAAACCTCTTTCCCTATACCACCACCCATTTTCACTGATGCAACAACTGCTACTACAAAGGTTCCAACCAACGTATCTGATACGGGGGTTCATACCGATGCAATCGAACCACCACCAGTAACCGAACCCATACACACAACCGAAACCCAACAATCACCCGAACCTACTCCCACTCAAACACCAACCGAACCTACCCCTCCTCAAACTCAACCTGAACCCACTCACACCACTACACCACCAGCTTCAACACCACCTTCATCTCCCGGTCATGCCTCTGACGGAGATAACCCTTTCGTTGGCGGGGAGAACATGCAATTTGATTCGGTCTATTTCAGTCCGTTTCAGGTCCAAAGCGACGACGATGAGGAAGCTCCAGTAACAAAGAAACATCTTAAGGAGCTGCATGAGAAGGTTGATCTGCTTATTGCTTCATCCTCTAACTCACAATCCTCTCTCTCTGAAGCCGCTCTTCAGAAGATCGTTGATGCCTTTTCCAGGGCTCAACATGATTCTGTTGCTTCTGCCATTGCAGCAATTGACGCTTCGACAAAAGCTTGTGAGGCGGCGACCGAAAAAGTCGATAAACTATTCTCTGACGCCTCTTCCCTGTTAAAGTCCTTACAAGAGAGCGCCGATGCCACAAAGACAACGTTGGAACCAATCGTTCAACAATTGGCCACGTTCGTCTCCACGGAGTTGAAGTCGTTCGCTACCCTTCGCCAATCAATTAGTGACGACAACTCGACCCTTCGTGCCTCCATTGACGAGCGCCTCTCTAAACTCCAAGAGGATCTCGCTGCAGAAAACTCGTTGATGGACGCCCTTGCAAGCAAAACCACCGCCCTCAAGGTCAAGAGCGCTCATCTTTCCAACTCTCAGCAACAACTTGACGCTCTTCGATCCGAATGGGAGGTCATCAAGACATGTGTTTCGGATGTACACTCTGCCATATCCAACATCCTGGAAGCACACGATCCGATTCTCAACCATTCTGTGAGGCGAACCCTTGCAGAAAAACTTGCTCCTGCCCTGGATCTGCTCAGTAAAATAGAAGGGCTACCTAGTTTCGTGTCCTCTCCGAAACAAGGGGGAGAAGTGAAGTCCGGATCGAAACCACCTCCTTCCTCAAAAGCTGCTCACACAACCGAACCTCCTCCTACTGGTCAAACTTCGGGTTCGGGTGTAAAGGATAAAGGAAAGAAGATAGCTGAGGAAGAAGATGAAGATGATCAAGAAACCATTGCTGACTTGCTGAAACGCAAAAATAGTCGCAATGTTGATAATGACAACATTCGTGTGGCGCGAGAAGCTGAAGAAGCTGAACGCAGACAAAAAGAAGCCCACGATCTCCTCGAGAGCAGGAAGACTCTTTTCCCTGCTTGGACTCGAGAGAGAATGATTAAGGAGGCTATCGATACTCCGAGCATCCTATGGCTCGAACCGGTGATCTCCTTCGACTGCTACAACTCTATCGACTCACAGTTCGACATGCCCTTAACCCGAAAGGCGTTTATCTTCCACGCCTTCTCCAACATTTTTGAAGTCCCTCATCCTAATCTTGAGGTTGATCGGGAGTTAATCGATTTCTATCTGAAGGCTGCTCAACCACAGTACCAAACATGGAGCGCTCAGAAGATAGTCAACGTTCGGGTTTTGAAGCCATATACCGAAGGTAGATTCATCAATGTTTGGTTTAGGGTGATCCGAGGGTCTGCAAGAACCGAACATCTCATATCTTTAGCAGATCTACCGAACCTCAATCCCCATGACTGGATTGTTTTGCACAACATCCTCTTGACAAATGAAGCCGAATATGGTCCGATCATAGACCATCTCAAAAGGATGTTAGTATGCTATATCATGGAGGTAGCACTGATGGATCAGGAGATTGCCACTGTCTTCAAGAAGAAACCGAAGATATCTCCTGTTGGCTCGGCCAGTGATCTGAACCAGATGAAGATGGGAAAGATTGACCCAAGGCGTAATTCGGTCATGTTCACTAGGGCTGAAGGACAGAAATGTCTCTTTGCCTTAGCGGATAAACATCTTTATACCACTGCTTGTCTTGAGCATGTGCTGGGGATCATTCATCGGTGTAAAGAGAATGCAGCGGATGATATCAAATACTTCAACGGTATGATTCAGTGGTACATCCGATTCAGACAGACGATCCTTGCTCTTATCTCTCGTCTGTTTCAGACTGTAAAGAAGAAGGTTCCTGCTGTTGCTGGCCCAAGCAAGAAGTAATGATCTCGCTCCAATTGACGCAAAGGGGGAGATTGTTGGGTAGCATAGGAATTATTTTGTATTGCGTCATTGGGCTCGGTTTATAGTCCAGTTTTGCACTCCGGTTTGGGCCTGTCCAACCGTGAGCTTGTAGGGTTTACTATATAATAATGTGCTTGCATGCATATTAGGAAAACGATCTAGAATACAAGATAGAGAATTACGATAGCTTTGCAGATTTCTTTATCGTTCTTGTAAACCTTTAATCCTCTACAGTTGTAGTTCTTCATCGAGCTCTTCTGAGGATTGTTTATAATCATTCGACACGTTTGATTCATTCTTGAGTTGTTTATTGTTTTCGTGTTCTTGCTGTTTAATCTTTATTTTACCTGTTTGAGATCTAATCGATCTTCAAGATTAAGTTTTAATCTCATCAGCCTGTCCATCCGTGAGTTTAGTAGGGTTGAATATAAATATAGGTGCTTGCATGCATCTTAGAATAACAAGAGAATAGAACGATCAGATCTTTATTTCAGAAGTTTATTATTATCGTTCTTGTAACCCTAAATCCTCTACATCGGAAGTTCTTAGTCGAGCTCTGCTGAGGATTGTTTGATCTAATCATTCGACATATTTTGATCCACTCTTGTCTTATTTATAGTTTTGTGATCATCACAATACCTGTTTCATAGATCTAATCGATCTTCACATTTGTTTTTATAACCTATCAATTGGTATCAGAGCAGGAGGCTGTGTAATTCATACACATCTTTTCTATGAAAAAGGTTGCGATTAGGGTTATTCCGCATTAACTAATATTTATTGAGCCGTCATCCCATAATTGACGTAACTCAACATTTATTCGTTTTGCCCTAATTTAATATATTACAAGTCTGATCTTTTAAACAGGTTATTCGATCTAGCATGGACGAGTCACAATCAAATCCCATTAACATCTCAAATAGCATTGGATCAACGACGAAGATTCCCATCCTTTACACCCAGGATTACGAAGTCTGGGCACATCACTTTGAAGATTATGTCATTGGATCTGAGGACAACGGATATCTTATTTGGGAAGCAATCGTGTCTGGACCATTTGCTCATTCAGCAACATCAAGAATCATTAAAACTCAGAAAGAGTATAATGATCTGTTGAAAGATGTAAAAGATATTGCCCGAGATGAAAAAGATAAATTTCAGTGCAATATTAAAGCATTGAGACTAATCAGATTCGCTCTTCAATCTGATACTCTCAGGCTAGTGAGTTCGTGCAGCACTGCTAAAGAAATATGGGATAACTTGCGAGAGTTATATTCCACAGATGAAGATCTGGAGCACTCCATACAAACCTTACTTTTGTTCGAGTTTGGTGAATTCAAGCAGAGTCCTGAAGAAACTGTAACTCAAACGTTCGATCGCTTCAATCATCTTCTTAGTAAGATGATTAAACATGATATTGAAAGGAAGTTGATTGAACAAAAGGTTACATTTTTAAACGGTCTTAGATCTGAGTGGAGAGCGGTTGTGTCCACTGTTAAAGCACATGAGCAATTCAAATCTTACTCATTGGCAAAGCTGGTAGGGATTTTGAAATCCCAAGAAAAGATTGTCTTGCAGGAGAAAAATGTAGTTTCAAGCTTGGGATCATTGGCCCTTCTGTCCAAAAGCAAAAGTGTGATGGAAGATGAAGACTTTAACCTAGAGGACTATGACCTTTCCTCTGAAGACTATGCAATGATGGTGTCAAACCCGAAGAGGTTCATCAAGAAAAGGTTTCCTACCAATAAGAACTGAAATTGGCAGGGAAGTTATAGTTCTGAAAAGGTCAGGGAAGAATTGAAAGCAGAAGAACCAAAGAAGGAACCGAAAGATGAAGGAGATTCGGGTGTGAACCACTATGCCAAAGATTGTCTCCTCAAGAAAATAGCAGAAAAGGATGAGGAGAAAGATGAAGAAGCTGTGTTAATGAAAAAGCTGGAAGAGATCAAGAAAAAGAAAGCTATCACTAACCCTTCAATGAATGCTTTAATTGTGCAGGGTTCGATAGCAGATGATGAGTTCGGTGGCGTGGAGGTCTGGTCAACTGACTTTGAGGATGATGAAGTAAGGAAGCCATCTCATGGAAAGGCTTATGTTGCGAAAGATGAAGGAAGTGGTGGAAAGTGCTTGATGGTGTCGGATGTATCTCAAATGAGGGGATACAACACAGACGGTGGGAATGAAGACACAAAGGAGCGAGAGGACTTGTGCTTCACAGCAAAACCTCCCAGCGTGCAGTTTAACGAGCTTGATGAATTAATAAAGAAGGTACAATCTATTTTTGTTTCATTCAAAGTCCCACAAAGTTCATATGAAAAAGAATTAAAAAATGTAAATTCAAGAATCTCGCATCTAGACAGCAGTTTAACTCAAACACGGGTCACCAATTCTAACCTAACTGACCAATTAAGCAGGGCGTCTTCAAAGAGTGAGGAACGGAGGATGTGGATCGAGTTGAAGGAGTCAGAGTTAATCAAATCCAAGGACGAAAACATTTATTTACAAAGAGACAATTTGAAACTTTTAAAACAGAGAAATGTCTTTTGTTTAATTGCTAAGCGTCTTTACACTAATATCACTCAACTTCATTTAAACTGTGAAATAGGGCAGAAAATTCATCGCATGATTTTGCCCTCCTTGAGTTTAAGGAAAATGAAATCGACGCTAAAGCGTATAATTGCGAAAGTGTAGTTTCATCTGAGGATGTAAATCCGACTTATATGTATGGACTAGACAAAATCGAATCTTTCATAAAGTCCAAGGACCATAAGGACATGCTGAAAAACCTTTTGGATGAAAATGATAAATTGAAACTAAGGACCGAAACCATACAAAAGTTTGACTCATTGAATGCCAACTTGAGCTCAGAAAATAAAATTGATGTTGAAAATGCATCTGAGCTTAATGAGGATGATGATATGAGTGAAATTTCTGTAGAGGACGTAGTTGACTGTTCTGAGTTTGTCAAGAGCGAACCCAAAAACCACAAAAATCCTATTTCAGAAAATTCTGTGGAGTTTGCTCGTTTGTCCCAACAAAAGTCCCCGATCCTTGAAGAAAAGGCTGTTGTATACCAAAAGGTAAGGACGACTCCAAATCAAGTGTATAAGGTCACAGGAGTAACCGAACATCAGATAGCTGAACTCACAGCCATTGTAAACGAAGATAATGCTGATGGTTGTGATGAGTTCTTCTGGTCCGCTCCTATCGACAATGCTGACGATACCGTTGGTCTGTCTGAATGGACATCCTGGAAAACCAAAGGCAGATATGTACCAGAGCCTCTGAACAAGCCCGATAACTTTGACATGCCAAGTACTAATGGTACAAAAGATGTTCCTGAAGAAAAAGGAGATTCTGCAAAAGAAGTCACTCCTTCAAGCGAAACTTCATTAGTTCAGAGTGAACGGACTGACAAAAAAACAAAAGCAAAAAGCAAATATCCATCGACAACCGAAGCAAGTGAAGAATCAGAAGCAGCAAAGGAATATGAGATACAAGAAGAATCTCTCAGAACGAAAACAGTTTTGGCAATCTCAAAGCGCCTATTTCTCTTATCATGACAGAAATTCAAAGTCAGAGAAAAGTACTGTTAGATCGAAAGAAAGTAATAACAACCGAAGGGAGAGGTTCGGTTCTGAGGGTCATAACAACCGAAAGGATACGTTCGGTTCTGAAAATTATGATAACCGAAGGCAAAGGTTCGGTTCAGAAAACACAAGCTACCGAAAGCATAAGTTCGGTTCTGAGAGCAAAAGCAACCAAAGTTCTAAGTTCGGTACCACTAATGATCAAAAACAAAAGGGTCACTTAGAACCTCAAGTCAAAAAAACATCTCAGTCTAAATTCTCTCGTTCTACTTCTTCCAATCCTTCTAATTCCTCTCAACCTCATTCTAAATCCAATTTTGCTAATACTCAAAATCCAAAATCTTTAACAGATTTGAAAGGAAAATCGAAGGTTTCCTCAGTCAAAACCGATCAAAAGCATTCCAATGTCCCAGTGCCTAAACCTGAATCCAAACCGACTTTAAGAAATCCCAATAAAATTAAGATTTTCAGCATTAAAAAGAAAGATGAAACAACTTTAATAAAAAGAACATATCTTGTTGACATCTCTCTTACTATTCCTGTTCCTGTGAAAGGCTCATGTGGACCCAAGAAACTTTGGGTTCCTAAATCTTCTTAATTTTTGCAGGTTATCAGTGACGAGCAGTTTGACGAAGAATGGTATATTGACAGTGGCTGCTCGCGTCACATGACAAGAAGGAAGGAAGAGCTGAGGGAATTTCGGTCTCTTTCAAACGGTGGAAATGTCAAGTTCGGGAACAAGTCATTTGGCACAATAAAAGGCTATGAAATGATAACAAATGGTGATTTTACGATTAGGAGGGTCGCATCCGTTGAAGGACTACAACACAACCTCATCAGTGTATCTCAACTTGTTGGAGGTACTGGTCTCAAGGTCTCATTCGATGATGAGGGTTCAGAAATAATTGAAAAGAAAACGAAAAGAGTAATTCTCAAATCGGAGCGCAAAGGCGAAATGTTTCCGCTGAACCTCAAACCCATCAAAGGGAATCCAGCTATCTACTTGTTATCCAAAGCACAATCTGACGAAAGCTGGTTGTGGCACCGAAGGCTCTCTCATCTCAACTTCAAGGATATCAACAAACTTGTCACAAGTGGTCATGTTCGAGGTCTTCCATTGCTCAAATTCGATCGAGAACATTTATGTGCTGCGTGTGAAATGGGGAAGCAGAGTCGTCAAAGTCACCCATCGATTGTAAACACTAAAGTTGTTGAACCATTAGAGTTAATTCACATTGACTTGTGTGGTCCATCATCTATCGAAAGCATCGGCGGTAGCAAGTATATTCTTGTCATTGTTGATGACTTTTCACGTTTTACATGGGTGTTCTTTCTGAAGCACAAATCTGAAGCAACTCTCAAGCTAAAGATGTTTATCAAGCAGGTTGAAGTACAGCTGAAGAAAGTTGTTCGCAACATCTGGAGCGACAATGGGCTGGAATTCAAAAATAAAGAATTCGAAGAATTCTTGGCCGAAAAAGGAACCAGTCACAACTTCTCAGCTCCCTACACCCCTCAACAAAACAGGATTGTCGAAAGACGAAACCGATCTTTGTGTAAGGCGGCTCGAACCATGCTAAGTTTTGCTTCTTTACCTTTATATTTTTGGGCTGATGCTATTGCTGCAACATGCTTTACGCAGAATAGGTCATATCTCAATAAGCGATTCACTCTCACTCCTTATGAGATCATCAACAACAGGAAGCCAAATGTCAAATTCTTCCATGTATTCAGCTCACGGTGTTTCATCTTTAATTCTAAAGAACATCGTAACAAGTTCGATGTCAAAGCCGATGAAGGGATATTTCTAGGCTATTCTCTCACTTCTAAAGCCTACAGGGTATTAAACAAGAGCTCGAGGAAAATAGAAGAAACATATTATGTGACTTTTGATGATAGCTATGTCAGAAAGCTAAAGGCCAACGAAGACACAGTTGGAGAAATCTTTTCTCAAACAGGCCAAGTCACAGCCTCGATCACAAACCTATTTGAGAAGTTCGTCGAGTTATTCGATGAACCAGAGAAGGCAACTCTCTCGGAAGCTAGTGTAGCAGACAACAAAGTAGATCATCTGAAGCAACTCATCGAAGATGCTGCAAAGCGAATGAATGAAGGAGGATCAAGTTCTAACGAACCTCCACAGCACGATGCATCAGTTGAGGGGGAGGACCCATTTTCGTCATCACAGCCGAGCTCACATGTTGAGGGGGAGAACAGTTCAAGCTACTCCCGAACGCACAACAGTACCCGAAAGTGCTACAACACCCGAAGGTGCTACAACACCCGAAGGTGCTCTAACACCTGAAGGTCCATCAACACCTGAAAGCTCAACACCACCCGAAACCCCTGTAGCTCCGAAAAATCAAGACACTCCTGAAAGCTTATCTGTCGAGGGGGAGAATCCCGATATGCTTTATGACGATGACAGTCAATCTGAACTAGAAGAGATGGTAAACGCTGAATTGGATCCATCTTATGATCCAAATTACCTTCCTCTTGTCAAATGGACCAGAGATCATCCTGTTTCCCAGGTTTTCGGTAATGTCTCTGAAAAGGTCCTGACCCGATCACAACTAAAGGCAAAACAAACTTCCTTATTTTGAAAAGTAGAATTCTGTATGTTTAACTCCTTCGTCTCAAAAGTTGAACCAAAGACAGTTAACACTGCTCTTGATCACTCCGATTGGGTTCAAGCTATGCAAGACGAACTGAATGAATTCGAAAGGAATAAAGTTTGGCGCCTCATTCCAACTCCTCAAGATGCCTCAGTTGTTGGTCTCAAATGGGTCTTCAGAAATAAGATGGACAAGGAAGGCAACGTGATACGAAACAAAGCCCGTCTGGTGGTGAAAGGATACTGTCAGGAGGAAGGAATCGACTATGAAGAAACTTTCGCTCCTATAGCTAGGCTGGAATCCGTTAGAATATTTCTTGCTTATGCTGCACACAAAAACTTTGAGGTCTACCAAATGGATGTCAAGTGCGCATTTCTAAATGGAGAACTTGAAGAAACGGTGTACGTGGAGCAACCTCCTGGATTCGTTAATGAAAGGTACCCCAATCACTGTTACATTTTGGACAAAGCCGTATATGGACTGAAACAAGCTCCGAGGGCCTGGTATGAAACGCTGACCATGTTTTTAAAGATGTCCAAATTCAAACAAGGTTCGGTTGACCCAACCTTCTTTCGTAAAAAGGAAGGTAACCACCTTATGATTGTTCAAATTTATGTCGATGATATCATCTTTGGCTCAACGAATCCTAGCTTAACGACTGAATTCAGAAAGCTGATGGAGACTAAATTTGAAATGAGCTCAATGGGTCCAATTAACTTTTTCCTTGGTTTAAACAATAGACAGGGACCCGAAGGCATCTTTATTAATCAGGAAGCTTACACGAAGACTCTCCTTGCAAAATTTGGCATGATGGGAGATTCAAAGGTTAAAGTTCCAATGGCGTTCGGCACCAAGCTCACTCCATCATTGGATAAGCCAGCAGTTGATATTACGCTATATCGCCAGATGATCGGTTCTCTGATGTATCTTACTGCTAGCAGGCCTGATATAATGTTCTCTGTTTGTTACTATGCAAGATTTCAGGCGAATCCACGTGAACCTCATATGCTTGCAGTGAAGAACATACTCCATTATCTCAAGCGAACTACCTCTTTAGGCCTATGGTATCCATCCAACTCAGGCTTCTTCGTTCAAGCCTACTCAGATGCAGACCTTGGAGGTTGTGGACTAGACAGGAAAAGCACCACGGGAGGCTGCCAATTCCTAGACGAGAAGTTGGTTAGTTGGCAATCAAAGAAACAGACCTGTGTGTCTCTGTCTACCGCTGAAGCAGAATACATCGCAGCTGCCTCCTGTACTTCTCAAGTGATTTGGATCCAAAGTCAACTCCGGGACTATGGACTCAATATGAAAAAATCCCACTATATTGCGACTCTAAAAGTGCAATTAGGATCTGTCATAACCCAATGCAACACTCGAAGACTAAGCACATAGCACTGAGGTATCACTTCATTAAGGATCATGTGGAAGATGGGAACGTCGAAATTCATTTTGTTCGAACCACTGATCAACTGGCTGACATCTTCACCAAAGCTCTTCCTGAAGCGTCGTTCAACAATATTCTACAAGGGCTAGGTATGATGGAATCGGAGTCAGTACCAAACATTACCTCTCAAACTCAAAAGTAAGAAGCAAAATAGACCGAACGTTCGGGTTCGGGTCTTGTACTAATGTACCGAAATGAACCGAACGCTCGGGTTCGGTTGAATAATCTGCTTTTCGCTCATCAATCAAAGGTAGTTTTCTTGGTTGTAGATCTTATGTATAATTGTTCCAAATGCATTTATCTTATTGCCAAAGTTATTCTCCTTTTAAAACCTATTTTCTTTGGCAACCGAAATATACCAAACGTTCGGGTTCGGTTCCAAAATTTTTCTCACCCGAAATAGACCGAACGCTAGGGTTCGGTTCCAAAGTCTTTCACAACCGAAATAAACCGAACGCTCGGGTTCGGTTCCAAAATTTTTTTTTCTCTGTGTTTTTTTTCTTTTGTCTTATTTTTTATTTCATTTTATTTTTATTATTCATAAAAATTCCAAAAATATTTTTTTTATAAATCCAAAAACTCCAAAAATATTTCGTTCTTTAATTTTTTTTTTGGCTTTAATTTTATTTGTGTGTTCGTTTATGGGGAAATTGTTGAATTAGCTAACTGTCCCTAGAAGCATGCTGCTGTATGTGTCCAAAGCCTCACCTGATTCTGAATAATAGCCTTAATGACTTGGTATACACAAACCTTGTCTTCCCAATTAGGCTATCATATTTATTCTAATCATGAGCTACCTAACTCTCTTCTCACATGAGATAAGAGTTTTCTGCTTGGTCCTATTTTTCACAGCAGAGGTACTTTGATTTCTTACACCATCTAAATTGCATTTCTCCATCACATTCGTCTCACAAAACGTAACCCTTGAGACTCTCAGAAATTACCACTGAGGTTTTGGTTACACAATTACTGTGTTCATGATCTTAGTTTCGTGCTACTACGATCTAAGTGAAACCCAACATTCAATACCCAATACGAATTGACGGTGAACAATTAATTTACTCTAGTTTTCACTAATGCATTGACGGACGTACCTCCATGAAATCTCAACATTTTCTTTTGTGTGATTCCTATGAAATTGTTAACACCCATAACATTTCTTCCCTTGGGATCCAGTTTTAAATTTTTGTTGAGATTTTATATTCATATTTCTGAGCCAAATTAAATTATCTCCAACCTACTTGTTCAATAGACTACACCGGTCTCACAAGTACTTCGTTAGCTTTCTATCTTATATCAAGATTAGGAAGTTTGAATCGAAGCGAAAGCAACCCTAATAAGCCTAGTTAAAAGAAGCCTTTCAACACTTCTTAATCAGTGTTTGATCGTTATTCAACGGGAAACCACATAAACACTTTAAGGTCTCTCTTGACTTTGAAGGAAGAGATTCGTGCCCGGGATCATTTGTTTCGTGTCTTTATTGACATCACATATTTTCCCCAAATTATTGCTTTATTTCTTTTCTTTTACACCCTAAGCACGAAAATCTTTGATTTTCCAAAATTCAGGTTCTATTTATTACAAGGCATTTTACTTGGATTGGCAGTTGATTAAAGGTTGTGGTTGATTCTAATCCACGTGGGGAAATTTTTCAAAAGATGCCGTTACAATTTAAAGAGATAAGATGAAGACATGCTGACTCAGGCGGGAGTCTAATCGATTTGATTTCAAACGGCGCAAGAGGGGCGCGTGTGAACCTGAACCGTCTCGTCTCCAAACGGTGCCTGATGGGAAGGCGTGTTATTAAGGACCTGAAATTCTCTCTCATGCGTGATCATCGGCAACCCCAACTGTCACGCATCAGTCAACTCCGAAAAACCCTTCGTTTTTCAATAGAAGATTTGGGAAGATCTTTCTCTCTCCTTACACCACAGTATAAAAGGCAACATCCTCCACCGTTTACCTCTTTACTGCAATTATAATTCCCAGAGCGCAAGAAATCACTAAACCTTCACTGTTCATCATCTTCTCTACTTTCTTCAAGCAATGGCAGATTCATCTTCCATTCACGCAACATCCCACATTTTGCCCATTCGCCCACAACAAAGCCTAATCATCGATTTAACCACTCATGCTTACGACGCCTTCATGTTCCCCATCATCGAGTGTCTGAAGTTTTCTTTGATCGCTCCTGCACTTACTAGGGCTGAAACTGTTCCGATGGAGTTTTTGTCATAGATCTTTGCGACCGCTCACTACGACAAGGTCGTTGACAAAAAATTTTTTGATGTCTTTGAGCACAAGGCGTCAATTTCAAAGCAAAGGTTTTGCTCGCTGTTAGGGTTTGAACCTGATTCTTCGAGGGTTAACCCTGAAACAATTCCAATGGGTCACTTGTTCAACATGTTCTATAACATGGGTTATACGGAGGTGCTTTCTACGGTCACGAAGTTCAAGAAGTCGTGCCTACCTCCACAGTGGAATGGGCTGTTCACTGTTCTCTTCAAGGGGTTATCCGAAAGAAGTGTTGGATCTGGTGGTGCCAGCCGTTTATTTCTCTCCATAATGTATGGTATGTACAATGGCATCAACATGGATTATGGGTATGTTCTATGGCAACAACTCATCCAGAGTCTCTCCTCTACCTCCAGACATTCCGAGATTTCGTATGCTAGGTTCTGGACTCTTATCACAAAATGGGTGATGGACAAGTACCACGTCCCCATTGTCGCTGGTGCTCCAATGTCTTCGATTGGTACCTTCCATACCACGAAGATCATTGTGTCGGATGCCTCAAAGTTTCCGTTCAACGGGTCTATTCCAGAAACCATGTATGGGGATGTTCCTGCTGATAGTCGGATTATCCAGACGTACAAAGGGTTCAAGCGTTCTGGTCCGAGGGATCTTACTCCAACGATGTTGAAGTCAATACATGACGCCGATAAGCCTGCTCCAAGAGGCAAAAAGGCTGATAAGGGGAACAGGTGGCAAAAGGAGCAAAAGGCCCATCTCCAAAGAAGAGGAAACCCACCAAGCCAGCTCAGTCTCCACAGCACAAGAGGAGAAAAACCCAACCACGACGAAAGTTAATTATCGCTTCCTCCTCAAGCGAGTCTCAGGGTGAGAGTTCAGATTCTGATGACTCTCCACGTGGCAATAATCCACCCAGATCTCCTACCCCAGAAGTTCATGCATCTACTTCTCCAATTTCCTCTCCACCAAAAACCATTCCTATTTCTATTCCCCCCATAACTTCCACTACTTCAATACCACCCACTTCCATCCCAATACCAACACCAGTATTCACCGACGCAACCACAACAACCACTACAGATGTTAGAGCCAACGTATCTGATACGGGGGTTCATACTGATGCACCCGAAACCTCTCCAACACCTGAAACCACAAAAGCACCCGAACCTACACCAACACCCGAAACAACCCAACCCGAACCTACCCATACTACTACACCACCAGCTTCACCACCACCTTCTCCTGGTCATGCTTCAGAGGGAGAAGAACCATTCCTTGGCGGGGAGGATATGACGTTTGACTCGGTCTACTATAGTCCGTTTCAAGTACAGAGTGATGACGATGACGACGCTCCTGTCACAAAAGACATCTCAAGGAGCTCCATGACAAGATTGACTTGCTCATCGCTCCTCTTCCACTTCTCAGTCATCCCTTTCTGAAGATGCAGTTCAGAAGATTGTTGACGCCTTCTCTAAAGCTCAGCAAGATTCCATTGCTTCTGCAACCTCCGCCATAGATGCCTCAACAAAAGCCTGTCAGGCAGCGACCGCAAAAGTCGATAAACTATTTTCTGATGCCTCTTCCCTGTTAAAGTCTTTATAGGAGAGTGCAAATGCTGCCAAGACTACGTTGGAACCTATTATTCACCAGCTAGCAACGTCAGTCTCCACTGAGTTGAAGTCCTTCGCTTCTTTTCGTCAAATGCTTTCAGATGACAACTCAGCCTTTCGCACAACCATTGACGAGCGTCTCTTGAAGCTACAAGAAGATTTGGCTGTCGAGAACTCTCTTATGGATGTTCTTGCAAAGAAGACCACTGCTCTGAAGGTCAAGAGCGTTCAACTCTCCAACTCTCAACAAGAGATTGACTCTCTTCGGTCTGAAAGGGAGGTGATAAAGTCGTGTGTTTCGGATGTCCACTCTGCCATCTCCAACATCCTCGAAGCACATGATCCTATTCTTAACTATACTATGAGGCGTGACCTTGCAGAGAAGCTCGCTCCCGCCCTTGCCCTGCTCAGCAAACTCGAAGGGCTACTTGATTTCGTGTCCATTCCGAAACAAGGGGGAGAGAAGGAATCTATGTCCCAACCACCTCCTACCTCAATGGCAACTCACACTACCAAACCTCCTCCAGTAGGCCAAGCCTCCGGTTCCGGTGTGAAAGACAAAGGCAAAAAGATTGCTGAGGAAGAAGAAGAAGAAGAAGAAGACAAAGAAACAATCGCTGACTTGTTGAAGCGTAGAAGTCGACGCAATGAGGCTGATATCAGTGCTCGTGTGGCAAGAGAGGCTGAAGAAGCCAAACGTAAACAGAAGGAAGCCCATGACCTTCTTGAGAGTAGGAAAACTCTTTTTCCTGCCTGGACTCTCGAGAGGATGATAAAAGAAGCCATTGACACACCGCGTATCTTGTGGCTGGAACCTGTAATCTCTCTTGATTGTTCCAGCACTGTCGACTCACAGTTTGACATGCCACTGACCCGAAAGGCGTTCATCTTTCATGCCTTCTCCAACGTTGCAGAGTTCCCTCATCCTCATCCACAGGTTGATCGGGACTTGATTAATTTTTATCTGAAGGCTGCTCAACCTCAGTATCAGACTTGGAGCGCTCAGAAAATTGTCAACATTCGGGTCTTGAAGCTGTATAGTGAAGGGAACTTCATCAACATTCGGTTCAAGGTACTTCGGGGATCTGCCAAAACCGAACATGCTATTTCCCTTGCAGATCTTCCAAACCTTAATCCCCATGATTATATTATCTTGCCCAACATCCTACTCACCAACGAAGCTGAATACGGTCTGATCATCAACCATTTCAAGAGGATGCTCGTGTGCTACATCATGGAAGTTGCACTGATGGATCAGGAGATTACAAGCGTATTTAAGAAGAAACCAAAAATATCTCCTGTTGGCTATGCCAGTGATCTCAACCAAATGCAGATGGGTAAAATTGACTCGAGAAGGAATTCGGTCATGTTCACCAGGAACGAAGGACAGAAATGTCTTTTCGCCTTGGCTGACAAACACCTCTACACCACTGCTTGTTTAGAGCACGTTTTAGGGATCATCCACAGATGCAAGCAGAACACAGCGGATGATGTCAAGTACTTCGATGACATGATTCAATGGTACATTCGGTTCAGACAGATTATTCTCACTCTTATCACACGTCTGTTTGATACTGTAAAGAAGGCTCCCGCTGCTGGCCCGAAGAAGAAGTAGTCTCGCTCCAATTTGACGCAAAGAGGGAGATTGTTGGGTCGCATTTTGTATAATATGTTGCGTCTATTGGGCTCGTTAGCTAGTCCATTTTTGTATCTCCGGTATGGGCCTGTCCATCCGTGAGTTTAGTAGGGTTGAATATTAATATAGTTGCTTGCATGCATCTTAGAATAACAAGAGAATAGAATGATCAGATCTTTATTTTAGAAGTTTATTATTATCGTTCTTGTAACCCTAAATCCTCTACAACGGAAGTTCTTAGTCGAGCTCTGCTGAGGATTGTTTGATCTAATCATTCGACATATTTTGATCCACTCTTGTCTTATTTATAGTTTTGTGTTCATTGCAATACCTGTTTCATAGATCTAATCGATCTTCACGTTTGTTAACCTATCATCATTCTTAAGCTAAATCACTCCATATCAACATCTATTTTGTGATTTTTCTTCCTAGAACTTCTTAAGTTCGAAATCCCCTCAAGAAAGCTTGATAGGATCAAAAATCTCTTCATCTCTTCTTCAAAAACCGAAACATCAAGAAAAGGTGAGTTCATACCCCCTTGTTTTCGGTTTTCATATGATTTTTGGGGGAGAATACAAGTAAAGTGTGTAGATCTATGTGTTATATGCTTGTCTTGTGTGATTTCTTAGTTTATTGTGTAAAACTGTGTTAGATGTTGACATATCTTGACATGATAAGCAACATTGAGTAAAAATCCATGAACTAAGACACCTTATACATCCTATTATCAAGTTAAAAGTGTTTATATGTTTAAGATATAAAAATTTAAAGCAAAAACCTTGTTAAGGGTCAAAATTGTCAAGAAAACAAAAGATAAAGGAAAAAAGTGACATTTACGGTGTTTAAAGGATCAAATAGGTCCTACTTGTATAAAAGGGACTTTTAGGATAAACATGCTTTCCTAAGGGCCAAAAATGTAAATTTTATCTTAATGGGCTTAATATTTGGATCTCACGGTTTTGGGCCCAAATTTGCGAAAAAATGAACGTTTTGGGATTAAAAATGTTATTTGACCAAATTTTGAGTCATAAATGTAAATAAACCAAATTTAGGGGTGAAAATAACATTTATTTCTAAATTAGACCAAAAATGTAACTTTTATAAAAATTGGGCCGAAAGTGTCATTTTTTCAAACAAGGGGCAGAAAATGTAATTTTTTGCAATACTGGGCCATAAATGTCAAAATATAAATTTTTGGACTAAATTCGTGAAATTCCAACACTTTTGGGACGAAATTACAAATTTTTATAAATTAAGGACTAAAATGTTATTTTTACAAAACTTTGGGCCTTAATTGAAAATTTGAGGATTATTGGCCAAGAACGTCGTTTTTACAAAAAGAGGACTTTTTATAATCAATTTAGTAAACCTCGAGCTAAAACAAACAACGAAACAATAAAGAATGGACGAAATACATCGATAACAATTTTATTGGGCCTAATATTCACATTACATGGCCAATGGGCCTTAAGGGCCCATTTAAGTGTATATTGAGCCCAATATTTTCCATGACATGTTTATTGGGCCTTGCAACCCATTTACATGTTAATTTGGGCCTGAGCTATGGGTCACATGTTTGTTGGGCCTTGGTGGTCCATTTACACGCCTATTGGGCCTAAATTACCCTCTTACATGTTATTGGACCATTGTGGTCCATTCACATGATAATTGGGCATGGACTCAAATTCACATGCTTAGTAGATCGTAACTATACCTTTACATAATTCTTGAACTTCGTATACTTATATACATACCTTTGGATTTGAAAATCTACAACATACACGTAAACATTAAACATGGTGAAAAACATAACAAACATGAAAGGTTGAGAATCTACTGAGACATGTCGGTTGGCACCTTTGACTGTACAATCGTAACATGTAGTTATAACCAGAGTTTCCTGGAGGGAGAGTGGGAGTTTGTATATAGATCTATATGGGGTGACCCCCCACGCCTTAGTTGTTCGCTACAACTAGACTAGGCCAGTCTAGGGCGACAAAACCTTGAGCAAATATCGATGTTTGGAGAATGCTAAGACAGGCAACCTAGTCATTATCATGCATGGTTATAACGACTGATATAGAGATCCAATACCAATTTAACATATCAAAGATTAACCCTTCGATTCTGTCGATACGAAACAACTTAATTAATGATACAAGAACCTCGACATTGTTATAAATAAGAAAATATCGGATTTTCTGGGGAAATACTATTATTCAATTATCACTTACTTACAATATAAAGAAATTTAAACTGCAATCATATATGTTACTGCTATGAAATTCACACATGCATTTATACTTGATTTTCACATCATTTTCAGACATTCTACAGAAAATACCGGATTTTCTGGGTTTACAAAAGATACAAAGACTTTTATTCAAACATACTTATGAACTCACCAACATTATATATGTTGACCGTTTTCAAAATAACTTGTATTCTCAGGTAATCTTTAAGTAGGAAGCTTTTCAAGTGTGTATGGATTTATTTTGTGTAACATCACTCATCGTACTATTAATACTTTCAATTTATTTAATTTATAACAATGTACTTGATATGAACAATGCTGGTTGTTATATGTATTGTTGGTGATGAATGTGTTATGTTTCATTTTTATTCATTGTGATGATAATTCAATTGTTAGTCACACGAGCCCCTAGACGCTTCCGCCGTCGGGTTCGGGGGTGTGACAGGTTGGTATCAGAGCAATGTTTATAGTGAACTAGCATATCTAACCATACATGATATGCAACTATAAACACAATGGGACTAAATAACTCTGAACAAAACAAAAATTTCACACTTATGTGCGCATATTAGAATAATAAGCTAATAATATTTAATAAAAGCTTATGCAGGAAATTGAACACTATGATTAAACCTGGGTAGTTATGTAATCCTATTAGGAATAAATATAGCCTGATCAACTATATTTATTCAAAATATGACCAACATATGTTTGGGAGTAATTATAGCAGGAAATGAATCCAAAAGCCTAGCTCACTCTCCAATAACTCTAGGGAACCCAAACCTAAATAATTAAAATATACTATAGGAATAATCAAAACATGACTTATTGTGACAACCCGAAATTTCCATCCTGAACAAACCATATCAAGCCAATAGAAGTTAGAACAGTTACAGTGAAATTCCAGACTTTGGGTATAAGTTTGTCAGTTTTTCAGGATTTACACTTAAGGAGATATCAGGAGAGTGGATGCACTAGGGTTTTGTGCAACACTGTTATTCCAATACTCTAGGATATTAGAGTTCATTCCGGGAATAAAAATATTTTCTGCCAAAAATCCCAGGACTATATATAGAAATCTGAACCAAAATAGTTCATTAGTTACATTTCCAACTAGAGAAAAGCCGAATTCTCTCTCACGGATCTTCGGGTTTTCATCCCAAATCGTGAGTACTTCTATCTAGTTGTATTATATAGCTTAGATTGTGTTTAGAAACATCAAAATCATGTCAAAACCCCAAGATTCGGGAGTTTACCGCCCAAGAACACTTGGGGAGTAAACTCCATTTTAAGGGCCAAAAGTGTCCCAATTCCCCTCAAAGCCTTAGAACTCAACATAGGGACTACCATTACATATTTAGACCACCAAAACAATTAAGAATCAAGGGTGAAACTGAGTCATGGCCAAGGAGGTTCTTGGGCCGTGAACTCCATTTTTATGTGCCAAAATGCCTTAAAAACCCTCCTTAAGCCAAGAGACTAAATAGGACGTGTACCTAAATGAGTTTAGGACTAGCTAACACACTTAGAACACCAAGAGTAAGGTGTTCACGGCCCAAGAGGTTCTAGGGCTGTGAACTCCATAAAATGGTGCCAAATGGTGCCATAAACTTTTCTAAAGCCTAGTACAAAAGCCTAGTTTAGTTCCTAGTTAATTTAGGGACTTGAAAACACCATAAACATCCTCCCAAGGGAGATTACAGCCGTAATCTCCAAGGGATATGGTCCCAGGGCCGTAAACTCCTAAAACGAGTTACATTATGCCCTAAACTCTTCCATAGACCAAGCCACTAAGTAGAAATGCTTATTAGGGCCTTATAGAGCATCAAACATCAAATGGTAACCTAAGTATGAGCTTACGGCCGTAAACTCATGAGTTTACGACCGTAAACTCATTTGGTAGTGTCATTAGGGTCGTGAACTCCCTTATGGAGTTTTCCTTGAGCCCTACACACAATAGCTTCCCCTACAAACACTTAGATGCAATCCTAGAGGCTAATAGCACTTGATAAAGGTACTTAGCATTCTGATGCGTTTTAGCCATAAGAACATCCTATGTGCTCATACAAACCCTAATGCTTGGATCTAGTTTTCTTTATTGTACATGAAATTCATCCAAGACTATAAACCCTAGATCTAATATATGATAATCAATATAACATATGTATTAGGGTTTAGATCATACCTTGATTGTTATGTAGCAATAACAATCTCAAATCCTTCTTGTATTGACTTTAGAAAGCTTAGAGTCACAAATGTCACTCCTCTAATGGTTCACAAACACCAAGAGCAAGAGGATGAAGAGGAAAAGAGAAGGAGGCTGCCCAAAACGTGTGGAAACCCTAGAGAACAAGTTCACCACGTTTTTGAGCCATAAGGGTTCTTTAAATAGAGAGGCTATTAGGGTTATCTAATAAGGAAACCCTAATTTGGATGCTTAGGCCCTAAGCAACCCATGAACTCCTTTCTTAAAGGCCTTTGGACGATTTCTAATAGGTTTCCCCATAGAATTCGTCCACCCCTTTAATATGGAGTCCATTAGCTCAATATTCAACTATCACACAATTGACAGTTCTAGTCCCTTAAGTTTAATTAATGTCTTTTAGCCACAAACTTAATTCTTATTAATTCTTGACTAATATTAAACAATATGATTTATTCTTTAATATATTATTCTCATAATATATTAATAAATCATATGTAATCATTTCTCTCCATAATTCATCCTATCAAGTTGCTTTGGTGAAGGCAACCCAAAAGGACCATGCACCATCGGGTGAAGTACATACCAAAATAGTTATGGACTTAGACACTAATCCAACAGTCTCCCACTTGGATAAGTCTAATAACTATTCCGCGTATAACTTCAAATCCTGATCTGCAATCGTAGCTTTCTAAAGTCGCTGTCAACTCTGATCTTATCAGATACGCGTGTCCTTTAGATAAGGGATCATATATTCCTCCATTCTAGATATCGTATAGACTGAGACATGGATCTAAATCAGTCTCTCTGTCTATGTGTTGTTTCCCGAATTCAGATTTATGACGACTGACAACAGACTACAATTGAACACATCAATTTAGTCCCGGCTTGGCCAAGCGCTTAGGTGCCATCACTAAATCATCGAGGGGCCCACATATATCGCTTTTATCCTACTTTGGATAAAAGGAACGGATAAACTTTGACTCAATGCTCGCGTGCACTCACTCACCAAATCATACACAACAATATGTTTTATAACACCAAGTTACTGGTGTGTTTACATATAATCAATGTGCAACCAACTCGCAAAATACAACTCACACATCTCGGTTTCAAGAATATAAGATGTTATCGTCTCACTAATCACTCGTGATAAAATCCATGAAGTGATCCAAGTGAGCGTGGGTTTAATCCAATGCTCAAATCATATTCATAAGCACACATGAACGTTGCAGCAAACATTTGCATATGTCTAATACTCTTTAGACAATCCACACACCAATTCACGACAGTCTTCATTCATACCTACTTTCAACATATGAACGACTGTGGCCCGTTCGAATAATTTGACTGTTCTGAACCAATTAAATTATTCAGGAAGTCAAAACATGCTAGGTGAAACACAAGGATAATACTAATCCCATATGACCTCATACCTCTGAGTATAAATAAAACACCTTTTATTTATCACCATATCGATTACTCATTATTTGTTGTTTCGGGTAATCAACTTCTTACTTGAATTACTTACCACACTTGTCCCATGCTCTTAGCATGCACACAATGTTTACATATGGTTCTTGCTTTGTGAAATAGATCAAATGAACACATTTCCAATCATACTCATTTCACAACTCCTAATCCTTTCCACAAGTGAAAGAATATCAAATTCTTGCCACTTATAGAATATGCTAGATTCTAACATTTTATGCAATGATCCTTTCGTAATGTCATAGCACAAAAGTCATAATGACTATTGCCAACAAAACTACAAAGTCTTCTATTGGAGATTGTTACAAGACAATTCCATAGATGTGATGTCTTTCACTCAAAGTACATTCCTTTGAACATCCTTTTGCATAAAAGATTCTAATCTAGACATTGATTCTCAATATCCAACTCCCAATATGGAAACATTTCCATATTTTCCATATGAGAACTCATTCTTAATAGAATCTTATCTATTCATAATAATGTCGATATGGTCCATCCAATATCATACTTCCAACTACTCACAAGCGACCAATCCTCAGCGAACTTTGGATTGTCCTTTGATAGTTGTTTAATTATCTTAGTCAAAACCAATTCTTGTCCTTTTCCCTCTAAATGCGCTAGACATTTGGAAAATTTTAGAATGGTCAAATATTATAGCATTTGCAATCGATCCTATACCCGAAGCGTATGGGACACGATGCATAATGTCTTACATAAAGATATGATACTTTATCAATCTTTTGCCATAATATTTTATATGTCTTGTTCTTACAGTTAGAACTATGAAGAGGGATACCGTAATCATAATCGAAATTTAAGAACACACTATGTATCCTTGACTAAAATTATTAACATTCCACAACCTAAGCCTTTAGATTTGAAACGAAGCATAATATTCTCTCCCATAATTATAACAAAACAACTATTCAACCCTTAAAACTTTGCAAAGTATGACTCTTGTTTTCTATAATTAATATTTCTAACTTGCAATACTTGCCTCAATAATTATTCAATCATAACAGTTATGCTCCCACTCTCATGATGATTATTATAAACATAACACTTATGCTCCCACTAGCTTTGACATGTATTCAGAAACAGCTTAACTTTCAGAAAAACAATGTCTATTGAATTTCTTCAAGTTCATATTTCTAATACCTAATGCTTTGATAATCCTTTATCTAAGCTTATACACCTTCCGTTTAGATAGCTCATATGTGTGTCTAAACAATTAAGACTAATTGCCAAATCTCACAATTCGAATCATGGAAAGGGATACCGTAACTATAATCGAATTCAAGAATACAATTTCACGATCACTATCCTTTTAAAATCTCTATTAGTGAAAGCATTTCCTCACAGTCATTTTCATGAAGGAGGGAATCTTATGACACTTAGATTTTAATGGTGTATGTGTTCCTATTCATGTGAATTTTTCAAAACCAAAGTTTATGACAAATTCAAGCTCATATGGACCGAACTTTCTCAATCTTGATTTCTTGCCTTATGGTAACACAGTTGCCCACCATGTCTTCCAAGTAGTTAAGCAGATCACCCTTTCCTATCAATGTACTTTTCATTGATCAAGGTCCTTGCCTTTTATGCATTCAATGAGAACTCATAGGACTCATATGCATAATTAACTCGATTGGAACGGCACAGAAACAAGATAATGTCAACACGATAGGTTGTAAACCTCTACTCGTGCGCTAGTGATGATCGATAAGGTTTATTTGATTTATTCTTGAAACCTTTCAAGACCATTAAGACTCCCACTGACTCCTTGATATATAAGGTTCTCTTGTCAATAAGCATTTCTTGACAAAAAAATATTCTAGAGTTAGTGTAGCTTTTATCAAGACAAAACACTTCATAAATTGGTCCTAGTTGGTCTTTGTCTTATCCAAGACATCACAACTTTCCAATTTCAAATGTGCAAGAATAAGAAAACCTTTTTCCAAATTCTACATTTGATGAATGTTATAAACCTTCTTAAGACTTTTCACTTAATCTTAACTTTAAGACTTGTGTTGGAAAGAAATATGATTAACTTCTTGATTTAACCATTTATTCAATTCTTGATTTCTCTTCTCAGACATACATTTGTACTAAGACTCACTTAGAGGATCAATTGAGATATGGTTCTTAATCATTAAGACCTATCACAAAACATAAAAGGTACTCTCCCTTCTTCTTAGAATAGAGAAACTTTTATCTTTCTGCCTACTTGATTCTTCTTATTCGTTCTGCTATTGATTTAAACTCTTTTCAATCAACTAAGAATCACACTTAATCTCATAAGTGTAATCATATTTACTTAACCTTAGTAAATCATGACGAATATCTTTGTTACTCTTGTGGTGGACTTGATCAACACACAACCTTGTATACTCGATCTCCTACTCCTTCACTTGACACTTGTCAATGAATTAGTCTAATTTCCAAATATGAAATTTCTCATTCATCGTGCAACCAAGTTGCATGATTCCAAGTTTCTGTCCAATTGAAACTTGGGCGATGAGAAACTCTCCCTATTTGGTAAATTCTCGACATTTCCACAATTATCATAATTGAGAATCACATCCATTCGTTGTAGAAATATGCAAGCATCAATTTTTCATAACGATTTCATTGCAAGGAAATAAATAAATAAATAAATGAGTCAAACCAAAATTTAATTTTATTTATAACAGCAGCGGAAAATATTGGTCCTTAAAATGCAAAATCAACTGAAAAACTATGTAATCAAATATTCCTAACAACTCTATCATAACTTTCTAAGCTCAAATCTAATCTTCGAATCCATGCGATCGAGATCCATTTCTTCGTGATTAGACTCACCTTGCTTTCTCATCAAGCTTCCTCTCTTTTCACTGATCCTGCAAAACATTCAAATGCAATTTATGTATTAAGAATCAATGAATAGGAACTTAATGGAGTTAGATAGTGGATTTTACCTGAAGCACATCCATACTCTTGGACTCTCCCATCTTCTGGACTCTTCAGGCTCTTAGGGGAGACTTGTATCCAACGCCCTTTCTCTTGGCAGCAAACACAGTTTGGTTCTCCTAGAACGTCCTCGAAAGCATGGTTGGTTGACTTTCCCAACAAATACGCTCCATTGCTTTGCCAAATCATTTCTGATTCAGTAGCAATGAGCATATAAGTTAGGTCAATGAGGTTTTTGTCATGATCCATCATATAATACTTTCTCTTGAACTCATTATATGATTCGGGAAGTGACTACAGAACCCACTTCACAGCTAACTTATCCGGGAATGACGCACCCAACATTATCAGCCTATCGATGTGTGATTTCATTCCTAGAACGTGGGCACACACGGGTTTACCATCTTCATGTTCATTTCCAATAGGGCTTTAGTGACATTGAACCTTTCAATTCTTCGATCTTGTGGGTTAGGGAGAATAACGGGAGGAGGAGGAGGAAGTGAAGCATGATCTCTTGTTCCTCTATCGAATCGTGGAATATCATCTTCATGTGGAATGCTTGTTCCACGGGATTTGGGAAGACCATAGTTGTCGAACTTTGACATCTACAAAACGGGAGAAAACAAATTCAAGTTAGTTGATCGATTGAGTCCTTAATAAATCACCCAAATGAGATATTAAGGCTAGGACCCAACACAATATTCCACAACTCGGGAGAGGGATGACGTAACCCTAATTGCGGAACATTTGAAGGTAAGTGAATGACGATTCACTAATTTTCCACCATGAAAAACAAAAACCGATTAAGTTTTAAATGTATTGAAAACTCCTAGATCCTTTGAGATTCATTGAAACTTTTCAATGGCATGTTTAAATCTCGATATGCCCCTCTAGTTTGTGACTGGGATGCCGAGGATCACAAAGCGGGTGTGAATAACCATGCAAATCTACATGGTGCCCTCACATGTTACAGTCACCTATTCGATGTGCCGGTAAACCACACACGCTCCACTGAACTATGACAAACATTGAGTCACCCTTTGCTACCTTTGCTTAGAACCACTTAGTGTGCCGGTTAACCACACACGCTCCACTAACGTCTTCGCAAGGGCACAAAGTGTAATTTCATGGAATTGCATCAATTCACTTTTGCCTAAAGTAACTAAGATTGGGAATTTTATGAAAGCATTTAGTTACTTTTATACTTCATTATACTAATAATGGAATGTTTCTATCCTATCCTACCCGTTCGGCTAACGACCCTCCACTAGTCAAGAGTGCGGTGGGTAAGATTGGATACCTATTCAATCGCCATTTTATAGGCAATTTCCTTAAACACCCCTTATAGACTAGCTTCGTGAATGAGGCCTACTAACGGTAAGACATACTTTTACTCATACATATATATAATGTTAGACTTTTAATGTTATATGTAGTATAAGGTGTATTTTACACTTTTAAAATACTATGTGGTCAAATTTAATAGATTACACTTTTAATTTAGTTAAATTGTAAACCAAAAACTATATGGATTTATTAAATCTCTTTTAATTATACACCTTAATTAATTAATAAAACCATAAGGGTGTGATTTGAACTTTTCAAAACTATACTAGGGTTTTAGAATTCAACATTCCTAAATTAAACTTTTAATCAACTTTTAAATTCCAAAACTTGAGGACAAGTTTTGAAACATTTGAAAACATTAGGGTTTAGAATTTAAATATTTCAAAATCAAACCTTTTCATCAAAATTTAAATTCCAAAACTTGAGGGCAAGTTTTGAAATTATTCAAAACACAAGGATCAAATAGCAAATAACTTAAATTAAACAATTAATCTAATTATTATCTAATTTGACCTAAAATTAATTTCTTGCAAGATAAGTTACCCAATTAATACAAATAATCAAACTTTAATCAAATAAGGAAGTTATTATCTAATCAATTGGAAATTATCTTTTGTTTAATCAAGGATACACTCAAAATATGATTAAAATTTGCATTTTAATGACCCATAACAGTTAAGGCAAGTATCTTTGAGTAAAATAGCAAGAAATCCCGAAACTGCCTCCTTCTGACGCTCGAACTCGTCGAGTTCCTCTATGGACCCGCCGAGTAGGAGCCAACTCGCCGAGTCCACATTGGAACTCGCCGAGTTCATCAGTCAGAAAGCCAAAATTTGGATTTTGCAACTTGAACAAACATACAAGGCATACATACAATAGAAACCAATCAAGGCTCTGATACCACTGATGGGTTTTAGCCATAAGAACATCCTATGTGCTCATACAAACCCTAATGCTTGGATCTAGGTTTCTCTATTGTACATGCAATTCATCCAAGATTATAAACCCTAGATCTAATATATGATAATCAATATAACATATGAATTAGGGTTTATATCATACCTTGATTGTTATGTAGCAATAACAATCTCAAATCCTTCTTGTATTGACTTTAGAAAGCTTAGAGTCACAAATGTCACTCCTCTAATGGTTCACAAACACCAAGAGCAAGAGGATGAAGAGGAAAAGAGAAGGAGGCTGCCCAAAACGTGTGGAAACCCTAGAGAACAAGTTCACCACGTTTTTGAGCCATAAGGGTTCTTTAAATAGAGAGGCTATTAGGGTTATCTAATAAGGAAACCCTAATTTGGATGCTTAGGCCCTAAGCAACCCATGAACTCCTTTCTTAAAGTCCTTTGGACGATTTCTAATAGGTTTCCCCATAGAATTCGTCCACCCCTTTAATATGGAGTCCATTAGCTCAATATTCAACTATCACACAATTGACAGTTCTAGTCCCTTAAGTTTAATTAATGTCTTTTATCCACAAACTTAATTCTTATTAATTCTTGACTAATATTAAACAATATGATTTCTCCATTAATATATTATTCTCATAATATATTAATAAATCATATTTAATCCTTTCTCTCCATAATTCATCCTATCAAGTTGCTTTGGTGAAGGCAACCCAAAAGGTCCATGCACCATTGGGTCAAGTACATACCAAAATAGTTATAGACTTAGACACTAATCCGACATTCCTAGGGTGTCTTGACTTGCTTATTATTTGTTTATAGACTAATTTGTTACATATATGTGAAATTATATGTTAACTAGGATCATAGAGTGTGTTCAAGACTTCACTTGACACCTAGCGGTCCTACCTCTTCAGTTCATCCGTATCACCCACAACAGGTGAGTTCATACCCCTTAATCAATGTTTTAACTATTTTTAAATGTTTTATGGGGGGGATACAAGTAGAATCATTCTACTTATTATATCAATCACATGTGATTAATAAGCAGCATTCAAATGATTTACTACTCATTAGCCGTTTTACCAAACAGTTTCCTTTAAATGATTTTCATAAACATTTTATATGTTTAAAACTCCTTATTACACTGTACATTTTACTCTGTATGTTTTATTTCAAACTTATTTACAATTGTGATTCAAACAAATGTTTTCTTATACTAAATTGCTTTATCAAACCCATGCCTTCAAACCGTTTTATAGATTGACATCAAGTCGATCTTTTCTTAGATAATAATTATGTTCAAAGGTTTTACAAAACTTATTTTATGCTTTTATATTATAAATTGCATGCCTCTATATGTATAGTTATATAAGTAATGTTTAAAAGACTTAGGAAGGCTATCCACCTTGTTTCCTTTTCCTCGATTTGGATGTGGTCTGATAGGATATCAGGTACTCGTCCGAAGGTCGTTTAAATATTAGTTATATATCATATGTACATATATAGTCATAAAACCTCTTTCCATTTCATCCAATGCCCTTGAGTAGCAAGGGTATACATCCATGTTCATACGTCCCAGTTAGATTACTAGTAAACTACCATATGGGTAGTTTAGAAAGATACTAGAACCATTACTAGAACGCGATATCATACAATGAGTCAGTTCATTCATGAGTCAATACTTGCTATATAGAGAGCACATACATTACAGCTAGAACATTACAGTACATTACTATACTTGCTAGATAGAGAGCACATACATTACAGCTAGAACATTACAGTACATTACTATACTTGCTAGGTAGAGAGCACGTACATTACAGCTAGAACAGTTCAGTACATTACATATACATGAATACGTTAATCATTATGATATGAATCGGAGCATGACTTAAATGTCATGGCCCGTGTTGTAGCCAGAGTCTCTTAAAGGGAGAGCATGAGTTTGCGTATAGATCTATACTGGATTGACTATCCTACACCTTGCTGCTAGCTACAGCTGGACCTGCAGGTTTGCGGGTGCCAAACGTCATTTCTTTTTACGACCATACTTATGTCGTTGTTACCAGTCAATAGTGTGGTGCAATTAATCACATGATACCTTAATATAAATCCGGTTTAAGGTAGTTAGTACAACAGTAGTTCTTATAGCGCTACATTTCAGTACTTCATTAATTTTCCCTGTACATATATTTTGTGATTATTTCAATTAAACTTTAAATGTAAAAACTATATTTTGTTAATGATAGTTACACTTTGGAAAATTACACACTTTTAGAAGAAACGAACATTTAGAACAGTTAAGTCTTAGTAGAAGACTACATTGAGAACAATTAGGTCTTGGTAGAAGACACCCTTATATAATAGTAGGAATCATAGGGATTTTTAGAGTTTTTCAATCGTTTACAGTTGTTTTACAAACATTTTTATACTTACAGTTCCTTTACATTTTTCATACTTACAGTTCACATACATACAAATTCTTACATACAAATTAAGACACTAAAATACTTATGATCTCACCAGCTTTAAAGCTGATACTCTCTTTCAAAATTACTTGTATCCTCAGGTCATCATAGACAGGTACCGATGCAAGGATTAGGGAAGATGGAGCTCGTTCAAGACTCATCTTTCATTTTGATTTATACTTTATTATTTATCAAAATTTGACAGAACACACTTGTATAATAATTATATTATTAATGCAATGGATGATGTTGTTGCTTGTTTACTACTTTTCATTGTTGTGATAATGTACATGACGTCCTCCGCCCCAGAACGTTTCCGCCGTTCTTGGTTTTGGGGTGTGACAGATTAGTATCAGAGCATTGTTTATAGTGAATCAAGTATATCAACCCATAAAAGATATACTAACTATAAATACATAAGGGATTAAAAATACTCTGACCAAGAGTTTATACTTTAAATAATAAAATATTTAATAAAGTATACATGCCTGCATTCATACTAAAATCAGTGTCACTAGGACAGTACAAAAGAATTACGATTATTGGGCAACACAGATGGACTTAGAGACATATAGTCAAAACTGGGAAGATATAGCCTGATCACCTATATTATCCGAGGGTTGACTAGCATGTGCCTAAGTCTAGTTGTGTGGTTGCAACAAGTCTAAAATCTTACCAACCCTACCACAATGAGAGCAGTAGAACATAACATTAAGCTTAAAATACTATAGGAGTATTTGTGTTACTATAAGTACTTTATACTTGAGAACTAAAACGGGATCTTCATTACTAAGTTGGTAGTTGCTAAGTGGATACACTAAGGCTATATGTAATTAGGATGTTATAGACTTAGAATTTGTGAAAATTTTACTTCACCCCTATTCTGTGTGAATATGGAGTTAAGGTCACTTATTCGAAGGCCTATCCTGTTTCGATTACATATAACTGGTATGCACTTCACAAATAGCGATGTAACTGATGAAGATTTTCTAAATAATTATCTATATAGTTCGTCTAATAATTATTTTCTTACCCCAATTCTCGCGTAGATAACATGGCTGGACTCCATCCCCACGGCAACCAGTATCTTCCGAACGAAGTCATAGCTGGTTGGTTTGGAGAAGAACCAGAGAATGATCATCTTATCCCTTTGAATGATCACCATGATGAAGACCTTTCGGACGGTGCTAATTCCGAACCAGAGGTTGAGAACCTACCCCAAGCAGCTCCCTTTCCAATTCCAAACCCTCGTCCGACTTTTCATGGCCCGACGCCTGAGTGGGTGGAATGCTTGGAAACATGGAGCCAAGGACAAGATCAGCCCATGCCATTTAATGGTGACCGAAGCTTTTATGACCAAAGAAATGGGGGCTCAACAGACAGAAGCTTGCCAATCTTGGTCCGCAAAGTGGCTCGAAATGAGATTCAAGGCAGGACAGCCCTACATCAGATTACCGAAGTTGTCGCCGATGCGAGAATGCATACCCTCCACACCATTCGTCTAGAAGATGCTCGCGAGAGATCAGAGAGAAACCATGAAACCCTGCTACAAGCAATGGCTGAATCACGAGCCGAAGTCATAGAGCTCCGAGTACGCCAGAGGGTGTACGAAAGACACCTACTTGATGTGGAACGTCAACTGGCTGAACTGAGAGTTCATCAGAGGGATGATTGTCGCTAGTAGTAGACGCTTTACTTTATTTTCCCCTATTAAAAGGAATCGTTTTTCTGTCTATGCCCGATGTGGCATTTTCTATGAAATTATCTTGTACTGTATGTACTGTTGGTTAAGTCTTTATGCTGTCAAGAACTATCTTCTCTGGATATGATGTAAGAACTTTACAAGGTCATTTTCCCGAACCTTTCGTCATGAATATCAAAGATATTGATAGTCGGCTAACTTCTGTGTCATTTCCTTTATTCAAGTACTCTCATCATACTTTCATTGGAGTCTATCTGAAACCTGCTTTAGTCAAGTCATTGGACTATAGTAATTTAGCTCCAGAGACATTTCCAAGTCTCTTTTAGTGGTTGGATCCTGTTATTCACCAACCCACGATACCTCGGCTTGAACAACAAACGTCTTGAGACCATTCTACAAACTCACTTCCATTCCGTACTAGGACTGCATCATAGGGATGTAGGTCAAACCTTCGCGATCATACTTCCATTATGTACTAGGACTGCATCATAGGGATGTAGGTCAACCTTTCGAGAACATACTCTTACTCTTTGATTGAGCAATCGAAGTACATCTAGGGTCAGACAGAATCGCTCACAAAATCCTTATCTTTCGTGTTACAGAATCATGTCGTCATCAGGGAGCAATCAGTCGAACAAAAAAACCTCTACCTTTCCTATGGACGCCGCTACCTTTCAAACCGTAGTTACAACTGCCATGATGGCTGCCGTGACAGTTGTCCTTGCGCACCGTAGCACTATCAGCACAATCAATGCTGAAGATGGGATTGATGTTTCCAATCATGGTATCCATTCAGGAAGTCACCAAACAGTAACAGTCACAGGCTCGCAAAGCCGAAAAGCAGAGAACAAGAAACGAAAGCGTCAAGCCCAGAAAGAACGCAAGAAATCCCAAAGGCTGGCTATGCAACAGCAGCAAGTGGAAACCCCTTCCATTCCTGTACCAAGCAGGCCATACGAGGGAAAACTCCCTAAGTGTGATAAGTGTAGTTTCCATCATCATGGGGCTTGCCATGAGATGCAATGTTGCAATTGCCTAAAATTAGGGCACCATGCTCATAGTTGTGGAGCACCGAAACGACCCATCACTCAAGTCCCTTTCATCGGGACCAACCCTGCACACGAGAGTAGTGATAAAACCGAACGCTTTAGGAAGCAATTTCCAAGGTGGAGTAATGAGGAAGGCACTCGTGTCCACATAACATTGGATAAACACCTCACTTCCACCACCAATGTTGGTGCTGTCCATATATGTCACCAATACGGTGAAATTGGACACCTCAAGAAGGATTGCCCGATAGCGAAGAACTCGGGTGCTGATGGAAAGATTCTGAGGATCACAGCTGCAGGAGAAACTACGTCGGACCCACGTTAATGTAACTTAGGCGTGTTTTTGTAACAGACTTATAGACTATCCGAAACTAGTGCAACTAGAGTCTTACCTTTTGCGAGATCCTGTCTGTATAGGGATGCTCGTGCTGCATACACTTGTCTTTTGTAGTATACCTTATTCGCAGCAATGGTCTTGTCATAAGTCTAAAGTACTGTAACTCTTTTCATGGTTGCACAGTTGTGTTTTCTCTGTAAACGTCTTATGTTCAAATCTAATGTCTTCAAGTTTCAGTATGATTTTGACATTATCATACAACTCGATTCAATTTGATCCTCACAAAAATAGCTTCATACGTACGTCTCCTTATCAGTAAACGTCTTTTTAGCGAAATCGTCATATCAGAACACTGAAGTACTCATGCCAGGAGTACCTCATAGTTCCTTTCTTTCCGAAGAAACCCCCGAAGTACCACTCGTGCAGTACGTCAAGTTTAATCCTAGGATTCATGCAGTAGATCTATCACTGAGGAATGTATGCATAAGAGTGATATATAATCAAGGTTCTACAGGTTTAGAATTGATGACTCCACTTTAACTTCTTTTTCCTCGATGGGATGTGAGCTTAAATAAGAATTAGTTATTCGACTACCTTTTCAATCTTAATTATATACGACTTGTATACATGAGATTGTGATTGTGAAACCGTGTATGAATTCTAATATGAACTTCAGGACGGAGAACTGCCTAAGTCTACAAGTAATCACATCGTCATGTGAACAAACTTAGAACCCAGTAGGACCCTTGTAAACAAATCGCCCTACAGTCTAAACACTCTGGAGATACAAGAACAGTATAGACAACTTAGAGAACTACACTGAACTAGAATTAGAAGACTAGACTTCTCACCCTGGAGAACCCCAGTCATATTCTTCCAGAGATCGACGGATCGCATCGTATGTACCTCGGCTATCGAGGACTCCGTCAAGATTTTTCAGTAGAAATCGTTATCTCTGCCTCACATAGATGGAATGGTTGGGCAAACGCAAGGAACAAGTACTTTTCAGAAATGGAACTGAGATCCGAATATCACCAGTTCGAGTGTTAGGGAAGGATGTTCGGAAGACTACCTTCCGAACTCGATGCGGACACTTCGAATCCGTAGTGATACCCCTCGGATAGGACCAATACGCCCGTAGTTTTCATGAGTTAAATGAGTAGAGTATGTCTATCTTACTTGGATCAGTTCGTCATTTCTCCATGTAATGACTTACTTATCTACCCTCGTAGTAAGAAGAAACCCATGGAAACATTACCTTTAGAGGTACTTTTCGCGAAGTTCTCTAGGCACGAGTTTTGAAATTGAAGAGTCAAATTTCTGCGTCACACTGTTAGTAATGTGGGAAATTTTGAATGCTCTTACAATTTGTCAAAACCGTTGAGAATTTGTCGACACCAGAGATGCCGACAGTCATTCGCCAAATTCTAGGTCTTACAGACCTACTGTCATAGTTCATTCAGAACTCCTCGCAAATTACAGAAACCCTTTCGACTTTGACCCAGCAAGGGGTGGCCCTTGACAGGGAAGATAAGCAAGAGAAAGAACCTTTGGAATTCTAAGTGAGAGACCAAGTTCTTTAGAAAGTCTTACTCTGGGAACGGCTTAATACGCTTCGTAAGCGTGGAAAGCTAAATCCAAGATAGATAGGACCTCCGAGATTCTTACCAGAATCGGTCCTATATCTCGCAAACTAGACCTACTCCGCGAACTCAATAGCGTACATCCTACTCTTAGCGTCTCGATTGTGAAACCGTACCTTTCTGTTAGGACTTTTGTAAGTCCACTCATCGAGATCCTCGCCTTCGTATTAGAACCGTAGTGACCCTTGACCGAGAGGTCAAGTGGATGAAGCAACGCCGTCACCAGGTAGTGTAGGTTCATTGGAATACCAACCGAGAACCCGATTTCACTTAGGAGCGCTAGAACCAATCGATTAGGAAGTTTCCACCTCACGACTCTATCATTCATACCGACTTCCTTATCTAAATTCTAATTTCGGGACGAAATTCCCTTTAACAGGGGATGATGTGACAACCCAAAATTTCCATTCTGAACAAACAATATCAAGCCAATAGAAGTTAGAACAGTTACAGTGAAATTCCAGACTTTGGGTATAAGTTTGTCAGTTTTTCAGGATTTACACTTAAGGAGATATCAGGAGAGTGGATGCATTAGGGTTTTGTGAAACACTGTTATTCCAATACTCTAGGATATTAGAGTTTATTCCGGGAATAAAAATATTTTCTGCCAAAAATCCCATGACTATATATAGAAATTTGAACCAAAATAGTTCATTAGTTACATTTCCAACTAGAGAAAAGCCGAATTCTCTCTCACGGATCTTCGGGTTTTCATCCCAAATCGTGAGTACTTCTATCTTGTTGTATTATATAGCTTAGAATGTGTTTAGAAACATCAAAATCATGTCAAAACACCAAGATTCGGGAGTTTACCGCCCAAGAACACTTGGGGAGTACACTCTATTTTAAGGGCCAAAAGTGTCCAAATGCCCCTCAAAGCCTTAGAACTCAACATAGGGACTACCATTACATGTTTAGACCACCAAAACAATTAAGAATCAAGGGTGAAAAGGAGTTCACGGCCAAGGAGGTTCTTGGGCCGTGAACTCCATTTTTATGTGCCAAAATGCCTTAAAAACCCTCCTTAAGCCAAGAGACTAAATGGGACGTGTACTTAAATGAGTTTAGGATTAGCTAAAACACTTAGAACATAAGGAGTAAGGTGTTCACGACCCAAGAGGTTCTAGGGCCGTGAACTCCATAAAATGGTGCCATAAACTTTTCTAAAGCCTAGTACAAAAGCCTAGTTTAGTTCCTAGTTAATTTAGGGACTTGAAAACACCATAAACAACCTCCCAAGGGAGATTACGGCCGTAATCTCCAAGGGATATGGTGCCAGGGCCGTAAACTCCTAAAAGGAGTTATATTATACCCTAAACTCTTCCATAGACCAAGCCATTAAGTAGAAATGCTTATTAGGACCTTATAGAGCATCAAACATCAAATGGTAGCCTAAGTATGAGCTTACGGCCGTAAACTCATGAGTTTACGACCGTAAACTCATTTCGTAGTGTCATTAGGGTCGTGAACTCCCTTATGGAGTTTTCCTTGAGCCCTACACACAATAGCTTCCCCTGCAAACACTTAGATGCAATCCTAGAGGCTAATAACACCGTATAAAGGTGCTTAGCATGTCCTAGGGTGTCTTGACTTGTTTATTAGTTGTTTATAGACTAATTTGTTACATATATGTGAAATTATATGTTAACTAGGATCATAGAGTGTGTTCAAGACTTCACTTGACACCTAGCGGTCCTACCTCTTCAGTTCATCCGTATCACCCACAACAGGTGAGTTCATACCCCTTAATCAATGTTTTAACTATTTTTTAATGTTTTATGGGGGGGGGATACAAGTAGAATCATGCTACTTATTATATCAATCACATGTGATTAATAAGCAACATTCAAATGATTTACTACTCATTAGCCGTTTTACCAAACAGTTTCCTTCAAATGATTTTCATAAACATTTTATATGTTTAAAACTCCTTATTACACTGTACATTTTAATCTGTGTGTTTTATTTCAAACTTATTTACAATTGTGATTCAAACAAATGTTTCCTTATACTAAATTGTTTTATCAAACCCATGCCTTCAAACCGTTTTATAGATTGACATCAAGTCGATCTTTTCTTAGATAATAATTATGTTCAAAGGTTTTACAAAACTTATTTTATGCTTTTATATTATAAATTGCATGCCTCTATATGTATAGTTATATAAGTAATGTTTAACAGACTTAGGAAGGCTATCCACCTTGTTTCCTTTTCCTCGATTTTGATGTGGTCTGATAGGATATCGGGTACTCATCCGAAGGTCGTTTAAATATTAGTTATATATCATGTGTACATATATAGTCATTAAAGGTCTTTCCAGTTCATCCAATGCTCTTGGGTAGCAAGGGTATACATCCATGTTCATATGTCCCAGTTAGATTACTAGTAAACTACCATATGGGTAGTTTAGAAAGATACTAGAGCCATTACTAGAACGCGGTATCATACAATGAGTCAGTTCATTCATGATTCATTACTTGCTAGATAGAGAGCACATACGTTACAGTACATTACTATACTTGCTAGATAGAGAGCACATACATTACAGCTAGAATATTACAGTACATTACTATACTTGCTAGGTAGAGAGCACGTACATTACAGCTAGAACAGTTCATTACATTACATATACATGAATACGTTAATCATTATGATATGAATCGAAACATGACTTAAATGTCATGGCCCGTGTTGTAGCCAGAGTCTCTTGAACGGAGAGCGTGAGTTTGCGTACAGATCTATACTGGATTGACTATCCTACACCTTGCTGCTAGCTACAGCTGGACCTGCAGGTTTGCGGGTGCCAAACGTCATTTCTTTTTACGACCATACTTATGTCGTTGTTACCAGTCAATAGTGTGGTGCAATTAATCACATGATACCTTAATATAAATCCGGTTTAAGGTAGTTAGTACAACAGTAGTCCTTATAGCGCTACATTTCAGTACTTCATTAATTTTCCCTGTACATATATTTTGTGATTATTTCAATTAAACTTTAAATGTAAAAACTATATTTTGTTAATGATAGTTACACTTTGGAAAATTACACACTTTTACAAGAAACGAACATTTAGAACAGTTAAGTCTTGGTAGAAGACTACATTGAGAATAGTTAGGTCTTCGTAGAAGACACCCTTATATAATAGTAGGAATCATAGGGATTTCTAGAGTTTTTCAAACGTTTACAGTTGTTTTACAAACATTTTATACTTACAGTTCATTTACATTTTTCATACTTACAGTTCATATACATACAAATTCTTACATACAAATTAAGACACTAAAATACTTATGATCTCACCATCTTTAAAGCTGATACTCTCTTTCAAAATTACTTGTATCCTCAGGTCATCATAGACAGCTACCGATGCAAGGATTAGGGAAGATGGAGCTTGTTCAAGACTCATCTTTCATTTTGATTTATGCTTTAGTGTTTATCAAAATTTGACAGAACACACTTGTATAATAACTATATTATTAATGCAATGGATGATGTTGTTGCTTGTTTACTACTTTTCATTGTTGTGATACTGTACATGACGTCCTCCGCCCCAGAATGTTTCCGCCGTTCTTGGGTTTGGGGTGTGACACTTATTCCTGCGCCCTCATGCAGTCACCAGGGATGATGATCAACAAGGAGTACACTTTTATCAAGACCTAGTTTCTCATGGGATGATTGAGGAGAATCCGAAAGAAGAACAAGGGGGAGCCCCTAGCATTGGGCCCGACGAGTACACTGATACAGACTATAAGTTTGATAGGACTGACGGAGACATGGAGGAAGATGGGGACACAAATGAAGCCCCCGTCGAACCATCTAATGATGAGGCACACCAGGACCACCCTGCTCCACTAGGGGATCCCTTTGCTGAGGATCGTTCTCTGGAAGCAAAGATTGCCACACTTCGGCATCAACTATTTGCTATGGAGGCACGAACCGTGCAAGCTGACCAGGAAACGAATGAGGTCATCAGAGAGATGACCGGGATGGCTCAGTTTTTGGCACAAAGTTTTGGGATATGATTTCACTACCACCATTAGGCACTTCTTAGTATGATCGGGATCAGTAGTATATCTTATTAGTATTAGGTTTATCTTAAGTGAACTATGTTATGTACTATCGAGTCTATGTTTAAGTGATCACACTACTCATAGGGACATCATGCTGCCAGATTTTATATTTCCCCATGTACTGTATTCCTTCTGGAAAATTTTCATGTATCGAAACAATTAGTATTAATGAAAATGCTTTATGTTTTATCATGACGTTGTCATCTTCTATGTGTTTTACTTCCTTGTTTTATGTTAATGCATGAAATTACTTCAATACACACACTATACGCCTAGTCTATGGGATTCCAAACTCGCAAAACAATAGGCACTCAACATCTTTGTAAGGTCCTGTATGGAAGGATCTTCACTAATGATCAATCAAGCATAAGAAAACAAAGAAGAAATGTAGTAGAAGACGAATGAAACTGAGCTTGCATACGATTAAACACTTGAAACAGTCTGATACAACTCAGGGACTGAAAACTAGCAACGTAGAATTGTTATTTTAGCCTGACAACCTGACATCTATATATACTAACAAGGACCGAAAACAGTTTTCGGTTAGCAGACCGAAAACTGGTTTTTGGTCACACCTTAACCAAAAACTTCCTAGACCGAAAACATCAAACATACACAAAACAACTCCAAACTACATTGACAAATGCCCTAACTCATCCATACATTGATTTGGGGCTAGCATGATTCAGTCTTGGTTTGGGGCTAGCATGATTCAGTCTTTATCAACCACCAACACGTCTGACTTTCCCATAGCTCCATTCCACATCTTCTTTTCAATAATATTAGCAACCATGGTAGTGTATGCCTTAGCAGCAGACTTAAAAATGTCTTCAACCACCATGATCTGATGAAGAGAAAGATGATGTATACACCACTTTCCAAACTGTAGCAGATCCCTCTTGTCATAAAGACGAATACATCCATGTTTAAGTTTGATGACAATAGAAGCTGTAGATTCATCAAACACCCAGTATTGCGTGGATTGTAAAGATCCATCTGGATGGTCTGGAAGGATAGGAATCTGCTTTACTTTATTAGTAGCAGGCCACATCACAGTCCGAAGAGGCTGATTGATTTTGGGATCAATGACATTCGGGTATACCTTGATGATCGACTCTGCAGTCTTCATTGAGGGAAAGCCCTTTGCCACTTGACCTTCCAAAAATAACCTGAACTGTGTCGCCTTGGGTTCATTTGTTGGATTTGAAAAAGGAGCCTTAGACAATTCCGTAAGATCAACCTGGTCCAAGAGTTGAAGTCGTGAGCATCTTTATACAATTCGATATTTCCATTCTTTCTTCTCATAATCCACATTTTCATAGGGTCATGGAATCCCCATGAGATGATCCCAGACCTATCACCAAAAACGTCTCCGAAGCGATTTTCTCCAAGATCCGTAAAGGTAATGTTTGGTTGATCCACGGGAGCATTCTGATCCGAGCTCCTCTTGAACAAAAATTTCCCCTTCCCAGCAGACTTAGCTAGTCTAGCACGTTTTAACGCCACGACATTTGGAGCATGCGCTGGTTCTTTGTCAAAATGTTTGACAATTGTGGTTGTTCTTGTAAGAGGTGTAGCTACGGGAGCGTCTTGATTGAGAAGATAGGCTCTTGGATCATTGAAAAATGATTTGAATTTGTCACCAAATTCTTCTTCTAGCTTCTTCTTCAAATCATAATAGCTGGCGGTCAACAAACCAAAATGCGTCTGAAGATCGGAGATCTGCTTTGTTTTCTGAGCTTTATCTTCAAGAAGATCAGCAACTTGAATGTTGAGCTTGGCGTTCTCAGTTTGAACATCTGCAACCTTGATATCAAGCTCGATATTTTTCTGGTTCAGCACACTAATCTCCTTTCTCAGCTCAGGCACTGAGGCGTCATCATCTCCAGATATACCTTCCTCAAATGATATTCCTTTTCCGCGTGAGGAGTGAGTTAAACTTAATGGCTGGGCCAAATGAATAGCTAGTCTCTCAGAGACAGTATCATGATAAGGCCTTGGAGGAGACGATCTCAGGCCAACAGACGAACCACCAGCTTCATAGATAGAGCTGGGATTCTCTTGAATGTGCACAGATGAAGATGGAGAAAATGTTGTAGATGGAGGAGTCTCTGTGGTTTGAGTTGGGTTAGGAAAAACTAGTCTCACCCTTGGATCAATTCTACGTCTTTTCATCGGGGACTGGGAGATAAGGAAAAACTGGGTATCACTTGTAATTGGCTCGGATGTAGGAACCACATTACCAAGGGGAGGAATACCTGATGATGTGTTCATATGAATTGAAGAATCAGCCGCTTGAACGGTAACCGAAGGCTCAACTTCTCGATCATCTGCTTTCTCTCTTATCTCCAATGTTGAATTGGCACCATCATTGATATCTTTGAGGAAGTTATCGAGGTCTTCATTTGGCAAAGGGTGCTCAAGTCCAGTAAATTGCATCGAAATATCATCTTCGTCGTAACCGGACAAATCAAGATTCTCATACTCATCTTCTTCTCCTCCTTCAGTCTCAGTAACTTCTTCTGTAGTTCCCTCACTAAAGTCACTCTGAACCAGCATGTTTTTTAGATCATGCTCTTCAGCAACAATGGTGGATGGAGTAACATTTTCAATCTCAAGGTCTGAAACGGTGATAACATCGTCATTCACATTTTCATGTTCTGACGATGCTTGATCAGTTGACATTTGTTCAGACAACCCATGGGATTCTGAAGAGTTTGACAGCTTAGTAAACTTTCCAAATTTCATGAGAGGGTACTTCCCATGAAACATGATTTTCCGTTTACGGTTCTGTTTGATTAGGCTCACAGTGTTTGGTCCGAAGGCTTTCATGTCAAGTATTTCTCCTGTCTTGACTAGATCGGGAAATAGGCCGTTGATGAAGATTTGAATAAATCTTGGATAGAGCAGGAATTGATCTTTCGACTTCTTGTTAGCATTAGTAACCATCTCTTCCAAAATAAACCTTGAGAAGTTGAAGTCAATCCCGTCAGCCAATGCAACAATCGCCTGAGTATTTCTCGAGGATATTTCGTCTGAACCACCCTTTCTCTTAGATATGCAATTGACAAATACGTGGGCTAGAAACCTCCAGTAGGGAGGTAACAACTTCTTTAGGGTTGGTGGAAAGACTCCTTTGTATCCCATCTTCTCGAGCTACTCATCAACAATTCTTAGATCAATATCAGTTGGGTAAGCAGCTTGATCATCAATCTTCAAGATATCTCTAATGAATTGCTCACAGATAACAACTTTGCGTCCCCTGATAGAAGCTTCAATCTTCACTGATCCATTGTCTCCAGTCTTGACACTTGCAGATCTCCAGAATTCGTTGATCAGGTTTAGATAAATGTTGGGGTTCCATGTAAGTGCAGTTGAGAGGTAGCACTCCCTTAGCCTGTATATCATTGATTTGAACTCGTTGTGTGTTACTGGAGGATCATCAAGAAGAATGGACACATTGTGACTTTCTGCAACTTTGAGACTTGCGATTTAATTTGCACAAAACAAGCCAAGTGAGAAAACATTTGATTATAATAAATTAAAATTATTTTCTCAATTAAATCCATTAATATTGGCCATTTTAAATTGAATTATATTAGACAAAATATGGGTTTTCGGTCAAGACAGTCAGAGCGAAAACTCATGGACCGAACACTAGTGTAGACCGAAAGCCAATTAGAACCGAAAAAGGCTTAAATGAGTCGGTTTGACTGAATCATGGCTTTGACCGAGAGTCGTCTAAGCCGGCTTGACCGAGAATTGCTCGGCTAGACCGAAAGTCGGTTAGCCGATGGACCGCAAACGGCTCGACCGAAAGCTCGCCGACAGTTATTGTTTTCACGATTTGGCCACAATTTCACAGTCGATTGTCGGTAAAAATTACATGGGCATGGTCGGAATCTTCATACCTTCAAGAAAAACAAGTTGATTTGAAGAAATAACACAAAAAAATTTCGAAGGTTTAGAGGATTCTTGGAGGTTTTCGGTCAAAGAGAATGAAATGAGGGAAGAACTGAATTCGGTGTCCCCTTTTCCTTATATACCTTGCCCAAACCCGGTTCTTCACCCATGGGCTGATCCCGATTTCAATCAGCATTAAGCCCAATACTCAAAAATTTCAAAAATAAATCATTTTGAGGATTAACTTTAATATAAAATAAAATAAAATATTCTAAATTTTACCAATCCTAAAAATTTAAAGACTAAAAATAAAAATAAAATATAATAAACAACATTTTCTAAAATTTATCAATCCTAAAAAATGAAAATAAAATAAAATAAAAATACTAAAATTTTAATTCAAACTAAATTTAATCCTCTATCTTGAAATAGAGTTGCATATGTTGCAGTCCATGTCGGATCTTTCGATCACACAGAGGAGGCAACATATGACTAACAGTAGGAGAGAAAGAGAATAATTTCCTACAGACCTACTTTATCAGAATTCCCCAGACGCCCCATCAATACCAGAATTAGGGACAAAATCCATACATCGAGGAAGAGTTAAACCACAGTTCTAGATACGGGTTCTTTAATGTGACTGGTGGATTCTCATGTATATCTCCCTGCTCAACCTACCCAAGCGTCATATTGTCAGGCTAAACGTAACTATCTAGGTCAAGATTTATCAAGTCTCTAGATTCCTTAAGTTCATCTGTACCTAGTCAAGTCCATTTAAATCTTTCGAGCCTACCAGCGCATCGAACACAGAGCCTAGACAATTGAGCTTTGTTACCTTACACAGATTCAGATTGCCTGTTATCACAGTTTTATATCACTTCCCATCACATCACTTTTCAGAAATATTTTTGATTTTTCTGTTTTCTAATGTTTTTGGATTTTTTGAATTTCTATTGTTTTTGGATTTTTAATTTTTAATTTTTGTTTGGTTTTTGTTTATTTCTCCCCCTAAATTTGTGCATGAGTGAGAATGAAATTAAAATGCTAAAATTTAAACTAAGCTAAAAAAAAATTAATCCTCAAAGCAAATCATTTTCAAAAAGTTTACCAGCACATCGAATCGAGGTTTGTTAAACGGCTTGGTGAACAAATCCGCCACATTATTATCAGTGTGAACCTGTTCTACCCGAATGAGCAAGCGCTCATAGAAATCTATGATAAAATGAACTTTGATATCGATGTGCTTGGTTTTTGAGTGTTGGACCGGATTTTTAGCAATTTGGATCACAACCTCATTATCACAGAATATAGGGGTTTCTTAAACATTCAAACCGTAATCCAATAGCTGATGTTGGATCCATATGAATTGAGAACAACAGGAAGACGCAGCCACGTATTCTTCTTCTGCTTTTGCGGTCGAGACAGTATTCTGCTTCTTGCATTGCGAAGACACCAACCTATCTCCAAGAAATTGATATCTGCCTGAAGTCGATTTCTTGTCAAGTTCGCAGCCTCCATAATTGCTGTCTGCAAAAGCATAACGATCAAATTCCGAATTTTTTGGATACCAAAGACCCAGTTTTGGGCTGACTTTGAGGTACCAAAAAATCCTTTTAATAGCAATAAGATGAGACAATTTAGGATTAGCCTGGTAGCACGCGCATTGACAGACCGCAAACATAATGTCTGGGCGACTTGCAGTCAGATACATCAGCGATCCAATCATCGATCTGTAGTACGTTTGATCTACAGATTTGCCTTCAAGGTCAGGAGTCAGCAGTGGTCTCTCCACCATGGGCGTCAAAGCAGGTTTAGCGTCTCTGAACCCGAACTTCTCGAGCATATCGTCCACATATTTGGCTTGATGAATTAGGATTCCGACTGAACATTGTTTGACCTGAAGCCCCGAAAACATGGTCATTTCCCCCAATGAACTTATCTCGAACCACTTTTTCATGACATCCTCGAACTCCTTGCATAGCTGAGGACTCGTCGACCCGAAAATGATATCATCCACGTATATTTGGACAAGAATTTGGTCTGCACCGACATGCTTGATGAATAGGGTCTGATCGATAGTGCCGCGGGAATAGCCATGGTCGAGATCATGCGTGGTATATTTGGACAAGATGGTGCACTTGGTACCATATAGGTAGTGCCTCCAAATTTTCAAGGCGAAGACCACCGCCCCTAGTTCGAGATCATGCGTGGTATAATTTACTTCATGTGTTCTTCGTTGTCTGGATACATATGCAATTACCTTCCCGCGTTTCATAAGGACACAACCTAAACCTTGATTCGAAGCATCACAGTAAACTATGAAGTCTTCGGTTCCCTCTGGTAAGGATAGCACTGGAGCACTACAGAGGGCTTGCTTCAAGGTTTGGAAGGCGATCTCGTGCTTCTTGGTCCAGTTGAAGGGTACGCCTTTTTGCGTCAGCATGGTGAGGGGTTTGGCTATCTTAGAAAAGTTCTGAATAAATCTTCGGTAGTAGCCTGCTAGACCCAAGAATTGGCGAATTTCTGTTGGCGTTGTCGGAATTTACCAGCCTTCAATGGCCTTGACCTTGGAGGGATCTACATGGATTCCTTCCTTGCTGACAACATGTCCCAAGAAATTTACTTTGCGGAGCCAAAACTCACACTTGGAGAGCTTTGCATACAAATTTTCAGGTCAAAGGGTCTCTAATAACCGTCGGAGATGTTGACTATTCTCTTCTTTGCTTCAAGAGTATATGAGAATATCATCGATGAAAATGATCACAAATTTGTCTAGGAATGGGCGGAAGACTCGATTCATGAGGTCTATAAATGCAGCGGGGGCATTTGTTAGACCCAAGGGCATCACAACTCATTCGTAATGACCATAACAAGTTTGAAAAGCAGTCTTAGGAATGTCCTCATCTCAGAATTTGAGTTGATGATAACCTGATCTCAGATCTATCTTTGAAAAGTAACTAGCCCCTTGAAGCTGGTCAAATAGATCATCGATTCGTGGAAGTGGATACCGGTTTTTGATGGTGAGCTTATTCAGTTCTCTATAGTCAATGCACATCCTGAAGGATCCGTTTTTCTTTACAATGAAAAGAACCAGAGCTCCCCATGGAGAGAAGCTTGGTCTTATGAATCCTTTATTCAAGAGTTCACTTAGTTGGCTTGACAATTCTTTCATTTCAGCAGGAGCCAACCTATAGGGTGATTTGGCGATTGGAGTGGCTCCAGGCACTAGGTCGATTCAGAATTCGATTTGTCGTTCTGGGGGTATTCCCATAAGTTCTTCTGGAAACACTTCCGGGAAGTCACATGCCACTGGGATGTTTTGAATATTCGCTTCCTCTTTGGTTTTATCCACCACATGAGCAAGGAATGCATAGTTCTTCTTTTGTAGACACTTTTGTGCCTTGATACACGAGATAAGGCGAAGGTTTGCGCCGGGTTTATCTCTGTAGATTATTAGGGTTTCGTGATTAGAAAGATGAAGGCGAACGGCCTTCTCAGGACACATAATATCGGCATGATGGGGGGCTTAACTAATCCATTCCGATGATCACATCAAAACTCCTAAATTTTACTGGCATCAAATTTATTTGGAAAGAGTGGTTGTTTAGTGTTAACATACATCGTATATAGATATCTTTGGTTGTTTCAGTTTTCCCATTAGCCATTTCCACCGCGAAGGCTTCGTTGAGCTTCCGAGGTTGTTGATTTAGCAAAGTATTTGAATTTATTACTAACGAAACTTCGCTCCGCCCCACTATCAAATAAGATGCACGCATACGAGTTTCTAAGTAGGAACGTACCGGTGACAATGGGTGGGTCCCACACTGCTTCACCCTGACCCATTGTCATCAGTCTCCCTGCTGTTCCTGCCCCTTGATTGTTTGCGTTGGGGCAATTTTGCTTGAAATACGCGGTTTTCCCACATCCATAACAGGTATAACTGGTCCCAACATTGGTGTTGCTCTTATTGTTGTGGTTGTTGTTGTTGTTTTTGTTTGGCATCTGGTTTTGTTGAAGCTGAGCCCTACAATACTTTTCTCTATGGCCATTCCGGTTAAACCTAGTGCAAATCATCTCTCTGCATTCCCCATGATGGTGGAAGTTGCATTTGTTACACTTGGGGAGATTTCTTGGATACTGCATTGGAGCATTTGACGTGGATCAGGTTGGAGCATGTGGTGTGTTGGTAGCTTGAGTTGCAACATGAACAGTCATCGTTTGTTGTTTCTTAGATGATTCCAAGTTTTGCTTTCCCTTTCGCTTGTTGTTTTTCCCTTTCTTGCTCTCACCTTCTTTCTTGACCTCTGCTTCTGCTATTTTGGCACCTGTCTTCTTGCTATGATCATACAATTTCTTGGCTAGTCTCTTGGTGCTATCAAACATCTCAGGGTTTGCCGCAATGACATTCCCTTGGATAGGCGCAGTCAATCCCCAGATAAGCCTCTTATATTTTTCCCTTCTGAGGTGATCATTCCGGGACACAGAAGAGATAGCTCAGTAAACTTAGATATGTATGCGTCGATATCGGAGTTTTGAACCGTGAGGTTCCACAACTCTTGTTCCATCTTCTGAATTTCGCCTCTTTGACAATATTCAGCCAGCATCATTTCTTTAAGCTCTTCCCAGGGCATTGCGTTTACCACCGGGAGTGTCATGGCCTCTACGTTGCCATTACACCAGGAGAGGGATTGATCAATGAATGTGCAGGCTGCGAACTTGACCTTACACTCATCTGGACACCTGCAAATTTCAAAAATGGATTCTACTTTCTCAATCCATCGCTTCAGAGCTATTACGCCTCCTGTCCCATTAAAGGTTCGAGGTTTGGCGTTGGTGAAGTCCTTACAGGTGCATGTTCGAGCGGCTCGGTGGTTTGTTCCTTGATTTGTGCTTCAAGTTCCCTGTCCGTTGCCTTATCCGTTGTTTCCATTGCGAATATGCGCAAGTGTCGCAGTGAGTGCAGCGAACACTGTTGCTTGGAATGCAACTGAGTTTATTTCCAGCGGGGTTGGTGTTGCGTTGTTTCCACGGTTAGGTCTTTGAGGCATCTTTCTGTCATGGAACGGAAAAATGTTGAGTGCATATTGTTTTGCGAGTTTGGAATCCCATAGACTAGGCGTATAGTGTGTGTATTTAAGTAATTTCATGCATTAACATAAAACAAGGAAGTAAAACACATAGCAGATGACAACATCATGATAAAAAATAAAGCATTTTCATTAATACTAATTGTTTTGATACATGAAAATTTGCCAGAAGGCATACAGTACATGGGGAAATATAAAATTCGGCAGCATGACGACCCTATGAGTTGTGTGATCACTTAAACATAGAGTCGATAGTACATAGCATAATTCACCTAAGAGAAAACTAATACTAATAAGATATAATACTGATCCCGATCATACTGAGAAGTGCCTAATGGTGGTAGCGAAATCATATCCCAAAATTATATGCCAACAACTGATCCATCTCCGTTATCTCTCCGATGACCTCATCCCTTTCTTGCTCAGCTCATGCCTCCAAAAAAAGTAGTTGTTGCCAAAGTGTGGCAACCTCTGCTTCCAGAGAACGATCCTCACCAACGGGATCCCCTGGTGGAGCAGGGTGGTCCTGGTGTGTCTCATCGGTAGGTGGTTCGATGGGGGCTTCATTTGTGTCCCCATCCTCCTCCATGTCTCCGTCAGTCCTATCAAACTCATAGTCTGTATCAATGTACTCGTCGGGCCCAATGCCAGGGGCTCCCCCTTGTTCTTCTTTGGGATTCTCCTCAAGCATCCCATGAGCCACTAGGGCTTGATAAAAATGTACTCCTTGCTGATCATCATCCATGGTGACTGCATGAGGGCGCATGAATAAGTCATGTTTTGATTATTCCTATAGTATATTTTAATTATTTGGCTTGGGTTCCCTAGAGTTATTGGAGAGTGAGGTAGGATTTTGGATTCATTTCATGCTATAATTACTCTCAAACAAATGTTGGTCATATTTTGAATAAATATAGTTGATCAGACTATATTTATCCCTAATAGGACTACATAACTGCCCAAGTTTAATCATAGTGTTTAATTTCCTCCAGAAGCTTTTATTAAATATTATTAGGTTATTATTCTAATATGCGCACATAAGTGTGAAAATTTTGTTTTGTTCAGAGTTATTTAGTCCCATTGTGTTTATAGTTGCATATCATGTATGGTGAGATATGCTAGTTCACTATAAACATTGTTGTGATACTAACAATTGAATTATCATCACAATGAATATACAGGAAACATAACACATTCATCACCAACATTACATATAACAACCAACATTGTTCACATCAAGCACATTGTTATAAATTACATAAATTCAAAGTATAGATGCTACGATGAGTGATGTTAAACAAAATAAATCCATACACACTTGAAAATCTTCCTACTTAACAATTACCTAAGAATACAAGTTATTTTGAAAACGGTCAACATATATAATGTTGGTGAGTTCATAAGTATGTTTGAACAAAAGTCTTTGTATCTTTTGTAAAACCCAGAAAATCCAGTATTTTCTGTAGAATGTCTACAAATGATGTGAAAATCAAGTATAAATGCATGTGTGAATTTCATAGCAGTAACATATATGATTGCAGTTTAAATTTCTTTGTATTATAAGTAAGTGATAATGGAATAATAGTATTTCCCCGGAAAATCCGATATTTTCTTATTTATAACAATGTCGAGGTTCTTGTATCATTAATTAAGTTCTTTCGTTTCGACACAATCGAAGGGTTAATCTTCAATATGTTAAATTGGTATTGGATCTCTATATGAGTCGTTATAACCATGCATGATAATGACTAGGTTGCCTATCTTGGAATTTTCCAAACGCCGCTATTTGCTCAAGGTTTTGTCGCCCTAGACTGGCCTAGTCTAGCTGTAGCGAACAACTAAGGCGGAGGAGGTCACCCTGTATAGATCTATACACAAACACCCACTCTCCTTCCAGTAACTCTGGTTGTAACTACATGCTACGATTATACACTCAAAGGTGCCAACCGACATGTCTCACTAGATTCTCAACCTTTCATGTTTGTTATGTTTTTCACCATGTTTAATGTTTATGTGTATGTTGTAGATTTTCAAATCCAAAGGTATGTATATAAGTATATGAAGTTCAAGAATTATGTAAAGGTATAGTTACGATCTACTAAGCATGTGGATTTCAGTCCAAGCCCAATTAGCATGTGAATGGACTACAAAGTTCCAATAACATGTAAAAGGGTAATTTAGGCCCAATAAGCATGTAAATGGACCACCAAGTCCCAACAAACATGTGACCCATATCTCAGGCCCAAATTAACATGTAAATGGGTCGTAATGCCCAATAAACATGTCATGGAAAATATCGGGCTCAATATACACTTGAATGGGCCCTTAAGGCCCATTGGCCATGTAATGTGAATATTAGGCCCAATAAAATTGTTATCGATGTATTTCGTCCATTCATTATTGTTTCGTTGTTTGTTTTAGCTCAAGGTTTACCAAATTGATTATAAAAAGTCCTCTTTTTGTAAAAACGACGATCTTGGCCAATAATCCTCAAATTTTTAGTTAAGGCCCAAAGTTTTGTAAAAATAACACTTTAGTCCATAATTTATAAAAAATTGTAATTTCATCCCAAAAGTGTTGGAATTTCACGGATTTAGTCCAAAAATTTATATTTTGACATTTATGGCCCAGTTTTGCAGAAAATTGTATTTTCAGCCCCTTGTTTGTAAAAATGACACTTTCGGCCCAATTTTTATAAAAGTTACATTTTTGGTCCAATTTAGAAATAAATGTTATTTTCACCCCTAAATTTGGTTTATTTACATTTATGACTCAAATTTGGTCAAATAACATTTTTAATCCCAAAACTTTCATTTTTTTTCGCAAATTTGGGCCCAAAACCGTGAGGCCCAAATATTAAGCCCATTAAGGTAAAATTTACATTTTTGGCCCTTAGGAAAGCATGTTTATCCTAAAAGTCCCTTTTATACAAGTAGGACCTATTTGATCCTTTAAACACCGTAAATGTCACTTTTTTCCTTTATCTTTTGTTTTCTTGACAATTTTGACCCTTAACAAGGTTTTTGCTTTAAATTTTTATATCTTAAACATATAAACACTTTTAAATTGATAATAGGATGTATAAGGTGTCTTAGTTCATGGATTTTTACTCAATGTTGCTTATCATGTCGAGATATGTCAACATCTAACACAGTTTTACACAATAAACTAAGAAATCACACAAGACAAGCATATAACACATAGATCTACACACTTTACTTGTATTCTCCCCCAAAAATCATATGAAAACCGAAAACAAAGGGGTATGAACTCACCTTTTCTTGATGTTTCGGTTTTTGAAGAAGAGATGAAGAGATTTTTGATCCTATCAACCTTTCTTGAGTGGATTTCGAACTTAAGAAGTTCTTGCAAGCAAAATCACAAAATAGATGTGGATATGGAGTGATTTAGCTAAAGAATGAAGCAATCCAAATTAAGTGTAGACGATCTTACCAAGGATTGATGATATTAATGAAGAATCTTCTTGGAACACATGCAAAAATCTCGAAAATCTTGGTGGAAGGAGGAGTGTTCCTGAGAGATTTGAGAGTGATTTAAAATAGAGTATGTGTGTGTATGGTTTGCCTCTCGGCCGAGGGTAATAAAGAGAGAGGATGAGTTTCCAATTTGGTCATTACTCCATGGCTAATTTGTTGCTTAGTTGCATGCTAGGCAAATAACTTGGTTTTCCTCAAAATAAAAATGAGGTGTCATTACCTCCTCCCATGCATAATCCCCCCCACCCTTTATATATATATATATATATATATATATATATATATATATATATATCTTGGGCCGAGAATTTTAGGCTAAGAAAATGGTGGAATAGTTTGGGCCTTTACTTGTCTTTACTCGAAATTATGAGGCCTAAATAATTACTTTTCAGCCCAATGGGCCTTTAGGGTAGTTCACGGCCCGAAATGGCATAAAAGAATGGGTTTTATGGTCGATTAGGGTTAATTGAGGTACTTATGGCCCAATAAGGCCCATTAAGGGTAAACAAATTTATTTTGGACCCAAAATGGCCCAAAATGCTAAGATTCATGGAAGTGGGTCCAATTAGAGCCCATTTAAGGGTCCTAAGCCCAAAATTGTCAAATTGGAAGCTCATTGGTCCATTAGGCCCAATAAGGAGATCCTAGTCAATAATGGACTTAAACCAGGGTTCTTAGGGTTCCAGACTCTTTGCTGAACATGAGAGGTGCATTTGAATGAGCGCTGAGTAATATTTACTTAAAGTATATGTTTTACAATAATTGAATGATTACACGAGAATAGAAATTCCTAGCTAAAATGCTAGTTGTGACATCATCCCCCCGTTAGAGGGAATTTCTTCCCCAAATTCTTTTGAAAACTATGCTTGCGAAGGAAAGAATAAGTGAGGGTACTTTTGCTTCATTTGGTCTTCACGTTCCCACGTGAATTCCGGTCCACGTTTACTGTTCCATCGAACCTTCACAATCGGAATGCGACTTTTCTTTGTTCGCTTCACTTCCCTATCCATAATCGCGACTGGTTCATCGACGAACAGGAGATTCTCGTTTATCTCAATCTCTTCCAAAGGCACGACAAGGGTTTCATCTGACAGACACTTTTTTAGATTCGAGACGTGGAACACTAGGTGTACATTGCTGAGCTCGACAGGTAGCTGCAGCTTGTAAGCCACTAGACCAATCCGGGCAAGAATCTTGAACGGTCCAATATATCATGGGTTCAGTTTTCCTCTCTTCTTAAAGCAAATCATTACATTTGAAGGAGAGACCTTTAATAACACTTGATCCTCGACTTGAAATTCTAATGGCTTTCGCCGCTTGTCAGCATAGCTCTTCTGTCAGTCTCGCGATGCTTGAAGTCGAGCTTTGATTTGGACTATCTTTTCAGTCGTTTCACGGATGATTTCGGGTCTTGTAAGAGCACTGGTCCACGATTTCCCTTTTGCTAGTTGAGTGTCACCCACCTCGGCCCATCATAGGGGCGATCTGCATTTACGACCATAAAGAGCCTCGAAGGGAGAAACCTTGATGCTCGTGTGGTAACTGTTGTTATATTATAATTCGATCAGAGGCAAGTGGACATCCCATGATTTGCTGAAGTCAATCACGCAAGCTTGGAGCATATCCTCGAGTGTCTGGATTATACGCTCACTCTGACCATCCATCTGTGGGTGGTAGACAGTGCTCATATCTAGCTGTGTTCCCATTGCCTTCTAAAGAGATTGCCAGAATCTTGAAGTGAATCTGCTATCTTGATCCAAGATAATAAATACTGGCACTCCATGGAGTCTCACGACCTCCTTGATGTAGATTCGAGTCAGCTTATCCATCTTGTAGGATTCTTTTATTGGCAGGAAATGAGCGGATTTTGTTAGTCTATCTACAATTACCCATATTGCATCCAACCTGTCTTCTATCTTTGGCAATTTGGTCACGAAGTCCATAGTGTCACACCCCAAACCGTAAAATAAACAGCGGAAACGTCTAGGGTGGAGGACATCATGTGTAGTATCACAACAATTGCATCATAGTAACCAGAGTAAGCACAACCATTACATTATAATATGAATATTTACATCAGTTGGTTTCATAGTTTGTATACATCAAAAGTAGCAAAAAGGTAAAGTCGAGACTCCAAATGCTCCGTCTTCTCGAAAGCCGGCGAGTGTACCTGTCTACTATGACCTGAGAATACAAGCGATTTTGAAAGCGTATCAGCATAAAGCTGGCGAGTTCATAAGATTGTTTTGTAGTGAAAACCATTATTATCGAGTTCTGAAAAATGTATACGTGTTTCACAAGAAAATCCAATATTTTATAAGATGTTTGTTTGTTACTGTATGTATAGTATGATCTGTTTGAAAACCCTAGCTATCACCAATATGTATAGTAGTTTTATTACTTAAAATAAAACCAAGTGTTGTATCCCTGGAGTACCCTCCAGTGTAATGCATAGTAGTCTTATTAATTAATATAAAACCATTGAAGAATGAAAATCCTATAAACAAAGGTTAGTTTATACTATTATGAGTTCGTATAACCATGCTTGATATGACTGATGACCTCCACAATGTTTCTTTAGGCATCGTATGATATGATATTTATCACCTTAGGCATGCCTGCCTAACTGTAGCTAGCAGTTTAGGTGTGGGATTGAAGAGTCGTCTCACAATCCTGTATTAACTAGTTTACGTTTTGTCCTGTATCGTTGTTCTCGTATTTTGAAATCGTTTATATACTTGGTAGAATATTAATAATTATACACAAAATATTTATTTAGTATGACTCTTGGTATCTGTATGTAGTGATGGATAAACTAAATCTGTCATAGTTTATATGTTCAACCGTGTAATTAGTTTGTATCTGTAAAACTGGTAATGAATTTCCCAAACTATACCTATTATAGTTTGACTGAAGTGTTATGTTCGTGAACTGTTCTGAAAACTATGCAATTAAATTTTGAAAACGTCCCTTATGCTTCGCATATTACAAAAGGGATAAAGTATCTTAATGCCTTATGAAAACCGTTGATTTGTATTAATTGCATAAGTTCCAGACTCGTTGAAAACCTTTATGTTTGGCTTGTATTCCCCCTGAAAACATTTAAAAACCACAAAAGCGTAGGGGTATGAACTCACTATTTGTTGGTTGTGTGAACGTTGAATTGGAAGATCCTCGAGTTGTTGTGCGTGACACTTAACGAAATACTAATATCAAATAAATACATATATGTATCTAAATTAGCGATTTCAATAGATAAAGTGTTATGAAAACACTTGTTTTCGGTTAAGGAATGTTACTGGAACTTGATTGAATCGAGGAAACAGGCTTTTCACCACTTAAGAGATGTGTACAACCATGAACAAGAGTTTACGACCGTGAAGAGTAGTTTACGGCTAGCAGGAAGTTTACAGCTGTGAACTCCTCTTTGAAGGGTTTACGGCCTTTGAAGATTTGAAGGGTGTACGACCATAACTCAAGAACAAGGGTGTTTGATTATGCAGAAAACGTGTTCCAGATGCTCCCAATCGACCATAAATGACAATTTTTGGTGTTTTTCGAAAGAAAGGAGGAGTTTTATTTGTTTACGGTCAAGAGTTCTAGAGAGAGAATGAGAGAGTTTTCAGCCAAGAATAATAATGAAACGACCCAAAATACGACCCGAAAATTTCATTTTTAATATAGCCAAAATCATAAAACGGAGTATATCATAATAAAACCATGCGTTGCAAATCTCAAAACTATACTAAAATACAACTGAGAAAAACGGTGTCACGACTGTATCAAAACATATCTAAGATAGCTGATCAACTCCCAGGATAAAAACTGTAATTGTGGTGTGTGCGATGCCATCATACCGAGCTCTTCCTTTTGCTTGCGGAAGTACCTGAAACCAAAACTGAAACTGTAAGCACGAAGCTTAGTGAGCTCCCCTAAACTACCACATACCACACAATAACATATAAAGCACATACTGGGCCTTGCCCACTGCATCGGACCGAAGTCCGGCTAACCGGGGGCCTTGCCCCCTACATCGGACTGAAGTCCGAAGCTGACTGGAACATCAGACCGAAGTCCGAAGCTGACTGGGACCTTCGTCCCCTACATCGAACCGAGTCCGAAGCTGACTAGGACATCGGACCGAAGTCCGAAGCTGACTGAGACATCGGACCAAAGTCCGAAGCTGACTGGGACCTACATCCCCTACATCGGACCGGATTTCGAAGCTGACATCGGACCAAAGTCCGAAGCTGACTGGGACCTTGTCCCCTACATCAGATCGAAGTCCGAAGCTAACTGAACATAGCATAAACATATCATCTAGCAATAACACAAAACCCTGTCTGAACCACGAAGGCATCAAACATACTAACTACTACACCGGACCAAGGTCCAAAGCTGACTGCTAGCTAAACGGGCCGGCATTGTGGCCTTAGACCCGTTACTACTGGAAAGGAAACTCACCTCGTGAACTGACTGCTATGTGAATGGCTCTGGAAGCTAACTGCTACTGCTCCGGTATCTCCCTGGCTACAAGGCCATAAACACACTCAATCAAATACTAAACACTGCACTGGGGTAAAATGACTCTTTTACCCTTGGTCAAAGTCAACTCTCCCGGTCAAAGTCAACCCTCTCGGTCAAAGTCAACCCACAGTTGACCTGACTCGCCGAGTTGGGCCGCCAACTCGCCGAGTCTCTAGATTTTATTTCACAACCCTACTCGTGGCTACTCGTCGAGTATGGCATCGACTCGACGAGTACTCTCTCGATTCAAGAACTCAGACAACCTGCATCCGACTCGCCGAGTCATATGAACAACTCGACGAGCTGTTCTTGAGCTTAAGAAGATTGCCTTGGACTCGCCGAGTTGTATGAACAACTCGTCGAATCCCTCCATTACTGAGTCTGTTCTCCAACTCACTGAGTCCACTCTACTACTCACAGGCTTCCACTCGTCATCACTAAAAAGGGGAAAAAAAACGGGACTCGCGATCTAACTCGCCGAGTCGTTCTTCCGACTCGCCGAGTCACATCCATGCATCCACTCTAAACTCGTTTCTGCTTGAATCCGTTGCATACGTGTACATACAAAATAGTGATGACGAGTGTACATACACATGAAAAAGGAGATAATGGCTAAAAAGGCACTTAGAATAGTAGATCTAGGGTTATCATGCAAAATAGCTCCATAAAGGCAATAGATCTGGGCTCTACAACTCCTAAATGAACAGATCTAAGGATATCTCGACATAATAGGGTATCCATACAATCATAAGGCTTGAGGAAAGCATCAAACTAGATCTAGAAGAGTTCTAATGGAGGTTAAAAGCATAAAACAGGAGGGAATCCAAAGAATACCTCAAAGAACTCTGATTTGCCCTTGGATCTTTGCTCTACACCTCTTCTCCTTGCTCCTTTCTTCTTCTCCTTCTTTAAGCCTTCAAAATTTAACACAAGAACACTTAGATCACTCAAGGATGGATTAGGGTTTTCTCACAGCTTTCTGAGGGTGAAGGAGGCGAGATTGGGGGCTATAAGGTGGTTTAAATAGTGAACAACCCTGGGATTTAGGGTTTCTTCCAGGCAGGTAGACTCGCCGAGTCCCGAATATGGACTCGCCGAGTCGCCGACTAACACGTGCTCGAAATCCCGTCCCTACTCGGCGAGTCAGGCTATGAACTCGCCGAGTCCCTCTTGCAAACTTCTAATTAAATACTATGGAATCATCATACCGAAGACGGGTCGTTACAATTAAAATGAAGGTGGGGGTCCTGTATTTATTGACTGGGGGTATGGTCAGTGGTGGGGTCCGCCTGATACCAACCGTATACGGGTTTACGGCCGTAAACTCGTTCTGGCGGCAAACATGGCTGCAAATAAATACATATATGTATCTAAATTCGCGCTATTTTGGATTTCCGACTTGAATAGAATTTTAACTATATAATATTAGTTGATTTTCTAAACCATGAAGATTTGAAGAAAACTAATAAAATTCAAATTTTATTAATGGAGTATGGTTCAAGTGTTGGGTTTTGAGCATTCTAACACTCCTAAGTGTACATGCAACCCTAAATACCTTGGATCTATGTTTTCTCTATTATACATGCAAATATGAACATCCAAGGTATTATCCTAATCTAGCATACAAAACAATGAATATAACAAGATAGAATACACACCTCTTTGGTGTAGAATGTTCTCAAGAAGCTTGAGTGCCTAGTGCCCCAAGTGTGACACCTCAAATGGTTCACACAACACCAAATGCACTTGGAATAACTTGAGAGAAACTTGAACACTTCTAAAATCGACTAGCCCTTCTCTTCCTTCCTTAGTGACTGATTTTGTCAAAGAATATGATCTTATATAGTTGTTAAAATTTGGGTAAACCCTAATTGTCATGGCTTTCCATTTCCTTGGATCCATGGGTCCAAATACACCATGGAGCATCCACGGAGCATCCTATGGGCTTTAGCCCAACTTGATAATCCATGGAGCATTAGCCCACTATACCAGTATGGATTATTTACACAATCAACCCATATATTTAATTAGTCTTCTTTTGATCACTTAATTAATTCTAGATTAATTCTTGATCAATACTAATCAAATAATCTTATTAATATATTATAACTTATAATATATTAACAAACCTTAAGTGTTATTTCTCTCATTATAGTCTATCCAAATGCATGATGCCATGCAACCCAAATGGACCATGTCGGGTCGGGTCAAGTCTTACCAATTATAGTTATGGACTTAGACATTAATCCAACAGTCTCGCACTTGGATAAGTCTAAAACTATTATTGCGTATGACTTCAAGAACCAACTGGCAATCGTAGCTCTCAAAAGCTTCCGTTAAACTCTGACCTTGCCGATGATCTCTGACCTTTGTCAATAACTTGTCCATTAGATAAGGGATCATATATTTCTCCATTCTAAATATCATATGGACTGAGACATGGATTATAAATCACTCTCTCTGTCCATTTGTTGTTTCCTAATTTCTGATTTATGACGATTGATTGATTGAACAAATCAAATCAGTCCTGGCTTGGCCAAGCACTCACATGTGTCATCGCTAAATCATTGAGGGGCCCACATATATCGCTTTTATCCCGAAGGTAAAAGGAATAGATAAACTTCGACTCATATGTCTTGTTCTGCTACCTGTTGAATCATACACAAAGACACGTTTTATAACATCGAGTTACCAATGCGGTTTCGTGCAATCAATATATAACGAACTCATAGTAACAAATCATATCTCTAGGTTTGAAGAATATAAGATATTATCGTCTCATGATAAAATCCATGAAGTTATTCACATGAGCGCGGGTTAAATCCAATACTCAGAACTTATGAGCACTCATGAGTTTTGTAGCACAACTTTGTCCACCAACTTGGATCTCTACAAGCCAACCCATTACAGTCTTGATTCATATCTACTTCCAACATATGACCGACTATGGATGGTTTAAATAACTTAGTCATTCCGGAAGAATTACCTAGTTATTATGGAAGTCAAAACTTGCAAAGTGAAACACAAGAATAAATGAATCAAATATGGTATCAAACCCTATGAATATAAATAGACCACTTCTATTTATCACCATATTGATTTCTCATTATTCATTGTTTTGGTTTTATCAACTTTATACTTGAATTAAAACACTAGGTATCCCATGCTCCAAGCATGTACACTACGTTTTCCTAAACAATAGCTTTGCCATACACCAAGTATGCACTCTATGTTTATCTATGATCCTTACTTTGTGAAATAAACCAATTGACCAAACTTTCAATGATTCTAATTTCACACTCCCAAATCGAAATCTGTTAGATTTTAAACATAAATGCACCACCCTCTTGCAATGAGTGTGTACAAAGTCACAAAGACTTGTCAACAACCATTACAGGGTATTCCAATGAAGACCTACTCCATGGACACAAAGCCTTATGTTCAAAGTATGCATTGCTTTGAACATGCTTCTTGCACTAAGTTCTTTCTAATCTTACACATATTTCTTCTATCTATAGAGACAACTCTATATTCCCATTTTGACTACCACTTCTGAACAAGAGTTGCCTCTATATTCGAGTGAACCTTCACTATTGGTATGCGACTTTGTTTCGTTTGTTTGATTTCCCAATCCATGATTTCAACTGGTTCTTCCATGAAGTTAAGGTTCTCGCTGATCTCGATATCGTTGAGCGGGATTACAAGGGTTTCATCAGATAAACACTTTTTAAGGTTCAATACATGGAAGACAGGATGGATATTGTTAAGTTCTTGTGTCATACGAAGTTTGTAAGCTACGGGACCGATCCTAGCAAGGATCTCGAATGGTCCTATGTATCTCGGATTTAGCTTTCCCCGCTTTCCAAAGTGCATCATGCCTTTCGAGGGTGAGACCTTCAATAGAACACGGTCTCCAACCTGGAACTCCAAGGGTTTTCGTCTCTTATCGGCGTAGCTCTTTTGTCGATCTCTCGAGGCCTTTAGTCGTTCCGGATTTGTACGATCTTTTCTGTGGTTTCACGGATGATTTCCGGACCAGTGAGAGTAATGTCGGGGACCTGTCCCTTAGCTAGCTGCGTGTCACCCACCTCAACCTATCATAGAGGGGATCTGCACTTATGGCCATAGAGGGCTTCGAAAGGCGCAGTCTTGATACAGGTGTGATAACTGTTGTTGTAGGAGAAATCAACCAAGGGCAAATAGACATCCTACGAATTACCGAAATCGATTAGACATGCTCTCAACATGTCTTCTAATGTCTGAATGGTCCTCTCACTCTACCCGTCTGTCTGAGGATGGTAAGCTGTGCTCATATCCAACTTGGTTCGAATAGCTTTCTGTAGTTACAGCCAAAATCTCGAGATGAACCTGCTATCTCGATCGGAGATAATGGATACAGGCACACCGTGCAGTCGAACTATCTCTTGGATGTAGATTCGTATGAGCCTTTCCATCTTGAAAGTTTCTTTGATTGGCAGGAAATAGGCAGATTTGGTTAATCGATCGACAATTACTCATATGGTAACGTACCCACTCGGAGCTTTGGGTAATTTAGTGATAAAATCCATAGTAATCCTTTCCCACTTCCACTCAGATATTTCCAGTTGCTGGAGCAGACCTGAGGGTTTTTGATATTCGACCTTCACCTTGGCGCAAGTCAAGCACTTGCCCACAAAGGTAGCGATCTTTGCTTTCATGTTTGGCCACCAATATAGCTTCTTGAGATCCAGGCACATCTTATCCGAACCTAGACGAACAGAGTATCTAGTCTTGTGAGTTTGTTCATGAAAACTCCCTGTAACCACCAAACTTCGGGTTCTAGATCTAGTTCAGGAAATAATAGACTCCGTCTTTTCTTGATCTCTAAGTTCTTCTCCATTCCTCTCAAGGCTTCATCCGACATGTTCTATGGTTTTAAGGCTTCCAGCTGAGCCTCTCTAATTTGTGCGGATAAATGGGAATGGATGGTCATGGTCAGTACCTTCACTCTACGACCTGAGTACTCTTTCCGGCTGAGGGCATCCACTACCACATTGGCCTTGTTGGGATGGTAGCGTATTTCGCACTCATAATCACTGAGTAGCTCTACTCATCGTCGTTGCCTCATGTTCAACTCTTTCTGGTCGAAAAAGTGATGTAGGCTTTTATGGTCAGTGAAGACAGTGCACTTGGTTCCATAGAGATAATGTCTCCATATCTATAATGTGAAGACCACTGCTCCCAACTCCAGGTCGTGAGTTGTATAGTTGACTTTGTGATCTTTCAGCTGCCTTAAGGCATAAGCAATAACTTTTCCTCGTTGCATGAGCACACAGCCTAGGCCCTGATTGGATGCATCACAGAAGACAACGAAGTCCTCCATCCCTTTGGGTAGGGACATAATAGATGTACTGCATAGGGCCTGATTTAATGACTAGAACACAGTGTCTTGCTTTTCACCCCAACTAAAGGGTACACCTTTCTGAGTTAGGGTGGTTAGAGGCTTAGAAATCCTGGAGAAATTCTGGATGAACCTGCGATAGTAGCCACCGAGGCCCAAGAATTGACGAATATCTGTTGGCGTCTTCGGTGCAGAACAATTCTCAATCGCTTTGATTTTGGACGGGTCCACGTGTATGCCTTCCTCGCTTACCACGTGACCAAGGAAAGTTACTTTTCGAATCCAGAATTTGCACTTGGAGAATTTTGCATATAGCTTCTCCACCTTTAGAGCTTCTAGCACTAGCCTCAAGTGCTACCTATGGACTTCCTCGCTTTAGAAATAGACAAGCATATCATCAATGAACACTATCATGAACTTGTCTAGGAAAGGGCGGCACACCCGATTAATCAGATCCATGAATACAGTCGGTGTGTGGTTAGAACAAAGGGCATTACTACAAAATCGTGGTGACGATATCGAGTCTGAAATGTTGTTTTAGGAACATCACCTTCATGGACTCGTAAGTGATGGTAGCCTTATCTTAGGTCTATTTTCGAGAAGTAGCTGGCTCCTTGAAGTTGATTGAAGAGGTCGTCAATTTGGGGAAGAGGATAATGGTTTTCGACGGTAAGCTTGTTCAATTCGCCATAATCAATGCACATCCGAAAAGATCCGTCCTTCTTTTTCACAAATAAGACCGGGGCTCCCTTGGGTGAGGAACTCGGCCTGAACTATCCTTTGTTGAGTAGCTCATTAAGCTGGCTGAATAACTCTTGCATTTTTGTTGGTGCTAAGCGGTATGGGGATTTAGCTACGGGGGTAGCTCCGGGGATTAAGTCGATTTGGAACTCGACTTGGCACTTGAGAGGGATTCTCGGAAGCTCTTCAGGAAAGACATCAGGAAAGTTGCAAACTTCGGGGATGGTCACGAGGTCTTTAACTTCCTGCTTCTCATTAATGACATGGGCTAGGAACACACAACATTCCTTTTGCAGAAATTTTTTAGGCTTTTATGCATGAAATGATACGGAGGTTTGAGCTGAGTTTATCACCATAAGTAATTAGGGCTTCGCCAGAGAGAAGGTTGAGACAAATGGCTTTTTCGTAACAAAGGATATCAACATGATTGGGGATCAACCAATCCATGCCGATGATGACATCGACGCTTTTTATGTAAACTGGCATAAGATCGATAGGAAAGGAATAGTCGTTTAGGGTAAGGGTACGGCCGATGAATACATCGTTAGTGCTCTTTTTCTCACCGTTAGCAATCTCAATGGTAAATGTTTCGGTTAAGGGTTGGGGTTTATCTTTGAGAAGATGTTTGAATGCATGACTAACAAAACTTTTCTCCACACCAGAATCGAAAAGAATGCATGCGTAAGAGTTGTCAAGGATGAACGTACCCATAACAACGATGGGATCAACAACTGCCTCTTCCTGGCCCATCGCTAGCACTCTCCCTGTTTTGCTAGCGATTTTTACTTTGGGGAAATTTCTCTTGTAGTGCCCGACCTCCCCACAGCGATAACAGGCTTGACCAACACCTGCTCCAGGAGCTTGATTAATTGGTTGGACTGGTGTCTTACAAAAACGAAATGTGTGCCCTTTCTTGCCACAACTGTTGCACTGCATTTCACCGAATGGCCCATGATTTTGATGATAGTTGCACTTATCGCACCGAGGAAGGGTACCAACATATCCACTGGTAGGTGCTTGAGCTACAGGAATAGTAGCAGGAGTGGTAGCAGCATGAACTTCCACTACTTGATGTTTCTTGGAGGGCTCCTGCGAAGACTGGCCCTTATGTTGTTTCCAGAACTTTATCTTCCTACCACTTGCCTTTGGTGGTTTGGGAGCGGCTGCCACTTCATCAAGTTCAACCCCGTGATATATCAAGGTCTGTGCCAGGCACTTGGCTCTATCAAAAGTGGAAGGCCTAGAAGCCAACGCATTTCCTTTGGTTGGGGACGTCAATCCCCAAATGTACCTCTTTATCTTTTTTCTTTCCGGGGTGACCATTCCCGAACAAAGGAGATCCATATCACAAAATCTAGCTGTATAGGAGGCAATGTCGGAACCCTTCATCTTCAGGTTCCAAAGCCCGTGCTCCAATTTCTGAATCTCACCCCTTGGGCAGTACTCTACGAGCATGAGTTCCTTCAAACTTTCCCAACCAATGGCATTTGGCACTGGCAAGGTTTGGGATTTGACTCGGCCGTTCCACCAGGTCAATGCTCTATCGGTGAAGGTGCAGGCGATGAGCTTCACCTTGTTTGCTTCGGAACACGCAAAGATTTCAAAGACCGATTTGATTTTCTCGATCCAACGAGTTAGGGCAATGACACCTCCATTGTCGTCGAAGGATTTGGGTTTCACGTTCATGAAATCTTTGTAGGAACACTCCTTCTAGTGTACCCGACCACCCTCGAGATTGAGAGGATGGGTACCACTTCCCAATCCGCTAGAGCTGCCAGAATTAATCTGCGACATTGCGGCAGCCACAGTGGCCGTGACTACTGCCTGGAACATGGCAGGATCGAACTGAGGAGGTGGCGGAGCCAGATCCGTTGGGGGATTGTTGTTCTTTCTGTTGGGTCTTTTACTCAGAGGCATTGTGTTCTAAAAATAGTCAGGAAGAAGAGGATGGTAAGTCCCCTAGATTTTGAATCAAGAGATATGAAACAAGATACATCTTAACCTGATAGATAAAGTGTTCTACTAAGTGATAAACAAGGAAACGTAACTAATACAAGTAAACTATCGCTAAGAAGGAACTAGCAACAACATTTTGAAATGAATCTCTACAATGTATTTAGTTCTAGCAAAAATACTCCTATAGTATTTTATGTTGTATGTTCTGTTCTATCGATATCTTGGTGTGTATACTTGGTAAGTTTTAGGCCTGCTGCAACACCACAGTCACTCCCAAACACATGTTGATCATGTCTCGAATGAATACAGTTAATCAGGCTATATTAACCCTTGACATGATTACATAACTGCCCAGGTTTAACCGCAGTGTCCAACATCCAAATACTTTTGTTTGGTTCTACTTGTGATACTGTTTTCTGGTATGTATGTATACTTGTATACTTTTTGTAAAATACTTTATATTTTAAAAGTATACTTTTAGTTCAGAGCATTTCAGCCCCTTGGTGTTTATAGTTGTATACCATGTAAGATTCGGTATACTAAGTTCACTATAAACAACCTCTCCAATACTAATCTTTCACACCCGCAAACCGTAAAATAAACAGCGGAAACGTCTGGGGGTGGAGGACGTCATGTGTAGTATCACAACAATTGCATCATAGTAATTAGAGTAAGCACAACCATTACATTTTAATATGAATATTTACATCAGTTAGTTTCATAGTTTATATAAATCAAAAGTAGCAACAAGGTAAAGTTGAGACTCCAAATACTCCGTCTTCTCGAAAGCCGGCGAGTGTACCTGTCTACTATGTCCTGAGAATACAAGTGATTTTGAAAATGTATCAGCATAAAGCTGGTGAGTTCATAAGATTGTTTTGTAGTGAAAACCATTGTTATTGAGTTTTGAAAAATGTATGCATGTTTTCCAAGAAAATCCAATATTTTCTAACATGTTTATTTGTTATTGTATGTATAGTATGATATGTTTGAAAACCCTAACTATCACCAGTATGTATAGTAGTTTTATTACTTAAATTAAAACAAAGTGTTGTATCCCTAGAGTACCCTCCAGTGTAATGCTTAGTAGTCTTATTAATTAAGATAAAACCATTGAAGAATGAAAATCCTGTAAACAAAGGTTAGTTTATATTATTGTGAGTTCGTATAACCATGCTTGATATGACTGATGACCTCCGCAATGTTTCTTTAGGCATCGTATGATATGATATTTGTCACCTCAGGCATGCCTGCCTAACTGTAGCTAGCAGTTTAGGTGTGGGATTGCCAGTCCCGAGTAGATCTATTCACAAATCTCACGCTCTCCCTTTAGGAGACTCTGGCTATACTAAATGCAGAGGATTTACCAGTACCCCGAAGGGTACAATTGAAGAGTCGTCTCACAATCCTGTATTAACTAGTTTACATTTTGTTCTGTATCGTTGTTCTCGTATTTTGAAATCGTTTATATACTTGGTAGAATATTAATAATTATACGCAAAATATTTATTTAGTATGACTCTTGTTATCTGTATGTAGTGATGGATAAACTAAATCTGTCATAGTTTATATGTTCAACCGTGTAAGTAGTTTGTATCTATAAACTGGTAATGAATTTCCCAAACTATACCTATTATAGTTTGACTGAAGTGTTATGTTCGTGAACTGTTCTGAAAACTACGCAATTAAATTTTGAAAACGGTCCTTATGCTCCGCATATTACAAAAGGGATAAAGTATCTAAATACCTTATGAAAACCGTTGATTTGTATTAATTGCATAACTTCTAGACTCGTTCAGAACCTTTATGTTTGGCTTGTATTCCCCCTGAAAATGTTTAAAAACCACAAAACCATAGAGGTATGAACTCACTGTTTGTTGGGTGTGTGAACGTTGAACTGGAAGATCCTCGAGTTGTTGTGCGTGGCACTTAACAGAATCCTAATATCAAATAAATACATATATGTATCTAAATTAGCGATTTCGATAGATAAAGTGTTATAAAAACACTTGTTTTCAGTTAAGGAATGTTACCGGAACTTGATTGAATCGAGGAAACAAGCTTTTCACGACTTAAGAGATGTGTAGGGCTGTGAACAAGAGTTTACGACCGTGAAGAGTAGTTTACGGTCAGCAGGCAATTTACGGCCGTGAACAAGGTTTGTGGCCGTGTACTCCTCTTTGAAGGGTTTACGGCCTTTGAAGATTTGAAGGGTGTACAACTGTAATGTCAAGAACAAGGGTGTTTGATTTCACAGAAAACGTGTTCCAGATGCTCCCAATCGACCCTAAATGATGATTTTTGGTCTTTTTCGGAAGAAAGGAGGAGTTTTATGTGCTTATGTGTGACATCCCCAAAATCTCGGCCAGAAAAGACCGATTTTCATTTATGCTTTTAAATAATTTTAGAGTAAATCCTTTTGATTTGAAAGAGTTGCGGAATTTGTTCCCAAAAACAAAACATGATAAAACAATGTTTACCAAAGCATTTCATAAAAGAAATGTATTTTTCATTATATAATCAAAACTCGGGGTTTCATGTTCCGATACAAACCAATAAGCATAAACGATAACATTACAAGTCATTCAACAAATATATACATATACAGACTTGTAAACAAAACAACTTGATGGTTCATCCATCTTATGCCCTCGCACCACTTCCTGTAATACAAATTAAAACTTAGTGGGTCAGGCTTGGGAGCCTGGTGAGCATATAGGGTTTTCAACCCACAATAAATAATCATATTTAATTTCCACCAACCAACAATAACCCAATTACCCATTCCCGTTATTCTCACTTTATGTCCCTAAAACAACTAACATAAGGGACCTAGTCTAAGAATATTTCATCGGGGCGACAACACATGCTTCGGGGGTTCCTCAGCAATATAACTCAAATAAGGCAACCATAAGGGGGATGGAGTACAGCGAATGAACACCCAAGTTCATTAACACCTACAGGTGGCGAACCTGCTAATGTTTCCACAAGACTGTCTAGAAAAGTCTGTGATCGTCATCTAAACTCCGCTAGATGACTAAATCAAACAACAACGAGGCCTCTCATCTGTTTATTACACACCAACTATCTACCCATGTTCTACCCAACATATTAGTAGATAAAAATATACATTTTTATACATAGTTTAAAAACCTGTATAGCATGCTTTAATCAATACATATTCCACATAACAGATGAGGCACACACACATAACACGTATTTCATAGAGAATAAATCATATCTATGAGATAGAGGAAAGTGAATACACATTCACACATATAAACAACAATATACTTAATACACTCAAACCATACTTGTATTATTATCGTGTTTATGAAAGGTAGTATACACTCACTTGATCAGAAGATGATCGGACAGCACTACGACTTGCAGAAGTAGTAATCCTCAGCAGATCTGGAAGATCTTCAAAAAAGTCGAACTTCTCGCGGACAGAGATTCGGCTCGGGAACCGCACTTCTCGGGATCTTCGGGATCTCGGGACTTGCCTCGGGGCTCGAGAATAATACCGGGGCTTCGGGGTATTTCTGGCATGCAAATCGATGCAAAACGGGAGAGAGAAGAGAGAAAAGAGCAAAAGAACTCAGCTGCCCTCGCTTCCTATTTATAGGAGGCTGGAGCCTCGGAGTACGCGGGGCTTACTGCAGTACGTGGGGCGTACTGCTCCGAAACGTCATGGCGTTCGTCATCCAAAGAACTCGAGTGCGAAGGTCGTCAAGCTTCGCTGTACGCGGGGCGTACACGAGTATGCGGGGCGTACTTCGGATCAGATTGGTGACTCCTTCGGATAATCATCCGAATTAAAGATTAAATTTAAATACAAATTATTTAATAAACTTCGGAAATTCATAACTTCTTCATACGAACTCCGTTTTCGACTTTCTTTATATCCACGCGAAGGTGAGACTACGCTTACAACTTTCGTTTAGACTCCGTCGGCTAATTTTAACTTTATTTTTATTATTTATTTTTAATAGGCCGGGACAGAAAAACTTCGTTATAAATTCATAAGTTCTTCGTTTGACGTCCGTTCTCGCCTAACTTTTTATCGTTTCGATACCAACAACGAGACCTTCGATCCTCGTTTAGATTGTTTCGGCTAAAAACCGCTCAATCTCAAATCGAGTATTTCAGGCTGCATACCGCTAAGTCAAAACATCGATAAATCATAACTTCCTCATACGAAGTTAGATTTGGGCGTTCTATATATATTCGGAAACCTCGTTTCAACTACTACAACATTATCCAAAGATATCAAGTTTATTTTACACTTAAATTTTGACGTTTATTTTTATCCTTAATTAATCCAACCAGATAATTAAGCAATTAAGCACAAAACACATAATACTCAAATAATACAATCTTATTATTTCAAAACGAGTTACAAAGGTTAACCAAGACTATTACATTCCTAAAAATGGCAAGCCCGGAAACACAGGCGTTACAATTCTCTCCACCTTAGAATGATTCCGTCCCCGGAATCACACATCAACAAACAAATGTGGTTAGCGACTCAACATGTCACTCTTCGTCTCCCAGGTGAGATTCGGCCCATTCATGTGTTTCCATCGGACAAGCACTAACCCAACCATCTTGCGTTGCAACTTCTTAGTCTTTCGGTCAACAATTGCCTCTGGTTCTTCAATCTACCTTTTGTCCTCATCAATTCTCAATTCAGAAATTGGAATTATATCAGGAACTTCTCCCGTGAACTTCCTCAAATAACACACATGAAAAGTGTTGTGAATTCCATTCAGTTCTTCGGGCAATTCGAGCTTGTAAGCTTGGTTCCTAATCCTCTGAAGAACTTTAAACGGTCCAATAAACCTTGGACTCAACTTTCCCCTTTTACCAAATCTTATATGTCCCTTCCACGGCGAGACATTAAGCAAAACCGAATCTCCAACTTCGAAGGTCATCAGTCTTCGCTTCTTGTCAGCATAGCTCTTTTGACGATCCTGAGCTGCTAACATTCTTTCCCTAATTATTTTCAACTTTTCAGCAGTTTGATGGACCATCTCCGGTCCCATAAACTGCTTTTCCCCAGCCTCAAGCCAACAAGATGGCGTACGACACTTCTGTCCATACAAAGCTTGATAAGGTGCCATCTTAATGCTCGAGTGGAAACTATTATTGTAGGAAAACTCTACCAATGGTAAATGTTCATCCCAATTACCTAGGAATTCCAAGGTACATGCTCTCAGCATATCTTCAAGTTTTTGTATTGTTCTTTCACTCTGACCATCAGTCTGCGGATGGTAAGCTATACTTAAACACAACTTGGTACCCAATTCCTCTTGTAGACTTTTCCAAAACCTCGAGGTGAAACGGTTATCACGATCCGACACAATTGTTAACGGAACACCGTGAAGCCTCACAATTTCCTTCACGTAAGAATTCGCAAGCTTTTCCATAGACCATTTCTCCTTGGCTGCTATGAAATGCGCACTCTTAGTGAATCGATCAACGACCACCCACATCATGTCGTGACCATTCTTTGTTCTTGGTAGTTTAGTGACAAAATCCATAGCAATGTGTTCCCACTTACCCATAGGCACAGGCAATGGTTCTAAACTCCCGTACGGTTTCTGATGTTGTGTCTTGACTCTCGCACAAGTCACACACTCGGCCACATACTTTGCAACATCAAGCTTCATCGTCGGCCACCAGTAGTAGGGTTTCAGGTCCCTATACATTTTAGTGCTACCGGGATGAATCGAGTACATGGTCTTGTGAGCTTCTTCCATCAGAAGATCTCTGACTCCTCCTGTCTTAGGTATCCAAATCCGATCTTGGAACACCTTTAGTCCATGACTGTTTACACCGAACACCAACATTTTGCCCAAACGTTCCTCCTTTCGGTCATTCTATTCAGAAGCTTCGCTTTGAGCTTTCTTTATACTTTCCACAGTGGTCGAGAAAACTTCAATTCTCAACGCTCTTGGCATTTTCCTTTCAAGATTGACTTTCCGACTAAGAGCATCAGCAACAACATTAGCTTTACCGGGGTGGTAAAGTATCTCACAGTCATAGTCCTTGAGTAACTCTAGCCAGCGTCGTTGCCTCATATTCAATTCTTTCTGATTAAAGAGATATTGGAGACTCTTATGATCAGTGAAAAGTTTGCACTTCGTGTCATAGAGGTAATGCCTCCACATTTTCAGAGCGAAAACTACCGCTGCCAACTCCAAATCATGAGTTGGGTAATTCTTTTCATGCTCCTTCAGCTGTCGAGACGCATATGCTATCACCTTTTCTCTTTGGGTCAAAACACAACCCAATCCAACCCCAGACGCATCGCTATAAACAGCGAAGTCTTCAACTCCATCGAGTAAATCAAGTATCGGTGCCTCGCATAGCTTCTTCTTTAGCTTCTCAAATGCTTCTTTATGCTTATCACTCCAAGCATAGGTAGCTCCTTTGTGGGTCAAAGCTGTTAATGGAGTAGCAATCGAAGAAAAGCCTTGGATAAACCTTCGGTAATATCCGGCTAATCCCAAAAAGCTTCGAATCTCCGTGGGACTTTTCGGTTGTTCCCATTCATCACAGCTTCGATCTTCGTTGGATCAACCATTATCCCTTCTTGGTTGACCACGTGACCCAAGAATTGGACTTCACGAATCCAAAAATCACATGTGGAGAACTTTGCATACAGCTTCTCCTGCTTCAAAACTTCTAACACTTCTCGCAAGTGTCTTCCATGATCCTCCTGGCTTTTCGAGTAAATCAGAATGTCGTCTATGAACACTATCACGGATTTATCAAGGAAAGGATTACAAACCCTATTCATCAAATCCATGAACGCTGCTGGAGCATTGGTTAGTTCAAACGACATAACCAAGAACTCGTAGTGTCCATATCTAGTTCTGAATGCAGTCTTCTCTATATCTTGCTCTCTTACTTTTAGCTGATGATATCCTGACCTTAGATCGATCTTCGAGAAATAGCTCGAACCTTGCAATTGATCAAATAGGTCATCAATCCTCGGCAACGGATACTTATTCTTTATTGTTGCCTTGTTCAGCTCTCTGTAATCGATGCACATTCTCATACTTCCATCTTTCTTCTTCACGAATAACACCGGAGCTCCCCAGGGCGATGAACTAGGTCTAATGAAACCTTTGTCCAATAACTCCTGAAGTTACATCATAAGCTCCTTCATCTCCGTCGGTGCTAATCAGTAAGGTGCTTTCGCTATTGGCGTGGTCCCTGGTAACAAGTCTATTCTGAACTCTACTTGTCTATCAGGTGGTAATCCGGGAAGATCTTCGGGAAATACTTTCGGATAATCACACACCACTGGAATATTCTGCATCACCTTCTTTTCCTTCTTAGCATCAATCACAAATGCTAAATATGATGTACATCCCTTGGTCAAACACTTTCTGGCTTTCATTAGAGAAATGATTCCAGAATTTACTCGCCGTTTGTCCCCGTACACCATAAATGAATCCTTCCCAGGCGGGTTTACTTTAACTATCTTCTTCTTGCATAAAATTTCGGCATCATTGGCGCTAAGCCAATCCATTCCCAACACGATGTCAAAACCATTAAGTTCGATAGGCAATAATTCCTCGTGAAACTTATTCCCATTAAGGTCGATTAAGATGTTTTTCATACGATGGATAACAGGTACAAACTTGCCACTAGCAACTTCGACTAATAAAGCATTATCTAGTCTATCAACAGGCAAAGCTAGGTTTCTACCAAACTCATGCGAAATAAAGGAGTAGTTGGCTCCAGAATCAAACAAAATTTGAGCAGGTAATTCGTTAACAAGAAAGGTACCTGAAGCGACATCAGCTTCATCTTTTGCAGCCTCAAGTGTCATCTGGAAGGCTCTCGCCTACGGCTTTGGTGGAATGTTGGGCCTAGCTGCCTCCTTCTTCGGACAGTCTTTCAAAATATGCCCCTCTTCATTACAACCAAAACACATCCTTTTGTTGTTCGGACACTCATTGGCAAAATGTCCAACCTTCCCACACTTGTAGCAGGTTACATCCTCGCTACATTTCCCAAAGTGTTTTTTCTTACAATTATCACACCACTTCGCTTCGCCTCCTTTTCCTCCAAACTTTTTTGAATCAGATTTCGAAAATTTGCTTTTCTTACCGGAACCAGATGTTCCCTCAAACTTTCTCTTCTCACCAACCTCAACCTTGTTGGTGGTTCTCCCCTTAATCATGTTCTCAACAGACTTGGCAACCCAGATAGCTGCCTCTAGAGTATGTGCCTGACGTACTGGCACCTCGTACTCCCATGGGAGTCCCTTCGCATACCGGTCCACCTTTGTCAACTCGTCTGGGACGATACGCAAGGCAAACTCCATCTTATCGGTGAAGTTATTGGTGTATTCATCAACTGACATGCTGCCTTTCGTCAATGTCAGAAACTTGTTGTCTAGTTCCAACAGATTTTGGGCCGAGCAGAACTTGCGCTTGAACTGCACCAAGAATTCTGCTCATGTCAATTGCAGTGGCTCATTAGGGCTTAAGGTCTTCCCTAGAGTGTTCCACCAACGAACGGCTCCACCTCGGAATTGATGCACTGCATAGATAGTCTGCAACTTTCCTCTGCAGCCACAAGTCATGAAGGCTAACTCCATTTCGGAGATCCAATCCATAACTCCAATCGGATCCTCCTTTCCATTGAAGGTCGATGGTTTGCAAGTTAGAAAGTCTTTGTACTTGCATCCCATTCCATCATTCCTTCCATCATGGTTGTTTTGCCTAACTATCGGTGGGTTGGCTTGACCAACAGACCCATTGAAGTTTCCACCTTCCGAGTGTCCTTCATTTAATTCAGGCTCCTCCACACGAATTGACAGTTCTTCACGATTCTGTTGAAGCAATCGTCTAGTTTCATCCATCTGACGATCCAACATCATTTGAATCATCATTTGCACACCAGCCATGGTTATTGGCTCAGGTGCTGCTGCTACGACATGTATTTGTTCAATCACTGGTGGTTGATTCCTGTTTTCATCAGCATTTCCAACTCCACTTCTTGTTCTCACCATTTTGATCTACACACCGAATAAGGTGAAATTAGATCCTCAATCACGATAGATATTCAAATCATCCTTATCGCTCCGAAACGTTTACATGCTAGTTCTAATATCGTAGACGTACGCTTAGAATCCTACACACATAAAGTTTCTAGATCCGGTCGGCAACAGACCATAGATCCGAACAAATAATATCATATATGGCAACATATAACATTTAGCACATAAAGCATTTTAGGCAACTTTCCTAAAATAAACCAGTACTCGTGTCTAAAATATCACAGACACACTTCTCAAAATTTCACTTAGCATTCTAAGTTTAAGTCTAGAAATCCTACAAATTCCTAGTTCGCTTAAACTAATGCTCTGATACCAACTGTGACATCCCCAAAATCTCGGCCAAAAAAGACCGATTTTCATTTATGCTTTTAAATAATTTCAGAGTAAATCCTTTTGATTTGAATTTATGCTTTTAAATAATTTCCCAAAAACAAAACATGATAAAACAATGTTTACCAAAGCATTTCATAAAAGAAATGTATTTTTCATTATATAATCAAAACTCGGGGTGTCATGTTCCGATACAGACCAATAAGCATAAACGATAACATTACAAGTCATTCAAAAAATATATACATATACAGACTTGTAAACAAAACAACTTGATGGTTCATCCATCTTATGCCCTCGCGCCACTTCCTGTAATACAAATTAAAACTGAGTGGGTCAGGCTTGGGAGCCTGGTGAGCATATAGTGTTTTCAACCCACAATAAATAACCATATTTAATTTCCACCAAACAACAATAACCCAATTACCCATTCCCGTTATTCTCACTTTATGTCCCTAAAACAACTAACATAAAGGACCTAGTCTAAGAATATTTCATCGGGGCGACAACACATGCTTCGGGGGTTCCTCAGCAATATAAGTCAAATAAGGCAACCATGAGGGGGATGGAGTACAACGAATGAACACCCAAGTTCATTAACACCTACAGGTGGTGAACCTGCTAATATTTCCACAAGACTGTCTAGAAAAGTCCGTGGTCATCATCTAAACTCCGCTAGATGACTAAATCAAGCAACAACGAGGCCTCTCATCTGTTTATTACACACCAACTATCTACCCATGTTCTACCCAACATATTAGTAGATAAAAATATACATTTTTATACATAGTTTAAAAACCTGTATAGCATGCTTTAATCAATACATATTCCACATAACAGATGAGGCACACACACATAACACGTATTTCATAGAGAATAAATCATATCTATGAGATAGAGGAAAGTGAATACACATTCACACATATAAACAACAATATACTTAATACACTCAAACCATACTTGTATTATTATCGTGTTTATGAAAGGTAGTATACACTCACTTGATCAGAAGATGATCGGACAGCACTACGACTTGCAGAAGTAGTAATCCTCGGCAGATCTGGAAGATCTTCACAAAAATCGAACTTCTCGCGGACAGAGCTTCGGCTCGGGAACCGCACTTCTCGGGATCTTCGGGATCTCGGGACTTGCCTCGGGGCTCGAGAATAATACCGGGGCTTCGGGGTATTTCTGGCACGCAAATCAATGCAAAACGGGAGAGAGAAGAGAGAAAAGAGCAAAAGAACTCGTCTGCCCTCGCATCCTATTTATAGGAGGCTGGAGCCTCGGAGTACGCGGGGCGTACTGCTCCGAAATGTCATGGCGTTCGTCATCCGAAGAACTCGAGTGGGAAGGTCGTCATGCTTCGCTGTACGCGGGGTGTACTTCGGATCAGATCGGTGACTCCTTCGGATAATCATCCGAATTAAAGATTAAATTTAAATACAAATTATTTAATAAACTTTGGAAATTCATAACTTCTTCATACGAACTCCGTTTTCAACTTTCTTTATATCCACGCGAAGGTGAGACTACGCTCTACAACTTTCGTTTAGACTCCGTCGGCTAATTTTAAATTTGTTTTTATTATTTATTTTTAATAGGCCGGGACAGAAAAACTTCGTTATAAATTCATAACTTCTTCGTTTGACATCCGTTCTCGCCTAACTTTTTATCGTTTCGATACCAACAACGAGACCTTCGATCCTCGTTTAGATTGTTTCGGCTAAAAACCGCTCGATCTCAAATCGAGTATTTCAGGCTGCATACCGCTAAGTCGAAACTTCGATAAATCATAACTTCCTCATACGAAGTCAGATTTGGGCGTTCGATATATATTCGGAAACCTCGTTTCAACTACTACAACATTATCCAAAGATATCAAGTTTATTTTACACTTAAATTTTGACGCTTATTTTTATTCTTAATTAATCCAACCACATAATTAAGTAATTAAGCACAAAACACATAATACTCAAATAATACAATCTTATTATTTTAAAACGGGTTACAAAGGTTAACCAAGACTATTACATTGCTAAAAATGGCAAGCCTGGAAACACAGGCGTTACATTATGGTGAAGAGTTATAGAGAGAGAATGAGAGAGTTTTCGGCCAAGAAGGTTAAAATGAAGGTGGGGGTCCTGTATTTATAGACTGGGGGTATGGTCGGTGTCACACCCCCAAACCAGAATGGCGGAAACATTCGGGGGTGGATGACTTCACGTAGTATCACAACAATTGGATATTGTAAAGAAAGTAACACAACCATCATATATATAATAAAAACGTATATTGTTGCGTTATACATATTTGCAAAAGAATATTACAATATGATGATATAAATGTTTAATGATAAACATCCTTAGTGTTCCTTCTTCAAAAGCTGGTGGTTACCTGTATTACTGATTCCCTGAGAAATACAAGTGGTTTCGAAAAAGTGTCAACAATTAAGTTGGTGAGTTCATAAGTGTTTTGTATTGAAAAGTATGTCCTTTTGGTAGAAAATCGATGAGCGTGGTTTTCAGAAAATCCAATATTTTCTATATATAGTTTGAAAAGTTCCCAAAATTTGAAGTGCGTTAGTATTTTTCGTGCTTAAATGATAAAGATAAACTTTGTGTTCCAAAATAATGTAAATACTGAATGCATGTATGAATCTCGTAAATCAAACTTGTTTTTATACTTTCATGTGAGTTTTATAACCATACTAATGACACTGACTGCCTGTAGCAACATTCTTTAGGTGTTGTAGTGTTATGACATTTGTCACCCCAGACCTGCCCGTCTAACTGTAGCTAACAATTTAGGTGCGGGGTTGTCAATCCCGTATAGATCTATACACAAGTATCACGCTCTCCCTCCAAGAGATTAGGGTATATAATACAGGACTTCAAATGCATACATAAGAGTACGTTGAAGTTTGAATATCTCACATTGCTTAGTATAAATAGATTTACGATAAGAAAGACTTTACTTTATTTGAAAGTATTTCGTTTTTCAAGATGTATATGTAAAACTGTATGAATGACTTGCTAACTACACTTATTATAGTTTTTCAGAAGGTAGGTTCCATTTAGTGAAAATAACTTGATGATATACTAGCCCTTTATACGTAAAGATGTTGGTATCGATAATTCATAAGATAGATGTTACATTTATGTTTATAAAACGATACTTTTTCTTGTATTGTACTTGTATTTCCCCCCTAAAACATGAAAAGACTTGAAAGGTAGGGTATGAACTCACTTGTTTGGTTTGAAGAGAGTGGGGCTAGAGTCGGGCAGAACTTCAACCACGGAAAGCTGCGTCTTCGAGCTCTTCGGGGATCTCGGTAGCGTAGAATCTTCGTCGGGGGATCGGGTGTGGAAACCAAGGGCGTCGGGACAGCTTCTGGATCTTGAATGTATGAGAGGGTGATTGAGAGTTTAGAGAAGGTGTGCTATAACCCGTAGCTCATGCCTTCTATTTATAGTGTTGGAAACTCGAGTACGCTGGGCGTACCACCGGAGTACGCTGGGCGTACGCGTTACACTGGGCGTAACTTTGCGTCATGGCTGACGACTCGAGTCTAGCTAGGCATAGAGCTGCAGCCGATGGGACTCGACCCTGCTCCTAAGTACGCTGGGCGTACTCCTATATTACGCTGGGCGTAATCCCAACTTCCGTCTTCTAAATTCCGTAACTTTTGCGTACGGGCTCCGTTTTTCGCGTTCTTTATATCCACGCGTAGGTGAGATTATGCTCTACATCTTTCAGTTAGACTCCGTCGGCTAGTTTTGAATTTATTTTTAATGATATGTTTTTAATAGGCCGGGACTGCTAAAGTTCGTTAAAATTTCATAGCTTCTTTATTCGACGTCGGTTTTCGTTTGTCTTTTTTATCATTTTACTCCTATTGTGGAGGTCTTCAACTTTCTTTTAGGTTGTGATATCTAAATAACGCTCGATCTTCAATTCGAGTTTTTAGCCCTCTACGACTGTTACGAAACTTAGAAAATTCATAACTTCTTCATACGAGGTCCAATTTGGGAGATCTTTTTATGTACGTTTATAGTTTAACGAACTCTACAACTTTTGTTTAGATACTTAAGGCTAAAATGCAATTTATTGTAATTTCACTTTTTACGTTAAATAATGTTTTATCGGTGTGCCGTAAATATTCGTGTGGTTATAATTTCTTCAATATAACTTGGTTTCAAATGTTCTTTATGTCTTTGGAAAATATGGGGTTGTCACATCATCCCCTTGTTAGGGGAATTTCGTCCCGAAATTTAATCTAAGATAGAGTTTACAGGTTAGGGATGCGGGTACTTTTGTTTTATCTGATCCTTGCGTTCCCAGGTGTATTCAGGTCCTCGCTTGGCGTTCTAGCGGACCTTTACAATAGGTATGCGGCTTTGTTTAGTCCTTTTTATTTCCCGATCCATGATCTCTACTGGTTCCTCTATGAATTGGAGATTCTCATTTATTGCAATTTTGTCTAGAGGGATGACAAGGGTCTCATCGGACAAGCACTTCTTTAGGTTTGATATGTGGAAGGTAGGGTGTACGTTGTGGAGCTCCTGAGGTAATCTAAGTTTGTAAGCCACTGGACCAATCCTGGCAAGGATCTCGAATGGTTCGATGTATCTTGGGTTCACTTTCCCACGCTTTCCGAAACGTATCAACCCCTTCCAGGGTGAGACTTTTAGTAGGACTCGATCTCCAACCTGGAATTCCAAGGGTTTCCGTCTTTTATCCGCGTAACTCTTTTGCTTGTCCCTTGACGCTTTCAAGCGTTCCCGGATCCGGACAATTTTCTATGTAGTTTCCCTTATGATTTCTGGTCCAGTGAGTGTGTTGTCTGTTGCTTGTCCTTTTTCTAGTTGAGTGTCCCCCACTTCGGCCCAGCACAGAGGTGACCTGCATTTTTGGCCGTAGAGGGCTTCGAACGGGGCAGCCTTGATACTAGTGTGGTAGCTATTGTTGTACGAGAACTCGACCAAGGGTAGATGGGTATCCCATGCTTTGCCAAAATCGATTACGCAAGATCTCAACATATCTTCTAGGGTTTGTATGGTTCTCTCACTCTGGCCATCGGTTTGTGGGTGATAAGCAGTACTCCTATCCAGTCTTGTTCCTAGAGATTTTTGTAGTGACTGCCAGAACCTTGAGGTGAATCTACTATCTCGGTCCGAGATAATGGATATGGGCACACCATGTAGTCGTACAATTTCTCTGAGGTATGTCCTAGTTAGCTTCTCCAATTTATCCGTCTCTTTGATCGGTAGGAAGTGCGCTGATTTAGTTAACCTGTCGAAGATCACCCAGATAGTGTCGAGTCCGCTTGTCGTTCTGGGTAGTTTGGTTATGAAATCCATGGTTATACGTTCCCACTTCCATTCGGGTATTTCTGGTTGTTGCAACAATCCTGAGGGCTTTTGGTACTCTACCTTGACCTTGGCGCACGTCAGACATTTACTTACGTAGGTAGCAGTTTCGGCTTTCATGTTCGGCCACCAGTACAATTTCTTGAGGTTGAGATACATCTTATCGGAGCCGGGGTGTATGGAGTATCGTGTTTTATGGTCTTCGTTGATGACGACTTCTCTGAATCCGCCAAACTTCGGCGTCTAGATCCGATCCATGAAGTAATGAACTCCATCATTCTTGACCTCAAACTTCTTATCCATTCCCCTTAAGGTTTCCCCTGCCACATATTCAGATGTTAATGCTTCTATTTGAGCTTCCTTGATTTGCGTGGACAGGTGTGAATGGATTATCATGGTTAAAGACTTTACTCTGTGGCCTGAGTATTCCTTCCTGCTGAGTGCATCGTCCACCACGTTAGCCTTTCCGGGATGATATCGGATCTCACATTCATAATCATTTAGTAGTTCTACCCACTGTCTTTGTCTCATGTTGAGTTCTTTCTGGTTGAGGATATGTTGGAGGCTTTTATGGTCGGTGAAGATCGTACATTTCGTGCCGTAGAGATAGTGCCTCCATATCTTTAGAGGGAAGACGACTGCTCCTAGCTCAAGATCGTGCGTTGTGTAGTTCACTTCGTGCGTCTTTAGTTGCCTTTAGGCGTAGGCGATGACCTTCCCTCGTTGCATCAGGACACACCCGAGTCCTTGATTTGATGCATCGCAATAGACCACGAAGTCCTCCGTTCCTTCTGGAAAGGTTAGGATGGGCGTACTACATAAGGCTCGCTTTAGCATTTGAAACGCGGTGTCTTGTTTTTCTCCCCAGTCGAAGGTCACACTCTTCTGCATTAGGGTGGTGAGTGGCTTGGCAATCTTGGAGAAATTTTGTATGAACCTTCGGTAATACCCGGCGAGTCCAAAAAATTGTCGGATTTCTGTAGGGGTTCTTGGAGTCGTCCAACTCTCTATTGCCTCGATCTTAGAAGGATCCACGTGTATCCCCTCCTTGCTTACTACATGTCCTAGGAAATCCACTTCCCGGATCAAAAATTCGCACTTTGAAAATTTTGCATAAAGCTTCTCTTCCTTCAATGTTTCCAAAACTTGGCGGAGGTGTTAGCTGTGTTCTTCCTGGCTTTTTGAATAGATGAGTATATCATCTATGAACACGATCACGAATTTATCCAGGAAGGGGCGGCATACTCGGTTCATCAAGTCCATGAACACTGCCGGAGCATTTGTCAACCCGAAGGGCATCACTACAAACTCGTAGTGACCATAGCGTGTTCGGAAGGCCGTTTTGGGGATGTCTCCTTCCAGCACTGACAGTTGGTGATAACCAGATCTTAGATCGATCTTTGAGAAGTAGCTTGCTCCCTGGAGTTGGTCGAACAGATCATCTATGCGCGGTAGGGGATATCAGTTCTTGATCGTGAGTTTGTTCAGCTCCCGATAATCGATGCACATGCGAAAGGATCCGTCCTTCTTTTTCACGAATAGGACCAATGCTCCCCATGGTGAGAAGCTCGGTCTGATGAAGGCCTTGCTCAGCAGTTCGTTTAATTGACTGGACAGTTCCTGTATCTCGGCTGGGGCTAAACAGTGAGGCGACTTTGGCACTGGAGTAGCTCTGGGGATTTAGTCGATTCTGAACTCAACTTGGTGCTCTGGTGGAATTCCTGGAAGATCTTCTGGGAAAATATCTGGGAAGTTGCAGACTTCCGGAATGTCTTTAATGTTCTTTGGTTCTGGCTTCTGGTCTACTACGTGGGCTTGAAAGGCATGGTATTCCTTGTGAAGATATTTTTGTGCTTTAACACAGGAGATGATTTGTAAATTTGAACTAGGTTTGTCTCCATATATGACAAGAGTTTCGCCGTTGGGTAGGTTGAGACGAATGGCCTTTTCGTGATAAAGAATATCAGCATGGTGAAGACTTAGCCAGTCCATACCGATGATTACATCAAAACTTCTTATCGAAATGGGCATAAGGTCGATTTGAAATAAGTGTTCGTTTAAATTTAATGTGCACCCTACATACATATCACTTGTGCTTTCCATTTTACCGTTAGCCATTTCTACAGTGAATATTTTATTGAGTGGTTGGGGTCTTTGATTTAGTAAGTGTTTGAATTTATGACTCACAAAACTTCTCTCCGCACCGCAATCAAAGAGTATGCATGCATAAATGTTGTCGAGGAGAAACGTACCCGTAACCACCGTTGGGTCGGCTATTGCTTCATTTTGACCTATTGCCAGCACTCTCCCAACACCGCCAACGTTCCTTGTCTTGGGGCAGTCCCTCTTGAAGTGCCCAGTTACTCCACACCCATAACATGCCTGGCTTATCCCAGTACCAGGAACTTGAGTGACCGGTCGCGCTGGTGCCTTACAGAAACGGGCTGTGTGTCCTTTCCTGTCGCAGTTCTTACAGTGCATCTCGCCCCAATTACCGTGGTGATGGTAGTTGCATTTGTTGCATGAACCGCAATAACTTGTTTCTTTGAAGGTTCTTGCGAAGTTTGCCCCTTTCTCTTGTTCCATAATTTCTTCTTGTTGTTATTGTTGGCATTGATATCGTTGTTGTTGTTCCCTTTGGTTGGTTCAGCCATGATAGCCGTGACTCCTTGACAGACACCATGATCAACGAGAGATTGCGCCAGTTCCTTGGCGTTGTCAAAGGTCATGGGTTTGGAAGCTAACACACTTCCTCGAAGTTGGGGTGATAGTCCCCAGATGTATCTCTCGACCTTTTGGCTTTCCAGGATCAACATCCCTGGGCAAAGTGTTATTAAATCATTGAATCTGTTGGTGTAGCCTGCGATGTCCGAGCCTACCATCGAAAGGCCCCACAATTCCTGTTCAAGCTTCTAAATCTCGCCCCTTGGGCAGTACTCTCGAAGGAGCATTCGTTTCAGGTTTTCCCAACCCATGGAGTTTGCCACCACTAAGGTTAGGGTCTTGACGTGGCCGTTCCACCATGTCAGGGCACGTTCAAAGAAAGTAAAAGCAGCAAATTTTACTTTGCTCTCTTCAGGGCATACGCAAATTTCGAATACAGCTTCCGTTTTCTCTATCCATTGGGATAGAGCCATTACTCCCCCGGTCCCATAAAAGGGAATAGGTTTTCCGTTGGTGAAATCTTTGTAAGTGCATACCCCTGAACGACCTTGACCTTGGCCATTTGTAAAGCTGTTTGTTCCTCCTCCTGACCCGTTGTTGCTCATTTGAGCCATAGCTGCGGTTACAGCGGCGGTTACAGCAGTTTGGAACATAGCGGCATCCATGATTGGAGGAGGTGGTGGAGGTGGTGTTGAAGTTGAGTTTCTACGTGCTGATCTACGAGGAGGCATGTTCTGGTAGAGAAAATAAGAATGAATTCTATAAGTTTCTAATGTTTTGACAATCGTGTGTTAGCTGTATCTTGTAAATTGTTTTGACTTTAGTTTATGGTTTCAAGGTAGGAATAGTAATTTTAGTAAATCCCATAAGTTCCGAGAGGTATACAAAGAAGTACTTCATATTTATATCAGTGTTACATTACGCATCTTGTTTGGAAAGATTTGACCTACCTAGAGGTCTCCGATTACAGATACAAAAGGAAAATAAGGGAAAAACTTTTATCCGAAGTCCTATTTTATAACAAAATTGTTGGGGTTTGAGCAAGCTCTACTTGCGGCGTGTTGCACGTTTGGAGCTAGATTCGGCATCCGACTGTTTGACTCCCATCAGGCGCCTCTCGAGATCTGCTTGTTGTTCCTTCATCTCTTTTATTTCTACTAGTGTCGTTATCATTTGATTCTGAAGCGTCCCTGTGTAGATTTGGGTATTCTCATGTAGTCCTTCCAGACGACGGATGTCTGTGGCGTTACCCTGAGTAGCAGCATTGACCCCGCGAACTCTGGCTGCTTGCTTGTCCGCATGGTAGTTCTGGATAGCTATAGCGCCCACAATAACAGGAAATGCTCGATCAGCTGAGCCTCCCCCACTGACATTGTAAAAATCTCGACAGATGCCGAAAGGAGGGCGTACACCTTGTTGGTGGCTCCAGTAATAGAGGTGGCTTCCCCACATAGGAATGGGTCTCGGTTGATATGGTCTGATTTCGAGAGGATGAGGGATGGGAGGCTCGATTACTTCCAGCTCGGAGTCTGTTCCACTAGTAATTTCCTCGACCTCCTCGTCGACTTCGAATTCCTCTCCGACTTCGACTTCGAATTCTTCTTCGACTTCCTCTTTGATTTCCTCCAAGTCTTCCTCCAGGTCTTCTTCTATCCATCCGCCGTTGCCTTGGTTTGGGTAGTAGGGATCTCCCGGTAAATGGAATCCGGCCATTTGTCTATACTAGGATAGAGGTATGAGAATTTCATAAGCAAAGAAGTTTCTATTTAACGACATCCTACTTTTAACTATATCTTACGGAGAGCAAGTTCGTCATTGTACTATTATTATTACAATACTCCTATAATATTTCAAATTGATGAATCTAAAATAATTTTATTTGGTAAGTTTTTGGCTTGTTGTCCGCTACGACCATTCCTTGACGTACATTGGTCAAATCCAGGATAAATATAGTTGATCACGCTATAATTATTCTCGATTTGATTACATACCCCGAGGCCCAATCCAGGAAATCGAAGAGGAAGTCGAAGAAGAATTCAAAGTCGAAGTCGGAGAGGAATTCGAAGTCGACGAGGAGGTCGAGGAAATTACTAGTGGAGCAGACTCCGAGCCGGAAGTAATCGACCCTCCCATCCCTCATCCTCTCGAAATCAGACCATATCAACCGGGACCCATTCCCATGTGGGGAAGCCACCTCTATTACTGGAGCCACCAATAAGGTGTACGCCCTCCTTTCGGCATCTGTCGAGATTTTTACAATGTCAGTGGGGGAGGCTCAGCTGATCGAGCACTTCCTGTTATTGTGGGCGCTATAGCTACCCAGAACTACCATGCGGACAAGCAAGCAGCCAGAGTTCGCGAGGTCAATGCTGCTACTTAGGGTAACGCCGCAGACATCCGTCGTCTGGAAGGACTACATGAGAATACCCAAATCTACACAAGGACGCTTCAGAATCAAATGATAACGGCACTAGCAGAAATAAAAGAGATGAAGGAACAACAAGCAGATCTCGAGAGGCGCCTGATGGGAGTCAAACAGTCGGATGCCGAATCTAGCTCCAAATGTGCAACACGCCGCAAGTAGAGCTTGCTCAAACCCCAACAATTTTGTTATAAAATAGGACATCGGATAAAAGTTTTTCCCTTATTTTCCTTTTGTATCTATAATCGGAGACCTCTAGGTAGGTCAAATCTTTCCAAACAAGAAGCGTAATGTAACACACCTCAGGTGTGACCTATATATATAAATATGAAGTACTTCTTTGTATACCTCTCGGAACTTATGGGATTTACTAAAATTACTATTCCTACCTTGAAACCATAAACTAAAGTCAAAACAAATTACAAGATACAACTAACACACGATTGTCAAAACATTAGAAACTTATAGAATTCATTCTTATTTTCTCTACCAGAACATGCCTCCTCGTAGATCAGCACGCAGAAAGTCAACTTCAACACCACCTCCACCACCTCCTCCAATCATGGATGTCGCTATGTTCCAAACTGCTGTAACCGCCGCTGTAACCGCAGCGATGGCTCAAATGAGCAACAATGGGTCAGGAGGAGGAACAAACAGCTTTACAAATGGCCAAGGTCAAGGTCGTTCAGGGGTATGCACTTACAAAGATTTCACCAACGGAAAACCTATTCCCTTTTATGAGACTGGGGGAGTAATGGCTCTATCCCAATGGATAGAGAAAACGGAAGCTGTATTCGAAATTTGCGTATGCCCTGAAGAGAGCAAAGTAAAATTTGCTGCTTTTACTTTCTCTGAACGTGCCCTGACATGGTGGAACGGCCACGTTAAGACCCTAACCTTAGTGGTGGCAAACTCCATGGGTTGGGAAAACCTGAAACGAATGCTCCTTCGAGAGTACTGCCCAAGGGGCAAGATTCAGAAGCTTGAACAGGAATTGTGGGGCCTTTCGATGGTAGGCTCGGACATCGCAGGCTACACCAACAGATTCAGTGATTTAATAACACTTTGCCCAGGGATGTTGATCCTGGAAAGCCAAAAGGTCGAGAGATACATCTGAGGACTATCACCCCAACTTCGAGGAAGTGTGTTAGCTTCCAAACCCATGACCTTTGACAACGCCAAGGAACTGGCGCAATCTGTCGTTGATCATGGTGTCTGTCAAGGAGTCACGGCTATCATGGCTGAACCAACCAAAGGGAACAACAACAACGATATCAATGCCAACAATAACAACAAGAAGAAATTCTGGAACAAGAGAAAGGAGCAAACTTCGCAAGAACCTTCAAAGAAACAAGTTATTGCGGTCCAATTTAGGCGATCTTTTTATGTACGTTTACAATTTAACGAACTCTACAACTTTTTTTTAGATACTTAAGGCTAAAATGCAATTTATTGTAATTTCACTTTTTACATTAAATAATGTTTTATCGGTGTGCGGTAAATATTCGTGTGGTTATAATTTCTTCAATATAACTTGGTTTCAAATGTTCTTTATGTTTTTGGAAAATATGGGGTTGTCACAGTCGGTGGTGGGGTCCGCCTAACACCAACCGTACACGGGTTTACGACCGTAAACTCGTTCTGGCCGCAAACATGATAACTTTTGAAACTTTTCAAGTTTTTTGTGCTTTTTTGGGTTTCCAACTTGCATAGAATTTTAACTATATAATATTAGTTGATTTTCTAAACCATGAAGATTTGACGGAAACTAATAAAATTCAAATTTTATTAACGGAGTTTGGTTCATGATAACGGCAAAAGTTTCGGGTTGTCACACATAATAATCCTTTCCCATTTCCACTCGGGTATCACTAGTTGTTATAATAGTCTCGAAGGCTTTTGGTATTCCACTTTCACTTTGGCTCAAGTAAGACACTTGCCCATGAAAGTGACTATCTCTGCCTTCATATTAGGCCACCAATATTGTTGTTTGGTATCCAAATACATTTTATCTGACCCCGGATGAATAGAATATCATGAATTGTGGGCTTCATGCATGATTACTTCTCTGAATCTCCTTATTTTGGGAACCCAGATTCTATTCATGAGGTAGTGAGTTTCGTCATCTTTAACTTCGAGCTCCTTCTCCATTCCACGTAGTGACTCAATAGCGACATTCTCCGGCTTCAATGCATCCAATTGGGCTTGCTTGATCTATGAGGCAAGATGAGATTAGACGGTGATTGATAGGTTCTTCACACGACGACTTGAATACTCCTTTCGGCTCAGGGCATCGGCTACCATGTTAGCCTTACCTGGATGGTATTTGATCTCGCACTCATAATCCTTTAGGAGTTCAACCCATCTTCTTTGCCTCATGCTCAACTCCTTTTGATTTAGAATGTGTTGGAGGCTCGTGTGGTCTGTAAATATGGTGCACATGGTACCATATAGGTAGCGCCTCCAAATTATCAAGGCAAATACCACCGCCCCTAGTTCGAGATCATGCGTGGTATAATTTACTTCATGTGTTTTCAGTTGTATGGATGCATATGCAATTACCTTCCTGCGTTGCATAAGGTCACGATATAAACCTTCATTCGAAGCATCAAAGTAAACTATGAAGTCTTCGGTTACCTCTGGTAAGGATAGCACTGGAGCACTACAGAGGCCTTGCTTCAAGGTTTGAGGACAACCAAGTTATTTGCCTAGCGTGCAACTAAGCAAGAAATTAGCCATGGAGTAGTGACCAAATTGGAAACTCACCCTCTCTCTTTATTACCCTCGGCCGAGAGGCAAACCACATACACACATACTCCATTTTCAAACACTCTCAAATATCTCAAGAACACTCCTCCTTCCACCAAGATTTTCGAGATTTTTGCATGTGTTCCAAGAAGATTCTTCACTAATATCATCAATCCTTGGTAAGATCGTGTACACTTAATTTGGATTGCTTCATTCTTTAGCTAAATCACTCCATATCAACATCTATTTTGTGATTTTGCTTCCTAGAACTTCTTAACTTTGAAATCCAGTCAAGAAATCTTACTAGGATCAAAAATCTCTTCATCTCTTCTTCAAAAACCGAAACGTCAAGCAAAGGTGAGTTCATACCCCCTTGTTTTCGGTTTTCATATGATTTTTGGGGGAGAATACAAGTAAAGTGTGTATATATATGTGTTATATGCATGTCTTATGTGATTTCTTAGTTTATTTTGTAAAAATGTATTAGATCTTAACATATCTCGGCATCTTAAGCAACATTGAGTAAAAATCCATGAACTAAGACACCTTATACATCATATTATCAAGTTAAAAGTGTTTATATGTTTAAGATATAAAAATTTAAAGCAAAAACCTTGTTAAGGTTCAAAATTGTCAGGAAAACAAAAGATAAGGGCAAAAAGTGACATTTACGGTTTTTAAAGGATCAAACAGGTCCTACTTGTATAAAAAGGGATTTTTAGGATAAACATGCTTTCCTAAGGGCCAAAAATGTTAATTTTAGCTTAATGGGCTTAATATTTGGGCCTCACGGTTTTGGGCCAACAATGTAAGTAAACCAAATTTAGGGGTGAAAATAACATTTATTTCTAAATTGGACCAAAAATATAAGTGTTATAAAAATTGGGCAGAAAGTGTCATTTTTACAAACAAGGGACTGAATATGTAATTTTCTGCAAAACTGGGCCATAAATGTCAAATTATAAATTTTTGGACTAAATCCGTGAAATCCCAACACTTTTGGGACGAAATTACAAATTTTTATAAACTATGTACTAAAGTGTTATTTTTACAAAACTTTGGGCTTTAATTGAAAATTTTAGGATTACTGGCCAAGAACGTCGTTTTTACAAAAAGAGGACTTTTTATAATCAATTTGGTAAACCTCGAACTAAAACAAACAACGAAACAATAGCAAATGGACGAAATACATCGATACCAATTTTATTGGGCCTAATATTCACATTACATGGCCAATGGGCCTTAAGGGCCCATTCAAGTGTATATTGAGCCCAATATTTTCCATGACATGTTTATTGGGCCTTGCGACCCATTTACATGTTAATTTGGGCTTGAGTTATGGGTCACATGTTTGTTGGGCCTTGGTGGTCCATTTACATACCTATTGGGCCTAAATTACCCTCTTACTGTTGGATTAATGTCTAAGTCCATAACTATAATTGGTAATACTTGACCCGACCCGACATGGTCCATTTGGGTTGCATGGCATCATGCATTTGGATAGACTATAATGAGCGAAATAACACTTAAGGTTTGTTAATATATTATAACTTCTAATATATTAATAAGGTTATTTAATTAGTATTGATCAATAATTAATTTGGAATTAATTAAGTGATCAAAAGGAGACTAATTAAATATATGGGTTGATTATGTAAATCATTCATTATTATATATGGGCTTGTGATCCAAGATTCCTTATGTTGGACTAAGTCCATGGGGTGACCCATGGATACTCCATGGAGGTTAAAATCCATGAAGCATAAGGAATGGGTAAAGTTATGGGTTACATGGTATAACCCTAATAGCCACCATATAAAAGAATCCCATGGCTCAAGAAATCGGCCACTATGTGTGAGAATGAAGGGCTAGCCGATTTTCATGAACTGTGGAATTCTCTCATGTCTTTCCAAGTGCATATGATGTTGTGTGAACCATTTGAGGTGTCACACTTGGGGCACTAGGCACTCAAGCTTCATGAAAACAATCTACATCAAAGCGGTATGTAATTATAACTTGATATATTCATTTGAATCAATGTTATTATGCTAGTTAGGACGAATACCTTGGAAATTTCATATTTGCATGTATAATAGAGAAAACATAGATCCAAGGTATTTAGGGTTGAATGTACACTTAGGAGTGTTAGAATGCTCAAAACCCAACAGTGGTATCAGAGCCTAGGTTTGTTTTCAATTATACTTGATGCAAATTGCTGAAAAATGCTGAAAAATTCGATTTTCTGGCTTTCTGGGCACTGGACTCGCCGAGTCCACTGATAAACTCGCCAAGTCCATGAAGAAAATCATCCTACTCGTCGAGTAGGTTGATACAGTCGACGAGTAGGAGCCCCAGACAGCATATTTTCGAGTTTTTTTGGCTAGAAATGGACTAGGAACATTACCCTAAGCTGTTTTTGGACTTATAAACTTGTTTTTGATGTGGTAATGTTCATGCTAATCCAATTTCAAATATTATTGTCAATAAATTCATGTTTTGTATTACTTTAGTGATTAGGCTAATTGCATGAAAAAGTTTGATTTGAATTATCTTGTTCTTATGAGTTGCTTAGATTAATAGAAAAGTTAATTGATTATGTGTTTTCAATCCATTTTAATCTAATAGTTGATTCTAAAATGTGTTTTTGTAACTTGTCCTCAAGTTATATGAAAAGTCACATTTAAGTTTCATAAAACTCATAAAAGTTGGCAATGGTTACAAAACATGAAGACTCTTGTCCTCAAGTTATGGAGGTTCAAGAGTCACTTCATTAAGTAATAAAATATGTAACCTTAATTAATTCCATAAGTTACAAAATAAAGAAAAGGTACATTCTTTTATTAGTTTAAAGTCTTCCATAACTTGTCCTCAAGTTATGGAACTTGAAGAGTCTTTTAATTAAAACTACTTTAACACATAAGTTATGGAATTAATTAGTTTTGAATAGTTTCAAAACTTGCCCTCAATTTTTGGAATTTGAAAAGTTTTCACTTATGAATACTTTAATTCCAAGTTAGCCCTTAGATATTTAAAATTTAAAATTCAACCCTTATACTTTATAATATTATAAGTTAATAATATTTATATATATGTATACAAGCAAGTCAGTCTTACCGTTAGTAGACCTCATTCACGAAGCCGGTCTATAAGGGGGTATAAGGTTACTGCCTATAAAATGGCAGTTTAATGGGTGTCCACTCTCACCGACCGCTTCCTTGACTGGTGGAGGGTCGTTAGCCGTACGGGTAGGACAATGACTATAATTCTCCCTTCATTAAAAGTATTAATGATAAATACTAAGTAACTAAACCTTTTATAAATACCCAATCTTAGTTACTTAGGAAAAACTGAATAAGGTGTTAATCCATGAAATTACACTTTGCACTTTGTTTAAGTCGGTTAGTGGAGCGTGTGTGGTTAACCGGCACATCAATTAAGGGGTATATATTAAGGGTACCCAGTATATTTGCATGGTTACTTCACACCTTGTTTTGTGATCCTCGGCATCCCAGTCACAAAAGTTGAAGGGCACACTCGAGATTGAAACATGCCATTGAAAAGTTCAATGAATCTCAAAGATCTAGGAGTTTCAAAACCAATTAAAACCTAATAATACATTTCGTTTATCTTGGTGGAAATTGGTGAATCGTCATTCACCTACCTTCAAATATTTTATAGCTTGGATTACAGCATCCCTCTTCCAAGTTATAAAAGTATTGTGTTAGGTCCTAGCCTTAATATTTCATATTAGGTGTTATATTAAGGACTTTAAATCAACTATCTTGAATATCTCCCAAAAGATGTCAGGTTTAGACATCTATGATCTTTCCAAATCTCTTGAAACAAGTTTTCCTAAATGAAGATGATATCCCATGGAAATCATACTTCTTTCACCTCCTCCAATTATTCTCCCTAACCCACAAGCTCTTGAAAAGTTTAAGGTCACTCAAGCCATATTGGCAAGTAAAGGTCTATGTGTGGTCACATCTTGGAGATGTGGTCACATATTGACAAGCTGAGAGAGTTGGGTGTCAAAGTCTTGAGAAAGTTGGTGGTTCAATCACTTTCTAAGTCACATAGTGAGCTCCTTTGGGACTCCTATGAAACAGACTATGACAAGACCCTTAATGATCTTATCTATTTGCTAAGATCAACTTCCTAAAACTTGTGGACATTGACAATAATGGCATTGGATATCCAGTAAAGCTCTCTCTCCCCAATGGAAAGGGATTGGCCATAGTCAACTCAGTTGACCAAATGGTAAAGAGAAAGGCTAAGTCTGTGATAGTCCCATGTTCCATTACCAAAGTGTCCATATGTTAAATTGCCAAAGGAAGGGGCATTGATTGCGAAGCTGCCAATTTACCTAAGGGTGTTAACGTCAATAAGTTTGACTCTACTTCAAGTAAAGTCCACTATCTAAATCTGATAAGTTTCTATTATGAGATTCTTGAGACATGATGTGACTGGGTCACATGGTGATGTTTTAAGAATCAAAGAAAAGTGAAGAAACTTAAAGAAAGAATATGTTGAATCTGATCGAGTAGATGGATTTCTATCGCATAGTTTAAAGATCGGATTCTTAAGCTACTTCTTAGGAGTTATGAGATATTGCTTAGGAATAGATAACAACAAGTTTTCATATGGATTGTAAGGATAAGTTTTTCCGCAAAGTTTTAAAAAGCTAAAAGGAAATTTTTGATTTTATTTATTTTATGAATCCTTACAATGGCGTTTGTGAAAAAATTGTTGCTTATATGATTCCATTAATAGCAAGAGTGGAAATATGAAATTGATTCTTTCATTTGTGGTAATGTCTAAATTTACCAAATAAGGAAAGATCCTCATCACCCTAGTTTCAATTGGACCGGAACTTGGAATCATGCAAGTTGTATAGCATGATGAATGAGAAATTTTCATCTTTGGAAAATTAAGACTAACTACATGGATGTGTGAGTCAAGTAACGGACTAAGGGATCGAGTACACATTCTTGTGCACTGATTAAGTCCACCACAAAAGAACGATAAGACTATTCGTCATGATTTACTTAAGTTCAGAAAATATGGTTATAATTACAAGAGTAAGTATAATTCTGAAACATTGGAAAAGTTTCAATGTAAGACAGAGCGAATAAGAAGAATCAACTTAGGCAGAAAGATAAAAGTTTCTCAAATCTGAAAAGATGGGAGAGTACTTTAGTATCAGTTTTTGTGATCATCTTAATGATTCAGAAACCATAGCACAATTAGTTCTCTAAGGAAATCTTAGTGCATTCGAATGACTAAGAAGAGGAATCTTGAATTGTTGAAATGGTAAAATCAAGAAGATGAGTCATACTTCGTTCCAATACAAGCCTTAGAGTCATACTCCAAGATTGTAACTTGAATGACATGTCTTAGAGAAGGTTTAAAACACATGTCAAATGTAAGAGTAAAAGTTTTCTACTCTTGTACATTTGAAATTGGTAAGTTGTGATGTTTTGGATAAAACAAAGACCAACTAAGGCCAATTATGTGAAGTGTTTTTCTTGATTAGAATCCACAAAATCTCTTGAATATCTAACAAGAAAGTCTTATATGTCAAGAGGACCGTGGGAGTCTTAAAGGTCTTGAAAGTCTCAAGAACTAACCAAGAATAAAACCTGAAGTTCTTCACTAGCACACGACTTGAGGTTCATAACTTATCGTGTTGACATATTCTGTGCCCATTCCAATTAAAGTTGGATTTGCATATGAGTTCTTAGAGTTCTCAATTGGTTGCACAACAACTTGGAAGCAATAGCAGGCCCTTGAGCTGCCAGGTGGCAAGAAATTAAGATTGAGTTCAGTCCATATGAGTTTGGATTTGTCATTATCCTTGTCTTTTGACTATGGTTTTGACAATTCACATGGATAAGAACACATACACCATTAAATCTAAGTGTCATAAGGTTTCTCTCCGATTCATGAAAATGATGGTGAGGAAACACTTTCACTAAGTAGATTTTAGCTAGATAGCGATTGTGATATTTGCATTCCCAAAGTCGTTAGTGGAGCGTGTATGGTTTACCGACACATTAACATGGACTTGTGAGAAGTGGCGAAGGTCTAAACAATCAAGACTATGATTATGGCATCCCTTTTCATAGTTCTTAAAATTATTTAGACACACATGTGAGCTATCTAATATAAGGTGTATGATTATGATAGAGTTTTATCAAAGCAATCTAGTATCAGAAATCTGAACTTTGGTAAGAAAGTCAATAAAGTATTGATTTCTAGAAGTCTAGCTGATTTATGAGTACATGTCAAAGCTAGTGGGAGCATAAGTGTTATGCTACCAATCATCATGTTAGTGGGAGCATGATTATTATGATAAAAGTTGCAAGTTAGCAATGTTAATTATAGAAAACAAAAGTTTCAATTAGGAATGAGTTGTTTTGCTATAATTAAGGGAGAGGAAATTATACTTCATCTCAAATCTATAAGCTTAGATCGTGAGATTTTAATCAATTTAGTCAAGTATATATATATATATATATATATATATATATATATATATATATATATATATATATATATATATATATGAATGATATGTTGGAATGGCTCAACATAAGAAAATTCTATATATGGGTCCATTATCTGCGTTCTAAAATTCGATTATGATTACGACATCCTTTTTCATAATCTGAATTATGAGAACTTGGAAAATAAAAATGGAAATGTTATAGCAAAAGACTGGTTTAGTCATTATGTGAGACATCATGAATTGTGTCCCATATGCTTCGGATATAGGATCGATTACATGTGCTATATTCATCATTTCGAAAAATTTCCAAATGCCTGGGGCATTAAGAAGAGAAAAGGTCTAGAATTGGATATGACTAAAAGAAGTAAGCAATTGTTGAGGACAATCTAAGGTTTACCAAAGATTGGTTGCTCAAGGACAGTTGGAAGTATAGTGATAATCCTGGAAGGACCATATTGACATAATCTGTAAGGAGGCAACTCTTGTTCAAAAGTGATAGTCAAAATGGAATCTGGAAATGTTTCAAAGTTAGAAGTTATTCAATCTGTGTAAGATTAGAAAACTTAATTCAAGAAGGATGTTTCCAAGGAGCCGATCTTCTTTGGAATGCTCTGTAATGGTTGTTGTCAAGTCTTTCTGACTTTGTGCATAATCATTACAAGAGAATCAATGCATATAAGTTTAGAATCTAACATATTTCAGTAAATGGCATGAATTTGGAATTCTTGCATTTGCAGTAAGGATTTGGGACTGTGAAAAGAGGATCATTGGAGTTATGTTCAATTGATCTATTTCACAAAGTAAAGACCATAGACAAACATAGTATGTATACTTGGTCTATGGCATGACTAGTGTTTAGAAAACATAGTGTACATGCTTGGAGCATGGGACAACTATTGTTTTAATTCAAGTATAAAGTTGATAGCTGAAACAGTATACAATGAATAATTTGTAATGATATGGTGATAAATAAAAGGTGTTTTATTTATGTTCATAGGTTTTTATACCATATTGCATTCAATTATTATTGTGTTTCATTTTGCATGTTTTAACTTCCTAAATAACTAGGTCATTGTTCTGGATGACTAAGTTATTCAAACCATCCATAGTCGGTCATGTGTTGGAAGTAGATATGAATTAAGACTGTCATGGGTTGGCTTGTAGAGGTCTAAGATGTTGGACAAAGGGCTACAACACTCATGAGTGCTCATAAGTTCTGAGTATTGGATTCAACCCGCGCTCATTGGAATCACTTCATGGATTTTATCACCAGTGATCATGAGATGATAATATCTTATATTCTTCAAACCTAGAGATATGAGTTGTTACTATGAGTTGGTTGTACATTGATTGCACGAAAACGCATTCGGTAACTCGATGTTATAAAACGTGCCTTTATGTATGATTCAACAAGTAGTAGAACAAGCCATATGAGTCAAAGTTTATCCATTCCTTTTACCTTCGGGATAAGAGCGATATTTGTGGTCCCCTCGATGATTTGGTGATGACAAATATAAGTGCTCGATCGGGCCTGGACTAATTTGATTTGTTCAATTAGTCAGTCGTCATAAATCGGAAATCGGGAAACAACAAATGGACATAGAGAATGATTATAATCCATGTCTCAACCTATATGATATCTCGAATGGAGGAATATATGATTCCTTATCTAATGGACAATTCATTGACATAGGTCAGAGTTCATCGACAAGGTCAGAGTTCGACAAAAGCTTTTGAGAGCTACGATTACCAGTCGGTTCTTGAAGTCATACTTGCAATAATAGTTTTAGACTTATCCAAGTAGGAGACTGTTGGATTAATGTCTAAGTCCATAACTATAATTGGTAAGACTTGACCTGACCCGACATGGTCCATTTAGGTTGCATGGCATCATGCATTTGGATAGAATATAATGAGAGAAATAAGACTTAAGGTTTGTTAATATATTATATGTTCTAATATATTAATAAGGTTATTTAATTAGTATTGATCAAGAATTAATTTGGAATTAATTAAGTGATCAAAAGGAGACTAATTAAATATATGGGTTGATTGTGTAAATCATTCATTCTTATATATGTGGGCTTGTGATCCAAGATTCCTTATGTTGGACTAAGTCCATGGGGTGACCCATGGATACTCCACGGAGGTTAAAATCCATGGAGCATAAGGAATGATTAAAGTTATGAGTCACATGGTGTAACCCTAATAGCCACCATATAAAAGAATCCCATGGCTCAAGAAATCGGCCACTATGTGTGAGAATGAAGGGCTATCCGATTTTCATGAAGTGTGGAATTATCTCAAGTATTTCCAAGTGCATATGATGTTGTGTGAATCATTTGAGGTGTCACACTTAGGGAACTAGGCACTCAAGCTTCATGAAGACAATCTACATCAAAGAGGTATGTAATTCTAACTTGATATATTCATTTGAATCAATGTTATTATGCTAGTTAGGATGAATACCTTGGAAAGTTCGTATTTTCATGTATAATAGAGAAAACATAGATCCAAGGTATTTAGGGTTGCATGTACACTTAGGAGTGTTAGAATGCTCAAAACCCAACACTTACATGTCATTGGACCTTTGTGGTCCATTCACATGCTAATTGGGCTTGGACTGAAATTCACATGCTTAGTAGATCGTAACTTTACCTTTACGTAATTCTTGAACTTCGTATACTTATATACATACCTTTGGATTTGAAAATCTACAACATACACGTAAACACTAAACATGGTGAAAAACATAACAAACATGAAAGGTTGAGAATCTAGCGAGACATGTCGGTTGGCACCTTTGAGTGTCTAATCATAGCTTGTAGTTATAACCAGTGTTTCCTTGAGGAAGAGCGGGAGTTTGTATATAGATCTATATGGGGTGACCCCCCCCCCCCCCACGCCTTAGTTGTTCGCTACAGCTAGACTAGGCCAGTCTAGGGCGACAAAACCTTGAGCAAATACCAACGTTTGGAAAATGCCAAGACAGGCAACCTAGTCACTATCATGCATGGTTATAATGGCTCATATAGAGATCCAATACCAATTTAACATATCGAAGATTAACCCTTCGATTGTGTCGACACAAAACAACTTAATTAATGATACAAGAACCTCGACATTGTTATAATTCAGAAAATATTGGATTTTCAGGGGAAATACTATTATTCAATTATCACTTACTTACAATACATTGAAATTTAAACTGCAATCATATATGTTACTGCTATGAAATTCGCACATGCATTTATACTTGATTTTCACATCATTTTCAGACGTTCTATAGAAAATACCGGATTTTATGGGTTTTACAAAAGACACAAAGGCTTTTATTCAAACATACTTATGAATTCACCAACATTATATATGTTGACCGTTTTCAAAATAACTTGTATTCTCAGTTAATCGTTTTTCTTCTACAATTTCTTATCTCTAGTGGACCTCTCAGTAGGATTCGAACCCAGATGAAATTCTGACCATCTGTCAGAGAAAAAAGAACGAACGGATCTTGTAGGATTCCCAAGAAATTCTTCGATTTCTTCTGGAAGCAGATGATTAATCATCTACTACTCATGTTCCATGAATAGTCGGGACATTGAGGAATATCCAGAAAGGCATTTTGGGAATCGATTTGATTCTATCTCTGTTACTTCCGTTTGAAGAAAGGAAGGATCCCAAAGAATCGATCTTTCTTTTAGTTGTTGAATCTCTGTTTGATTGATCAATGTGTGATATTCCGAATCCTCATTACTAATGGAATCAAAATGATCTCTAGATTGATCAGAAGATCCTTTCAATCGGCTAGAATCCCTTACTTGAACGAAACTAGATCTTGTGGAATCATATTGAATATTTGACGATACATTCCGTACCTTGCGAAAAAACCGATCCTTGTTTACCAACCACACATTGTCTAACCAAATCAAATTCTCTGTCAATACGTCCCTCAAAAGATCCGATTCGGGTGGATTCTTCCCCCAACTAACGAATAGATCTTGGCGGAATAGCCACATATGAAATTAAGCACAATTTTTCAAAGAAATAGCCAACTTGTTTCTCGAGAAGAGATGGGAAACATGCTCAATATCATTTGATTTAATAGTTGACCCAGCCCCTTGTTGTTTGAAAAAACCCTCCACTTCAATTGGTATTTTTTCACGAAAAGCAGACATGAGATAACAAATCCAGTGTTTCACTAAGATTTCAAATAGTGGTCCCGAATTCAAGTTGATTCTATTTTGCCTCTTCACCCGGAGTTACCTTATGTAAATTCAGTTGCATGGTACACATCAGTATTCCAGTTCATTTCGCCTTCTAAGTCAGAATAAATATGTTTTCGAACCTTCTCTTTCAAATTAAAAGTGGAGGTTCTCGCACAAATCTCAGCAATGACTTGTTCTGATTCTACATGTGGATCGTTTTGAACTAAAAGAAAACTTTTGGGCAGAATACACACATTGTGTATAATATCTTCACTCTCAATAGTTACATACAATTCTCTAGAACATAGAAAAGCAGGATGTCCATGACGTGTACGTGTCGGATGAAACAAATCCCCCTGTAACCTACGGCTTCTCCCAATTCAACCAGGTCATCATGAGCTAGACTCAGGCCATAACATAATTGAAAAATCCAAGATATACTCCTACAAGTAAAGGGGGTTGGAATAGAGATTGGTTGTGCTCTAAAAGTTATGAATCTATTGACAAGTCCAACCCCAATATCTTGATTTATAGTAGCAATACACCGGGAACCTATATATATATATATATATATATATATATATATATATATATATATATATCATCTGCTAATACACGGCCATATTTAATACCATAAAAATAAAGGAATGTTGTATTGATGAACCTGGCAGATATACCTAATGTATTTTCTCTTCTTTTGTTATTTATTGTCCTCCTCTTGTGAATTGACAGTTGACATTATTATATATGTATATATATATATATATATATATATATATATATAATTTGATAAAATTGAATATGACTTTGATATGATTTAGGGATCAATAAAATTCCCAAATCAGACTTTAGTAAATCATTTTTTTTGCATCTCCTGCTCTGCTGATTCAGAGGTATTGTATCTTGGATCTAATGCAAAACTCTTTCTGAATGAGAGAGATAAAGAAGAGAAAAACCAATGAAATAAAGTTGAAAGATTGTATAGTTTAATAGTAAAGTTTGATTACCATTAACCCCCAGAAAAGTTAACGAGTTTTTCAATTTGATTCATATCCTATTCATCTTCTAAAGGTGTCCCTCAGCTGATTTATATTTAAGTTAAGGTGGCCTTAGGCCTTATTCCCTATTTTATTTGTATTGTGTAGTGCTTTTTGATTACCTAAAGGTGGCCATAGGCCCCTATGGTCCATTGGTGCCCCTATGGTCCAGTGGTTACGACCTCTCTCTTTCAAGGAGAAAACGAGGGTTCAAGTCCCTATAGGGGTATACCAAGACCATAGGACTAGGATTTTATCAAAAGTGAAATGTATTTGTCAAGTCCGTCTAGTAGATGAAAGTACGTTGATTATGGAATGTATAATTTGGCATTGGGTCGATTCCTGATTGGTTAATGGGGATGGACTGTAAATTCTTGGACAATATGTCTACGCTGGTTCAAATCCAGCTCGGCCCAAAAATTCGTCAATATACTATCAAATGGTAGAACCCTTTTGTTCTTAAGAAATACTTGATAAGAGAGAATAAAAAAGAAGCCAAATTTTATGTTAGATCTCTTCTTATTTCCTTGGGATTGTAGTTCAATAGGCAAGAGCACTGCCCTGTCAAGGCAGACGTTGCGGGTTCGAGCCCCGTCAATCCCGACGGATCCAATAAGTACATCAAATCACCTCTACATTTTATATGAAATGAAAGAAGGGACAGAGCTCATAATTTAATTCCGAAGGGGTTTCCCCTCTTTTTTTCATGATTTTGTCGACGAAAGAACAAACACTAAACTAAAATAAAATGAACATAACTAAAATAGTGAAGTTGATAGAATATTCCATCTTTTCTTCCGCGACTCCTCTTTCTCATACTTCTTTGTCTTCCAAATAAAATTGGATCATTCAAATTTACAACCTAATTCCTCTCTTTTTCCACTTCACTTGTATTTTTTGTTGGCGTTTTGTAGTTAATGGAAATGGAAACGGATGAGGATACTTCATTTGATGGTTTTATTATTTCTAATAAGTTGTTTAATCGTTGGCATGTTGAATCATATACATAATGGACTGGTTTAGATCGATCCTAACCGCATGATTATGAATTCCTTTTATTGAATAGAATAGTAAATAAAAGTCATAATATATTATTATGAATCTCGGCAGGGGTAATTTCAAATCACGAACTGATGCGAAATCCAGGCTATGCTATTGTCATTCAACCGCTACAAGATCAACAATTCCATAAGCTTGGGCCTCTGTTTCTGACATAAAAACATCTCTTTCCATGTATTCGGAGACAACCCATAGGGGTTTGCCCGTTCTTTGTACATAAACCCTTGTCAGGGTTTCACATAATTTCAGCAATTCTCCCACTTCCAGGATGAATTCTCCCGTTGCTACTTCAGAAAAAGAACCAACAGGTTGATGGATCATTACCCTGATGATATAAGAAAATAAAAGGTTTATTTATTTCGCATGATAAAGGGAAGATAAAACAAAGATAAAATAATAACAAGAAAAAAAGACAAAATCGAACAACCATACGTGCATTATGCATTGCATACGAAGGTTTTGTAGATGTGTCTCTGAGTATTCCTTAATCATTTCCTCTAAGAAGAGGAGTTCCTCTAATTCTATGAATTTTTCTATAATACTCTTTTCTTCAATATCATTCAAAAAAGGTTCGAATTTCCTAGTATTCTACCAATTAGTAACCCACCAAGGATTCCATACTTTTTTGAAATGAGAGAAATCCACCACGACAAAAATACTATAGATGCAAGATATAAAAGAGGAGTGAATGCTTTCTTTTTTTACATTTTTTCATCTCTGAATTGTTAACGAACCTATCTCATTCGTCGACTCTATGTAATCTAATATTTCTCTCCCGCATCAGTTCTATTACAAGTTATCGAACCTATGAATTTAGAAAAAAAAATACAGAAATAGAAGAAAAATTGGAATGGATAAATAATCAAAAAATAATCTTTACCTATATATCAATTGGTCAAATTCGTAGCACATATCTCCTTTCGATGAATGCCCAGAAAAATTTAAGTAATGAATAATATTATTCAGATTTTGAGATGAAAGAACTCCTTTTCTATCATTATATAAAAATCTCTAATATTTCAAAAAAATTGAACTTACTATGAGTAGTCAGGGATAGAATAATTGAGGGAAATTTCTGAAGAATATTGTGAAAAATGAGTGGCAAAAAACGACATAAATTTGCTAATTATCATTATAAGAGATTCAATTTTTTGGTCATTAAAGAGCACAAAAAATATAAAAATAAGCTTCGAAAAAATTACAAAATATGATCTCTAAAGTCTCAATTCCGATAAGTTAAAAAGGGTGGAATTTTCTTATTTCTAAATGGTTGGTTATGAGATATTTCGATTTGTTTCTTATTTCTTTATTGAATTGAGTTATGTATATTTCAATACATCTAAATCGATACATCTAAATCGATACATCTAAAAGATCCCTAAAATAGTTTTTTTTATACTTGTTCCATATATGTCTGCTTTGACTCGAATGAATGTTCTGAAGAAACCTCAATTAAGTTATGTAATGGAAAAAGAGCATTCTTGCGTTTTTGCCCTCCTGCTGAGAAAGCATTCCGGCTCATTTCTTAAAATACTTCAATTGGTACACGCAAGAAATAGGCCAGTTCAGCAGCTTTTTGTTCCATTTCCCGTGGAGTAAAATTCTCATCAGTACGAGTCAATGGAACGGCTCTTTGGCCTCTGATATCCATATAAAGGACACGACGATCATAAATACCTTCTTTCACTTCTATTCTGACAGACTTAATATCTTTTATAAGAAATTGGAGGAAGACTCGACGATTTTTTTCCAGGAAATCCCCAACGAAAGATACACACTATTCCGTCTTTTCTATCAAATCGATCGTAACCACTTCCTACATTCCACGAAATTGTGCACCATAAATAGGAGCTAATAAAAAGACCCACAATTCCATAGAAAGACATCACAATTCCTTGTGAAAAAAAACTATTTCCTGAGAAGGAAATAAAGATATCGAATTTCTACCAAGATAACTCGAGGTTCCAACCAACAAGAATCCTAATGAACCTAAAAAAATGATAACAACCCAGCAGAAATTACTTCTTTTTCGAAACCTCGTTATAGGTTCTATCCATATATGTTCTGATCGACAACTCATACTTGATCCAGTTGATTTTTTTGGAATTGAGAGAATACCCCAAATGAATTTGACTTTAGTCTTTTTTTTTCGAAGTAACTCGCATCAACTAGCACTAGTTTGATGTGATCCTTTAGGATTAATTCATTAAATTCGTTAGATCTAAACTCATAACATACCCTTCGTACGATCTCACTAAAGATAGCCAAATAGATATAGATAGATCAACTTTGTAGTTCAACTATTTGTTAATTCGGGTCTATTTAAAAATATCTAGAATCCATTGATCCCTATAGCATTTTCTGGAGACATAAGAGTTTTTCGGCGGAAGTCGCTTATACCATATTTTGCTAAATAGATATCTGTATTATGATACAAGCGACAGTTTTTAAAAAGAAAAAATAGATGAGATTTTGTGCCATCAGCTCTTTTGAACATGAAGAAATAAAAAAGTCATTGCGATTGCCGGAAATACTAAGCCTACTAAAGGCACCAAAATAAAGGGAAAGTTAAGAGTTGTCATAGAATGGCTACCTCGATTTACTATTTGTACCGGTTATTGTAACGTCTGTGTTTCTGGGCTTGCCATTCTTAGCAATGTAATAGTCTAGGTTAACCTTTGTAACCCGTTTTGAAATAATAAGATTGTATTATTTGAGTATTATGTGTTTTGTGCTTAATTGCTTAATTATGTGGTTGGATTAATTAAGAATAAAAATAAGCGTCAAAATTTAAGTGTAAAATAAACTTGATATCTTTGGATAATGTTGTAGTAGTTGAAACGAGGTTTCCGAATATATATAGAACGCCCAAATCTGACTTCGTATGAGGAAGTTATGATTTATCGAAGTTTTGACTTAGCGGTATGAAGCCTGAAATACTCGATTTGAGATCGAGTGGTTTTTAGCCGAAACAATCTAAACGAGGATCGAAGGTCTCGTTGTTGGTATCGAAACGATAAAAATTTAGGCGAGAACGGACGTCAAACGAAGAAGTTATGAATTTATAACGAAGTTTTTCTGTTCCGGCCTATTAAAAATAAATAATAAAAATAAAGTTAAAATTAGCCGACGGAGTCTAAACGAAAGTTATAGAGCGTAGTCTCACCTTCGCGTGGATAGAAAGAACGTCGAAAACGGAGTTCGTATGAAGAAGTTATGAATTTCCGAAGTTTATTAAATAATTTGTATTTAAATTTAATCTTTAATTCGGATGATTATCCGAAGGAGTCACCGATCTGATCCGAAGTACGCCCCGCGTACACCGAGGGATGTCGACACTCGCACTCGAGCACTTCGGATACGTAAGCAGTGACGATTTCGGAGCAGTACGCCCCGCATACTCCGAGGCTCCAGCCTCTTATAAATAGGATGCGAGGGCAGCCGAGTTCTTTTGCTCTTTTCTCTCTTCTCTCTCCCGTTTTGCATCGATTTGCGTGCCAGAAATACCCCGAAGCCCCGGTATTATTCTCGAGCCCCGAGGCAAGTCCCGAGATCCCGAAGATCCCAAGAAGTGCGGTTCCCGAGCCGAAGCTCTGTCCGCGAGAAGTTCGATTTTTGTGAAGATCTTCCAGATCTGTTGAGGATTACTACTTCTGCAAGTCGTAGTGCTGTCCGATCATCTTCTGATCAAGTGAGTGTATACTACCTTTCATAAACACGATAATAATACAAGTATGGTTTGAGTGTATTAAGTATATTGTTGTTTATATGGGTGAATGTGTATTCACTTTCCTCTATCTCATAGATATGATTTATTCTCTATGAAATACGTGTTATGTGTGTGTGTGCCTCATCTGTTATGTGGAATATGTATTGATTAAAGCATGCTATACAGGTTTTTAAACTATGTATAAAAATGTATATTTTTATCTACTAATATGTTGGGTAGAACATGGGTAGATAGTTGGTGTGTAGTAAACAGATGAGAGGCCTCGTTGTTGTTTGATTTAGTCATCTAGCGGAGTTTAGATGATGACCACGGACTTTTCTAGACAGTCTTGTGGAAACATTAGCAGGTTCGCCACCTGTAGGTGTTAATGAACTTGGGTGTTCATTCGCTGTACTCCATCCCCCTCATGGTTGCCTTATTTGACTTATATTGCTGAGGAACCCCCGAAGCATGTGTTGTCGCCCCGATGAAATATTCTTAGACTAGGTCCCTTATGTTAGTTGTTTTAGGGACATAAAGTGAGAATAACGGGAATGGGTAATTGGGTTATTGTTGGTTGGTGGAAATTAAATATGATTATTTATTGTGGGTTGAAAACCCTATATGCTCACCAGGCTCCCAAGCCTGACCCACTCAGTTTTAACTTGTATTACAGGAAGTGGCGCGAGGGCATAAGATGGATGAACCATCAAGTTGTTTTGTTTGCAAGTCTGTATATGTATATATTTGTTGAATGACTTGTAATGTTATCGTTTATGCTTATTGGTCTGTATCGGAACATGACACCCCGAGTTTTGATTATATAATGAAAAATACATTTCTTTTATGAAATGCTTTGGTAAACATTGTTTTATCATGTTTTGTTTTTGGGAACAAATTCCGCAACTCTTTCAAATCAAAAGGATTTACTCTGAAATTATTTTAAAAGCATAAATGAAAAATCGGTCTTTTTTGGCCGAGATTTTGGGGATGTCACAGTTGGTATCAGAGCATTAGTTTAAGCGAACAAGGAATTTGTAGGATTTCTAGACTTAAACTTAGAATGCTAAGTGAAATTTTGAGATGTGTGTCTGTGATATTTTAGACATGAGCACTAGTTTATTTTAGGAAAGTTGCCTAAAATGCTTTTATGTGCTAAATGTTATATGTTGCCATATATGATATTATTTGTTTGGATCTATGGTCTGTTGCCGACCGGATCTAGAAACCTTATGTTTGTAGGATTCTAAGTGTACGTCTACGATATTAGAACTAGCATGTAAACGTTTCGGAGTGATAAGGATGATTTGAATATCTATCGTGATTGAGAATCTAATTTCACCTTATTCGATGTGTAGATCAAAATGGTGAGAACAAGAAGTGGAGTTGGAAATGCTGACGAAAACAGGAATCAACCACCAGTGATTGAACAAGTACCTGTCTTAGCAGCAGCACCTGAGCCAATAACCATGGCTGGTGTGCAAATGATGATTCAAACCATGTTGGATCGTCAGATGGATGAAACTAGACGGTTGCTTCAACAGAATCGTGAAGAACTGTCAATTCGTGTGGAGGAGCCTGAATTAAATGAAGGGCACTCGGAAGGTGGAAACTTCAGTGGGTCTGTTGGTCAAGCCAACCCACCGATAGTTAGGCAAAACAACCATGATGGAAGGAATGATGGAATGGGATGCAAGTACAAAGACTTTCTAACTTGCAAACCATCGACCTTCAATGGAAAGGAGGATACGATTGGAGTTATGGATTGGATCTCCGAAATGGAGTTAGCCTTCATGACTTGTGGCTGCAGAGGCAAGTTGCAGACTATCTATGCAGTGCGTCAATTCCGAGGTGGAGCCGTTCGTTGGTGGAACACTCTAGGGAAGACTTTGAGCCCTAATGAGCCACTACAATTGGCATGGGCATAATTTTTGGTGCAATTCAAACGCAAGTTCTGTTCGTCCCAAAATTTGTTGGAGCTGGAGAATAAGTTTTTGGCATTGACGAAAGGCAGCATGTCAGTTGATGAATACACAAATAACTTCACAGATAAGACGGAGTTTGCCTTGCATATCGTCCCAGACGAGTTGACAAAGGTGGACCAGTATGCGAAGGGACTCCCATAGGAGTACGAGGTGCCAGTACGTCAGGCACATACTCTAGAGGCAGCTATCTGGGCTGCCAAGTCTGTTGAGAACATGATTAAGGGGAGAACCACCGACAAGGTTGAGGTTGGTGAGAAGAGAAAGTTTGAGGGAACATCTGGTTCCAGTAAGAAAAGAAAATTTTCGAAATCTGATTCGAAAAAGGTTTGGTGGAGGAAAAGGAGGAGAAGCGAAGTGGTGTGATAAGTGCAAGAAAAAGCACTTTGGGAAATGTAGCGAGGATGTAACCTGCTACAAGTGCGGAAAAATTGGGCATTTTGCCAATGAGTGTCCGAACAACAAAAGGATGTGTTTTGGTTGTAATGAAGAGGGGCATATTTTGAAAGACTGTCCGAAGAAGAAGGAGGAAGCAAAGCCCAACATTCCACCAAAGCCGAAGGCGAGAGCCTTCCAGATGACACTTGAGGCTGCGAAAGATGAAGCTGATGTCGCTTCAGGTACCTTTCTCGTAAACGAATTACCTGCTCAAATTTTGTTTGATTCTGGAGCCAACTACTCCTTTATTTCGCATGAGTTTGGTAGAAAGCTAGCTTTGCCTGTTGTTAGACTAGATAATGCTTTATTAGTCGAAGTTGCTAGTGACAAGTTTGTACCTGTTAGCCATCGTATGAGAAACATCTTAATCGACCTTAATGGGAATAAGTTTCACGAGGAATTATTGCCTATCGAGCTTAATGGTTTCGACATCGTGTTGGGAATGGATTGGCTTAGCGCCAATGATGCCGAAATATTGTGCAAAAAGAAAATAGTTAAAGTAAACCCGCCTAGGAAGGATTCATTTATGGTGTACGGGGACAAACGGCGAGTAAATTCTGGGATCATTTCCCTAATGAAAGCCAGAAAGTGTTTGACCAAGGGATGTACATCATATTTAGCATTCATGATTGATTCTAAGAAGGAAAAGAAGGTGATGCAGAATATTCCAGTGGTGTGTGATTATCCGGAAGTATTTCTCGAAGATCTTCCCAGATTACCACCTGATAGACAAGTAGAGTTCACAATAGACTTGTTACCAGGGACCACGCCAATAGCAAAAGCACCTTACCGATTAGCACCGACGGAGATGAAGTAGCTTATGATGCAACTTCAGGAGTTATTGGACAAAGGTTTCATTAGACCTAGTTCATCGCCCTGGGGAGCTCCGGTGTTATTCGTGAAGAAGAAAGATGGAAGTATGAGAATGTGCATCGATTACAAAGAGTTGAACAAGGCAACAATAAAGAATAAGTATCTGTTGCCGAGGATTGATGACCTATTTGATCAATTTCAAGGTTCGAGCAATTTCCCAAAGATTGATCTAAGGTCAGGATATCATCAGCTAAAAGTAAGAGAGCAAGATATCGAGAAGATTGCATTCAAAACTAGATATGGACACTACGAGTTCTTGGTTATGTCGTTTGGACTAACCAATGCTCCAGCAGCGTTCATGGATTTGATGAATAGGGTTTGTAATCCTTTCCTTGATAAATCCGTGATAGTGTTCATAAACGGCATTCTGATTTACTCGAAAAGCCAGGAGGAACATGGCAGACACTTGCGAGAAGTGTTAGAAGTTTTGAAGCAGGAGAAGTTGTATGCAAAGTTCTCCAAATGTGATTTTTAGATTCGTGAAGTCCAATTCTTGGGTCACGTGGTCAACCAAGAAGGGATAATGGTTGATCCAGCGAAGATCAAAGCTGTGATGAAATGGGAACAACCGAAAAGTCCCACGGAGATTCGAAGCTTTTTGGGATTAGCCGGATATTACCGAAGGTTTATCCAAGGCTTTTTTTCGATTGCTACTCCATTAACAGCTTTGACCCACAAAGGAGCTACTTATGCTTGGAGTGATAAGCATAAAGAAGCATTCGAGAAGCTAAAGAAGAAGCTATGCGAGGCACCGATACTTTCTCTACCCGATGGAGTTGAAGACTTCGCTGTTTATAGCGATGCGTCTGGTGTTGGATTGGGTTGTGTTTTGACCCAAAGAAAAAAGGTGATAGCATATGCGTCTCGACAGCTGAAAGAGCATGAAAAGAATTACCCGACTCATGATTTGGAGTTGGCAGCGGTAGTTTTCGCTCTGAAAATATGGAGGCATTACCTCTATGGCACGAAGTGTAAACTTTTCACTGATCATAAGAGTCTCCAATATCTCTTTAATCAGAAGGAATTGAATATGAGGCAACGACGCTGGCTAGAATTACTTAAAGACTACGACTGCGAGATACTTTACCACCCTGGTAAAGCTAATGTTGTTGCTGATGCTCTCAGTCGGAAAGTCAATCTTGAAAGGAAAAGGCCAAGAGCGTTGAGAATTGAAGTTGTCTCGACTATTTTGGAAAGTATAAAGAAGGCTCAAAGCGAAGCTTCTGAAAAGAATGACCGAAAGGAGGAACGTTTGGGCAAAACGTTGGTGTTCGGTGTAAACAGTCATGGACTAAAGGTGTTACAAGATCGGATTTGGATACCTAAGACAGGAGGAGTTAGAGATCTTCTGATGGAAGAAGCTCACAAGACCATGTACTCGATTCATCCGGGTAGCACTAAAATGTATAGGGACCTAAAACCCTACTACTGGTGGCCGACGATGAAGCTTGATGTTGCAAAGTATGTGGTCGAGTGTGTGACTTGTGCGAGAGTCAAGACACAACATCAGAAACCGTACGGGAGTTTAGAACCATTGCCTGTGCCTATGGGTAAGTGGGAAGACATTGCTATGGATTTTGTCACTAAACTACCCTGAACAAAGAATGGTCACGACATGATTTGGGTGGTCATTGATCGATTCACTAAGAGTGCGCATTTCATAGCAGCCAAGGAGAAATGGTCTATAGAGAAGCTTGCGAATTCTTACGTGAGGGAAATTGTGAGGCTTCACGGTGTTCCGTTAACTATTGTATCGGATCGTGATAGTCGTTTCACCTCGAGGTTTTGGAAAAGTCTACAAGAGGAATTGGGTACCAAGTTGTGTTTAAGTACAACTTACCATCCGCAGACTGATGGTCAGAGTGAAAGAACAATACAAACACTTGAAGATATGCTGAGAGCATGTACCTTGGAATTCCTAGGTAATTGGGATGAACATTTACCATTGGTAGAGTTTTCCTACAATAATAGTTTCCACTCGAGCATTAAGATGGCACATTATCAAGCTTTGTATGGACAGAAGTGTCGTACGCCGTCTTGTTGGCTTGAGGCTAGGGAAAAGCAGTTTATGGGACCGGAGATGGTCCATCGAACTGCTGAAAAGTTGAAAATAATTAGGGAAAGAATGTTAGCAGCTCAGGATCGTCAAAAGAGCTATGCTGACAAGAAGCGAAGACCGATGACCTTCGAAGTTGGAGATTCGGTTTTGCTTAAAGTCTCGCCGTGGAAGGGACTTATAAGATTTGGTAAAAGGGGAAAGTTGAGTCCAAGGTTTATTGGACCGTTTAAAGTTCTTCAGAGGATTGGGAACCAAGCTTACAAGCTCGAATTGCCCGAAGAACTGAATGGAATTCACAACACTTTTCATGTGTGTTATTTGAGGAAGTTCACGGGAGAAGTTCCTGATATAATTCCAATTTCTGAATTGAGAATTGACGAGGACAAAAGGTTGATTGAAGAACTAGAGGCAATTGTTGACCAAAAGACTAAGAAGTTGCGACGCAAGATGGTTGGGTTAGTGTTTGTCCGATGGAAACACACGAATGGGCCGAATCTCACCTGGGAGACGGAGAGTGACATGTTGAGTCGCTATCCGCATTTGTTTGTTGTTGTGTGATTCCGGGGACGGAATCATTCTAAGGTGGAGAGAACTGTAACGCCTGTGTTTCCGGGCTTGCCATTTTTAGCAATGTAATAGTCTAGGTTAACCTTTGTAACCCGTTTTGAAATAATAAGATTGTATTATTTGAGTATTATGTGTTTTGTGCTTAATTGCTTAATTATGTGGTTGGATTAATTAAGAATAAAAATAAGCGTCAAAATTTAAGTGTAAAATAAACTTGATATCTTTGGATAATGTTGTAGTAGTTGAAACGAGGTTTCCGAATATATATAGAACGCCCAAATCTGACTTCGTATGAGGAAGTTATGATTTATCAAAGTTTCGACTTAGCGGTATGCAGCCTGAAATACTCGATTTGACATCGAGCGGTTTTAAGCCGAAACAATCTAAACGACGATCGAAGGTCTCGTTTTTGGTATCGAAACAATAAAAAGTTAGGCGAGAACGGACGTCAAACGAAGAAGTTATGAATTTATAACGAAGTTTTTCTGTCCCGGCCTATTAAAAATAAATAATAAAATTAAAATTAAAATTAGCCGACGGAGTCTAAACGAAAGTTGTATAGCGTAATCTCACCTTCGCGTGGATATAAAGAACGTCGAAAACCGAGTTCGTATGAAGAAGTTATGAATTTTTGAAGTTTATTAAATAATTTGTATTTAAATTTAATCTTTAATTCGGATGATTATCCGAAGGAGTCACCGATCTGATCCGAAGTACGCCCCGCGTACACCGAGGGATGTCGACACTCGCACTCGAGCACTTCGGATACGTAAGCAGTGACGATTTCGGAGCAGTACGCCCCGCGTACTCCGAGGCTCCAGCCTCCTATAAATAGGATGCGAGGGCAGCCGAGTTCTTTTGCTCTTTTCTCTCTTCTCTCTCCCGTTTTGCATCGATTTGTGTGCCAGAAATACCCCGAAGCCCCGGTATTATTCTCGAGCCCCGAGGCAAGTCCCGAGATCCCGAAGATCCCAAGAAGTGCGGTTCCCGAGCCGAAGCTCTGTTCGCGAGAAGTTCGATTTTGTGAAGATCTTCCAGATCTGTTGAGGATTACTACTTCTGCAAGTGGTAGTGCTGTCCGATCATCTTCTGATCAAGTGAGTGTATACTACCTTTCATAAACACGATAATAATACAAGTATGGTTTGAGTGTATTAAGTATATTGTTGTTTATATGTGTGAATGTGTATTCACTTTCCTTTATCTCATAGATATGATTTATTCTCTATGAAATACGTGTTTTGTGTGTGTGCCTCATCTGTTATGTGGAATATGTATTGATTAAAGCATGCTATACATGTTTTTAAACTATGTATAAAAATGTTTATTTTTATCTACTAATATGTTGGGTAGAACATGGGTTGATAGTTGGTGTGTAGTAAACAGATGAGAGGCCTCGTTGTTGTTTGATTTAGTCATCTAGCGGAGTTTAGATGACGACCACGGACTTTTCTAGACAGTCTTGTGGAAACATTAGCAGGTTCGCCACCTGTAGGTGTTAATGAACTTGGGTGTTCATTCGTTGTACTCCATCCCCCTCATGGTTGCCTTATTTGACTTATATTGCTGAGGAACCCCCAAAGCATGTGTTGTCGCCCCGATGAAATATTCTTAGACTAGGTCCCTTATGTTAGTTGTTTTAGGGACATAAAGTGAGAATAACGGGAATGGGTAATTGGGTTATTGTTGGTTGGTGGAAATTAAATATGATTATTTATTGTGGGTTGAAAACCCTATATGCTCACCAGGCTCCCAAGCCTGACCCACTCAGTTTTAATTTGTATTACAGGAAGTGGCGCGAGGGCATAAGATGGATGAACCATCAAGTTGTTTTGTTTACAAGTCTGTATATGTATATATTTGTTGAATGACTTGTAATGTTATCGTTTATGCTTATTGGTCTGTATCGGAACATGACACCCCGAGTTTTGAGTCTATAATGAAAAATACATTTCTTTTATGAAATGCTTTGGTAAACATTGTTTTATCATGTTTTGTTTTTGGGAACAAATTCCGCAACTCTTTCAAATCAAAAGGATTTTCTCTGAAGTTATTTTAAAAACATAAATGAAAATCGGTCTTTTCTGGCCGAGATTTTGGGGATGTCACAGTTATTATTATTATTTATATTTTATATTTATAATATAAAGATATCTTATTGTATATATAGTTATCTTATTATAATTTGATAGTTCTAAATTGGAATTATTATTATTACTTAATAACTATTAAGTATAAATATAAGTATCTATCTAAGTGAGTATATAATGTAGTTTTTGATCTTTCTACATTAAAGATTTGAAAGGATATGGATGAGATATTATTTTCTTCATTTTTTGCTCTTGTCTTCGAATTTCATTTACTAAGAAAAAGGTTTCTTAAAAATTAATTAGATTCTGTTTATATTTATATTGAATATATTGAAGGGTTTGTTAGAATCTCATCCATCAGGGATTCTTAGTCAAAGTAGGATTATCGTAAGATATAAAAAAAGAAAAAATTCTATATTTTATAGATTTTCATTATATATGACGAGAAGAGTATATTTTTTTGATCTTCCAATATTTACAATGTCGATTTCCTCAACAACAATAACCACAAGACCAATTGCCAAAGGAATAACGATTGGGGCAAAAGAAGGAAGTTCTAGTACGAAACCTCCAACTGATAATGTGGGAAAAGGAAAAGGAATTTTATACGAAAAATCGAAGGAAGAGAAGAAAGCTGAAGCAGAGGCTGAGTTGGAAAGAATGAGGCAAGTTCAAAGCATTATGAGGCAAAAGGGCAAATGATCCTCCCACAATGAATAAAGGAGATCCTGCGAAGCTATACTCTTATGAAACTATAGAGTCAAAAAGTTGTGGGAAGGGAGATGTATGAATTCGAGAAGAAGCTAAAGAGAAGTTACGATATTGCGAATTCAGACAAATGCCAGTTGGATTTTCCGTTTAACGAAATGCTTTTCATTACAGCTCAATACAAGAGTAGCGAGAAGTTCGATAATGTTGATGACTACATACACATGAAAATCAGATTTCATGCTGTATTGGGAAAGAATCCAGATGAAGTATGGTCTTTAATGACGATCAAAAAGGTGTTGACGATCAAGAAGGATACGATGTTTTAAGACATGCTTCATAATTTTCATTATTTTATTATTCGAGCTGATAACAAACAGTATGATTTCACAATAGCTGACTTCCCTCTGATGAATTGCAATGATCTGATTCAAGTGTCCTTTATCTTGAAACATATGGAAGAGAATAATCTCAAAGGATCTGAGACTGAAGTGTTTAGAATCGGGTTTGCACATGTCAAGACTTATATCGATAATTACTTCGATTTTTTGGCATTAACTGATGAGGAACTCGCAACTACTTTGGGAAGAGAAGTGAACGTTCCTTGGGAAGAAACCTTGACCCAGTCAACATTATCTAAGTATGTTGTTGGGGAAATTTGCCTGAAACCTTTTGGCATGGTATTTTCGGGAAGAGATACGAAGGGGAAGCCCAAAAATTTTTGTTCAAGGTCTAAGAGGTTGAAAGATATACTTCTTCGCAATATACGAACTTTATTGTTCGTATGAACAACTGAGAATAATGAAGGAGACAAGAAGGAGCTAAAGAAGGTGATTTCCTGGTATGGAGAAGTGCGAAAGACAATTCACTCAGCTGTTCAAAGGCTTATGGACTGAATAGATTCGACTGTTTACAAAGGGGGAGATTGTAGAGGTTGAATTGTAAAAATCGAATTGTTTATTTGAATTGTAAAAGTTGAATTGTAAAAGAAGAATAATGTACTAAGTCAGTTTTATGCGAAGCGTATTGTAATAGACTTAGTACATTTTTTGTACACTCAGGCGACCTATAAATAGGGACTGAGTATAGAAGTAGAAAAAACTTTTGCCCTCGCATTCCTTCTGCTTAAAAGTTTTGTAATCAGTCTTCATCAATATAAGATCCGATTAATATTTACTCATTGTGTTCATACTTTTTCAATCATTCAATCATAGTTGCTTTCTTATTCTCGATAACAATTCTCTTCACAAGTCAAACGATGAAGGGAGCAAAGTGTTGTAAACGAATCCGTTTAAGTGTTGTAGTTCCTACTTATTACATAGTCACTAGGCGAACTGCTCGTGTTCTTTCGAGTTCATCTAAGCGACTAATGAATAGCTAAAAGCCTTATCTATCAGCCTATCAACAGGCGACGGAGACAAAAACCCGAACACGATATATATCCATTTCAAGGTCTATGTTCACAATGACCCACACAAAGTTTCAATGACATTCCAACTTGATTTGAGCGGCATATAAACAAGTAGGGGACAGAACGCTTCAAGGCATGGCCAAGGATAGGTCACGGAAATTTATGCCCCAAACATGACATTTTTTTATTTCAACGCCTTTCATTTATAATAAAAAGCATTCCTACAAAATTTCGTGTGAATCTGAATTAATTCGAGCGAGTTATGGACGATTTTGCAATATTATGCATCCCTGGGCAAATCAATGTTTGTTCCTGTCATCAAGCTCTTTGTGCAATACGTATATATAGGGGGTACCGTGGGACTGCTCCCCATTGGCGCCCCAGGGGGTGTCCAGCGCCCAAGGCTCTCGAGGCTGGCATGCTCGAGGCATGGCCAAGGCGCCCGTTCTTCACGAAAACGAGGCCATCAATGTCCCCATAGACGCCCCACTCCCGTGTCCCCTCGCCCCGACGTCGTGCGTGTCCAAAAATTATGCATCATCAGGGAAATCAATGTTCGTTCCTATCACCAAGCTCTTTGTGCAATATGTATATATAGGGGGTACCATGGGGTCTCATTCGCATGGATACCCGGCTTGGTCGATGGGCAGCTAAGAGCATGAGGTTGTATCGAGCACTAACAAGGCAAGCCAAGCCAAGCCCCACGACCCATGAAAGAGACCAACCCCCCCCCCCCAACACGCTGCCTTGATTTCTCGAATGATGACCTGAGAAATAGCCCCGTTGCCTTGATTTTCCTAAAGATAACCTAAAAAATAGCCCAAATTAAATGTCATATTTTTGTTTGGGATTATTTAAAAGATTGATATTATCTAAGGAATTCTTTTTGAAGTTTTTAGTTTCTAGAAAAAGTTTAAATGTAATTAGGTAGGAAAATTGTAAGTGTAATTAGAAAAAATTTGTAGAGTAATATAAACAGTAAAAATATGAAACATCACGATTATCTTGGAATTCATTATGATGTTTTTTTAGTTTTTGGAACATCATCAAGTTTTAAAATATTTATGAAATTTGAAGAGCAAAAAAAAATGGCAAAATTTGTAGAGGAAGAGATTTGAACCTTAGATCTCATATTTTAATGGTATTCCTGAAATCAGGTGTACCACTTGATCTACTAGATTGTTTTTTACTATATTTTGAATAAACGGATTAAATATGTTCATAAACACGGTAATTGGGCATTTCTAAAATTGACCATCTTAGTGTGTGACATTCACATCCATCAGGCCTTCAAATTTTAAAAAAAAAAACTCAATTTGAGATTTTCTATTACAAGTTATATTAGGTCAAAGGCAGTTTAAAAGTCAAAATTAATGAAAAACCCCAAAATTGAAGGCCCTAGAGGCTGAATTTTTTTTTGGCCAAACCGCCTTCGGCTGTTTGCCACAACGTAGATCTCGAAAAAATACGAAACTTTAAAAAAAAGGTCACCTCGATCCGAGGTCCGAGTCAAAAGATATAGCCTTTCAAAAATTTTAGATGAAAACACAAAAACTTTCTATACTTGAACTTGTTTCCTTCTAAGCAAAACGTACACAACTACATATGAAGTTACTACCAGTCCATATTTTTCATTTTAGTGTACATTCTACCCTTTTAATTTATTATTTTAACATCCACACATTGCATTTGAAAAAAAAACCTCCGTTTTCAAGCGTGACTCATTCTTCAGTAACTTAGTAATTCGATCATGCATCAGACGTATTTCAGACCTTCTTTCCGCATACCACTGATCCTTTTGATGGTGAGATCGAAATGTTCTTTCTCATCTGATGCTATAGATTTGTTTTAAAACAAGGAGATGACACACTTTCTAGCCAATTTTGAATGTATAATACAACATATTAAACAGGTGTGTTGCTAATCTGTAATTGTTTCTTGTGTATAAATTTTTAAATCCAAGCCACTATCCCTGTTTGTTGCTTACACTGAAACTTATCTCACCCATACATATATATATATATATATATATATATATATATATATATATATATATATATATTTCAACCGTTTGATCAGTTGAATTAATTCAAAATCTGGGACACTTTAGACCCAGGGGTATTTTGGAAAAAAAAACTTTCCTATTTTATGTTTTTCTGTAAGGTTAGTATTTGTTTTCATTCGGTATAAGTAGGGTAATATTTTTATGTTTTAAAATAAGTTTTTTCATTCCCGTTTCAAAAAAAAGGTATATAATCAACCAACTTTATTCCAGAGAAGTGTTTGTCTCCTGTTCTACTTTTATTCTTCCTATTTCGTTTCTGCTTTCTTGCTCTCCAGTACCTTGGAGATTAAGTATTACTTCCATATAAGCAAACGTACAGAACCTAACCTGAAGTTACTATCAGTCCAAAATTTTTAGTTTATTATGCATTCTACCCTTTGAAATTAATATTTTTCAGGTTATCTTTAGGAAAATCAAGGCAATGCCTAAGGGAACAAGGCACCTTGCCACACACATGCCCATGAATGACGAAGGAAACAAGGCACATTGCCACACACATGCCCATCCATGAACGACCAAGGGAAGAATGCATGTGAGGCTGGCAAGGCTAGGTCATGGCAAGCCACGCAGTCCGGCTACCTAAGGGAACAAGGCATCTTGCCACACAACATGCCCATGAACGACCAAGGGAACAAGGCACCTTGCCAGACACATGCCCATGCATGAACGACCAAGTGAACAGGTCCTCTTCCCCCACACTGACCCATGAACGACTAAGGGAACAATGCCTCTTCCCACACACAGACCCATGAACGACCAAGGGAACAACGCTACTTCCCACACACAGTCCCATGAACGGGCAAGGGAACAAGACTTCTTCCCAAACAAACACCCATGAACGACCAAGTGAACAAGGCTTCTTCCCACACACAGCCCCATGAATGACCAAGGGAACAAGTCTACTTCCTACACAAACACCCATGAACGACCAAGGGAACAAGGCATCTTGCCACACACATGCCCATGAACGACTCAATCCCATCCTCATCGTTCTATGGAACAAGGGGCCTTGACAAACAATGAGCAGATTTCTAAGCAAGTCAAACGATGAAGGGAGGAAAGTGTTGTAACCAAATCCGTTTAAGTGTTTTAGTTCCTACTAAACACATAGTCACTAGGCGAACTGCTCGTGTTCTTTTGAGTTCATCTAAGTGACTAATGAATAGCTAAAAGCCTTATCTGCTGGCCTATCAACAGGCGACGGAGACAAAAACCCGAACACGATATATTTCCATTTCAAGGTCTATGTTCACAATGACCCACACTAAGTTTCAATGAGATTCCAACTTGATTTGAGCGGCATATCAACAAGTAGGGGACAGAACGCTTCAAGGCATGGCCAAGGATAGGTCACAGAAATTTATGCCCCAAACATGACATTTTTTTATTTCAGCGCCTTTCATTTATAATAAAAAGCATCCCTACAAAATTTTGTGTGAATCTGAATTAATTCGAGCGAGTTATGGACGATTTCGCAAAATTATGCATCCCATGGCAAATCAATGTCTGTTCCTGTCATCAAGCTCTCTGTGCAATATGTATATATAGGGGTACCATGGGACTGCTCCCCATCGGCGCCCCAGGGGGTGTCCAGCGCCCAAGGCTCTCGAGGCTGGCACGCTCGAGGCATGGCCAAGGCGCCCGTTCTTCACGAAAACGAGGCCATCAACGCCCCCATAGATGCCCCACTCCTGTGTCCCCTCGCCCCGACGTCGTGCGTGTCCAAAAATTATGCATCATCAGGGAAATCAATGTCCATTCCTGTCACCAAGCTCTTTGTGCAATATGTATATATAGGGGGTACCATGGGGTCTCATTCGCATGGATACCCGGCTTGGTCGATGGGCAGATAAGATTCATGAGGCTGTATGGTGCACTAACAAGCCAAGCCAAGCCAAGCCCCACCACCCATGAAAGAGGCAACCCCCCCCCTAACATGCTGCCTTGATTTCTCGAATGATGACCTGAAAAATAGCCTCGTTGCCTTGATTTTCCTAAAGATAACCTAAAAAATAGCCCAAATTAAATGTCATATTTTTGTTTATCATTCAAAACATTTCCCAAATTTAAAAGATTGATATTATCTTAGGAATTCTTTTTGAAGTTTTTAGTTTCTGGAAATAGTTTAAATGTAATTAGGTAGGAAAATTTTAAGTGTAATTAGGAAAATTTTGTAGAGTAATATAAATAGTAAAAATATGAAACATCACGGTTATCTTGGAATTCATTATGATGTTCTTTTTAGTTTTTGGAACATCATCAAGTTTTAAAATATTTATGAAATTTGAAGAGCAAAAAAAATGGCAAAATCTATAGAGGAAGAGATTTGAACCTTGGATCTCATATTTAATGGTATTCCTAAAATCAGGTGTACCACTTGATCTACTAGATTGTTTTTTACTATATTTTGAATAAACGGATTAAATATGTTCATAAACACGGTAATTGGACATTTTTAAAATTGACCAGCTTAGTGTGTGACATTCACATCCATTAGGCCTTCAAATTTTAAAAAACTTAATTTGAGATTTTCTATTACAAGTTATGTTAGGCCAAAGGCAGTTTAAAAGTCAAAATTAATGAAAAACCCCCAAATTGAATGCCCTAGAGGCTGAATTTTTTTTTTTTGGCCAAACCGCCTTTGGCTGTTTGCCACGACGTAGATCTCGAAAAAAATACAAAACTTTAAAAAAAACGTCACCTTGATCTGAGGTCCGAGTCAAAAGATATAGCCTTTCAAAGTTTTTAGATGAAAACACAAAAACTTTCTATACTTGAACTTGTTTCCTTCTAAGCAAAACGTACACAGCTACATATGAATTTACTATCAGTCCATATTTTTCATTTTAGTGTACATTCTACCCTTTTAATTTATTATTTTAACATCCACACATTGCATTTGAAAACAAAAACTCCGTTTTCAAGGGTGACTTATTCTTCAGTAACTTAGTAATTCGACCATGCATCAGACGTATTTCAGACCTTCTTTCCGCATACCACTGATCCTTTTGATGGTGAGATCGAAATGTTATTTCTCATCTGATGCTATAGATTTGTATTAAAACAAGGAGATGACACACTTTCTAGCCAAATTTCAATGTATAATACAACATATTAAACAGGTGTGTTGCTAATCTGTAATTGTTTCTTACACTGAGCCTTATCTCACCCATATATATATATATATATATATATATATATATATATATATATATATATATATATATATATATATTTCAACCATTTGATCTATTGCATTAATTCAAAATATGGGACAGTTTAGACCACGGGGTATTTTGGGAAAAAAACTTTCCTATTTTAATTTTTTCTGTAAGGTTAGTATTTGTTTTCATTCGGTATAAGTAGGGTAATATTTTTATGTTTTAAAATAAGTTTTTTCATTCCCGTTTCAAAAAAAAAAGGTATGTAATCAACCAACTTTATTCTAGAGAAGCGTTTGTCTCCTGTTCTACTTTTATTCTTCCTATTTTGTTTCTGCTTTCTTCCTCTCCAGTACCTTGGAGATTAAGTATTACTTCCGTATAAGCAAACGTACAGACCCTAACCCCAAGTTACTATCAGTCCAACATTTTCAGTTTATTATGCATTCTATCCTTTGAAATTAATATTTACCAACCACACTTTGCATGGCATTTTACTATAGAGCTTACCGCAGTGACTTGGGAGAGGTTCACCGCTATGTTTCGAGACGAGTACGTTCCCCCGGTGGAGAGGGAACGGTTGGCCCAGGAGTTATTGTCCCTCAAGCAGGGCACTGAGTCTGTGACTGTGATCCCACGGATGGTTCATGAGAGGGCATTGTTTTTCCATGAGCATGTGTCTACCTAGCAGGCACGTATGAGTCGATATCTGAGCATACTGAGGCGAGAAATTTGTGAGTTCGTGACGAACTCGACATACCAAACATTTTCCGAGCTCCAGGCAAATACTCGGAAGAGGGAGATCGAGCTAGAGACTCAGGTCAGGGAGGAGGCGGAGTCTTAGAGGATGGATAGGCAGCCGACACAGTCTTAGCCTGCGGCCAAGCGGGCAAAGCCCACTGATTCGAGATCGGGAGGCCAGAAGGGTCGTACTTGTGGGAATTGCGGCAAGAGTTACACAGGATTCTGTCGAGCAGGTGCTTGCTACAAGTGTGGCAAGGAGGGGCACATAGCCAAGGATTTCCCCAAAGGGTTCACAGTCTGTTTTCACTGTAACCAGACCAGACATCGGAAGGCCGAATACCCGCAGCTGTTGCAGGGTTCAGCACAAGGATCTGCACCTGCTGCTATTCGAGCTACTGAGAGTCGGCCAGTGAAGGCCGAGGCACCGAAGACTCGCAGGAGAGCCTTTCAATTGACCGCGGAGGAGGTCCGCGTAGCACCCAACGTTCTGGCGGGTATGCAGACCTATGTTGGATCGTTCAGTGATCGTGTTCATTGATGATATTTTAGTGTATTCGAGGTCTAGAGAGCACATGATGAGCATTTGAGAGAGATTCTCAGAGTATTGTGATCGGAGAGGCTTTATGCCAAATTCTCCAACTGTGATTTCTGGTTACGAGAGGTCCAGTTCTTGGGACACCTCGTTAATCAGAATGGGATTTTCGTCGAACCGACCAAAATTAAGGCGATTATGAGTTAGGAGGTGCCAAGATCCCCCACCGAGATTAGGAGTTTTCTGGGGTTAGTTGGCTACTACCGGAGGTTTATCAGATATTTCTCCAAGATTGATGTTCCTCTCACCAAGTTGACCCGGAAAGGTGTTGCTTTTGTTTGGGGTCCCGATCAGCAGACCTCGTTTGAGACTCTTCACCAGAGGTTGTGCGAAGCTCCAGTGTTAGCTCTTCCTGAGGGAATGGAGGACTTTGTGGTTTACTATGATGCATCTATATCGGCGTTAGGTGTAGTGCTTATACACAGGGGGCACGTGATAGCATATGCATCAGGGCAGCTAAAGCCTCAAGAGACGAGGTATCCCACCCACGATTTAGAGTTGGGGCAGTGGTGTTCGCCCTCAAGATCTGACACCATTACTTGTACGGGGTTCGGAGTACCATTTACATGAACCATAAGAGCTTGAAGTATCCGATGGATCAGCCTAACCTGAATATGCGCCAGAGGAGATGGTTGAATGTGGTAAAAGATTACGACTGTGAGATTCTATATCACCTTGGCAAGGCTAACGTGGTGGCCGATGTCCTGAGCTACAAGGCAGAGAGTGCCCTGATTCGGGGTATATGCTTGAGGATGACAGTGATGAATCCTGTAACATCCGAAATTTCAGGTATTATATTTATTCATTTTTATTTTGAGTTTTGGGGAAGAACTCGGCGAGTTGGTGCGAAGACTCGCCGAGTTAAGACGCGATTTCTCACCCGGATTAATGACCGGACTCGACGAGTCACATTGGTGGACTCGGCGAGTCTGCGCTGTTTAATGAAACCCTAACTTCTCGGGTTTGGGGCCTATTTAAAGGGCCTTATGGCCGTCATGTGTGCTCAACAGTCCCCAGAGTGAAACCCTAGTGAGCTTGAGCGTTTGGAGTGAGTTAAGGAGCCATTATTGACCTTGGAGGTGTTATCTAGCAAGGGAAAGGAAGCAATAGCCAAGGGGAAACAAGAGGATCAACTTCATGAAGATCTGAGGTCCAGAACATCACGTTTGAGGTACTATTATCGAACCATTCTCTGTTATGGTGATGTTCATGTTGATTTAGGACTTATTGAGCCCTTTTGTGGCTAGATCTAGTGCTTCCTTGGTCCCTTAAGTGAGTTAGGTTCTGTATCTGGACCCTTGGAGGTCCAAAGTGTCCCTTTGTCCAAGCTTTTTATGAATCCATGGAGGTTTTGGATTGGGGTCTTTGTGCTTGAGGTCAAAACACCATTTATGAGTCATTAGGTGTGTTATGAGCGCCAAGACATGAACTTTACGTGATGAATAAGCTTGGAAGGACTGGATCTATGAGTTAGTGAAGTAGATCTGACCTCAGAATGTCGTTTGGGGTTGTGCATGGAATGCACTCGCCGAGTCCATTTCCAGACTCGACGAGTTGGTGCGGGTTGTTCAGTGATTTCGAACCAGGGTTTGAGTAACCGAGTCGGGTGAGTGACTCGGTGAGTCGGAAGGGACTCAGAGGAATCGGGTCCCCGTAGAGACTCGGCGAGTCCACGCCAGACACGGCAAGTTGAGTTGACCGTTGACCATTGACCAGTGTTGACTTGATAGGGTTAGTCAACCTTAGTTGGGAAAGTGTTAATTAGAGATGTATTGTGTTATAGGAGGACTATAGCTCGGGAGATCGAGCACTAGTGATTTCAGCGATTTGCGAGTTATCGAGATACGCGAGGTGAGTCTTCTCACTATACTTTACCTTGAGTAGGTAATTAGATTTATGTGATAGAGTATTTGTATGCTATGTGTATGTTATGTGTTGTACTGCATTATTTCTATGTGATTTATGTTGTGCATGTTTATAGAGTTGGAACCGGAAGGTTCACAGAGTTAGAACCAGAGGGTTCACAGAGTAGGGTCCACGGACCCACAGAGTTATAGCCTCGAGTGGCTAATATGTGTTATGTGTGGTATTTTGGGGAACTCACTAAACTTTGTGCTTATAGTGTTTGGTGTTATTTGTTTCAGGTACTAGTGATGACCGCGGGAAGGTGCCGGCCTGATCAGTACACACACGGGATTTTTATGTTATGAGATCTTGGGATTTTTATATGTTATGGATTTGAGTTTCAAAAACTGATGTTTTTATGATTACTGAATGAATTATGCTTTTATAAAATATGAAAAATTGTTTTGAAATTTACGGTGTTACAACTCCGGTATTGGATACCATTTGAGAGGCCCAGGAAGAGGCCATGAGACCGAAGAACCACAAGAAGGAGCTGGTGATCGACCAGGTATCCGAGTTTATTATGGATAGCCGAGGGCTTATGACCTTTCAAGGTCGGATTTGTGTACCTTATATGGGCGGGGATTGTAGCACTCTGATGGAGGAGGCGCATAGGTCGAGGTTTTCGATCCATCCCGGGGCCACTAAGATGTATTTGGATTTGAAAAGAGACTATCGGTGGCCCTGTATGAAGAGGGATGTAGCGTGGGTAGTAGAGCGGTGCCTGACCTGCCGCCGGGTCAAGGTAGAGCACCAGCGTCCACATGGTCTATTGCAGCCTTTAGAGATTCCCCAGTGGAAGTGGGAACAGATATCGATGGACTTTATAACCAAATTGTCGAGGAAGGCGTGTGGAGTTGACGCAATCTGGGTGATTGTGGATCGGTTGACGAAGTGTGCTCACTTCCTTGCTATTAGTGAGAGCTCTTCTACTGAGAGGCTGGCAGAGATTTATGTGCGAGAGGTGGTAGCTTGGCATGGAGTGCCGACGTCCATAGTTTCGGATCGGGATGTGCATTTTACTTCCAGATTCTAGAAGAAGTTTCATGAGGAGTTCGGAACGCAGTTGCATTTTAGTACCGCCTACCACCCATAGACAGACGGACAGAGTGAGCGGACGATTCAGACGCTCGAGGACATGCTTCGGGCATGCGTTATAGATTTTAGTGGGAGTTGGGACTCATACCTACCTTTGGCTGACTTTTCCTATAACAACAACCATCACTCGAGCATCGATATGCCTCCCTTTGAACTTATTTATGGGAGGAGGGGTCGTACTCCCATCTGCTGGGGAGAGGTGGGGCAGAGAGTTAAGGGAGGCACTAAGATAGTGTTGAAGATGACCGAGCAGATTCAGCAGGTCCGACAGATGTTGCAAATGGCTCAGAGCCGTCAGAAGAGTTACGCAGACAGACGGTGATCTGAGCTTGTGTTCCAGGTCGGAGATTTTGTGCTTCTGAAAGTTTCCCCATGGAAAGGAGTAATCCGGTTTAGGAAGCGGGGCAAGTTGGGGCCTCAATATATTAGGCCTTTCAGGGTGATTGCCAGGGTAGGCAAGGTAGCATATCAGCGGAGCTACCTGAGGAGTTGAGCCAGATCCATAGCACCGTCCACGTGTCCCAGTTGCGGAAGTGTGTGGCTGATGAGACGACAATAGTACCATTAGAGGACATTCTGGTGGATGCGAGCCTGAATTACATCGAGAGGCCGATTGCGATCCTAGATTGGAAAGTGAAGGTTCTGAGGAACAAGGAAGTGCCTCTAATTCAGGTCCAGTGGCAGCATCGAAGGGGATCTGATTTGACTTGGGAACTGAAGTTGGAGATGCGGGATCAGTACCTCGAGTTATTTGTGGAGCAAGACTTCGAGGGCGAAGTCTGATTCTAGTGGGGGAGAATTGTAACATCCCAAAATCAGGTATATCTCCTTGGCCCTTCTTCTTTCCTTAAGTTGTCAGTTTTAGCCCTTGTGTAGTTTGTGTGATAATCGAGTACGCTGAGCGTAATAGAGAGTACGCCGTACATACTCGTGAGCGTATTCATGACACAAAGGTTGCCTAGTACGCGGGGCGTACCAGGCCCAGAATGAAACCCTAATTCTAAATGAGCCCCTTATTTAAAGAACATTGTGGCCTCATGGCTGGCCACCATTTCCAAAGACTTGTCCATCGAAAACCCTAATCCTCGTTCTTGTAGCTAGATAGTGCCCTTGAGAGCTTGTTCGTGTGTTCTTGAGCCTTAAGAGTGGAAAGGAAGCTTTGGAGAAGAATGAGTAAGAGCCCAAGCACTTGGATCTGAGCTTAGCAATGTGAGAAGCTTCACTTGGTGTTGGGTCAAAAATATGGTTTATACTTTGCTTTTCTAGGAAAATATATTTTTATGTAATGTTGCATGTGTTTGTGGTTTGTGTGTGCGGCTGTACACATGTGTATGGCTGGAGGTCCATATAAACAGAGGAGTGCATGTGGGAGTGTATGGTTAAAAAAAAAGGTTAGAAGAGAGCATCTTGTAGAGAGAGAAACTTAGAGAGAAGAAGTGTGTGTGTGAGAGAATCTATTGTAAGGAGCATAATTCATATTGAATACATCATAGATTCATCTTCTTCTTCTTCTCATTCTCTTCTATATTGATCTGACATCATCCAATTGATTGGGATTCCGCACCATCAATTGGATCTGATTGATACACAAGCAATTTTGGGGACTTACAATTGGTATCAGAGCTTAGTTGTATCAATCAATTTTTCTAGATCTGGAGCTTATTTGATCTTATTTTGAAAAGAGAATAGCGTTTTTGGATCGATCTCGCAAAAATAAGGGGGGTTACTTCTTTGTATTTTTCATAAAAACGATTTTTTGATCGAGTTTTAGAGCAAAAAAGGGTGAAAAACGTCGTTTTTTCGCGAATCTGTTGAAGGAGTGCGGCCACTTGAAGGTGTGCGGCTCAGCAGCCTCGGTGTGCGGCTCGGAGTATACAGCTCGGTGTGTGCGGCTCAGCAGTGTGCGGCTCGGAGTGTGCGCCTCGGTGTGCGGTTAGGGTTTGGGTGTGCGGCCTCGGTATACGGCTCGGTCTCGCCTCTGGTTCACGGCTCAGCAGCGTGTTCGGCTCGCATTTGGCTCTCCTCGCTTCGCAGCTCTAGTCTTCGCACAACAGCCTTGTAATAAAAAGATAGAAACAGAAATTGAAGCTGCCTGGATTCGAACCCAAGCCTTCCGCCTACACAACCGATGCCTTACCATCTTGACCAACTTGGTTGATGTTATTCTCCTCCGAATTTTAAAACATAACTTCTTCTTCTCGGTTATTATTTTCGAAAATTGGCACTTTTAACCCGAAAAATCAATTTTTTTTATTTCTAAATTCTATTTTCAACCCAAATTTTTTTGTTTTTAATTTTTGATTTTATTTTTATCTTTGACCTTAAAATTTTGACTTTGACTTTTAAAAGTTGACCTTTGACTTGAAATTTTGATTTTCTCGTTTGACTTTTAATTTTTCAAATTTGGTTTTTCGGTTTGACTTTTAAGTTTGACTTTTCAAGTTTGACTTTTTAAATTTGACTTTTAAGGTTGACTTTCTCGGTTTTTAAGTCAAAGGGAAATTAAAAAATATATAAAAAAATCAAAAAAAAATTATTAAAAAAATATATAAAAAATAAAAAATAAAAAAATGAGTTCCACATCAATTCCGGTAAATGAAGTTTCATGTACTCCATCTTGTAAAGCTACGATTAAATTTCTTCGCGAACAAATTGATTTATTAACAAGAGAAAATGAGGACCTCAAATACGAAGGCTATACTCTAAGGAAAGGTCAGAAACCTTTAAAAGCTCAATTAGAGGCCAAGACTAAGGACTTTAGGATATTACAAGAAGAGTACAGCAACAAGTGTGAAAATTATGATCACATTAAACGCAAACTTGCTGCTGTAACTAAAGAACTTGATGCTTTGAAAATAAAGTGTGGAAAAACAGATGTTAGTTTCAAAAATTATACTGCATCAAGTAAGACAGTCGAGTCCTTAGTAGAAAATCAATTGAGTTTTAAAGATAATCAAACCAAGGGTCTAGGGTATCACAGTGTGCCACCTCCTTTTAATCACAATTATAACCCACCCTTTGAGACCAATGAGGAAGAAATGCCTGCTCAGTATGGCCAAACCCCTGCTCCAGATTTAGTTCAGACTGAACAATCAGGGCCAACTGAGGGTGCTGAGCTAAACGATACTAATGTTTCTACTTCATGTGCAGGTAAAGTAGCAGAGGATGAGAACAAGGAGAACACCATTGAACAAACCAACATCTCCTTGAACTCTGAATCTGTTGCTCCGAACTCAACTGCTTCTGATCAACCTGCCGTTGAGAAATACAGGCCACCAATTCCAACGCAACAGAGTTCTTGTTGCAAGTGTGCATGTGGGAACAACAAGAGACAAGGCATGGACACGCCACCAGGGGTAGGAAGAAACAACTCAACAGTGAAGAAAAAGACATGCTTTCACTGTGGAACACCTGGACACATTGCCAGAAATTGTCCAAATCGCGCATATGTTCCCTACTACGCACAAGGCTGGCAAAACTCGCAAAGAGGGAGGTTTTCTAAAAGAAACCCCTCAAGGTCACGTTCAGAAAATGGTGACTGGAATGCGCACAAGGCCAAAAATCAATCCCACAAGGTCAAGAAGGGAATGTCGGCCAAGAAGCCAAATCCAAGAGATGCTCCCGTGAAGCCAAAATCAAAGTCTTCTCAACGGCCGACATCAACTAAAAAAGCAAGTACTGAGCCACCCATCGGATTGAAAAAGAAATGGGTCAAACCTAACTACAAATGGGTTCCAAAGGTTCAATCTCCCAAATCACCTAATGACTCTAACATTTCCACATCTTCTATTTGTGATAAGCAGGATATGTCATGGGAGAGAGTACCATGCAAGGATGACAAAGGTCAACCCAGTTTCAAAATGGACTGGGTTCCAAAGACCAACTGATCCCGCTCTGTGTCGGAGCAGCTATGGAGGCATATCATCAGACTTCGGTTTGTTGGTAGTGGCTGTTCCTGACACATGATAGGGGACATCTCTCAACTGTACAACACTCAGAACTTTGTTTGAGAGTATGTGTCCTTTGCGGGAAGGGAAGAAAGGAAGGGGTCACTCATGGGGATTGTGTTTAATGATGTGAACAATTTTCGGATCTGTTCTGAGATTACGCGTGCTATTCTCAGACCTTCTGGATGCAAATTCAATCGATGACTTCCGGTTTGAGTTTTCTTCTCTATACTCCTGAGTTTTTCTTAACCTGATTCGCTTTAAAGACTAATTTTTGTTTTAGGATAGTTTAAATTTGCGCATTTACTTTCGTTTCTCTCTTATGCACAAATTTAGGGGGAGAAATAAAAACAAAACAAAAATTAGAAAATTTTAAAAATCCAAAAACATTAGAAAATCAGATAATCAAAAAAAAAATTATTGGTTATGAAATGTGCTGCTTGAGGGAGATGTTCTGGGAAGTGATATGATCATGTGATAACAGGCAACCTGAGTATGCGTAACGTACCCAAAGTTGAAGGGTCTATGCTCTGGTTTGATGCGTCGGTAGGCACGAAAGATTCTAAATGGACATGACTAGGCAGAATTGAACTTAGGAAATCAAATGACTTGACAAATCTTGACCTAGATAGTTCCGTTTAGACTGACAATACGACGCTTGGATAGGTTGAGCAGGGAGATATATATGGGAATCTACTCGTCACATTAATTGAACCCGTACTTGGAACCATGGTTTAACTTTTCCTCGATGTGCGGATTCTGTCCTTAATTCCAGTTGGATGGAGCGACTGGTAAATTCCGATAAATTAGGTCTGTAGAATATCATTTTCTTTCTTTCCGTCTGTTAGTCATATGTTGTCTCCTTTACGCGACTTCCAATCCGACCTGGTACACAACATATGCAACTCTATTTCTCTGTAGGTTATTTATATGTGAAATACTTCTTATCTGTTAGCCATATGCTGTCTCCTCTGCGCGACTTCTAATCCGACCTAGTACACAGCATATGCAACCTTCTACTTCTCAACCCCTCTAAAGAAATAAATAATAAGTAATAGAATTCTGAATCTATCCTCTCTCTGAATGGTTGTCTGCTCACCCGGTGTAAGGAGTACTCTGGAAGTTCTTGATGGCTGGGGCATATCAGGAAGCGGGAAACACGTTCTAGTACACTTAAAATTGAACACATACAGAATGTCTATAGATCTCGCTGCTCAATTTAGGTGGACAACAATATCCCTGGTCGTCGTCAGCTAATGGTCCTTAAGATATAGTATCTAGAAACTTAGGATCAGATATAATATCTAGGAATTTAAGATGACATTGTCTTGTCACTTATAGTATGTCCTAATTTTGTCACAATTTTTCGTGTTTAAGTGGACAACAATACCGACGATCGACCAGACAAAGATGTGAATATGAAAGGTACCGACAAGCGGATAAAGGCTGTCTAAAATCTTTGATCCCAAATCATTCTTAAAGTTAGATATCATTTTATTTTTGTTAAATTTGTTCATAGTTTTCCTTTATGCACAAATTTTAGGAGGAAAATTAAAATAATTCAAAAATCAAACAAAAATTAGAAAATTAAAAATCCAAAAATAGTGTTATTTCTTGTTCAGAAAATCCAAAAATATTTTTGCTTCTGTTTTTATTTTTCCAGAAAATATCAAAAATCCAAAAATATTTTTTTGTGTGCTAATTTTTCTTTTAGTTTTGTTTTGTCTTGAAAAGTGATTGCCGGCGTAGATGAGACTTGTGGAGACTGTATTGAAGATCTTCTAAGCCAAGGCTTCATCCGCGAGCATCGAAGAATTTTCATTCGAAGGAGCAAGAAATGAAGATTATTCTTTCAACATTTAATTTGTCAACCCTAGAAGCAAGGTGAAGCTGAAACTGAAGATTATGTGACAGATTGCATTGAAGCCTCCTCAATCAATTTGCTGCTATCTATGAACCTGCTGAAGTGATCCAGAAGATTATTTATCTCTGTTGTTCTCTTTGAAGATTCTCAAGCTAAAAGTGCTATCTTTCAAGAATCTTTTCATCAAGCCTCCTCACCCAATGTGCGTTCAATGTCAAATTTTGAAGAAAAACCCAACCGCTCATGATGAATTCATTTATTGAAGATTCATATGTTCATCTTGATGCTGTGAAGAAATTTGAAGATTAATGCTGAAGCCAAGCTCCCAATGAAGATTAACAAGAAAAATCCAGCTACTATTTAGGGGGAGTTTGTTGAGCCAATTAGAAAAGAAAGCTATAAACCAAGGGGGAGATTGTTGGGTCAAAAATATGGTTTATACTTTGCTTTTCTAGGAAAATATATTTTTATGTAATGTTGCATGTGTTTGTGGTTTGTGTGTGCGGCTGTACACATGTGTATGGCTGGAGGTCCATATAAACAGAGGAGTGCATGTGGGAGTGTATGGTTAAAAAAAAGGTTAGAAGAGAGCATCTTGTAGAGAGAGAAACTTAGAGAGAAGAAGTGTGTGTGTGAGAGAATCTATTGTAAAGAGCATAATTCATATTGAATACATCATAGATTCATCTTCTTCTTCTTCTTCTCATTCTCTTCTATATTGATCTGACATCATCCAATTGATTGGGATTCTGCACCATCAATTGGATCTGATTGATACACAAGCAATTTTGGGGACTTACACTTGGAGGTATGAAGCTTCAAAATTTCTTCCTTTTCGGGAGTGCAACCTTCGAGAGTTTGCTTGGCGAATGGGACTTTATACTGAAATAGAAACCCAATCTCTGTTCTTTGTACCCTTCTTACTTGGTTGTGTTCGGGATTTTACCCCCGGCCTATTGGATGTTCAGTTTTGGAGAACTATATCCAATCACGAGTACAATGCTAGTGATTCTAGTTAGTCACAAATTCGGAGCCCCGTAAACCGTTTCCTGCATCGCCTTATCACCTTTTCCATAAATCACAAGCATCATGGTGATAAGGTTTCAATTCAGAATATGTTCTTTTTATGGAGTATTATTACTCTGGGTGTTTGTTGTGACTTGCCATACATGCTTGCAAGGTTCATGAGTAGAAAAGCTGTTAGTTCTCGGCAAGGGAGTCCAATCGCGGGAAGACATTTAGTCACCCGTCTTGCTCGTTCCTATGGTATTTTGTCTCCGGAATTTGTGCGGAATTTGACACGTTTTCCCGACATTTAATTGTCGCGTCAAGTTATGGGGCTTATGTGGGTCATGGTTAATGTTGGGGGCAGGTTTGTTATACCACCAGTAGATGAGGAGCAGGAGGAGGCACAACCAGGGCAACAACCACCAGCCAGACCTCGGCGTAGAAATGTTCGAGCTCGAGGAGAGATGGAGAGAAAGCGTGCTGCTCCACAGCATGTACAAGGAATACCCACTGACCCTTTTCAGAGTCGGGTGGGGGTTTATTTGGATAACCTCTGGGGAAATGCCATTTATCATACCCAGCTTACTGAGGGTATTTATTCCCATTTGGGTGTGACCCGACCACCATCTATGCCACCTCATTATCCTTATTTTCCAACATGGGAGGAGCTTTGGAATCCGCAAAATGATGGGGAAGGACCGAGTGGAGTGTAGGGACGAGGGGATGATGATTGATTTCTTTTCTATTTAGTTTCTTTTGTTTTATTTTAAGTAGTGTTCTTTTATGTTTGAATTTGGTTTGTGATGTAAGACTTTGTTAGACTATTATGTTACTCTTTTTATTTCTTTTGGGTTGTTCCTTTTTCAGATTAGCATTGGAATTTTCAGAAAGAAGTAAGGCTGAGTCAAGAGTCGTGTTTGTCTAGTCAAGTCAAGGTTCGGTTAAAGTCATGAGTCGAAACCCACAATTAGGATAAGTGTGGGGTACGTTGGAGGGAGAGAGGTTAAAGTAAGAAAGTATATTTACATAAAAGAGTTTTAACCCATTACGACACTGGTCAAGCTGCTAGGATGAATAAAGTGATGAGGATTTTTTTTTCTGACGTCCAGTTTCCACGACGTGGCCTTCTTTCACCACGTCGTGGCATGCTAAATGTGATGCATTTTGTTCGCATTTTTTTTTATCAAAAGTCACGATGTGGTATTCTGCACCACGACGTGATTTATGTTCTTCTATTCGTTCTGAAGATCCTTTTCGTTTTTACCTTGAGGCTTGTCATGTTTCTTATTGGGATCATTATGAAGACTATTTTGCCTCGTTTCTTCCTACATATAATGTGGCGTATGCTTTCCCACATTTTTTTACATATTTGCACCCACTTTGAAGAGTTGAAGTTTCGAGTCGTGTTCATGGTTTATTTACATATTCATCCAGTTCAACAGCAAGTTCATATTTTGGAGAGGTCCATGTTCGAGATGCGCGTTTTCTACGCTTTTGGAGATGCTCACACCACTATCCTAGGGGAGTCTGTTCCTTTTTCTCCCTTTTTCTTAATTTTGATTTATTTATATAATGAGGGCATTGTATGAAACAAGTGCGGGGCAGGGGGTAGAAAAGTAAATTACTAGAAAATTTGGAAAATTTAAAATTGGAAATTTTTAATTTTTAATAATTAAATCTAGTAATAATAATTTGAACTGTAGTTGTTAGTGTTATATGGGATGATCCGATAAGAGCTCAAATGTTTAGTTGAGCCAATACACGTTATAGTGCATTTGTGGCCTTCCTTATTTTAGTGAAATCATGGAACAAAAACATAATCCCGCTTAGTTTGAGGGATGCAATAGGTTTAGCATCGTGTACCAGAAATGCATCCAGGAAAATTATTATCTTTAACCAATAAAGGTTGAAGTTGAGCGCCCCTGCTTAAGCATGTAGGGTTTTGAGTGGAAAAAGTGAGTTACATGTTTAAAAAAAAAAGAAAAAAAAAGAGAGAATTACAAGAAAAGTTTGAAGAATATCTGGAGCATCAAAGTCAAAGTATGAAGATCAAAGATAAATAAGTTCTGAAGAAGTTCAAAAGTTAAAGATACCCAAAAATCAAAGATCAAATATTAAAGAAGTGAATAATTTCAAAAGAATTCCATAGTGGTATCATAAATTGTAATTGTCTAGATTATGTATGCTTGGGTTGCTCAACCAAAAATACCTTGAGGTTAGGAGGTTTTTTGCGGATGGATTCGGAGGGATGCATAAAATGAGCATTGTTCGGAAGAAGTGGGCGAGTGTTTATGAAGATTGTGAGTATTTAAAGTACGGGGAGGTCATTTAGGAAATCTTGTAGACACAAATGCATGCGTTGAGGTCTTGGCATAATGACTGAGCTGGAATTGGATTGTTCTATGTGATGTTAGGGATAAAGGTTTAAGTTTAAATTTGCTTGAGGGCAAGCAAAGCCCAAGTGTGTGGTATTTTGATATTGCCATATTTATACCTATTTTTAGGCAATATTTATTGACATTTTTATTAATAATTTGGTAATATGTTTAGAATAATGGTACTTATGACTTTAAATTATTACTTTCAGTCAATTAGAAGTATTTTCGAAGAAAGGGACCAGATTTGACAATTCATGGAACATTGGAGGCTTGGAGTGAAAAAGATAAAGAAAGCCACGGAATTCGCTAAAACCACGACGTGGCAGAGTAAACCACGACGTGGCATGAGTATTCTAGAAGACAAGGTTACGTAAAGAAGGAGTCCTTGCCCGGTACAGATTACTTAAAAAACCACGACGTGGCACGGGATTTTTCAGAATATATATATATACTCTTGAACCCTACGACATGGGGGGCTTTTGACTGGCTTAGAGGGGTTCCTAAATACAAAATTCAGAAGAGAAGAAGATCTGGAAGCTGGTCCTAGCACCAAGGAAGAAAGAGTTCATAAATTGGTTTATACTTTGGTACACTTTAACATGTTTTGGATTATAATATTCATTTGTTTAGCTGTTAATATGCCCAGCTAAATCTAGCTGCTTCTGTTAGCTAGATGAAGTTGGAACTCATGGTTTCAATTCATTAGACTTAACTTTAATTGTTGGTGATATGCTTGTGTTGATTGATTTTACCTAGCATGCTTAAATTACTTATTGGATTGCTTTGAATTCTTGATCTGTGTAGTTAGTGAACACAATTCTACATGAACTTGAATACCTAATAATATAGTGAACACTGGTTATTGGAGCTAAGATCAAACCAATATTAGATTAGTAATTGAATAATTAAGTTAAGCTGTGTTAGAGAACTCATATTATGACTGTAATTGTGTTTTGATTAATTAATCTTTCATGGCTCCAATCTTATCTAAAAATTGATTATGTGTTAACTATCTTATGAACATAAATAGATTTACACGAATTGATTAATAATTAGTAGATTTAGAACTAAATTGCTAATACATTCTTAATTGGTCACCAACAGTAATAGTTATAGCTAATGTATAACCATTGAGTGAAAGTGGATTCAAACTAACAGAAGTATTTTGTTTATTGCTTGAGTTTTTGTTAAAGAATTAAGTCCATCTAAACTTGCAAAATTAGATACAAACGGTTTTTAGCTTATTAATAATTAGATTAATTTAATAGTGAATATATTAATTAATAACACCATTCCATGTGATCGACACCCGACTTACCTAAGCTATACTGTAATCTGACTAGGTACACTGCCTATAAGTGCATAGTTAGTCTAAGTTTGTTAGGTTATAAATATTAAAATTAGTGGGTACTTTCGTGCACATCACTTATTACTTCAAATGACTTTCTCAAACGTTTTTACATGCTTAAAACTCTTTATCAAACTGTCTTACATACTATATGTTTCCTTTCAAAACTCTGTTACAATTGTGTTTCAAACAAAGGTTTTCTTATACTTAAAACTGTTCTTATCAAACAAACTGTTTTCAAATCGTTTTAAAAACTGACATCAAGTCATCATTTCTTAGTTATTGAACTTCTCAAAGGTTTTATAAAACTTCTTTTATACTTTTATATTGTAAATTGCATGCCTATATATGTATAGTTATATAAGTAATGTTTAAAGGACTTAGGATGGCTAGATCGCTTTATTTCCTTTTCCTCGTTTGGATGTGGCCTTAGGGCATCGGTTATTCGTCCGAATGTCATCTAAATATTAGTTATATATATCATGTATACATATATAGACATAAAAGTTCCATTAGTCAGTTCAGTACCTTTTGGTAGCAAATGCATACTTCGGTTATACACATAAATTACTAGTAGCTATAATAGGTATAGTTAGGAGATACTACTTACTATTCCAAGTACAAGGAATCACACAAGAGTCAGTTCATTCATGAGTCTATACTAATAAAATACATACTATATGAAGAGATACAATTACAAAAGTACAATTACATACATACTAATACATTACATACTATATAGAGATACAATACACGATAACATAAGAGAACACACAATACAGGGAGGAAGATACAATACACGACAAGGTGCTATAGCATGGAACAATTACAGGATCTAACTATACCAATGAATCACTAACGCATTGTTGTAAACAAAAGGTGATAGTTATATTGGGTATACATGATCATAATAGTGTGGATGTTCACGGCTTGCAATCATTGCAAGGGTCGCGTTTGGTTCTCAGAATCTCTTGATAGGGGAGCGTTTAGTATGGGATCTAGCCATCACATTATACCTTAATACTCAATTAAGGCAATTAGTACAATAGTAGTCACTTATTACAAATACTACAACACTTACACTTTACATACGACAAATACAAAAGGATATAATTCCAGTTAATATATTATTATTACCTTTACTTTGTGTCATATTCACATAATCGATGAGGTAGATTAGATTTGAATAATAATAGTTGTATAAGGAAAAACCTTCACTTAAGTAGAGGTTCAAACTTTCAAAACAGTCGGGTCTTGGTAGAAGGCTACTTTCAAAACAGTCAGGTCTTGGTAGAAGGCTACTTTCAAAACAGTTGGGTCTTAATAGAAGACTACTTTTTATACTAGTAGGAAATATGGGATTTTCTAGGCTTTTCAAACGTTTACAATTACTTACAAACATTTTCGTACTTATACAAACTTTTCTTCAAACATTTACAAGTCTTTCCTTTACACTTTTTACAAGTCAAAGACACATAAATACTTATGAATTCACCAGCTTTATTGTTGATACTCGCTTTCAAAATAACTTGTATTCTCAAGTCACAAATAGACAGGTACGACGACCAGGTTTTGTGAAGACGGAGCAGTCAAGACTTGTATTTTATTTTGATTATTCATTATGTTGTTTATTACTACACAAAGAACTCACTTGTAATTAAAATTATACTATTAATGCAATGGATGATGTTGTTGCTTGTTTACTACTTTGCATTGTTGTGATACTTTACATGACGTCCTCAGCCCCAGAACGTTTCCGCCGTTCTTGGTTTTAGGGTGTGACAATCACCTCAATTACATCGTCCGTACCTAAATGGGTCTAGATCTCTCACTTCCAAAGGCCCTAAGCCTTATGATAATCCATCTTCAGGCAACGGTCCCGAGTTAGGAAAGCGATTCGGAACAGGGCGTTACATAAAAGAAAAAACATAAAAAAAACATACCTTTTGCAGGAGCATGAGAGGAATGAGAATAAGAATAAGAGACTTCTAATTGGCGGAATATGTAGTATATATAATGAATCCACGTTAATATTTTGGAGGGATAAGAATAAGTCAATGTAACATTTCCAACATTTATTTAGTTAGGATAGATAATGCAGAAAGTTTAGGATATATTTTTATATTTAAAATTAGGATAATGTCAAGTTTTTAAAATTCATAGATTTTCTTTTGTCATATCAAATTCTAAATTTTTGATTTTCAAATTTTTAATTTAATAAATAAATATTGTAAATCTAAAAAAAAAATTAAATTATAGTATTATAGTTTAATTTTTCCTATAAGAGCATTGTACTTTGGAAAAAGTGAAAGTACAATTTTGTAATGAAAATATTTATCTATGTAATTGCTATCGAAATAATCGAATACAAAAAATATATGAATGATCCCAAGAAAATAGAAATTTACTTTTAGTTAACCATAAGAAATAGCAACTTACTTAAAATTTATGAAAGTAATATCATATTTTCCATTTTTAATCTTTTAAAATATCATATATGCATAAATCTATTTTTTTTAATATTTTACATTCAATTTTTATATTTTAAAAGCACAATTTAAAAAAAAAAAAAAATAGATATGACCATAATATTCTTACCTTCTAACTCGCAAAGACTTCATCTTCTACATTTAAGACATGATGTTAAGCTATTGACGTGTATCTTTTCCCCCCTCGTTACGTTAGTTGTTTTCGTATTGTTTTATTATTTTGGTATTGCGCTTGTTCAAGACAAGAAAAAAATTAAACTTTAACTTTTCTCTTGGTTTTTGTTTTCTTCAAAAGTGAAAAAATTTATATATATATATATATATATATATATATATATATATATATATATATATATATATATATATATATATATATATATATATATATATATATATATATTTTGTGTAAGCAATCGTAAAATTTGTTTTTGTGTCTGCCAATAGATAGGTAATTGTGTATTACATAATATATGTTACATGTGTTTGCAAATCAAAATTTGACTTTTGCTGATGAATATTCTACGGTTGAAGTAGTTTAAAATGTTCATTTTGTAAAATAATTATTTATGAAATTAGGATGCTATTTGATGCACTAATCAAATATATATATATATATATATATATATATATATATATATATATATATATATATATATATATATATATATATATATATATATTGATGAACATAAAAAATATAAGTAAGTTGATATAAATAGGAATATTAACTAGTTTTTCACTTAGAAAAAAAAAAGAATAAAAATCGAAGAACATTTTCGAATTTTGTAGTTAGTTTGTATAGATAATTACGATATCATCTATAAATTATAAAAAAGGATAATATCAGTTATCCTAATTATACAATAAATATAAGAAAACAAATAAACTATGAAAAGAGTGACAATAAACAATAAAATTCGATAATCATACATACTTATAAAGCTAACATTTTTTCTTGAATTTCATGCATTTGAAACCCCCATTCTTTTTTCCTTTCACCACATTCATTTGAAACTCCCATAACTTTTCAATTTCTTTATAATAATAATAATTATTATAATTTGGTAATTAGGTTAAATAAATATCAAACCTAAAGTGTAATCATATATAAACTAAATTTCAATATTAAAATAATATCCTTACTTCTACTTATAAAATTATGTTTTTTATAAAAATAATATATTTACTTCTACTTATAAATGATGCATTTTTTCTTTCACCACATTAATTTGAAACTCACATGCATTTTTCCTTTCCCCACATTCATTTGAAACTTCCTTGACTTTTCAATTTTTTCTAATAATAAATATAAGTTGGTTAATAAGGTTAAATAAATATCAAACCTAAAGTGTAATCATATATAAATTAAATTTCAATATTAAAATAATATCTTTACTTCTACTTATAAAGTTATGTTTTTTAACTTTTAAGATATTATAGTTAATTTATTAGTTTTAATATATTGTTGGATGTAAACCATTATCATTTTAAAGATACAATTTTGGAACAATTTGTATAATATACTTACATTATTAATTTAAATATAATATTATAGGGTCAACTTAAATATATATTTTAGTTTGACTTAAACAACCCAAAAAATATTTTGTAAATAGTTAAAAATGATAAATTGTAGTGTCTTTCTAATAATGATTATAAGTTGGTTATTAAGGTTAAATAAATATAAACCCTAAAGTGTAATCATAAATAAACTAAATTTCAATTTTAAAATAATATAATCACATATACATATAAACTTATGTCTTTAAGTTTTAACATATTATACTTAATTTAATAGATTTAAAATGTTGTTATATGTAAACCATTATCAGTTTAAAGCAACAACTTTTGAACAGTTTGGACAAAATACTTAAATTGTTAATTTAAATATAAAATTACAGTGTCAACTTAAATATAAATTTCAGTTACACTTAAAAAACCGAAGAATATTTTGTAAATAGTTAAAAGTGATAAATTGTAGTGATAAATGCAAAAACTAAATTGTAATATCAATTTAACTAAAATATTTCTTAAATATATTTTTATAATCGTGAAAATTTTTCAAATAAGTAGCTTAAAATAATTTACAATAAAAATAGTTAAAAATAAATCTATATAAATAATTATATTGTTACCTTTAAAATTAAAAAATAATGTTTGATAATAAATTTTAAAAATTAATTATTAATAAGAACACTATAAATAACATTAAACCATATATTATATTTAAATTTATTCATGAGTAACTCGCTGATAGAAATCATTCAAACGATTAAGATTATGCAGTATAATAGATTTATATATTATCATATATTTCAAAATAATCTATATATTATATCAATTTAGTATACAAATTATTATATCAAATTTAACAATAACGTTATTGTTATATTTAAAAAAAAAAACATATATTTGTAAAAACTTCAACTATATAGGTGTTTCTGCGCAACGCGCGGATATTCGCCTAATAATCAATAAAAATATCTAAATAGCTAAAACCATAAAAATACCAAATTGCTAAAACCATAAATTTACCAAATTGCTAAAACCAAGAGTCATTAGAAATATTAAAAAAATATAATTAATGATATTTATTGCTAGACTTGATCAATACGAACATAAAAATGAATTCACATTCATTTTTATTATTAAGCATTACAATTAAACATAGTAATATATATATATATATATATATATATATATATATATATATATATATATATATATATATATATATATATATAATCTTTAAACAGATAATCCACGTCCTCATCGCTATCTACGAATGGGTGCGGCCATTTTATACCTACATCATCTTCATTCGGATGTGGTTGGCTTACACCTCCATCATCATCAATCGGATGTAGTTGGGTTATACCTACATCATCTTCAGCCAGATGTAGGGATGTCAAAAAGTCTCGTGGGACCCCGGACCCATAGGGCCCCGATCCCGTATGGGAGATATTTGTTCAAAAAATCAGGGGTGGGGCCAATGTTGACCCTCGTTTTAATTTCGGGGGGGGGGGGGGGGGGGGGGGGGCGAGGGCGGGGGTGGGGGTTGATAGTCTCGTCCCGAACCCTCAATGGGGACCCTGTTTATATATATTATTTATATTAAAATATATTAATTATAAAAATATAAATAATAGCAATGATTTTGAACTTCCAAAATTTAATAAAATACCGTGCTTTTAAGTTGTTAGTATAACGTTTTTGAGATGTTATAATACTTTTATTTTAAACATGTAAAATTATGTTATAAATAACTATTTTTACATAAAATAGCTTCTGTTACCCCCCCCCCCCCCCCCCCAACACACATACAAATAAAAAGGAAAAAAAATCTTTTAGCTTAAAAAACACCTTCGTTCGCCCAAAAAAAAGTCAACCCAAATGGGGGCAGGGGCAATTCAGGTATTCGGGAGTGGGGGCGGGGGATGGGGAGGCTAGAGATTTTGGGAGCGGGGCGGGGGAACGAAGAAATTTTGGAAGTGGGGGTAGGGGCGGGGGAAGCAATCCCCACCACGTTACCCCGTTGAAATCCCTAGCCGGATGTGGTTGGGTTACAACTACAGGCAACTGCAACTCATCTCTGCAAATAACAATTTGAAATCTAATAATTAGACACCTAAACGTTACAAAAGATTAAATAAAGTGATTAATAAGTGTTTTAAATACAATAGTAAAGAATACACCAAAATATTAAATAACTTATTAGAAGTCATAAATAAAATTAAGAAATTGAAAAACTTTTCTGAAATTATGATTTTTTTAGAATACAAATGAAATAATAATTAACCCGATATACGGTACATCGTCGTCGTCTAATAAATGACTGACTCTAAAAAACCGGTTTCGGGTTTGAACGGTGAGTAGGGTTATTTTGTTTCTTTTTGTAATTGTCGAGTCTGTTGTATCATGTGTTCACAACAGAAGGTTCCAACCTTAGATTCTCTGAACTTACAACGTCAATAATCACCTTGTCCCATTTCTAGTTTTCAAGTGCTTTCTAACGTTTGCTTTGTTTTTGGAGAAGACAACCTTGTAGTTTTTCATCAATTTCATGTTCTTCCTTGTTGTTATATTTGTTAAATGTCTTCATGATGTTGTCGAATAAGATAAAAATTAGTAAATAATAATTGAGAACATAAATTAAAAGCGAAAGACAAAACAATAAATCTAAAGGTGGACATACTTTATGATTGTTGGAATATCATACTTGAATGAGAAATAGGTTGGAGTTTGGTGGCAAAACTGTAGTGTATAAATACAACTCTACGATTTTACAAAGAGATAATATATATCCACTATTTAAATTTTGATTTTTAAAATTTGTAGTTAGTTTGTATAGATAAATAAGATAACACAATAAGACAACACGGTTAGTTCACTTTATTTTTTAGATAAGTATAGAATAAATGTTGCTTATCTAATTGTTTTTATTATAAATTTTGAAACTACATAATCGGTTTGTTATCTTATTCTGTTTGTTATGAAGGGATAAAACTTACACTATTTGCATTTGATTTTAATATTTTGACATTTGTTATAAATATCATAAGTTTTAAAGTTTTAAAAGTGGTCTAAATAGTCTCTATAAATAAATAGGATAAGATAATTAGTTGATTCCATTTTTTAGAAAAGTTAATATAGATTAAATGTTGTTTATCTAATTTTTTAATTATAAATTTTGAAACTACATAATCCGTTTGTTATCTTGTCTGTTTGTTATTTGGTGACAAAGCCTACATTATTTATATTCGATTTTCAAACTATTGTAATTTGTTATAAATAGGATAAGTTTCAAAAATTCAAAAGTAAAGGTCAATGGCTTAGTCGCTTTGATTTTTTTTTGAAAAGATAAGATATATTAATTTTTGATTATCCCATGATCTATTTGTTACGTATGTGTTTAAAACCTCCACTATTTAAATTTTTGTTACGATACAATAAGCTAACGAAACTATGTTTCTAATTTATATTAAACTATATTAATGTAAAGGTCTTCATCTAGTTTAGTGTGTTCACTCAAGAGAAAGCCATTGACATCACGATCATCCATTAGCTATAACTTATCCACCAGTTCATCTCTTCGTTCATATCTTTTTCATTTGCATCCATAATGTCTTGTTGTTCTAGGGATGATTTTGGAATTTTTGTTTGCATGCAATCTTCTTCATTCATACATTTATCATTTGCAAGCATATTAATTTCGTGTTGTAAGGGTAATTTTGGAATTTCTTTTTGATTGTCATCTTCTTCATTTGTACCTTTATTTGAAGTTTTAGAGGTTTTTGTGTGTCTACTTCCATTTGAACAATTGCACAATCATTTGGACTATCATAGACCTCACCAAATTTGTACTCTTTACATAACCAATCATGTTTGGGTACTTCATCTATAATATTCTCCATACAATATGTGTGTTTAACGTCATCCATGCATCTACTACATACAACAAGTAAAGGCTCATATCATACATCTCCACATATATCACATACAATTACATCATATAACTGGTCTTCAATAATAACTAGGTATAAAAATTGGTAAGATGAAGTAAACTAAGCAGTTAACATAAATTGATGAATAATTAGACAAATATCTATATGTTTATATGTATGTGTATAAAATGATATTAAAAGCAAATATTACAGACTTGCCTTTAAAACTAATTGGTACCTGATATATGTTAGTTTTGCAGTAACTTAAGTTGGATTGTTGGCTGCTTCGAGCTTGTAAACACACACACACACAATCCAATAAAGAGAGAGTTAGAGTGGGTATATTATATGTGCAAGCATGTGTATACTTTGTGTTTTAATTTATATTAGAAAAAATTACAAACCTACCCTTAAACTGATTTTACTGCGTGAATAAATGGTGGTGTTGGCTAAGAACTGATTTCATAGAGCCAACAATCGGGACCTGTAAACACAAAAAAAAGTCGCACAACACATACACACACACACACACCATCAAAGAGAGCGTTAGAGTGAGTTTGTGTATGTATGTAGTGTTTTTCACACACACACACACACACACACACACATATATATATATATATATATATATATATATATATATATATATATATATATATGGGCTAGATTATTTTATTTCTTTTATCTATTGTGTGTCAGAATGCATAGATCTGGACCATCGGATGGAATATAATCAATGGTCATGATCTGAGAGTCTATGATATTACAATGGGATAGCATGTACCATATAATCACACAAATTTCAGCATAAGGGTATTTTGGACAATTAACTATATTTAAAAAATGAATTTTTCGGATTTTAGGGATAATTAATTCTCCTAATTTTAAAATTTTGGATTTTTTTATATTAATTCAATTTTAATTCTAATGTAATTTGTAAACATAACCAATTTTATTCCATCAGAATGTTTTATGTTAGGATGATGTTCTTTTAGAATTTTATTCTATTAGAATATTATAGAAGAATAACATAATTTTTGAATCCCCGGTTGAAGAATAACAACATTCTAATATATTCTTATACATTCAAACTTAAATTCAAATGCTTTCATATTCTAACAGGCTAATAGTCTTATACATTTTAATATAATTATATATATTATAAAAGAATATCAACAAAAATAAATAAAATTCTGAAAAAATAACTACATTCTTAAATTCTGAGTGTGATCAATCTTTATTCATTCTTCAAGTTATTTATATCATGTTTTCAACTCGTTATTCCAGCCATTCCTATCACAAATACAAAAAAACAAAGAATGGTTAAAAGCATGTTACTTGCAATTCCTCTCACTTTATATATTATGGCAGAATACGTATAATATGGTAGAATCCATATAATACATTCTGGCAGAATACATAAAATACATTCTAACAAAATACATAGAATACATTATGCTAGTTATAGCTTTAATCGCCACAATACTTGCTTTTTTTTAACTTCATTCCAAGTCTTTCTCTAGTATGATCAATATTTGATTCGTTCTTGAAGGCATTCTAAGAGAATAACATGTTTTTCTCATTCTATTGTTTATGTTTTGCTCTTTGGTTATGTCCATCAAAGACCTATTGAACACATACAAGCATGTATATACACATCAGATCTTGTCAAGTGAAATACAAGTAGCAGAATACAGTCTGTTAGAATACACCTAGCATGTAATAAGATAAAGTACAACCAAACACACTAACACACTAAATGAGAACATTGTCATATGATTATATCAAAGAGAAATTACAAGGATTCTCAGAGAAAATCATGTAGACTACAAGGAATAAAGCGGATATAAATATTAGCTAGACAGAAACCCTGATGGGATTAAGACAAAAAAGAGCCCATAAACAAGCGGGCTAATAATATAGACTAACATCCCCACTCAAACTCACAATGCCGCAACAATAAGCATTGAGAGTTTGTCACATAAGAACCGAAACCGAGAAGCTGATAAAGCCTTCGTAAAGATATCCGCAAGCTGCAAAGTTGATGAAACAAATGGAAGTGAAATGGTCCCAAGCTGCAGATGATGACGAGTAAAATGACAAACAATCTCAATGTGCTTCGTCCGCTCATGAAAAACAGAATTCTTCGCAATTTGTATCGCACTTTTATAATCACAATTCAAGGGAGTAGGTGCCGAAATGTAAACTCCCATATCCGCAAGCAGCCACCATAACCAGATAATCTCGCATGTAGTTACAGCCATAGCACGATATTCAGCCTCCGTGGAAGATCTAGAGACAACATCATGTTTCTTGCTCTTCCATGAAATAAGAGACTCTCCAAGAAATACACAAAATCCAGTGGTAGACTTACGATCATGACAATCACCATCCCAATCAGCATCACTATAAGCACGTAACTCAAGAGAAGACGTTGAGGGAAACAAGAGAGTCTGAAACTGAGTGCCACGAAGATATCTCAGAATACGAAGAACAGCTCTCCAATGAACAGAGGTAGGTGCAGTAACAAACTGACTGACAATATGAACATCATGAGCAATATCTGGACGAGTGATTGTGAGATAAACCGAACTTCCCACCACAATACGATAAAGATTCGGATCAGACAAAGGAACACCATCAGTAGGAGAGTATCGAGCAATGGTTTCAAGAGGGGTATCCACAGTCCGATTGTCAGAAAGTCCCGCCCATGTAAACAAGTCAGATATATATTTAGTCTGGGAAAGAAGGTACCCTTTCTTAGACTGAGCGACCTCAATACCCAAGAAATAACGCAGCAAGCCAAAATCCTTCATAGCAAATCGACGAGCTAGATCATGATTCAAAGACTCAATACCACCATGGTCATCACCTGTAATAATCATGTCATCCACATATAAGGACAGAAGAATCCGTCCTGCACTCGAGCATCTAAAAAACAGAGCAGAATCGTGATTACTCTGGACAAATCCAAGAAAGGTAATCACTGTGGAGAATTTCTCAAACCAAGCACGAGGGGCTTGATTGAGCCCATACAAAGCTTTGCGAAGCCGAAAAACCTCACCCGGTCGGTGTTGAGTTCCTGGAGGAAGGGTCATATAAACCTCTTCATGAAGGTCACCATTCAAAAAGGCATTATTGACATCCATTTGAAAGATCTTCCACTGTCGAACAAATGCAACTGCAATCATAGTACGGCCTGTCGTCATCTTTGCAACTGGGGCAAATGTCTCCTCGTAGTCAAAACCATACTGTTGGGAATACCCTTTTGCTACAAGTCTAGCCTTATATCGTTCAACAGAGCCATCAGGTTTTGTTTTTATCTTGTACACCCAACGACAACCTATCGTATGTTTCCCAGGAGGAAAAGAAACCAAATCCCATGTATGAGTCTGATGAAGAGCAGTGAGTTCTTCAGCCATAGCATTCTACCAAAGAGGATCTGAAACAACTTATCTATATGATTCAGGTTCAGACAAATGATGGATGCTTGCTATAAATGAAGAAAACAGTCCTGAATATGTAGAGTAAGAAAAATCTGGTAGCTTGGTAGACTTGACAGGACGAGAAGATCTCCTGAGGGGTGGTGGTGGAGGAGGATCCTCAACTTCAATAATCGGAGGATCATGCTCAGGAACAGGTGGAGTCGAGGCACCCTCTGAAGAAGTGGGTGTGTCATGTGCTGAGGGATCATGTGGCATAGAAGTGTCTTGAGCCTCTATATCTTCATTAAAAGGATCAATACGCAGAAGATCAGACTTTTTTACATTGTGGGATGTAGCAGGAATCGAGTAGAAAGGAATATGTTCCAAAAAAGTAACGTGCCGAGAAACATATAACTTCTGACTCACGGGATCATAGCAATGGTAACCTATCTGACCAATCCCATACTGTCACACCCCCAAACCAGACGGCGGAAACGTCCGAGGGCTCGCATGACTTAAATTGAATATCATCACGATGAATATACATGAATCATAACATAAACATCACCATGCATCAATATATTACAACTAACACTGTTCACATCAAGTACATGGTTTTAACATTACAATTCCATACTTAAATTGTTTGATAGTTTTTTTAAAGCAAAAACACACTGATATACTTGGCACTTATTCCTCAGCTTACCTGTTACTTGAGAATACAAGTTATTTTGAAAACGGTCAACATATGTAATGTTGGTGAGTTCATAAGCATGTTTGGTATGAAAATGTTTTGTGTAGTTTGAACGAAAACAACCCAGAAAATCCAATATTTTCTGAAAAGACCATTGTATATAAAAAGGTGTGAAGATCCGTAAATATATGCATGATGATTTCAAAACATGTATAACTGAAAAACTTTGTATTAACGTACAAGTGAAAATGTTGAACTTTCCCAGAAAACCCGATGTTTTCCAAAATAAAACATATCATATAACGGTTTGAATGGTTACTCATCACGTGAGTGACTTTGAATTACCTTGTTTACTTGGTTTACATTGGATTTATTTATGTGAGTCGTTATTACTCACTAAATTCCAAATTGACTTTGATTACTATTGTTTATCGACCTGTATTTTTTTACTTTGATTACGCATAAGCCTAACAAACGAGAAGAAGAGGAAATACAAAGCCCTGCTACTTTCGTGAGTTATTTTGGACGATTGGGTATTCGAAGGACACGTTGGCCCAATTTGCATTTGATTACTTGGACCTTACTAGCAATGCTAATGGGCCACTAAGTCCCAATAGCACTTAGAAGCCATTGAGGGTCCCTTCAATATGAAATCGGGTCATAAAAGGCCCAATAACATTTATAATTACCCCTTGGGCCCAAAAATCATGTTAATGGGTCACAAAGGCCCAATAAGCATGTTTGGAACTTTCAAGCCCAAAGAATTTAATGTTTACTTGTTTTGGGTATAGTATAGTTGTCGGAATGTTTAATTGAACAATTGTTAAATTTGTATCGATACGAGACCGATATTCAGAATTTATGTATATTCATCTTGCCATGTTTCATAATTTATGGTTTGGTATTTTGACCCAAATATCTTAATAATAAAATAATTGACTCAAAATATTGGTTTGACCATTTCAGCCCTTCTTGGATAAAAATGACAATTTTAGCCCCTCATATATATAAAAAGACATTTTAGGCCCTAAAACCATTTTCTTGTCATTTTTGACCCACAGACTTTGTTTAAGTGGTGGTTTTAGCTCAAAATTTACTTTTATCAGTTTCAGCCCTTCCAAAAAAGTATTTTACGGCTAAAGTCCAAACTTTTTGCAACTTTTACAATTTTGACCCAAAATCCAAAAACTTTACATTTTTGATCCTTTTTGCTAAAGAAAAGCATTTTAACCCTTGAAATGATTTTTTTACCCTTTTTATCCCCTGTTTTGAGAAAAGTTTCATTTTAGCCCTTTGAAAATTAGATTTTTCGCAACCTTGGGCTTAATAGGCCTAAAAGCCCAAAAATTGGCCCATTGAGCTATTATTTACATTTCAAGTCCGTTGAAGAGCATTATTGTCATAAAAACATTTATTTTAATTATTTTGACTCTTTTGACCCTGGAGAAAACCGTGAATAGCAACTTTTCACCCAACTTTTGTTTATTTGACAATTTAAGCCCAAAAAAATGAGTTTTATGTTGCAATGTTTTTATAATAATCTTAGAGATTAATATTTTGACTTGTTTAGTGTAATATAACTTAGATCATGTTTGATTTCCTTCTTATAGCATAGATATCGAGATTTCTCCCCCTTTTGGTTACATATTTTCCACAAAAAACACATACAATCACACATACATGCATAAAATCATACATAGCACACACATACACATAGATCTACACATTTTACTTGTATTCTCCCCCATGAAACTAGTAAAAGCCGAAAAAGAGGGGTATGAACTCACCTTGAGTTTGTGGTTTCGGTTTTGATGAAGAATAGAAGAAGTTTGATGCTATTCTTGGCCTAGCAAGCTTCTTGGAGGATTTTTGACTTAGATGTGTTCTAAGATGTAAGATCACGAGTTTGAATAGATTAGGAGGAGATTTTTGATGAAATGAAGTAGTGAGATCATGGATTTAAGCACCAACTTACCTTAGATGATAATTTTTGTGAAATAATCTCCTTGAAAAGCTCCTAAATCTCGAAAATTTGATGAAGAAGAGTGAGGATATTCTTGAGAGAGTTTGTTTCAAAAAGTTGGATGAAATGTGTGTGTGGGTGTGTGTCTTCGGCCAAGAGAAAAAGAGAGAGGAGAAAGAGAGAAAGTTGAAAGGATGTGCATGGGAACATGAGATGAGTGCATGGAAGTCCAAAAGGTAATAAAGAGGTAGCAAGTGGAAGTCAACTCTTCCTCCTTTTGAGTGGTTGGGCCGAGAATGGGCTAAGGAGAAGAATGTGTTGGGCCTTTTTGAGTTTGAGTCCATAATATGGGCCTAATTTGATGGTTTTCGGCCCATTGGGCCTTTTAGAGAAATTCACGGCCCAAAATTCATCAAGTATGAGTTTTATGGCCCATTAGGGCTAATTAGGTTAGTTATGACCCAATAAGGTCCATTAGGGTATTTTATTTCATTTTAGGCCCATTATGGCCCAAAATGTTAAAATAAATGGAAGTGAGTCCAATTAGAGCCCATTTAAGAGTTCTAAGCCCAAAATAGTCCAATTGGAAGCTTATTGGCCCATTAGGCCCAATAAGGAAATCCTAGTCCATAATGGACTTAAACTGGGATTTCTAGGGTTTCCAATTCTTTGTTGACTATTTGAAGTGCTTGCATAGAGCGTTTGATGGAAAATTCGTTGTTATTGAATAAGCATCATACATGCTTTCACATTTTTGGTTCACAAAGGTTGTCATTGTTGTTGTTACAGGCATCCAAATTCCTAGTTGTGACATCATCCCCCCGTTAGAGGGAATTTCGTCCCGAAATTCTTTCTAAAGGTAGGTTCAAGAATGCGAGAATAGGTGAGGGTACTTCTGCTTCATTTGGTCTTCGCGTTCCCATGTGAATTCTGGCCCATGCTTCGTGTTCCACCGTACCTTCACAATCAGTATGCGACTTTGCTTAGTACGCTTCACCTCCTTGTCCATGATTTCGACTGGTTTCTCGACGAACAGGAGATTCTCGTTGATTTCTATTTCTTTAAGGGGAATGACGAGGGTTTCATCGGATAAGCACTTTTTCAAGTTTGAAACATGGAATACAGAGTGTACACTGCTAAGCTCAGCGGGTAGCTGCAGTCTATACGCCACTGGACCGATTCGGGAAAGAATCTCGAAAGGTCCACTGTATCGTGGATTTAGTTTTCCCCGTTTTCCAAAACAAATAACCCCTTTCCAGGGAGAGACTTTTAACAACACCCGATCCCCGACTTGAAACTTCAAGGGCTTTCGCCGTTTATTAGCGTAGCTCTTCTGTCGGTCGCGTGATGCTTGTACTCGATCGTTGATTTGAACTATTTTCTCCGTTGTTTTGCGAATGATCTCCGCTCCCGTTAACGTATCGCCTGGTGTCTGTCCTCTTGCTAGCCGGGCATCACCTACCTCATCCCAACACAACGGTGATCTACATTTACGTCCATACAATGCCTCGAAAGGAGCAACTTTGATGCTCGTGTGGTAACTATTGTTGTACGAGAATTCGATTAAGGGTAAGTGGGTATCTCACGACTTCCCAAAGTCTATCACACATGCACGAAGAATATCTTTAAGTGTCTGAATTGTTTGTTCGCTTTGACCATCCGTTTGTGGATGATAAGCAGTGCTCATGTCGAGATGTGTTCCTAGTTCATTCTGAAGTGATTGCCAAAAACGTGAAGTGAATCTACTATCTCTATCTGAGATGATAGACACTAGCACTCCATGGAGTCTCACAATTTCCTTGATGTATATCCTCATCAACCTCTCCATCTTGTAGGATTCTTTTATTAGCAAGAAATGAGCAGATTTCGTCAATATGTCGACTATTACCCATATGGTGTCCAATCCATCTGTTGACTTGGGTGGTTTGGTCACAAAGTCCATAGTAATCCTTTCCCATTTCCACTCGGGAATTACTGGTTGCTGTAATAATCCTGAGGGCTTATGATATTCCACCTTTACTTTAGCGCAAGTAAGGCATTTGCTAACATAGGTGGCAATCTCTGCCTTCATGTTGGGCCACCAATAACGTTGCTTAATATCCAAGTACATTTTGTCTAAACCCAAATGGATAGAGTATCATTTCTTGTGGGCTTCATTCATGAATACTTCTCTGAATCCCCCAAGTTTAGGGACCCAAATGCGGTTCATGAAATAATATGCTCCGCCCTCTTTCACTTCGAGATTCTTTTCCATTCCATGTAACGCTTCGCTTATTCTGTTTTCCGCCTTCATGGCATCTAACTGGGCTGTTCTGATTTGCAAGGTCAGGTGGGATTGGATGGTTATCGAGAGAGTTTTCACACGACGATTCGAGTATTCTTTCCGACTCAAGGCATCAGCTACCACGTTAACCTTGCCTAGGTGGTACTTGATTTCACACTCATAATCGTTTAGTAACTCAACCCATCTTCGTTGTGTCACACCCCCAAACCAAGGATGGCGGAAACGTCCAGGGGTGGAGGACTTCATGTACAGTATCACAACAACGTGTATAATAGTGCTCAAAGTAAATACAACCATCATAAATATAATTGAAAAAGTTACATCAAAGTATATGTTTACATGTTTCAAAATCAATTACATTGTGATGATAAAAATAAATTGTTGACGGTTTAACGTCCCATCCTCAAAGCGCTGAAGTTCTCCTGTTTCACTGATTTCCTGAGAATACAAGTAGTTTTGAAAAAGTGTCAACAATTAAGTTGGTGAGTTCATAAGAGTTTTGTTTGGAGTAGAAACCGTTTTCCTTTTTAAAAGCGATAGGATATGAATCCAGAAAATCCAATATTTTCTTAGTTAGGTGTAGACAAAATATTCCTATATGATGTGTTGATGAACCCTAGATTGACCCGTAGATTTCCTCTATAATCATCCAGCGTGTATAAGTTATAGAAGATTTAAGTCAGATAAAACGTCGAATGTAGTGGGTCTGCCCTAGGTCCACAACCCAACGAGGAACAGGAGATGAGGCGGGCACCACCAATTCTAAGCCAATCCAGACTAAATTCTTGTATGACTCAAGCATATACGCTCAATGATTATAGTTGAACTCTAACAATGCTAACCTTTAATGTGAATATAACCTATACATACCATAGTTCACCGGGGAGTAATAGAGATTAGTGAACCTGAACTATGCATATGATAGCTTATCAAAAGTGATGGTGAATATAACCTATATGATGTGTTAATGTATCCTAGATTGACCCGTAGATTTCCTCTATAATCATCCAGCGTATATAAGTTATAGAAGATTTAAGTTAGATAAAACGTCGAATGTAGTGGGTCTGCCCTAGGTCCACAACCCAACGAGGAACAGGAGATGAGGCGGGCACCACCAATTCTAAGCCAATCCAGACTAAATTCTTGTATGACTCAAGCATATACGCTCAATGATTATAGTTGAAGTCTAACAATGTGAACCTTTAATGTGAATATAACCTATACATATCATAGTTCACCGGGGAGTAATAGAGATTAGTGAACCTGAACTATGCATATGAATAGCTTATCAAAAGTGATGGTGATGGTGAGTGTAACCTATACAATGTGTTAATGTGAATATAACCTATACATATCATAGTTCACCGGGGAATAATAGAGATTAGTGAACCTGAACTATGCATATGAATAGCTTATCGAAAGTGATGTGAATATAACCTATATGATGTGTTAATGTGAATATAACCTATACATATCATAGTTCACCGGGGAATAATAGAGATTAGTGAACCTGAACTATGCATATGAATAGCTTATCGAAAGTGATGGTGAATTCCTTTCTTGTAATTAAGTTCCTAGAGTAGATGAAACATAAACTATACCTATTATAGTTTATTACATTGTTTGTAATATGTATTTACCATAACTATACCGATTATAACTAACGCGTTCGTTTGTGGGGGTATAATGGCTTAACTATACTTATTATAGATTATCTTAATCATCCATAGCGGCAATAACTCTTTTGTAAGTGTAAGACCTTTAATATTGTATTTGTTATATAAATAACCCTAAACTATACCTATTATAGTTTATCGATTGATTTCGTGGGAAATGAGCATAGGCCTTACTTGTCATAATTTATCAATGTTTATATTTTAATGGATATAGCCTCGTAATATCGTATATATATATATATATATATATATATATATATATATATATATATATTTGTCGTACTTGTGAAGGTGTAAATCCACTTGTTTTCTAATGTATGTCTATGTAAGAATACAAAATTTGTCATATATTGCAACTACACATAATCACATAAAAATGTATACCTTGCTCAACATGTTACAAGGTGAAATGAAATTTATTGTGTTTTTCTGTTAATAACCTTTTCTGTAACTGATATTGGAAAAATTGTAGAAAAATCATAAAATGTCCAAATCAGGTTCTGTAACTTCTGAGAGTTTGGAAAATGAGTCTAGTTTGTTCATAATTTTTATTATAATTTTTAATGACCTCTAACTTGGGTGAAAAAGTCCATAATCACAGACTGGTCCGGATTGATGTTTGAAATGATAGGCAGTTTTGTAAAAATCACTATAAATTGTAGAAACATCGTATGGAGATGTGCAAGTAGTCATTTTAAAGCTAAGAAGTGGAACTATATGCACCTAAAACAGTTTTTAAAACAAAAATATTTAAGATGTCCAAAACAGTCCGTGAATGGAGTGAAACTTTTCTGATGAAAGCTGTTAGAAAAATGTAGTTATGTTCTAAGTATTTTAACTTGTATTCCCCCCCTAAAAACTTGAGAAAACATGAAAAGTAGGGGTATGAACTCACCTTGTGTGATTTCAGTAGATAAGTGATGAAGAAGAGAAGTGTTCAACCCAAGAACACTAGAAGAACCGTTTGAAGATTCGAAGCTCTAACACAAATATAATGGAGTTTGTGTAAGATATCCATGATTTGAGTGGAAATAATAGAGGTAATCATAAAGGAAATGGATTATGCTTACCAAAGGTGGAGGAAACTCTCAAGATCAGCCCTTGAATCTTGGATTTCTAGAGAGAGAAAGTGAGAGAGAAAGGAGTTTGATCTTCTTGTGAAATGAGAACAAATGAAAGGAAAATGAGGAGAGAGGATGATTATCCAGCCCTCAAAGCATGGAGGTGGCTTGTGAGGGAGGTAAAAAGTACAAGGTATGGTGGGGAGGAGTGTGGGTTGTCATGGAGTGGGTGAGGGGGTTGCTTGCGTCATAACTAAGGTAAGGTCAACACTTCTTCTTTTTGTACTTTACCAACTCCTTTTTAAATAAGATTTTACCCTTAAAATGTGATTAAATCATTAATTTAGGGGTCCTATAATTAAAAATAAAGTTTTGGGTGAAAATCCCATGTCAAAATAATTAAAAATGGGTTTAAAACGCAAAAATATGCAAAAACCGGGGCGAAAAATGCTATTTCCAGCGAGTTTCTTCGGATCCCGGCCGAGGCTCGGTCAGCTGGGCTCGGTTCGGACGCGGAGGCTGAATCCGGAAGCGAAGGCGCGAAGGTTGGCTCGGCTCGGACGCGGTAGGCTGAGGCGGGGAGGCGAAAGCGCGAGGCGACGGCTCGGTCCGAAGCGATGCAGTCCGAAGCGAAGGCGAGAAGCGGAAGGTAGAGGTTCGGTCCGAGGCAGGCTAGAATCGAAGGTACTGTTGTGAACAGTAATGAACAGTACTTTCGGTTCGGACCCTTCTTCCTTGCATGGTTCGGTTCGGACCTTTCCTCCTTGCATGGTTCGGTTCGGATGAACAGTACTTTCGGTTCAGCTTATGAACAGTACTTTCGGTTCAGCTTATGAACAGTACTTTCGGTTCGGACCCTCATGAATAGTGCTTTCGGTTCGGTTCATGAATAGTACTTTCGGTTCAGAGGGTTCGTTTCCTTAAGTCCGTTTTTCGCGTAGACTTCCGTTCTTGGGCTATTTTCGCCAAATTCGAGGGTCGGGATGCCCTGAGTGATTATAGAAAGTTGGGAGAGATTTCGAGAGAGATTTGAGAGAGATTCCTCGTTCTCAGAGAGATTTGGGAGAGATTCGACGTACTTGGAGAGAGTTCGCATACGAAGAGATACGTGAGAGAGATTTCACATACTTAGAGAGATTTGGGAGAGATTTGACATACTTGGAGAGATTTGGGAGAGATTTGGCATACTTGGAGAGATTTCGCATACAAAGAGATATGTGAGAGAGATTTCACATGCTTAGAGATATGTGGGAGAGGTTTCACATACTTAGAGATATGTGGGAGAGGTTTCACATACTTAGAGACATGTGGGAGAGGTTTCACATGCTTAGAGATATGTGGGAGAGGTTTCACTGGTGACCTTTTTGAGTGTCCGGCCACGCACTGCAAGGTCCTTAAACCCAGTTAAGCCTTGATTAGGGATCTTGCATACTCCCGATGAGTATGTAACATTGTCGTATCGGTTTGGCTTTCTACGTACCATCGTTTCAGGTTAAGGAGATTTAGGTGAACGCACTTTTCGATTTATGATCTCTCATTAGAATAGAGAGTTGTTTAGAAGTTACTTAACGTAAACTCTAGTACTCACGGCAAATTGGGTTGACCGGTTTGACTTGTTGTCTTTTGTTGACTTTGACTTGACCGAAAATTGACGGTTGTCACACGTTGCCTCATGTTTAACTCTTTTTTATTTAAGATATATTGGAGGCTCTTGTGGTCCGTGAAAATGGTGCACTTTGTACCATAAAGGTAGTGCCTCTAGATTTTCAAGGCGAAGACCACAACTCCCAATTCCAGATCGTGGGTTGTATAATTCACTTCATGTGTCTTTAGTTGTCGGGATGCATAAGCTATCACCTTCCCATGTTGAATGAGTACACAGCCTAAAACCTGATTCGACGCGTCGCAGTAAACTACGAAGTCTTCTGTTCCCTCTGGTAGCGATAGTACCGGTGCACTGCAGAGTGCTTGCTTCGGAGTTTGGAATGTAGCTTCTTGCTTGTCTGTCCATTCAAAGAGTACGCCTTTTTGTGTAAGCATGGTGAGTGGCTTGGCTGTCTTAGAGAAGTCTTGAATGAACCTTCTGTAATAGCCTGCGAGACCTAAAAATTGGCGAACTTCTGTGGGTGTTGTTGGGATTGCCCATCCTTCGATGGCTTTGACCTTAGAAGGATCCACGTGTATCCCTTCTTGACTAACAACATGACCTAAAAAGTTCACACTACGGAGCCTGAACTCACACTTAGAGAGTTTTGCGTATATCTTCTCGGTTCGTATGGTTCCAGGATTTGTCAGAGATGTTGGCCATGCTCTTCTTCGCTTCGAGAGTAAAATAGAATGTCGTCAATGAAAAAGATGACAAAGTTTTCGAGGAATGGTCGGCAGATTCGATTCATTAGATCCATGAATGCGGCAGGGGAATTCGTTAGACCGAAGGGCATTACGACAAATTCATAATGTCCATAACGAGTTCGAAAAGCGGTTTTGGGGATATCCTCTTCCCGGACCTTGAGTTAATGGTACCCAGATCGCAGATCTATCTTAGAGAAGTAGCTTGCGCCCTGAAGTTGGTCAAACAGATCATCGATTCGCGGGAGTGGATAGCGATTTTTGACAGTGAGCTTATTTAGTTCCCTGTAGTCAATGCACATCCTAAAAGACCCGTCTTTCTTCTTAACAAAGAGAACTGGAGCTCCCAATGGTGAGAAACTGGGTCGGATAAATCCTTTGTCCAAAAGTTCGCTGAGTTGGCTGAACAATTCTTGCATCTCCGCAGGAGCCAATCGGTAAGGTTATTTGGAGATGGGAGTAGCTCCTGGCACAAGGTCAATTTGAAAATCGACTTGTCTTTCTGGGGGTTTCCCTGGAAGACCTTCAGGAAAGACATCTGGGAATTCACAAGCTACTGGAATAGCTTGGATGTTGACCTCTTCCTTGTATTTATCCACTATATGAGCCAGAAACGTCAAGTCCTTCTTTCGTAGATACTTCTATGCCTTAATGCACGATATAAGGCGAAGGTTCGCGTTGGGTTTGTCTCCGTATATAATTAGGGTTTCGCGATTTGGAAGGTGAAGGCGAACGGCCTTCTCGTGACACATAATTTCAGCATGGTGGGGGCTTAACCAATCCATGCCAATAATCACATCAAAACTCCTAATGGAAACAAGAATTAAGCTTATTCGAAAGACGTTCAAGGTTAGGGTACATCCGATATAAATTTCCCCAGTGGATTTTGTTTTCCCATTGGCCATTTCCACTGTAAAGGTTTCATTGAGCTTATGGGGTTGTTGTTTTAACAAGTGATTAAATTTATTGCTCACAAAACTTCATTCTGCTCCGGTATCAATGTAGCACCTGGTTTCCGGTATGTGAATTTTATTTGAGCATTGCCCTAATTTAGCCTTAGACTCGGCGAGTCATAGGGTCCGACTCGCCGAGTAGGGACGAGACTCAGGACGCGTTTTAAGTAGGCGACTCGACGAGTCCATATCCTGGACTCGGCGAGTCACCGCTGCGGGATGAAACCCTAAGTTTCAAGGGTTTGCACCCTATTTAAACTCTCATTCTGTCCCAACTCGTCCCCATTCACCCCCAGAACTCCCCCTACATCGTTTTCCCTTGTTTCCTTGAGAGTTTGAGGTGTTCTTGGTGTGTTCTTGAAGGTTTTGAAGAGTAAGAGGAGTAGATCAAGAAGAGGAGAAGGAGATCAGCCATCCTTGTGTCATTTCAACATTTCCCTTGAGGTATAACCCGTTTTCCCCTTGATTCTATGCTTAAAATTTCATTTGGGTCCTTCTTGGTCAATTCCCCAAGTTTGCATGTTCATTATATGTTGTAATAAGGCGTTTGGCCTTTGGATCTATGTAAGATTGAGCTCCAGGAGCTCAGATCTGTTAGCTTTTTGGTCTCATGAGGCTTGTTAGCCCTAGATCTACCATTTTGAGACATTTTGAGCCTTATAATCCATATTGGTGAATATCCACACGTAAAGTTGGAAACTTTACGTGTGATTCGTGTCCTAGAAGTCCAGATCTATGAATGGCATGGTCTGGAACCGAGCAAATCGGTATATTTAAGGAGTGCATGGCGACGACTCGGCGAGTCGCATAGGTGACTCGGCGAGTCTGGTCGCGAGTCACCGAATTGGTCCCTTCTTCATGTGTCGAGTTGAGCCTTGAGTCACAGGGGGTGACTCGGTGAGTTAGGAGCTGAACTCACCCATGTTAGGACTCGGCGAGTCAATGCCCTGACTCGGCGAGTCCAAGGCAATCTTCATAGCTCAAGAACAGACTCGGCGAGTTGTTCATACAACTCGGCGAGTCTTAGCATAAAGTGTTCATCGGATGAAGATGAACTCGACGAGTTGTTCATACAACTCGGCGAGTAGGATGAAGGTGTTGAATGGCAGTTAGAAGGTGAACTCGTCGAATCATACTTGTAACGACCCATTTTTTTTTTTTTTGATATTACTTTAGAAAAACATTAATAATAAAAACATTGTCGAAATAAAAAGAAACATTGTTTGTTCACACCATAACACATTGCAACCACGTTCTCAAAAGCCAAACCGTACATCCTATCAAAATATCAGAGTACAATCCCAGTAAATCTCATAAATGCGGAAACCGAAGAATGTGTGTATGATGTGCCGCTACCGCGCCGGCTCCTTCCCCTTCGATGCAGAGATACCTGAAAACAAAACCGTAAACGTAAGCACAAAGCTTAGTGAGTTCCCCCAACGTACCGCATACCATACAAACACACAACACATATACTGCCAGGCTATTCTGGGGTGCCTGACTACCCGGTACGGCCATTCTGGGGTGCCGACCTACCCATACGGCCATTCTGGGGTGCCGTCTTACCCGTGTCAAGCCATTCTGGGGTGCTGACTACCCATCGGTCCTAACAACCGATCCTCGGGGACTATTTCACCCCTACTACTACTATCACATATAACATAACAAGCCAGCATGCATACATATCGTCACATACTGTCAGACGTATCTGGGGTGTCTGACTACCCTTCGGTCCGAACAATCAAACTCTACTACTATCACATACAGCATATCAAGCTATCATATAACATGTCAGGTACTAACGAACTTAGATGATATCACAAAGACAATCATCTATCATACAACTCCTACTGGTGGGTCGGCATTGAGGCCTTAGACCCACCGCTACTGGAAGGTAACTCACCTCAAAGTAGCTGCTGAACTGATCGGGAACCGACTGACTGCTGCTGCTCCGGGAGTCCTCCGGCTGCAATTTCCACGACATACTCAATCAAACACCGCTAACTGACCTTTAGGTAAAATGACCATTTTACCCCTGGATTAACTCTAAGCCAAAGCTGGAGTCAACTTTCAGGTGACCCGACTCGCCGAGTGGATCACCACTCGCCGAGTCCCTAGCAAACCAATGTCCTGGGTCCCTGGTTCTACTCGTCGAATCATAGCCCGACTCGACGAGTAGAACCAGGGACCCAGGACATTGGTTTGCTAGGGACTCGGCGAGTGGTGATCCACTCGGCGAGTCGGGTCACCTGAAAGTTGACTCCAGCTTTGGCTTAGAGTTAATCCAGGGGTAAAATGGTCATTTTACCTAAAGGTCAGTTAGCGGTGTTTGATTGAGTATGTCGTGGAAATTGCAGCCGGAGGACTCCCGGAGCAGCAGCAGTCAGTCGGTTCCCGATCAGTTCAGCAGCTACTTTGAGGTGAGTTACCTTCCAGTAGCGGTGGGTCTAAGGCCTCAATGCCGACCCACCAGTAGGAGTTGTATGATAGATGATTGTCTTTGTGATATCATCTAAGTTCGTTAGTACCTGACATGTTATATGATAGCTTGATATGCTGTATGTGATAGTAGTAGAGTTTGATTGTTCGGACCGAAGGGTAGTCAGACACCCCAGATACGTCTGACAGTATGTGACGATATGTATGCATGCTGGCTTGTTATGTTATATGTGATAGTAGTAGTAGGGGTGAAATAGTCCCCGAGGATCGGTTGTTAGGACCGATGGGTAGTCAGCACCCCAGAATGGCTTGACACGGGTAAGACGGCACCCCAGAATGGCCGTATGGGTAGGTCGGCACCCCAGAATGGCCGTACCGGGTAGTCAGGCACCCCAGAATAGCCTGGCAGTATATGTGTTGTGTGTTTGTATGGTATGCGGTACGTTGGGGGAACTCACTAAGCTTTGTGCTTACGTTTACGGTTTTGTTTTCAGGTATCTCTGCATCGAAGGGGAAGGAGCCGGCGCGGTAGCGGCACGTCATACACACATTCTTCGGTTTCCGCATTTATGAGATTTACTGGGATTGTACTCTGATATTTTGATAGGATGTACGGTTTGGCTTTTGAGAACGTGGTTGCAATGTGTTATGGTGTGAACAAACAATGTTTCTTTTTATTTCGACAATGTTTTTATTATTAATGTTTTTCTAAAGTAATATCAAAAAAAAAAAATGGGTCGTTACAAGTTGGTATCAGAGCCCTGGTTTGAGGGATTCGGACACGCCTTCGGGAGTGTTTGGACTCAAACCGAGGGATTGAAAGATTTTTTTTAAAAAGAAATTATTCTTTAAAACCCGGAAAAGAGTCACGAGAAAGAGTAAAGTGTGTGACGTGCGCGACCGGCCGAGCTCAAGTAAGTATTCCCCATAGTACCCATACAAGTTTATGTTATGTTTATCAGCTTATTGAATATTGCATGCTAGAATTGAGCAAACAGCAGTAGGGTAGCCTGTTTAGGTTATGCCTGATAGTATGCGCTTAGCATCCTATGTTAAGTGTCGTTTCTTGTTCTAAGAACAGTTTTGGCTTGAGTCTGTTTTTCCTTATCCGAATGCTGCTTGCTTTGTGCTCGGTGGGATTCTGAGTAATGGGAGTGAGCCACTAGGTAAACACGTCACACCACATGTAATCAGGGTTGAATAATCCCAAGGTGTTGGGACTGGCCCTATTGCGCAGCTCTTGTTTGAGTCCAACCGTTGTAGGGACGGGCCTTTCACTTGAAGGATGATCTAATCCTCATCACAGGTGGTGGTGTTTAGGTGGTGGCTAACTGGCATTATGAGGAGACCTACAGCAGCTGAGGACCAGTTGTGTTGAACTTGAATTCTCCCTAGGGCGAGCCTAGGGTGAGAATATCGGAGAGTAGCAGTAGTAGAGGGGAGTTGGTGGAGTCGAGGAATTCCTCGGAGAAGGTACGGATAGATGTGGAAGGTAGTATGGGCCCGTACTACTGAAAGCAGAGGATCCGTACCCGAGCCGAGGAAGGCCAAGACGAGACCAAGGAACCTGTAAGTAGTTGAGACCCCTCAGAAAGTAGCAGTACCACTAATGATTATTATTAGTGTTTTGCAGAATGGTGGTACTTCGTCCGAGACCGACAGATGGCGGGTCAGGAGAGGGGTCAGGTTCGGGACCTGGCACCGAGCCGATTGAGGAGAGGCTACGTGAGTTCATCACGTCGGAGATCACTAGGGGCATCCTTGAGTCGACCCCCATCATCTTTGGGTCGATCAAGGAAGGGATCGTGGAGATGATGGAGGATCGTCTACGGGCATTCAGGAGCGACTTGGCCTCTAGCCAGTCAGGATCTCGCACACTGTCCTTCAAGGACTTCAGGAGCAGTGGTGCGCCGGATTTCCATGGGGTGAAGGACCCCATTGTCGCCAGGCGGTGGATTGCGGATATCGAGTCCGCCCAGTTGATCAGCTTCTGCCCTGAGGGGTCGAAGGTGAGGTACGCAGCAGGGTGTTTACGGGACCGGGCCCGAGATTGGTGGGAGTCAGTGGGTGACTCGATGGGAGCCTCGGCTATCGAGGCAATGACCTGGTCGGACTTTGTGGCTAGGTTCAGGGCAGAGTATGCGCCGGCGGTCGAGCTTCAGCAGCTGGCCAGGGAGTTCTTAGACATGAGGCAGACGACAGAGACCGTGGCGGAGATCACCGCCAAGTTCGGGAGAGGGCTTTATTGGTGCCCCAGTATGCAGGTGACGAGGATATGAGGAGGACTCGTTACCATGATATGCTACGAGCTGACATTCGGGAGCATGTTAGTTTTTCGGCTTGCCCTACCCTGGACTCCATGATTGCCAGGGCTAGAGAGAGAGAGATAGATTTGGAGCACATCCGGAAACGGAAACTTGAGAATGGTCAGTCATCGGGGGCTTCGGGGAAGAAGCCCAAGGGATCAGATGGGAGGCCGAAAGGCCAGTCGGGACCGAGCCGCTGCGGGAGGTGCGGCAGGCCGCACGAGGGGGCGTGCAGGATGGGATCGTCAGGCTGCTACAAGTGCGGCAAGTTTGGGCATATCAGCAGGGATTGCACTGCTCCTGCGACCGTTATTCAGACATCGGAGTTGCTGTGTTTCCACTGCAACCAGAGGGGCCACAAGAGGGCCAATTGCCCCATGTTGACAGCTTCAGCGCCAGTGAAGGCGCCAGCTCCAGCGACCCTGCGGATCACGGATGGCCGTCAGGGCAAGGCAGAGGCTCCAGTGGTGAGGAGTCGGGCATTTCAGTTGACTGCCGAGGAGGCACGCGCCGCGCCCGATGTGGTGACGGGTATGATTCCTTCCTTCTATCTTTTATTTTACGTTGTTATGATATTGATATGTGCTCCGTGTGTATATATGTGTATTAGGATCGTTCCATGTGAACGGCATCCCGGTTCAGGTATTGTTCGACTCGGGTGCATCCCGATCGTTCGTTTCTCTTGCTCTTAGCAAGAGATTCCATGAGACTTCAGGCGAGTTAGATTGCCCGTTAGAGGTAGAGATTGCCGATGATCGATCGGTGCGAGCATCGATGGTGTTTCGAGATTGTGTCCTGCGACTGTTTGAGGAGTGTTACCTGGTAGACTTGGTTCCCATTCCATTGCGTGGGAACAAGGTGATTATTGGTATGGATTGGCTGAGCCCTAATGGGGCAGTGATAGATTGCGCACAGCAGCTAGTGCGAGTCAAGACCCCAAGCGGGGGAGAGTTAGTGATTCATGGAGAGCGGCCGCAGTGTGGACCCACTGTGTGTTCAGCAGCGAGGGCTAGGCGCTACCTTCAGCAGGGATGCGCGGGTTATGTCGCGTACGTGATGGACACCCGGGAGGCGGGTAAGGCGACCGTGAGCGAGGTCCCGGTGGTTCGAGATTTTGCTGATGTTTTTCCGGAAGAACTACCTGGGATACCTCCAGAGCGACAGGTGGAGTTCAGGATTGACCTCGTTCCCGGTGCGGCTCCGATAGCCAAAGCACCGTATCGGTTGGCTCCTCCCGAGATGCAGGAGTTGTCTACGCAGCTGCAGGAGCTGCTGGACAAGGGATTTATTCGGCCGAGCAGTTCGCCCTGGGGAGCCCCGATTCTGTTTGTGAAGAAGAAGGATGGGTCGCATCGGATGTGTATAGATTATCGGGAGCTGAACAAGGTAACGGTGAAGAACCGTTACCCGCTTCCGAGGATTGATGACCTCTTTGACCAGCTTCAGGGCGCATCTTGGTTCTCCAAGATTGATTTGCGTTCGGGTTATCATCAGATGAGGGTCAGGGAGGAGGATATGCAGAAGACCGCGTTTCGGACGCGCTATGGCCATTACGAGTTTGTGGTGATGCCGTTTGGGCTCACCAATGCTCCTGCCGCGTTCATGGACCTCATGAACCGTGTATGCAGACCGATGCTGGACCGGTCTGTGATAGTCTTTATCGATGATATCTTGGTTTATTCCAAGACCCGGGAGGATCATGAGGAGCATTTGAGAGAGGTGTTAGAGACCCTGAGGAGGGAGAGCTTGTATGCCAAGTTCTCCAAGTGTGAGTTTTGGTTGCGCGAGGTGCAATTTCTGGGGCACCTCGTCAACCAGAACGGGATTCTGGTCGATCCGGCCAAGGTCGAGGCCGTGATGAGATGGGAGGTTCCGAAGTCCCCATCTGAGATTCGGAGCTTCCTAGGATTGGCAGGCTACTATCGGAGATTTATCCAGGATTTCTCCAAGATAGCCGTGCCCCTGACGCGGCTGACGAAGAAAGCCGTGGTCTTTCGGTGGGGACCCGAGCAGCAGGCTGCATTTGAGACGCTGAGACAGAGATTGTGTGAGGCGCCGATCTTAGCCCTGCCAAAGGGCGTAGAGGATTTCGTGGTTTATTGCGATGCGTCCATTTCTGGGTTGGGCGCGGTGCTGATGCAAAGGGGGCATGTCATTGCTTACGCTTCGAGGCAGCTCAAGCCTCACGAGGCGAACTACCCGATGCACGATTTGGAGCTGGGGGCGGTGGTATTTGCTCTCAAGATTTGGCGACATTACCTCTATGGGGTTCGGTGTACCATCTACACGGACCACAAGAGCTTGAGGTACCTCATGGACCAGCCGAATCTGAACATGAGGCAGCGTCGGTGGTTGGATGTGGTGAAGGATTATGATTGCGAGATCCTTTACCACCCGGGAAAGGCCAATGTGGTGGCCGATGCGCTTAGCCGCAAGGCGGCGCCGATCAGGGACGCCTGTTTGAGGATGACTGTGGTGACTCCCCTGTTGGAGCAGATTCGGGAAGCTCAACAGGAGGCTATCAAGGAGGAGCATCGGAAGAGCGAGCGCGTAGTAGGTCAGGTCTCCTCCTTCGATTATGATAGCCGAGGGTTATTGACACTACACCGTAGGGTGTGGGTGCCGTATCACGGGGGCGTGCGCCAGATTTTGATGGAGGAGGCGCACAAGTCCCGATTCTCTATTCATCCCGGGGCGACGAAGATGTATAGGGATCTTCGTCTAGACTATTGGTGGCCCTGCATGAAGCGGGACGTGGCATGGTACGTCGAGCGGTGCTTGACCTGCAGGAAAGTCAAGGCCGAACATCAGAGGCCGCATGGCAAGATGCAGCCGTTGGACATTCCACTGTGGAAGTGGGAAGATATCACGATGGATTTTATCACGAAGCTTCCCAGGACCGCGCGTGGAGTGGATTCGATTTGGGTCATCGTGGATAGATTGACCAAGAGTGCTCACTTTATTCCGATTCCGGAGAGCATATCGGCCGAGAAATTGGCCGACATCTATATCAGGGAGATTGTGGCACGGCATGGGGTGCCAGTATCGGTGATCTCGGACAGGGATGTGCGTTTTACTTCCAGGTTTTGGAAGAGATTCCATGACGAGTTGGGCACTCGTCTGCATTTCAGCACCGCCTTTCACCCGCAGACAGATGGACAGAGTGAGCGGACCATCCAGACTTTGGAGGACATGTTGCGGGCGTGTGTTCTGGATTTCGGTGGTAGCTGGGATACCTATCTTCCTTTGGCCGAGTTCTCCTACAACAACAGCTATCACGCGAGTATTGACCGCCCTCCCTTCGAGATGTTGTACGGACGGAGGTGTAGGACCCCGATATGCTGGGGTGAGGTTGGCCAGAGGGTTATGGGAAGCACCGAAGTGGTGCTCAAGACGACTGAGAGGATACAGCAGGTCCGGAGCAGGCTTCAGACTGCTCAGAGTCGACAGAAAAGTTATGCCGACAAGCGTCGATCCGATTTAGAGTTCCAGGTCGGGGATATGGTCCTCCTGAAGGTGTCACCGTGGAAAGGCGTCATCCGATTCAGGAAGCGGGGCAAGTTGGGCCCGCGATTCATCGGACCGTTCAGGGTCTTAGCCCGGGTGGGCAAGGTAGCATATAGGCTGGATCTGCCAGCCGAGCTTAGCCAGATCCACGGCACTTTCCATGTTTCGCAGTTGCGGAAGTGCCTAGTGGACGATTCTGCAGTAGTACCTTTGGAGGATATTCAGGTTGATGACAGCCTGAACTACATCGAGCGCCCAGTCGCAATCCTCGACAGGAAGTCGAAGGATTTAAGGAACAAGAGGGTGGAGCTAGTGAAGGTGCAATGGCGGCACCGCAAGGGTTCAGAGTGGACTTGGGAGCCGGTAGACGAGATGATGGAGCACTACCCCGAGCTGTTTCAGGATCGGGCAGCAGACTTCGAGGACGAAGTCTAAAATAAGTGGGGGAGATTTGTAGCACCTGGTTTCCGGTATGTGAATTTTATTTGAGCATTGCCCTAATTTAGCCTTAGACTCGGCGAGTCATAGGGTCCGACTCGCCGAGTAGGGACGAGACTCAGGACGCGTTTTAAGTAGGCGACTCGACGAGTCCATATCCTGGACTCGGCGAGTCACCGCTGCGGGATGAAACCCTAAGTTTCAAGGGTTTGCACCCTATTTAAACTCTCATTCTGTCCCAACTCGTCCCCATTCACCCCCAGAACTCCCCCTACATCGTTTTCCCTTGTTTCCTTGAGAGTTTGAGGTGTTCTTGGTGTGTTCTTGAAGGTTTTGAAGAGTAAGAGGAGTAGATCAAGAAGAGGAGAAGGAGATCAGCCATCCTTGTGTCATTTCAACATTTCCCTTGAGGTATAACCCGTTTTCCCCTTGATTCTATGCTTAAAATTTCATTTGGGTCCTTCTTGGTCAATTCCCCAAGTTTGCATGTTCATTATATGTTGTAATAAGGCGTTTGGCCTTTGGATCTATGTAAGATTGAGCTCCAGGAGCTCAGATCTGTTAGCTTTTTGGTCTCATGAGGCTTGTTAGCCCTAGATCTACCATTTTGAGACATTTTGAGCCTTATAATCCATATTGGTGAATATCCACACGTAAAGTTGGAAACTTTACGTGTGATTCGTGTCCTAGAAGTCCAGATCTATGAATGGCATGGTCTGGAACCGAGCAAATCGGTATATTTAAGGAGTGCATGGCGACGACTCGGCGAGTCGCATAGGTGACTCGGCGAGTCTGGTCGCGAGTCACCGAATTGGTCCCTTCTTCATGTGTCGAGTTGAGCCTTGAGTCACAGGGGGTGACTCGGTGAGTTAGGAGCTGAACTCACCCATGTTAGGACTCGGCGAGTCAATGCCCTGACTCGGCGAGTCCAAGGCAATCTTCATAGCTCAAGAACAGACTCGGCGAGTTGTTCATACAACTCGGCGAGTCTTAGCATAAAGTGTTCATCGGATGAAGATGAACTCGACGAGTTGTTCATACAACTCGGCGAGTAGGATGAAGGTGTTGAATGGCAGTTAGAAGGTGAACTCGTCGAATCATAGCCCGACTCGACGAGTAGAACCAGGGACCCAGGACATTGGTTTGCTAGGGACTCGGCGAGTGGTGATCCACTCGGCGAGTCGGGTCACCTGAAAGTTGACTCCAGCTTTGGCTTAGAGTTAATCCAGGGGTAAAATGGTCATTTTACCTAAAGGTCAGTTAGCGGTGTTTGATTGAGTATGTCGTGGAAATTGCAGCCGGAGGACTCCCGGAGCAGCAGCAGTCAGTCGGTTCCCGATCAGTTCAGCAGCTACTTTGAGGTGAGTTACCTTCCAGTAGCGGTGGGTCTAAGGCCTCAATGCCGACCCACCAGTAGGAGTTGTATGATAGATGATTGTCTTTGTGATATCATCTAAGTTCGTTAGTACCTGACATGTTATATGATAGCTTGATATGCTGTATGTGATAGTAGTAGAGTTTGATTGTTCGGACCGAAGGGTAGTCAGACACCCCAGATACGTCTGACAGTATGTGACGATATGTATGCATGCTGGCTTGTTATGTTATATGTGATAGTAGTAGTAGGGGTGAAATAGTCCCCGAGGATCGGTTGTTAGGACCGATGGGTAGTCAGCACCCCAGAATGGCTTGACACGGGTAAGACGGCACCCCAGAATGGCCGTATGGGTAGGTCGGCACCCCAGAATGGCCGTACCGGGTAGTCAGGCACCCCAGAATAGCCTGGCAGTATATGTGTTGTGTGTTTGTATGGTATGCGGTACGTTGGGGGAACTCACTAAGCTTTGTGCTTACGTTTACGGTTTTGTTTTCAGGTATCTCTGCATCGAAGGGGAAGGAGCCGGCGCGGTAGCGGCACGTCATACACACATTCTTCGGTTTCCGCATTTATGAGATTTACTGGGATTGTACTCTGATATTTTGATAGGATGTACGGTTTGGCTTTTGAGAACGTGGTTGCAATGTGTTATGGTGTGAACAAACAATGTTTCTTTTTATTTCGACAATGTTTTTATTATTAATGTTTTTCTAAAGTAATATCAAAAAAAAAAAAAAATGGGTCGTTACAATCAAATAGGATGCATGCATAAGTGTGGTTTAGGAGAAACGTACCGGTGACAACAGTGGGATCCTGAACCGCTTCTCCCTGACCCATGGTCAGCACTCTTCCTGTTCCTCCATTCTCGGGGTTGTTGTTGGGGCAGTTTCGATGATAATGCCCAATCTTTCCACATCCATAGCAGGTAGGGCTTGGTCCTGCATTGTTGCCGCTGTTGTTGGTGTTGGTGTTGTTGTTGCGGTTGTTGCTGTTGTTGTTTCCTTGCTGCTGATTTTGGGGAGGATAGGTCCTGCAATATTTTGCTGTGTGACCCTTTCAACTGTAGCTGGTGCAATGCATCTCTCTGCATTCTCCATTATGATGGAGATTGCACTTGTTTCACTTTGGAAGAGTTCCAGAATACTGCCTAGGAGCACTTGGGGCAGCTGAGACTGGAGCATGTGGTGTGGATGGAACTTGGGTGGTTGCAGCATTGACTGTCACTGTTTGTTGCTTCTTGGACGATTCGGAGCCCTGACTTCCTTTCCTCTTGTTGTTCTTTCCTTTCTTGTTGTCACTTTCCTTCTTGCCTTCAGCCTCCACCGGCTTCTCACCCTTCTTGTTGTTGTGGTCGTATAGTTTCTTGGCCAATCTCTTGCACTGTCGAAGGTTTCAGGATTTGCAGCTATCACATTTCCTTGGATTGGGGAGGTTAGTCCCCAGATGAATAGTTCGATTTTCTTTCTTTCCGAAGTAATAATGCCAGGGAACAACAGAGACAGTTCGCTAAACGTCGATATGTATGCGTCAATGTCGGAATTTCAGATGGTGAGATTCCACAACTCTTGTTCCATCTTTTGGATTTTGCCTCGCAGGCAGTACTCGGCCATCAACATTTCTTTCATCTCTGTCCATGGCATAGAGTTGGCTACGGGAAGAGTCATGGCTTCTACGTGTCCGTTCCACCAAGTGAGAGCTTGATCAATGAAAGTGCATGCGGCAAACTTCACCTTCATTTCCTCAGGGCATTCGCATATCTCGAACACCGATTCCGTCTTCTCAATCCATCTTTTCAGAGTTAATATTCCCCCAGTGCCATTAAAGGTTCGTGGCTTGGTGTTGGTGAAGTCTTTGTAGGAGCATGCGTTGGTAGGTCCTTGATTAATCCCGTTGTTTGAACTTCCAGCCTCTTGTCCATTGACTCCTCCATTGTTCCCTTGGTGAATTTGTGCCATTGCTGCTGTGACTGCAACAGATACAGCTGCCTGGAATGCGACTGAGTTAACTTCGGGTGGGGTTGGCCCAGGGTTTCCGCGGGTTGGTCGTTGAGGCATCTTTATGTCATGGAACGGAAAGATGTTGAGTGCCTGTGGTTTTTGTGAGATTGAGGTCCTATAAACTAGGTGTGTGGCACGAACTTAAGTAATTTCACAAATTAGCATACAATCATGGATATATAACACATAGCAAATTACAACATCACAGTAGAACACATAAAATTTTCCATTAATATTATCCTCACTTTGATACATGAAAATTTTGCTCGAAAGAGCATACATATGTGGTGCAAGTTCGGTAGCATAACGACTCTATGAGTAGTGTAATGTCACACCCCAAAACCATGAACGGCGGAAACGTTCTGGGGCGGAGGACGTCATGTTCAGTATCACAACAATGCAAAGTAGTAAATAAGCAACAACATCATCCACTGCATTAATAATATAATTTCATACAAGTGTGTTCTGTCAAGTTATATAGACACCAAAAATACATATCAAAATAAAAGATGAGTCTTGAATGAACTCCATCTTCTCAAAACCTAGCACCGGTACCTGTCTACTGGTGACCTGAGAATACAAATTATTTTGAAAGAGAGGATCAACTTTAAAGTTGGTGATATCATAAGTATATTAGTGTCTATATTTGTATGAAAGTATTTGTAAGATGTTTTGAACTCTCCTAGAAAACCCTATGTTTCCTACTAAAAGTAGTCTTCTACCAAGACATCTAGTGTTTGCGTGTGTGTCTCTTGTAAGAGTGTGTATTTTCCCAAATCTGACTATCATTTATCAAAAATATAGTTTTCGCATTTCCGTATATTGTGTGAAACTCACAAGGTTAATGCACTGGGAAAATGAAATAGTACTGTAGTATTGTAATAAGTAACTACCATTGTACTAACTACCTTAAACTAATCATAATTTAAAGTACCATGTGATCGGCCAGTATACTGCTACCGACTATAGTACGCGACAATGTAAGATGTCGGAAGAAAATGACATTTGGCACCCATAGACTTGTAAGTCTTACTGTAGCTAGCAGCGAGGTGTAGGATAGTCAATCCAGTATAGCTATACATAAACTCATACGCTCCCCAATTAAGGAGATTCTGGATACATGAACGGCCATGGCAGGTAGTGCCATGCCCCGGAACGTGGCTCACATAACTGCAAAATTGCATATGTAATGAATGTGCTAGCTGTAATGTATGTTATCTCTCTATCTAGAAAGTATTGAAATATACTGTGTGTACTAGCTGTATTGTGTGTTCTCTCTATCTAGCAAGTATTGACTCATGAATGAACTGACTCATTGTATGATTCTTTGTACTAGTAATAGTATTAGTAACTTCCTATACTACACCTATCGTAGTTTACTAGTAATATGACTTGTACGTATGAACATGAATGTATACCCTTGCTACCCAAGGATATTGAATTGACTGATAAAACTTTTATGTCTATATATGTATAAATAATATATAACTAATATTTAGACGACCTTCGGACGAGTAACTGATGCCCTAAAGCCACATCCCAAAGAGGAAAAGGAGATAAAGCGAGCTAGTCTTCCTAAGTCCTTTAAGCATTACTTATATAACTATACATACATAGGCATGCATTTGACAATATAAAAGTATAAAAAGAGTTTAAGTAAAAGTATTTGACAAGTAGAAGAGTTTGTAAAATAGTTTGAAGCAAAACAGTTTGATAACATAGTTTGAAAAGTAAGAAAACCACTTGTTTGGTAGTTATTAATCACATTTGATTGATATAATAACTATAAATGTTCAACTTGTATTCCCCCCCCCCCCCCATAAAAGCATATAAAAACATTTAAAAGGTCGATTTAAGGGGAATGAGCTCACCTGTAGTGAGTGGTATGGATGAACTGATGAAACAGGATTGCTAGGTGTCAAGTGAAGACTTGAGCACACACAAGGATCTTAGTTAACATATAATGACACATATATGTATCCAGTTAGTCTTTAAACAACTAATCAAGAATAGTTAAGACATCCTAGGACATGCTAAACACCTTATATAAGTGTTATAAGTCCCAAAGATTGCATCTAAGTGTTGTAGGACATTGCTATTGAGTTTAGGGTTCAAAGGAACCCCCTTATATGAGTTTACGGTTTTGTGACCATAACCCATTGAGTTTATGGTTGTAAACTCATGAATTTATGGTCGTAAACTCATGCTTCTTTGACCATATGTTGTTTTGAAGCTCTACAAGTCCTTAGAAGAATTTCCTTTTGAAGTATAAGCCTATGGAAGGCATTAGGGCACCATTTTACTCCTAAATGGAGTTTACGGTCCTTGGACCATTTTCCTTTGGGTTTACGGTCATAAACGCCTGTGGTTTATGGTCTTTTGACGTTTTAAAGCCCTTAAATCATCAAGGAATGGATCTATTCAAGTTTCCAAGGCTTAGGAGGGACTAGGGCATAGTTTGGCACCCTTTTTAGGGTTTACGGTTCAAGAACATCTTGAACCGTAAACACCTTTGATCCTTGGTTTCTTAGGTGCTTTATTGATTTTTAGAAGTGTAACAAGCCTTAAGATACTCTAGGATAGAAGTACTTACAAGATAGAGGCTTGAAAAGGTGCTAAAAGTCCAAGAACACTAGTGTGTGTTCTTAGTGTTCTTGGTGAAACTTGAAGATCTAACCTTTTGGAATGATTTCACAGATGGAAGTGTGTTAGATCACTAGATTAAGTAATATATCAACTTAATAAGGCTAGAAACACTTACAAGTTGAAGATCTTTGAAGAAAAGTCGAAGATACTTGAGAGAGAATTGAGATTTGGATCTTGATTTTGTGAAAAAGGGTATATTCCTTGAACGATAGGAATCTGGGAGAAGTCAATTCCTTTTTTCAATGCTTTGGGAATAATGACTAAGTGTCACTTATATACCCCCAATTAAGGGTTTACGACTGTAAACACCTTTGTTTAGGCTGTAAACTCCACACTCTTAGATCTTTGGGGTATTATTGTTGCACAATAAACCCTAGAGCATCCTCTCTCCTGATATCTCCTAAAGTGCTAATCCTAAAATACTCAAACTTATTACAAAAAGCTTGAAAATTAGCAGCAACAGTTATGACTTCTATTGAATTGAAACGTTGTACAGAATAGAAATTTCGGGTTGTCACATGTAATCACTTAAACATAGAGTCGATAGTACATAGCATAGATCATAGTACTAGTAAGGTAAGTCTACTCCTAACACTCTATAGGCGCCCTATGACTGTAGGGAGGTCATATACCGAAGTGTTGTGCCAACAACTCGGCCATCTCAGTCATTTCTCCAATGACTTCATCCCTCTCCTGTTCATCTTGCACTGCTCATGCTTCCATGGCGAATAGCTGTTGCCGCAGAGCAGCAATCTCAACTTCTGGAGAGCGATTCTCGCTTGCGGGGTTTCCTGGTGGGGCGGGGTGGTCCTGCTGCGCCACACTGACAGGTGATGTGGCAGAGTTCTCGCCTGAGTCTTGTCCTTCCTCCATGTCACCATCGGTCTCATCAAACTCGTAGTCAGTTTCTGTGTACTCATCAGGCCCAACGTCGTGTTCTTCTCCCTCGGGCTAGTCCTCGATCATCCCGTGGGCCACTAGGGCCTGACAGAACTGAATTCCCTGTTGCCCCCTTCCATAGTGACTGAGAGGAGGTATATGAATAAACTATTATCACTCCTAAGATGTTTTAACTATTGCATAAATTGAGTTGATGTTCTCTTCTTGGTGATAAAGGGGTATGTTTTTAGGTTTACCTACCATCACGATTTCCTCGGGGCATGTGATAGTTGTACCTCAGAGGAAATCTAGTTGATCAGGCTACATTCACTCCTTAATACGACTATGAACAGTCCCGACTTAACCGAGATGCTAGCATTATCTTATTTGATTTGGTATTATGTTATTTTTCCTGTGTCTTACAAGTAGGAGTGTTTTTATCGTTGTGTTTTATTTGTTTTGTTTTGTTCAAAGTTGTTTTGTCCCTTTTTGGTTTATAGTTGCATATCAATATGTGGTTACATATGCTAGTTCACTATAAACAGAGCTCTAATACCAACTTGTCACACCCCCGAACCAGACGGCGGAAACATACAAGGGCTCGCGTGACTTAAATTGAATATCATCACAATGAATATACATGAATCATAACATAAACATCACCATGCATCAATATATTACAACTGACATTGTTCACATCAAGTACATGGTTATAACATTACAATTCCATACATAAATTGTTTGATAGTTTTTTTAAAATCAAAAACACACTGATATACTTGGCACTTATTCCTCAGCTTACCTATTACCTGAGAATACAAGTTATTTTGAAAACGGTCAACATATGGAATGTTGGTGAGTTCATAGGCATGTTTGGTATGAAAATGTTTTGTGTAGTTTGAACGAAAACAACCCAGAAAATCCGATATTTTCTGAAAAGACCATTGTTTATAAAAAGATGTGAAGATCCGTAAATATATGCATGATAATTTCAAAACATGTATAACTGAAAAACTTTGTATTAACGTACAAGTGAAAATGTTGAACTTTCCCGGAAAACCCGATGTTTTCCAAAATAAAACATATCATATAACGGTTTGAATGGTTACTCATCACGTGAACGACTTTGAATTACTTGGTTTACATTGGATTTATTTATGTGAGTCGTTATAACCATGCATGATAATGACTAGTTCGTCTGTCTTGGTACTCTGGTGAACACCGGAATTGATCTTAAGATTTTGTCACCCTAAACTGGCCGAGTCTAACTGTAGCAAATAGCTGAGGTGTGGAGGAGTCACCCCCGTATAGATCTATACCCAAACTCTCGCTCTCCCTCCAGGAGACTTTGATTATAACTACAGACTACGACCGACACACGTTGGTGCCACCCGTTATTACTCACTAAATTCCAAATTGACTTTGATTACTATTGTTTATCGACTTGTATTTTTTTACTTTGATTACGCATAAGCCTAACAAACGAGAAGAAGAGGAAATACAAAGCTCTGCTACTTCCGTGAGTTATTTTGGACTATTGGGTATTCGAAGGACATGTTGGCCTAATTCGCATTTGATTACTTGGACCTTACTAGCAATGCTAATGGGCCACTAAGGCCCAACAACACTTAGAAGCCATTGAGGGTCCCTTCAATATGAAATCGGGTCATAAAAGGCCCAATAACATTTATAATTACCCCTTGAGCCCAAAAATCATGTTAATGGGTCATAGAGGCCCAATAACCATGTTTGGAACTTTCAAGCCCGAAGAATTTAATGTTTACTTGTTTTGGGTATAGTATAGTTGTCGGAATGTTTAATTGAACAATTGTTAAATTTGTATCGATATGAGACCGATATTCAGAATTTATGTATATTCATCTTGCCGTGTTTCATAATTTGTGGTTTGGTATTTTTGACCCAAATATCTTAATAATAAATAATTGACTCAAAATACAGGTTTGATCATTTCAGCCCTTCTTGGATAAAAATGACAATTTTAGCCCCTCATATATATAATAAGACATTTTAGTTTCTAAAACCATTTTCTTGTCATTTTTGACCCATAGACTTTGTTTAAGTGGTGTTTTTAGCTCAAAATTTACTTTTATCAATTTCAGCGCTTCCAGAAGAGTATTTTACGGCTAAAGTGCAAACTTTTTGCAACTTTTACAATTTTGACCCAAAATCCAAAAACTTTACATTTTTGATCCTTTTTGGTAAAGAAAAGCATTTTAACTCCTGAAATGATTTTGTTTACCCTTTTTATCCCCTGTTTTGAGAAAAATTTCATTTTAGCCCTTTGAAAATCAGATTTTTCGCAACCTTGGGATTAATGGGCTGAAAGCCCAAAAATTGGCCCATTGAGCTATTATTTACATTTTAAGTCCTTTGAAGAGCATTATTATCACAAAAACATTTATTTTAACTGTTTTGACTCTTTTGACCCTCAAGAAAATCGTAAATAGCAACTTTTCACCCAACTTTTGTTTATTTGACAATTTAAGCCCAAAAAAATGAGTTTTATGTTGCAATGTTTTTATAATAATCTTAGAGATTAATATTTTGACTTTTTTAGTGTAATATAACTTGGATCATGTTTGATTTCCTTCTTATAGCATAGATATCGAGATTTCTCCCCCTTTTGGTTACATATTTTCCACAAAAACACATACAATCACACATACATGCATAAAATCATACATAGCACACACATACACATAGATATACACATTTTACTTGTATTCTCCCCCGTGAAACTAGTAAAAGCCGAAAAAGAGGGGTATGAACTCACCTTGAGTTTGTGGTTTCGGTTTTGATGAAGAATAGAAGAAGTTTGATGCTATTCTTGGCCTAGCAAGCTTCTTGGAGGATTTTTGACTTAGATATGTTCTAAGATGTAAGATCACAAGTTTGAATAGATTAGGAGGAGATTTTTGATGAAATGAAGTAGTTAGATCATGGATTTAAGCACCAACGTACCTTAGATGATGATTTTTGTGAAATAATCTCCTTGAAAAGCTCCTAAATCTCGAAAATTTGATGAAGAAGAGTGAGGATATTCTTGAGAGAGTTTGTTTCAAAAAGTTGGATGAAATGTGTATGTGGGTGTGTGTCTTCGGCCGAGAGAAAAAGAGAGAGGAGAAAGAGAGAAAGTTGAAAGGATGTGCATAGGTACATGAGATGAGTGCATGGAAGTCCAAAAGGTAATAAAGAGGTAGCAAGTGGAAGTCAATTCTTCCTCCTTTTGAGTGGTTGGGCCGAGAATGGGCTAAGGAGAAGAATGTGTTGGGCCTTTTTGAGTTTGAGTCCATAATATGGGCCTAATTTGATGGTTTTCGGCCCATTGGGCCTTTTAGAGAAATTCACAGCCCAAAATTCATCAAGTATGAGTTTTATGGCCCATTAGGGCTAATTAGGTTAGTTATGACCCAATAAGGTCCATTAGGGTATTTTATTTCATTTTAGGCCCATTATGGCCCAAAATGTTAAAATAAATGGAAGTGAGTCCAATTAGAGCCCATTTAAGAGTTCTAAGCCCAAAATAGTCAAATTGGAAGCTTATTGGCCCATTAGGCCCAATAAGGAAATCCTAGTCCATAATGGACTTAAACTGGGATTTCTAGGGTTTCCAATTCTTTGTTGACTATTTGAAGTGCTTGCATAGAGTGTTTGATGGAAAATTCGTTGTTATTGAATAAGCATCATACATGCTTTCACATTTTTGGTTCACAAAGGTTGTCATTTTGTGTTGTTACAGGCATCCAAATTCCTAGTTGTGACACATACCCCAAAAATACACAAATAGCATATTTCGGCCCCAGCTTGTTCCGTTCAACATGAGGATGAAGAACAAAACAAGTACATCTAAAAACTCGTAAAGAAGAGTAGTCTAGTGGATGACCATATAACTTCTCAAAAGGAGATATTCCTGAATTCAATGAAGTAGGGATACGATTAATCAAATACACAGCAGTTAGGACTGCTTCTCCCCAAAAGGCACTAGGGACCTGCGCAGATAAGAGCAATGAGCGGGCAGTCTCAACAATATGACGATGATTTCGTTCTGCCACACCGTTTTGCTGAGGTGTGTCAGTACACAAAGATTGGTGTATGGTACCATCAGAAGCAAGTAACTGAGTGAAATCATCAGAGTTATATTCACCCCTAAGTCACACCTGAAGCACTTAATCACAGCCGAATGTTGAGTTTTAACAAGAGCTCTAAAATTGTTGTAAATACCAAAGAAATCAGATTTGCGTTTCATAAGATAAACCCCTGTATATCGAGTATAATCATCTATAAAAGATACATAATAGGTTAACCCACCCTTTATGGATACTGGTGCAGGACCCCACACATCATAATGAATAATATCAAAAGGAGCAGTAGAACAAGACATACTTTTATTGAAGGGTAAAGCAGAAAATTTTGCTAGTTTGTTGCAACGTCTGCGTTTCCAGGCTAGGCATTATTGTTGATGTAATAGTCTAGGTTAACCAGTGTAGATCTTTTTGAAGTATTAATGATGAAATATTTGAGTATTATGTGAATTATGTGAATTATGTGTTTTTTTCTTAATTATTATAATTTAACGAATTATGAATAAAATAAGCGTCAAAATTAAAGTGTGAGATAAGCTTGATATCTTTGCATAAAGATGTAGTGGTTGAATCAAGGATTCCGAAGATATAAAGAATGCCGAAATCCGAGTTATAACGAAGGAGTTATGACCTGTCGACGTTTCGCGACAGAACCGTCAACGCTAAATGACGTAAAAAGTGAAATTTACGTTAGAGCGATATTTAGCCTTAGTGATCTCAACAAAATTTATATAGTTCATTAAACCGAGAGTGTGCATAAAAAGAATGCCCAAATCTGTCTTCGTATGAAGAAGTTATGATTTTCCGAAGTTTCAACTTAACAGTATGCAGCCCGAATACTCGATTTGAGACCGAGCGGTTTTTAGCCGAAACAATCTAAACGAGAATCAAAGATCTCATTAATAGTAGTGAAACGATAAAAGGATAGGCGAAAACGGACGTCAGATGAAGAAGTTATGAATTTATAACGGAGTTTTCCTGTCCCGGCCTAACAAACATAAATAATAAAAATAAATTCAAAATTAGCCGACGGAGTCTAAACGAAAGTTGTATAGCGTAGTCTCACCTACGTGTGGATATAAAGAACGTCAAAAACGGAGTTCGTATGAGGAAGATATGAATTTCGGAAGTTTTTAAATAATTAAAATATAAATTTTAATTCGAATAATATCCGAAACCGAGGAGTCATCGATCTGATCCGAAGGGTACGCCCCGCGTAAGCTTTAAGTACGCCCAGCGTACTTCAGTTTTGTGCGGTCCGAAGAAGAGACGCGTAGCACCACCGAAACATCGCCACCTGGAGGTCTGATCCGGAGTATGCCCCGCGTACCGGAGCATTACGCCCAACGTAATGCGAGGACTCAGCCTCTATAAAAAGGCATGCGAGGGCAGCCGGCTTCTTTTGCCAAAATCTCTTCTCTCTCTCTCTCTCTCTCCCGTTTTACCTCGATTTTCGTGCAAGAAATATCCCGAAGCCCAGGTATCATTCCCAAGACCCGAAGCAAGTCCCGAAGCCCCGAAGATCCCGAGAAGTAACATTCTCGAGCCGAAGCTCTGCCCGCGAGGAGTTCGGTTTTTATGAAGATCTTCCAGATCTACCGAAGAATACTACTTCTACAAGCCGTAGTGCTGTCCGATCATCTTCTGATCAAGTGAGTGTGTAATCACTTTCTTCTAACGCATAATTATGAAGTATTTTATACGAAATACGTGTTATGTTTATATTTTTGTTATATGTGTGAATGTATATTCACTTTCTTTTATCTCATAGATATGATTTATTCTCTATGAAATACGTGTTATGTGTATGTGTCTCATCTGTTGTTTGGAATTTGTATTGAATGAGAATGTTATACAGGTTTTAAACTATGTATAAAAATATATATTCTTATCTACTAATATGTTGGGTAGAACATGGGTGGATAGTTGATGTGTGATAAACAGATGAGAGGCCTCGATGTTGTTTTTGATTCAGTCATCTAGCGGAGTTTAGATGACGACCACAAACTTTTCTAGACAGTCATGTGGAACTGTAACGCCCCGTTTATTTAAATAAAATAACAAATGAAAGTCCCGGACTAATTGGTGAAGAATTTAGAAGTTGGAGGTTAAAACAGTAAGTTCTGGATTTAATTTGAAAAGGATTTCGGAAATCAGGGTACGTTTGGTAACTAAATTATAGACCTCCTTTGGAAAGATTTTATGGGGGAGGGGCTGGAACCATCATTATGGAAAAGATGTGATGAGGGACGGGTATTTATACCAAAGTGAACCCTAACCCTAACAAAGACAGTGCAGCCGTCATCATCGGTTCATCAGCCGCCACCAATCCGTTTCCGATCAACGGGCGGTCTTAGCGGCCACCGGACGTCCACCATGCTTTCTGCCGGCAAGGGAGAGTCCAAGGAGTCGGAGTTTTTGGGACGATGGGGCTGTGAGAGTTGAAAGAGCAAAGTCGCTTCCAGTCGAGTCCAAGCACCTTTCCGTTCTCCCGCCACCTCGCTGAAGAGCGCCGCCATGACTGTCGGACGTCGTGTGCAACGCATAGGGTCGTCATAGTTGGACGGCGCGATCGTTGTTATCATTTTCTAGCAAGGAATCAACCTCCTCTTCCCGTTTCTTTCGTTGAGTGCCTCAGCTCGCGTTATACAACTTGTGTTGCCGGCACCACTGTTGCTGATGTTTCTTTTCCGTTCATAGCGCCGCCCTTCGTCGTCGTCTTCCTCAAGGATTGAAGATTAGCTGAAGTGCGTGTTCCAGCCTGTGGAGGTGTCAATGTTTCAGTGACTGTCATGCATTGTTGTCCGGAGAACAAGAGAGCCACCATGGCAGCCGACCATGGTGGCTACCGATATCCAACCTCCATCTGCCGCTACCGACCACCCTATGGTGGCTGTGGGTGTGATTAGTTTGGTGTGTGAGTGTGGGTTTATTTTGGTAATTTCTTTGTAATTGTAAAATTTAGATTATTGAAAGAAAACCGAAAACCACCACCTTAGGGTGGTGGCTGCCGCCACCGGCCGCCGTGTCGTGTGGCGGTGTGCCTTGTCACGATTGTGTTGATTCATTTGGAGGGTTTGAAACCCTAATGGACCCAAGGAAGCCCTAATGGGCCTAATAAGACTTAATGGGCTTAATGACATTCTAGTGGGTCTAGTAGGCCCATTAAAGCCGTAATTGACCTAGAAGCCCAACAAGTTAATAAATGGGCTAGCCTTTGGGTTGGAAAACACTAATGCCAATTAAACCCTAATTTTGAGAATTAATCGGGACGCACACTGGAATTATTTAATAACTTGGAATATTAAATAATAATTATTGGCAAAGATTAATCTAAGTAATATTGGACTTAATGGATTAAGTCCTTAATGGGTTAAGTAAGAAACACTTAACCCTAATCGTCATTTTATGTGAAACCCTAGTTTCACTTGGGCCTTGAGTTGGGCCTTTCGATTGGGCTTTGGATATTGATTTATTATTGGGCCATCCAAGGTTAAGCAAATGGACTAGAGTAACTAGTTCGGCTTTAGGGTAAGGCCCATATGAAGGATTGGGCCCAATTGGGAAAACTAGGCCATATATGGACTATAGTTTGGGCCTAGATGCTTGTATGATATTGGGCCCTTAGAATGAGACATGTTGGACTGGACTGAACAAGTGGGCCTTAAGGGAAGTCCATGTAGAGGTTTGGGCCCAATTTGGAAAGTTGGGCCATATGTTGGGCTTTGATCCCTAGTTGACTTTGGGCCTATGGATTGGGCCTTGGGCTTAGGTAAGCCAAGCTTGGGGTAATGTAGTAATTATCCAAAGTATGTATTTATAGTTATGAGTTCGAACCCAATTATTAATTGGGTGTTATTTTGGTGTTGACAGTTGGGGAATTTGTCATCCAGCAGCTAGGGTTGAGTGTGCGGGACTTCAGCAGTGTGGGATTGTGTCTATGGGAATTCAGCAATGTGAGGTGAGTTTCCTTCCAGTAGGAAGGGGTCTACGGCCACAATACCGACCCGTTTAGTTAGCAGTAGTTCTGGACTATAGTCTGATGCAGTAGTTCATTATGCTTGGTGTCTTTGTGATACAGATGTGTTATGTGTTCCGGACTATGGTCCGATGCAGTATACAGTATATGTGTTTATATTATATACTATGATTATGTTATGCTATGTTCAGTTAGTTCCGGACCTTGGTCCGATGCAGTAGTTAGAGTGCTTGATGTCTTTGTGATTCAAGCATGTTTTGTGTTATGTGTTCCAGACTCTGTTCTGATGTAGTATGCAGTATATGTATTCATGCTAGTTGATATGTTTATGCTATGTTATGTTCATTCAGTTCCGGACTTCGGTCCGATGCAGGGGACAAGGTCCCATTCAGTTCTAGACTTCGGTCTGATGCAGTCAGTTCCGGACTCGGTCCGATGCAGTTAGTTCCGGACTTCGGTCCGATGCAGAGGGCAAGGCCCTGGTTAGTTCCGGACTCCGGTCCGATGCAGTTTCCGGACTTCAGTCCGATGCAGAGGGCAAGGCCCTGGTTAGTTTCCGAACTTCGGTCCAATGCAGTGGCCAAGGCCCAGTAGATGCTTTATATGTTATTGTATGGTATGCGGTAGTTCGGGGGAGCTCACTAAGCTTCGTGCTTACGGTTTTCAGTTTTGATTTCAGGTACTCAGTTTTTAAAAGAGGAGCTCAGGAAGATTGCAGTGCACACACCATTTGTTCAGCCTGGGATGTTTATACTCTGATATATTTGACAGTTGTTAAGATATTTTGAGATACATTCTTTATGATTCTTATATGACGTTGATGAATATGGTTTTATTACTAATTTAAAACGAAATTTTCAGACTGTATTTTTGGGATGTTTCAAGTTGGTATCAGAGCCTTGGTTTGAGGGATTCGGGCGCACTCCCAAGTGTGTCTGGACTCAAACTAAGGAAGTGGTATAAAGTTTTCAAGAGAATAACCATGGTTACAAAAGAATTTTGAGAAAATAAAACAATTTTAGAAAAAGTATAAAGAAAAGAGTTTTAGAAAAAGCGAAAAGAGTTTTGAAAAGAGAAAAGGGTGTGGTGCATGCAATTAGCCGAGCTCAAGTAAGTACTCCCAAATTACCCATACAAGTTTATGTTATGATTGTCAGTTTCAGTTTCAGTAGAACAACATGCTAGAATAGGACTAAGGATCTAGGAGGATGCCTTATGTGCCTGCTATATGTGTTTCATCTTTATGAGAATTGCATGCTAGTATTGAGTAGACAGTAGTAGGATAGCCTGTTTAGGTTATGCCTGATAGTATGAGCTTAGCATTGTATGCTAGTACAGTTTCTCGTTATGAGAATAGATTTGCTTGAGTAGTTTCCTGTGTCCGAATGTTGCTTGCTTTGTGCTTTGTAGGACTCTGGGTGATGGGAGTTATGATGGGTTTTAGCTATAAGAACATCCTATGTGCTCATACAAACCCTAATGCTTGGATCTAGGTTTCTCTATTGTACATGCAATTCATCCAAGACTATAAACCCTAGATCTAGAATATGATAATCAATATAACATATGAATTAGGGTTTAGATCATACCTTGATTGTTATGTAGCAATAACAATCCCAAATCCTTCTTCTAGTGACTTTAGAAAGCTTAGAGTCACAAATGTCACTCCTCTAATGGTTCACAAACACCAAGAGCAAGAGGATGAAGAAGAGAAAAGAAGGAGGCTCTCAAAAACGTGTGGAAACCCTAGACAATTAGTTTTCCACGTTTTTGGAGCATAAGGGTTCTATATATAGTGAGGCTATTAGGGTTATCTAACAAGGAAACCCTAATTTGGATGCTTAAGCCCTAAGCAACCCATGGACTCCTTTCCTTAAAGGCCTTGGACGATTTCTAATGGGTTTCCCCATAGAATTCGTTCAACCTTATAATATAAGGCAATCCATAGCCTAATTGCAATTATCTTATAATTACAACTCCAGTCCCTTAAGTTTAATTAATCTCTTTGAGTCACAAACTTAATTCTTATTAATTCTTGACTAATATTAATTAAACAATATGATTTCTCCTTTAATATATTATTCTCATAATATATTAATAAATCATATTTAATATTTTCTCTCCATAATTCATCCTATCAAGTTGCTTTGGTGAAGGCAACCCAAAAGGACCATGCACCATCGGGTCAAGTACATACCAAAATAGTTATGGACTTAGACACTAATCCAACAGTCTCCCACTTGGATAAGTCTAATAACTATTATGCGTATGACTTCAGATCCTGATCTGTAATCGTAGCTTTCTAAAGCCGCTATCAACTCTGATCCTATCAAATACGCGTGTCCTTTAGATAAGGGATCATATATTCCTCCATTCTAGATATCGTAAGACATGATTTCTAATCATTCTCTCTATACTATTTCTCGACTTCCGATTTATGACGACTAACTAATTGAACAAATCAAATTACCCCTAGCTCGGCCGAGCATTTACGTTTGTCATCACTAAATCATCGAGGGGCCCAAAGATATCGCTTTTCTCCTACTTTGGATAAAAGGAACGGATAAAATATGATTCAATGCTCGCTTTCACTCACTCACCGAATCACACACAACAATATGTTTTATAACACCAAGTTACAGGTGCGTTTACATATTATCAATGTGCAACCGATTTGCAAGATACAACTCACACATCTCGGTTTCAAGAATATAAGATGTTATCGTCTCACCAATTACTCGTGATACAATTCATGGAGTGATCCAAGTGAGCGTGGGTTTAATCCAATGCTCAAATCATATTCATAAGCACTCATGAACGTTGCAGCAAACCTTTTCTTATGTCTAATACTCTTTAGACAATCCACACACCAATTTACGACAGTCTTTATTCATACCTACTTCCAACATATGAACGACTGTGGCCCGTTCGAATAATTTGACTGTTCTCAACCAATTAAATTATTCAGGAAGTCAAAACATGCAAAGTGAAACACAAGAATAATACTAATCCCATATGGCCTCAAACCTTTGAGCATAAATAAAACACCTTTTATTTATCACCATATCGATTACTCATTATTTGTCGTTTCGGGTAATCAACTTCTTACTTGAATTATTACACTTGTCCCATGCTCTTAGCATGCACACAATGTTTACCTATGGTTCTTACTTTGTGAAATAGATCAAATGAACACATTTCCACTCATACTCATTTCACAACTCCAAATCCTTTTTCATAAGTAAAAGAATATCAAATTCTTGCCACTTATTGAATATGCTAGATTCTAACATTTTATGCAACGATCCTTTTGTAATGTCACTGCACTAAAGTTACAATGACTATTGCCAATGAAATCACAAAGTCCTCTATCGGAGATTGTGTAACACCCAAAGTTTTGAAGGCCAAGAAAGGAAAGAAAACCCTAAATTTAAGGGGGGACTCAGCGAGTCCAAGGAGGAACTCGGCGAGTCCAAGTGGGATCCGGGTCGAGGAGTAAGTGACCGACTCGGCGAGTCAGCCAAGGAGACTCGGCGAGTCAGGTCTGTTCGAGGAAAACCCTAAATTCGGGACTTGGGGCCTATTTAAGCACCTCATTCTCTTCCTTAGGTTTCCTTTACTGCCTAATTAACCCAGAATGCCAAACCCTAGCCGCCATATCCATTGATTGAGCCAATTGTTGTCTTGAGGAGTGCATTAAAGCTTGGAAAAGGAAGAAGGATCTTGAGGGTGCAAGAAGGGGGCTATAGATCTGGGATTGGGAAGATATTTCTGAACATTTGAAGGTATTAAGTCGTTTCCCTCCCTTTAGATCTATTTTGGTTGTGAGTTTTGGGGCTTTTTAGCCATGATTAAGTTGTCCATTTGAGTTAGAAGTCGGATCTGGAGTTGCTACTTCAGATCTAAGCATATTTTGGTCTTGGAAAGCATAAAGTTTCAGCCCTTGAGTTGATTATGGAGCCTCTTTGCCTTAAACCCTAGTGTATGGTGTATTTTTCCTAGATCTCCTTCTTTACATGTAAAGTTTGCAACTTTACGTGAGGAATAGGCTTGGGAAGGGTAGATCTACAGTTTGGAGTCCATACATGACTCAAAAGCCCTCTACATGTATAGAGATCTGAATGGACTCGGCGAGTCCTTTGAGTGGACTCGGCGAGTAGCATGAAGATGAGGAGGAACTCGACGAGTGGGAAGAACAGCTCGTCGAGTCAGATGAAGTTGGGCAGGAACTCGGCGAGTTAGATGAACAACTCGGCGAGTCTGTTGAATGTTGTCTTGGACTCGTCGAGTCTGTTCTTGGACTCGGTGAATCAGGTCGCAAAACCCCAAACCCTTCGATTCGAGACTCGAATCAGTGAGTCGAATGAAGACTCGGTGAGTTGGACAGGTCAGGACTCGGTAATCGGTAGACTCGGCGAGTCATGGACTGACTCGGCGAGTCGAGTCGCGAATAGAAGGACTCTGAACATATGAAATCGACGAGTCAATAGGGTGACTCGGCGAGTAGGGTTGACCTGGAAGGTTGACTATGACCAGGACTTTGACTTTGACCAGAGTTGACTTGGTTGTCTTTCGGGGGTCGGCTAGACTCAGTGTTGCATTGATATTGGTAGCTCTGGGAGCGAGTGGAGCAGGAGTTCATAGAGTTGCCGGGCAGCAGCTAGTGGGTTCATCAGCCAGTTCAGCCAGTGCAGGTGAGTTTCTCTTTGTATGAATGGGTCTACGGCCACAATGCCGGCCCATGTAGTTATGAGTAGAAGACCCGGGGGTTAGCCCTAGGCACAGTATGCTAGTATGATATTCGGGGCGAGGACCAATGATATACGGCGGGTGCCCTAGGAATGGTTTATGTGATAGTTTATACTTGTTTTCTGTGTGATACTTGTATGTGCCTGGTAGGGAGGTGAGTGTGGGCGAGGTCCCGTATCTCACCAATAGCAGAGTGTGGATGGTGTTCCACACCTCAGTAGCAGCAAATCAGGGGTGAGGCCCAAGTTAGGGAAGGAGTGAGGGTGGGCTGGGCCCGTACCTCACTATCAGCAGGAGTATGGACGGGGTTCCATGACTCATCAGTAGCAGGACAAGGGCATGGCCCAGGGATAGGCGAGGCCTTAGGACAAGATCTGTTAGTATGTGTTTAGTTTATGTGATGTGATGTGATATGTTTATGTGCTATTATATGTTAGTGGGCGAGGCCCTGTGACAGGCGAGGCCTAAGTGAAACAGATCTGTATCCGAGCGGGGCTCGAAGCCAGGTGGGGCCTGGAGCGGCGGGGCCGTTGTAGGGTGGGAACTTGCTAAGCTTTGTGCTTACGGTTTTCAGTTTTGGTTTCAGGTACTTCCGGTAGCGGAGGGAAGAGCTCGGGGTGATCGCATGGCACACACCAGAGATTAGACAGCCTGGGAATGTTTACTCTGATAATGAACATGTATTTTGGAAACTAATAATCTGCTTATGTTTTGAAATGATGAATTTGCTTAAAGTAATGTTTTATTAAAAGAAATTTTTAGTCTTAAGTTTTAGGACGTTACAAGTTGGTATCAGAGCCTTGGTTTAAGGGATTTGGACATGCTCTCCGGTGTGTGTGAACTCAAACTGAGGAATTGGTATAGAAGTTTTCAAAATGAAAAGACAGTTTTGTAAAAAGAGAGTTTTGGGAAAGAAAACAATTTTAGAAAAGCAAAAATAATTCAGAAAGAAAAGAACTTTGAAAAGAGAAAAAGGGTGTGGTGCATGCAATCAACCGAGCTCAAGTAAGTACCCCAAAACACCCATACAAGTTTATGATTTGATTATCAGTTAGTAGAACAGCATGCTAGAATCGGGCTAAGGATCTAGGGATGATGCCTTATGTGCCTGTTATATGTGCTTTCGAGCTGCATGATAGTGCTGATTAGACAGTAGTAGGATAGCATGTTTAGGTTATGCCTGAGTGTATGAGTTGTGTTGCATGCTAGTTCAGATTCTTGCTACGTGGATATGATTGCTTGAGTATATTATGGTTAGATCTTCCCTTGTCTGAATGTTGCTTGCTTTGTGCATTGTGGGATACTGAGTGATGGGAGTTAGCCATTAGGTGGATACGACACGTCACATGTGATCAGGGTTGAATAATCTCAGAGTGCTGGATTTGGTCCTATTGCGCAACTCTTGTTTGAGTCCAACCGTTGTAGGGATGAGTCTTTTACTTGAAGGATTATCTGAGCCTCGTCACATGTGATGGTATCCAGGTGATGGCTAATTGGCATCACAAGGAGACCTTCAGCAGCTGAGGACTGGTTTGAGTTGAGTCAGAGGTTTTCCTAGGGTAAGCTTAGGATGAGATAGTGTTGGGAGCAGTAGTAGTGGATAAGGGACGTGGTGGAGTCGAAGCAATTCCTGGGGAAAGTACGGATAGATGTGGAAGGTAGTATGGGCCCGTACTACTGGAAGCAGAGGATTCGTACTCGATTCGGGAAAGGCCGAGATAAGACCGGGAACCTGGTAGGGTGTGTTTGGTCTTGCATCAGTGATGAGTATTCTGATAGTGGTTGTGGTATATTTTCAGCATGGTGACATTACGAGAGAGACCAGCGGGTGGATCAGGCGCCGGAGAGGGATCAGGCTCGGGTTCAGGGGATGAGTAGCTCGAGGAGCAAATGAGGGAGTTGATATCCGCCGAGGTTATGCGCAGTATTTTGGATCAGACTCCTGTGATCTTTGGCACGGTCAAGGAGGGTATATTGGAGATTTTGGATGAGAGGCTGGGAGCCTTCCGTACTGAGATGATGGCTTTGATGGGAGCGCGTACCTTGACATTTCGGGAGTTTAGGGCTTGCGGGGCACCAGATTATCATGGGGCTAGGGACCCATTCGCTAGTAGCAGATGGTTGGCTGATGTTGCCAACGCATTTCGTACGAGCCGGTGCCCTAAGGGGGAAAAGGTCATACTCGCTTCCTGTCTTCTGAAGGACAAAGCGAGGGATTGGTGGTAGGAGAGTGGTCATGCTTTAGGGGATGATGCCGCGTTGGACGCGATGACTTGGAGCGATTTCTCGGCCAGGTTCAGGGCGGAGTTTTCGCCGATTATTGAGGTGCAGCAGTTGGCACGGGAGTTTCAGGATTTGACGCAAACCACTGAGACTGTGGCGGAGATCACCGCCAAGTTCAGGGAGAGGGCTCTTCTTGTACCGCAGTATGTCGCGGATGAGGAGATGAAGAAGGCCCGATACCATGAGATGTTGAGGGATGACATCAGGGAGTTCGTGAGCAGATCCAGCTGTAAGACGCTGGAAGATATGATTTCTCGGGCTAGAAAGAGGGAAATTGATTTGGAGTAGATCCGGAAGAGGAAGTCGGATGAGGTTCAGGTAGCTGCAGGTTCGGGCAAAAGGCCCAAGGGATCGGATTCGAGATCGAGGGATTATCAGGACCGCAGTCGGTGCGGGAAGTGTGTCAGGGCGCACGGGGGCGCGTGCAGGAGTGGTAGCGATGGTGAGTCTGGCTGTTTCAAGTGCGGTCGGGCTGGTCATTTCAGCAGGGATTGTACTGTTACCACCGCGCAGGGATCAGACTTGTTATGTTTTCACTACAATCAGCGGGGCCACAAGAAGGCCCAGTTCCCCAGTTTGTTCGCAGCAGGACGGGTGATGGCACCTGCCCCTGCAACTTTGAGGATCACAGACGGCCGTCAGGGTCGTGCAGAGGCGCCTGCGGTAGGAGGCAGAGCTCTTCATATGACTACCTTAGAGGCGCGATCACCACCGGACGTTGCAGGTATGCGATTTCTGTCTTCAGTTCCTTTATTTGTTCATGATTATATTGTTATGGTTCTGCATCATTATCGGTATGAGTATTTTATTTTTTTTGAGCGGTTGATTGTGATCGAGTTATATGCCATCTGCATACCTTGGATATTCGAATGGTAGTGAAGGGATGTGCCCTATTGGAGAAGGTTACATAGGATGCAGTAACTGTAGCATGCTTGGGAGGGACTTAGTATGTCTCGCTAGATCGGAGTTGTATAGTGTTAGAAATGGATTGGTTAGATCCCTAGCTATGGTAAGCTTGGGTTCCTCAGCAGATTGATTATGGAATGGTAGCAAGGATTTCTTTTGAGTATTGAGCAACAAGGGGTAAGCAGGATCGAAGTGGGGGAGAATCCTCCGAGTGTGCAAAGGTAGGAGCACGCAGACCCAGAATGATCACGCGACCTCCGAGAAGGAAAAGAAGTGGTTCAGCGTTTGATGGATTGAGGATTTCAGGGTTGGGAGTTTGAGAAACTCCCCATCAGCTAGTGCGTGTGATGGTAATGGTTAGTACGTGGTTGGGAATTCAGGTTGTGGATCGCCCGTAGGACTCGAGGGAGTCGGAATGAGGATCTTGAGAGCTAATGGCACATGGGTGCCTTCGTAGTAGAAGTCAGTGGTAGAAAGTGATGTAAGACTACGGGGCAACCGTAGCATTCACTAGCAGTCAGTGGTAGAAAGTGATGTAAGACTACGGGGCAGCCGTAGCATTCACTAGCAGTCAGCAATGGATGGTGATGTAAGACTACGGGTAAGCCGTAGCATTCCTTAGTAGCTTCGTTAGCGGAGTTTGGGCGAGGCCCTTATCTCTTAGTGATCAGATAGGGATCAGGAATGGGTAGTGGATGAGAATGATAGGGAGTTTTCCTGTACAGGCCTAGATAGGTGAGACCTTGGGAGAGGCCGCTCCAGGATATAGTTGGGTGAGACCCATGGGCGAGGCCTGTATGAGATTAGCAGTGTAGATGAGACCTAAGAGCAGGGTGGCTCAGTAGTATGGTTGGGTGAGACCCGTGGGCGAGGCCCGAGCGAGAGTGATTAGACTAGTGGGACTAGAAGGATAGAGGCGGGTGGGACCCGTGGGCGAGGCCCGTGAGTTTTAGCAGCGTAGGTGGGACCTGGTAGGGACCTTAGTGTCAAGTTAGGGGATCGGGGACCCCAGGTTTGTAGTTCCTGAATGGCGGAATAGATTGAGCAGTTATAGGTGGTCGAAGTTTCTTCGGAAGTCGCTGGGAGCGACTAGTGGTGGTGTTGGGACTAGCTACCGGTGGGAGCTGGTAATCCAGGCATTGATAGGTTGGTAGGGACTAGGGTGGTCTCAGTTCATCCGAAACGCAGACAAGGAATAGTAGAATTTTTAGTCAGTAGTAATGCGGGTAAGCAGTGTATGATGGAATTCAGTTAGTTGAATCGAGGGGTGCTCGGCACCAAGTTTTGACAGAGAAGAGTGTCAGTGGCTACTGACGGTGATGACCCGTACTGGAAATAGCGAGGATGATGGAGTTGGTGAAGGATAGTACCTTCACAGTGACAAAGGGAAATAGTTGGTTATGGAGCTTTGCCTTGGGAAGGCAAGGAATTTGCGCAAGGAAAGAAGGGGTGAACCCCTATAGGTTCAGTGCAGTACTCGGTGAGTACCAGAAGGATTGTAGGTGAGTAAGTTGTGTTTCCAGGATGTTCAGGGTCAGGGTGACCTGATTCTATTATCCGTGAGGATTATGTTAGTCAGAATGACCGGGTGGAAGACCAGCAAAGGTAGGCAGCTGGCGTTGGGAAAATGGGTGGATTTTAAAAGCAGATCGCAGGCGGTGGGCCATAGAAAACTTTGAGGACGAAGTTTAGTTTAAGTGGGGGAGAGTTGTAACACCCAAAGTTTTGAAGGCCAAGAAAGGAAAGAAAACCCTAACTTTAAGGGGGGACTCAGCGAGTCCAAGGAGGAACTCGGCGAGTCCAAGCAGGATCCGGGTCGAGGAGTAAGTGACTGACTCGGTGAGTCGCCCAAGGAGGCTCGGCGAGTCAGGTCTGTTCGAGGAAAACCCTAAATTCGGGACTTGGGGCCTATTTAAGCACCTCATTCTCTTCCTTAGGTTTCCTTTACTGCCTAATTAACCCAGAATGCCAAACCCTAGCCGCCATATCCATTGATTGAGCCAATTGTTGTCTTGAGGAGTGCATTAAAGCTTGGAAAAGGAAGAAGGATCTTGAGGGTGCAAGAAGGGGGCTATAGATCTAGGATTGGGAAGATATTTCTAAACATTTGAAGGTATTAAGTCGTTTCCCTCCCTTTAGATCTATTTTGGTTGTGAGTTTTGGGGCTTTTTAGCCATGATTAAGTTGTCCATTTGAGTTAGAAGCCAGATCTGGAGTTGCTACTTCAGATCTAAGCATATTTTGGTCTTGGAAAGCATAAAGTTTCAGCCCTTGAGTTGATTATGGAGCCTCTTTGCCTTAAACCCTAGTGTATGGTGTATTTTGCCTAGATCTCCTTCTTTACATGTAAAGTTTGCAACTTTACGTGAGGAATAGGCTTGGGAAGGGTAGATCTACATTTTGGAGTCCATACATGACTCAAAAGCCCTCTACATGTATAGAGATCTGAATGGACTCGGCGAGTCCTTTGAGTGGACTCGGCGAGTAGCATGAAGATGAGGAGGAACTCGACGAGTGGGAAGAACAGCTCGTCGAGTCAGATGAAGTTGGGCAGGAACTCGGCGAGTTAGATGAACAACTCGGCGAGTCTGTTGAATGTTGTCTTGGACTCGGCGAGTCTATTCTTGGACTCGGTGAATCAGGTCGCAAAACCCCAAACCCTTCGAGTCGAGACTCGAATCAGTGAGTCAAATGAAGACTCGGTGAGTTGGACAGGTCAGGACTCGGTAATCGGTAGACTCGGCGAGTCATGGACTGACTCGGCGAGTCGAGTCGCGAATAGAAGGACTCTGAACATATGAAATCGACGAGTCAATAGGGTGACTCGGCGAGTAGGGTTGACCTGGAAGGTTGACTATGACCAGGACTTTGACTTTGACCAGAGTTGACTTGGTTGTCTTTCGGGTGTCGGCTAGACTCAGTGTTGCATTGATATTGGTAGCTCGGGGAGCAAGTGGAGCAGGAGTTCATAGAGTTGCCGGGCAGCAGCTAGTGGGTTCATCAGCCAGTTCAGCCAGTGCAGGTGAGTTTCTCTTTGTATGAATGGGTCTACGGCCACAATGCCGGCCCATGTAGTTATGAGTAGAAGACCCGGGGGTTAGCCCTAGGCACAATATGCTAGTATGATATTCGGGGCGAGGACCAATGATATAGGGCGGGTGCCCAAGGAATGGTTTATGTGATAGTTTATACTTGTTGTCTGTATGATACTTGTATATGCCTGGTAGGGAGGTGAGTGTGGGCGAGGTCCCGTATCTCACCAATAGCAGAGTGTGGATGGTGTTCCATATCTCAGTAGCAGCAGATCAGGGGTGAGGCCCAAGTTAGGGAAGGAGTGAGGGTGGGCTGGGCCCATACCTCACTATCAGTAGGAGTATGGATGGGGTTCCATGACTCATCAGTAGCAAGACAAGGGCGGGGTCCAGGGATAGCGGGCGTGGCCCAGTATGTGCAGTATGTGGTTATGCATGGTATGTGGTAGGGTGGGGAACTCAATAAGCTTTGTGCTTACGGTTTTCAGTTTTGGTTTCAGGTACTTCCGGTAGCGGAGGGAAGAGCTCGGGGTGATCGCATGGCACACACCAGAGATTAAACAGCCTGGGAATGTTTACTCTGATAACGAACATGTATTTTGGAAACTAATAATCTGCTTATGTTTTGAAATGATGAATTTGCTTAAAGTAATGTTTTATTAAAAGAAATTTTTAGTCTTAAATTTTAGGACGTTACAGATTGTTACAAGACAATTCCTTAGATATGATGTTTCTCACACAAAGTACATTCCTTTGAACATCCTTTTGCATAAAAGTTTCTAATCTAGACATAGTTTTTCAATATTCAATTCCCAATATGGAAACGTTTCCATATTTTCCATATGACAACTCATTCTGAATAGAATCTTTTCTATTCGTAATAATGTCAATATGGTCCATCCAATATTATACTTCCAACTACTCACAAGCGACCAATCCTCAGCGAACTCTGGATTGTCCTTTGATAGTTGTTTAATTATGTTAGTCAAAATCGATTCTTATCCTTTTTCCCTCTAAATGCGCTAGACATTTGGAAAATTTTAGAATGGTCAAATATTATAGCGTTTGCAATCGATCCTATACCCGAAGCGTATGGTACAAAATGCATAATGTCTTACATAAAGATTTGATACTTTATCAATCTTCTGCCATAATATTTTATGTGCTATGTTCTCAAAATTCGAACTATGAAGAGGAATGTCGTAATCATAATCGAAATTTGAGAACACACTATGTATCCTTGACTAAATTATTAACATTCCACAACCTAAGCCTTTAGATTTGAAATGAAGCATAATATTCTCTCCCTTAATTATAGCAAAACAACTTTTCAACTCTTGCGACTTTGCAAAGTATAACTCTTGTTTTTCTATAATTAATATTGCTAACTTGCAATACTAATCATACTATCATAACATTTATGCTCCCACTATCATGTTGATTATTATAAACATAACACTTATGCTCCAACTAGCTTTGACATGTATTCAGAAACCAGCTTAAGTTTCAGAAAAACAATACTTATTGAATTTCTTAAGTTCATGTTTCTAATACCTAATGCTTTGATAATCCTTTATCTAAGCTTATACACCTTTCCCTTAGATAGCTCATATGTGTGTCTAAACAATTCAGACTAATTGCCAAACCTCACAATTCAAATCATGGAAAGGGATATTGTAACCATAATCGAATTCAAGAATACAATTTCACTATCACTATCTTCTTAAAATCTTTCTTAGTGAAAGCATTTCCTCACAATCATTTTCATGAAGGAGTGAATCTTATGACACTTAGATTTTAACGGTGTATGTGTTCCTATCCATGTGAATTTGTCAAAACTAAAGTTTGCGACAAATTCAAACTCATATGGACCGAACTTTCTTAATCTTGATTTCTTGCCTTATGGTAGCACAGTTACCCACCATGTCTTCCAAGTAGTTAAGCAGCTCACCTTTTCCTATCAATGTACTTTTCATTGATCAAGGTCCTTGCCTTTTATGCATTCAGAACTCATAGGACTCACATGCATAATTAACTCAATTCGAATGGCACAGAAACAAAATAGTGTCAACACGATAGGTTGTAAACCTCAACTTGTGTGCTAGTGATGATCGATAAGGTCTATTTTGATTTGTTCTTGAAACCTTTCAAGACTATTAAGACTCCCACTGACTCTTCGACATATAAGATTCTCTTGTCAATAAACATTTCTTGACAAACAGATATTCAAGAGTTAGTGTAGTTTTTATCAAAACACTTCATAAATTGGTCCTAGTTGGTTTTTGTCTTATCCAAGACATCACAACTTTCCACATTTGATGAAGGTTATAAACCTTCTTAATAAATGTCACAATCTTAACTCTAAGACTTGTTTTTGGAACGAAGTATGATTGACTTCTTGATTTAACCATTTCTTCAATTCTTGATTCCTCTTCTTAGACATACAATTGTACTAAGACTCACTTAGAGGATCAATTGAGATATGGTTGTTAATCATTAAGACCTATCACAAAGCATAAAAGGTACTCTCCTTTCTTCTTAGAATGGAGAAACTTTTATCTTTCTGCCTACTTGATTCTTCTGATTCATTCTGCTATTGATTTAAACTTTTTCAATCAATTCAGAATTACACTTAACCTTATAAGTATAATCATATTTACTAAACCTTTAGTAAATCATGACGAATATCTTTGTTACTCTTATGGTGGACTTGATCAATACGCAACTTTGTGTGCTCGATCTCCTAGTCCTTCACTTGACACTTTGTCAATGAATTAGTCTAATTTCCAAATATGAAATTTCTCATTCATCGTGCAACCAAGTTGCATGATTCCAAGTTTCTGTCCAACTGAAACTTGGGCGATGAGAAACTCTCCCTATTTGGTAAATTCTTGACATTTTCACAAACAACATAATTAAGAATCAAATCCATTATTGCTAATATTAGAAACCCTCAAACATCAATTTTCATGCATGCCATTGCAAGGATAAATAAATAATATAAAATCAAAATTTATTTTATTGCGGAAAAATTTGTCCTTACAATGCAATTCATTGAAGTAATGCGATCGAAATCCATTTCTTCACGGTTAGATTCTACTCATTTCTTCCCTTAAGCTTCCTTTCTTTTCTTCGATCCTACAAAACATCAATTGTAATCTTATCACATTAGGTATTAAGAATCTAGAATAGAAGCTTAAAAGAGTTAGTCAATGGATTTTTACCTAAAGCAGAACCATACGTTTTGACTCTCCCATCTCTTAGATCTCTTAGGTAAATAGGACAGCTTCGTCTCCAATGCCCCTTCTCTTGGCAATAAAAGCAAATCGACTCTTTTGGAATAGGACATGGAACTACTTCAGACATTGCGTTTCTCTCATGATCAAACTTTTCGATCATAGCATGTCTTTCGTTTCCATTGTCTATATCCATAGAGGTCTTGAAGGCAGATTCACCAATCAACTATGCTTTTCTATTGCGCCAAACCATTGCTGATTCAGCGGCAATAAGCATATAGGTGAGATCTATAAGGGTCACGTCGTAGTTCATCATATAGTACTCTCTTACGAACTTACTATATGAGTTAGGAAGTGACTGAAGAACCCAATCAACAGCCATCTCCTCACAGACAACGGATTCCAACATTCTTAACTATCAATGTGTGACTTCATCCCTAGGACGTGTGCACACACCGACTTTCCCTCTTCATGTTTACTTGCCAAAAAGGCTTGAGTGAGCTTGAACTTTTCAAGCCTTCGAACTTGTGGGTTAGGGAGGATAATTGGAGGAGGTGGAGGAAGTGAAGCATGATCCCTTGTTCCTCGATCGAATCGTGGAATATCATCTTCATGTGGAATGCTTGTTCCACGGGATTTGGGAAGACCATAGTTGTCGTACTTTGACATCTACAAAACCGGAGAAAATGAATTCAAGTTAGTTGATTGACTGAGTCCTTAATAAATCACCCAAATGAGATACTAAGGCTAGGACCCAACACAATACGCTATAACCTAGAAAATGGATGTCGTAATCTAGTTGTAGAATATTTTAAGGTAAGTGAATGACGATTCACTAATTTCCACCATGAAAAACGAAAAAAGAAATTTAAGTTTTAAATCTATGAAAACTCCTAGATCCTTTGAGATTCATTGAACATTTCAATGGCATGTTTAAATCTCGATATGCCCCTCTAATTTGTGATTGGGATGCCGAGGATCACAAAGCGGGTGTGAATAACCATGCAAACTTACATGGTGCCCTCACATGTTACAGTCACCTATTCGATGTGCCGGTAAACCACACACGCTCCACCGAACTATGAAAAACATTGAGTCACCCTTTGCTACCTTTGCTTAGAACCATTTAGTGTGCCGGTAAACCACAAACGCTCCACTAACGTCTTCGCAAGGGCACAAAGTGTAATTTCATGGAATTGCATCAATTCACTTTTGCCTAAGTAACTAAGATTGGGAATTTGTAAAACATTTAGTTACTTTTGTACTTCATTATACTTATAATGGAAGGTTTGTGTCCTATCCTACCCGTTCGGCTAACGACCCTCCACTAGTCAAGAGTGTGGTGGGTAAGAGTGGATACCCATTCAATCGCCATTTTATAGGCAATTTCCTTAAACACCCCTTATAGACTGGCTTCGTGAATGAGGCCTACTAACGGTAAGACTGACTTTTACTCATGCATATATATAATGTTAGACTTTTAATGTTATATATAGTATAGGGTGTATTTTACACTTTTAAAATACTAGGAGGTCAAATTTAACAATTATACTTTTAATTCAATTAAATTGTAAACCAAAACTTTATGGATTTATTAAACCTCTTTTAATTATACACCTTAATTAATTAATAAAACCATAAGGGTGTGATTTGAACTTTTTCAAAACAATACTAGGGTTTTAGAATTTAACATTCCTAAATTAAACTTTTAATCAACTTTTAAATTCCAAAACTTGAGGGCAAGTTTTGAAACATTTCAAAACATTTAGGTTTAGAATTTAAATATACATCAAAATTAAACTTTTAATCAAAATTTAAATTCCAAAACTTGAGGGCATGTTTTGAAACCTTTTCAAAACATTAGGGTTTCAACTATTTAAATTTCAAAACTAAACTTTTGAGTTTAAATTTAAACCATTAAACCTAAACGGGAAAAACTGAAACTTTTCATAACACAAAGATCAAATAACAAATAATATAAATTAAACAATTAATTTCATCATTATCTATATTCGACCTAATTTTCAATTTCTTGCAAAATAAGTTACCCAATTAATACAAATAATCCAATCTTTATCATATAAGGAAGTTATTATCTAATAAATTGGTAATTATCTTGTGTTTTCGCAAGGATATTCATTAAGAAACAATAAAATTCGTATTTTATAGGTTTAAAACGAATATGGTAATTATCCTTAAGCAAAACAGCAACAAAATCCGAAATTTCCTCTGTCTGACGCTCCGACTCGCCGAGTCACACTTTGGAACTCGCCGAGTAGGGCTGACTCGCCGAGTCCAAGTAGTAACTCGCCGAGTCAGGTCGAACAGTAAGCCAGAATTCGATTTTCAGCTACATAATGCATTAATACAATAGAAACCAATCAAGGCTCTGATACCACTGATGGGTTTTAGCTATAAGAACATCCTATGTGCTCATACAAACCCTAATGCTTGGATCTAGGTTTCTCTATTGTACATGCAATTCATCCAAGACTATAAACCCTAGATCTAGAGTATGATAATCAATATAACATATGAATTAGGGTTTAGATCATACCTTGATTGTTATGTAGCAAAAACAATCCCAAATACTTCTTGTAATGACTTTAGAAAGCTTAGAGTCACAAATATCACTCCTCTAATGGTTCACAAACACCAAGAGCAAGAGGATGAAGAAGAGAAAAGAAGGAGGCTCTCAAAAACGTGTGGAAACCCTAGACAATTAGTTTTCCACGTTTTTGGAGCATAAGGGTTCTATATATAGTGAGGCTATTAGGGTTATCTAACAAGGAAACCCTAATTTGGATGCTTAAGCCCTAAGCAACCCATGGACTCCTTTCCTTAAAGGCCTTGGACGATTTCTAATGAGTTTCCCCATAGAATTCGTTCAACCTTATAATATAAGGCAATCCATAGCCCAATTGCAATTATCTTATAATTACAATTCCAGTCCCTTAAGTTTAATTAATCTCTTTTAGTCACAAACTTAATTCTTATTAATTCTTGACTAATATTAATTAAACAATATGATTTCTCCTTTAATATATTATTCTCATAATATGTTAATAAATCATATTTAATCCTTTCTCTCCATAATTCATCCTATCAAGTTGCTTTGGTGAAGGTAACCCAAAAGGACCATGCACCATCGGATCAAGTACATACCAAAATAGTTATGGACTTAGACACTAATCCAACAAGTTAGCCGTTAGGTGAATACGTCACGTCACATGTGATCAGGGTTGAATAATCTTAGAGTGCTAGATTTGGCCCTATTGCGCAGCTCTTGTTTGAGTCTAACCGTTGTAGGGATGAGTCTTTTACTCGAAGGATTATCTGAGCCTCGTCACATGTGATGGTATTCAGGTGATGGCTAATTAGCATTACAGGGAGGCCTTCAGCAGTTGAGGACTGGATTGGGTGGAGTCAGAGATTTCCCTAGGGCAAGCCTAGGATGAGAGTAGCAGAGATCAGTAGTAGTAGAAGTGACTTGGTGGAGTCGAGGCAGTACTTGAGGAAAGTACGGATAGATGTGGAAGGTAGTATGGGCCCGTACTACTAAAAGCAGAGGATCCGTACTCGAATCAAGGAAGGCTGAGATGAATCCAGGAAACTTGTAGTGTGTGAGATCCCTCGAGTTTTGATGAGTATTGTGATGTTAGCGATGGTATATTTCCGATTATAGTGACGCTACGTGGTAGACCAGATGGTAGTTCTGGTGTCGAAGAGGGATCAGGATCGGACACGGTAGCCGGTCAGCTCGATGATCAGATGAGGGAGTTCATTCCATCTGAGGTTACGTCCAGTATCATTGATCAGACTCTTGTGATCCTCAGTATGATCAAGGAGGGCATTATAGAGATTGTGATGAGAGGTCGAGTACATTCTGCACTGAGATAGCAGTCGTGATAGGGACCCGTACGTTGGTGTTTCGGGAATTCAGAGTTTATGAAGCTTCAGATTGTCAGGGGGGTTAGGGACCCCATTGTTAGCAGCAGATGGTTGGCAGATGTCGCTAACACTTTTCGTACCAGACACTGTTTCGAAAGGAGACAAGACCTGACTTACTTCCTGTCTCCTGAGGGATATAGCATGAGATTGATAAGAAGAGGTTGGTAGTGAGTCGAGTGATGAAGCAATTGATGCTATGTCATGGGATGACTTTTAGACCAGATTATGGGCAGAGTGTGCCCAGGAGATTGAGGCGCACAAGTTGGCGCAAGAGTTGTTAGATCTCCACCAGACAACTGAGACTGTGGCAGAGATCACTGTCAAGTCCTGAGAAAGAGCTTATATGGTACCGCAATATGCAGGAGATGAGGAAATGAAGAAGGTAAGTTATCAGAACATACTGTAGAATGATAGCATGGAGATCGTGAGTATCTCGGGGTGCAAGACCCTAAATGATATGACTTCTAGAGTTTGAGAATGGGATATGTGTTGGAATAGTGTCTAAGCCCGTAACTATATTTGGTATGTACTTGACCCGGTTGTGCATGGTCATTTTGGGTTGCCTTCTCCAAAGCAACTTGACAAGGTAATTTAAGGAGAAAGAGAGAGTATAATGATTTATTAATATATTATAAGAATAATATATTAAAGGAGAAATCATATTTATTTAATTAGTATTGGTCATAAATTAATTAGGAATTAATTTGGTGATCAAAAGGGATTAATTGAATAAAGGGGTATAAACTGTCAAATGTATGATAGTTGAGTTTTGGGTTAAGGAAGCCTAATGGGCTTAAGGGGGAACGAAATTATGATGGATATCCATCATATTTTCGTCCAAGGCCTTATTCCAGAAGGTTCCTTGGGCTGCTTGGTGGCTAAGCTGTCCATTAGGGTTTAGACTGAAACCCTAGTAACCTGTAAGTATAAATATGACCCCCAGGGCATTGAATTCGGTTACCACTTGATTCTAAGAAAACCCTAGGCTGATTTCTAGCCTCTCTCTCCCTCTCTCATATTGCCTTCTTGCTTGTGGGGTTTGTGAACCATTAGAGGAGTTGCATTTGTGACTCTAAGCTCAAGAGAAGAAGAAACAGAAGATATAAGCCAACAAGTGAAGAGGTAAACATCTAGATCTGATTCTATATGTTATTTTTGTTGTTTATATGCTAGATTAGGGTTTGTAAGTCTTGGAATCAAAGCAGGTTCAATAGACAAACCTAGATCCAAGCATTCGGGCTTGTATGAGCACATAGGAATGTTTCTTATGTATAAAACCCATCAGTGGTATCAGAGCTTTGATTGGTTTCAGTTGTATATGATGCTTAACTGCTTTATTTGTTGAAAATCGAGTTTTTGGCCTCTGCCCGACTCAATTCGGTAAGTCAGTATCTGGACTCGGCGAGTTGGCCCTACTCGGCGAGTCCAAGTCTGACTCGGCAAGTTAGTTCGTCAGGCAGAGGGTATTTCGGGTTTTAGCTGCTGTTTTGACTTGGATTTGATGCTTAAATTGTTTTATGAAGTTAAAATCCGAATTTTATCTTAATTAAGTGATTATCCTTGCCAAAACAATAGATAATTTCAAATCTTTTAAATATTAGTTGTTTATATGATAAATATGGATTATTTAAAGTTATTTGGTAATTATCTAATGACTAAAATAAGATTAGGTCAAATATAGATAATTATGAAATTAATTGGTTAATTTGAATTATTTGTTATTTGATCCCTTGTATTTTGAAAAGTTCAAAAACTTGCCCTCAAGTTTTGAAATTTGAATTTATAATTAAAAGTTTAATATTGAGTAATTTAAATTTCAAACCCTTAGAATTTTACAAGTTTAAAATTCAACCCTATTCTATTATATATTATTACAAGTTTAATATATATATATATATATATATATATATATATATATATATATATATATATATATATATATATATATGTGTATAACTTAAAATGCTAGTCTTACCATTAGTAGGCCTCATTCACGAAGCCGGTCTATAAGGTGGGTATAAGGTTGCTACCTATAAAATGGCGCTTAATGGGTGTACACTCACACTTACCGCTTGCTTGACTGGTGGAGGGTCGTTAGCCGAACGGGTAGGATAGGGCAACCCTCTCCTCATTAAAAGTATAATGTTGAATATAAAGTAACTACATGTTTTATAAATTCCCATTCCTAGTTACATTAGGGTAAAATGTGAAAATGATGCTAATCCATGGAATTACACTTCGTACCCTTGTCAAACGTTGATGGAGCGCGTGTGGTTAACCGGCACATCAATTTGGGGATGACATTGGTAGCGAAGGATGACTCGATACTTTTCATAGATCAATGGAGCGTGTGTGGTTTACCGACACATTGATTAGGTGATAAAGACATTGAATGCACCACGTTGATTCGCATGGTTATTCACAAATTTGTTTGCGATCCTTGGTATCCTAGTCGCAAATTTGAAATGCATATCGAGATTTAAACATGCCATTGAAAATTTCAATGAATCTCAAAGATCTAGGAGTTTTCAATACATTTAAAACCTAAATTGCCTTTTTCGTTTTTCATGGTGAGAATTAGTGAATCGTCATTCACTTACCTTCAAATTATTTACTTTTAGAGTACGGCATCCCTTTCTAAGTTGTAAATAATGTTGTTGGATCCTAGCCCTAATTTCTCATTTGGGTGTTTAATTAGGGATTCATTTCTAATAAAACTTTGTTCCTTTCTTTTTCAGATGTCTGCAAACAACAACAACAACAACGCTTCTGGGTCATTCTCGTTGATGAACTTGTGTCAGAAAGTGACATTTGATGGTTCGAACTTCAACGAGTGGATGAGGTATATTCGCATGATCACACGCTACGAGGACAAACAATATGTCCTCGATGAAAAGCTTGAGAAGATCATCCCAGATGTTGCTACTCCTGAGGAATTGGCCACCTTTGAGGCCCATGAGCGTGATGCCATGAAAGTTCACTGCATCATGCTGGCCACCATGAACCTCGAACTCCAAAAGTCCTATGAGGACATGTATCCGTATGAAATGCATCAGGATTTGCTGGACAGGTATCACCAGAGCGCGAGGCAAGAGCGCTATGAGATCATTACTAACATGATCACCGCTAAGATGGGGAGTGGAGAATCCCTAACCTCTCATTTGCAGAAAATACGGAGGTATGTTGATCGTCTTCTCAAACTTAATGTTAAGTTTGATGAGGATTTGGCTATCGACGTAATCCTCCACTCCTTGCCCTCCTGCTACAATCAGTTTAGGATGACCTACCATATGAACAAAGAGGAGGTCTCCTTGAGCATGCTCTAAGGACTCTTGAGGACTGCTGAGAGCAACCTCAAAGACAAATCCGTTGCACCGTCCCCTGCTGTGGCCGCTCCTGTGATGGCGATAGGTCAAGGAAAGGGCAAAAAGAGGAAGGCTCCATGTAAGAGCCACCATAAGGGGAAACCCCTTGATGGTTCGTCCTCAAGTGGGACCAAATTTGGCTCTGCTAAGCCCTCTTCCGATCCTAAAGAAGCAGAGTGCTTCTATTGCCACCAAAAGGGCCACTGGAAGCGAAGTTGCCCACAATATCTGCAGGACATAAGAGATGGGAAGATTAAGCCCACCTTTGCAGGTATGTATTGTATTAAATCTAATAACTCATCATTTGCTACTTCATGGGTTCTTGATACAGGGTGTGGTTACCACATTTGTTCTGATATGCAGATGGAACATGGGAAGATGAACCTGATTATGGGAAACAAAAGATCGTCGCATGTGACCAGAGTCGGTGTTTATTCTTTAGTGTTAAATAATGGGTTAGGGATAGATTTAGAGAATTGTTGTTATGCGCCTGATATGGCAAGAAACATTATTTCTTTTCACGGGTTGTTTAGACAAGGTTTTAGATATTTTTTTGATAATAGTAATGGTTCTATTAACGTTTATTTGAATGGTGTCTTTTATTTCAATGCATTACCATGTAATGGGATTTATGAATCTGTGATGATTGTTGATAATTTAGGAAATAATGTTTTGAATATTGATTCATCTACTAGTCTAGACAAAGCATGCTTGTGGCATTGTCGCCTTGGCCATGTCAACAAGAAACGCATAGCCCAACTCCAAAAGGACGGAGTGTTGGAGTCATTCGACCTTAGGGACGATGACACGTGTGAATCTTGTTTACTTGGGAAGATGACCAAGTCACCCTTTACTGGAACTTGTGAAAGGGGTGAGGGTTTATTGGATCTCATACACACCGATGTATGTGGGCCCTTTAGATCCACCAAAAGGGATGCTTGCCGCTTCTACGTGACTTTTACAGATGATTATAGCAGATATGGATATATCTACTTAATCAAGCAAAAGTCGGAAACCTTTGAGAAGTTCAAAGAGTTTAAGAATGAAGTGGAGAATCAGTTGGGCAGGAAAATCAAGATGCTTCGGTCAGACCGAGGAGGAGAGTACCTAAGTCTTGAGTTTCACGACTATCTAAAAGAATGCGGAATCGTTTCGCAATTGACGCCTCCGAGGACGCCACAATTGAATGGTGTGGATGAGAGACGTAACGGACCTTGTTGGACATGGTTCGTTCTATGATGAGTCGGACTTCGTTACCAATAGCTTTCTGGGGGTATGCCTTAGAGACTGTTGCCCATATACTTAACTTAGTTCCCACCAAGAAGGTTTCCAAGACTCCTCACGATATCTGGACAGGGAAGGCTCCCTCGTTAGCACATATCAAGGTTTGGGGTTGCGAGGCTTTCGTAAGACGAGAGACTCACGACAAGCTAGAACCTCGTAGTGAGAAGTGTTATTTCATCGGTTATCCGCAGATGTCTTTTGGCTACCTTTTTTATAGACCGAGTGACAATGTTGTCTTCGTTGCTAGAAGAGGAGTTTTCCGAGAAAGGGAATTGATAAGCCAAGAAGACAGTGGGAGGCAAATTGAACTTGAAGAGATTCAAGATCAAAATGATGAAGGAACCTCTGACACTGGCACTCAACTTGAAGAGGAAACTCATGTTGAACCTGTTAACGAGTCCTTACCTCTTCGACATTCCACTAGGGCTAGTGTTCCACCCTAGTTTTATGGTTTTCATATTACTACTGAAGGGGATACATTTATTAATGATAGTACACTAGTAAATTTGAATGAACCTAGCAGCTATAAGGAAGCCATGGCAGGCCCAGAGTCTGCGAAATGGAAAGAGGCGATGGACAGCGAGATTCAGTCCATGTACGACAACCAAGTTTGGAATTTGGTTGATAATGTACCGGGTCGTAAGACAGTCGGGTGCAAGTGGATCTTCAAGAAGAAGACGGACATGGATGGGAAAGTGCATACTTATAAAGCGCGATTGGTTGCGAAGGGCTTTACTCAAACTCCCGGAGTTGACTATGATGAGACCTTCTCACCAGTTGCGAAGATAAAGTCTATTAGGGTGATGCTTGCCATATCTGCATTTCATGATTATGAAATATGGTAGATGGACGTGAAAACCGCTTTCCTTAATGGAAAGTTGGTTGAGGATGTCTACATGAATCAGCCAGAGGGTTTTGTCGATGCGAAGCATCCAAATAGAGTATGCAAGATTGAGAAATCCATTTATGGATTGAAACAAGCGTCTCGCAGATGGAATCTTTGTTTTGACGAGAAGGTTAAAGAGTTTGGCTTTCTGCGAAGCGAGGATGAATCTTGTGTGTATGTCAAAGCCAGTGGGAGTATAGTGAGCTTCCTCGTGTTGTATGTCGATGACATACTACTCATAGGAAACGATGTCCCAACCTTGCAGGAGGTCAAGTGTTGGCTTAGGAAATGTTTCGCTATGAAGGACATCGGAGAGGCTGCTTATATTCTGGGGATAAGAATAGTAAGAGACAGGGAAAAGAGACTGATAGGACTCAATCAGGATACATACTTGGAAAAGGTACTAAAGCGTTTTAGGATGGAAAATTCCAAGAAAGGGGAGTTGCCAATCCAAAGCAATACCAAGTTGAGTAAGACTCAGAGCCCGAGTACAGAGGCAGAGATAGTTGATATGAGCCGAGTACCTTACGCTTCCGCAGTAGGCTCTATCATGTATGCTATGACTTTTACTCGCCCTGATGTGGCCTTCGCTTTGAGCATGGTCAGCAGATATCAAGGGAATCCGGGTAGAGCTCATTGGATTGCAGTTAAGAATATTCTTAAGTACCTTCGGAGGACCAAGGAATGGTTTCTAGTCCTCGGTGGGAGTGATGACTTAAGGGTACGAGGGTATAGTGATTCTAGTTTTCAGACGGATCGGGATAACTTCCGATCGCAGTCGGGCTGGGTCTTTACCCTTAATGGAGGAGCAGTGACATGGAAAAGTTCCAAGCAAGAGACCGTAGCTGATTCAACGTGCGAATCAGAGTATATTACGGTGAGCGAAGCATCAAAGGAGGTTATATGGTTGAAGAACTTCATTGGAGACCTTGGAGTTGTGCCATCCATAAAAGAGCCGATGGAGATTTTCTGTGATAATGAAGGAGCGGTTTCCTTGACCAAGGAACCGAGAGATCATGGTAGATCCCGACATATTGACAGAAAATACCATTTTATCAGACATCGGGTAGAAGAGGGACTCCTCGTTGTGAAGAGGGTATCATCAGAAGAAAACCCAGCAGATCCCCTTACGAAGAGACTGAGTAGGGTCAAACACTTGCAGCACGCTAGGAGCATCGGGCTGAAGGATGATATAAGTTTGGATTAGATAGGAAATGTGTAATAGATAGTTTATACTTGACATTCGATGAATAAATAAAGTGTGTTATTTATGAGTAAAGCTACTATCTTGTGTTGGTTATTTATCTATTGTTTCCATTTTGCATGTTTTGACTTCCTGAATGATAGGATTATTCAAAAAGGTCCACAGTCAATCATATTTTGGAAGTAGATATGAATGAAGACTGTCATGAATTGTTTGTAGATTGTCTAAAAGGTTTTGGACATAGCAAAGGTTTGCTGCAAAGTTCATGAGTGCTTATGAATATGAGTTGAGCATTGGAATAAACCCAAGTTTGCTATATCACTTCTTGGTATTTTACCTTAAGTGATCGCAAAGCGATAATATCAGATAGTCTTAAAACTTAGAGATATGGTTGTTGTTTGTTGGTTGGTTATGCATTGATAATGTGTAAACGCATCAGTAACTTGATGTTATAAAATGCATTATTATGTATAATTCAATTAGTAAATAATGGATGCATATGAGTCGAAGTTGATCTGTTCCTTTTATTCTATGAGAATAAAAGTGACATATTGGCCACTTGATGATTTGGTTTGACTTATGTGCCGGGCCCGGTCAGAATGAAGTTGATGTGTTCAACTAAATTCTATGTCAAACAAATCGGAAATCAAGGAACTACTGCTGGACAATAAGCATTGTCAGCATGATATCCAGAACAGAGGATTATACGATCCCTTATCTAAAGGACAAGTTGATCAGAGTTGACAGCGAAGTATAAGAGCTACGATTGCTAATTGGTTTCTGAAGTCATATGTGAGATATAGTTACTAGACTTATCCAAGTGGGAGACTGTTGGAATAGTGTCTAAGCCCGTAACTATATTTGGTATGTACTTGACCCGGTTGTGCATGGTCCTTTTGGGTTGCCTTCTCCAAAGCAACTTGACAAGGTAATTTAAGGAGAAAGATAGAGTATAATGATTTATAAATATATTATAAGAATAATATATTAAAGGAGAAATCATATTTATTTAATTAGTATTGGTCATAAATTAATTAGGAATTAATTTGGTGATCAAAAGGGATTAATTGAATAAAGGGGTATAAACTGTCAAATGTATGATAGTTGAGTTTTGAGTTAAAGAAACCTAATGGGCTTAAGGGGGAACGAACTTATGATGCATATCCATCATATTTTCGTCCATGGCCTTATTCCAGAAGGTTCCTTGGGCTGCTTGGTGGCTAAGTTGTCCATTAGGGTTTAGACTGAAACCCTAGTAATCTGTAAGTATAAATATGACCCCTAGGGCATTGAATTCGGCTACCACTTGATTCTAAGAGAACCCTAGGCCGATTTCTAGCCTCTCTCTCCTTCTCTCATATTGCCTTCTTACTTGTGGGGTTTGTGAACCATTAGAGGAGTTGCATTTGTGACTCTAAGCTCAAGAGAAGAAGAAAGAGAAGATCTAAGCCAACAAGTAAAGGTAAACATCTAGATCTGCTTCTATATGTTATTTTTGTTGTTTATATGCTAGATTAGGGTTTGTAAGTCTTGGAATCAAAGCATGTTCAATAGAGAAACCTAGATCCAAGCATTAGGGTTTGTATGAGCACATAGGAATGTTTCTTATGTATAAAACCCATCAATATGGACTTGGAGCACATCAGTAAGAGAGAACCAGATCAGTTGCTTATATTGAAGGGTCTCGAGAAGAGACCCTAGATTTTGGATCAGCTTTTGAGAGACCAGCGGGGTTGGATTCAGTACAGCACATGCGGGAAATTGCATGATATAGTCTTTCGTTCCAGGGGTTGAGTAAGTGTGACTCTGGGTTATCCTCCGTTTGTGTTTGAATTATACTTCCAAGAAATGGCATATGCCAATTGCATACCGAGAATTATTAGCGGATAGCGAAAGATTATTTCCCAAATCGCGGGATTGAGAGAGGACATCGTCTTATTGGTTTATTCCAAGACTGAGAAGCAGCACGAGAAGCACCTGAGGGAGGTGCTAGAGACTTTGAGGAGGGAGAGACTTTTTGCAAACTACTCCAAATGTGAGTTCTGGTTGCACGAGGTGTAATTTCTTTGGCACCTTCTCAATCAGAAGGGCATTCTAGTCAATCCTGCCAAGATAGAGGCCGTGATGCAGTGGGAGATTCCGATATCCCCAATTGAGATTCGGAGTTTCGGGGGGGGGGGGGGGGGGGGGGGGTCTAGCGGGTTATTACCGGAGATTTATAGAGGTTCTTGGAGGTGGTGTGATATTTTGGACAGGCTAGTATTGAAACTCTAGTAATGGTAAGCGTGGTTTCTAGCTGATTGGTCATGGGTGATAAGAAGGATTGAGAATCCTTCCAGTATTGTGGGTTGTGGAACATTAGTTGAATCAAAGTGGGGGAGAATCATCCAAGGATTCAGAAGTAGGAGGAGTTTTGAAACTGGGATAAGTTTCGCGTCCTTGTGTGGAAGGAAGAAAGCCCAAGTGGTTGTATGATTTGAGGATAGTGTGAGATGGAAGTTCAGAAAAACTTGCCAATGATGAGATCACGTTCTCAGAATGTTGCTAGCAAGCCTTAGGGAATCAGTTTGGGGATTCTAGTCAGGACATGAGTTTAGTTTTGGATGCTAGGTCGTGTGTATGCTCGACGTTGGATGTGTTCGGATCAGTAACCAGCAAATGAGATAGTGTCAGGGTGTTGTAAGTCTGCGGGTGTAGCCGTAGCATTCACTAGTAGCCAGATAGTGTTAGAGTGTTGTAAGTCTGTAGGTGTAGTCGTAGCATTCAATAGTAGCCAGATAGTGTTAGAGTGTTGTAAGTCTGCGGGTGTAGCCGTAGCATTCACTAGTAGCCAGATAGTGTTAGAGTGTTGTAAGTCTGCAGGTGTAGCCGCATCATTCACGAACAGCCAGACAGTGATAGAGTGTTGTAAGTATGTGGGTGTAGCCGTAGCATTCACTAGGTTGGTAGATAGCATGATTGCGTTGTTAGGACACGGAAAGAATAGTAGTACCCACCAGTTCGGGTGTAGCAGTGAGGAAATGGAAATCCACGGAGTAGATTTTGTAATTTCCCAGACGGATTAGACCTGGTTAAGCCAGTGATAAGACTGTTGAAGCGCCACTACAGCTATGAGAGCAAGGAAGTAGTGGACTGCTTAAGGTCATTTATGACATAAGGGTACCAATGGTCATGTAGCAATCACCTTTAGCATGGGAATTGGTGATGTCAGGATTTGACGCATGGAACCAATCAGTTAGATCAGAAGGCTGTTAGGGCCACAGAGACAAGATAACTAGTAGCAGCTAGTTTTAGAGAAGGATTTCATTTAGGAGTCGTGCGAGGTGACTAAGTAGGGATTCCTTTGACTCCACAGCCGGGTTGGAACCAGGTATTTCAGATAATTGGTGAACGAACTGAGACTAAGAAGTCTTGATGAAGTTAGGGGAGCAGCTATGTAGCAGTATACTGCTTTAGGCAGTTCAGTGTTCGGACAGTTTCAGTGTTTGGGCAGTGTTAGTAATTGTGCCCTGAGTTGCAACTACAGACAGGATAGATGGTTTATTGAGAAGTGACAAGTCACCCTCAGCGAGATTATCGGAGCATTGGCCAAGTATAAGTGAATCACAGGGATAAGTAGACCTGAAATTCTGTTTTCTAGTAAGAGCCTTGAGTTATCAGGAGATGAGCAGGCAGCTGAGAGACAAATGGATTGGATTCAGCAATAGTGATTTAGTAAGAGTGTTCTATCGGGGATTTAGACCATTCTGAGACAGTAGTATTCAGATATTAGGGCTTTGTGATGGCTAGTCACAGCTACCCTGAGAAGGCTAGGGTGTACCCAGGATCATGACCATGTTACTTGAGAAGTGAGCAGATAGGGAATAGTAAGGAACGATTTCGAGGACGAAATCTAATTTAAGTGGGGGAGAGTTGTAACGCCCCGGTTATTTAAATAAAATAACAAATGAAAGTCCCGAACTAATTGGTGACGAATTTAGAAGTTAGAGGTTAAAAGAGTAAGTTCTGGATTTAATTTGAAAAGGATTTCAAAAATCAAGGCCACGTGTCCTACTAAGTCACCAAGATGCTGAGTCACCCGAGCTGTTGAGTCATCCGAGCACATGGCCTAATCCGAAGTGGTCCAATAGCGGTGCGACACGTACCCTCTTAGCACATGTCCGAACCCTCGCAGCATGCCATGAACCCCCTACTTCGGACCCTAGACCTCGATCCAATCACAGACTGCCAGCGAGCCCCTCGCATGCGCAGACCATGTGCGAGCCATGTGCAGCCCACGTGCAGCCCACGTGCGATCCCTCCCCTACGAGCCTTTGGATCTTCGCCACCTGGAGACTTCTCAGCCGTCCGATCAGAAGCTTCACCCTATAAATAGAAGGCTGCGAGCCTTCTCGGATATTTTTAAGAAATTGTCATATTTAGCCCCTTTCTTCATATTTTCTTCACCTTAACCTTCCGCGAAGCCCCGGTATCGACTGTAAAGCCCGGAATACTCCACGAAGTGCCCGTGAAGCCCGGAAAATTTATCTTTTCGGTTTCGAAGCCCGACTTTTGCAGAGCCCAGTTTCTCAATAAAACTCTTGGTTTTATTAGAAACGATCGTTTTAGGAAACGAATTGCTGCCCGATTTTCATCCAAATAAGTGAGTGTGTAGTTACTTTCAATTTACACATAGATATGAAGTATTTACCTTGAAATACGTGTTATGTGTAAATATATTAATTGTTTATTTGAGGTGACTGTTGAATTGATGTTTTATACAAGTTTTAAACTGTATATGCTTTTTATCTACAAAATATGTTGGGTAGAACATGGGTAGATGAAATAGTTGATGTGTGTTAAAATGGTGAGAGGCGTCGATGTTGTTGTTGTTGTTGCAGTCATCTAGCGGAGTATAGATGACGACCACGGACTTTTCTAGACAGTCCAATGAAACACTAGCAGGTTCGCAACTTGTAGGTGTTGATGAATTAAATGTTCATTGTCGTACTCCATCCCCCTCATGGTTGCCTTAAGGACATGTATGGCTGAGGAAACCCCTTAGCAGTAGTGTCCATCCCGATGATAATCCTTAGGCTAGGTCCCTTGTGATAGGTGTTTAGGGACGTAAAGTGAGGACAACGGGAACGGGTAATCAGGGTTATTGGTGATTGGTGAACTTAATAAGTATATTATTGTGGGTTGAAAACCCTATATGCTCACCAGGTTCCCAAGCCTGACCCACTCAGTTTTTATGATTACAGGTAGTGGACCCCGAGCATAGTCGGAGGACGACGAGAGATTTTTGGATTATAGGCCAGTAGTTGTAAATAACTGTTGAAAGGCTTATAATGTCTTGTTTATGCTTTTGATCTGTATCGGAACATGACATCCCTAGGTTTTGACATATATGGAAAATATATACCTTCTTAATGAAGGATTTTGATAAACTTTTATCATATGCTGTTTGGTGACCAATTCCGCAACATCTTTTAAAAAGATTTCTCTGATTTTATTTTAAAAAGCATAAATTAAATCGGTCTTTTCTGGCCGAGAAATTAGGGGATGTCACAGTTGGTATCAGAGCATTAGTTTAACCGAACTAAGAAATTGTATAATTTCTAGACTTGAACTTAGAATGCTAAGTGATGATTGTGAGATGAGTGTCTACCATATTTTAGACACGAGCACTAGTTTATTTTAGGGAAGATGCCTAAAATGCCCTTATGTGCTAAATGCTATGTGTTTTCTATGTGTGCCATTATTTGTTCGAATCTATGGTCTGTTGCCGACCGGATCTGGAAACCTTATGTGTGTAGGACTCTAAGCGTATGATTACGAGATTAGATCTAACATGTAAACGTTTCGGAGTGATAAGGGAATTAAAATGTCTAACAAGGATAAAGACCTAAATTCGCCTTATTCGGTATATAGATTGTAATGGCAAGAACTCGGAGTGGAGCTGGAAATGCAAACAGAAACCAACAACCTCAACCCCAAGTGGTGGAACAGGTGCCTATTGTAGGAGCTGCACCCGAACCCATCACCATGGCTGGAGTACGAACTATGATTCAGACCATGTTGGCTGAACAGAGGGAGGAATTGAGGCAAATGTTGCTGAACGACAGGGATGAACCTTCAGTTCCTGTTGAACAACGTGAACTAAATGACGATCGATCTGAAGAAGGGAACAACAGTAGATCGGTTGGTTATAGTGAACCGCTTGTGGTTGGGAGGAATAACCACGAGGGTAGAATGGAGAGAAATGGGTGAAAGTATAAGGACTTTATGACTTGCAAGCCATCGACCTTCAATGGAAAAGAAGATCCTGTCGGAGTAATGGACTGGATCTCGGAAATGGAGTTGGCTTTCATGACTTGTGATTGCCAAGGCAAGTCACAAACTACCTTTGCAGTATGTCAGTTCAGGGGTAGTGCTGCTCGTTGGTGGAGCACTTTGTGGAAAACCCTAAGCCCTAATGAGCCACTGCAATTAACTTGGGCAGAGTTCTTAGTGCACTTCAAGCGCAAGTACTGCTCGGCCCAAAACGTACTTGAATTAGAAAACCAATTTCTAACATTGCAGAAGGGGAGTATAACCGTTGACGAATATACGAATAACTTCACAGACAAAATGGAGTTTGCTATGCGTATTGTCCCAGATGAGTTGGCAAAAATTGACAGGTACGCAAAGGGACTACCATGGGAGTACGCGGTGCCAAGTACACCAGGCACTTACTTTGGAGGCAGCTATCTGGGCTGCCAAGTCTGTTAAAGATATGAGAAAAGGGAGAGCCGCCAGCAAGGTTGAAGTTGGCGAAAAGAGAAATTTTGAAGGAACTTCAAGTTCCAATAAAAAGAACAAATTCTCGAAGACTGGTTCGAGAAAGTTTGGAGGAGGAAGCGAAGCCAAGTGGTGTGACAAGTGTAGGAAGAAACATGCTGGGAAGTTCAGCGTGGAAGTCACTTGTTACAAATATGGAAAGCCAGGGCATTATGCCAATGAATGCACCTTCAATAAGAACGTATGTTTTGGGTGCAATGAAAAAGGGCATATTTTGAGGGACTGCCCGAAGAAGAAGGATGCAGCAAAACCCAATCTACCACCAAAGCCGAAGGCGAGAGCCTTTCAGATGACGCTCGAAGCTGCGAAAGAAGAAGCCGATGTTGCTTCAAGTACCTTTCTCGTAAACGAATTGCCTGCCCAAATTTTGTTTGATTCTGGAGCCAATTACTCCTTTATATCGCATGAATTTGGTAGAAAGCTAGCTTTGCCTGTAGATATGCTAGTTAATGCTATAATAGTCGAGATTGCTAGTGGCAAGTTTGTACATGTTATCCATCATATGGAAAACATCCTCATTGACTTGGATGGGAATAAGTTCCAAGAGGAATTATTGCCTATCGAGTTAAATGGATTCGACATAGTTTTAGGAATGGATTGGCTTAGCGCCAACGATGCAGAAATACTATGTAGAAAGAAGATAGTAAAAGTAAACCCGCCAGTGAAAGAGTCGTTTATGGTGTATGGAGACTAACGCAGAGTAAATTCTGGAATCATTTCCCTAATGAAAGCCATAAAGTGTTTGGCCAAGCGATGTACATCATATCTAGCGTTCGTGATCGATGCTAAGATGGAAAAGAACAAGGTACAGCATATTCCGGTGGTGTGTGAGTATCCGGAAGTCTTTCCCGAAGATCTTCCCGGATTGCCCCCTGATCGACAAGTAGAATTTCGTATCGACTTGTTACCAGGAACGACGCCGAAAGCAAAATCACCTTATCGATTAGCGCCAACCGAAATGAAAGAACTTATGACACAACTTCAGGAGTTAATGTACAAAGGTTTCATTCGACCTAGTTCATCGCCCTGGGGAGCCCCTGTGTTATTTGTAAAGAAGAAAGACAGGAGCATGAGAACGTGCATCGATTACAAAGAGCTGAACAAAGCGACGATAAAGAACAAGTACCCGTTGCCAAGGATCGATGACCTGTTCGACCAGTTGCAGGGTTCGAGCTATTTCTCGAAGATCGATCTTAGGTCGGGATACCATCAACTAAAGGTGAGAGCAGGATATCGAAAAGACTGCGTTTAGAACGAGGTATGGACACTATGAATTTTTGGTTATGTCGTTCAGACTAACCAATGCCCCAGCAGCTTTCATGGATTTGCTGAATAGGGTTTGTAAACCATTCTTAGATAAATCCATGATAGTATTCATACACGATATCTTGATTTATTCGAAAAGCAAGCAGGAACATGAAAAGCATCTACGTGAAGTGCTAGAAGTCCTGAAAAAGGAGAAGCTATATGCAAAGTTCTCCAAATGTGAATTTTGGATTCAAGAAGTCCAATTTTTAGGTCATGTGCTTAACCAAGAAGTAATAATGGTTGACCTAGCAAAGATTGAAGCTGTAATGAAGTGGGAACAACCAAAAAGTCCTATGGAGATTCGAAACTTTTTAGGATTAGCTGGATATTACCGAAGGTTTATCCAAGGCTTTTCTTCGATTGCTACTCCATTAACAACTTTGACCCACAAAGGAGCTACTTATGCTTGGAATCAGAAGCATAAGGAAGCCTTTGAGAAGTTGAAGAAGAGATTGTGTGAAGCACCGATTATTTCATTGCCTGAAGGAGTTGATGACTTCGTAGTTTATAGCGATGCATATGGAGTTGGGTTAGGTTGTGTTCTGACCCAAAGGGATAAAGTGATCGCGTATGCATCGAGGCAATTGAAGGAACATGAAAAGAAATACCCCACTCATGATCTGGAGTTGGCAGCGGTAGTATTTGCCTTAAAGATATGGAGGCATTATCTTTATGGCACAAAGTGTATACTTTTCACTGATCATAAGAGTCTCCAATATCTCTTTAATCAGAAGGAATTGAACATAAGGCAACGACGCTGGTTAGAGTTACTCAAGGACTACAACTGTGAGATACTTTACCACCCTGGTAAAGCAAATGTTGTTGTTGATGCTCTCAGTCGGAAGGTAAACCTTGAAAAGAAAAGGCCAAGAGCATTGAGAATTGAAGTTGTCTCGACAATTATGGAAAGTATAAAGAAAGCTCAAGAGGAAGCTTTAGAGAAAAATGACCGAAAGGAAGAACGTTTGGGCAAAACATTAGTGTTCGGTACAAACAACCAAGGGTTGAAGGTATTCCAAGATAGGATTTGGGTACCTAAGACGGGCGGAATAAGAGATCTTCTGATGGAAGAAGCTCACAAGATCATGTACTCGATTCATCCCGGCAGTACAAAAATGTATAGGGATCTAAAACCCTATTATTGGTGGCCGACGATGAAGCTCGATGTTGCTAAGTATGTGGCCGAGTGAGTAGCTTGTGCTAGGGTTAAAGCACAACTTCAGAAACCGTATGGGAGTTTAGAACCTTTACCCATACCCATGAGTAAATGGGAAGACATCACCATGGATTTTGTGACTAAACTACTCGGAACAAGGAAAGGTCACGACATGATTTGGGTGGTCGTTGATCGCTTCACTAAGAGTGCGCATTTCATAGCAGCCAAAGAGAAATGGTCTATGGATAAACTTGCGAATTCTTACGTGAAGGAAATTGTGATGCTTCACGGTGTTCCGTTAACGATTGTGTCCGATCGTGACAGCCGTTTTACCTCGAGATTTTGGAGAAGTCTACAAGAGGAATTTGGTACTAAGTTGTGTTTGAGTACAGCTTACCATCCGCAAACCGATGGTCAGAGTGAACGAACGATTCTCCTATAATAATAGTTTCCACTCAAGCATTAAGATGGCACCTTATCACGCTTTGTATGGGGAAAAGTGTCGAACGCCATCATGCTGGCTGGAAGCTGGGGAAAAGCAGTTTATGGGACCTGAAATAGTCCATCAGACTGCTGAAAAATTGAAAGTGATAAGGGAAAGGATGTTAGTTGCTCAAGATCGACAAAAGAGTTATGCTGACAAGAAAAGACAACCGATATCCTTCGATGTTGGAGATTCGGTTTTACTTAAAATCTCGTCGTGGAAGGGACTTATAAGATTTGGTAAGAGAGGGAAGTTGAGTCCAAGATTTATTGGACCATTTAAAGTTCTTCAGAGTATCGGGAATCAAGCTTACAAGCTACAGTTACCGGAAGAACTAGAGGGTATTCATAGCACCTTTCATGTGTGTTATTTGAGAAAGTTCACAGGAGATGTGCCCGACATAATTCTGATTTCTGAGTTAAGGTTGGATGAAAACAAGAGGTTGATCGAAGAACCTGAGGCAATCGTTGACCGTAAGACTATGAAGTTACGACGCAAGATGGTCGATTTAGTGCTTGTGCGCTGGAAACATACGAATAGACCAAATCTCACTTGGGAAACGGAGAGTGACATGATGAGTTGCTACCCGCAGTTGTTTGGTGATATGTGATTCCGGGGACGGAATCATCCTAAGGGGGAGAGAATTGTAACACTCGTGTTTCTAGCATAGGCATTTATATTGAGTTGATAGTCTAGGTTAACCTTTGTAACTCATTTTGAAGAAATGAAAAGGAATTATGTGAATATTATGTGAATTATGTGTTTTATGCTTAATTATTAGGGCTTAATTAATTAAGAATAAAAATAAGCGTCAAAATTAAAGTGTGAGATAAGCCCGATATCTTTACATAAAGTTTTAGTGGTCGAAACAAGGATTTCGGGGATATAAAGAATACCAAAATCCGAGTTATAACGAAGAAGTTATGATTTGTCGAAGTTTCGCGACAAAACCGGCACGGTGCTGAATGTCGTAAAAAGTGAGTTTTTGATAAACTACTTTTTAGCCTTAGTAATCTAAACGACAGTCATAGTATTCGTTAAACCGAGAAGTTCGATAAAAAGAACGCCCAAATTTGACTTCGTATGAGGAAGTTATGATTTTTCGAAGTTTCAGCTTAGCAGTAGACAACTAAAAACTCGAATTTTAGATTGAGCGATTTTTAGCCGACACAACCTAAACGAGAATTGAAGGTCTCGTCATTAGGAGCACAACGGTAAAAAGTCTGACGAAAACAGACGTCGGATGAAGAAATTATGAATTTTTAACGGATTTCCTGTCCCGGTCTGTTAAAAATAATGATATAAAATTTAAAGTCAAAATTAGCCGACGAATTCTAAACGGAAGTTGTAGAGCGTAATTTTAGCTACGCGTGCATATAAAGAACGTTAAAAACGGAGCTCGTATGCAAAAGTTATGGATTTTAGAAGTTTTGGCGCGAAAATCGAGAAAATTCGCATAGTCACGAAATGCCACGTCACCCTCGCTGAAAAAGTGCCACGTGTCCTGCTGAGTCACCAAGCTGCTGCGTCACCCGAGCTGCTTAGTCATCCGAGCACATCGCCTAATCCGAAGTGGTCCAATAGCGGTGCAACACGTACCCTCTTAGCACATGTCCGAACCCTCGCAGCATGCCACGAACCCCATACTTCAGACCCTAGACCTCGGTCCAATCACAGACTGCCAGCGAGCCCCTCGCATGCGCAGACCATGTGCGACCCATGCGCAGCCCACGTGCGAGCCCTCCCCTGCGAGCCTTCGGATCTTCGCCACCTGGAGACTTCTCAGTCGTCCGATCAGAAGCTTCACCCTATAAATAGAAGGTTGCGAGCCTTCTCGAATATTTTTAAGAAATTGCCATATTTAGCCCCTTTCTTCATATTTTATTCACCTTAAACTTCCGCGAAGCCCCGGTATCGATTGTAAAGCCCGGAATACTCCACGAAGTGCCCGTGAAGCCCGAAAAATTTATCTTTTCGGTTTCGAAGCCCGACTTTTGCAGAGCTTGGTTTCTCAGTAAAACTCCCGGTTTTATTAGAAACGGTCGTTTTAGGAAACGAATTGCTGTCCGATTTTCATCAAAATAAGTGAGTGTGTAGTTACTTTCAATTTACACATAGATATGAAGTATTTACCTTGAAATACGTGTTATGTGTAAATATATTAATTGTTTATTTGAGGTGACTGTTGAATTGATGTTTTATACAAGTTTTAAACTGTATATGCTTTTTATCTACAAAATATGTTGGGTAGAACATTGGTAGATGAAATAGTTGATGTGTGTTAAAATGGTGAGAGGCCTCGATGTTGTCGTTGTTGTTGTTGCAGTCATCTAGCGGAGTATAGATGACGACCACGAACTTTTCTAGACAGTCCAGTGGAACACTAGCAGGTTCGCAACTTGCAGGTGTTGATGAATTAAATATTCATTGTTGTACTCCATCCCCCTCATGGTTGCCTTAATGACATGTATGGCTGAGGAAACCCCTTAGCAGTAGTGTCCATCCCGATGATAATCCTTAGGCTAGGTCCCTTGTGATAGGTGTTTAGGGACGTAAAGTGAGGACAATGGGAATGGGTAATCAGGGTTATTGTTGATTGATGAACTTAATAAGTATATTATTGTGGGTTGAAAACCCTATATGCTCACCAGGCTCCCAAGCCTGACCCACTCAGTTTTTATGATTACAGGTAGTGGACCCCGAGCATAGTCGGAGGACGACAAGAGATTTTTGGATTATAGGCTAGTAGTTGTAAATAACTGTTAAAAGTCTTATAATGTCTTGTTTATGCTTTTGATGTGTATCGGAACATGACATCCTGAGGTTTTGATATATATGGAAAATATATACCTTCTTAATGAAGGATTTTGATAAACTTTTATCATATGTTGTTTGGGGACCAATTCCGCAACATCTTTTAAAAAGATTTCTCTGGTTTTATTTTAAAAAGCATAAATTAAATCGGTCTTTTCTGGCCGAGAAATTAGGAGATGTCACACTTTATATGTTATTGTATGGTATGTGGTAGTTTGGGGGAGCTCACTAAGCTTCGTGCTTACGGTTTTCAGTTTTAGTTTCAGGAACTCAGTTTTTAAAAGAGGAGCTCGGGAAGATTGTAGTGCACACACCATTTGTTCAGCCTGGGATGTTTATACTCTGATATATTTGACAGTTGTTAAGATATTTTGAGATACATTCTTTATGATTCTTATATGACGTTGATGAATATGGTTTTATTACTAATTTAAAACGAAATTTTCAGACTGTATTTTTGGGATGTTTCAGGAACGCTAGCAGGCTAACCACCTGTAGGTGTTAATGAACTTGGGTGTTCATTCGTTGTACTCCATCCCCCTCATGGTTGCCTTATTTGACATATATTGCTGGGAAACCCCTGAATGCATGTGTTGTCGCCCCGATGAAATATTCTAAGACTAAGTCTCTTGTGTTAGTTGTTTTAGGGACGTAAAGTGAGAATAATGAGAATGGGTAATTGGGTTATTGTTGGTTGATGAAAATTAATTTAATTATTTATTGTGGGTTAAAAACCCTATATGCTCAACAGGCTCCCAAGCCTGACCCACTCAGTTTTCTTTGAATTACAAGTAGTGGCGCCAGAGCATAAGTTGGATGATTTGTCAGGATAGTTTGGATTATAGACCTGTTGTTGTAAATAATTGTTGTAAGATCTGTATTGAAATGTTTATGCTTTTGGTTTGTTTATCGGAACATGACATCCCAAGTATTTTAATATAATGAAAAATACATTTCTTTAAGAAATGCTTTGGTAAATCTTATTTTTATCATATTTCGTTTTGGGAACAAATTCCGCAACTGTTTTAATCAAAGGATTACTCTGAAATTATTTTAAAAGCATAAATTAAACCGGTCTTTTTTGGCCGTGATTTTGGGGATGTCACATTTGCATCCACTACAATCATAAATATCACAAGAGTTTAAATGACCCAAAACACCACTAGATGCTAAAAAATTCAACCGTGATAAAGACACTTGTCCCAAACGAGAATGCCAAAGATAAAACTCAGACAACAAAGGACTCAAACGAAAAGAAGATAAATCAATGTTGGAAGCAACAACAGTAGATACTTTGAGGACCTCCAAGACATATAGTTCCCCCACCCTACGGCCGATCCTAATCACCTTCTGGTGTGTTGATCCTATATAACACAGACAGTATCAGAAAAGAACACCCAGTTACTAAACTTGCATAACTGACTGACTGAGGCAAGGTTCAAAGTAAGTTTGGGACTGTAATAAACATCAGGAAGAGTTATATGAGAAACGGAGACAGACCCAACACCCTCAACTAGCATAGATGTATCACTAGCAGACTTAACAGAAATAGATGACACTTGCGACAAAGAAGTAAATGATGACAAATGAGGAGTCATATGATGGGTTGCACCATAATCTAAAATCCACAAAGATGAGGGAATACCTGAAGTGTCAGACGAAGAAGGGCCAGAATGAGATATAGATGCAGACATGGCAGTGGGATTAGAAGCCAAATACTTTCTAAAGCTCTCAAACACCTTGGGATCCAATGCAGATGTTGGCATATGTCCAACAGATTCTCTGTCGACTGGTGGAACAGCAGCAGCAACAAACTGTGGAGGTCGAGGGTTCCATGGAGGAGTACCAGAGGAACGTGACTGATACTTCTGTTGACCAGACCTATTTTGTTGCCCTGACTAAGGTTGACCAGATTTACCCTTGTTGACTAACAATGGACACTGAGCTTTCCAATGATTCTTCTGTTTGCAGAATGCACACTCATCATAAGCGACTCTTGAAGTTTATCGAGATTGACTGGAGGAGACAGCAAGCACAGCAGGAGCGGGAGTAGGAGTAGAGGTTGCTTTAAACCCTTTATCTGCATGGGACTTGATACGAGTCTCTTCTGCAATTAACTCATGGACAACTGAATCAGCTGAAGGAAGAGGAGAGTGATGAAGAATTGTTCCACGAAGACCTTCAAAATCAGAAAGCAAGGCCATCAAGAACTGAACCAAACGTTGTTCTTCCCTCATAGCAATGTAAGGCTCAAAATCTTTTAACTCTTTAGATTCAGTAAGAGCCAATTGATCCCAGAGATCAGACATAGCAGCATAGAAATCTTGAATGCTCTGGTCATTCTGTTGAAAGGCACGAATATTATATTCCAATTGGTATTGTTTAGCAAAATTGGACTGAGTATACAGTCTCTCCAAGTGATTCCAAACTTCCTTTACTGTATCATACTTAGCCAACTGCATACCAATGGACTGAGCAACAGAGTTATTGATCCAAGTAATAACCTTGGAGTTATCAGTCTCCCAAGCATCAAGCAACATACCAAAATTCTCAGTTTGAGGCACTGAGGGTTTGGCTTTAGTCCCGGTGACATAGCCCCACATATTCTTCCCACGAAGGAAGTTCTTCATAACATAACTCCAATACGTATAATTCTTTCCATCCAAATGAGTACTGACTGACTGAAGGGAATCGTCCTTTCCAGTCATGTTGATAGTGAATGAATAACCACAATGACAATATAATAATCTGAGAATGAAAGGAGTAACAAACCAGCGGAAGCAATCACTTGAATAACGAATCAACAACAATTATGAACCAACAGCAGCAACGAACCAACAGTAGCAACGAACCGGCAGCAACAACGAATCAACAGTAGAAACAAATCAACATATCAAAAAAAAGGACGAGTACCAGTGATAATGAACGAAAACGGCATGCTATAGTAACCCTAGAAATTTCGATCCGCGCCACGGATGACTGCTACAGAGACTTCTAACAACGTATCTAACCTCTGCTCTGATACCATGAGAACATTGTCATATGATTATATCAAAGAGAAATTACAAGGGTTCTCAGAGAAAAGCATGTAGACTACAAGGAATAAAGCGGATATAAATACTAGCTAGACAGAAACTCTAATGGGCTAAAGACAAAAAAGAGTCCATAAACAAGCGGGCTAATAATATAGACTAACACTAAACACACTAACACACTAATCAAATTCACCTAAAATCAATCATATGCAAAATCAATCATGAGATAATGCACATCCAAACCCACCGATCAAACAAATTGTATATATTATATCAAGTTCTCTTTTAGACATTTTCACAAACCCCTTACATGCAATAAGATAAAGTACAGCCAAACACACTAACATACTAATCGAATTCATTAAATAAGTTAACTTAGAGAAGACGGAGAGAAATGGTGACGACATAATATAAGTTAACTTAGATATACATTAGATTACCTGTTGGAGACGACATAATATAAGTTGCCCTCTTTCAAACATAACTCGGCCTTATCTGTTAACTCCTTAACAATCCTTCGCTCTTCTTTTGGAGTGCACGACAAGCATAGTGATTCGTGATCCATTAGGGCACCCAAATCAGCAATCGTCATGATCGGTACAAAACCTAAAACGATAAAAGAAAAAATCAAATCGGACACCAACTATTGCTAAAATAAGGGTAAGATTGAATCACATCTTTGCAAATATTGAAAAGGGGAAAAGGATTTATGTACTTTGAAATGTAAATAATAGTATCAGGACTTGAAAAGACGTGGGCAGATCATGAAGAAGAGAGGTTGAGCAAATGTAATCGGAAGAGCTTAAGGAGATTTGTGGAACCCTAGATTGCAGAGGGGGGGAGGGGGGAGATTCGATCTGGAAGAGGCAGTTGTGGAAGAGAGAAGAAGAAAAAAAATGGTATTACCGTCCTTTGAAGGTGTCCTCTTCGATGTTGTTTTTAATCGATCTACAGAGGTGGTGGGAAGCGGTGAAATCGATTTAGGGCCAATGTTCTATATTTATCTTTGCTTTTTGCGTGATATAAGGAATTGTTGTTAAACTACCATAATTAACTATGCAAAGATTACTATAATACCCTTAAATGATTTATTTTTCCTAGTTTCCTATTAGTGCATTCATGCACACAATAGTTGCTAGAAACATTTGAACCTAGCACACACACACACACACACACACATATATATATATATATATATATATATATATATATATATATATATATATATATATATATATATATATATATATAAGTTATAATGTGAACATCAACTATTGCATGGACGTATGTGCAATTCTGGATGAATGGACGAAAACAATGAAATGATTTGATTTAGGATATAGGATATTACAATAAGAATGCATGTATAATATTATTACATTAAATATCCTTGTAAGGGTATTTCAATAAATTTAAATTTATTTAAAAAAGAAGCCCTAAATTCTAGAAGATAATTAACTCTTTTAATTTAAAAAATATATATATTCAACAAATTCTAAAAAAAATCTAGTACAAGAATACTCTTTTAAATACTAACAACTACAAAATATGGATGGAAGAAAAAGAAAAGAATATATAGGTTTGTATTGTTGAAAAAAAGTAATTAAAAAGCTAAAATCATAGATAAGTGAAATTACAAGACACCATTATGTGGTGTGTTCGGTAATTCAATGTTTACATTTACATGGAATTCGCGATTCCGTTATCACAAAATTGGAATTTGATATTCCATTCCGGCTGATTTGCTGTCAGAAATACTAGATTATAAATATCACATAGATGTTACAGTTTGGATTTTTTCTCATTGATCAATTGGTGCAATAATCGGAGATTTGGTTGATTGAGAAGCTTTAAAGGTTTGACCTAATTTCAGTCTCTTGGCCTTAGCATCTTGTAAACGTTTGTTTACTACTTCAGAATAAGTAACTCGCCAAGTAGACAATTGGGACTTGGTTTCATTGGATATGATCTTCTCGGATAAGGAAGTTTTCTTGGATTGAGATATTTGCATTTCTTCATCTGAATCATCATCCCTTAACTTGTATTCCATATTCAGATCACAAACACCTTCTTTCCCTCTTGCATCGAATGCCCCAGCCATTGGAGCAAGCTTGATCTGGTCTTTCAGTCCCCCAATCTTCTCCAAAACCTTTCTGAAGCTTAGATTAATAATCTTGGACAGATTATCGTATGTCTCTACTGTAGGTGATTGCTTCTTTAATTCTTCCATAACATCTTCAACCACCTTGTGTATTGCGTCGAATTTAACAGCATCGACAATCTGGTTATGAACTTTCAGCATCTGATCCATCATCCCCATATGGTGCTTTAGGGTTTCATTTAAACGAGCTTCAGACACTTCCCTTGAATGCTTCAATCTTATAGAGATAAGTTCATCTAATTGCTTTTCTCGGTCTTGGATAGATGGAGTTGAAGCCTTGATCTCTGTAAGAGCTTTGATCACAAGATCTAGTTTTTTGTCAAGAGAGTCGACTTTGACTCCAACCGATTCAACCTTTTGTTTGACATGGATGAAATCAGATGGGTCAATGGTGACCTTGTTCGAAGAATCAGAGTTATCCTCGCTTTCATCATCATTATCTTCTTCATTGTCATCATTACCATCATCAGAAGAATCATTACGATAAGTCTCCTTTATCTCATCTAATAGAGATAAAAGATCAATATCTATATGTGGCTTGGAGGATGAGGCTTGTAAATTCTTAGTTAAATCAGATGGCATTTGAACATTCGACACTTTGGTATTATTTTTTTCAGATAACATCTCCTCAACATCTTTTTCATCTTTGTCAATTCCTTCATCACAAACAATTGGATCTAAAAACGGAACATTAGTAGCTCCTGAATGTATTGGATTACTTGGAACTTCCAACATAGGAGGAACAACCCCAGTATCAGATTGCTTGGGACTTGTGACAATTTTCGTAGGTTGTGATTGTGTAGTAGGAATAATACGCTGTAAGGAGCTATGTTCAACACCTATATCATCTTTTTGAGAGGATATGGGTGGTTCATTTTGAGAGGATTTTGAAGCACCGATCTGCGAATCCTTTTCACAGGGTTGTACACTTTTTGTTTTCTTTGAGGCTTTAGTTTTCGTTGGGGATTTTGCATGTCGTTTGTTGATTGCCTTGGGCAATTGCTTCTTCCTGGAAGAGGTCAGTTTCTCTCTTTCCGAGGGAAAGAGAGATGGTGACGGGGTAGGAACGGACGGGTTAGTCGGATCCGTATCGGCCAAATGTTTAGCTTTGAAAGGAGAATCCGAAGGAAGAATGGAAAGCATATGTTCAGGCAATCTTCGGATGGCCCCAAAATCGGATTGATTTGGGATCCGATAAGATTTAATAGTTTTAAAAGAAACATATACCTCGTCCTCGGATGAGTCGGTCGAAATCGGAATTCCCAAGTCCGAATACAATTGTTGAAGCGTGAGAGCCCAAAATCGAGGAGATGGGATCTCGTTGTCTTTCCTTCTCTTGGTGAACTTACAGAAATCATCCCACATCACCTTCGGAAGATCAACGGTAGAAGAAAACCCTGTAAAAAAGCTATAGGCAAGATTTAACCACTCTTTGCTCATTGAGTCTGTTCCTCCATGTTTACCAGACAACCCTTTCATAATAATGTGCAAAAGAACAGTCCACAACCCAGGAACTGCAGATTTGTTGAACTGTTTTGCTTTATAAATGCCTTTAAACCCAATTTCAGAAAGAAAGGCCTGAAATTGATCCATAGCTATCTCTGTCGCAACGAAACCTTCTGGGTTTTCATCAACTCCAACTGCCCTTAAGAATGTCGATTTGGTGACAGTTGCAACACGATCATCTATAATCGTTACTTCAATACAATCGTCCTTAACAAGAACCCGTTTGAATGCAAGTTCTAGAAGACTTAATGGGAATTTTGGGTTAGGAATTTTAGTAAGAGGGACGTGAATAGGATGAATTGAGATGAACTCAATCATAACTCGAACTGATTCATCGAAATCGTTGGGATTGAGAGAAAAAAGCTGTGTTGTATCCCTAAGAATCATTTCAGTAGATGAGGATTCACCGGAAAATGCAAGATATGGTGGATGCGTAGAAGTTCATTTGGCAAAAGCATCCGAGAAAGGAGGTATCTGAGATAAAAAGATATCATTCATCCGAAAATACAGACTGTAAAATGTACATGTTGTAATGGTTATTGTACAATCTTATATGCGTCTATGGCTATACTAGAATAGAAAACAGCCGGTTATTCAGTTCTCTTGTCGGCGAGTGTATCGCACGCATCCAGTCTTCATGCGACATGCAATATCAATGGGCCCCACCTGCATTTCTCTAACAACAGACTTTTTCCACCTGCCACCCATAAACTCTTGTCGGCTTATGGTTTTTAAAAGAATCCAATGTGAAACCACCTTTCATTAGCCCTATCCCAAGACCATGTATCTGTCGTCCGATCAAAACACAAACATTTGCTCGGATTAACTACAAAGTACAAACTTACCCACCTTCAACGTACCCGATCCGAGTTCATAAACTTCATCCGACCATTGTTTTCCCTTCAAATTCTCCGATCCATTTTGTTTGGCAGAATTTATTCTCTACCCCCTAATTAGGTGTATACCTATCTATTGATTTTGTTAAGTTTTATATTATACTATAAAACTTATTTAATATGTTTAAACATTATTATATTAATAAATTTTGAGAACTTAGATTGTTAACGGAAAATGAAACTTGATTTTGTTGTTATATAAAATTTATTTAATAGTATGTTTAGACATTATTATATTAATAATTTTTGAAAACTTCTTAACGAAAAATGAAACTCGATTTTTGTTTTTATATAATACTAGTTGTGAAACCCGTATATTATACGGGTTGATTAAAACAAAATGTTAAATAGAAAAGATTAAATGAGAAGTTTATTTGAATTCGAAATTTGAAATAAATAAAAATTATGAGAAAAAAAAACATGCAAAAAATAAATAAATTAAAATTATTGTTTAGTTATCAGACTCGTATACTAAACAGGTTAATTATAACAAAATGTTAAATATAAAGGTTTAAACTGTAAATTTATTTGAAATTGAAATTTAAAATTTAAAATTTGAAATTAATATTATTATGGTAGGTTTAATTTATGGAAACTAATTAATAATATATTAGAAATGGAAAATGAAATAAATGACAAGTGGAAAATAAATATATCTCTAAATTATGACAAAATGACATGTGGCAAATTGAATGAGAGAATGATATGTGGCAAAGTCATTTTCATTTATCAAGGTAGACTAGTTGTGAGACCCGTGTATTACACGGGTTTATTAAAAATAAAAATTTAATATCAATATTTAAACATTAAATATTTTATAAAATAATACTTTTACATATCATAATGTAATCTTTTGAAACATTTATAAAAAAAATAATCAAATCTTCTTTAGAGCATTTATGAGACTTTATTATCAAATTAACAGAATGATTTTTTTCCTTATATGAAATTTAATTTAAAAAAAATTGAAATTCTCAAAAAATGACAAGTGGAAAATAATAATTCTAAAACTCCTACAAAATTACATGTGGTAAAACTCTTGAGAATTTGACAAGTGACAAAAAAAACCTTCATTTATTAGAGAAGATTTATTTAATATGTTTAAACATAATTATATTAATAAATTTTGAAAACTTTGATTTTTGTCGTAGATTATTTTCATTTAAAGAACGTACAATACATCATCAAGTATCATCAACTCACTTGAAATTGTGAGTCACCTAGTTCAATTTGGTTTGTGATACTGCTTTTAATTTTGTATACTTATTTAATGTAAACCTCGGTGTGATGCAAACTCACTTGATTTTCGACCGCTGAGAAAACGAATGTGTGATTCAAATTTGGATTCCACTTTACTTTAGCCAGATTTGAGTTTAGTGTTTGAGTCCCAAGCGAGACTTCAACAGACAACCTTCATTGAAAAACTTTTATCTATAAATGTCATTTGGTATGTTAAATCTTATAAGATGACTTTTTCTAGGAAATAGTTTAAAATTGAATGCATGTTTTAAGGACATTTATTCCTTAGAGCATCAACAATCATCATCGCATAAACTGATTTTGTGTTTTGTCATGTCATTTTTCCGTTAACGTTATTAAACAAAAAACTTATTAACTTAAATGGTTTTCCGTTGTTGATCAATTTTTTCTATAATTAATTATTTTTTTCCAATGTATATAAATTGCAGTATAAACTTCACTCGTCTAAGTTTGTCATTTTTTAACATAAATGTCAATTTTTTAAAATAAAATATTACACGACAAAAAGTAAAATTATAATTTTTTTTGGGTTTTGTTTCCCAAAAATAAGAAAGATTAATATTTTCATTTTGACGAATAGTTTTGTTTCGAAGATTGATGTTTAGGGTTTAGGAACAGGCATAAAATAAGTAAATCGTTGGTTTGATTTAAAATAACACATTGATTTTTGGGTTAAAACACATGTATGTTTTTATTTGTTATAAAAAAAATAATAAAATGTGTTGCTTTTTTTTGTTAGAATATTAAGTCTTTTGTGTTTTTAGGTCAAACTAATACTACAATTATGTTTTGCATTAAAATCAGAAGTACACTTGTATGTTGGGTTATATAAATAATTTGACATTTTTGGTTAAAAACAAACATATGTTTCTATTTTGTTTTAAAAATAGAATTGTGTTGTTTTTGTTAGAATATCAAGTTCCTTGTGATTTTAGGTTAAACTAAAACTACATTGTTGTTTTTTGTTAAAATAAATAATACATTTTTTATGTAGGGTTATATAAATATGTGATTTTGGAATCCTTCATTAGGCATCTTGCCAAAAAAACAGAGTAAAAGCAAACACAATTCTTAAAGTTGGTTGTTGGAGCTATTAAATTTCAATCTCTTTAGCACAATAAACTTTTGTCATTTTCCTGATTTGGTCACTAAACTTTTTTTTTTGCGCAATAGATCCCTAAAGTGTCATTTTACCTGATAAATAAGTCATTTTACTTGAATTTAGCAGGTAACCCGGTAATAATGTTGATGTGGCATTAATAATTATTTTATGTAGTCATGTCATATATTCTACATAGATAACATCTTACTTTTTAATCTCTAACCCCCCCATTGGAACTTTGCAGTCAACCACCGGCCCACTACAATCTCCTTTACCATGGCCAAACCCATCGCAACCTTTCCTACAATCATTAACTTGTAAATGAAAACCTTGATAATGGATTTTGCGTTGTTTGTAGATCTTGGAGATGAAGAAATTAGTAACAAATCCAACTCCCACCACAACCACCATCGTCCGCCTCCCACCACCTTCTTCCACCCATCCATTGTCCACCTCCCAACAAGATCACTTGAATAGACCAAAATAAACACCAAACCATAAAAAGTTCAAAGCTTCAAAAGAATTCCAGAAAAAGCACTTAATCTAAAACAATCTAAAAAACATTTTTCGAGCTCTTCATATTCCTCTGTATCTTTCACTGATGAAACTACTTAAATACTTTTGCTTATTCAAGTTCTTTATCTTCCGTTGTATCTTTCACCTCCCAACAGGAGAACTATGAATGGACCGGTCGGACGGATGTAGACATGAGAAAGACTCATGTTGAGATTCTATTACACACAACCATCACACTCTCTAATAATCTATATTACCGTTCAATGTTAACTAAGAAATCCCTAAATGAATTTCATCGCCAAGTAATTATTTATGTGATGGATTAGGAAAATTCCATAATAGGACTACCCTTGTTCACATCGTTAGGCTCGTTTACAAGACACACTCCTTCACAATGTTCATCAGAGAGAACAGTTGTGACCCTTCTCCGATCTCCGCTCCATACTTCCTGTCACTGACACTAACTATTGCTCCTTTATCAAGTAAGTCCTATTATAAAACCCAACAGTAAAGTCTCAAGCTTGCTTCCATGTATGGCCCCTTTGGGGTTTAAAAGGCTATGACAACATCCTTAGGGTTTGCATGAGACTCAAATGGCATAAATTTTGCACCTTTATGCCTTTACAACCTTAAATGACTCCATGTCACACCCCGAACCAGACGGTGGAAACGTCCGAGGGTTCGTGTGACTTAAATTGAAATATCATCATAATGAATATACATGAAACATAACATAAACATCACCATGCATTAATACATTACAACTGACCTTGTTCACATCAAGTACATTGTTTACATGACATATTTCAAAACATAAATTGGCTGATGATTAACATTTCACAAAAGAAATTTCCTGAAACACACTTGGAGGTTCGTCGGTCTAACGATTTCCTGAGAATACAAGTTATTTTGAAAACGTCAACATATATAATGTTGGTGAGTTCATAAGCATGTTTGATATTGTGACAACCGTCAATTTTCGGTCAAGTCAAAGTCAACTAAAGTCAACAAGTCAAATCGGTCGACTCAATTAACCCTTGTGTACTAGGGCTTATGTTAGGTAATTACTATACAACTCACTATGCTAAGGAGAAGTCATCAATTGAAAATTTTCATATATCTAGATTTCATTAACCTAAAACTGTGGTAAGTAACGAACCAAACCGATAAAACAATGTTGCATACTCATCGGGAGTGTGTAGGAACCTTAAACATGGCTTAACGGAGTTTACGGACCTTGCGTTGCGAAGCCGGACACTCAAAAATGTCACAAACGAAACCTCTCCCAACCTCTTTCATTCTATCTCTCTCTATTTAAAAATCTCTCCCAAATCTCTCCAAGTATGTGAAATCTCTCCAAAATCTCTCTAAGTATGAGAAATATCTCCAAGTATGTGAAATCTCTCCCAAATCTCTCTCAAAAGTTCCTTAAACTTTTTATAGTCTTTCGGGCCATCCCGACCCTTAACCGGGTCAAAAACGGCTTGAAACAGGGTAAAAACGAGTAAAATAGGCTTAAGGACCCGAAACCCTCTCTTAAGGGGCGAAAATCATAGAAAAATCGTGTGGACATGTGCAAGTAGTCATTTTAAAGTTATAAACCTGAACTATTTTCACCTAAAACAGTTTTGAAAACTAAAAAGTTTAAGATGACCAAAACAGTTCGTGAATGAACATTAATTTTTCTGTTGAAAGCTGATGTTTGAGTTTAGTTATGTTGTTGGTGTTTTAACTTGTATTCTCCCCCTAAAACTTGAAGAAAACATGAAAAATGTGGGGGTATGAACTCACCTTGTGTGGTTTTAGTAGGTGGATGATGAGGAAAGGAAGTGTTCAACTCAAGAACACCTTAGAAGATGCTTGAAGACTCGAAGGTCTAACACAAATATGATGATGTTTGTGTAAGATATCCATGACTTAAGTAGAAAGAAAGAAAGAGAAATAATCATGTGAGGAGTGATATTACTTACTAAGAGTAGATGAAGAGCTTGTAATCAGCCTTGAATTTTCAAGATTATAGAGGGATAGTGAGAGAGAATGAGTTTTTGCTTCTTGGTGGAGTGTGAGTGAAATGGGAGGAGAGATAAGGATTTTTCTATCCTTGGATCAAGGTGCTTGACTAGAAAGAGTGGGAAAAAGGACGATGGAATGACCAGGTATGGTGGAATAGTGACTGGGGATGGGCATGGAGTGGGTATGGGAGGTAACTTGTGTCCTTGCCCAAAGGATAAGTCAACACTCCACCTAAATAACTTACCCACTATATTTTAATCTTAGATAATGATTAGCCTCAAAATGTGATTAGATTATGGAAATATGGGGTCTTATATGTCAAAATATAAGTTTGGGTAAAAATCTCGCGTTAAAATCATGAAAAACGGGCTTAAAACGCGAAAATGGTCGAAAACAAGGAAAAATCAACGAAATTGCAAAGATCCGGACGAAGGATCGAGGTTTGGTCCATGAAATGCTTAGAACCGAGAGGAGGGTTCGGTTGCTAGAGAAGAACCGAGAGAAGGGTTTGGTTGCTTGGCAATCTCACATGCGGCTTGGGGGGAGCGAAGTCGAAGGTGGGGGAAAGAAGCAAAGGCGAGGCTCGATCCTGACATGTTCGACTTTGACAAGTTCAGCTCTGTGGTCTCGCTTCTCAGGAGTTTCGGTTCCGAGGGCTATCTTCGGTTCTTAAGGCTACCTTCGGTTCCTTGAGGTTTCGCTTCTTAGGGTTTTGACCCTAAGAAGGTTCGGCCCTAAAGGGCTGATTTTCGCATTAACTCCCCGTTTTGCGTAGTTTTTAGCTAAGTTAAGGGTTGGAATGCCCCCAAATCTTTATAAAAAGTTGAGGGAGGTTATGAGAGAGATTTAGGAGAGAGGGAGAGAGAGAGAGAGAGAGAGAGAGAGATTGATTAAGAGAGATTGAGAGAGACTTTGTTTGTGACCTTTTTGGATGTTTAGCTTTGCAACGCAAGGTTCGTACACCCCGTTAAGCTTCGTTACGATGGTTATATGCCCCCGAGGGGTATGAAATAACGTTTCATCGAATAGTTTCATCATTTATCCTGATTAGGGTTTAAAAATTTTGAACGAATGAACTTTCCAAGTGATAACTTCTTATTAAAATAGTGAGTTGTACAATAGTAACATAGTGTAAGACCTAATATACAAGGGTTATATGAGCTGACCGGTCTGACCTATTGACTTTATTTAACTTTGACTTGATCGGAAATTGACGGTTGGCACAACAACCCACCGATAGTTAGAAGAAACAATCAGGATGGAGGAAATGACGAACGTGGATGCAAGTACAAGTATTTCATGGCATCCAAACCCCCGAGTCTTTCTGGAAGCCCATCACCGGTGGTAGTTATGGACTGGATCTCCGAGATGGAGACAATGTTTGAGAGTTGCGAGTGTAGCAACCAACAAAAAACCGCCCTTGCGGTACCTCTGTTAAAGTCTGGAGTACTGAGCTGGTGGAAGCTACTAGCTAACACGATGCCCAAGGGAGAAGCAAGAAAGATGTCTTGGGAAGATTTCCTAGTGCAATTAAAGATGCAGTACTGCTCTGAGCAGGATCTTCTGGAGATCAACAATGAATTCCAGAATCTGATGAAGGGGAGGATGAGTGTCACCAAGTATGTTGCAAGTTTTATGGAGAAGATGAAGCTCGTTCCTTATCTATTTCCAACTGAGCTCTCCAAGGTCAACAAGTTTGACCACGGATTACCAGCGGACTTTGGTCCAATGGTCAAGCAAGCAACCACTCTGAAAACCGCCATCTGGGCTGCTAAGAATGTGGAGACCCAGATAAGAGAGAAGGGTCTAGAGAGAGTTGAAGTTGGCGAGAAAAGGAAGCATGAAGGATCTTCAAGGTCCAACAAGGAGAGAAGAAAATTTCCGAAGTCTGGAGGAGGAGGAGGTGAAGCAAGATGGTGTGAGAAGTGCAAGAAGAAGCACTTCGGAAGATGCAATGGAGAAGTGACGTGCTATAAGTGTGGTAGGACCGGTCACTATTCCAGAGATTGTACATTCGACAACAAGAAGTGCTACGAATGTGGAAATGATGGGCATATTTCGAAGAACTGTCCAAAGAAGAACGAAGTTGCAAGGCAAAATGCGTCGCAAAAGCCAAAAACAAGAGCATTCCAAATGATCCTTGACGAAGTAGATGGAAATGCAAGGAATCAGGAGTGAGGATGGATATTCGAGGATTAAGTTATGAAGAAGCCAAGCAGATAGTATCAGGAGGTGTAGCCTATTAGAGGCATAGTATAGGTTGAACTTGAACACCTATGTAATCGTTTCAAGGAATAATATAAAACCTTCGTTTTGTTATCTGATGTGTCAATTTGTTATGTGATTTTTTTGGTTAATTGAAAAACTGCAAGACAATACTTAGGACGAGTATGAGTAGGTGTGAAAGGCAGTAGATGCATATACTATCGGAAGCACAGGACTCACGCTTGGATCAGGGAAAGTCACAAGGTTACCAAGAAGCTAGTAATTGAATCCGTTTTATTCAAGTATTTCGTTACTACTGTTTCGGTAATGACTAAGAAGATGATTGTTATTCCGACCCTAGTGGTCATATCAAATTGAGTCCGACTAAGAAGAGTATGTTAGATGGTTCAGAGAACCAAGTCCGATGTAGCATCTGACTTAAGATCGAAGCTAGAAGGGAAAGACAATCACAGCGATTAGTAGAGGTATCGCGATAGTTGCTTGTAGCTAGGAATACTACCTTCTAAGATGTGATTATATCACATTAGAACATGAAGGAAGGTATAGTTTGTTCTGGAATTTGACTCTAGAGGCCTGAGTCTAAGCATTGCAACCTACGATGATAGGTCATTAGAATATGACACATCAATCCATTGTAGTAATAAAAGAACTTATCTTAAGTTTGTTAAGAAGAAGGAGTCTCCACTGAGGATCGAGATTGTGACTTGTAGGTCATAATTTGGAGTCTAACGTGAGATAGGGAGCAGGTGCAAGATCGAGCGCCGCCTGAAGTCAGGGAGTCTAAGAGTTAGATACTCGTTCGAAGCGACACAAAAGTTACGGTTATTACCTAGGATGAAGAGATAACGTAAGGAATCATTATACAACCCTATTTCGTTGATGATTCTGGGACATAATCATCCTAAGGGGAGATAATTGTATCGCCCGTAGATCCAGGCTAGTCACTTTAGAGACAATGTCAAAAATGACTTTTTGATAGAACATTATTTAGAATAAATAATCTTAACCAAGTTATAGTATATGTTACAAAGGTTCTGTACATATAAAGAACGCCAAAATCCGAGTTATAACGAAGAAGTTATGACCCGTTGAAGTTTTACTGCAAAACCGGCGCGACGCCGGGAATCGTAAAAAAATGAATTTACGACAAAATACTTTCTAGCCTTAGCGATCTAGACGAAAGTCATAGTATATGTTAAACTGAGAGCGTGCATAAAAAGAACGCCCAAATCTGACTTCGTATGAGGAAGTTATGATTTTTTTAAGATTTAGCATAGTAGTGCACAGCCCGAAATTTGAATTTTAGATCAGTAGATTTTCAGCCAAAATAATCTAAATGAGAAATGAAGATATCGTTAATAGGAGTTAAACGATAAAAGGACAGATGAAAACGGAGCTCGTATGGGAAAGATATGGACGAAGCTTAGTCTCAACTCTTCGAGCGCGACGAATTCGATACAGTTTTGTAATTTCGAGATAGAATGAGAATTAGCCAATGGTGTCTAAATGAAAGTTGTAGTACTCTTAAATACCAACGCGTGGATATAAATAACCTAGAAAACGGAGCTCGTACACGGAAGATACGGACGAAGCTTAGAGACTACTCTACGATAAAATCCCTATAAATAAAGGATGAATCCTTCATGTTTGCTTCACACCATAACCTCTATTTCTCTCTCTAACTTCTCTCTAGCCTCCTTAAACCCCTCCCAAGTCTAGGGAACTTCCCTAGAACGAGAAGGAAACCCCAGAGCGCCCAACGACTCCGAGAAGAAGACCTTTTCGGCTCGAGAACGCTGCTCCAAGCAAAGCCAGGTTTTCTATAAAACCCGCTGTAAGTTAGCTACGCCTACACTATTTTTAATATAGCTTTTGTTTTGTAACATCCATAAAAAAAATTTCGCCAAATTAAAATTTTTCAAGCATAAATAAAACCAAATAGTAACAATTTACAAAACATTTCTATCAATATCCATCAGAGTGTCCCAAAACAAGATCATAAGGATAAGGAGCAGTACGGTCACGCCTTTGTCTTGCCATGATCTCCTCCTGAAGTACCAAAAACAATAAACTACAAACTGTAATCCCGAGGGCTTAGTGAATTACCCCCAAAATACCAATACCACACTGATAATAATATATTTGTAATAACCAATTAATCAACATGCATACTGGGCCATCGGCCTGACTGGACCGCCCTACCGAGCCTATAGTCCAACTGGATCTGCAACAAGCCTTCGGCATGACTGGACCGCCACGTGGTGTCACACCCCAAAACCATGAACGGCGGAAACGTTCTGGGGCGGAGGACGTCATGTAATGTATCACAACAATGTAAAGTAGTAAACAAGAAACCACATCATCCATTGCATTAATAGTATAATTGTAATTACAAGTGTTCTTTCATAGTATAAGACAACATAATGAATAATCAAAATAAAAGAGGAGTCCTGACTGCTCCGTCTTCACAAAACCTGGTCGTCGTCCCTGTCTATTTGTGACCTGAGAATACAAGTTATTTTGAAAGCGAGTATCAGCAAAAAAGCTGGTGAATTCATAAGTATTAATGTGTCTTTGATTTGTTAAAACTTGTAATGAAAGACTTGAAATTGTTTGAAAGAAAGTTCGCATAACAAACTGAAATATCCTCGTCTTTTTACTTAGTTATTTGTAACTACCTTATTTGCTTAGACTTTAATTTCGGGACGAAATTCCCTTTAACGGGGGGATGATGTGACAACCCGAAATTTTCCTTCGGTCAAACCCTAAAAGTCAATCACTTCATATTATAAGTCAATTTCATTTCTATTTGTTTTTAACAAATTTAAAGTTCGTTTGACTATTATAATAATTATTCTTTAAATGAACGGGAGAAAGAATGTGCCATGTCGGGTCTTGAAATTTCAAAAGTGCGAATACCACGTAGCTTAGATGTTCACGGCCAAACTTTTATGTTTGGGCCGTAAAGTACCCCATAAACCGTAAACTCATGCTTAAGCATGAGTTTACTCCCCCAAGTACATCACTTCTCATTTTCACCCTAAAGAGTAAACTCCAAACACTCTCAACTATTTTCCCGGTTTTCACCCGATTTCTCAAAAACGTAAGTACTTCTTGGCTTGATTAGTTGATGTATCATAACTACTAGTGATTATGCATCTTTTCATCCATCCATTTTTGTGTTTTGATTAGATTTCCAAAACACCAAAAACACACACTAGTGTTCTTGGACTTTCAGTTCATTTCAAGCTTCCATAAAGTAAGTACTTTTATCATAGAGTCATTTAAAGCTTGCTATACATCTTAATATCAAGGAAATGTCCCAAGAACAAGGTATTCACGGTTTTGGGAGGCTCCCAAAACCGTAAACACCAAGTATAGTGCCAAAGGGTGCTTTAGGATGTCTAGGTGCTTCACAATGCCTTAGGGACTTGACTAGATCATTCCTTGAAGGGTTTATCACATAAAAAGAACAAGAAAACACTCATTTATATGTGTTTACGGTTTGGGGATCTCCCAAAACCGTAAACACCCCAAAAGGGGTATAAATGCCCCATATTCATTCCTTTTGCCTAGAATCTAACCTAGGCTATTACCTTGAAGTGTTTAGAACTTGAAAACATCATAAAACCATGTTCCATAGGAGTTTACAGTAGTAAACTCATGGAGAAATGTTCAATGGACCGTAAACTCCATTTAGGAGTGTATTGATGCTACAAAACACTTCCTAAGGCTAAAACATGAAGTAGGAATGCTTAGATTGGCTTAGAAGGCTTTAAACAACAAATGGTCACAAAGTGTGACAACCCGATATTTCGAGACAATATGATGGATCACAAGTCAAATTTACGTCAAAATTTAACTTTCCTAAAATCTTATTTGGGTTAAATAAAGTAGTAGGAATCGTATCAAGGTTTTCGTACATATAAAGAACCCTAGAATCCGAGTTATAACGAAGAAGTTATGATCAACCGAAGATTCTCGGCAAAACCGGCAACACTGATAGACGTAAAAAAAACGAAGTTTCAATACAATAATTTTTAGCTTTAGGTATCTAAATGAAAGTTTTAGATATCATTAAACCGTAAACGTACATAAAAAGAACGTCCAAATCTGACTTCGTATGAGGAAGTTATGATTTTTCTAAGTTACGGATATAGCAGTAGACAGCTAAAAACTCGAAATAGAGATCGAGAGACTTTTAGCCGACACAAACTAAATGAGAATCGAAGGTCTCAACAATAGAAGCGCAACGGTAAAAAGTCTGACGGAAACGGACGTCGGATGAAGAAGTTATGGAACTTCAACGGACTTTTCATGTCCCGACCTATTAAAATATAATATTAAAAATAAAGTCAAGATTTGCCGATGGAGTCTAAACGGAAGTTGTAGATCGTAGTCTCACCTTCGCGTGGATATAAAGAACGTCGAAAACAGAGTTCGTATGAGTAAGATATGAATTTTTGAAGTTTACTAAATAATTAAAATATAAATTAAATTCGAAATTCGGTATTATCCGAAGGAGGAGTCATCAGAGCAATCCAGGTTACGCCCAGCGTACCCTCGTACGCCCAGCGTACTCGGATGCTCGGCCTCAATCCATCCACATCGCTTCGATGCTTTTTTTGAGGATGCGGTAAGCTATGACGTTGCGTACGCCCAACGTACCCTCGTTAGTACGCCCCGCATACGCAAGGCTTTCAGCCCCTATAAAAGGGATGCGAGGGTGCCGGCCATCTTTGCTTGTTTCCTTCCTTTCTTGCGCCGAAGCTCTGCATTTCAACCCTCGGAGCCATCCCAAAGTCCCGGTTTTCATATCCAAGTTGGGAAGGAAGTTTTACGCTCCCGAGATTTCCGAGAATCCCGAGAAATCCGCTTGCTTGAGTAGAAGTTCTACTCGGTTTTAGTCTTGCTTTCTTCAATCTATCAAGTGAGTTCATACCCCTATAATCCACACTTTTAACTGTTTTATAAATGCTTCTATATGCTTTTAAGGAGGGGAATACAAGTAAAACACACGATTATTATCGTGTGTTATATAAAGTTTCATTATACGCTTTTTATCAACGGAATCATGTGTGATTTATAACTATTATAGGGAAACTTTCGTATGCAAAATATATCCCGATAACATCATATCTTTTGAAATGAAAAATGTTGTTATATATGTATAAATCAAAGACTCTGCTTACACTGTATGTATATGTGTCCATCTTAGGCACTACAAAAATTATACTTTTCATAATAAGTGAGCATTTCACTAGCGATTACTATACAAACGAGACACACTTTTAGAAAACTATAATAGGTATAGTTTTACAAGAACATCACGAACTTTTTCATACTAGAAATACTATTTCAAGGAAATACATTCATATACAAGAACAAACAAACATTTTCATATGTATTTCAATTAGTTTTCACAAACGTTTTTACATGTTAAAACACTTTTAGAAACTGTCTTACAAACTGTAGGTTTCCTTTTTGAATCTGTTATAGTTGTGCTTCAAACAAAGGTTTTCTCACACTTAAACTGTCTTGTCAAACGGTTTTCGATTCGATTTATAAACTGACATCAAGTCATAAATTCTTATTTATTAAACTTTTCAAAGGTCTTACAAAACTTCTTTTATGCTTTTATATTATAAATTCTATGCCTCTATATGTATAGTTATATAAGAAATGTTTAAAAGACTTAGGAAGGCTATCCACCCTGTTTCCTTTTCCTCGATTCGGATGTGGTCTGGTGGGATGTCGGGTACCCGTCCGAAGGTCGTTTAAATATTAGTTATATATCATGTGTACATATATAGTCACAAATGTTCCATCAGTTAATTCAGTTCCGATACTCTTGGGTAGCAAGAGTGTATAAACCCACTTGGACACTCATCAATTACATTCTAGTAAACTATTATAGGAATAGTTTAGGGGATACAAAACATTATCCCTATTACAAGAAATTACACCAGAGTCAGTTCATTCATGAGTCTAAACTACATGCTATATGAAGGGATACTCTTACAGAGATTCCTCTTACATGTATACACTTATATGGATACTCTTACAGAGATTCCTCTTACATGGATACACTTATATGGATACTCTTACAGAGATTCCTCTTACATGGATACACTTATATGGATACTCTTACAGAGATTCCTCTTACATGGATACACTTATATGGATACTCTTACAGAGATTCCTCTTACATGGATACACTTATAGGGATACTTTTACATAGATACTATATGATAAGAAACTATAAGGGACTAACCATTCCTAAACCCGGCTGTTAGCAACAGAGGTAAATGGACATCTACGGATGTCTACGGTTGATACCATTACAGGTATACTTACGGGACTAACCATTCCGGAACCCACCTGTTAGCAATAGAGGTAATGAACATCTACTGATGCCTACGGTTAATACTTATACTAGGGATACATTTACGGGACTAACCATTCCTTCAACATGCTGTTAGCTACAGAGGAAAATGAACATCTACGGATATTCAAGGTGAATACGTTTCGGCAGTCGCGATGTCGTGTTTATCCTAATACAAAAGGATAATACTTATATGGCTATATTTTCCCTATTACTTTTATTTTGTGATACATTCATGTAAACGATGAGGTAGACTATATATTGTTAATAGTAGTCATAAAGGGTAAAACCATCTTTGTTACAGCAAAACATACAAGTCTTTGTAGAAGACTACTTTCAACACATTCAGGTCTTAGTAGAAGACTACTTTTTATACTAGTAGAAAATATGGGATTTTCTAGGAATTTTCAAAACATATACAAACAATTACATTGAACGATTTCAAATGTTATCATCAAACTTATACGAACAATGACATTAAATACTTATGAACTCACCAGCTTAAATGCTGACCTACACTTTCAAAATAACTTGTATTCTCAGGTCACCAGTAGACAGGTACAATGACCAGGTTTTGCGAAGATGGAGCAGTCAAGCCTCGTCTTTTATTTTGATTACTTTTTGTAATGTCTTATTACTATGAAAGAACACATATGTATTAAACTATTACTATTAATGCAATGGACGATGTTGTTGCTTGTTTACTACTTCACATTGTTGTGATACATACATGACATCCTCCGCCCCAAAACGTTTCCGCCATTCACGGTTTTGTGGTGTGACACAAAGGGGGTGAGTTTACGACCGTAAACCCTTTTGGTTATGACCACAAAACCGTAAACTCCCTAATGGAGTTTTCCTTGAACCCCAAACACACTAGCCCTTCCCTACAACACTTAGATGCAATCCTTGAGACTTATAACACTTGTATAAGGTGTTTAGCATGTCCTAGGGTGTCTTGACTTTTTTTAGTAGTTGTTTAAAGACTAATTGGATACATATATGTGATATTATATGTTAACTAGGATCATAGAGTGTGTTCAAGACTTCACTTGACACCTAGCAATCCTACATCTTCAGTTCATCCGTACCACTCACTACAGGTGAGTTAATACCCCTTAATCAATGGTTTAAATGTTTTTAAATGCTTTATGGGGGGATACAAGTTAAATACTTATAGTTATTACATCAATCACATGTGATTAATAACTACAAATCCAATGGTTTTTCTTACCGTTCAAACTGTTTTGCTTCAAACTGTTTTACAAGCTATTTTACTTATCAAATACTTCTACTTAAGTTGTTATATACTTATTATCAAATGCATGCATATGTATGTATAGTTATATAAGCAATTTTTAAAAGGCTTAGGAAGGCCAGCTCGCTTTATTTCCTTTTCCCCGTTGGGATGCGGTCTGGTAAGGTATCGGGTATCCGTCCGAAGGTCGTTTAAATATTAGTTATATATCATGTGTACATATATAGTCATAAAGGTTCTTCTAGTCCATTCAATACCCTTGGGTAGCAAGGGTATACTTCCAAGTTCATACGCACTAGTTACATCACTAGTAAGTTACCATAGGGGTAGCACAGGAGGATACAAATACTATTACTAGAATAATGAAACATACAATGAGTCAGTTCATTCATGAGTCAGTACATTACTATACATGCAAGATAGAGAGAGAACATACATTACAGCTGGTACACGCAGAACATTACAGTACATACAAGCTAGACAGAGAAAGAGTACACTTTCAGTTAGCACATTCATTACATATACATTCATGCAGTTATGTGAACTATTGAGCGGGTCATGGCACTTCCTGCCATGACCGCTTTTGTATCCCGAATCTCCTTAATTGGGGAGCGTATGAGTTTGCGTATATATCTATACTGGATTGACTATCCTACACCTTGTTGCTCGTTACAGTGGGACTTGCAAGTCTACAGGTGTCAAATGTCATTTCTTACGGCGTCTTATTGATGGGTTTTGGTCATAAGACATCCTATGTGCTCATACAAACCCTAATGCTTGGATCTAGGTTTCTCTATTGTACATGTAAGTTATCCAAGGCTATAAACCCTAATTCTAGCATATGGAAATCGATATTAACATATAATTAGGCTTAAGATATTACCTTGATTGTTATGTAGCAATAACAATCCCAAATCTCCTTGAATTGACTTTGGAAGGCTTAGAGTCACAAGTGTCACTCCTCTAATGGTTCACAAACACCATAAGCAAGAGGATGAAGAGGAGAGAGGATGAAGGCTGCCAAAACCGTGTGAAAACCCTAGCAAGAAGCTTGTCCACGTTTTTTGTCCTTAAGGGATCTATATATAGTGAGGCAATTAGGGTTATCTAACATGGAAACCCTAATTTGGATGCTTAAGCCCTAAGCAACCCATGGAGCCCTTTCCATAAGGCCTTGGATGATTTCATATGGGCTTCCCCCATAGAATTCGTCCACCTTATAATAAAAGGCAATCCATGGCCCAAATTGCAATTATCTTATAATTACAATTCCAGTCCCTTAAGTTTAATTAATCTATTTTAGTCACAAAACTAATTACCAATTAATTATTGACTAATATTAATTAAACAATATGATTTCTCCTTTAATATATTATTCCCATAATATATAAATAAATCATATTTAATTCTTTCTCTCCATAATTCATCCTATCAAGTTGCTTTGGTGAAGGCAACCCAAAAGGACCATGCACCATCGGGTCAAGTACATACCATAATAGTTATGGACTTAGACAGTAATCCAACAGTCTCCCACTTGGATAAGTCTAATAACTATTATGCGTATGACTTCAGATCCTGATCTGCAATCGTAGCTTTCCAAAGCCGCTGTCAACTCTGATCCTATCAGATATGCGTGTCCTTAGATAAGGGATCATATATTCCTCCATTCTAGATATCGTATGAGATATGATTTCAAATCATTCTCTTTGTACTATATCTCGATTCCCGATTTATGACGACTGACTAATTGAACAAATCAAATTAGCCCTAGCCCGGCCGAGCATTTACGTTTGTCATCACTAAATCATCGAGGGGCCCAAAGATATCGCTTTTATCCTACTTTGAATAAAAGGAACGGATAAACTTTGATACAATGCTTGCTTGCACTCACTAACCAAATCACACACAACAATATGTTTTATAACACCAAGTTACTAGTGCGTTTACATATTATCAATGTGCAACCGATTCGCAAGATACAACTCACACATCTCGGTTTCAAGAATATAAGATGTTATCGTCTTACCAATCCATCTTGATACAATTCATGGAGTGATCCAAGTGAGCGTGGGTTTAATCCAATGCTCAAATTCATATTCATAAGCACTCATGAACGTTGCAGCAAACATTTGCTTATGTCTAATACTCTTTTAGACAATCCACACACCAATTCACGACAGTCTTTATTCATACCTACTTCCAACATATGAACGACTGTGGCCCGTTCGAATAATTCGATTATTCTTAATAAACTCAATTATTCTGGAAGTCAAAACATGCAAAGTGAAACACAAGAATAATACTAATCCCATATGGCCTCAAACTTTTGTTTATAAATAAAACACCTTTTATTTATCACCATATCGATTACTCATTATTTGTCGTTTCGGTTAATCAACTTCTTACTTGAATTACAACACTTGTCCCATGCTCCTAGCATGCACACAATGTTTACCTATGGTTCTTACTTTGTGAAATAGATCACATTGAACACATTTCCAATCATTCTCATTTCACAACTCCAAATCCATTTTTCATAAGTTTAAGAATATCAAATTCTTGCCACTTATAGAATATGCTAGATTCTAACATTTTATGCAATGATCCTTTCGTAATGTCACTGCACCAAATTCACAAAGACTATTGCCAATGATATTACAAAGTCCTCTATCGGAGATTGTTACAAGACAATTCCTTAGATATGATGCCTCTCACTCCAAGTACATTCCTTTGAACATCCTTTTGCATAAAAGTTTCTAATTTGGTCATAGATTTTCAATATTCAATTCCCAATATGGACACGCTTCCATATTTTCCATATGACAACTCATTCTTAATAGAATCTTTTCTATTCATAATAATGTCGATATTGTCCATCAAATACCATGCTTCCAACTACTCACAAGCAACCAATCCTCGTCGAACTTTGGATTGTCCTTTGATAGTTGTTTAATTATTTTAGTCAAAACCAATTCTTGTCCTTTTTCCCTCTAAATGCGCTAGACATATGGAAAATTTTAGAATGGTCAAACATTAAAGCATTTTCAATCGATCCTATACCCGAAGCGTATGGGACACGACGCATAATGTTTTATTTGCTATGTTCTCAAAATTCAAATTGTGAAGAGGAATGACGCAATCATAATCGAAATTTTAAGAACACACTATGTACCTTAGACTAAATTTATTAACATTTCTCAACCTAAGCCTTTAGATTTGAAATGAAGCATAATATTCTCTCCCTTAATTATAGCAAAACAACCTTTCAACTCTTACAATTTTGCAAAGTATGACTCTTGTTTTCTATAATTAATATTACTAACCTTGCAATACTTTCCTTAATAATCATACAATCATAACATTTATGCTCCCACTATCATGATGATTATTATAAAACATAACACTTATGCTCCCACTAGCTTCGACATGTATTCATAAACATCTTAACTTTCAGAAAAACAATGCTTATTGAATTTCTTAAGTTCATGTTTCTAATACTTAGTGCTTTGATAATCTTTTATCAAGGCTTTTTGAACTTATACACCTTTGCCTCCGATAGTTCATATGTGTGTCTAAACACTTAAGACTAATTGCCAAACCTCACAATTCAAAATATGGAAAGGGATACCATAACCATAATCGAATTCGAGAATGCAATTTTACAATCACTATCTTCTTAAAATCTCTCTTAGTGAAACCATTGCCTCACAATCATTTTCATGAAGGAGGAAATCTTATGACACTTAGATTTGAGCGGTGTATGTGTTCCTATCCATGTGAATTTGTTAAAAACCAAAGTTTACGACAAATTCAAACTCATATGGACCGAACTTTCTTAATCTTGATTTCTTGCCTTATGGTAGCACAGCTGCCCACCACGTCTTCCAAGTAGTTAAGCAGCTCACCTTTTCTTATCAATGTACTTTCCATTGATCATGGTCCTTGCCTTTTAATGCATTCAAATGAGAACTCGTAGGACTCACATGCATAATTAACTCGATTGGATTGACATAGAAACAAAATAATGTCAACACGATAGGTTGTAAACCTCAACTCGTGTGCTAGTGATGATCGATAAGGTTTATTTGATTTGTTCTTGAAACCTTTCAAGACCATTAAGACTCCCACTGACTCCTTGACATATAAGACTCTCTTGTCAATAACCATTTCTTGACAAACAGATATTCAAGAGTTAGTGTAGCTTTTATCAAAACACTTCATAAATTGGTTCTAGTTGGTCTTTGTCTTATTCAAGACATCACAACTTTCCACATTTGATGAATGTTATAAACCTTCTTAATACTTTTTCACTCGATGTCACAATCTTAACTTTAAGACTTGTTATTGGAACGAAGTATGATTGACTTTTTGATTTAACCATTTCTTTAATTCTTGATTCCTCTTCTTAGACATACAATTGTGCTAAGACTCACTTAGAGGATCAATTGAGATATGGTTCTTAATCATTAAGACCTATCATAAAGCATAAAAGGTACTCTCCCTTCTTCTTAGAATGGAGAAACTTTTATCTTTCTGCCTACTTGATTCTTCTTATTCGTTCTGCTTATTGATTTACACTTTTTCAATCAATTCATAATTACACTTAATCTTGTAAGTATAATCATATTTACTAAACCTTTAGTAAATCATAACGAATATCATTGTTACTCTTATGGTGGACTTGATCAACACACAACTTTGTGTGCTCGATTTCCTAGTCCTTCACTTGACACTTTGTCAATAAATTAGTCTAATTTCCAAAATATGAAATTTCTCATTCATCGTGCAACCAAGTTGCATGATCCCAAGTTTCTGTCCAATTGAAACTTGGGCGATGAGAAACTCTCCCTATTTGGTAAATTCTCGACTTTTCCATAAACATCATAAATAAGAATCATATCCATTTGTTGTAAAAATATGCAAACACCAATTTTCATAACGATTTCATTGCAAGGAAATAAACAAATAAATAAATAAGTCAAATGAAAATTTATTATTTATAAAAGCAGCGGAAAACATTTGTCCTTACAATGCAAAATCCATTGAAAACTATGTATTTCAAAAGGAAAATTTCTAACAACTCTATAATAACTATCTAAGCTCAAAATCTAATCTTCAAGTCCATGCGACCAAGATCCATTCCTCGTGATTAGATTCATCTTGCTCTTTCACCAAGCTTCCTTTCTTTTCACTGATCCTGCAAAACATTCAAATGCAATCATATCACATCATGTATTAAGAATCAATGAATAGGAACTTAACGGAGTTAGATAGTGGATTTTACCGGAAGCGTAGCCATACTCCTTGACTCTCCCATCTTCTGGACTCTTCAGGCTCTTTGGGCAGACTTGTATCCAAGGCCCTTTCTTTTGGCAGCAAACGCAGGTCGGTTCTCCTAGAACGTCCTCGGAAGCATGGTCGGTTAATTTTCCCAACAAACACGCTCCATTGCTTCGCCAAATCATTTTTGATTCAGCAGCAATGAGCATGTAAGTTAGGTCAATGAGGTTGTCATCATGATCCATCATATAATACTTTCTTTTGAACTCATTATATGATTCAGGAAGTGACTGCAAAACCCAATTCACAGCCAACTCATCTGGGAATGACACACCCAACATTATCAACCTATCAATGTGTGATTTCATTCCTAGAACGTGGGCACACACGGGTTTACCATCTTCATGTTTCATTTCCAATAGGGCTTTAGTGATATTGAACCTTTCAATTCTTCGATCTTGTGGGTTGGGGAGAACAATAGGAGGAGGAGGAGGAAGTGAAGCATGATTTCTCGTTCCTCGATTGAATCGTGGAATACCATCTTCATGTGGAATGCTTGTTCCACAGGATTTGGGAAGACCATAGTTATCGAACTTTGACATCTACAAAACGGGAGAAAACGAATTCAAGTTAGTCGATTGATTCAATCCTTAGTAAATCACCCAAATGAGATACTAAGGCTAGGACCCAACACAATATTCTACAACTCGGGAGAGGGATGCCGTAACCCTAATTGCAGAATATTTGAAGGTAAGTGAATGACGATTCACTAATTTCCACCACGAAAAACGAAAAAGAAATTTAAGTTTTTAAATCTATGAAAACTCCTAGATCCTTTGAGATTCATTGAACATTTCAATGGCATGTTTAAATCTCGATATGCCCCTCTTGTTTGTGACTGGGATGCCAAGGATCACAAAGCGGGTGTGAATAACCATGCAAACTTACATGGTGCCCTCACATGTTACAGTCACCTATTCGATGTGTCGGTAAACCACACACGCTCCACCGAACTACGACAAACATTGAGTCACCCTTTGCTACCTTCGCTTAGAACCATTTAGTGTGCCGGTAAACCACACACGCTCCACTAACGTCTTTGCAAGGGCACAAAGTGTAATTTCATGGAATTGCATCAATTCACTTTTGCCTAAGTAACTAAGATTGGGAATTTTATGAAAACATTTAGTTACTTTTATACTTTATTATACTTATAATGGAAGGTTTCGTCCTATCCTACCCGTTCGGCTAACGACCCTCCACTAGTCAAGAGTGCGGTGGGTAAGAGTGGATACCCATTCAATCGCCATTTTATAGGCAATTTCCTTAAACACCCCATACAGACTAGCTTCGTGAATGAGGCCTACTAACGGTAAGACTGACTTTTACTCATACATATATATAATGTTAGACTTTTAATGTTATATATAGTATAGGGTGTATTTTATACTTTCAAAATACTAGGTGGTCTAATTTAACAATTATACTTTTAATTCAATTAAATTGTAAACCTAAACTTTTATGGATTTATTAAACCTCTTTTAATTATACACCTTAATTAATTAATAAAACCATAAGGGTGTGATTTGAACTTTTTCAAAACAATACTAAAGTTTTAGAATTTAACATTCCTAATTAAACTTTTAATCAACTTTTAAATTCCAAAACTTGAGGGCAAGTTTTGAAACATTTCAAAACATTAGGGTTTACAATTTAAATATACATCAAAATTAAACTATTAATCAAAATTTAAATTCCAAAACTTGAGGGCAAGTTTTGAAACCTTTTTCAAAACATTAGGGTTTTAACTATTTAAATTTCAAAACAACAAAACTTTTGGGTTCAAATTTAAACTATAAAACCTAAAGGGGAAAATATGAAACATTTCATAACAACAAGGATCAAATAACAAATAATCTAAATTAACATTTAATTACATAACTATCCATATTTGATTTATTTAATGATTTCTTGCAAAACAATTTATCAATTTAGTCAAAATAATTATCAATTATCACATAAGGAAACAATTATCTTATTAATTGATAAATATCTTCAATTAGATCAAGAATATAGTCAAATATATCATAAAGTTGGATTTATATTGATCTAATATGATAAGGTAACTATCCCAAAGCAAAAACAGCAAGAAATCCCGAGATATACTCCATCTGACGAGTTGACTCGTCGAGTCTGCATGGACTCGGCGAGTCCAGCCTCCAGAACATCAAAAATCGAATTTTTTGAACATGTCAAGCATCAATACAATAGAAACCAGTCTAGTCTCTGATACCACTGATGGGTTTTGGTCATAAGACATCCTATGTGCTCATACAAACCCTAATGCTTGGATCTAGGTTTCTCTATTGTACATGCAAGTTATCCAAGGCTATAAACCCTAATTCTAGCATATGGAAATCGATATTAACATATAATTAGGCTTAAGATATTACCTTGATTGTTATGTAGCAATAACAATCCCAAATCTCCTTGAATTGACTTTGGAAGGCTTAGAGTCACAAGTGTCACTCCTCTAATGGTTCACAAACACCATAAGCAAGAGGATGAAGAGGAGAGAGGATGAAGGCTGCCAAAACCGTGTGAAAACCCTAGCAAGAAGCTTGTCCACGTTTTTTGTCTTTAAGGGATCTATATATAGTGAGGCAATTAGGGTTATCTAACATGGAAACCCTAATCTGGATGCTTAAGCCCTAAGCAACCCATGGAGCCCTTTCCATAAGGCCTTGGATGATTTCATATGGGCTTCCCCCAAAGAATTCGTCCAGCTTAAAATAAAAGGCAATCCATGGCCCAAATTGCAATTATCTTATAATTACAATTCCAGTCCCTTAAGTTTAATTAATCTCTTTTAGTCACAAAACTAATTACCAATTAATTATTGACTAATATTAATTAAACAATATGATTTCTCCTTTAATATATTATTCCCATAATATATTAATAAATCATATTTAATTCTTTCTCTCCATAATTCATCCTATCAAGTTGCTTTGGTGAAGGCAACCCAAAAGGACCATGCACCATCGGGTCAAGTACTTGCCAAAATAGTTATGGACTTAGACACTAATCCAACACTTACATCGTCGTTTTACTAGAGTCGGTAGCAGGATAAAGGTCGATCACATGTTACTTTGAACACCTTTTGTTTTAAGGTAGTTATTACAACGGTAGTCACTTATTACAAATACTACGGTACTATAATACTTTCCAATTACATTCACTTCGTGAATATTCACACGATGCACGGTAATGTAAAAACTATATTTTTGGTTAATGATAGTCAGAATTGGGAAAACACACACTCTAACAGGAGACACACGAACAGACACTAGATGCCTTGGTAGAAGGCTACAGTTAGTAGGAAACATAGGGTTTTCTAGGAGAGCTCAAACATTTTACAAAACATTGTACAAAAAATCTTACGGAACATCTTACAAATGCTTTCATACAAACACATACATTAATATACTTCTGATCTCACCAGCTTTAAGCTGATACTCGCTTTCAAAACAACTTGTATTCTCAGGTCACCAATAGACAGGTGCAGGTGACAGGCTTTTGAGAAGATGGAGTCCGTTCAAGACTCATCTTTTATTTTGATATGTATATTTTGGTGTCTATATAACCTGACAGAACACACATGTATGAAATTATATTATTAATGCAATGGATGATGTTGTTGCTTGGTTACTACTATTCATTGTTGTGATACTGTACATGACGTCCTCCGCCCCAGAATGTTTCCGCCATTCATGGTTTTGGGGTGTGACATCAAGTGAAGACTTGAACACACTTTATGATCCTAGTTAACATATAATATCACATATATGTATCCAATTAGTCTTTAAACAACTAATAAACAAAGTTAAGAGACCCTAGGACATGCTAAACACCTTATACAAGTGTTATAAGTCCCAAGGATTGCATCTAAGTGTTGTAGGGAAAGGCTAGTGTGCTTGGGGTTCAAGGAAAACTCCATTAGCGAGTTTACGGTTTTGTGGTCACAACCAAAGGAGTTTACGTTCGTAAACCCTTGAGTTTACGGCCGTAATCTCACACACTTTTGACCATTTCTTGTTTGAAGCCTTAAAAGTCCCTAGAAGCTTTTCTACTTGATGTATGTGTCTAAGGAAGGAACTAGGGCACCATTTCACTCCAATTTGGTGTTTACGGTTCCTAAACCATTTTCCTTTGAGTTTACTACCGTAAACTCATAAGGTTTATGGTATTTTGGGGGTTTTCAAGTCCTTAGCTCATAAAAGAATGGATCCATGTTAGTTACTAAGTCATAGGAAGAAATATGGGTCATTTATACACACTTTGGGGTGTTTACGGTTTTGGGAGATCCCCAAACCATAAACACATATAAAATGAGAGATTTTGATGCTTTTTAGGTGCTAAACACACCAAGGAAGGATTTAGACATGTTCCTAAGGCTTGTGAAGGACTAAGGCACCCTTTGGCACCTTTAATTGGTGTTTACGGTTCAAGAACTTCTTGAACCGTGAACACCTTGTTCTTGGTGTTCCTGGGACATTTTCTTGATGTAAGGATGTATAAAAAGTTTTATAAGACTCTAGGATAGAAGTACTTACTATTTGGAAGCTTGAAATGAGCTAAAAGTCCAAGAACACTAGTGTGTGTTCTTGGTGTTCTTGGTGTAAATGGAAGAATCAACCTTTTGGAATGATTTCACGGTTAGAAGAGTGTTAAAACACTAGATTAAGCCATATAATCACTTAAGAAAGCTAGAATCACTTACTAGTTTGAAGATCTTGAAAATCTTTTGGATGATACTTGAGAGAGAAATGGGTTTGGATCTTCACTTTTTGGAAAAAGTGTAAATAATGACCAGTTCTCATATATATATACTCTCAGATTTAGGGCTTTTGGCAGAAAATATTTTATTCAGGTAGTAAACTCTAATTTCTTAGAGTTTTGGAATAACAGTGTTGCACAATAACCCTAGTGTATCCTCTCTCCTGATATCTCTTAAAGTGTAAATTCTAAATTACTCAAACTTGTTCCAAAAAGTCTGAAAATTAACAGCAACTGTTCTGACTTCTATTGAATGGAAGGGTTGTACAGAATAGAAATTTCGGGTTGTCACATCATCCCCCCGTTAGAAGGAATTTCGTCCCGAAATTAGAATTTAGGTAAGAAAGTAGGCATGAATAAACGAGCCAAGAAGTGGGGATACTTCCTAATTGATTGATTCTCGCACTCCCAAGTGAATTCGAGTCCTTGGTTGGCATCCCAGCGGACCTTCACAAAAGGGAGACGACTATGAATCGATCACATGACCTCTCGGTCCATGGTCTCTACGGTTCTTCCACGTAGGTGAGGCTCTTATGGGACTCGATCTCTTCGAGTGGGATTTCAAGAGTCTCGTCGGATCGATACTTTTTACAAGTTCGAGACGTGAAGGGTAGAATGTACGTTACTGAGTTCGCGATGTTGGTTGGGTTTATGAGTTACATGGCCGATTCGGGTAAGAATCTCGGAGGTCCTAACTCTCTTGGATTTAGCTCTCCACGCTTTCTGAAGCGTATCAAGCCTTCCCAGGGTGAGGCTTCCAAAAGGATTTTGTCTCTCTTGGGATTCCAAAGTTTCTCCCTCTGGCTTCTCTTCTCAGTCAAGGTCCACTCCCTTCTGAGTCAAAGTCGTAAGGGTTTTTGTAATTTGCGAGGAGTTCTAAATGAACTACGATAGTAGGCCTGCAAGACCTAGAATTTGGCTAAATTCTGTCGGCGTCTTCAGTGCCGACAAATTCTCAACAGTTTTGATAAATTGAAAGAGTACTCAAGGATTTCCACATCACTAATAGTGTGTCTTAGGAATTTGACTCTTCAATTCCAAAACTCGTGTTTAAAGAACTTCGTGCAAAGCTTCTCTGATCGCCTTGTTTCCATGGCTTGTTGTAGATGCTTTTTATAATTTCCTTCTTACTACGGGAGTAGATAAGTAAGTCATTTACAAAGAGAATGACGAACTGATCCAAGTAAGAATGGTGTACCCTATTCATTAATCTCATGAATACTACGGGCGTATTGGTCCTATCTGAGGGGTATCACTACGGACTCGAAGTGTCCGTATCGAGTTCGGAAGGTAGTCCTCAGGATATCCATCGCTAACACTCGAAACTGGTGATATTCGGATCTCAGGTCCATTTCTGAAAGGTGATTCGTTCCTTACGTTTGCTTAACCAAATTATCTATGCGAGGCAGAGATAACGATTTCTAATGGGAATCTTGTCGGGGCCTCTGAAGATGAGGGACTTACGAAGCAATCCGTCTATCTTCTTGAAGAATAAGGCTGAAGCTCTCTAGGATGAGAAGCTCGGTCTTTCTATTCTAGTGCTGAGTAGTTCGCTAAGTTGTCCGGACTGTTCTTGTCTCTCTGCGGGTGTTTAAACTGTAGGGCAGTCTGGTTACAGGAGTCGTATTGAGTTCTAAGTTTGTTCATATGACGATGCGATCACTCGTAGTCTTGGGCAATCTCCATCCTGAAGTTCATATTAGAAGTCATACATGGTTCATCAATCGCAGTCTCGTGTATACGAGTCATATACCATCCCTATGTATACATTCTTCAGCGATAGATCGACTGTATGGATCTTTGGATTGAACTTAACGTACTGTATGAGTGGTACTTCGGGGAGGTTTGCTGAAGTTTCTCCGGAAGGGATAAGAAACATGCGGTACTCTAAGCAGGAGTACTTCCGAGTTCTGAAATGACGGCTTCGTTAACAAGACGTCTTCGGAGAAAGAGATATACTTATGAAGTTGGTATCGTGTGGATCAAATTGAATCTAGTTGTATGATAATGTCAGAATCATAAGGAAATTATTAAGACATTAGATTTGAACATAAGGCGTTACAGACAAAACACAACAGTGCAATCGTTAACGGAGTTACAGTACTTCTAGATTTACTACAAGACTATTGCTGCGAACAAGGTATACTACAAAAGACAAGTATACGCAGCACGAGCATCCCTTTACTGACGGGGCCTCACAAAAGATAAGACTCCAGTTGCACTACTTTTAAATAGTTTATAAGTCTGTTATAACGAAACGCCTTAATTACTTTAACGTTGGTCTGGAGTAGTTTCTCCTACGGCAGTGATCCTTAGAATTCTGCCGTCTGCGCCGGAGTTCTTTGTTATTGGACAATCCTTCTTAAGGTGTCCAATCTCACCGCACTGGTGACATATTTGTCTAGTACTAGAATTGGTGGTGGAAGTGAAGTGTCGAGTCGGAGTTATGTGGACACGATTGCTTTCATTGATCTTCATTTTTGGACAATTCCTCTTGTAGTGCCCAGCTTCACCATAACCATAGCAAACTGGGCTGATTTCGTTGGTAGGGTTGGTTTTACAAATGCGAGCAGTGTGCCCCGTTTTGTTGCAAGTGATGCATTGCAACACTCTGAAAGTTCCCTTGTGGTGATAGGTACACTTGTTACATTTCGAGAGTGTTCCCTTATAACACTTCACCAGTGCTGAGGTGGCAGGAGTCGCCACTGGTTGTTGTCGCATGGCAAGCCTTTGAAGTCGCTTGCCTTTTGTTTGGGCTTGACGCTTCCGATTCTTGAACTCTGAGTTGTTGTTCTGGGTGTTGGCGACTGATAACATTTATCGGCTTCCCGGATCGGTACAACAATCGAAATTTTCAACCCCATCGTCAGCATTGCTTGCGTTGATAGCGTTTTGGTTTGCAAGGATAGCTGTCACGGCAGCCATCACAGCAACTGTGACATCCCCATTTTTCACGGATAAAAAAGACCGATTTTGTTTATGCTTTATAAAAATCAGAGTACTTCTTTTAATAAAAATGTTGCGGAATTTGTTCCCAGAAAAACATGATAAATACGTTATTAAAACATTTTCGAAGAAACGTATTTTATTCATTTTAAAACGTTTGGGATGTCATCGTTAATACAAAAACATAAGCATAAACAGAATTTACATTTATTTACACTAGTGATCTACATCTCTTTAAACCTCTCAGTGTAATGTGACTTCATATCAACACCTGTGATATAAATAAACTGAGTGGGTCAGGTTGGGAAACCTGGTGAGTACATAGGGTTTTCAACCCACAATAATATAATTATTATGTTTAAACAATCAAACAATCAACCTAATTACCTATCCCCATTATCTTCTTTACTCTTAAGGATTTATCCTAAGATTCATCTATCCTGCATTCGTTTATTCTGAAGTCCCTTACTTCCAGGGTTATAGGACTGGCACTAAATCCATAGCTACCAATGTTCGTTCGTAAAGCACTAATTCCATAGCTGCTACAGTCTACTCGTCGGGTACTAAATCCATAGCTACCAGTGTTTATCTAATAGGTACTAAGTCCATAGCTACCAATTCCTAACATGTACTAAATCCATAGCTACATGTGTTTGTCCAATAGGCACTAAGTCCATAGCTGCCGATGTTGATTAGGCACTAAGTCCATAGCTGCCAATGTTTACTCACATCATCTTTTATCTCTCATCATTCATCTACCCATCTCGTACCCAACATATTCGTATATATAAATTACGTATACAGTTTAAATCCTTTAAAACATGTATAAAACGTTCATCCAGCATAGACAACAAGTATTCAGATAATATGCACACATAGCACGTAGTTTATATAAAATACTTCATATCTATGTGTAAGATGAAAGAGACTATGCACTCACCTGAAAGGTGGTGATTCAGCACTCGGACAGCGCTTCAATACTCTCAAAACAATTTTCCTTCGATAAAACCTAGTATCAATACAACTAGGGTTTAGTCTAACGATAACTACGACAAATTAATATCCTAGCTATTATTTTTATTATATAAGTGTTAAATAACACTCAATATAACTCATAATAATAGCCCAAATAATTATTTTAAGGACCTAATAACATTCCTATAATTATTTGAAAGCTATATTAAAAATTTTGTAAGCGTAGCTCACTTACAGCGGATTTTAACGAAAACCGGAACTTTATTTGGAGCAGCGTTTCGAAACCGAAAGACTCTTTTTCTCGGGACTTCGGGAGCCTCGGGGCTTCCCTCAGGAGCTAGGTGTTTTATCTAGGGCTTAGGGGGTTTGGGGTCTTAGAGAGAAATATTTTAGAGAGAGAAGAAGATTTTGGTGTGAAAAGCTCGGACCCTTCGCATGCCTTTTATAAGCACCTGATTTCGGACTACGCTGGGTGTAGCCTTCGGTTACGTTGGGCGTAACTCCGGATAGGGTTGTCAGCTCGCACTTCGGACTCAGATGGATAAGAACCGAGGTACGTTGGGCATACCAACCTCGGATGGGGGGCGTACTGCGAAGGTGGTGAGTCACTCATCCGAAGTGGGTACCGAGTCAGCGATGGAGGGTCTAGATTGCGCCACGTCACCAATCCTTCATTAGGTCTCGCAATTTCATGCTTCAACTTTAAAAATTCGTAACTTTCGCGTACAAGCTCCATTTTCTACGTTCTTTATATCCACGCGAAGGTGGGAACGTACTCTACAACTTTCGTTTAGACTCCGTCGGCTAATTTTGACTCTGTTTTAAATTTTATATTATTAACAGGCTGGGACAGGATTGGTCCGTTAAATTCTCATAACTTCTTCATCCGACATCCGTTTTCGCCCATCTTTTATCGTTATCCTACTCTTAACGAGATCTTCAATTCTCTTTTAGGTTGTGTCGGCTAAAAACCGCTCGATCTAATATTCGAATTTCGGGCTGTACACTGTTAATCCGAAATTTCGAAAAATCATAACTTCTTCATACGAAGTCAGATTTGGGCGTTCTTTTTATCGATGTTCTTAGTTTAACATATTCTATGATTTTCATTTAGAGCACTAAGGCTAAATCTCGCTCTATCATAAATTCATTATTTACGCTTCCCGGTGTCATGCCGGTTCCGACGCGAAACTTCGACGGGTCATAACTTCTTCGTTATAACTCGGATTTCGGCGTTCTTTATATGCACGAAAACCTTGTGACATATAATAAAACTTAGTTCAAATTATTTATTCTAAATAATCTTTTGTTGAAAATTCATTTTCGACCCCTATTGCCTCTAAATTGACTAACCCGGATCTGCGGGCGTTACAATTATCTCCCCCTTAGGATGATTACGTCCCGGAATCATCAACGAAACAGGGTCGTATAATGACTCCATATGTCATCTCTTCATTCTAGGTAATAATTATAACTTCTATATTCCTTCAAGTCTATCTCTTAGACTTATTGACTGTAAGCAGTACTTGATCGTGCACGCTCTCTACCTCAGGTTAGACTCCAAATAATGACCTATCATCATGTGATGCACGTTTAGACTCAGGTCTCTTAGAGTTAAATTCTAAAACAGACTATGCCTTCCTTCATGTTCTAATGTGATATAATCACACTTTAACATGTAGCATTTCAAGCTACCAACTTCTTTAACAATGAGCGCAATACTTCTATTGATCGTTTTGATTTCAATCGTTTGGTTTAAGTCATACGCTACATCAAACTTGGTTCTCTGAACCACATAACTTACTCATCGTAGTCGGACTCAATGTGATATGATGTCACACCCCAAAACCCAGGGCGGAAACGTTCCGGGGCGGAGGTGACTTCATGTATGTATCACAACCAATGTACATAGTAAGCGAAGTAAACAAACATTACATTACATATTAGAATTTACATTTGTTTGAAAACCAAGTATTACAGTTGTTATAGATATGTATATATGAACAAAAGTAAAGACACATCTTCTACGCACTCCGTCTTCGCCAAAAAGGATCACTGGGTACCTGTCTAATGTGGACCTGAGAATAGAAGCAGTTTGAAAATCAGCATAAAGCTGGTGAGTTCATAAGCGGTTTTGTTTTCTAAAAAATGAACAAGTTTCCTTTCGGTTTCTGAAAAAGTTACGAATCCAAGAAAATCCCATATTTTCTTATATGTAAAATTTGGCTATCTGTTTTGTTACACAAATCTGGTTATGAACAACTGTTATCCCAAGAAAATCCTATATTTTCCTAAAAGTTGGTTATCGAACTGAAATGTAATGTAAAATATGTATTCTGAAAACCTGGTTATCCATGTGAAGTGTATTAGTTTTATCATGTATATAAAACTAATAAGTCTAAAGTAAACTAGTCACTAACCCATTATTACTAACAAGTAAATCTCTGTTATCCAAATTGCGAGTTCCATAACCATATGATAGACTAGATATGGCAATAAGTATTCCACATCACTTTATGACTTTCATCACCCTTGAACCTTTTGGTTCGGTTGTAGCTAGCAGCCAGGTGTGGGGTAGTCAGCCCCGTATAGATCTATACAGTCAAGTCACGCTCCCTATCTAAGAGATTCTGGTTACGGGGGCGGTCCTCCACTCGCGTATCTCTGTGGAGTGTTTCCGAGGATGTGTCTCTAATTTATAGGAATAACAAATTTACTAGTAATAATGCAGAAAATCTGTTACAAACAGTGAATCCTCCACTCACGTATCTCTGTGGAGTGTTACTGAGGACAAATCAAACATACCAATATGATGCTTTTAACAATAATGATATGGAACTATTCATTTGTGAAATATAAAACATAACAGTTTATAAAGAGTTTCACAAATAGTTTGAAAACTGACTGTACAGGTTTAACGTTTGGTTAATACTGTTTTCCAATGTTAAAAGCATGTGAATATCAAACATTTTAAATGTAATAAATAGTTTGAGTACAAGATATTCTTGTACTTTTTCTTCTATTCTCCCCCTGAAAACATTGAAAAACACTGAAAAAGGGTAGGGGTATGAACTCACCAGTCGAGAAAACGAGTCGATTTGGATGCTAAGTGTCAGTTCGGGGCTTGATAACGTGCGAGGTTCCTATGTAATATGGAATGATACACAAATGTATCTAATTAGAATTCAAACCACTAATTAGATAAGAGTAAACACTTCTAGACGTGAAAACACTTCAATCCAAGTGTTTGGAGTGACCCGGGTAGCATCTATGGACGAGTATGGTTTGGATATGGAGTTTACTCCCCAAGAGTAAACTCCTTGGGATTTTACGGTCCAAATGACCCATTATCCATGAGTTTACGGCCGTAAACTCATGGTGGGGTGTTCTTGGTGGTCTTAGGTCAATTACAATGCACAAAGGAAGGTTCTAAGGTTGATTCTATGGCTTAGGAAGTGTTTGGGACTTGAATTGACCTTGGAAAAGTAGTTTATGGTCTATGAAGATGTTCTTGGGAGTTTACTACCTTAAACACATGAGTTTACAACCGTAAACTCATGTTTGTCCAAGATTCGAGGGTTTTAGTGGTTAAAGGTTAAGCATACAAGGTTCTAGGTTCAATTCCAAGCCATTACAAGGTGTTAAAGGCACTTTAACACCCATTTGAAGAGTTTATGGTCTAAGGAGATGAGTTTACAGTCTAAGAATGTTCTTGGACCATAAACTCAAGTTTGTCCCATTTGTGTATGATTTGGTGCATTTCTAGAAGGATTTTAAGGTTCTATGCACTCATGGAAGTTCATTGGAGGTGTTTAGGGGCAAACTAACACCCTAAAAGGTGTTTAAGGTCTGTGAATGAGGTTTTACGGTCCAAGCATGTTCTTGGACCGTAAACTCATGTCCATGCCTCAAATGGTGCGATTTTGGGGTCCTAAGCTCATGCAAGTAAGTCTAAAGGTCTTAACTAAGCACTAGAAGTGATTTGGAGGGATTTTGGGGCTTCAAAACCCTCCTTAGGGGTGTTCACGGTTTTGGGAGGGTCCCCAAACCGTAAACACATGTTCATGGCGTTTTTTAGTGATTCAAACATAGATTTGCATGCCAATCAAGTTAGACAACAAGTTAGGATAGATTGCTTACCAAATTGAGGCTTGAAAGGAGGTTTTTAGACCAATTTCGAGTTCTAGAGAGAGAGTAGTGAGAGAAAGTTGTGAGATGGGCAAAAGTCTTCAAAAGTTGTCCACTCAACCTTTATATAGGGGTTGGGTTTGAGACCTGGTGGAATTCTACCCGATACTGACGTTATACGAGGCTTTTAGTCGCACCCGATAAAGTTGTCGTAATTATGACTTAAATGAAACTAAATATTTTCTAAATGAAAATAGAAAATATTTTAATGTTTTAAAAATGTATTCTCGATACTTTTAAAACCTAAATAGAAGTCGCAATAAATTAATTTAAAACAAAGCTAACGGAAAAATTGGAATGTAACGGCTTAATTTACAGAAACGGGTTACGATAACGGAATGAACTTTGGGTTGTTACATATGACCACTAGGGTCGGGATAACAACAATCTTCCTAGTCATTACCGAAACAATGGTAATGACATAGTTGAATTAAACGAAATCAATTACTAGCTTCTTGGTAACCTTGTGACTTTCCCTGATCCAAGTGTGAGTCATGTGCTTCCGGTAGTATAGGCCTCTACTACCATTCACACCTACTCATACTCATCCCAAGTATCGTCTCGCAGTTTTCAAAGTCACCATACAAGAAAATCACATAACAATTTAACACACCAGATACCAAAACAAAGATTTTATTATTTCTTGAAACTATTACATAGGTGTTCAAGTTCACCCTGGACTATGCCCCTAATGGGCTACATCATACGATACTATGGCTACTGCATAACTTGATCTTCAGGTATAAAGTCCTCATCCTTGATTCCTCGCATGGTTTTCTACTTCATCGAGGATCATGTGAAATGCCCTTGGCCTTGGTGGCGTTTCTGTTCTTGATGCTTTGTTTTTCCTTGGGCAGTCTCTGGATATGTGCCCCTTGCCTCCACATTCGTAGCATACTTTATCATTATGTGTGCAGTCCTTGGAATAGTGACCAACCCTCCCACACTTGTAACAAGTCACTTCTTCGTTGCACTTCCCACAATGCTTCTTCTTGCATTTATCACACCATCTCGCTTCACCTCCATCTCCTCCTCCAAGCTTTGAGAATTTGCTTTCCTTGTTGGACCTTGAATATCCTTCAAACTTCCGCTTCTCTCCTGCCTTATCTTTTTCTAGACCCTTTTCTCTTACCTGGGCCTCTACGTTCTTAGCTGCCCTAACAGCTGTTTTCAAGGTAGTTGCCATTTTAACCATTGGGCCAAAGTCAGTGGGCAATCCGTTAGCAAACCTATCAATCTTGGAGAATTTAGTAGGCACCAAGTAGGGAAATAGCTTCATCCTCTCGGTGAATGCGGTGGCATACTCATCAACACTCATCTTCCCTTTCTTCAGGTTCTGAAACTCACTGTTTAGGTCTATCAGATCTATCTCCAAGCATACTGCATTTTCAACTATTCCAAGAACTCTTCCCATGACATCCTTAAGGCTTCTCCTCGTGGCATCGTATCTGCCAATAGCTTCCACCAGCTCAAGACTCCAGTTTTCAATTGTCTCACAGTGAACACAGTCTTCTGCTTCTCGCTGTAGTCGCAGCTCTCAAACACCATCTCCATCTCGGAGATCCAATCCATAATCTCAACAGGCTTTGGGCTTCCTGAGAGACTTGGTGGTTTTGCACCCAAGAAATTTTTGTACATCCTCCCATCCTTGTTGTTTCTCCCTTCTGGGCCATCCCTTTTCTCACCTTGAGTCCCTACTTGACTCACTTGGTGGCTGTAGTTCCCTTCCTCAGATTGCTCGGGAACTGGCTCCGTCGGTTCAACATGTATGGTAGGTTCGTCCCTATTTTCGTGGAGCATCTGTCTCGTTTCTTCCCTTTGTTCAGCTAGCATAGCCCAAATCATGGCTTGAACTCCAGCCATGGTGACTGGCTCAGGCACAACTTCTTCTACAACAGGTATTTGCTGAACCACTGGGGGTTGGTTTCTGTTCCCATTTGCATTTACGTTTCCACTACGAGTTCCTGTCATCTTGATCTATACACCGAATAAGGTGAATCTAAACCTTTACTTAGGATTGACGTTTAAATCATCCTTATCACTCCGAAACGTTTACATGCTAGTTCTAATATCGTAGTCGTACGTTTAGAATCCTAAACACATAAGGTTTCCAGATCCGGTCGGCAACAGACCATAGATCCGAATAAATAACAGCATATAAGGCATAAAGCATTTAGCACATAAAAGCATTTTAGGCATAATTCCTAAAATAAGCTAGTGCTCACACCTCATAATCATCGCTTAGCATTCTAAGTTTAAGTCTAGAAATAAATCCATATTCCTAGTTCGCTTAAACTAATACACTGATACCAACTGTGAAATCCCCATTTTTCACGGCCAGAAAAGACCGATTTTGTTTATGCTTTATAAAAATCAGAGTACTTCTTTTAATAAAAATGTTGCGGAATTTGTTCCCAGAAAAACATGATAAATACGTTATTAAAACATTTTCGAAGAAACGTATTTTATTCATTTTAAAACGTTTGGGATGTCATCGTTAATACAGAAACATAAGCATAAATAGAACTTACATTTATTTACACTAGTGATCTACATCTCTTTAAATCTCTCAGTGTAATGTGACTTCATATCAACACCTGTGATATAAATAAACTGAGTGGGTCAGGTTGGGAAACCTGGTGAGTACATAGGGTTTTCAACCCACAATAATATAATTATTATGTTTAAACAATCAAACAATCAACCCAATTACCCATCCCATTATCTTCTTTACTCTTAAGGATTTATCCTAAGAGTCATCTATCCTGCATTCGTTTATTCTGAAGTCCCTTACTTCCAGGGTTATAGGACTGGCACTAAATCCATAGCTGCCAATGTTCGTTCGTAAAGCACTAATTCCATAGCTGCTATAGTCTACTCATCGGGTACTAAATCCATAGCTACCAGTGTTTATCTAATAGGTACTAAGTCCATAGCTACCAATTCCTAACAGGTACTAAATCCATAGCTACCGGTGTTTGTCCAATAGGCACTAAGTCTATAGCTGCCGATGTTGATTAGGCACTAAGTCCATAGCTGCCAATGTTTACTCACATCATCTTTTATCTCTCATCATTCATCTACCCATCTCATACCCAACATATTCGCATATATAAAATACGTATACAGTTTAAATCCTTTAAAACATGTATAAAACGTTCACCCAGCATAGACAACAAGTAATCAAATAATATGCACACATAGCACGTAGTTTATATAAAATACTTCATATCTATGTGTAAGATGAAAGAGACGATGCACTCACCTGAAAGGTGGTGACTCAGCACTCGGATAGCGCTTCGATACTCTCAAAACAATTTTCCTTCGATAAAACCTAGTATCAATACAACTAGGGTTTAGTCTAACGATAACTGCTACAAATTAATAGCCTAGCTATTATTTTTATTATATAAGTGTTAAATAACACTCAATATAACTCATAATAATAGCCCAAATAATTATTTTAAGGACCTAATAACATTCCTATAATTATTTGAAAGCTATATTAAAAATTGTGTAAGCGTAGCTCACTTACATCGAATTTTAATGAAAACCGGAACTTTATTTGGAGCAGCGTTTCGAAAACGAAAGACTCTTTTTCTCGGGACTCCGGGAGCCTCGGGGCTTCCCTCAGGAGCTAGGTGTTTTATCTAGGGCTTAGGGGGGTTTGGGGTCTTAGAGAGAGAAGAAGATTTTGGTGTGAAAATGTGTGAAAATCTCAGACCCTTCGCATGCCTTTTATAGGCGCCTGACTTCAGACTACGTTGGGCGTAGTCATGGACCAAGCTTCTAGAAAATACCACGGACGTCTAGAGAACTCTGGAACGATCAAGTATACTCGAGAAATCTCCGGAGAGATCAAGAATGCTCTACGAGACCCTGGAAGGTGCTAGAATATTATAGATGTCCGTGGAATAAAGGAGAACGATCCGGAATAAATAAAGAAGGCACTAGACGAAACTAGAACGACCCGGAAGACTTTGGAAGGATCTAGAACACGCTAGATCATACAAGAACGATTTGGATAATGTCGGGAAGACTTAGAGATTTCTAGAGCATCATATACAAGTTTACAATATTCTAGAGTCTTGTAAAATCCATGTATATAATAGGAAGAGTCTAGATTAGTCATGAATGATCGGGACCTAGAAACTTCCATTTGAGGAGGTGTAAGGTTCCTATAAATAGGGGGAGGACTCATTTGTCGAAACCATCAAGAAGTTGCCTTGTAAAGAAGTTTCGAGTTATATAATAGAAGCTTTCTTGAAGTGTCCCTTGTCGTAACTCTTGCTTCCTAAGTTCGTTCGTACATCTAGATCGTCGAAGTTAGCCTGACTTAGTCGGAGAAGCACTAAGTGGCACACGGTATTGACTAGTCTAAAAGAGTCATCCCGTGACACGTGGTATCAGATCCAAGTTCGTACAAGCAAGAGATCATGACTACGGAAGCTGGAAGTAGTGAAGTCGCAAACGTGGCCCCTATTGTCGAAGAGAAAGGAAGAAAGTCCAGGAAGAGGGACCAATCGATAGATGCCTTGGCAAGCTTAGAGAACAAGCTTACAAGGACAGAGATTAACGTCGGTGAGATCCTTGAATGGAAGGATACCGTCGATCAGTTCGTTGCCGAGATAAGTGACACGAGCGATGGATTGAAGGATACCATCGGTGTCATCAAGGAAGAAGTCCTTGGACTTATTAACACTCTGCGGAGCGAGTTCCGTGAGAAGGTAGACGCATTACAAGCCGAAGTAAACCTGTGCAAGGCAGCAATCACTGGAGGGACCATTGCAAGAACATTTCCGCACACAGAAGCACCTAGACCATTGAAGTATGGAGGTAAAAGCGACCCCAAAGAACTCGACGAATTCTTTTGGTCGATGGAATGCTACTTCAATGCTAGTCAAGTGAAGGACGACAAGACGAAGGTAGATACAGCCGTACTTTATCTATGCGAGAGTGCAGCTCTATGGTGGCAAAGGAAGCATGGTGATATTGAAAAAGGATTATATACCATAGACACATGGGAAGAATTCAAGAGGCAACTCAAGAGACAATTCTGCCCACACAATGCTGAAGACATAGCGATGAAGAAACTTCGTGGGCTAAAGCATACGGGATCCATCCGAGACTATATAGTCGAGTTCACGAGCTTGATGCTAGAGTTACCCGACATGCAGGAGAAGGACAAACTTTACTATTTCATGGATGGACTACAATCTTGGTCCTACAACGAGCTCAAGAGGAGAAATGTCAAAGACATTGACGAAGCTATTGCCATGGCAGAAGATCTAATGGAATTTCGAAAAGAAAGCACGGTTAAGAAGAATAGTGGGGGAGAACAAACTATGACAGAACTGGAACCAAAACAAAACACATCCCAACCTTTAAATACGAAAGGAAAAGAAATCAGAGGAAGAAACTGAAGAGAAGAGCGAAAGGAGATCAAGTGCTACTTGTGTGATGGTCCTCACTTGATCCGAGATTGTCCAAAGAAAAAGACCTTCTATGCGATGGTTTTGCAAGAAGAAGAAGACGAAGCACAAATAAGCTCAATGCGCTTTCTGAACTCAGTATCGAAAGATGAGATAAAATCTTCTAAGAAGGTAGAAAATAAAGGAGGGGGTCTCATGTTCGTCGAAGTTAAAGTGAATGCCAGGAACACTAAGGCGCTAGTAGATTCCGGAGCAACGCATAGTTTCATCGCAGAGGAAGAAGCTAAGAAGTTGGGTATTCACTATACAAAGGAGTTAGGTCGGTTGAAAGTTGTCAACTCTCCATCCAATCCGATCCTCGGAGTTTCTCGTGGAATACCCATGAAGATTGCAGAATGGAAAGGGACCATCGACTTGATAGTGGTTCCGATGGACGACTATCGCATGGTACTAGGAATGGACTTCCTAGATATGGTATGTCCTTGGTTGTTTGAAAGAGACAACACCATGCGTATAACCAAGGGATCAACTATCCATATAATTCCCTTGGAAAGAAGCAAGACAAAAGCTCAAACCCTTTCAACTATGACGTTTCAAAAAGGCCCCAAGAGAAAAGGAAGTATGCACATGTATTATTGCCAGTGTAATATGATCAAGAAGAATATGAAGCCAAAAAGGGAAATTCAAGTAAATAAGCCATACATGAAGGAGCAGGGATCCATAACCCCCTTGAAAATTTACTCAAGAAGTTATGAGGCTGATAGAAGAAGTATGATTCAAGGTACGTTGAGAAATAAAAGCACACCCTACTCGAAGAAATACTTTGGAGAAAAAGAAAAGACACAAAGTAGCTCCGTGACAAAACCAAGACATATGTATAGAAGACTTGACGAGGACGTCAAGGGTTTAAGTGCGGGAGGGTGTCACGGACCAAGCTTCTAGAAAATACCACGGACGTCTAGAGAACTCTGGAACGATCAAGTATACTCGAGAAATCTCCGGAGAGATCAAGAATGCTCTACGAGACCCTGGAAGGTGCTAGAATATTATAGATGTCCGTGGAATAAAGGAGAACGATCCGGAATAAATAAAGAAGGCACTAGACGAAACTAGAACGACCCGGAAGACTTTGGAAGGATCTAGAACACGCTAGATCATACAAGAACGATTTGGATAATGTCGGGAAGACTTAGAGATTTCTAGAGCATCATATACAAGTTTACAATATTCTAGAGTCTTGTAAAATCCATGTATATAATAGGAAGAGTCTAGATTAGTCATGAATGATCGGGACCTAGAAACTTCCATTTGAGGAGGTGTAAGGTTCCTATAAATAGGGGGGAGGACTCATTTATCGAAACCATCAAGAAGTTGCCTTGTAAAGAAGTTTCGAGTTATATAATATAAGCTTTCTTGAAGTGTCCCTTGTCGTAACTCTTGCTTCCTAAGTTCGTTAGTACATCTAGATCGTCGAAGTTAGCCTGACTTAGTCGGAGAAGCACTAAGTGGCACACGGTATTAACTAGTCTAAAAGAGTCATCCCGTGACAGTAGCCTTCGGTTATGCTAGGCGTAACTCCGGATAGGGTTGCCAGCTCGCACCAGCTGGCTCGCACTTCGGACTCGAATGGATAAGAACCGAGGTACACTAGGCGTACCAACCTCAGACGTGGGGTGTACTGCGAAGGTGGTGTGTCACTCATCCGAAGCGGGTACCGAGTCAACGATGGAGGGTCTAGATTACACCACGTCATCGATCCTTCATCAGGTCTCGCAATTTCATGCTTCAACTTTAAAAATTCATAACTTTCGCGTACGAACTCCGTTTTCGACGTTCTTTATATCCACGCGAAGGTGTGAACATACTCTACAACTTTTGTTTTGACACTGTCGGCTAATTTTGAAACAATTTTAAATTTTATATTATTAACAGGCCGGGACAGGATTGGTCCGTTAAATTCTCATAACTTCTTCATCCGACATTCGTTTTCGCCCATCTTTTTATCGTTATGCTACTCTTAACGAGATCTTCGATTCTCGTTTAGGTTGTGTCGGCTAAAAGTCGCTCGATCTAATATTCAAATTTCGGGTTGTACACTGCTAATCCGATACTTCGAAAAATCATAACTTCTTCATACGAAGTCAGATTTGGGCGTTCTTTTTATTGATGTTCTTAGTTTAACATATTCTACGACTTTTGTTTAGAGCGCTAAGGCTAAATCTCGCTCTATCGTAAATTCACTATTTACGCTTCCCGGTGTCGTGCTGGTTCCGACGCGAAACTTCGACGGGTCATCACACGGAAACCTTGTGACATATACTACAACTTAGTTCAAATTATTTATTCTAAATAATCTTTTGTTGAAAATTCGTTTTCGACCCCTATTGCCTCTAAATTGACTAACCCGGATCTGTGGGCGTTACAGCAACTGTAACCGTGACTTGTGTAACCGCGACTTGGAAAGTAGCGGTGTCCATAGGAAAGGCAGAGGTCTTGTTTGGTTGACTGTTTCTGGAAGACGACATGATTCTGTAACACGAAAGATAGGAATTTTTGTGAGCGATTTTGGGTTGACCCTAGATGTACTTCGATCGCTCAAGTAAAGAGTAAGAGTATGTTCTCGAAAGTTTGACCTACATCCCTATGATGCAGTCCTAGTAAAGAGTGGAAGTATGTTCGTAGAATGGTCTCGAGATGTTTGTTGTTCAAGCCGAGGCATTATTGGTTGGTGAATAACATGATCCAACCTTTGAAAGAGGCTTGAAAATGATTCTGGAGTTAAATTACTATAGTCTAAAGACTTGACTAAAGCAAGTTTCAGATAGACTCCAATGAAGGTATGATGAAAGTTTTTGAACAGAGAGTGACACAAAAGTTAGCCGTCTGTCAACATCATTGATTTTTAAGATGTGATAAGTTCGGGAAAATTGACCTTGTAGTAGGTCTTACATCATATCTGAAGTAGAAAAGTTTTGGCCGTATCAGGCCTAACTATTACTTACGGTACCCAAAAGTTACATAGAAAATGTCATATAGGACCTAAACAGGAACACAGTTCTTTAAAATAAGAAGGAAAGTAAAGCATCTCCTACTAGTGACGATCATCCCTCTGGTGAACTCTCAGCTCAGCCAGTTGACGTTCCATATCAAGTAGGTGTCTTTCGTACACCCTCTGGCGTGCTCGGAGCTCTATGACTTCGGCTCATGATTCTGGCGTACGAGCATCTTCCAGACGAATGGTGCGGAGGGTATGCATTCTCGCATTGGTGACAACTTATGTGATCTGATGTAGGGCTGTCCTGCCTTGAATCTCGTTTCGAGCCACTCTGCGGACCAGGATTGGCAAGATTCTATCTGCTGAGCCCCCATTGCTCAGGTCATAAAAGCTTCGGTTACCATTAAATGGCATGGGCTGATCTTGTCCTTGGCTCCATGTTTCCAAGCATTCCACCCATGGAGGCGTCGGGCCATGAAAAGCCGGAAGAGGGTTAGGATTTGGAAAGGGAGCTGCCTGGGGTAGGTTCTCAACCTCGGGTTCGGAGTTAGCACCATCCGAAAGGTCTTCATCATGGTGATCATTCAAAGGGATTGGATGATCATTCTCTGGTTCTTCTCCAAACCATCCAGCAATGACTTCGTTCGGAAGGTACGGGTTGTCGTGGGGATGGAGTCCAGCCATGTTATCTATGCGAGAATTAGGGTAAGAAAATAACTATTAGACGAACTATCTAGATAATTAATTAGAAAATCTTCGTTAGTTACATCACTATTTGTGAACTGCATACCGATTATATGTAATCAAAACAAGATAGGCCTTCGAATAAGTGACCTTAACTCCAAATTCACAAAGAATAGGGTTAAAGCAAAAATTTCATAGATTCTAAGTCTATAACATCCTAGGTACATATCGCCTTAGTGTATCCACTTAGCAACTATTAACTTAGTAATGAAGATCCTTCTTTAGTTCTCAAGTATAAAGTACTTATAGTAACACCAAATACCCCTATGGTATTTCATTGCGGTAGTGTTGGTAAGTTTTTAGACTTGTTGCCATATCACAACCATTCTTGGGCATATGCTAATCACTCCTCGGACCAACATAGTTGATCAGGCTATGCCACTCCCAAGACTGACCATACATCCCCGAGCTTACCTGTGATATTCAGCAATCGTAATACTTTTGCTCTTGTCATTGTGACATGGATTTTAGTATGAATGCAGGCACGTATACTTAATCAAATATTTTATTATTAAAAGTATAAACTCTTGGTCATAGTATTTTTAATCCCATTGTATTTATAGTTAGTATATCTTTTATGGGTTGGTATACTCAATTCACTATAAACAATGCTCTGTACCAATCTGTCACACCCCAAAACCATGAACGGCGGAAACGTTCTGGGGCGGAGGACGTCATGTAATGTATCACAACAATGTAAAGTAGTAAACAAGCAACAACATCATCCATTGCATTAATAGTATAATATTAATTACAAGTGTTCTTTCATAGTATAAGACAACATAATGAATAATCAAAATAAAAGAGGAGTCCTGACTGCTCCGTCTTCACAAAACCTGGTTGTCGTACCTGTCTATTTGTGACCTGAGAATACAAGTTATTTTGAAAGCGAGTATCAGCCAAAAAGCTGGTGAATTCATAAGTATTAATGTGTCTTTGATTTGTAAAAGCTTGTAATGAAAGACTTGAAATTGTTTTGAAAGAAAGTTCGCATAAGTATGAAAATGTTTATAAGTAGTTGCAAGCGTTTGAAAAACTCTAGAAATCCCTATGATTCCTATTAGTATAGATGAAATCTTCTACCAAGACCTAACTGTTTTGAAAGTAGCCTTCTACCAAGACCCGACTGTTTTGAAAGCAGCCTTCTATCAAGACCTAACTATTTTGAAAGTAGCCTTCTACCAAGACCCGACTGTTTTGAAAGTAGCATTCTACCAAGATGTAACGCCCAGTTCCTGGATTTTTGGGGCACATTGGAGCTTAGAAGGAGAAAAGAAGAGTTTGAAGAGTGCAAGAGAGGGAGTAGATCCGAAATCTACTTTGGGAGAAGCTTCCATTCAGGTAGTAAAGTCTCTACCTTGATCTTTAGTTCATTAGATCCCATTTTGTCCCAATTTGGTGGTTTTCAAGCCCTAAAACACCAAACTCCATGTGTTTGTGCTTAATAATCCGAAAGGACTTCAGATCTAGACTTTATGGACGTGTTAGAAGCATAAAGTTGTTGTGGTTGAAGTGATTGAGGACCCCCATGGAGTGCATGACCTCTTAAAGAGCTTGGAATTGCATTTTTGAGATTATAGGGCCATGCATGCACGTAAAGTTTGCAACTTTACGTGTTAAGCATGCCCTAGGATCATAGATCTGTGGTTTTGAAGAGTTGCATGTCTCAGATTTGGCTCATATGGGAAATGGGTCAAGGGACTCGGCGAGTCCCAAGGTGGAACTCGGCGAGTTCTATGAATATGGCCTTAGACTCGGCGAGTTGGATGAACAACTCGGCGAGTCCTATGAAGATTGCCTGGTACTCGACGAGTTGTTCTTCAAACTCGGCGAGTTGTATGAACTATTATTGTGTACGAAGGTTTTAAGTGTCAGAAGTCCAACCCTTCGTGTTTGCACGTAGGATTAGCAATCTAACGTGTTCCGATTGTCCCAGAAACCCCAGATCCTCATGCAGGATGTTCGGATAAGGATCTGGAAGCGAGTGGGAAGTCTGCTCGCATGGACTCAGCGAGTTGTTCATGGACTCGGCGAGTCAGATCGCGAGCCGGTCCCATCGTCCTGAGTGGTGAGTTAAGGACGATTCAGTGAGTGGGAAGAAGGGGCTTGTAGAGTGGGACCGGGTTAGTGGAGAAGGACTCGGCGAGTCGGTGCCATGACTCGGCGAGTCCAGTCAACTGGAAGTTGACCTTGACTAAGGAGTTGACCTGGGTCGAAGGGAGGGTCAGTCATCTGACCTAAGGGTGTGAATGAGAGGCTAACCTATGTTTATGATTTATAGCCGGAAGACTTCTGATTCAGCAGTCAGACGCTTAGCAAGCAGACTTCCGTAGTTACTTTCGAGGTGAGTTACCTTCCAGTAACGGTGGGTCTACGGCCACAATGCCGGCCCACCAGTAGGAGTTGTATGTAGATGATTGTCTCTGTGATATTCATCTAGGGATTACTACTACATGTGTCATGTTTATGTGCTAGTATGATATGATGCTATGTGCTAGTGACAGTAGGAGGATATAGTCCCCAAGATATCCAGTCGATAGGGCCGAAGGGGTAGTCATACCCAGCCCTGCTAGATAGATTCAGATATTGTGATACCTGTTATGTGGTAGTAGTAAAGGGGAGAAATAGTCCCCAGTATCCGGTTGAGAAGACCGAATGGGAGGCCAGCACCCAGATATGCTAAGCAGTATCCGGTCGAGAGGACCGAAGGGGATGCCAGCACCCAGATATGCTAGGCAGTACCCGGTCGAGAGAACCGAAGGGGAGGCCAGCACCCAGGTATGTTAGGCAACATCCGGTCGAGAGGACCGAAGGGGTAGCTTGGGCACCCAGATATGCCTGACAATATATGTATGTTATGTGGTTATATGGTATGTGGTACAGTGGGGGAACTCACTAAGCTTCGTGCTTACAGTTTCAGTTTTAGTTTCAGGTACCTCTTCTTCGAAGGGGAAGGAGCCGGCGCGGTAGCGGTACATCACACACATGCTTTGCTTTCCGCATCATGAGATCCTCCTGGGAAATTGTACTCTGACACTTTAATGTTTTATAAAAATGTTTCTAGACATGCAGTACCTTTTGTGAAATGATATCACCGTTGAACCTTTTATTTCTAATGTTTTGCCATGTACTTGTTTTAAAAATGAAATTTTTGACTCGTATTGTTGGGATGTTACACAAGACCTAACTGTTTTCAAAGTAGCCTTCTACCAAGACCCGAATGTTTTGAAAGTAGCCTTCTACCAAGACCTAACTGTTTTGAAAGTAGCCTTCTACCAAGACCCGAATGTTTTGAAAATAGCCTTCTACCAAGACCCGAATGTTTTGAAAGTATCCTTCTACCGAGACCAGAATGTTTTGAAAGTAGCCTTCTACCAAGACCTGAATGTACAACTATTATAAGAAATTATATCCCTTGATACTAGTACACACAAATATAATTCACCTCATCGGTTATGTGAATGACTCACAAGATAAAGGTAATAATATAAATAACTTAAGTACTATCCTTTTGTATTAGGATAACTAACAGTTTTAACTTAAGACATCTATAGATGTATATTTACCTATGTAGCTAACAGCTGGGTGTAGGAATAGTTAGTCCCTTAAAGTATATCTATAATGGTATCAACCGAGGACATCCGTAGACGTACATTTACCTCTGTAGCTAACAGAGGTTCTATGAATGGTTAGTCCCGCAAAGTATCCTTTAGAACGAGGATATAAAGTCTAATCTATCTCGTCGATTATGTGATTGAATCACAAAATAAAGATAAGAAGGAGAATTATATAACAATATCTACACATATAATATGTAACAGTAACTCATCATATAATATCTATGTAAAAGTATCCATGTAAAAGTACTCATGTAAGCGTATCTATGTAAAGGTATCCATGTAAAAGTATTCATGTAAACGTACTCATGTAAGCATATCTATGTAAAGACTCATGAATGAACTGACCCTTGTGTGATTCCTTGTACTTGGAATGGTAAGTAGTATCTCCTAACTATACCTATAATAGTTACTAATGGTATACATGTATAAGTGAAAGTATGCCTTTGCTACCCAAAGGTATTGAACTGACTGGAGGACTTTTATGTCTATATATGTATACATAATATAAAAGCATAAAACAAGTTTTGTAAAACCTTTGAAAGTTAAATACTAAGACACGATGACTTGATGTCAGTTTATAAAACGATTTGAAAGTATTTTATCTGATAAGACAGTTTGATGTATAAGGAAACCTTTATTTGAAACACATTGTAACAGAGTTTGAAAGGGAACATACATAATGTAAGACAATTTGATAACAAGTATTGTAAACAGTTTGAACAGTAAGAAAACCATTGGTTTGGTAGTTATTAATCACATGTGATTGATATAATAACTATAAGTATTCAACTTGTATCCCCCCCCCCACAAAAACATTTAAAATCATTTAAACCATTGATTAAGGGGTATGAACTCACCTGTAGTGAGTGGGATGGATGAACTGATGAAACCGGGTTGCTAGGTGTCAAGTGTGACAACCCGAAATTTTCATTCGGTCAAACCCTAAAAGTCAATCACTTCATATTATAAGTCAATTTCATTTCTATTTGTTATAACAAATTTAAAGTTCGTTTGACTATTATAATAATTATTTTTTAAATGAACGGGTGAAAGAATGTGCCGTCTCGGGTCTAGAAATTTCAAAACCGCGAATACCACGTAGCTTAGAAGTTCACGGCCAAACTTTTATGTTTGGGCCGTAAACTACCCCAAAAACCATAAACTCATGCTTAAGCATGAGTTTACTCCCCAAAGTACATCACTTCTCATTTTCACCCTAAAGAGTAAACTCCAAACACTCTCAACTATCATCCCGGTTTTCACCCGATTTCCCAAAAATGTAAGTACTTCTTGGCTTGATTAGCTGATGTATCATAACTACTAGTGATTATACATCTTTTCATCCATCCATTTTTGTGTTTTGATTAGATTTCCAAAACACCAAGAACACACACTAGTGTTCTTGGACTTTTAGTTCATTTCAAGCTTCCACAAAGTAAGTACTTCTATCCTAGAGTCATTTAAAGCTTGCTATACATCTTAATATCAAGGAAATGTCCCAAGAACACCAAGAACAAGGTGTTCACGGTTTTGGGAGGCTCCCAAAACCGTAAACACCAAGTATAGTGCCAAAGGGTGCTTTAGGGTGTCTAGGTGCTTCACAATGCCTTAGGGACTTGCCTAGATCATTCCTTGAAGGTTTTATCACATAAAAGAACAAGAAAACACTCATTTATATGTGTTTACGGTTTGGGGATCTCCCAAAACCATAAACACCCCAAAAGGGGTATAAATGCCCCATATTCATTCCTTTTGCCTAGAATCTAACCTAGGCTATTACCTTGAAGTGTTTAGAACTTGAAAACATCATAAAACCATGTTCCATAGGAGTTTACAGTAGTAAACTCATGGAGAAATGGTCCATGGACCGTAAACTCCATTTAGGAGTGTATTGATGCTACAAAACACTTCCTAAGGCAAAAACATGAAGTAGGAATGCTTGGATTGGCTTAGAAGGCTTCAAACAACAAATGGTCACAAAGGGGGTGAGTTTACGACCGTAAACCCTTTTGTTATGACCACAAAACCGTAAACTCCCTAATGGAGTTTTCCTTGAACCCCAAACACACTAGCCCTTCCCTACAACACTTAGATGCAATCCTTGAGACTTATAACACTTGTATAAGGTGTTTAGCATGTCCTAGGGTGTCTTGACTTTGTTTATTAGTTGTTTAAAGACTAATTGGATACATATATGTGATATTATATGTTAACTAGGATCATAGAGTGTGTTCAAGACTTCACTTGACACCTAGCAATCCTACATCTTCAGTTCATCCGTACCACTCACTACAGGTGAGTTCATACCCCTTAATCAATGGTTTAAATGTTTTTAAATGCTTTATGGGAGGGATACAAGTTAAATACTTATAGTTATTACATCAATCAAATGTCTACAAATCTAGTGGTTTTTCTTATCGTTCAAACTGTTTTGCTTCAAACTGTTTTACAAGCTATTTTACTTATCAAATACTTCTACTTAAGTTGTTATATACTTATTATCAAATGCATGCATGTATGTATAGTTATATAAGCAATGTTTAAAAGGCTTAGGAAGGCCAACTCGCTTTATTTCATTTTCCCCGTTGGGATATGGTCTGGTAAGGTATCGGGTATCCGTCCGAAGGTTGTTTAAATGTTAGTTATATATCATGTGTACATATATAGTCATAAAGGTTCTTCCAGTCCATTCAATACCCTTGGGTAGCAAGGGTATACTTCCATGTTCATACGTACCAGTTACATCGCTAGTAAGTTACCATAGGGGTAGCACAGGAGGATACAAATACTATTACTAGAACAATGAAACATACAATGAGTTAGTTCATTCATGAGTCAGTACATTACTATACATTCTAGATAGAGAGAGAACATACATTACAGCTAGTACACGCAGAACATTACAGTACATACAGGTTAGACAGAGAAAGAGTACACTTTCAGTTAGCACATTCATTACATATACATTCATGCAATTATGTGAACCATTGATCGGGTCATGGCACTTCCTGCCATGACCGCTTTTGTATCCTGAATCTCCTTAACTGGGGAGCGTATGAGTTTGTGTATAGATCTATACTGGATTGACTATCCTACACCTTGCTGCTCGCTACAATGGGACTTGCAAGTCTACGGGTGCCACATGTCATTTCTTACGGTGTCTTACATCGTTGTTTTACTAGAGTCGGTAGTAGGATACAGGTCGATCACATGTTACTTTGAACACCTTTTGTTTTAAGGTAGTTATTACAACGGTAGTCACTTATTACAAATACTACGGTACTATAATACTTTCCAATTACATTCACTTCGTGAATATTCACACGATGCACGGTAATGTAAAAACTATATTTTTGGTTAATGATAGTCAGAATTGGGAAAACACACACTCTAACAAGAGACACACGAACAGACACTAGATGCCTTGGTAGAAGGCTACAGTTAGTAGGAAACATAAGGTTTTCTAGGAGAGCTCAAACATTTTACAAAACATTGTACAAAAAATCTTACGGAACATCTTACAAATGATTTCATACAAACACAGACATTAATATACTTATGATCTCACCAGCTTTAAGCTGATACTCGCTTTCAAAACAACTTGTATTCTCAGGTCACCAATAGACAGGTGCAGGTGACAGGCTTTTGAGAAGATGGAGTCCGTTCAAGACTCATCTTTTATTTTGATATGTATATTTTGGTGTCTATATAACCTGACAGAACACACATGTATGAAACTATATTATTAATGCAATGGATGATGTTGTTGCTTGGTTACTACTATTCATTGTTGTGATACTGTACATGACGTCCTCCGCCCCAGAATGTTTCCGCCATTCATGGTTTTGGGGTGTGACATCAAGTGAAGACTTGAACACACTTTATGATCCTAGTTAACATATAATATCACATATATGTATCCAATTAGTCTTTAAACAACTAATAAACAAAGTTAAGAGACCCTAGGACATGCTAAACACCTTATACAAGTGTTATAAGTCCCAAGGATTGCATCTATGTGTTGTAGGGAAAGGCTAGTGTGCTTGGGGTTCAAGGAAAACTCCATTAGGGAGTTTACGGTTTTGTGGTCACAACCAAAGGAGTTTACGGTCGTAAACCCTTGAGTTTACAGCCGTAAGCTCACACAGTTTTGACCATTTGTTGTTTGAAGCCTTAAAAGTCCCTAGAAGCTTTTCTACTTGATGTATGTGTATAAGGAAGGAACTAGGGCACCATTTCACTCCAATTTGGAGTTTACGGTTCCTAAACTATTTTCCTTTGAGTTTACTACCGTATAATCATAAGGTTTATGGTATTTTGGGGGTTTTCAAGTCCTTAGCTCATAAAAGAATGGATCCATGTTAGTTACTAAGTCATAGGAAGAAATATGGGTCATTTATACACACTTTGGGGTGTTTACGGTTTTAGGAGATCCCCAAATCGTAAACACATATAAAATGAGAGATTTTGATGCTTTTAGGTGCTAAAAACATCAAGGAAGGATTTAGACATGTTCCTAAGGCTTGTGAAGGACTAAGGCACCCTTTGGCACCTTTACTTAGTGTTTATGGTTCAAGAATTTCTTAAACCGTGAACACCTTGTTCTTGGTGTTCCTGGGACATTTTCTTGATGTAAGGATGTATAAAAAGCTTTATAAGACTCTAGGATAGAAGTACTTACTATTTGGAAGCTTGAAATGAGCTAAAAGTCCAAGAACACTAGTGTGTGTTCTTGGTGTAAATGGAAGAATCAACCTTTTGGAATGATTTCACGGTTAGAAGAGTGTTAAAACACTAGATTAAGCCATATAATCACTTAAGAAAGCTAGAATCACTTACTAGTTTGAAGATCTTGAAAATCTTTAGGATGGTACTTGAGAAAGAAATGGGTTTGGATCTTCACTTTTTAGAAAAAGTGTAAATAATGACCAGTTCTCATATATATACTCTCAGATTTAGGGTTTTTGGCAGAAAATATTTTATTCAGGGAGTAAACTCTAATTTCTTAGAGTTTTGGAATAACAGTGTTGCACAATAACCTTAGTGCATCCTCTCTCCTGATATCTCTTAAAGTGTAAATTCTAAATTACTCAAACTTGTTCCAAAAAGTCTGAAAATTAACAGCAACTGTTTTGACTTCTATTGAATGGAAGGGTTGTACAGAATAGAAATTTCGGGTCGTCACACGTGGGCCTAAAGTCTTCTCGGACCGCTCCTAGGGTGTGTTGGCCTTCAACACAAAGCAGGACCGCCTCAACCCATGCAACGAGCAAATAACCATGTGTGCAAAACTAACATATATTGGCATATATAAGCATAAAACATAACTAACTCACTGATCAGCAATCCTAGCAATCTCTCATGACCAGAATACAGACCTAGCATGCCACTAACATTTCGATCCCTAAGGATCATAGAAGTATAACATACTATCTATCCTAATTCCAATCTATCAGATCGTAACCATATATATATATATATATATATATATATATATATATATATATATATATATATATATATATATATATGTATATATATATATCATAACGATAACAACTAAAGGGCCGACCTTGGTGCTTTAAACCCTTTTTGATATAATGAGGATAACTCACCTTGCAGATGTCGACTCAGTAGATAAATCCAAACTCTTGGATCACTCGCCAAAGACTCCTCCACATACTACCAGAGTACGAGCATACTCATAAATCCTCAACCTCACAAGTAATCCATAAACCAACCAGTCAACCCCAGGTCAAAGTCAAAGTCCTCAGTCAAGGTCAACAGTCCATGTTGACCTTAACTCGCCGAGCACCCTCGGCTACTCGCCGAGTTCCTTGAAGCACTATCCAACTCGCCTAGTCATCGAGGTGGCTCGTCGAGTTCCTCCGATTCTTGGTCACACTTCTAAGCCACCTGTTGAGTTTCTTCCTTGCAACTCGATGGATACACACACATACATATCTTGGAGAAAACTCATCCGACTCGCCGAGTTGTTCATGCAACTCGCTGAGTCTAAGACAATATTCATCGGACTCGCCAATTTATTCATCCAACTCGTCGAGTTCAAGGCCATCTTCATACGACTCGCCGAGTCATCCTTGTGACTCGCCGAGTACCTTCAACTCTTAAGCCATACAGACTCATTTAAGCCATGCAATGGCTCCAAATTACAGATCCAAGCTTGTAGAGCATGCTTTTCACGTAAAGTTGCAAACTTTATGTGTATGCATGGCTAAAAAGGCTCTTAATGGCAATTCTAAGCTCTTAATGGGATTTCATGCACAAGGAGGGTTTCAATCACCCCTATACTCACAACTTTATGATTCTAGGACTTAGGAAGGGTCCTGATCTGAAGTTACAACTTCAGATCTAGCCCATAGCTCCCCATATCAACTCAAAATCCATAAAACCCTAAAACTCAACCAAAAGAAAAGAGATCTAGAAGGAAAGGGAAGTAAAGATTGCAACTTGATACCTACAGAAGATGCTAGCTAAGGTAAATTCTGCTTCCCACACCTTCCTTGCTTCAACTCCTTTGTTCTTCAAGCTTTTCCCTCCTAGCCAACCTTCTTTCCAAGGCTTAAATCACACCAAGAAGAGTACCATACGAATTAGGGTTTCACTAAGCTTCTCAAAGACTGTAAAGAGGCCATAGGAGGTTGTGGCTCCTTTAAATAGGGTGCAGAACCCTGAGATTTAGGGTTTCATCTGTCAGCTCCTACTCGTCGAGTAGGTCACTAAACATACGATCCCACCCCGCTGCTACTCGACAAGTAGGGCAGCCAACTCATCAAGTAGGATTTAAAACCAAAGAACCTTTTATATAATCAATACCTGAGAATCAGGGCATTACATATTTAATTATAGTAACGTTATTAGGAACTTATAATAAGTACTTGGGCTATTATTATGGGTTATATAAGTATTGTTTAACACTTATATAATAGTAATAATAGCTAGAGTATTAATTAGTCTCGGCGAATAATAGACTAAACTCTAGTGGTAATAATACTAGGTTTTGTCGAATGAAATTATTTTTAAGAAGAGAAGCATTGTCTGAGTTTGGAATCACCACCTTTTCAAGTGAGTGCATGGTCCCTTTCATCTTACACATAAATATGAAGTATTTAATATAAATTACATGCTATGTGTGCATATTGTCTGAATACTTGCTGTCTATGTTGGGTGAAATATTTTTATACACGTTTTAAAAGATTTAAATGGTATATTTATTTTATATCTACAAATATGTTGCGGATGAAGCATGGGTAGATGAAATAGTTAGTGTGTGATGAAATAAAATGATGAGAGATAGGTGATGATAGAAAGGTGATGATAATTAGGTAAATAGATGATGATGAATATGTGATGTAGGATGAAAGGAGATACCATAACCTTAACCGGCAATGTGGCAATGTAGTCATCTACCAGAGTATAGATGGCAACCACGAACTATTCTAGACAACCCTGTGGAAACACCAGCAGGCCCATAACCTGTAGGTGATGAATTACGAGTTCAGGCGATGTTGTAACTACGTATTCATGCGATGATACTCTAACCCCTTACTATGAACTACGAGTTCAGGCGATGTTGTAACTACATATTCATGCGATGATACTCTAACCCCTTACTATGAATTACGAGTTCAGGAGATGTTACAACTACGTATTCATGCGATGATGCCCTAACCCTTGTTGGGCACGTATTGAGAGAGTAATCCCTGAATCAATACTGTCTATGCGATGTAGGCGATGATCCTTAGGAACAAACATATAAGGAAATGCGATGTATGGAGATGAGAGGTAAATATGATGTAGGAGACGATCCTTAGGATAAATCCTTAGGGAAGACACTTAGGAATAGAAAAGATAATGGGGATGGGTAATTTGGTTAGTTGTCTAATGATTAAACTTAAAAATTATATTATTATGGGTTGAAAACCCTATGTACTCACCAGGTTTCCCAACCTGAGCCACTTAGTTTACTTGTATCACAGGTGACGAGGTGAAGTTACATTACACTGAGAGATTAAGGAGATATAGATCACTAGTGTAAATGAATGTAAGTTCTGTTTATGCTTATGTTTCTGTATTGACGATGACATCCCAAATGTTTTAAAATGAAAAAAAAAAATCATTTCTTTGGAAATGCTTTGATAATGAAATTATCATGTTTTTCTGGAAACAAATTCCGCAACATTTTTATTAAAAGAGATACTCTGATTTTTATAAAGCATAAACAAAATCGGTCTTTTCTGGCCGTGAAAATGGGGATGTCACACATTGACCGGAGGGTCTTACAGTGATATAGCTTCAAGTGGCTAATGAGCTGTGTGTGTGGTATCTTGGGGAACTCACTAAGCTTCGTGCTTATCGTGTTATGTGTTATGTGTTTCAGGTTTTTATCATAATCGCGGGAAGGCGCCGGCTTGATTGTACACACCAGAGAAGAAGCTATATTTTGAGGATTCTGGATTGTTAACCAAATAATTATGGAGTTGTATTTAGTAAATTAAATAAATGTGATTTTTGTAAAACGCGTTGTGAGAATTATGTGATTTTAAATGAAAATTTTGTTTGAAAATTTACGGTGTTACACAAGGATTTTCATACGAACACTACTACTATACACTACTTTTCTAGTACAGAGTACACTAATACAGTATACAATTTCAAGAAACATACATGATATAGTTTTATTTATTAATAAGACTATAGTTTACTACTACAAAATACAGTAACTACATACATTTTGGTCTTAAGGCCTAAGACTACATTTCATTTACTAAAGAAAATATTGGATTTTCTAGAGGAACATACTAATTCTTTTCAAGGAACAATAACAAGTTTTCCATCATAAAAACATACTTATGAACTCACCAACTTAAATGTTGATACACTTTCAAAACCACTTGTATTCTCAGGGAACCAGTAGACAGGTACACCCACATATTTTGAGAAGACGGAGCTTTGTAGAGTCATGTCTTTTATACTTTTGATATACATTTTTGGTGTCATACAAACTATATATTGACCATATGTAAATACTTTGCTTTATCAATGTAATGGTTGTGTTTACTTTGATTGATATTATACAATTGTTGTGATACTATACATGACGTCCTCCACACTCGAACATTTCCGTCGTTCCGGTTTGGGGGTGTGACACCCGACTTGATCGCAACGCATCCATCCTTGTTCACCATTTTTATGATTTTGGGAATTATACTACGATAACTATTTTCACATTGATATACTTATGGACGATTTATATGAATACCTGATGGTTTTTGGTTGACCAAAAAATGAAATTTTTACTTATGATTTTTGGAATGTTACAAACATAAATAAGGTCAAACCCCCATGCATGAATTCAAGGTTACAGAACTCTTCAAATCTGGAGCATCAACCTATTTTGAGTCTTCAAAGATCAATAAAGTTGCAAACTTTATTGAATCTATACACTCAAATCACAAAGAACAAGAAGGATAAACAATAAAACCTAGATCTCGAAGAAGCCAACCATCAAGATTCTAAAAAGAAGACTTATAAAGGTCCAAAAAATGATCCTAAAGGTGGAGGGGAGTTGTTTACTTGATCCTTGCACTAGAAACTTTTTATCCTGAACGGGACGTTATAATTTTTTTTTTTTTTTTTTTTATTTCAGAAAAAAAGTTATCAATACATATACAATGCTAATAATATTAGTATTTATTTTAGAAAGAAGTGGAAACAAAATCTTGTGATAGCTTGGGTGTATCACGTATGTAAAATAGAAGAATATATTAGAAGGTCACTTTTGCAGCAACGTGTATATTGCTATTTTAGATATCTCTTTGACTTTTGCAATTTTAGACATGTCTTGATTTTTGCTATTTTAGATATGTAAAAGGAAGAATGGATCGACTTTTAATTTAAAATGCATTCATTTTAGTAAAATCATGTTTTTCTATATTTAAAGTTAAATATTTTCAGCCTAATTATGTAAAATTACTTGTCCATACATCAATATAGAAAAACATGATTTGACTTTTCAATGAAAACACAACCTTAGTAAAAATTAGGTTGTAAAAATTAGATTCGATTTTTCAAATGAAAAATCAACTTGACTAAAATGCATCTATGTTAAATTATTGAATATTTTATAGATTTTCTAGTATTAAAGGCTAAAATACACGCAAAATATATATAAATGTGACAACTTTTGGGAAAAAAATATATAAAGTGAGATTTGGATAAATATGGTATTTGAAAAGTTTTTGAAGAATATATATGATATTTTGAATTTAGATTTATAAGAAGGGTATATTAGTTAATTAATAAAAATAAAAATTTAAAATGATTATAAAATATTAAAAATAATGATTTAGGCAAATTTGATATTTTAAAAACTTATAAAGAATAAATATGATATATAAAATCAGGTTAGACAAATATAATATTTTGATGTTTAAGAAAACATATCCAAAATTCTTAAAGTTCTTCCAATAATAATAAGTGTGAGATAAATAATAAAAACTTCTAAAAACAAATAAAGATTAATATATCCATCTTAAATGAAAAAATAAATAAATTACATTATATGAAAAGGGTTGTGATATAAGTATCCTCCTTAACCAATTTTACCCCCTAACATCAATCAAATCAACATTTTACTTTTGATTTGACATTATTTTTTTCTTTTTCTTTTTTTTTCCTTTTTGTTTTTGATTTTTTTTTCCTTTTATTTTATATTTTAATATTATTATTATTATTATAAATTTCAATAATCAAAAAAAAAAATTCGGACAACATTTTAAATTTCGGATGACATTTTAAAATTCGGTAAACATTATAAATTCGCACGGCATTATAAAATTCGAACGACTTTTTTGTCCGTAATTAAAAAATATAAAAAAATATTTAAAAACCGATTTTATATAGCCGTTTGAATTTATAATGTCGTCCGAGTGTTAAAATTTTATGCGAAAATCATAATAATAATAATAATAATAATAATAATAATCAAAATATAATAATAATAATAATAATTAAAAAAGAATTAGAAACAACAGAAAAATAAAATAGGAAAAAAACAACAAAAGACAAAAAATTAAATTAAAGGGATGGAATTGAAAAAGGAAGATGGATACTTATAGAACCCTGAAATATTAAAATAGGGACAGAAATTTGTAACTAGAATCTTTTAGGGACCAAACCCATAAAAATCCGCTAAACTCAAGTACCAAGAATGTAATTTGGAGACACACGGTAGAAAATCGACAGCAACATGTATTGTTAATCAAGTTTGATGAAGTCACCTCGTAAGTCGTAACCGGATTAGATTCTCCTCATTCAAAAATCAACGCGACTCCAATTCCAAACTACAAACTCAAAATCTCAGTATGGGCCTACCGGAGATCGTCGACGTTGCTCGGAATTTCTCCGTCATCATCAGAGTTCAGGGCCCTGTAAGCTTCTAGTTCTACCTATTTTAAAGTCAAAACCCCCTTTCTCCGTAACCTCAAATTCTGAACTGTTTTTTTTCCCCTCATATTTGATTAAATTCAGGACCCAAAAGGACTGAAGATGAGAAAGCACGCTTTCCATCATTACATGTATGTTAATTGCACTTCAAACTGTTAATTCCGTAGTTACTTCGGCTCTTCATTCTTGTTCTATCGATTAATTCCTAATACGTTCCTGTAATTTTATGTTAATCGTAATTATCAGTTTTCTTCCAACTCTTAACTGCTTCGCCAAATCTATTCTATAATTAGTCAATCAATATCATAATCAGTTTTTGACCAACACTTAAACTGATAATTGCGACATCAATGATGCCACTGGTGATTTGAATTTGATCATGAGTAGTGATTACTGATAAATTAAACCTGAATTTGGTTTATTCCAACAAGAAGAAACTCCATTTCTATGTGTTTGGTGTTGGTTTGGAACAAACAAACCCTACTTTTTGATTTAACCCTTTTGATTATCCAAAGTTTTGATTCTACTTTTTGGTTATTGTAGCTCAGGGAAAACGACTCTTTCAGCATCTGGAGTGTTATTGCCTACTTCATTTAACGTTAGCAGTGAGTCAATGTCATTGGTTCTCACAGTTGCATCCATTATCGAACCATTTCTTTCATCAAAACATAGAGATCACATGTCTCAGGTCAAACATGAGTTGACTTTTCTTATAATTTTGGTATCATATGAGATATTGGTGTGTAAATCTGATTTTTTTTTTCTTTTTTGTTTATAAATTTGATCAGGTCAAACCGGAGTTGATTTCTGGTGCTCAGATAGATATATTTGTTGAGGTAAAAGATATAAATTACTTATACTACTATTTCTCTTTTTTAACTTGATGCAAAAAGAATAATTTAATCAAGAAAAAAAAAACAAGGCCTTAGTGCAGTTTTGTTTATTTGTTGATAATCTTTACACATGCAGGGGAATGCTAAAGGAACTCCTCATTGGATACCTGCTGAACTTATAACGTTGGTAGACATGTTTTTTTGCTTATACTTCTATTTGTTTTTTTTACTAAATTACCCCTTGGTGTTGCCAACAAAAGATTTACACTTTGACTTTTAAGGTCAAACAAAGTTAAATGCTAATTTGAATTCTCAAAAGATATATAGACGATGTATCATTTATTATACTCAAAGGTTGAAAAGACTATATCTTTTGTTTGGGAAAAGACAGCTGCAAGTTTTTATAGATAAATTGTGGAATCTTTTTTAAAAAACAATTAACTTTTTTTTTTTTTTTTTTGGATGAAGGTTGATATTCCAGGTTCATCTGTTGGTGTTGAATCTTTAGTAGGAGGGTCAATGGATCATGGGTGGGAAGTTGGTTGGTCTTTAGCCTCATATAATGATGCTCATCAACCGTATTTTGATTCTAAACAAAAAGAGGTATTTAATTTAACAAACATCATTTAAAATTTAAATACTATGAATCATGCAATGGAATTGTTGATTCCATTGAAACGAAAAAAAAAGTATGATTGTTTTGTGTGATAGAATGGAATGGATCATTCCTGAAAGAATGCGAATTAATGAAAAAGTCCTTTTTTTTTCAACAGAAAAGTCCCGATTATTTAACATTTTGCCCAAATTAACGAAAAAAATCCTCCTTTTTTTTTTAATAGGAAATGATAGAGTATGTGATTTTCTCAAAATAATGGGATTTTTTGTTCAAAAAAAAAAATAGGACTTTCTCAAAAAGTTTCCCAAAATAATGGGACTTTTCTGCATAAAACCCTTATTATTTATGTAAACCTCCAATGACTTCAATTTTTCTTTTTTGAAATTTCATGGGTTTAGTTAAATTATAGTTTTTTGTTTCTGAAAATAACTAGGAGATATATTATTACTAGAGTTAATTACACGAATAGTCCCTATGGTTTGGGGTAATTTGCACGTTTGGTCCCTAACTTATTTTTTAAATTCGGAAAGTCCCTACTGTTTGTTTTTGTTGTGCGTTTGGGTTTTAATGTGTGTTTATTATGCTAAAGTCTTCGATTGTTATTTTGGAATTTGGAATAAAAAATTGCAAGATAATCCATTTTAGTTTCCGTTATTTTAAAGACAATCTTTTTTTTTATTATTAATATAATTACAATTTTTAAAAATAACAAAAAAACTCTGATATCTATTCCAACTTTTTGGGGTTTACCGAGCTTTTACTATGTTTAATTTTTTAGTTTTTTTAAATAAAAGTTTGTTAGTTCTAATTATCTATTGTGTTCAGATGTAATATAAAAAATATTAATTGATTATTTCAGACTCAAAGATCTTCAATGCTGGAATCACAATCAACTGATCCAACTCTAATAGGAAATTTCGGGACTCGAATTGCAATACTCAAACTTTCCACAAAAACTTTTCAGGTGCTTTTAATTTTTCTTTCAGCAAATATATTTTGTGTAAAATATATTCTGTTATTTTGTTTTTGTTTTCAGTTGCATAAATCTGGAGAATTAGTGGAAAATGATTTTGTGTAGGATCTTCCAAACCTAAAGATATGTTCTCCAATTAAGAGAGGAGATCTTCTTCTAGCAATTGGTGCTCCTTTTGGTGTCTTGTCTCCTTCCCACTTCTCCAACAGGTCATTCAACAAATAGCAACCTACTTTCTTTTTCTTTATTTATTTATTTGTTAAGTCATTCTATAATATAAACAAGTTTATGAAAAGTTGAATCTTATAATGAACAAATAAATCAAAACTTTGATGGTTTTAGTAACAACTTTTAGACTCCAATCACCAAATTAAAAAATGAAATAAAAACATGTTGCTTTTATTGTAATTTGAGTAAATTACACGAATGGTCCCTATGGTTTGTGGTAATTTGCATGTTTGGTCCCTAACTTATTTTTTTTTAACTCAGAAGGTCCCTACTGTTTGTTTTTGTTGCGCGTTTAGTCTCTGTCTTACCTAAAAAGACTATTTTGCCCTTGATATTTTAATTTATTTAAATAAACACACCCCCAACCCCAATCCCATTTCCACCTCACCTTACCTACCCCACATTATTTAAATAAACTAAAAAATCAAGGGCAAAATAGTCTTTTTAGGTAAGACAGGGACCAAACTTGCAACAAAAACAAACTGTAGGGACCCTCTGAGTTAAAAAAACAAGTTAGGGACCAAACGTGCAAATTAACCCAAACCATAGGGACTATTCATGTAATTTACTCTTGTAATTTTGTCTCTTATTATTTTAAGATGATTGACAATTTGACATATTTACCCTTTGGTATTTGGAGCAGTATATCGGTTGGCTATGTTTCCAATTACTACCCTCCAAGTTCCTCTCACATATCATTGGTGATGGCAGATATTCGATGTCTTCCTGGTGAAAAACATTTATCTTTTTTATTTTTTAGTTGCATTAAAAAATTAAAATTGATTATATATATATATATATATATATATATATATATATATATATATATATAATTTTTTTCCAGGAATGGAAGGAAGTCCTGTTTTTGGAGAACAATCAGAGATAGTTGGCATGCTTACAAGGCCACTGAGGCAGAGGGGTAGTGGTGCTGAAGTTCAGGTAATATTTTTTTTTAAAAATTTTTTTTATAGAAAAAAAAAATACAATCAAAGCACAACGCCTTAATAAGAAAAAATTTGAAAGTTGAAATCTTGTTTTGATAACAGCTTGTGGTTCCATGGGAAGCCATTGTAACATCATGTACAAGATTTTTATCACCCAACACAAAAACCCCCTTAAAAAGCCACGTCATCCCTCCAAATCCGATAGAAAACGCCACGTCATCAATATGCCTTATAACAATCGGTGATGGTGTATGGGCATCCGGTGTTATACTCAACCACCATGGCCTTATTCTCACTAATGCTCACCTCCTTGAGCCATGGCGCTTCAAGAAACCTCATGAAAACCATAAAAACACAATTTCCAATATCTTTTTCACACATTCAAAAGAAGCTAAACAAGAAAGAGAATTCAATCAAAGGGTACAAGTTCGAGTGGATAATCGTGTTTGGTGTGATGCAAATGTGGTGTATGTTTGTAAAGGACCTTTGGATATTGCAATATTGAAGCTTGAGTTTGTGCCTCATAAGTTGCAACCGATTGTTATGGACTTTACTTGTCCCTTGATTGGATCCAAGGTTTATGTTGTTGGACATGGACTTTTTGGACCTCGTTGTGGTAAATATTTTTTTCTTGTAAATGCTTTTTTAATGTTTTTGCTCATAAAAACACCCCTTTTTGCCACAAAATTAGAATATTTCATTTTCTAGACAAGAATAAAAAAAATAGAAACATACTTATGTTGATTTGTTTGTTGTAACATTCTACTTTCAAAAATATCACGCGTTTATTGGACATAGTCGTGGTATGCATTATTTTTCATGACTTCTTTTTAAAGTTGAAGTTCATAAAAAGTATACTTTTGTCGCATGCACATTAGAATATTTCTTCTTTTTGTCAAAATTATAAAGTTAAATGCAAAACATAACAACGCATCCACTTATGACAATGTCATCCAAATACAAAACTATTTTCACTCTTTAATTAGGTAGATTTTTCAAAGTATAATGCCCAAATAAGAAAATAATTTAATGTACAATTCTACGATTGGGTAGGTTTTTAAAAGTACAATGTACTAATAGAAATAACTGAAATATTGTTACAGTGAAATAGATGAAACTACATAAGTGGATTCAGGAGTAGTTTAGAAATAGATTAGATTTGTTGTTCAAAAAAAAGATGAAAGCACATTGCTATTTTTTGCATTTACCACTAAAACGAAATATTTGTAATAGGAAGAAATGAAAGTAGGATGCTAGACTAATTACCAAACAAAATTACATTCCTATTCTCTTGCATTTTAAACCATTTATTCATATGAATTTTGCATCAGATTTTCTTCCATCAACTTGTGTGGGTGTGGTGGCAAAAGTAGTTAAAACTGGCGGAGATGGGGATATTCCGGCCATGATTGAAACAACTGCCGCCGTGCATCCTGGTGGTAGTGGTGGTGCTATTCTTAATTCAAATGGTCACATGATCAGTCTTGTTACAAGGTAACTAAACTAAATCAATCTACAGATTAATAAATTAGTAAGAAATTCATTTTATTGCATAAATTTTGAAGTTAATGAGTTTTTAATTTTTTTTTTTTTAACAGCAATGCTAAGCATGGTGGGGGGACAGTTATACCTCATTTAAACTTCAGCATTCCATGTGCAGCATTACAGCCTGTCTTCAACTTCTCAAAAGGTTCATTTTATTCATCATTACAACATTGAGTAGTTACATGAATGGTCCCTATGATTTAGGATAATTTGCTCGTTTGGTACCTAACTTATTTTTTTAATTCGGAAGGTCCCTACTGTTTGTTTTTGTTACGCGCTTGATCCCTGTCTTACCTAAAAAGTAAATTGTTAGGTAAGACATGAAAATGGGTTAGGTACCAAGCACGCAAATTACCTCAAACCATAGGGACCATTCGTGTAATTTACTCTAAAAAGAAAATGGGTCTCATTTGGTGTTTTCTTGCAGACATGAAAGATATATCAATCTTGAAAGATCTTGACAAACCAAATGAACAACTTTCTTCGGTTTGGGCATTGATGCCAGGACCAGCATTGCCCGACCCACTGCCCGGGCTGCCCGGAGACGAGAGAAAGGGTTCCAAATTTGCCAAATTTATAGCTAACAGACAAGAATTTCTTAAACAAGTATCGCCTCTTGACAACAAAGATGCTGATTCTTCAAAATATCTTCCCAGCAAATTGTGAAAGTATGATGTAATTTAATGCATACTAAGGCGTTTTTTTTTCTGATTTCTATCAAGTATTGTATGTATAAAGTGTTGACTGAATAAATAATAATGGTTAAATAAAGTTTAAAAAATTAACGATTGAGGAAATAGAATGGAAAATTATAGAGTAGTGTTGACTGAATAAATAATAATGGTTAAATAAAGTTTAAAAAATTATAGAGTAGTGTTGACTGAATAAATAATAATGGAAAATTATAGAGTAAATTACTGAATCGTCCTTATGGTCTGGTCAAAATTGCACGTTTGGTCTCTAACTTTCTTTTTGCACTCGGATCGTCCCTGTGGTTTGATTTTGTTGCGTTTTTTGTCCCTTACATACATAAACATAGGGACCAAATGTGTAATTTTGACCAAACCATAAGGACAAAAAACACAACAAAAACAAACCATAGGGACGATCCGAATGCAAAAAAAAGTTAGGGACCAAACGTGCAGTTTTGACTAAACCAAAGGGACGATTTCAGCAATTTACTCAAAATTATATAAAGGCAAATTTCTAAAAGTTATGACTATGGTGTTCTGATTAAATGTTGTTTGTATGAGTTGTAGTTTGGATAAACGAGATATATTAAGAGAAGGAAAGAGACTATAAATAAGGAAAAATCTGTAAAAGGTTATAATTTAATTGGGAAAGGTCTCAATTTCTAACTTTTCCCTTTTTTTTGTATTAAACAGAATAAAAATACTAATGTATACATCAACTAGTTGTGAGACCCATGTGTTATATGGGTTAATTTAGAAAAAATATATAAATGTCAAAATATGTGAGAACTTTGAATTTATAAGAAAATAAAAAAGATTAAATTATTATAATAAAAATGTTTTTTATTTTTTAAAGTTAAACAAATACTAATTTAAATAAATAAAAGAACTAATAAGCTTTAATTTTGAGAAATTTGAAATTAGAAGTTAAGTTCATTAATGAAATTGATATCCATTTATTGCAAGTATTAAATTAAAATATTATGTTGAATTAAATAAAATAGAAAAAATCATAAAATGAAATGTGGAAAATAATTAATTCAAAATAATTACAAAATGACATTTGACAAATTAAATGAAAATGTGACATATGGCAAAAAAAAACATTCATTTATTAGAAAGGATGAATTAAATATGTCTCATCGAATTAGGACAGTTCACTATTTGGATAAAATCGAATTCTCCAATTGGACAATTTGGATCGGACTATTTGGTTCGGATATTCGGATATTTGGATTGGTTTTTAACAAAACCGAATTATTATTTTGGATTTTGGATTGGTTTTGGTTTATAAAATAAAAACCGAATAGTCCAAAAAAAACCAAATTGCAATTTATTATTTTGTTTTTTTAATATATATCTTTAATAATTTATAAATTTACTAAATTATTTTTTTAGTATATTAAAAATTTTCATCTATTATAATACTTTAATATATACTGCTTATAAAAAAAATTGTCTATAAAGTAGTAAATTGTAATATATTTTTCTTGATAGTTATTTATAAGTTTTAATTCACAACTAATTAAACAATATTTTTTAGTTTATATTATAAGGTAAGTTAATATTAAAGTTATATATTTGTTGAAATGTCTTAATTTTTGTAAACCGAATCGTAAAAAACCGATCCAACCGAATTATAATTTGGTTGGATCGGATCGGATTTGAATTTAGTTTGGACTATTTGGATCTACGTTTTGAAAACCGAAATTAATTTGGATTCACTTGATCGAATCGGATTAAACCGATCCATCCAAACGAACACCCCTACATCGAATATATTGTTGTAAATATATCAATTTTTGCATGTCACAACTTACAAACGTGAAATTGATCGTGAAGTTTATGAGATCTTAAGAGGGGATAAGATTTTCATCGTTTTAAGTAAATGTTTTGATTGCATCCTCTCATAACTCTTAAGGTTGCCATTTGATTAAAAAAAATATAGAAGGAAAACTATTCCATTATGATGACCTAGGTACATTGAACCCAACTCACACAAATTTTATTATTTGTTTTTAGGTTTTTTATTCCATGTGGGTTTATTTTAACTAAGGTTTTATGCATATATATTAATAGTTAGATATCATCTTAAAAATCCAACATCATCTCAATAAAATTTAAGAAAGTACCAAATCCATAATATATATATATATATATATATATATATATATATATATATATATATATATATATATATATATATATAATATAATATAATATTGGCATACTTCATATTCAGTCTCTACTCTTCATTTCTAATCTCTTTTGATTTCGTATTTGAGATCATAGATCATTTGTATCCGAATTTTGTTTTAAATCTTGGTGATGCTTATGATTATCCAAACTTTAAATCTATGAACTATGCTATCAATAGCGTGCTATAGCGGTGTTATGGCGACGCTATAGCGTTTTGCGGTGATACTAAACCGCTATTTTAAATTAGCGTTTATGAATAGCAGCGACGATATTATTGGTGCTATTAACCGCTATTTACTACGAACCCCATTAGCGTTATAGTGACGTTACACCCATTTTTACAATTTCGTACACATTGGGCTACTTTGACAAAGAAAAAACCGATTGTGGGCTATTTCAATATTAAATCTTTAATTTTTTAATTAGTCCACTGTAACATCCCGGAACTCAGGTATATCTTTTCGATCCTTTTCTTTCCTCAAGTTGTCAAAGTTGGTCCTTGAAAAGAATGTGTGGCATTTGAGTACGTTGGGCGTAATGGGGAGTACGTTGCGCGTACTCATGAGCGTGTTCTTGACGCGAAGGCTACCCAGTATGCTGGGCGTACCATAGTGTACGCTGTACGTACTAGGTTCAAATTGTAACCCTAATTGTGGGGGTGAGCCCTATATAAGGAACATATTGGCCTCATTTTTAGCCACCATTTCCAGAGAGTAAAACCCTAAGAGTGCTAAACCCTCGTTCTAGAGCTTGTGGGTGTGTGGTTGAGCTTGATAGTGTTCTTGTGTGCTTTTGAAGTGAAGAATGTGCCATTGAAGAAGCTAGAGTTGGAGTGCAAGCCTTGGATCTGAGCTTTCCAGAGGTTGGAGCATCAGTTAGAGGTAAAAAGCTTGAAGCTTTCTTAACCTTTTTGGATTTGTGCATTATGGACCATTTCTAGGGTTTATGTCCTGAAGGTGGAGACTTTTTGAGTAAAGGAGCTCCATAGACCTTGATCTGCCCCATTTCAATGTATATTGTGTTATAGATCCATAAAAACCCAATCTTGGACGTTAAGAGTGAACCATGCATGAGTTATGAGCTTCTTAAGGAAGGAAGTTGTGTGATTTGGGTGTTGGTGACCTTTACAACCATGCAAAGGCTTAAAGTCACCAACTTTATGGATTGAGATACTTTAGAGTGACCAAATCTGGGATATGAGCTTATGTCTTAACCGATTAAGAACAAAATCATGAAGATTGTGAAAACTGGGTGTACGCTGGGCGTAATCCCAATACGCGCAGCGTAGGGGTCGAGTGTCCCCGATTCTGTATAGCATCTGAGTACGCCAAGCGTACAGAGTTGTTACGCGTCGCGTACTCCTTAGGGTTGACTTTTAGGGTTTAGTCAACAAGTGGACTTTTGGACCATTGGAGGGGTAGAATGGTCTTTTACCCTTTTGAGAGAGCATAGGAAGGGATTAGTTTAGCCTTTGAGAGCCATTATTAATTAGAGATAATTTATGTATGTGATTAGGCGGAGGCTAGATCAGTGTTTTGAGTTCGAGATCATTCGAGTTTACCCGAGGTGAGTCTTCTCACTATACATTACCTAGGGTGGTATCTATATGTGGACCGGAAGGTCATATGTGTTGTTTGAGATTATGTGTATTGTGATTATATATACTATGTGTTATTTTGACCGGACCGGAGGGTCCAACGATTTACGAGACCAGAGGGTTCTCAACCAGACCGGACCGGAGGGTCCAACGAGCTAGACCGGACCAGAGAGTCCAACGAGCTACGGGACTGGAGGGTCCTGCTGAGACACACTGACCAGAGGGTCGTACAGAGTATAGCCTTGAGTGGCGAATTGTTGTATGTGGTATTTTAGGTAACTCACTAAGCATTCTTGCTTACCCTGTTATGTGTTATGTGTTTCAGGTACCCCAGAGGATTGCAGGAAGGCACCGGCGTGATTGTACACACACTCGAGATATGGAGCTATGTTTGTGGATCTTGGATTTGAATAATTGTTTTGAAAACTTGTTGTTGATTTTAAGAATTAATGTTGATACATGTGTTTTATGAGTATTTTGCTCATTTTGAAGGAAGCTTTGAAGATTGAAGGTGCTTAGCTTGGAAGGAAGGTCATAGATCCAGAATCTCTCCACTTGTTGCAATCTCTTTGAGGTATCAAGTTCATACCTTGACTTGTAGATGATTAGATCTCCTTATAGTTTGTTTTATTATGCTTTTAGCTCCTTTTTGGGTTGTTTGAGGAGTTAAGTCGTTTTGTGGGGTTGCTGTATTAGATATGAGCTTCATATGGTCTCCTTTAGAAAAAAGGTGCAAGCTTTATGAGATTATTAGTCACATGTATGCATTAAGTCCCTTATCTTCACATGGCTGGGCATGACTGCCCTTTCAGCCCTATCGACCGGTAAACCGGGGACTATCTCCCCCACTGTCACTAGCACATAACATCATATCATACTAGTACATAAGCATAACGCAGGTGGTAGCAACCCTAGATGAATATCACAGAGACAATCATCTAATCATACTACTCCTACTAGTGGGCCGACATTGTGGCCGTAGACCCACTGCTACTGGAAGGTAACTCACCTCGAAAGTAGCTGCTGAAAATCTGTTTGCTGAGCGCCTGACTGCTGAACCGGTAATCCTCCAGCTATAAATCATGAACATAGATTAGACACTGATAAATACCCTTAGGTCAAATGACTGACCCTCCCCTGGTCCAAGGTCAACTCCTTGGTCAAAGTCAACTTCCAGTTGACTGGACTTGCCGAGTCATGGCATAGTCTCCTTCTTCTTCTCTTAAGCTTCAAACTTCCTTCATAAGGCCAAAATCACTCACAAGGACAAAAAGGGGCTAGGGTTTCACTCTTCAGCTCTCTGGAAGCGTTAGGGACAAATGAGGCCAAGTTAAAGCGTTTAAATAGGGTGCAAACACCCAGATTAGGGTTTTTGCCCAAACAGGGTCTACTCGCCGAGTCCAAAGTTCAGTCCCCGCGTCTTATCCCACTCCTACTCGGTGAGTTGGTCCATCAACTCGTCGAGTCCAAGGCAAAAATGCATTATTTTAAAAAATGTTAATTACAAGGAGTACGTACCGGGAACCAGGTGCTACAGCCTCCCTTGTCCCTAACACTTCCAGAGAGCTGTAGAGCGAAACCCTAGCCCCCATATTGTCCTTGTGAGTGATTTTTGGCTTTGTGAAGGAAGTTTGGAGCTTAAGAGAAGAAGAAGGAGGTTGAAGAGTGCAAGGAGGGGAGTAGATCCGAATTCTACACTGTGAGAAGCTTCCATTCAGGTAGAAAAGTCCCTACCTTGATCACTAGTTCATTAGATCCCCTTTTTGTCCCTAATTGGTGGTTTTCAAGCCCTAACACCTCAAACTCCATGTGTTTATGCTCTATGTTATGAAAGGACTTCAAATCTAGACCTTATGGACGTCTTAGAAGTGTAAAGTCTCTATGGCTGAAGTGATTAAGGTGCCTATTGAGTGTATGACCTCATAAAGAGCTTGGAATTGCCTTTTGGAGCTCATAGGGCCATGCATGCACGTAAAGTTTGCAACTTTACGTGATAATCATGCCCTAGGAATATAGATATATGGTTTGGAACCGTTGCATGTCTCAGATTTGGTCTGTATGAGAAAAAGGGCTGAAGGGACTCGGTGAGTTCCAAGGTGGACTCGGCGAGTTCTATGAAGATGGTCTTAGACTCGAAGAGTTGGATGAACAACTCGGCGAGTCCTATGAAGATTGCCTGGAACTCGACGAGTTGTTCTTCAAACTCGACGAGTCATATGAACTGTTACTGAGTTAAGAAGGGTTTAAGTGCAGAAGGTCCAGCCCTTCGCAGCTGCACGCGAAATTAGCAATTTAACGTGTAGCAATAGTCCTAGAAACCCAAATCCTCAAGATGGATGCTCTGGTGAGGATTTGGAAGCGAGTAGGAGATCTACTCGTGGGACTCGACGAGTTGTTCTCGGACTCGGCGAGTCGGATCGCGAGTTGGTCTAATCGTCCTAAGTAGTGAGTTAGGGGTGACTTAGTGAGTGGGAAGAGAGACTTGATGAGTTAGTACTGGATAGTAGGAGAGGGACTCGGCGAGTCTGTGCCATGACTCGGCGAGTCCAGTCAACTGGAAGTTTACTTTGACCAAGGAGTTGACCTTGGACCAGGGGTAGGTCAGTCATTTGACCTAAGGGTATTTATGAGTGACTAATCTATGTTTATGGATTTATAGCCGGAGGATTACCGGTTCAGCAGTCAAACATCTAGCAAGCAGACTTTCAGCAGCTACTTTTCGAGGTGAGTTACCTTCCAGTAGCAGTGGGTCTACGACCACAATGCCGGCCCACCAGTAGGAGTTGTATGTTAGATGATTGTCTTTATGATATCATCTAGGTTTGCTACTACCTGATATGTTATATGTGATAATAGTAGAGTTTGGTTGTTAGGACCGAAGGGTAGGTCAGGCACCCCATATATGTTTGACAGTATGTGATGATATGTTTGTATGTTGGCATGATATGTATTATGTGATAGTGGTAGTAGGAGGGGAATAGTCCCCAAGTTCGGTTGCTAGGACCGAAGGGTAGTTCAGACACCCCAGATATGTCTGATAGTATGTTTATGTTATGATATATGTGATAGTAGCAGTAGGGGGTGAAATAGTCCCCGAGGGTCGGTTGTTAGGACCGACGGGTAGGTCAGCACCCCAGAATGGCTTGACATGGGTAGGTCAGCACCCCAAAATGGCTTGACACGGGTAGGACGGCACCCCAGAATGGCCGCATGGGTAGGTCGGCACCCCAGAATGGCCGTACCGGGTAGGTCGGGCACCCCAGAATTGCCTGGCAGTATGCATGTTATGTGATTGTATGGTATGTGGCACAATGAGGGAACTCACTAAGCTTCGTGCTTATAGTTTATAGTTTTGGTTTCAGGTACCTCTTCGGCGAAGGGGAAGGAGTTGGCGCGGTAGCGACACATCATACACACATCTTGTTTTCCGCACTATGAGATTATTCTGGGATTTGTACTCTGACACTATGGTTGATTTTATGTTTTGGTTTTCAGACTCGAAATATGTTTAAAGAAATGATATGATCGAATGTTGTTTATTTTCTAATGTTTTGCAAAGTATTTAATTAAAAATGAAATTTTTGGACTTGAAAATTGGGTCGTTACATATGTGGTATTTTGGGGAACTCACTAAGCTATGTTCTTACGATTTTCAGTTTATGTTTCAGGTACTTCTAGTTTCCAAGAAAAATGACTCAGGATGATTGCAGAACACATACCATCTCGTTCTGCTTTTTGGTGTTTTACTCTATTGTTATGATGTTTGATACATTACTTTTGTTCGATGATGTTTTTAAAAATACTTGGTTTTATTAAATAAAAAATAAAAAATTTGGATCATATTTTTATGATGTTTCAAATATACTGCTATACAATTAGATATAATGTCTAGTATGTTTTAGTCTGTTGAAAATAAATCACTTTTATAAATTTAAAACATAAACAAATATTTAATATGCAAATCAAAACGTTACACGAATAAAACATATCATTGGAGATTGAAACATATTTAGTACATCATGTATGTGTTTTGGCATGTAATATGAAGGTTAGGATGAACATATACGCATCCAAATTACAGATTTAAAAAGTAATTGTATACGAATTATCGAAGTTTATTTTGATATTGTTACCTAACAATGTTTTGTTTCGTTTTTAATAAATTGAACAAAATTAAAGTAAGGGCATCCCTAGTTTTACCGGAGATTAAAGGAAGAATTATAATCTTCCAAATGCCAACGTGTCGATCTGTTTCCACATAACTCAAGGTTAATAAAATAAAATAAAGAAATATATAAAAAGGTAATTCGGCCAAAAAAAAGAAAGACCACTACGCTATTCCTCTCCCTCTCTGCATCGTAGCCTATAATCTATCTCTCCGCCCGCCGTCCGGTGAGTTTTATCGGCGGCGAGTAGAGTCAATGCCGGCACAAAAGCGTTCGCACGAAGCTCTTTATGAGGACGATGACGACGATGTTGAGCTTCAACGTAATAATCAAAACATTCACGAGGAATCCGAAGAAGAAAACGATGACCAAGACGTAGAACAAGATGAGCAAGGTTTGTTTATGAAGATTTTGGATTTGTTTACTTATTTAATTTAATGAGATTTTATCTGTCGGAGATTACGTGATTTCTACTCCGCATTTGTATCGATCTTTTCATTTTTTGTTTGTTCGATCAGCGGAAACGGATGATGATGGAAGCGCCTCCTCTAGTTGCAGTGACAAGGACGAGTGAGTTCTTTCTCTACACACTTCATGTATCTATATCTTTCTGTGACTGTATCTTGCATCGTGAGTTATATATGCTGTGATTTGTGAGCGTGTTTTTGACTTTTATACGATCAATTTTGATTCGAGATCTGCATGTTGTCTAATTTGTGCTGTATGAACTCGCTACTACACAGTCGTTTTTTCTCATTACGCACTGCTTAGTTCTATCTGAGTGACCATTTGGCCGAATGCCGTGAATATGCGAATCATGTGGATAGTAAAATGGAAATTAGCGGTTTTAGTTTTGCACCTTCCACACCCTAGATTTATGATACATTTCTGAACTATCTTCTCAAAATGCCCTTTCTGAATTCTGATTTGACTACATATTTAGTATAAATATTTTCAAGTAGCGAGGTTAAGAATTGTGGTTAGGGATGTATTAATTGGAAACAAAGAATGCTACGCTTATCTCAGTTGGTTGAGCTGAGTACTTGAGTTAATAAACAAGTTCCAGTGTTAAGTTAGCAACACAATCCAGCAATAGGCTCAACCTCAAAAGAAAGTTAAAGCTTTTCTTTATGGAAAATAGGGCAATTTTATTGCTGATGTGACATATATTTACTAAGAGCATTGATTGAAATGGAGATTGACCATTCTTTGATGGTGATTGTTGAGCTACTTCTTTTGGTGGAATGTATGCTCTTTTTATAGATTTCATTGCGTTTAACATTGTTTTATAGGTTTAGAGCAATTATAAAGTTCTCTATTGAGAGGGTCTTCTGCTTTGGTTTCAGGGAGCTGTGAATCTGTGATTTAAGTTGAAATTAACTTCTGTTTAGTTGTGCATCTTTTTCCTTCTATATTTCATAAACAGGGCAGAGTTAGATGTTAACATAAGGATATTCTAACTCTTGAAACCCTGGTACTTTTTTTTTGGGGCAAAGTGGAACTGTTTCCAGTTATAAGCCATGTCTTCTAAGGTTTTTATAATAGATGTGAAGTGGGGTTCCCGTTTAATGTCTTTTAAGATCAGCAATTAGAATGTATATTTCTGAAGTTTTCATTTGCTTCTCTTGGAGAACATATATACATAATAGGTTGCTTCCTATTGTGTTTCTATCACAATCCAAAAGATAACTGTATAGTTTCAGGATACCCTGCTCTTTGCTTTTTCAATGATGCATTGATTCTTTATTTATCAAGGATTAGTTCAATCATCATATATGTGAGAGAATGTATTCAGAATTTCAGATCTGCATCTGGTTAATTCTTACTGAATTTTAATGTCATTGGGAAACCCAAAACACATAATAGTTAAGCTAAGTTACTAATATCTTGTTGTTAAATTAGATAAAAGTCGTTACAATATTAATTTGTATAATGTTAGAAGTTATAACAATAACAAACCAAAATTTTGTTACATGAAGAAGGTTTTATTAATACTTCAAATAAATAGAAACATTTTTCTGTCTATGAATGCATATACTTCTAATGTTATTTGTATCTTGTTCATTATCATGTGTAACATTTAGTACATTATCGCACTAATTTACATAGATACACATATTGGATATGATTAAGAAGAGGCTATGAATATTTAGAAGTTTATGCATCTGTTATCTGATGGATGTTTTAAGTCTATATCTACATATGCATTCATAAATGTTGATACGTATATATAGATCCCATAATGTACATACAATATAGCTTAGGAATATGGGTATGATTAAGAAGAGGCTATGAACATTGCACTCTGAAAACTCTACCCTATTATTTCATTGTTCTTTCACATTTTTCTTATATGACACTGCTATAATTGGGTAGATTTACATTAATAGAAAGAAATGAAAGTAGAATGCTATAATAAACAAATAAACGAAAGTAAGTTTCCTATTTCTTTCATTTAAATCCATAAAAATTTAACTATGCTTACTTTTAATCCAGATAACAACTGGTATTATATCATTATATGTTTTCATAGTAGATTTTACTCTTTTTGTGGGGATGTTTTTTTTTTTTTTTTTTTTTTTTTTTTTCAGATTTGTCCTTATAAAACTAGCTGAAATTCGCAAGGAGGTGCAATGCCCAATCTGTTTAGGTATTACTTTTCATTGTCCTTGTATGTATGATTTTGGAGCTTCTTGTGATAATTGTATACTGGAGCAAAAGTTCACTATTTGAATACACAGATAGAATTCTCAAAGTATAAAGTCCTAAACCCTAAACCCTAAAAAAGAGCACTTGTTAGTTGTTGTATATTAGATAAAACTGATTACCAAGGTTGATAAACAGGAATTATTCGGAAGACAAGAACAGTTATGGAATGCCTACACCGGTTTTGTAGGGAATGCATAGACAAATCAATGAGACTCGGGTACACATTCAAAATCATTGCAAATGCTATTAATGACTTATCTTTTATTTATTTATTTTGGAAAAAGACTTTTCTTTTATTAACTGACACCTGGCAGGAACAATGAATGCCCTGCGTGTCGTGCTCATTGTGCAAGCCGTCGATCTTTAAGGGATGATCCGAATTATGATGCCCTCATTGCAGTTTTGTATCCTGATATTGATAAATATGAGGCAGAGGTTTTTTTTTTTTTTTTTTTCATTATCTTGGTGTATGTTGGCTGCATTTGTTACACTGGACTGGACAAGCTTTCTAGGGCTCTTTTTCATCATGAGGATGAGGAGGGCATTTATGTTTTTTGCATAGACAAGAGCGAGTCACTATATATCACCTTTTTGGGTGGAAAAATTGGACATTTAGTTCAAATCCCAAGTACTGGACGGGACTAGACAAGTTTTCTAGGGCTGTTTTTGATGATAATGATGAGGAGGACATTTACGTCTTTTGCACAGACAAAGAGAGCGAGTCACTGTGTGTCATCTTTTTGGGTGGGAAAGGTTGGACATTTAGTTCAAATCCCAAGTACTGGACAGGACTAGACAAGTTTTCTAGGGCTGTTTTTGATGATAATGATGAGGAGGACATTTACGTCTTTTGCACAGACAAAGAGAGCGAGTCACTGTGTGTCATCTTTTTGGGTGGGAAAAGTTGGACATTTAGTTCAAATCCCAAGTACTGGACGAGACTAGACAAGTTTTCTAAGGCTATTTTTGATGATAAAGACGAGGAGGGTATTTACGTCTTTTGCACAGACAAAGAGATCGAGTCACTGTATCACCTTTTTGGGTGGGAAAAAATTGACATTTAGTCCAAATTCCAAGTACTAGACAAGTTTTCTAAGGCTATTTTTGATGATAAAGATGAAGAGGGCATTTACGTCTTTTGCACAGACAAGAGAGCAAGTCACAGTATCACCTTTTTGGGTGGGAAAAAATTGACATTTAGTCTAAATTCTAAGTACTAGACAAGCTTTTTGGGACTATTTTTGATGATTAGTATGAGGAGGGCATTTATGTCTTTTGCACAGACAAGAGAGCGAGTCACACTGTATCACCTTTTTGGGTGGGAAAAAATCGACATTTAGTCCAAATTCCAAGTACTTGATAAACTTTCTAGGGCTATTTTTGATGATTAGGATGAGGAGGGCATTTACGTCTTTTCCACAGACAAGAGAGCAAGTCACTATATCACCTTTTTGGGTGGGAAAAAATTGACATTTAGTCCAAATTCCAAGTCCTGGATAAGCTTTCTAGGGTTTTTTTTGATGATGAGGATGAGAGGGCGTTTATGTCTTTTTGCACAGACTAGTATTTTCCATCTTTTTGGGTGGTAGAAAAATGTGTAACAAATGGGACCCATATATTTTGTTAAACTTACTATTGCTTTTATGTCTGGAAGCAGGAGTTTGCCTTTCATGAAGAGGAGAGAGCTCGGAATAAGCAGGTGAGATAATTATTTATTTGTTTTTATTCATAGATTGCATCCACCTATTCTTTACTTATAATTGCAATTCTAGTTCAAAAAGAATAAGAGGAAAATTATCCACTTCATCTATCTATATTGAAATAAATAAGATTCCCAAGTTAAGATAAAAAGCAAAAAATTTAAATATAAATAAACCCTAAACCCTAAAAAATGAAACATGGTTTCATATTTTGATTTTACTCACATCTCCTGGAATACATTGTATCATATCCACAGATCCAAGCTTCAATTGCCCAAACATCTCGAAGACAACTGGAAGCATTAGGAAAAAAACGTACAAACGCTAAAGCGACAGCTGCAGTATTCATGAGAAGATCACAGGCAAACACACGAAACCTAAGAGGAAGAAGAAGCTGGAAATCATCTGAACCCCAAGAAGAATCAGACAACGATGAAGATGATGGAGGAGGAAAAGACTCATCTTCTGGCGATGAGCCTGAGCCTGAACCCGAGCCTGAGCCTGAGCCTGAGCCATGTAATGAGCCAAGACCAAAGAGGTACAAGAGATGGGGTGGGAGTGGGACCCGCTCTTCGTTGCCGTCAAGTAGTGCCGATGGTGATAACGAGGTGGAAACCGCCAGGGAAACGGCGGTGGTATCGGCGGGGATTGGCGGCAGTTCGGAGATTCTGGCTTGGGGTAGAGGTGGCATTAGGAGTCATACAAGGCATGGGAGTTTAAGTAATAGTGGTGGGAAGAGTACAAGGAACAGTAGGGTTTCAAAGATTATGGATCATCTTCGAAAATTACCACAAAATAATGATAAGGTAAAATTATGTATAAAGTAAGACATAAAACATTTCATTAAAAACATGTTTTTGCATATGTAATTACATCCTAAACCAATTTATTTTATTTTATTTATATTTTTTTTTTCCAGCTGGAAATTCATCTTAAGCTCATCTCCTTGGATGACCAAAATATACCCAATATGCCACATCTATACCTTTGCTGCACCCCAACCATGCCAATCATACATGTTGGCCAGGTGAAATATATTTCTATTTTTTTTTCAACTTTACAATGTGACAAATATATATGTGTGTGTGTGTGTTTTTTTTTTGTTTTGTTTTTTAAATGCAACAAATAGCGACCTACTTTTATTTGTTTGTTACTTGTAACAAAAATCTTTTATCATAAACCTTTTGAAAAGCTTTTTTTTAGAATGAACTAATTTAACCTTTATCTTATCTTAAATGTTTTATAAATCCTCCTTGTATAATTTTATAAACATATTTCATATTCTCGAAAAAAAAAACATTACTTGACATTAAATTTTAAATTAATAAAATAAAAAAATGACAACTTATTATGTGATTGCAAAGCTTTATAATGTTTGTTTTATTTTGAAAGTTTTGTCAATTACATTTAAATGCTAATGCTATATCTTTTTATAAAATATATTCTTGTTTATATTGTATATTTAACTAATAAAAAAAAAATACTAAAGATATAATATCTAAATATCACTAGGGTATAAAATGAAATGTTATTAGACAAGGACCTATAAGATGATTAAAAGGTTAAAAGGTTACCACTTAAACTAAAAAGCTATCGAATAAATTATTCAAATTATAAAAATAATAAATATATTGTACTTCGGATGATAGTATCCCTCTTTAAGTTTTTCGCAGCTGAAGTTGGTGTGTTTTTATTTATTTATTTATTTTTATGAATTCAGTATGTTGCTGTTGAGAAAGGTTTGCAATATGATGAAATTGAACTGCTGTTGGTGAAAGGGGATCATTCATCTGGTGAACAGCCTGAGCCTGTTGTTATAAATCCTTTGACTGATGAATTGCAGTTGTTGGAAGAGCATCAAACCTTGTTGGATGTTGCAAAAAATTCACCTCACAAAGATCTCGTAACATACTTAACCCTTTCAACAAATATCATCATACTTTCATTTATTTGTTTATTACACTGTCTTAATTTTGACTTCATAATATACATTTTTTATTTGTTTATGTGATTACAGACTCTTGCATACAGGAAGAAGTTGAGTAGCTCATAATCATGAGTGAGTGAGAATATGATTGGTTGGATATGAGAAACGAAATTAGTAGTTGGTATGAATTCGCTTATGAATATGTTTATTTAAATGGTTTTATTAGTAGTTGAAACAGATTGGATAAAATATATAGCTCAACAATTTGTCGATATTTTTGTTATAGTTAGGAAAAAAGGTCGTAATGTGACTATTATTACCTTTATTTTTATTGTAAATTAAGATAGTTGCTCCTTTTTTATCATTATATTTTATTTTTAAATTTTTTCAAATTGAGATTCTGAATTTTGAAAATTTAATTTAATCCTTCTTGTTATGACTTTATGCTTTGAAATATCTAATCAGTAATGACACTAAAAAATACTTTATGTTTTGTGATATTCTTAAGAGTAAACTATTGAAAGAGAAATTAAATATCATCCTACTTTTTGTTCCTACTTTTCTTCCTACCTATTTAAGATGATGACAAGTGTACAAATTCAAAATCTCAATCAAATTTAAATTAAATTTAATGACATTTGTCACCATCTAAAATAGGTAGAAGGATATTAGGAACAAAAAGTAGGAGACTATTTAATTTCTCTTACTGAAATTGTGTTTGATTAAAATTGCACGTTTGGTTCCTGACTTTTATTTTGCATTCGGATCGTCCAGGTTTGATTTTGCTGTGTTTTTCGTCCCTATGGTTTGGTCAAAATTACACATTTGGTCCCTAACTTGGTGTATGCAAGTAACGGAAAACACAACAAAATCAAACCATAGGGACGATCCGAGTGCAAAAGAAAAGTTAGGAACCAAATGTGTAATTTTGATCAAACTAATTTACCTATTCTTAATATATTTGCAATAGAAGAAACCTAAACCGGAATGTAACAGATCTAACTAGTACTAAACTTGGCCTAGAAAAACTTGTTAATTTACAACAATATGATATTGACATTATAATTTATGAATTTTGACGTCTTTTTCGCTTATATCTTATCACCCTATGAAAAGTTGATAAAACTTTATATATTATTTGCATAAAAGAATATATATAAATTGGATTTTTTCCGGATTACACTTTAATTTTATTTTAATTTTTCTAAAAAGTCTTTACATTTTTTCATTTTTTTATTAGATCTTTAATGAATCTATTGTTTAAAACATCATTTTAAAAGAATTAAAAAATATTATACATGTTCAACCTTTCTAAATAGGGCCTGGTTTGAGATTCACCACCTAGTTTCTTAGTGTAAGTCATTTGTTTGGCTTTAATCATTTTGGCATTTTGAGACATTCCTAAATTTTCAATGGGCCCCTTAAGTTCATACAGGTCGGCCCTTAGGCTAACGACCCATAAAACACCACAGGAAGTTGCAAACTAAAAAAAGTTTCTAGCAAGCGTCGGTTCATTTTTCATCCCATGTCTTTTGTCTATTATATATACTATTAATTGACAAAAAAATGGTGAACAGTAAGCTTTCTGAATTCTTATTTATGCCACTTTTCTTCCTTTGCTTACTACTTTGGCCCCCGCATAGATTTGGAATTCTGCCACATAAGTATTTGGATTCACAATTTGACCACCACAGTTTTACACTTTCTCTTTTCGTTCCTATGACACCGCCTTCTTTAGCCAATCAAAACGCCACCACCATTCACCTACGTCCTCTTCTTCAACAAAAAAATAAACCCCGATGTTACACCGTTCTCTCGAATTTTGCCACCGGAAGCAGACCACCAGTCAACACAACATCTTCACCGCCACCGCCCCTGTCGCCCAATCAGCTGTTGCATAACTATATCGCCGCTTCCGCCGACATCGGCAGTAGTGGATGCATACATCGATCGACCACCACTAACTCTAACTATCCAATACACCACTGACTCCTCAAACCTCATCAATCTTGAAGCGCAAACAGGCGACGCGTAGGCCTTCCACCGATGTCCGGTGAGTCAATCTTTAGGGGCCATAATCGACCATAATTATTCTGGTCACAGTTTATCTTAAATCTCTTTCATCTTTGGAAGATTTATTTCTTTCTGGTAATTTATCGAATGATTGTAGGGTTTATTCGAGGTGTACGTCGGTTGAAGACAAAAAAATCCACCAAGATGAAATGAGGAGGAATTATGGAAGCCTCCGACAAACTCCCAAACCTTTAATCGCAACCACCACGGTCACGAGTCACCGTCGTTTATCTCAGAGTGACGTCATATTCATTGGACCTGGTGTCACCGGTGCTTTACTTGCTCATACCCTTCGCAGGGTGAGATTTGATGTTTGCTTTATTGAATACTAAACTTTAATTTTACATTTGTTTATTTATTTGCTGTTCGTTCTGATGTGATTTAGGACGAAAAGTTGCCCTAATTAAAAGAGATTTAACAAACCCAGACAGAATTATAGGTGAATTGCTACAACCAGGGGATACCTTAAGCTAATTGAACTAGGTCTCCAAGGTAATACATATATTATCTACCTTCCATTCATCTATCACAATATAAACTTAAAGAAAGTGACACGGTTTTCTATTTGCAATTGCAGATTGTGTGGAGGAAATAGACGGTCAAACGGATACTTGGATATTCAGTTTTCAAAGATGGAAAAAGCACTAAGCTGTCTTACCCCTTACAGAACTTTCATTCAGACGTATCTGATCGAAGCTTTCATAATGAGTGCTTCATACAAAAAATACAAGGCAAAGCTACCTCTCTCCCAAAGTCACATTAATTATCCTTTTAAAAAAGTCTTTCTTTCTGTTAATATTTCCATTAAATTTTCAGTGTAAAACTAGAACAAGGCACAGTAACATCCCTTCTTGAAGATGAAGGCACTATAAGAGGCATTCAATAAAAGAACCAAATCTCATATTAGTCGTAGAACTTGCACTAGAACATTATTTCTTTACACTATTATATAGATTTATTTTTTATAAAAGTTGACTATTATAGCCACCGGGACAGACTTTGGGCTGATGATTAGCTATTTTGCAAAGGAAGGGGAAATGCATCAAGCAAGAACAATGTTTGGGGCAGAGGTATGGTCTTGGCTACTGTCACACCCCAAAACCACAAACGGCGGAAACGTTCAGGGGTGGAGGACATCATGTACAGTATCACAACAGTGTAATATAATAAACAAGCAACAACATCATCCATTCATTATAAGTAAAGTTTTAATACATGTGTGTTCTTTCATTGTAGTAAGACACCAAAAATATACAATCAAAATAAAAGACGAGACTTGTCTGCTCCGTCTTCTCAAAACCTGGCCATCGTACCTGTCTACTGTTGACCTGAGAATACAAGTTATTTTGAAAGAGAGTATCAGCTTTAAAGCTGGTGAATTCATAAGTATTTAAGTGTCATTGTCTTGCCTTGAAAAGCTGTTTTAAAAGTCATGAAAACCTTTAAATGAAAATGTTGATATAAGTATGAAAAGCCCTAGAAAATCCCTTATTTTCTATCAGTTTGAGATGTAGTCTTCTACCAAGACCCGAATGTTTTGTAAGTAAAATGATAGTTTTTCCTTCAGTTGATTAGTACTAAAGTACTTAGTCTAACTCATCGTTTATGTGAAAGTATCACAAAATAAAGTAAACAGGAAAATGTACTACTGTAAGTGTTGTCACTGGGTACTAGGACTAACACAACATCGCATAAAGCGAAATATGTAACCTAATGAACATCCGAAGATTGTCCAGAAAAAGTAATAATGTAAGTGTCATCGCTGGGTACTAGGAGTAACACAACATCGTAATAAGCGAAAAGTATAACCTTATGAACAATCGAAGATTGTCCACTTGTCCTCTGTAGCAGCAGCAGGTGGGTGGAGGGGTTAGCCCCGATTATCGATCTACCTAGTATAAGTAGTAACCTTAGACCTCCGTAGATGGTCATCGACCACTGGTGCTAATCAGTGGGGTTCGGAATGGCAAGTCCCACCGAGATATCCCATTGAACTGGGATAGGAAAGATAATTTACAAAGAAAGTACTAATAAATCATCCTCGTAGTTCTAAGTACAAGTATCCAGGTAAGTGAATACAGGATAATGCACCTATGTAAAAGTGTTCCTGTATGGTATTCATGTAAGTGTGTTCATGTAACAGGTAAGTATATGTAAACATATTCATGCATCAGGTAAGCATATGTATATGTAATCACGTATCAGGTAATGTACTAGTATAGACTCATGAATGAACTGACTCTTGTGTGATTCCTTGTAATAGGAATAATGTTTGATATCTTCAAATTATCCCTATGATAATTTAATGAAAGGTAATTAGTTGTTCAAGTAGGTTTATACAATCTTACTACTCAAGGGTGTGAGAAACTAAATGAAAGATGTAAACTATAACATCAATACATATATAAGAATATAAGTGTATATGCATAGTTTAGTTCAAGAATGTAAAATGGTTTTGTAAGACATCTTATGGGTTTTGAACAATAATTAACAATGACTTGATGTCATTTTAATAAACATTTCAAAAGTAAAACATTTGATAACAAAGTATTTTTAAGATTTAAAACCATTTCATGCATCACATTTTGTAGTATGTGAAATCTGTTAAATGACAAACACAGTTATAAAATACATATCAATGATTTAATAACATGTTTGTTTCTACTTGTATTCCCCCTTTTAAAGCATTTAAAATCATTTAAAACATTGATTAGGGGTATGAACTCACCTGTAGATGGTGGTTCGGATGAACTGGACGGTGTAGGATTGTTAGGTGTCAAGTGAGGACTTGTACACACACTACGATCCTAATGAACATATAATCACACATATATGAACTCAATTAGTCTCAAATTACTAATTGATAATGTTAAGACATCCTAGACATAATAAACACTTTATATAAGTGTTTTAAGCCCTAAGGATTGCATCTAAGCTATTGTGGGACAAGACACTTGTGTTTAGGGTTCCAAAGGACCCCATATATGAGTTTTACTCCCCATATACCATCAAACATGGAGTTTACGGTTGTAAACTCTTGAGTTTACGGTTGTAAACTCTTGAGTTTACGGTCGTAAACTCCAAGACTCAATGTCTTTGGTTGTTTTAAGGTGTTAAATATTCCCTAGAATTATTCCAACTTGGTGGTTAAATTCTTGGAAGGGTTTAAGGCATAGAAACACTCCATTTAGGAGTTTACGGCCCTAAGGCCATTTCCCTTAGAGTTTGCGGCCGTAAACTCTCAAGGATGGTTGTTTTTGATGCTTTCAAGTCTCTTGCACAAGTGGTATAAGTTCTAGGCTTTTATTCCAAGCATATGAAGACCCTTGACACACTTTGGTGTCCTTAAATCATGTTTACGGCCCATGAACCATGTCATGGCCGTAAACTCATCTTTAAATGTGTTATTGATGTGATTAAGGCCTTAGATTAAATGGGAACAAGTCTAGTTAAAAGTCTAAGGCTTTAGGTGCCTTAAAAGCACCATTTTGAGCTTGAATTTGGAGTTCACGGCCTAAGATACTCTTGGGCTGTAAACTCCCAAACTTGGGTGATTCTTGCTTGATTTCATGTCCCCAATACACATATAAATGAGTCTAAGACAGTAGCATAACACAAGGGTCGGTCTCGGCTTTGTTTCGGGAGTTTACCGCCCAAGAACACCTTGGGGAGTAAACTCCAAAATCTAGTGATTTAGCCTTCTAAATCATGTTATTAACACATATAAAGCTTTCTAACACTACTAGAAAGAGGTACTCACGATTTGGGATAAAAACCCGAAGATCCGTGAGAGAGAAAATGACTTTTCTCTAGTTGGAAATGCGAATAATGAATGAATTTGGTTCAGAATTCTATTTATAGTCCTGAGATATTTTTGGCAGAAAATATTTTTATTCCTGAAATGATCTCTAATATAATAGAGTGTTGGAATAACAGTGTTGCACAAAACCCTAGTGTACTCTGTAACAGCCCGGATTCCCAGGTATTATATATTTATTTATCTATTTATTTTGATGATTTGTGAGGAGACTCGGCGAGTTGGACCCTAGACTCGCCGAGTATGATCGCGGATTTGGACGCGGGTTCGCGCCCGGACTCGACGAGTCCAATGAATGGACTCGGCGAGTCCGTGCTGTTTAATGAAACCCTAATTTCTCAGGTTTGGAGCCTATTTAAAGGGCCTTATGGCCGTCATTTGTGCTCACCAGTCCCTTGAGAGAAACCCTAGTGAGCTTGAGTGTTTGGAGTAAGTCAAGGAGCCATTATTGACCTTGGAGGTGTTATCTAGCAAGGGAAAGGAAGCAATAGCCAAGGGGGGGGGGGGGAAACAAGAGGAGCCACTTCCTGAAGATTTGAGGTCCAGAACATCACGTTTGAGGTACTATTTTCGAGCCATTCTCTGTTATGTTGATGTTCATGTTGATTTAGGGCTTATTGAGCCCTTTTGTGACTAGATCTAGTGCTTCCTTGGTCCCTTAAGCGGGTTAGGTTCTAGATCTGGACCCTTGGAGGTCCAGAGTGTCCCTTTGTCCAAGCTTTTTATGAATCCATGGGGGTTTTGGATTGGGGTCTTTGTGCTTGAGGTCAAAACACCATTTATGAGACATGGGGTGTGTTATGAGCACCAAGACATGAACTTTACGTGATGAATGTGCTTGGGAGGGCCAGATCTATGAGTTGTTGGAACAGATCTGACCTCAGAAGTGAGATTGAGTTGGTGCATGGCATGGACTCGCCGAGTCCGAAGAACAGACTCGGCGAGTAGCATGAAGTTTGTCCTTGACCACTCAGCGAGTGTTCTTGCCGAGTTAAGGGTCGACTCAGTGAGTCAGGGAGAGTTAGAGAGGGTTGACAGATGGACTGAGTCGAGCTGGGACTCGCCGAGTTGTTCTTGAGACTCGGCGAGTTGAGTCGTGATGGCCCCGCGATTCATGCCAGGTGGAACTCATCGAGTCAGGGGAGTACTCGACGTGTCAAAAGAGAATCCTAGAGAGTTGGTGAATACATATAGACTCGTCGAGTCGCCCTAGTGCACTCGCCGAGTCCGGTCAAAGTTGACCACTGACTGTTAACCAGAGTTGACCAGAGTTGACTTGATAGGGGTAGTCAACCTTAGTGGTAAAAGTGTTAATTAGAGATGTATGATGTTATAGGAGGATTATAGCTCGGAGGATCGAGCACGAGTGATTTCCAGGATTCGCGGGTTATCGAGATATACGAGGTGAGTCTTCTCACATCTTTTATCAAGCTTTTATCAAAATATGAGATGACTTGGTGCTCATAACATTATCTACACCATGACAAAAAGATTAAGAAGACACAGGATGAAGTGAATAATAACAGGCTAAAAGAAAGTAATAATGACTTATCTTTGACGTGGAATACCACAGAAGGAGGTATGAAATTGTCAAAGTATCTCTCTCTCACATACACACACACACACACACACTAATTACAGGAATCATGGTATTCTTTTTATGGTGATTTTTAGGCTTCAGAAAGAGGAATTAAAGATTACAGAATGCAACAGCAGATGCATCCATTCGCAAAGTTGAGGTTTGTGAATGAAGTTTTAATTTTTTTTTATTATAAATGATTCTTTTTTGTATGGGTAGTATGAAAAATAAATGATTTGTTTATAAAATGAAACTGGAAAAGAAGAAGTTAGCATCTATTGATAAGGTCTAGAACAAGCATAAAGAAGAACAAATAAAAACTCAAGAAATGAGAAGTAGAATGTCAGAAAGTGTTGCTCCAAGAGATTCTTGGAAATTTAGGAGGTTTTTCAAGAATTAAATTGGGGGTTGTTTCCATTTTCATCATGATTCAATCAGGTTAAATCATTTTAATTTTGACCTAATAAGTCAAAGGGTTTCTATTATATTTTGCTGATAGGGTTTATGGTGTTATGATTATGCAACAGGTTATTAGAAAGTTGATGATGTGGCAATCAAACCATTTGGATAATTTGTAGTTTCCTTAAGTAAATTTTGTTAAATCCTCATTTTTTTTGGAAGGTAAAGGGGAAGGGGAGGGGGTAAATACGTAAATTCCAATATGCATGGTTGGAGCAAGGTACATAATACAACATTTTCGAATTGTGTTTGACTTTAGTTTGACTTTGCTTCATTCACTGCAGGTAGATAGTTGGTCTTTAGGAATAACAACAACTGAAATGGCAAAAGGGGAACTTTCATTAGAAGATTTCCTCCAATGAGAGTACTTTTCATTATACCCATATATAGTCAACCTCAGGTCCTGACATTTCCCTTTATTTCATCATTTATATGTTTTTTTCTACATTTTTTCCTATTTTACTTGGTAAATAATTTTATTTTAAATTCAGGTTTAAACTGATAACTAAGGTACATCATACAACCTGAAAGAAGAAAAAATAAAGTGACACAATGCCAACGACGCGCATGATTCCCATCTAGTTTATATTAGTTTAATAGGTTATAGTTTGTGAAAATTACGGTTGATTTTTTTAATTAAAATTTATAATTATTAATCAATTATTTTAAATAAAATATTAATTATAATGTTTTTTTTAATGTAAAATGATAGTCATTGATTTAAATAAATATGTAAAATTATTTTTGAAGCTATATATTTGTGAATTAATGAAAAAATTGATATTGTATAATGAAATTTTAAATTAATTATAAAAAATAAAATAAGCACGACAATTGAAGTAAATTAAAATTGATATATAGCAAATAAGAAAATTAAGTTGTTGAAACAAAAATATATGAAAAATATAACAAATTACAAATCAAAATTAACATTAACATTGTTTTAAAAAAAATAATAAAAAAATATGCTATAATAATTAATATTCTACACACTAATTACCAATTTCTAAAAACTTATTTATACACAACATTAGAAGTTTTATTTATAAGTCTACAATCCTTATATAAAATTAACAATTTTAATCATTCTTTACTTAACTTTAGACAAAACAACATACAATTGACCATGTGTAAAAACCTGATCTTTGAGAAATAAACCAACCTAAGATAAACACTGTCCTTGGCTCTTGTTAATTGTCATTGGAAACCAAATGCCTAATGAAAATTTTTTTCTTTGAAATTTGAAAAAGATTTTTTTCCCGGATGGTGTTAAGGACTTGGAATAAATGTTCGATTTCCAATATTACTTCCAGATATGATAACCGATTCAATAACACGTTTGCCCAAAGATATCACTTGTAGTCTAGTGCCATTACATAAGCCATTTTTTGATCAATGTTTCTCAGCAACATAACTAAAACCCTAACTTTCAAAACAAACTTATGATTAGACAAACCTGAGACTTTAAGACCATTTAAAACATCAGGTGAATATAATTTGACGTCAAACTGATCATTGATAAACTCTGATTGACATAGTTTATCTGAACTTAAATATTTGACTTTATCTCCCGGAAACAATGATAGCAAGCGATCATTTATTTTTCCAACAACTTCATTTTTTGAGCAAGTATTGCTCTTTCTTGAAAATATCCCATATTGTTGGAATCTTCAAGAATTGAAGGATATAAAAAGCTGATTAATGAACCTATAGGATCACACAAATCATTAATAAGAAGATCATGCAGAATATTAATAATCGCTTCGCCGTCGTTATGACCACCAAGTTTGCATTCTCCTATATCCAAGAGCCATTTTGCAAAATCCATTGTTTGCTGAATAGCAGATATATCACTTTCGATAATTAACCTCATGTTTTTGGTTAGTTTATGAACTTTACATTGTTGCCATAAATATGAAGAACTTAAAGAAGTATTAACGATGTCTTGTCTACTACCACCTAGGATAAACATACAGAATTTGTCTGAAAGCTCTAGGGTTTGGACAGTGGAGGTTGGAAATAAGGCAATAAGGCGGGGGTTAAGATGCTTAAATAGGGTGTAAAACACTGAATCTAGGGTTTCCCAAACCCAGACCAACTCATCGAGTTGGTCCTCCCCAACTCGTCGAGTAGGTTTCTCAACCTGCGTCCCAAAAACTTATTTCTACTTGTCGAGTTGTCCTCCTTGCACTTGACGAGTAGACGTTCAATTTGCATAATATCTTTCCTTAATTAGCCTTCTGGTTTCCGAGTGTTACAACATTATTGATTGTAGCCTACGTTTTCCATCAAAATCGAGTGGTGAAAATGGGAGGAGAGATTAGTGGAGGCCGTGATGGTAGTAGTGCACAATGATAAGTGATGATCGACGATAGTAGCATTGCACAATTGTGTGTAATCATGAAGGTGTAAAATGGGTTTCAAAATTTTTATTTAGCACTTAGGATAAAAGAATTTTGTTGGGTTTATAAATTAAGTGGGTTGGAGTCAATAACCAGGTAAAAATGATTCATTTAATTTCCGTAGATAATTCGTTCCTAATTTGCGTTGGTATATATATATATATATATATATATATATATATATATATATATATATATATATATATATATATATATATATATATATTTTATAAAAGTTTGTAGTTCTACCTACAGATTCTATATTTGTTGAATGTTGTCGGTAAACCTTTAATAGTATTGTAACAGATTACTGGTGGACGTTATTTTGTCGCTAAACTATCGGAAAAATATACCTAAAATCCTCATAATTAGTTTCGTAGTTTGTCAGATCCATCGGTAACAGTCTTCAGTTGGATTTTTTGTGGTTATACCACTATTTTCTAGTAGAGTTAGATTGATCTAACCATGTGATACAAGTTACACATTATAGCTTTGTCACAACTTATTAAAACATGATCAAAACGTCAAAAAACATCATCGAAATCTAACCATGTCCGACAAGTTATACATTACAGCTTTGGCACCACTTATTAAAACATCATCAAAACGTAAAAAGCATCATCGAAAAAGAACAGAAAAAAGAACATTTATTTAAGTAAAAAAAAGAAGTAAAACAAAGATCAGGTTGAACCCTCGAGAACACTTGGCGATCTTTGAAACAGAAAGGATGCTATTTACATGAACCCACCGGTGACGTTACACGCTTAACGATATTTGTTCCTTGAGTCGCCACTGTACATCCTGCGTAAGTATTAAGCAATAATTTTTGTTGAGCATCTTATTAAAAGTTATGTAAAATGGAAAAAAAATTATTGTGTCTTTACAGGATATATAATAAAAGAATAGGTTAAGGCCATGTAAATGCAACATAATAAATAAAAAATCTATACTGTAATAAAGCTTTTTCACAAAATTAATCTTGTTTTCTTTATTTATTTATTTATTTTTTTACTTATAATTAATACGATAAACAATAGAGATAATTAAAATAACAAAAAGAAGTCTAGTAAAAAGTTGTAAATTAACAATAAAATTAAAAAAACTAATAATATATAAGACTAAAACGTTTTTACTACAATTCATCTGACTTTGTAAAACTAATTTGACTTAAAAGCTTATTAATCAAACATATATCTTAATTTTAGTATCGACATATATACTTTTAATATTGATTGATAATAAGTGGTAAACTACATATTGGTATTATTAATAGAAGAAAGAATATGCTACCATTATATATATATATATATATATATATATATATATATATATATATATAGAGAGAGAGAGAGAGAGAGAGAGAGAGAGAGAGAGAGAGAGAGAGAGAGAGATATGAATATTTATTGTGCGAATGTGTGTAGATAATGTTATTATCTGATAATGACTAAGATAATAGGTTGTTTGATAATATAATCGTTTAAACTTATATAACTATTATCATTATGGTATAAGAATTTATCAAATATTGTTTTACAATTTATTTTATAAATAACTGTATATTTTTAAATTACAAAATGTGTTGATAAAAGATGTAATTTTAAAAGCTTATAATCAAAATATGAGATGACAAAATATATAGGATTTTGATATGTTATTTTATTATTTTTAGTTAACTTATTTTAATAAATCGGTTAATTAGTCAAAGATAATCTAAAATAAAATTTTCAGAACATTGATTATATTCCTCAATAATTATCCGGGTTTTCTTTGTGTATCCCTCATAATTTCCATTTCTATCCTATTTTTTTTGTCATTTTGTTATTATTATTATTATTATTATTATTATTATTATTATTATTATTATTATTATTATTATTATTATTTTGGTTTTTTATTTATTTATTTATTTATTTATGTTTTTTGGTTGTTATTTTTATTTTGTTTTTAATATTTTTAATAAATATATTATATTATTATTATTATTATATTTATTATTATACTATCATTGTGTTACTTTTTCTGTTCTATTGGATTAAATTCATGTTATTTTTTGTTACTTTTCCATTCATATTATCTATGTGTTATTTTTATAGTTCGAGCTATCTGATGTTATAATTTTGTTGCGATAATATACATATAATTGTTCGTAAATTTTTTTTTTAACAAAAAGATAGTTCGGACGAAAAAATAACACAATGATAGTTCGAACGAAAAAAAATACAAAATTAAAGTTAAATTTAAAGAGACATCAAATTAACTCAATTATTTTGAAATAATAATAATAATAATAATAATAATAATAATAATAATAATAATAATAATAAATAAATAAATAAATAAATAAAAGACAGAAAAGAAAAGCAAAACAATAAAAACAATAAAAAAAATAAAATATGTCATATCAAAATGATAGGTAGATAAAGAAATTTCATGGATTTGAAGGATACATAACAATCTTAATTATTTCAGAAAGCTAGGTATTAAATGATAATAAGCAAATTTATATTTATAAACATGTCTCCTATTTTTATATAACTATCGTTAGTAAATATTAAAAAAATATTTTGTATTACAAAGTTTAATCGGTGTGCAAAGCTAGCTTATAATCAATTAAAAAAAAAAAAAATCCTGTAACTAGTTTTTAAAAATCACAATGAAACAAAAATTGCAGTAATCTGAAAGTTTCAATTCGTCAAATACAATAAAATGAAATTTAATGTAAAAAAATTGGCAACAACTAGCATTGGGGAAAACCTAAAATATTTACAAAAACCATGCACAATGGTATAAAGATTTATAGTAAGTTATGATCCCAAGATCTATAGATGTTGTTTTTAAAAGAATTAGTTTTGCCATCCAAAAAGGGGTTGCGACTCAACTTATTGCTCGTTTACCCGCTACGTCTATGTAAAACTTTAAATTTTAGTTATAAAATCCTAAAATTAACAGGCATCTTTAATTAATAGTTAAATAGTAAGTTGAATATTTAAATACGATACTGACAGTGATGAAAACATATATAAATGCGCATATAATTGATAATTACAACAAAGTAAATTTATAATGAATTCTAACTCAGAAGAAATTTAAATTAAAAGTGGTTACATATTTTTATCAAGAAGAATTATAATTTTCAGTTAAAAGTCATTAAAGAAAAACGGAAATGTAAAACTTTTTTAGGTAGAACTGGTTCTTGATTTAGGACCCGATTAGGTTCAAAAGCTTGCTTAATTATGTATGGGACCAAATACTCTTGATAAGCAGAATAAATTCATAGAAAAAAAAACTTTTATTGTCCTAGAAATATGTATCTAAGAAGAACAAAGAATAATGAGATATGCACAACATAAGGTAAAATTACGTGACAAATATCTTACCAATCATAAACAGTGGGAGATCCAGGACTGCTGGGCTTGTCAAAGCGATTAGATCCAATATCTCTGGTAGCACTATTACTTCCAGGGTTGAAAACACTCCTCCAAACGTTCTCCTTACGCCCCCCAGCTGTGGGTGATGTATTATTTGGAGTCCCTGGAGTGGTTGGGCTCGATGGCATCGACGAAGATTGGGGTTGAATGCCACTTCCCTCTTCTGCATATCCAAGTTACCATATATTGTAAAACGTAGAGCTTAAAGTTTGAACATCAGATTATATAGGATACGTTTAAAAACACCATTTACCATGTTTATTATGTACGTTTTGTCATGTAAGATAATTTGCATGTCATATAGCATTTTTTTTGACAATATAAGATATTAATGCTCTAATTATACAATGGCCGATGCTATCAAATATTGTGTCCTAATCTATAAGATCGTCTATTATACCCACCGTTAACCAGTATAGTGGTGAGTGTCAATTTATCACCACATTCAACCACTAGAAGGTTGGGATACTCACGTATATATCCCTCTTATTTTTTTATTAATAAAAATAAAAAATATATAGTTTTTAATCAATTAAAATGTAGAGAGAAATTGAGAAAGATAGAAAGAGATAGAGAGAGAAATAGAAAGAGAAACAAATTGATTGAGTGTGGTGGTCCGTAGTATTCCGTATCACAATTGATCACAAAAATGTTTCACTACTAACCACCAAAAAGATATGGAAGTGGTTCAAAATCATGGTTAGCGGCCACATAAACCACAAACCATTTTGTAACAAGCATGCAGATGGTCTGGTCTAAGTGTTCGAAATATTTGAAAATATGAAAGAGTTGCATAAAGGCGCACCTTGGGCATTGGTGGAAAGTTTACGGAGTTTGCTAAGCCCATGGCTAGGTTGTGGACCAGCTACAACCTCATCCCACATTTTATTAAACATTGTCTATTTGATTTTTGTTTAGATTTAACTATGTATTTCGTGAATGATGTATGTGGCAACTGGTAACACATCAACATAAATAGATGAGGGAGGGTGCTAAAATGTCTCCACCTTTCAAGTCGTACCAACAATTACCTTCTAAGTATAGTAAGTTCCAAACTTGCTATTTTCAACCCTTGATATTTTTTTGCGTCTATTGTTTGGACGGTAAGTAGATTTTTATGTGTTGGATATATTCAGTGATTTTCAAAATTAAAGTATTTGGTCAAAAGACACGGTAAGTACCATTTTGGTCAAATACCACTTTCTATATTAGGTTTAAATTTTTGGAAACCCCGGAGTAATATATATAAGGGAAAATGATTCTTGAGGGTAATTAACTTTTGCGTTTGTACTCATTTGGTCCCCTTTTTTTTTTTTTGTATTCAATATACCATCGAACTTGTTGTTGGTGTTTACCATAGCCCTTTTGACCGACTTTTGACCTGTGATAGCCGGTAAAAGGGTTATGGTGAACACAAACAACAAGTAAAGCCGGTTAAAAGGGCTATGGTAAACACCAACAACAAGTTCGATGGTATATTGAGTACAAAAAAAAGGAAAGGGACCAAATGAGAACAAACGCAACAGTTGGTTACCCTCCTGATTCATTTTCCCTTTACTAATTTACAACAAATCCCACATCATCTCTTACTGATATTAATGACTTTATGAGATTCATTCTTGCTTCTCTTCAAAACATAACCTACAAAAGGACATTATTCATACATGTACAACTTTGTAATGCACTTGAATATTTATTAGGGGAATCTTGACTAAGCAGACGCATTTCATGACTACATTTACATTTGCAATCAAATGATTTATCGTATCATGGATTCTAGACAAGTCTACAAACGAGTGGAATCACAAGTGCTGTGATTTTGGAGTTTACTTAGCTTTAAGATCGAACTCATGTGATAAGATACAACATCAATATGTACAATATCATGCTGCTTTTGTAGACACATCACCATCATATTGTACATATTGATGTTGTATCTTATCCCATGAGTTCGATCTTAAAGCTAAGTAAACTCAAAAATCATAGCACTTGTGATTCCACTCGTTTGTAGACTTTTTCTAGAATTCATGATACGATAAATCATTTTATTGGAAATGTAAATGTAGTCATGAAATGCGCCTGCTTAGTCAAGATTCTCATAATAAATATTCAAGTGCATTACAAAGTTGTACATGTATGAATAATGTCCTTTCGTAGGTTATGTTTTTGAAGAGAAGCAAGAATGAATCTCATAAAGTCATTAATATCAGTAGGAGATGATGTGGGATTTGTTGTAAATGAGTAAAGGGAAAATGAATCAGGAGGGTAACCAACTATTGCGTTTGTTCTCATTTGGTCCCTTTCCTTTTTTTTTTGTACTCAATATACCATCGAACTTGTTGTTTGTGCTCACCATAACCCTTTTACCGGCTATCACAGGTCAAAAGCCGGTCAAAAGGGCTATGGTAAACACCAACAACAAGTTCGATGATATATTGAATACAAAAAAAAGAAAAGGGACCAAATGAGTACAAACGCAAAAATTAATTACCCTCAAGAGTCATTTTCCCTATATATAAAACAAGAAGGGGCACTGCCTTAGCCAACATAGATTAGCCCTGTCGAAAATACCTGTTATCTGAATTATCTGTCTAATTTTTTCGGGTATCTGGTTAGTTTTTTCGGGTATTTGGGTAACCGAATTTTTTTTAGGTCGGGTAAAGAGTAAGTTTTTTTGGGTTTTGGATATACCCGACTATCTAAAATATATTTAACAAATAATGAATGGCCCAACATGGATTAAGGAAGTATTTCATTCCAACATAGTGATTTATGGTAATTAAAATAACTTGGACTAACTGAGAAGAGTTAAAGGACATAATGCAAGAGTTGAAGCATACACATATAAAAGATCATAAAACACAAAAGAATAAATGCCAGGAATGTCAGCAAAGCCCTGTCACGAATTATCATACTTGTCTAAGTAAGATTATCATTTTTTTAAATTAAGATGATGAGTTAGCCTACTGCCAAATGTATAAGAATAGTCACAAGAAACAACGTTTGTAAATACAACTTTTGAACTATTTTTTATTCTATTATGAGATTCAACTTTTAAACTAAAATCTTTAAGTATTTTTTTTAACATCTTATTGGATTTGATTTAACTGTTAAACGAATACATGATATCTCAAATATTATTGATTAAAAAATCTCAATGTTCAAAGTTTGAACACAACATATTTATTTTATTAAATTTATTTTTAGGTGTCGTTAAAAAAAATCGGGTAATACCCGAATTATTCAAACCCGACCCACTACCCGAATTACCCAAATTTAATTTGGGCCGGATAACGATTAATTTTTTTAATATGAAAAACTCGAATTACCTGACCCGAATTACACGAAACCCGAAAAATTTACCCGATCAACACCCTTAACAGATATTACAACAAAGCAAAAAGACAAACGACACACCAACAACAAGATAGTTTATATGACACTAAAAGGGTTGCAACACCAATTAACCCGACTACACTTTTCAAAATTGCCCTTGTACTTAACCCAACAAAAAACCAATGAGATTATGTTATCCGCTGTTTTTGTAGACGAAGAATGAATTTTTTTTAACAGCGAATCATTCCTACACTTCTCAATGCACCAAAAGTAACCATACAAAATGTAAAGAAGGATCCTACGTTTCTTAGGACAATTTCCCTAGGCAGTAGCAAAATTCAGGGCATCATGAACCGAGGAAAATCTAGGGAACGGATGATCAAAACTGCACCATTTAAAAATCCACCATAAAACCTCCTTCGCAAAATCACAATTGATGAACAGATGGTCAATTGTATCAATCCCTGAAGAGCATAATTGACACCTATGGGATAAAGTCATAGTTGTGGGTATGCGATCTAAGCTAACTCTCCATATGAAACAAGAAACTTTGATAGTAACTAATTAAATCCAAACCATTGGATTAGGGGTGCGAATCGTGATTTTTGAATCAATAAAGTGTCTAAAATCATGAATGTGGAACTTTCCATCACAAGAGAGATTAGATTTCCACTCATCTGGACCCGTAGCGAGGGTAAAATTGTCAAGCAAACCGCTAAACTGATCTAATTCTTGTTGCTCTGCCGGAAGACTAGGCTTTTTCTTCCAGACCCACTCAACACCATATAAGGAGACCCTAGAGGAAATAAAATAGAATTTATGCTTGTCGAGCTCGAAAATGAGAGGAACATAAGAGGCAAAATTCCCATCCCCTGTCCAATTATTGATCCAAATTAAAGTGATGTTTCCTTCATTGATTTTGTAAGAGATAAAGGAAAAAAAGTCAATTCCCAGCTCTTGAAGAGCATCAAGAGCAGTGACCACGTTGCACTAAGTACTCGACAATGAGCGTTTAGATAAATTATTAAGGGGTTTCCTTCCCAGGTTATGAATAACAACAATTACTCTTTTCCAAATTGAAGAGTTTTCCGATTTCAGCCTCTAAAACCATTTGCAAAGCAAAGTAAGATTGAGGCTTTTAAGAGATCCCACACCAAGGCCACCCGAATCTTTATTAGCTAACACACGATCCCACGCGAACCAACTGGTCTTATTGCAATCTTCATTACATCCCCACATAAAATTTTTGACAGATCTTCTCTAAATTATCAATCATTGAGGAAGGTGCTTTGAAAACAAGAAGTAGAAAAGAGGAAGGCTGCCAATAACTGTAACACCCGGTTCCTGGTATGTATTTTATTTAAGTATTTTGCATTTTTGGCCAGGGACTCGACGAGTTAAAGGCCCAACTCGTCGAGTAGGAGCGGGTTTGGACACGGGACTTAAGTGGCAGACTCGTCGAGTCAGCGGCCAGACTCGACGAGTAGGCTCTGATTGGACAAAAACCCTAATCTGAGGGTTTGCACCCTATTTAATCATCTCTTTCAGCCACCACTTGTCCCTATTGCTCCCAGAGACCCTCCATAGCAAACCCTAGCCGAGTGTGTGAAGACCTAAAGGCATTTGTGGTGATTTTGGTGGTTTTTTTCACAAGGAAGAAGGTAGAGCATAGAAGGATCAAGAGGAGACCAAAGGATTCGTGTTTGGGACATCATTTGCAGTCTTTGAAAGGTATAAAGTCTATACCTTGCTTGCTTGTTTGTTAGATCCCTTTTTAGGGAAGATTTAGGGCTTTTAAGCCATATGAGGTAACCAACCATGATTTGCAAACATGGTTGGGGGTCAAGACTTCGGATCTAGCACTTGGGAAGAGTCACAAGGCAGATTGGAGTTGCTTTTGCACTCAAGGAAGGTCCAATGCATTATAAGAGCCATTTTACGGCCTTTTAGGCTCAAAAGTCCCATGCATGCACGTAAAGTTCGTAACTTTACGTGCTAGATCGAGCTTAGGGGCTTGGATCTATCATTTGGACAAGTGTTGTACACCAGAAATCGAGAAATGAGACCTAGACAGTATAGACTCGGCAAGTCGTTCTTGGGACTCGGCGAGTCCAAGGCTTGATGTCCCCAAATCTGTTGAGGGTCAAGGGGAACCAATTGGGTGTTATAAGGGTTTTAGAGGGTTCAAAGGAGTGACCCAACATATTGGACTTAGCCATAGACCTGGAGTCTATAGGACTCGACGAGTGCATGAGCAGACTCGATGAGTCTAAGTCGATCTCCCAACTTTTAAAGATGAACTCGACGAGTTGTTCATACAACTCAGTGAGTCGAGGACAGGACTCGTTCATCAGATGAGGATGGACTTGACGAGTTGTTCATACAACTCGGCGAGTCGGATGAGGATTCATTCGGTGATTCATATGGAATGGGAACTCGTCGAGTCGTTGCTAAACTCGACGAGTAGATGCGCAAAGAGGGGTAGATGATAGGTAGGGACTCAACGAGTTGGCGGCCCAACTCGGCGAGTCAGGTCAACCAGATGTTGACTTTGACTGGACCTGAACTAACACTGATTAGGGATTGCACGTTTTGTGTGATGACTTGAAGGTTGTCGTGTAGGGATCGAGGAGTCGAAGGGAGTCGAATTATACACCGAGGATAGTTCAAACATTGCACGACATTGAGGTGAGTTACGTTCCAGTAGGGGTGGGTCTAAGGCCACAATGCCGACCCACCAAAAAAGGGTATTTAGAAGATGATTGTCTTTGTGATAATTATCTTGGTATGGTTATGTGCTTTGGTAATGAGATATATCTGTATGATATGTTATGTGTATAGTAAGGATTAGTTTCCATGATAGCGGTCCTTAGGACCGAAGGGTAGGTCAGTACCCGGATATGCTTGACTGTATGTTTATATCTTGTTATTGCATGCAAGTTGTAGGGGTGGAATAGTCCCCAGTTACCAGTTGAAAGATACCAATGGCAGTTACCGGTTGAAAGATACCGATGGAAGTTACCGGTTGAAAGATACTGATGATATTATATGGTATGTGGTATGATGGGGGAAATCACTAAGCTTTGTGCTTACAGTTTCAGTTTTGGTTTCAGGTACCTCTTCGTCTAAGGGGAAGGAGCCGGCGGCGTAGCATCGCATCACACACACATGATTCTGCATCGAACTTTCTGGGAATGTACTCTGATTTTTATTGTACTGATGATATGGATTTTGAGACATGACTTTACGATTTTCTTTATTGGCAATGTTCTGGTGATATAACTTATGTTTTACTTAAATTAAAAAATGAAATTTTCGGGCTTGAATTTTGGGATGTTACAATAAAAGATTTAATAAGGGTTAATCTACCACTAAAGGAAAGAGTTTTCGACTTCCAAGAAGAGAGTCTGACTTGGTGATGTGTGTGAAACAAACTAGTTTTAAACCTACTTTTAATTATAAAATCAACACACAAAGGCAATGGACCTATCAATTGTGGTATAAGTAAATAAGTAGGGTATCGAACACAGGGAACGACAAATTAAAACTAAAAACTAATTCTATCTAAATTAATTAATAAGTAGGGGGTTTTCTCTAGTTTTACAAGACTAGAAAACTTACTAACTATTACTTAATCTAAAACTTAGGAAAACAAAGAACTAACTAGATTCAATAATGGGAAGGAACTTCTGTTTAGTTCAACTCAATTGATCCTATGGTTGATTTCAAGGTAATAGTGCAATGGATTAACTCTTTTGTTGGTTACCGATTCAATTGATTAGATTTGCATTCACTACACTAATCCTTAGCAAATAAACTAACTTAAACAGTGGCCAGTTGTCTAATTTAATTAAATTCACTAGATTAATTATTCGGGTTAATTTAGACTTGCAATAGTTAACTAATTTAGTCTTTTAATTAACTTCTTGTTGATGGTCATCACACAAGCTCATACATGAATTTACTCAATTTTCTTATTAACTCTAGTTTCATATTCATTAATCCTAGACATGTAACAAAGTGATCACATAGCATATGAGGTTGATAATTAATAGATGTTCATGCTAATCAATTACCTTCCTATTAACAGAAAATTAATTATCATTCACACACAAGGTTCTTTAGCAAACTAAAATAACAAAAATCACCAACTTTAAATTAATCCTACCAAGAATCAAACCATAGTATCAATTTCGTATCCCCAAACAGAAGTTTAAGAGTTTTAGCTCATGATTGAAGTAAATAACAGCAAACAAACAGATTCTAATTGTTTAACCATAATGAAAAACAAAAGATTAAGTAGAATGATGAAATTTGCCTCAAATCTCCTTCATAATTGGATTCTAGCTTCTAACTTCGTCCTCTGGGGTTTTTCTGACTCTTTAATCGCAACTGAACTTCTCTGAATCGTTCCAAAATTCCCCTCCATCGTTCTGAGGAGTTATCTTTTTATATACGAATCGACTCGTCGAGTCAGGTGCCGACTCGTCGAGTCCATCTCTCAGTCCCCGTATGCGATAAGTCTCTGGGTCTCCGAGTCATTATCTTCTCAAATATTCATGTGGACTCGCTGAGTAGTCGACCCTACTCGCTGAGTAGGTGTTATTTTTAGTGATTTTCTTCTTTGTTCCATTCTCGAGCTCTCAACCGCTTCTCCTGCTTCCTTTTGCTTCCGAGCTTCATTTTTTTGACTGAAAACATAATTCAAACACTTTTAAGTACCTTTTTTTTCCATGAAATGCAGTAATTTAGCTAACAAATGAATAAAAATCTACACTGAATATGAACTAAATATGCACATATCAAAATACCCCACACTTGTCTTTTGCTTGCCCCCAAGCAAATCTGAATTTTAAAACATTAGAATCACATATGAAAACTCCAATCTAACCCAACCATTATGCCAAGACCGCAACGCATACATTTGTGTCTAAATTTTTCCTAATAACCCCCATACTCCAAATACTCACAATCCTCATAAACATTCGCCCACTCACCCCGAACTATGCTCATTTTATGCATCCCTCTGAATCCATCCGCAGAAAACCTCTTACCCTCAAGGTATTTTTAGTTGAGCAACCCAAGCATACATTATCTAGAATTACAATTTATGATACCACTATGGAGCTCTTTTGAATTCTTCACTTCCTTGATAATTTGATCTTTGATTTCTTTGAATTCACCACCTTTATTGTTTGACTTTTGGTATCTTCAACTTTTTGAATTTCTTGGAATTTTGATCTTTTGATCTTCACTTTATTTGCTCCAAAATTCTTCAAACTTTTCTTGCAATTCTCTTTTTCTTTTTCTTACATGTACCTCTATTTTTTCACTCAAAACCTACATGCTTAAGCAGGGGCGCTCAACCTCAACCTTTATTGGCTAATGATAATAATTTTCCTGGATACATTATTGGTACACGATGCTAAACATATTGCATCCCTCAGGCTGAGCGAGGTCGTGTTTTTGTCCCATGATTTCACTGGAATAAGGAAGCCACAAATGCACTAGAACGTGTATAGGCTCAACTAAACATTTGGGTTTTCATGCAATTATCAACACAATTCTAACATGGAATCCTAATTTGCTTTTACCAAAATTTTCTAAGTTAATTCCTAAGTAATATTTTTGGTATGCATCAATTTTTTTTAAATTTAGCCTAAATTGAGATTCTAAATTTTCTAATATGTGACCAACCCCTACCCCACACTTATTTTATGCAATGCCCTCATTGCATATTATAAAAATGCAAATATAGCGAGAATTGGAACAAACTCCCCTGGGGTAGCAGTCGATAGGTTGATACTCTCCTTTCAGCTCCATCTTCACTTGACTTTAGACATGGGAACAACTCATCCATGTCTTGGGTGTCAAATCTCGTGTGGCAGCTCCAAATAAGCAGGGAAAACAGTGTAAGATCTTCAAGAATCGTCATGGAAGAATAAATGGTCAAGTGGCACACTCAGCGGCATCAAATCAGCAGTCCTTTTGGTATAAAAATGAATGACTCGTCGAGTCATATATGCGACTCGTCGAGTCAGTTTAGTGCACTCGACGAGTAGACCGCTGGACGAAAAAAATTTGATATTCTGCCTTAGTTCCAACTGCTAATAAATCTTCAAAATATCTCATAACTTCTAGACTTAATTGCTCATGTCCCTTAGGACCGGACTCGATACTTTGACTCTAACGCTTCCCTTTCTTGACTCTCTCGTTCACTCTTTATGACTCTACAACTCTAACTCTTCTATGCAAGCACTCCTAATCCAATTCTGAAAATCATCAAGGCAATCAAACATCAAGCATAACAGTAAAAGTCTTAACAAATTCCAAAACACACCAAATAAAAACAAACAAAAAATAAAAATTGTTCAATAAAAACATAATGAACTAATCCTCCTCCTCATCGTCATGATCATGTGCCGCTCCACTTCCACTAGCACCACTCCTTCTCGCATTAATCACCTCATCCCAAGACGGAATATATGGGAAGTTACCACCATCAATATGTGGAATATTGAAGTGGTCAAAAAGTCGAATGTGGGATTGATTGCTAAAGTTGATACCCCGCGCCATTTGATCTTGTAACCGCCTCATCTCAACATTGTACCAATCCATTGGTACTTCATCATTGTCTACTGGAATCACTGGCGGTTCCTCCTCTACATCGCGCTCCCGCCTCGACCGGACCCTCCTTCCCGGCGCCTTGGGACCAACAACAGGATCATCATGCGGGATAGCATAATGACCTCCACCATAGTCCTCAATGATCCTAGCCCTCCTAAAAAGAATTGGATTGAATGGAGGGGTAGGAATCATCGTCATCAAATTTCACGCGCCGCGGGTCATCAACCCAAACGAGTTGGCGAGCCGTGTGACAAACATACCACCATTAATCTTCGATGTCTTGCGATCCTTGACCGCACCTTCCGCCAAATATGAAGCCAAACACCAAGGAATATTGCAAAAAGTGTCCGGTGTGATAATGCTCCATAAGTAAAAGACATCAAGGTTAGAAACCTTTTCATCATCCTTTCGCTGGTTAATGGTGGAGGAAATAAGGCGATGAATAAGGCGGTGTGTAGGCGACCGAATGCTTCCCTCCTGGGATGACTTCGGGATGTACACTTTGTTAGCAATCGTATTCCACCAACCCGTGCTTGTCACACCATCGGGGAACACTTTGTGAGAGCGTTCCATAAAGGCGCGGAAAATAGCGGTCGAAACCACCGGCCGGTCATAAATACCCATCCGACAAGCAAGATCAACAACGGAGCACTGATGAAACTCGCCCCCAAGATAGAAATTGACACTCGTCGGGTGATAATAGTCATCTCCTCCACGAAATGATACCGTGGAGAAAAATTCCAGGCAAAGCTCCCGGTACACCGGCTCTTGAATACGAAAGACCCGGCTCCACCCATCGCAAACCATCGTCTCTCCCTCGTAAGTAAACTCCTTTAAAAGATAAGGAGCCAATTCCTCTTCGTACCGCACACTTTGCAACCAACCCCAATCAATTCTGTTGGTCACGTAGATCTCTTTCTTTCTGACTTCAGCTAATTCTTCTTCCATCTCGTCATGGTTGAAGCGGATTCGATTTGATGGAAATTTAACCAAGGAAAGTCTCCTTGACGTCCACTGGAACCTTGACTTCTATGAAACATTTTCCTGCTGATAAGTTATTAATTAACTTGATGATCGATTAGATCTATGTAACAGGTAAGCGATGAATATATAAATAGTAAATAACCCAAGTATGAATCAAGATGTGTCGAATGATTAGATTACTCAATCCTCAGCAGAGCTCGACTAAGAACTTCCGCTGTAGAGGATTCTAGGGTTACAAAAGATAAGAACTTGTACGCTATCAAATCTCTATCAATCTTACGTTAAGAATGCATGCAAGCATCTATATATAAGAAACCCTAAACAAAACTCACGGATGGACAAGCCCATACCGGAGATACATATTAGACTAACTAACGAGCCCAATAGACGCAACACAAAATGCGACCCAAAAATCTCCCCATTTGCGTAAAATTGGAGCGAGACTACTTCTTCTTCTTGCTTGGGCCAGCAGCGGAAGCCTTCTTTACAGTATCAAACAGACGTGTGATAAGAGCAAGGATAGTCTGTCTGAACCGAATGTACCATTGAATCATATCATCAAAGTACTTGATATCATCCGCTGTGTTCTGCTTGCATCGATGGATGATCCCTAAAACGTGTTCCAAACATGCAGTGGTATAGAGATGTTTGTCTGCCAAGGCAAAAAGACATTTTTGTCCTTCGTTCCTGGTAAACATGACATAGTTTCTCTTTGGGTCAATCTTCCCCATCTGCATCATGTTGAGATCACTGGCAGATCCAACAGGAGATATGTTAGGCTTCTTCTTAAACACGCTCGCAATCTCCTGATCCATCAAAGCAACTTCCATGATGTAGCATACAAGCATCCTCTTAAAATGGTCGATGATCGGACCATATTCAGCTTCGTTTTGTCAGAAGGATGTTGTGCAAGATAATCCAATCATGGGGATTAAGGTTGGGAAGATCTGCAAGTGAGATGGCATGTTCGGTCTTGGCAGATCCCCGAAGTACCTTGAAGCGAACATTGGTGAAGTTACCTTCCTTATATGGCTTCAGGACCCGAACATTGACGATTTTCTGAGAGCTCCAAGTCTGGTATTGGGGGTGATCAGCCTTCAGATAAAAATCGATTAAGTCCCGATCAACCTGTGGATGAGGATGAGGGAACTCTGTAATGTTGTCAAAGGCATGAAAAACAAACGCCTTTCAGGTCGGTGACATGTCGAACTGTGAGTCGACAGTATTGGAACGATCTAAAGAGACCACATGTTCCAGCCACAAGATACTTGGTGTGTCAATGGCTTCCTTAATCAGCCTCTCAAGAGTCCAGGAAGGAAAAAGAGTTTTCCTGCTCTCAAGAAGGTCGTGGGCTTCTTTCTGTTTCCTTTCGGCTTCTTCAGCCTCTTTAGCCACACGAGCACTGATGTCAGCCTCGTTGTTTCGACTTTGCCGCTTCAGAATGTCGACAATTGTCTCTTTATCATCATCTTCACTCTCCTCAGCAATGTTTTTGCCTTTGTCTTTCACACCAGAACCGGAGGCTTGGCCTACTGGAGGAGGTTCGGTTGTGTGAGTTGCTGAAGTAGGAGGTGGTTGAGACACTTGTTCTTTTTCTCCCCCTTGTTTCGGAATGGACATGAAATCAAGGATCCCTTCAATTTTGCTGAGTAGAGCGAGGGCGGGAGCGAGCTTCTCTGCAAGGGTACGACGTACTGAATAATTGATGATGGGGTCATGTGCTTCAAGGATGTTGGAGATAGCAGAGTGGACATCCAAAACACAAGATTTAACCACCTCTCTTTCAGATCGAAGAGAGTCAATCCCCTGTTGACAGTTGGAGAGTTGAGTACTCTTGACCTTCAGAGCGGTAGTCTTCCTTGCGAGAGCATCCATGAGAGAGTTCTCGGCAACTAAGTCTTCTTGAAGCTTGGAGAGATGCTCCTCAATGGTGGTTCTGAAAGCTGAGTTATCGTCCGAAATAGACTGTCTGAGAGAGGCGAACGACTTCAGCTCAGAAGCGACTGATGTAGCCAACTGGTTGATGATGGGTTCCAGCGTAGTCTTGGTGGCTTCAACACTTTCCCTGTAAAGATTTCAACAGGGAAGAGGCATCAGTAAATAGTTTATCGACTTTTTCGGTCGATTTTGTCATGTAGCTCCTTGAGATGCCTTCGGGTGATAGGAGCGTCGTCATCGTCATCACTCTGTACTTGAAACGGACTATAATAGACCGAGTCAAAAGTCATATTTTCCCCGCCAAGGAGTGGTTCTTCATCCTCTGATGCGTGAGCAGGAGAAGATGGTGGTGGTGAAGCTGGTGGTTCGGTGGTAAAGGTAGGTTCGGGTTGGGTGGTGTGTTCGGGTGCTGGGGTAGATTTTGGTGCGTCGGTATGAACCCCTGTATCAGATACGTTGGTTCTAACATCTGCAGTGGTGGTGGTTGTTGCTTCGGTAAAGATTGGTGGTGGTATTGGGATAGAAGTAGGTGGTATTTGAGTGGTGGAAGTTATGGGGGGAATAGAAAAAGGTATTGTGACCGGTGGAGAGGAGACAGGAGAAGGAGAAACATGAACTTCAGGGGTTGGAGATCGTGGTGGAGTGTTGCCACGTTGAGATCCATCCGAATCAGAACCTTCATCCTCAGATTCGCTTGAGGATGAAGCGATAATCAATTTTCGTCGCGGTTGGGTTTTTCTCCTCTTCTGCGGTGGAGATTGAGCAACTCTGGTAGTTTTCCTCTTCTTGGGAGATGGGCCTTTCGCCCCCTTTGCCACCTGTTTTCCCTTGTCAGTCTTCTTGTCTTTAGCAATAGGCTTGTCAGCATCATGGATTGATTTCAGCATCTCTGGAGTAAGATCCCTCGGACCAGAACGTCTGAACTCCTTATACGTTTGAATGATCCTGCTGTCAGCCGGAACATCACCATACATCATTTCCGGGATAGACCCATTGAATGGAAACTTAGAAGCATCCGACATAATGATCTTCGTGGTATGGAAAGTACCAATCGAAGACATTGGAGCACCAACGACAATGGGGACGTGGTACTTGTCCATCACCCATTTCATGACAATAGTCCAAAACCGGGCATATGAGATCTCTGAGTGCTGGGAGATCGAAGAGAGACTCTGGATAAGTTGTTGCCACAGGACTGACCCGTAGTCCATGTTGATGCCATTGTAGATCCCGTACACGATGGAGAGAAATAAACGACTTACCCCATCGGATCTAGCACTTCGTTCAGATAAGCCCTTGAAAAGAACAGTGAACATTCCATTCCACTGTGGAGGTAGGCACGACTTCTTGAATTTCGTCACCGTAGTAAGCACCTCAATGTACCCCATGTTGTAGAACATGTTGAACAGATGACCCATGGGAATGGTTTCCGGATTAACCCTCGAAGAATCAGCGTCAAACCCTAACAACGAGCAAAACCTTTGCTTTGAAATCGACGCCTTGTGCTCAAAGACATCGAAGAAAATCCTGTCAACGACCTTGTCGTAGTGTGCTGTGGCAAAGATTTGAGATAGGAACTCTATTGGAACAGCTTCAGCCCTGGTAAGAGCAGGAGCGATGGAAGAGTACTTCAAGAAATCGATGATAGGAAACATGAACGCATCGTACACCTGAGGAGTGAGATCGATGATCAAACTCTGCTGTGGGCGAATGGGCAGGATGTGAGACGTTGCGTGAACTGAGGAAGAATCTGCCATTGCTGTGAAGAAAGTGGGAGAGATGATGAACAGTGAAGGTTGAAGGATTTCTTGCTCTCTGGAAATATAGGCGCAGTAAAGAGGTAAATGGAGTATCACGTTGCCTTTTATACCGTGGGTAAAGGAGAGAGAAAAATCTTCCCAAATCTTTGATTGAAAAACGAAGGGTTTTTCAGAGGTGACTGACGCGTGACAGTTGGCATAGCCGATGATCACGCATGAGAGAGAATGTTAGGCCCTAATTACACGCCTTCCCATCAGACGCCGTTTGGATATGAAACGGTTCCTATTCGCACGCGGTTCCCTGTTGCGCCGTTTGAAAGCAAATCGATTGGACTCCCGCCGTTTGAAATCATTTCGTCATCTTATCCCTTTAGAATGAAACGACATCTTTAAAATTAAATCGCCATGTGGATCAATATTAACCACAACTTTTGATAACAGCCAACCCAATTAAAATTCCTTAGAATTAATGAAACCGGAATTTTGGAAAATCAAAAAGATTTTCGTGCTGAGTGTGTAAAAGAAAAAGAAATAAAGCAACACTTTTGAGGGATTATGTGATGTCAATAAAGACACGAAGCAGTGGATCCCGGGCACGAATCTCTTCCTTCAAAGTCAAGAGAGACTTTAAAGTGTTTGTGTGGTTTCCCGTTGAATAACGATCAGACACTTATGAAGAAGTGTTGAAAGGCTTCTTTTAATTAGGCTTATGAGGGTGGCATTCGCTTCGATTCAGAATTCCTAAGCTTGATATAAGATAGAGATCGAACGAAGTACTTGTGAGACCAATGTAGTCTGTTGAACAAGTAGGTTGGAGATAATTTAATTGGCAAGGTAAACTATTGTACGTGAAATCTCAAAAAAAAAAAAAAATTAAAACTGGATCCCAAGGGAAGAAATGTTATTGGACTTAACAATTTCATAGGGATCACTCAAAAGAAAAAAAAAGAGATTTCATGTTGTACCCCCATGGAGAAGTTCGTCAATTCATTAGTGAAAGCTAGAGCAAATTAATTGTTCACCGTCAATGCATAATGGGTATTGAATTTTGGGTTTCACTTAGCACGTAGTGACACGAAGCTAAGATCATGAACACATAAATTGTGCAACCATAAACCTCAGTGGTAATGTTTGAGAGTCTCAAGGGTTACGTTTGTGAAACGAGTGAGATGGAGAAAAATGATGTAGATGGTATAAAGAAACCAAAGTACCTCTGCTATAAAAATAGGGACCAAGCAGACAACTCTTATCTCATGTGAGAAGAGAGTTAGGTAGCTCATGATTAGAATAATTATGAGAGCCTAATTGGGAAGACAAGGTTTGTTTGTACCAAGTCAGTAAGGCTATTATTCAGAATCAGATGAGGCTTTGGACACATACAACAGCATGCTTCTAGGGACACTTAGCTAGTAAAATAATTTACCCAAAACGAGACATAAAAATAAAATAAAAAAATTAGATCCAATAAAAAATTGTTTTGGAGTTTTTGAATTTATATAAAAAAAATTGAATTAAAAAAACTGGTTTTTGGAATTTTTGATAAAATAAAAAAATAAGACATAAAAAAAATTATACAAAAAAATGTTGGAACCGAACCCGAGCGTTCGATTTATTTCGGTTGAGAAAACTTTGGAACCGAACCCGAGCGTTCGGTCTATTTCGGGGGAGAAAAATTTTGGAACCGAACCCGAGCGTTCGGTCTATTTCGGGTGAGAAAATTTTTGTAAACGAACCCGAGCGTTCGGTCTATTTCGGTTGCCAAAAAAAAATTAGACTGAAAAGGAGAAGAATTTTGACAATAAGATAAATGAATTAAGAAAAATGATACAAAAGATTTACAACCATAGAAACTACCTTTGAGTGATAGGCGAAAATCAGATGATACAACCGAACCCGAGCGTTCGGTCTATTTCGGTACACCAGATCAAGACCCGAACTCGAACGTTCGGTCTATTTCGCTTCTTACTTTTGATCTTGAGAGGTAATTTTTGGTATTGACTCCGATTCCATCATTCCAAGCCCTTGTAGAATTTTGTTAAAAGATGCTTCAGGGAGAGCTTTGGTGAAGATGTCAGCCAGTTGATCAGTGGTTCGAACAAAATGAATTTCGACGTTCCCATCTTCCACATGATCCTTAATGAAGTGATACCTCAGTGCGATGTGCTTAGTCTTGGAATGTTGCACTGGGTTATGACAAATCCTAATTGCACTTTCAGAGTTGCAATATAGTGGGATCTTTTTCATATTGAGTCCATAGTCCCGGAGTTGGCTTTGGATCCAAATCACTTGAGATGTACAGGAGGCAGCTGCGATGTATTATGCTTCAGCGGTAGACAAAGATACACATGTCTGTTTCTTTGATTGCCAGCTAACCAACTTCCCGTCAAGGAATTGGCAGCCTCCAGTGGTGCTTTTCTTGTCTAGTCCACAACCTCCAAGGTCTGCATCTGAGTAGGCTTGAACGAAAAAACCTGAGTTTGATGGATACCATAAACCAAGAGAGGTAGTTCGTTTGAGATACCGGAGTATGTTCTTCACTGCAAGCATATGAGGTTCACGAGGATTCGCTTGAAATCTAGCACAATAACAAACAAAAAACATTATATCAGGCCTGCTAGCAGTAAGGTACATTAGAGAACTGATCATCTGGCGATATAGCGTAATATCGACTGCTGGCTTATCCAAGGATGGAGTGAGCTTGGTGCCGAATGCCATTGGAACTTTAACCTTTGAGTCTCCCATCATGCCGAATTTAGCAAGGAGAGTCTTGGTGTAAGCTTCCTGGTTAATAAAGATGCCTTCGGGTCCCTGTTTGATATTTAAACCAAGGAAAAAGTTAATCGGACCCATTGAGCTCATTTCGAATTTAGTCTCCATCAGCTTTCAGAATTCAGCTGTTAAGCTAGGATTCGTTGAGCCAAAGATGATATCATCGACATAGATTTGAACAATCATAAGGTGGTTACCTTCCTTCTTACGAAAGAAGGTTGGGTCAACCGAACCTTGTTTGAATTTGGACATCTTTAAAAACTTGGTTAGCGTTTCATACCAAGCCCTAGGTGCTTGTTTCAGTCCATAAACTACTTTGTCCAGAATATAGCAGTGATTGGGATATTTTTCTTTGACAAATCCCGGAGGTTGCTCCACGTACACCGTTTCCTCGAGTTCTCCATTTAGAAATGCGCACTTTACGTCCATTTGGTAGACCTCAAAGTTCTTGTGTGCAGCGTAGGCAAGAAATATTCGAACAGATTCCAGCCTAGCTACAGGAGCAAAAGTTTCCTCATAGTCGATTCCTTCCTCTTGGTAGTATCCTTTCACCACTAGTCAAGCTTTGTTCCTTATCACATTGCCTTGCTTGTCCATTTTGTTCCTAAAGACCCATTTGAGACCAACAACCGATGCATCTTGAGGAGTTGGAATGAGGCGCCAAACTTTATTTCTTTCGAACTCATTAAGTTTGTCTTGCATAGCTTGAACCCAATCAGAGTGATCAAGAGCAGTGTTAACTGTCTTTGGTTCAACTTTTGAGACGAAAGAATTAAACATGCAAAACTCTACTTTTGAGAATAGAGAAGTTTGCTTTGCCTTCAGTTGAGATCGGGTCAGGACCTTTTCAGAGACATTACCTACAACCTGTGAAACAGGATGATCTCTAGTCCATTTGACAAGAGGAGGGTAATTTGGATCATATGATGGATCTAATTCAGCATTTACCATCTCTTCTAGTTCGGATTGACTGTCATCGTCATAAAACATGTTGGCATTCTCCCCCTCGACTGATGAGCTTTCAGGTAAATCTTGACTTTCCGGAGCAACAGGAGTTTCGGGTGGTGTCGAGCTTTCAGGTGTTGCAGTACCTTCGGGTGCAGTAGAGCTTTCGGGAGCTACAGTACCTTCGGGTGCAGTAGAGCTTTCGGGTGCAGCTGGAGAAGAGTTCTCCCCCTCAACTTGTGAACTTGGCTGTTTTGAAGAAGATGGATTCTCCTCCTCAACTGAAGCACCGTGCTGAGAAGGTTCAGTTGGAACTAATCCTCCTTCACCCAGTCGTTTGGCAGCGTCATCGACGATTTGCTTCAGATGATCAACTTTGTTGTCCGCTGAATTAGCTTCTGAGAGAGTAGTCTTCTCCGGTTCATCGAACAACTCCATAAACTGCTCAAACAAATTTGCAATCGAGGCTGTGACTTGGCCTGTTTGAGAGAAGATTTCTCCAACTATTTCTTCCGTGGCCTTCAGCTTCTTGACATAGCTTTCATCGAAAGTCACATAATACGTTTCTTCAATCTTCCTCGAACACTTGTTTAAAACCCTGTATGCTTTCGAAGTGAGAGAATATCCTAGAAAAATCCCTTCATCGACTTTTACGTCGAACTTGTTGTTGGATAAGGTGTCTAAGTCCATAACTTATTTGGTATATACTTGACCCGACCCGGCATGGTCCATTTGGGTTGCATTTCATCCGAACTATTTATGGATAATTTTATGAGAGTTATACACATATGTTTATTAATATATTATAAGTTATAATATATTAATATGAAGTTAAGTTATTTAATTAGTTTTAGTCTTAAATTAATTATGAATTAATTTAGAGATTAAAAGGAAGACTAATTAGATTATGGGCTATTGGTTTTATATAGTGTGGGCTAATACTCATTTGTTAATGGGCTAGGCTTGTATGGAAGTCCATGGATGATCCATGGAGCTTTTAACCCATGGATCCTTGGAAAGGAAAAGACATGGGTTATTAGGGTTTCACCCTAACCATGCACACTATATAAGCATGCTTATGGAGCATAAAATGGCAACTAGTGAACTAGTGTGTGTGCTTGTGTGTGGCCGAAAATACAAGAGTGTGTATACTCTCTCAAAGTTTTCCAAGAGTTTGTGGTGATTTGTGATTCCATTTGAGGCATTCACATTATTGGTGCTTGGCCCTCAAACTCCAAAGAATCAATCCCATCAAAAAGGTATGTAATCTCTTCTAACTCTTTTATGTTTAAAAGTACCCCATGCCATGTTAGATAGGTTATGAACCTTGGAAAATTATTATTTTGCATGTATTTAGACAAACATAGATCCAAGGTTTTTTAGGGTTGCATGCACACTTAGGAAGTGTTAGATTGCTCAAAACCCAACAGTGGTATCAGAGCCTAGGCTTGCTTGTTTGATACTTGATGCAAAATAGTGAAAAAGGTTGAAATTGTTGCTGTCTGACGATTGGACTCGCCGAGTCCATGGGGGGACTCGCCGAGTACAAGGCAAAATTCATCCTACTCGCCGAGTAGGTTCGTGCACTCGGCGAGTAGAATGAACAGAATGCAGAATTTCGACTTTTGCTGCTGGAAATGGACTAGAAACATTACCCTAAATTGTTTTGGTGTTTTAAAACTTATTTTAGTTGGTGTAATGGTGGTTCTAATCCATTTACAATAGCATATATCAAAATTCCATGATTTTATGTGTTCATATAATTCTTGAAATTTTGATGATCATGTTCATGTTCTTATGAATTTAGAAAATGATAGGAATTATTTGCTGAATTGTTTAGAATTAATTCTTGATCATTTATGTGTTTTAATGGAGTCCATAATTTGTCCTCAAGTTATGGATTTCCAAAGGTCACTTTTATTTAACACACACTTAAAACACATAAGTTACATGAAAATGAAGAGTCTTCATTTTTATGAACGTTTAATTCATAAGTTATGAAATGAAAAGTTTTGCATAGTTACAAAACTTGCCCTCAAGTTTTGGAATTTGTAAAGTTTCACACACATTGATAAACTTTAATTCCAACCCTTAGAGTTTTAAAAGTTAAAATTCAACCCTTATACTATTTATAACATTAATGGTTAAATATTATATATATTTATAAGAATAAGTCATTCTACCGTTAGTAGGCCTCATTCACGAAGCCGGTCTATAAGGTGGGTATAAGGTTGTTGCCTATAAAATGGCGACTTAATGGGTGTCCACTCTCACCCACCGCTTGCTTGACTAGTGGAGGGTCGTTAGCCGAACGGGTAGGACAATGACTTTAAATCCTCATTAAAAGTATAATGATTATAAAGTAACTAAACCTCTTTAATTCCCAATCTTAGTTACTTTAGGAAAAATGTGAACATGGTGCTAGTCCATGGAATTCACACTTTGTACCTTACCAAGTCGTTGGTGGAGCGTGTGTGGTTAACCGGCACACTAACTTGGACTAGTAAGGATCATGAAGGGTGACTTAATGTTTGTCATAGATCAATGGAGCGTGTGTGGTTAACCGACACATTGATTAGGTGATAATATTAAGGGTACCAAGTGAATTAGCATGGTTATTCATACCTTGTGTTGTGATCCTCGGCATCCCAGTCACAAAACTTGTAGGGCACAATCGAGATTGAAACATGCCATTGAAAAGTTCAATGAATCTCAAAAGAATCTAGGAATTTCAAATCCAATTAAAACCTAATAATACATTTTGTTTTTCATGGTGGAAATTGGTGAATCGTCATTCACATACCTTTCAAATATATTATTACTTAGATTACGGCATCTCTTCTAAGTATAATATATTGTGATTGGGTCCTAGCCTTAATATTACATTTGGGTGTCTTATTAAAGATTCTATATATCTAATCTAAACTTGCTTTCTTCTTTCAGATGTCTTCCAACACTAATGCTTCAGGCTTTAACCCAACTGGTTCTTTCTCTCTCATGAATCTTTGTGGGAGGGTCATCTTTGATGGTTCCAACTTCATGGATTGGATTAGGAACATCAGGATGGTTACTCGTTATGAGGACAAGGAATATGTCCTTGATAAGGAGTTAAAAGAGCTTGATGAGTCTACTGCTACTCCTGAGGAGATCATTGAATTCAGGACTCAGGAGAGAGATGCTACTAAGGTGGCATGTATCATGATGGCCACGATGACAGCCGAGCTCCAAAAGTCATATGAAGATTTCTACCCTTTTGAGATGCACCAAGACCTGATGGAAAGGTACCATCAGAGTGCTCGTCAGGAGCGGTATGAAATAATCTCCTCCATAATAACTACCCACATGAAGGACGGTGAATCCGTCACGGCCCACATGCAAAAGATGCAAAGGTATGTGGACTGTTTGCTGAAGCTGAATGTAAACATCCCTGAGGAGTTGGCAATTGACATCATTTTGCACTCCTTACCTTCTTGTTATGACCAATTTCGTATGACATATCATATGAACAAGGAGGAAGTTACCCTCAACAAGCTTCAAGGACTCTTGAAGACCGCAAAATCCGGTCTTAAGGGTAAGGCGGTTATTACCTCTACTACTCCTACATCTACCCCTGTTTTGGCTATCGGGCAAGGCAAAGGGAAGAAGAGGAAGCACCCTTCGAAGGGTACCAAGGGAAAGTCTCTTGAAGGCTCCTCGTCGAAGACCAAGAGCGGTTCTGTCACTCCTTTTGCCATTCCCAAGGATGTTGAATGCTTTTATTGCCATGAAAAGGCACACTGGAAGCGAAACTGCCCTAAGTACTTGCAGGATCTAAAGGATGGGAAAGTGAAACCCACACATGCAGGTATTTACACTATATTGTCTAATTACTCAACATATTCTAACTCTTGGGTGCTTGATACAGGATGTGGTATTCACATATGTTCTGATTTGCAGGGCCTAAGAAGAAGTGAGGATGTGGAGCACGGGAAGATAAACTTGATCATGGGGAATAGGAAGGCTTCACCTGTTTCCAAGATTGGATTTTATACTTTGTTGCTTAATAATGGGTTAAAATTAGATTTGAATAAATGTGTGTACTCGTCTGATATGGCGAGGAATATTATTTCTTTTCATGCTTTGTATAAACAAGGTTTTACCTTTTCGTTTGATAATGAATGTGGTGGTATTGATGCTTTCTTTAATAATGTGTTTTATTTTAAAGCATTACCTTGTGATGGTGTGTATGAAACTGTGTCGATTGTAGACAACTTAGGAAATAATGTGTTGTGTATTGATTCTTCTACTAGCCTAGATAAAGCATCATTGTGGCATTGTCGTCTTGGACATGTAAACAAGAAACGCATAAGCCAACTCCAAAAGAGTGGAGTCTTAGAATCATTCGACCTTAAATCGGATGATAGTTGTGAATCTTGTCTACTTGGAAAGATAACAAAATCACCCTTCACTGGAACTTGTGAGAGGGGTGAGGGTTTGTTGGACCTAATACATACTGATGTATGTGGGCCATTCAAAACCGCCACAAGGGATGCTAATCGGTATTATGTGACTTTTATTGATGATTTTAGTAGATATGGGTATGTCTACTTAATCAAACATAAGTCAGAAACCTTTGAAAGGTTTAAGGAATTCAAACAGGAAGTAGAAAATCAATTGGGCAGGAACATTAAGATGCTTCGATCCGATCGAGGTGGTGAGTATCTTAGTACTGAGTTCCTTGACTATCTTAAGGAGTGTGGGATTGTCTCACAATTGACTCCTCCCACGACACCACAGCTGAATGGTGTAGCTGAGAGGCGTAATCGAACCTTGTTGGACATGGTTCGCTCTATGATGAGTCGGGTTTCGTTACCAATCTCTTTTTGGGGGTATGCCTTAGAGACTGCCGCCCATATCCTTAATTTAGTCCCTACAAAGAAGGTTACCAAAACACCTCATGAGATGTGGACTGGGAAGGTTCCTAATTTAGATCACATCAAGATTTGGGGTTGTGAAGCTTTCGTGAGGCGTGAGACTCAAGATAAGCTCGAACCCCGAAGTGAAAGGTGTATTTTCATCGGCTACCCATAGAAATCCTTCGATTACCTCTTCTACAGACCCAGTGAGAATGTGGTCTTTATAGCAAGAAGAGGGGTCTTTCGTAAGAGAGAATTTATAAGCCAAGGAGACAGTGGGAGGCAAATTGATCTTGAAGAAATTCAAGAGGCAATCGGTGAAGGAACCTCAGACACTAGCAATCAACCTGAGGAGGAAACTCCTGTTGAGCAAGCTGACATGTCTGTACCTCCGAGGCGTTCCACACGGGTTAGGAACACACCTTCGTTTTATTATGGCTTTCATATTACTACGGAAGGTGATACGTTTATCAGTGATAGTACACTAGTAAATTTGGATGAACCTAGCAGTGTTAAGGAAGCCATGGCAGGCCCGGAATCTGCTAAATGGAAGGAGGCTATGGACAGCGAGATACAGTCCATGTATGACAATCAAGTTTGGAACTTGGTTGACAATGTACCAGGCCGTAAAACAGTCGGGTGCAAATGGATCTTCAAGAAGAAGACCGACATGGAAGGAAAAGTAAATACTTATAAGGCTCGACTGGTTGCAAAGGGTTTTACTCAAACTCAAGGTATTGATTATGATGAAACCTTCTCGCCGGTAGCAAAGATTAAGTCTATTAGGGTTATGCTAGCCATTGCTGCATTTCATGATTATGAAATATGGCAAATGGATGTCAAAACCGCTTTCCTTAATGGAAAGTTGGCTGAGGATGTGTACATGAATCAGCCAGAGGGTTTTGTCAGTGTAGAGTACCCAAATAGAGTATGCAAGCTTAAGAAGTCCATTTATGGATTAAAACAAGCATCTCGTAGCTGGAATCTTTGTTTTGATGAGAAGGTCAAAGAGTTTGGTTTCTCGAGAAGTGAAGATGAGTCTTGCGTGTATGTCAGAGCTAGTGGGAGAATAGTTAGCTTCTTGGTACTGTATGTGGATGACATACTACTTATAGGAAATGACATCCCAACCTTGCAGGAGGTTAAGTCCTGGCTTGGGAAGTGCTTTGCTATGAAGGACCTAGGGGAGGCTGTCTATATCCTAGGGATAAGGATATTAAGAGAAAGGAGTAAAAGACTGATTGGAATTAGTCAGAGTACCTACGTGGATAAGGTGTTGAAAAGGTTCAACATGGAGAATTCCAAGAAAGGAGATTTACCGATCCAAAGCAATACCAAACTGAGTAAGACTCAGAGTCCGAGTACAGAGGCAGAGATAGCTGAGATGAGCAAACTACCGTATGCTTCCGCTGTTGGCTCGATCATGTATGCTATGACTTGTACCCGACCTGATGTGGCTTTTGCTTTGAGCATGGTCAGCAGGTATCAGGGGAACCCTGGCAAGGCTCATTGGACTGCGGTAAAGAACATTCTCAAGTACCTGCGGAGGACTAAGGATTGGATCCTTACCCTTGGTGGGAGTGATGACTTGAGAGTATTAGGGTATAGTGATGCTAGTTTTCAGACTGATAGGGATAACTTCCGCTCTCAGTCGGGCTGGATCTTTACCTTAAATGGAGGGGCAATTTCTTGGAAGAGTTCCAAGCAGGAGACGGTGGCTGATTCGACTTTTGAATCAGAGTATATAGCAGCGAGTGAAGCAGCGAAGGAGGCGATAATGCTAAAGAACTTGATCGGAGACCTTGGAGTTGTACCAGCTATTAAGGAACCTATGGAGATTTTCTATGACAATAATAGTGCGGTTGCCTTAGCCAAGGAACCAAGAGATCATGGCAGATCCCGAAACATTGACATAAAATATCACTTCATAAGACACAAGATTGAAGAAGGACTCCTCGTGACAAGGAGAATATCGTCGGATGAGAATCCTGCAGATCCCCTTACGAAGGGACTGACGAGGGTTAAGCATTTTCAGCATGCGAGGCGCATCGGGCTGAGGGACGATATTAGTTTTACAGATTAGATAGTTTTCCTGAAGCTTGTAAAATGTAATCGACGTTTGATGATGAATAAAATTTGTGATTTATTTATGAGTAAAGTGTTACTGTCATTGTCAATTATTTACTATTGTTTCAGTTTTGCATGTTTTGACTTCCAGAATAATTAATTTATTCAAACCTCCACAATCGATCATACGTCGGAAGTAGGTATGAATCAAGATTGTCATGAATTGGGTTTGTAGATGGCTAAAGGTGTTTAGACATGGCAATGGTTGCTACAACATTCATGAGTACTCAAAAGTTATGAGTATTGGTATAAACCCACGCTCACTTGTATCACTTCATGGAATTTATCTCGAGTTATCGTGAGACGATAATATCATATAAATCTTCAAACCTAGAGAGATGAGTTGTTACCTATGAGTCGGTTGTGCATTGATTGCACGTAAACACATCAGTAACTTGATGTTATAAAATGTGCCTTTGTGTACAATTCAACAAGTAGTAGAACAAGCATATGAGTCGAAGTTTATCTGTTCCTTCTAGAAATAGAAGCAATATTTGGGCCCCTCGATGATTTTGTGTTGACCCATGTACCGGGCCCGGTCAGAACTAAACCGATGTGTTCAGTGAAGTTCTTTGTCAAACAAATCGGAAATCGAGAAACAACTGCCAGACAATAAGCAAGACATAGTTCCATGTGTTTCTCCGGCTGATATCATGAGAACAGAGGATTATATGATCACTTGTCTTAAAATGGCGCTTCATAGTTCAGCGGAGTTTTCGAGAGCTACGATTGCTGGTTGGTTCCTGAAGTTATATAGGAAAATACAGTTATTAGACTTATCCAAGTGGGAGTTTGTTGGATAAGGTGTCTAAGTCCATAACTTATTTGGTATATACTTGACCCGACCCGGCATGGTCCATTTGGGTTGCATTTCATCCGAACTATTTATGGATAATTTTATGAGAGTTATACACATATGTTTATTAATATATTATAAGTTATAATATATTAATATGAAGTTAAGTTATTAATTAGTTTTAGTCTTAAATTAATTATGAATTAATTTAGAGATTAAAAGGAAGACTAATTAGATTATGGGCTATTGGTTTTATATAGTGTGGGCTAATACTCATTTGTTAATGGGCTAGGCTTATATGGAAGTCCATGGATGATCCATGGAGCTTTTAACCCATGGATCCTTGGAAAGGAAAAGACATGGGTTATTAGGGTTTCACCCTAACCATGCACACTATATAAGCATGCTTATGGAGCATAAAATGGCAACTAGTGAACTAGTGTGCGTGCTTGTGTGTGGCCGAAAATACAAGAGTGTGTATACTCTCTCAAAGTTTTCCAAGAGTTTGTGGTGATTTGTGATTCCATTTGAGGCATTCACATTATTGGTGCTTGACCCTCAAACTCCAAAGAATCAATCCCATCAAAAAGGTATGTAATCTCTTCTAACTCTTTTATGTTTAAAAGTACCCCATGCCATGTTAGATAGGTTATGAACCTTGGAAAATTATTATTTTGCATGTATTTAGACAAACATAGATCCAAGGTTTTTTAGGGTTGCATGCACACTTAGGAAGTGTTAGATTGCTCAAAACCCAACACTTGTTACGATGTTCTTTAGAATTGAAGATAAAGCATCGTGAGCCGAATACGTGGAAGAATTTGATGTTTGGCTTTCTTTTGTTGATGATCTCATAAGGAGTAAGAGTGAAACGCTTATTGAGATAGGACTTGTTCTGCGTAAAACATGCTGCAGCAATAGCATCAGCCCATAAATATAGAGGTAGAGAAGCGAAACTTAGCATAGTTCGTGCTGCCTCACACAAAGATCGGTTTCGTCTTTCGACAATCCCGTTTTGTTGAGGGGTGTAAGGAGCTGAGAAGTTGTGGCTGGTCCCTTTTTCAGCTAAAAAGTCTTCAAATTCTTTATTCTTGAACTCCAGCCCATTGTCGCTTCTGATGTTGCGAACGACTTTCCTCAGCTGCACTTCAACCTGCTTGATGAACATCTTTAGCTTGAGAGTTGCTTCAGATTTGTGCTTCAGAAAGGACACCCATGTAAAACGTGAAAAGTCATCAACAATAACAAGAATATACTTGCTACCACCAATGCTTTCGATAGACGATGGACCACACAAGTCAATGTGAATCAACTCAAGTGGTTCAACGACTTTAGTGTTTATGATGGATGGGTGACTTTGACGACTCTGCTTCCCCATTTCACACGCAGCACACAAATGTTCTCGATCAAACTTGAGCAATGGAAGACCCCGAACATGACCTCCGGTGACAAGTTTGTTGATATCCTTAAAGTTGAGATGAGAGAGCCTTCGGTGCCACAACCAGCTTTCGTCAGAGTGTGCTTTGGATAACAGACAGATAGCTGGATTTCCTTTGATAGGTTTGAGATTAAGAGGAAACATTTCGCCTTTGCGCTCTGATTTGAGAATCACTCTTTTTGTTTTCTTCTCTATTATTTCCGAACCCTCATCATCAAACGGAACTTTAAGACCGGTACCTCCAACAAGCTGAGATACACTGATGAGGTTATGCTGTAGTCCTTCAACATATGCAACTTTTCTAATCGTGAAGTCTCCATTTGTAATCATCCCATAACCTTTTATTGTGCCGTATGAGTTGTTCCCGAATTTGACATTCCCGCCGTTTGGAAGAGATCGAAATTCCCTCAGTTCTTCCTTCCTCCCTGTCATGTGACGTGAGCAGCCACTGTCAATATACCATTCTTCGTCGAACTGCTCGCCACTGATAACCTGCAAAAATCAAGCAGATTTAGGAACCCAAAGTTTCTTGGGTCCACGTGAGCCTTTCACAGGAACAGGAATAGTAAGAGAGATGTCAACAAGATATGTTCTTTTTATTAAAGTTGTATCATATTTCTTTTTAATGGTGAAAACTTTAATTTTGTTGGGATTTGTTACAGACGGTTTGGGTTCAGGATTTGACGTTTGGGCCTTGGAATGCTTTTGAACATTCTTGACTGAGGAAACCTTCGATTTTCCTTTCAAATCTGCTGAATGTTTTGGATTTTGAGTTTGAACAGAATTGGATTTAGAATGGGGTTGAGAAGAATTAGAACGAGAGAAGTTAGACTGAGAAGTTTTCTTGACTTGAGGTTCTAGGTGCCCCTTTTTTTTTGGTCATTAGTGGGACCGAACCTTGAACCTTGATTGCTTTTGCTCTCGGAACCGAACCTATGCTTTCGGTAGCTGGTGTTCTCTGAACCGAAGCTTTCCCTTTGGTTGTTATTCCTTTCAGAACCGAACCTGTCCTTTCGGTTGTAACTACTTTCTTGCATTCTCATAGTACTTTTCTCTGACTTGGAATTTTTGTCATGATAAGAGAAATGGGCATTTTGAGATCGCCAAAACTGTTTTCATTCTGAGAGATTCTTCTTGTATCTCAGATTCCTTTGCTGCTTCTGATCCTTTACTTGCTTCGGCTGTCGGTGGATGTTGGTTTTTTGCTTTTGCTTTTTGTCAGCCGGTTCACTTTGAACTGATGATGTTTCGCTCAAGGGAGTGACTTCTTCTACAGGAACTTCTTTTGTACCACTAGTACTTGGCACGTCGAAGTTATCAGGCTTGTTTAGCGGCTCCGGCACATATCTGCCTTTGGTTTTCCAGGAAGTCCGCTCTGACAGACCAATAGTTTCGTCTGCATTATCTATAGGAGCAGACCAGAAGAATTCATCACAACCATCTGCATTATCTTCATTTACAATGGCTGTGAGTTCGGCTGTCTGATGTTCGGTTACTCCTGTGACCTTATATACCTGATTTGGTGTTGTTCTCACCTTTTGGTACACAACAGCCTTTTCTTCTAGAATCGGGGACTTATTTTGGGAAAAACGAGCAAACTCCACAGAATTTTCAGAAATAAGATTTTTGTGGTTTTTTGGTTCGCTTTTGATAAACTCAGAACAGTCAACTTCATCCTCTACAGAAATTTCACTCATATCATCATCCTCATTAAGCTCAGACGCGTTTTCAACATCTATTTTATTTTCTGAGCTCAAGTTGGCATTCAATGAGTCAAACTTTTGTATGGTTTCATTCCTTAGTTTCAGTTTATCATTTTCATCCAAAAGGTTTTTCAGCATGTCCTTATGGTCCTTGGATTTTATGAAAGATTCAATTTTGTCTAGACCATACATGTAGGTTGGATTCACATCATCAGACGAAACTACACTTTCGCAATTATATGCTTCAGCGTCGATTTCATCCTCCTTGAATTCAAGGAAGGGCAAAATCATGTGATGAATTTTCTGTCCTATTTCACAGTTCAAATGAAGTTGAGTGATGTTAGAATAAAGACGCTTAGCAATTAAACAAAACACATTTCCACATTTCTTTGTTTCAAAAGTTGCAAATTGTCTCTTTGTAAATAAATGTTTTCGTCTTTGGATTTAATCAGCTTCGACTCCTTCAGCTCTATCCACATCCTCCGTTCCTCACTCTTTGATGATACCCTGCTTATTTGGTCAGTTAGGTTAGAATTGGTGACCCGTGTTTGAGTTAAACTGCTATCTAGATTTGAGATTCTTGAGTTTAAGCTTTTCAATTCTTTTTCATATGAGTTTTGTGGGACTTTATATGAAATAAAAACGAATTGTACCTTCTTGATTAATTCATCAAGCTCATTGAATTGCACGCTGAGAGGTTTTGCTGTGAAGCATAGGTCCTCTCGCTCCTTCGTTTCTTCATTCCCACCGTCTGTATTGTATCCCCTCATTTGAGATACATCCGTCACCATCAAGCACTTCCCACTGCTTTCTTCACCTCTAGCAACATATGCCTTTCCATGAGATGGCTTCCTGACCTCATCATCCTCTGAGTCGGTTGACCAGACCTGCACACCACCGAACTCATCATCCGCTGTTGAACCCTGAACAATTAAAGCATTCATTGAAGGGTTAGCAGTAGCTTTCTTTCTCTTGATATCTTCCAGCTTTTTCATCAGCACAACCTCTTCATCATTTTCCTCGTCCTTCTCTGCCATTTTCTTCAAGACACAGTCTTTGGCATAGTGGTTCTTTCCTCCACAGTAGTAGCAGTTCACACCAGAATCTCCTTCAGATTTCGGCTCTTTCTTTGGTTCTTCTGCCTTCGGTTCCTCCCTCACCTTTTCAGAACTATAGCTTCCCTGCCAATTCTGATTCTTATTTGTAGGGAATCTTTTCTTAATGAACCTCTTTGGATTTGACACCATCATTGCATAATCTTCAGATGTAAGATCATAATCTTCTAAGTTGAGGTCTTCATCCTCTACTACACTTTTGCTTTTGGATAGAAGAGCCAAGGATCCCAAGCTTGAAACCACACTTTTCTCTTGTAAGACTATCTTTTCTTGGGATTTCAGAATCCCTACTAGCTTTGCCAAAGAATAAGATTTGAATTGCTCATGAGCTTTAACAGTGGACACAATTGCTCTCCACTCAGATCTAAGACCAGTCAAAAAGGTAACCTTTTGTTCAATCAGCTTCCTTTCTATATCGTGTTTGATCATCTTAGTAAGAAGATGATTGAAGCGATCGAACGTCTGAGTAACAGTTTCATCGGGATTCTGCTTAAATTCGCCAAACTCTAATAAGAGTAAAGTCTGAATGGAATGCTCCAGATCTTCATCTGTGGAATATAACTCTTGCAACCTATCCCAGATCTCTTTAGCAGTGCTGCATGAACTCACTAGCCTGAACGTATCAGATTGAAGAGCGAATCGAATTAGTCTCAATGCTTTAATGTTGCACTGAAACTTTTCCTTTTCGTCTTGAGCAACATCCTTTACGTCTTTTAGCAGATCATTGTACTCTTTCTGAGTTTTAATGATTTTTGACGTTGTAGAATGAGCAAATGGTCCAGAAACTATTGCTTCCCAAATAAGGTATCCATTGTCTTCCGATCCAATGACATAGTCTTCGAAGTGATGTGCCTAGACTTCATAATCCTGGGTGTAAAGAATAAGAATCTTCGTCGTTGATCCGATGCTATTTGAGATATTGATGGGATTTGATTGTGACTCGTCCATGCTTGATCGTTTAACCTATTTGAAAGATCAGACTTGTAATGAATAATATTAGGGCAAAACAAATAAATGCTGAGTTACGTCAATTATTGAATTACGGATCAATAAATATTAGTTAATGCGGAATAACCCTAATCGCAAACTCTTTCACAAAAAAGATGTGTATGAATTACATAGCCTCCTGCTCTGATACCAATTGATAAGTTATTAATTAACGTGATGATCGATTAGATCTATGTAACAAGTAAGTGATGAATATATAAACAGTAAATAACCCAAGTATGAATCAAGATGTGTCGAATGATTAGATTACTCAATCCTCAGAAGAGCTCGACTAAGAACTTCCGCTGTAGAGGATTCTAGGGTTACAAAAGATAAGAACTTGTACGCTATCAAATCTCTATCAATGTTACGTTAAGAATGCATGCAAGCATCTATATATAATAAACCCTAAACAAAACTCACGGATGGACAGGCCTATACCGGAGATACATATTAGACAAACTAACGAGCCCAATAGACGCAACACAAAATGCGACCCAACACCTGCAACACAAAGAACACCAAACCCAGAAAAACACAGAAAATCATTAAATTAAGTCACACCTGGGTACCCGACTGGACTCGTCGAGTCCATGAACGACTCGGCGAGTCGCAAGAACTATGCGAGTCTGTCGGCGAGTCTGTCAAAATTCAACCACTAAATCTCAAAATTACTTCAAGGGTTTTGTCCAAGGACATATCTATAATGTATTACGGCAAGAATAATCATTCAAAACAACATAATTCATGAAAAAGCAAAACCCTAAAAATTCACTATAACTCAAAAATCGGGTATTATATGAAATTACTACCATGGATCATCTAAAAATGATTGCTTTATCAGAAATTAGGAGGAATTTAGTACCTTTTGTGATTGAAATTGAAAAACTTGAAGAACAATTGAAGAAGATGATGAATGCTTGAGAGAAAGAGTTGGGAGGGAGGCGCACGACGAGTGAAGTGTGAAAAAAACTGATCTCTTGCAAACAATTTAAAAATTATAAAATTTTCCATTTATTTAGAAAAGAAAATTTACTCCACCCCACACTTAGTCCATACGCACTCTCAAGCAGACATGTCTGACGAATTGGAAGATTAGAATTCTAAAAACGAAAAACAATTCAAACAAAACTAAAAAGATAATAGAAAGCAAACTCTAGATAACGGGTTGCCTCCCACCAAGCGCTTCTTTTTAAGGATTCGTTAGCTGGACTCCTTCCCATCTACGTCTCGTCATCTTCCAGCATCGGGAATGCACGCCTATTCTTTTGTGGTTTGTACTTTGTGTTGTAAGCGTGAATCTTCTTTTTGTAAGCCCGTTTTAATTCCTCTCTCTTCTTTTTTACAGCATCATCCTTAGCTGCTTGGGCTTCCCTTCTCCTCTTTTTCTTCTTCACCCCATTCTTTTTCACCTTCTCTTGCACCTCCTTTTCCTCAAACTTAATCACTTCATATTTTGTGAAAATTCGTGCTCTAGGTTTAGTAATGAAAGGTTGTTCAGCATCAACTCTCGTATCCATTGCCTTCTCCTCTTTTTCTGTGCTTACTTCATCTTCAAGCGGAATTGCATCAAGACATGCTATATGGACGTGTTGAACTTCCGTGTCCATTTCTCCTTCTGCTGTTTGTTCTTCTAAAGAATGAGAGAAAATATCCAAGTCCAGCATATGCAGAGAACTAGCAACAAGTAGATCTAAGTCGTCCAAGTTATTGGCAATTTCGACTGGACTCGTCGAGTCCAGGAAAGTGACTCGACGAGTCGGATCGTATTTCACCATTTCCTCTGTGTTTTCCGAGTCGGCTCCTTCCAGTAGCTTTTCTATCTCCTCCAAGTCCTTGTTAACATTTCCATCCTCTACAGAAAGTAGCAGGAACTTGCTTGGATCTTCTTCTTGCAAAAGTGCAAGTTCTTTTTGTAGTATCTCATCATCCATATCGATAAATGAGATCTCTTCTTTTCCGTCCTCTTCTTGCTTGGCTTCTGGTACAGCTCTAAATATTGCGGACTCGTCACCTACCCTTAATGTGAGTGTAGACTCACTTACATCGATTAAAGCACATGCGTTGTTTAAAAATGACCTCCCCAAAATAATCGGAATTTCAGGGTCTTCTTCCATGTCAAGCACCACAAAGTCTACTGGAAATATGAACTTGTCGACTTTAATAAGAAGATCCTCATAAACGCCTCGTGGATGAATTGTCGTCTTGTCTGCCAAATGGATCTTCATGTTTACCGGCCTTGGCTCCGGTAAATTCAGCTTCTTAAAGAAAGAGAAAGGCATCAGATTGATGCTTGCACCCGAGTCGGTCAACGCTTGAGTGACAAATGCATTTCCAAATTGGCACGGAATTATAATACTCCCCGGATCGCCCTTCTTTTCGGGTAGCTCACTCAATATTATCTCCGCGACTTCAGCTAAATCCTTCCTAGCAGCAAAGAGACCTTTTAGTAAGTTGAAGTACTTGAGTGTTTTGAGCATTGTTTCTACAAATGGCACATTGACTTGTAAGGCTTTCACATGCTCCATAAAAGCTCTATAAGCTTCAACTTTTTCCACAGACATGGCTTTGATTGGGAATGACAAAGGGGGATTATATGGCTTTAAGGGAATGACAGTTTTGTCATTTACGCATGGACTCGTCGAGTCCATTAGAGGGACTCGGCGAGTTTGGTCGGGCTTAACTGGAGCCGACTCTTCTGCCTTTTCTGTCTTCCTACTGGAGATCCTCTGTGCATGTGTGAAAATTTCTTCATTGCTGGAAGTCACTGCATTCACATTCTCCATTCTCGGATTGGTTTCGGTGTTACTTGGAAGTTGACCTGGTCTTCTTTCATTCACTTGATGTGCAAGCTGTCCCAACTGCTTCTCAATGTTGAGAATGGATGCCTGCTGACTCCTTAGCATATTTCTGGTCTCGTGTATTGTAGGATCGTGATCATTGTGTCTCTTTTCGGATGCGGCTATGAATCTAGTGAACAATTCTTCTAAATCTGCTTTCTTTTCCATCACCGGTTCTTCCTTTTGATAAAATCCCCTCTCCTTCTGCTTGTATTTCTCCTCCTTAGCCTTCTTGTATTCTTCGTATGGGAGCCATTCCTTCTTTGGTTTCCGCCAATTCTCGTCGTATCGATCGCCACTTGAATAGAATACTTGAGCCTTCTTGTTTCCATTTTCATCCAAATCACAATCCTTTGTAAAATGGGATCCTCTATAATTCTCACATCCAACCCGAATAGCATGGATTGTTTGATCCATTTTTGTCATCCTTCCATCTAGACTATTGAGCTTAGCTATCACCGCCGCCATGCTATCATTTGCCAAGTTCACTACCCCCCGACTTACTTTATTTCTTGGATTGTGGTATTCTCTAGAATGCTAAAAGAATTCTTCAATTAGCTCCTTGATTACCGGGGGCGCCTTCTTCGTGAGTGGGCCTTGTGAATCAAGCAATTGCCTTGTGGTGACATTGACTCCATCATAGAAAATGGAGACCTCTTGTTGGCTATTGAGGTCATGGTGTGGGCAATTCCTAAGCAAGCTCTTGTATCTTTCCCAAGCTTCATACAGAGATTCTCCGGGTTGTTGCTCGAAGTTGGCAATGACTTTCTTTAGCTTGGCTATCTTGGAGGGCGGGCAAAAGTGGTCTATGAACTCTTCTTTCATCTTGGCCCATGTGGTGATCGATCCGGGAGGAAATGACTTTAGCCAATCCTTTGCAGCACCTTTGAACGTGACTGGAAGCATGCAAAGAAGCTGGGTCTCGCGTGGAACATTCGGTATGTTGAAGTAGTCAGCCACATCATTCACTTCGTCCAAGTGCTTGTAGGCGTCTTCGTGATCCTTCCCATAAAAAGGAATCTCCTTGAGTTGAGCGAGAATATGGCCTTTTAGTTCAAATATAGCGGTTGCGGGAATTGCGGGCTGCACAAGTCTCGGGCCGGTGTCATCGCGCATCCTCTTCTTCCATTCCCCCATGGGGACTTCATCGATATTAGCCATAGTGATAGCTAAATCGTCTTCAAACTCGGATTCGTGCTCGTATGTGGGTTCTTCTTCTTCCTCGGTCTCGTACTCGGTGTCTTCTTGAATTGGGTCTCCGATTGTCAAAGAGGCACTGGATGCTCCTGATTTGCTGCTCCTCTTCTTGCTGAAAACGGATTTGAGGTTTTTGAGTGGGGAGTTCTTTGAAGAAGCGGATTCTCCAACGGTTTTGCCTTTGCTCCTCCTTAGTGCGGATTCCGGGTCTTCAAGAGGAGGGACTAGAGGTGTATCAGATCCTCAGGTCATGAAACAACTGTAAACAAAACAAAAAACGCGTAAAAAGAACAAAAATAAAATAAAAAATTAAAACTGTAACAACGATATACTCGCCGAGTCGGCACGAGTGCACTCGGCGAGTTCAAGGCAAAAATAGAAATTTTTTTCTAGTAACTTTAAAAACGGATTTTTATTAAAACTTATACTACGTACTGAATTACCTTTTAATTAACTTTGTGTAAGATAGATCCCACACAAAGGATCGATTAAATTAGAATTTAACGTTAATTTTAGAACCGTTCCCCGGCAACGGCGCCAAAAACTTGATGTGTGTGAAACAAACTAGTTTTAAACCTACTTTTAATTATAAAATCAACACACAAATGCAGTGGACCTATCAATTGTGGTATAAGTAAATAAGTAGGGTATCGAACACAGGGAACAACAAATTAAAACTAAAAACTAATTCTATCTAAATTAATTAATAAGTAGGGGGTTTTCTCTAGTTTTACAAGACTAGAAAACTTACTAACTATTATTAATCTAAAACTTAGGAAAACAAAGAATTAACTAGATTCAATAATGGGAAGGAACTTTTGTTTAGTTCAACTCAATTGATCCTATGGTTGATTTCATGGTAATGGTGCAATGGATTAACTCTTTTGTTGGTTACCGATTCAATTGATTAGATTCGCATTCACTACACTAATCCTTAGCAAATAAACTAACTTAAACAGTGGCCAGTTGTCTAATTTAATTAAATTCACTAGATTAATTATTCGGGTTAATTTAGACTTGCAATAGTTAACTAATTTAGTTTTTTAATTAACTTCTTGTTGATGGTCATCACACAAGCTCATACATGAATTTACTTAATTTTCTTATTAACTCTAGTTTCATATTCATTAATCCTAGACATATAACAAAGTGATCACATAGCATATGAGGTTGATAATTATTAGATGTTCATGCTAATCAATTACCTTCCTATTAACAGAAAATTAATTATCATTCACACACAAGGTTCTTTAGCAAGCTAAAATAACAAAAATCACCAACTTTAAATTAATCCTACCAAGAATCAAACCATAGTATCAATTTCGTATCCCCAAACAGAAGTTTAAGAGTTTTAGCTCATGATTGAAGTAAATAACAGCAAACAAACAGATTCTAATTGTTTAACCATAATGAAAAACAAAAGATTAAGTAGAATGATGAAATTTGCCTCAAATCTCCTTCGTAATTGGATTCTAGCTTCTAACTTCGTCCTCTGGGGTTTTTCTGACTCTTTAATCGCAACTGAACTTCTCTGAATCGTTCCAAAATTCCCCTCCATCGTTCTGAGGAGTTATCTTTTTATATACGAATCGACTCGTCGAGTCAGGTGCCGACTCGTCGAGTCCATCTCTCAGTCCCCGTATGCGATAAGTCTCTGGGTCTCCGAGTCATTATCTTCTCGAATATTCGTGTGGACTCGCCGAGTAGGTGTTATTTTTAGTGATTTTCTTCTTTGTTCCATTCTCGAGCTCTCAACCGCTTCTCCTTTTGCTTCCGAGCTTCATTTTTTTGACTGAAAACATAATTCGAACACTTTTAAGTACCTTTTGTCCATGAAATGCAATAATTTAGCTAATAAATAAATAAAAATCTACACTGAATATGAACTAAATATGCACATATCACTTAGAAATTTTCTATTATAGGTCTCCAATTACGTTTTAAATTCAAGTTGGCCCCTACTGGCACCCTAAGGTAAGTGAACGGGAAGATCTCAGCCTCATGCCCAATTATGTGTGCACAATTGGCAACGTCAGAGGTAGGGACTCCAATTCCAAAGACCTTATACTTATGAAAATTAAATTTAATCCCCGAAGCAACATGATAGCACTTGAGAATGTTGTAAATATGGAGAAATTGGAATGAATCCAATCGCCAACAAAATTGCATCGTCCCCTTAAAAAAGATGTGAAATAGGAGGCCCATGATTAGAAATGTCAATACCGAAGTAGAGAGAATTTTGAATGGACGACTTCATAGCAACATTAAGACCTTCCATGGCGATGATAAAAATGAATGGAGATAGGGGATCACCTTGATGAACGACCTTGGTAATAAGAAATTCTTTTGTTGGGACACCATTTATAAGAACGGAAGCTCCAGAATATACGAGGCTGCCATGGATCCAAAGCCGCCATCTATTACCAAAACCCATTTGATTCATCACCAAGTCCAAGAAATGCCAATTAATCGAGTCGAGTGCTTTTTCAAAATCCACCTCGAAGAGAAATTGCTTCGTTTAACTTGTTTATCCCACCCACAAACTTCGTTAATGATTATGGGATTGTCTAAAATGTCTCTTCCTTGGACAAAACTAGTTTGAACTTCATCAAACATAAAACTAAAGAACCACTTTAATCTCCCCACCAAGGCCTTAGGAATGATCTTCTGGAAACAAAAAATGAGACTGATGGGGTGATAATCATTGAAAGTTAGTGGGTCTTTTACCTTAGGGATGAGAGTGATGAAGGAGGAACTACATTTCGTTGCAATGTGTCTGATGGCTTCAAAGAATTTAACAAAACACATGAAATATTCGTTCATAATATCCTAATATCTCTTGATAAATTTTAATATGAAACTGTTCAAGCCCGAAGCCTTATCAGTTCCACAATTCCAAATAACCTATTTAATATCTTCATTATAAAAGTCTTGCTCCAAGAGCATTGAATCAGAAGCACTTAATTTCTTGAAATTGTCTTTTGTGAGAAGAGGTATGACCGCAATAGATTCATGAAAATTTTCCCCAACAAATCTCCTTGCTTCCTCCTTGATAACCTTAGCATTAATGACAACATCCATTCAACATTATTCCATGAATGCTACTTCTCCTGTATTTAATTTTTAAGGAGAAATGAAAAAATTAGGAGTATTCATCCTATCAGTAAGCCATTTAACTTTTTCCTTCTGTTGTAAGCCAAGTTTCACCATATTTCCCAGCTCAGAGTTCTGCTTTCTGCTTGAAGGTCAAGGTTCTTAACTTTTTATTTTAAGTCTAATAGAATGTTGTTCTCCTTTTCGAGCTCCAATCGATGCCATTCTTCAATGACATTCTTAAACGCTTTCATCTTTCTGAGAAGGATTTTACCAGGAGGGCCATGTCCTCTGAATTTTAGTCTAACTTTTGCATAATAAAGGGTAATTTGATACACATGAGACTATAAAGTATGGGTGCGGTGCATTGCGTAGTGATCCAAGGTGGCCTACGACTATGATGGACTACAATGAATACACACACACATACATACATATATATATATATATATATATATATATATATATATACACACACACACACACTACCAGAACTCAACATCTTATTTTCTATATTGGACCTAGACTGGATGTCTTAGATATTTGAGGTGTAGATGAATTCTCGATTTGGTTTTGTAACATCCAAAATTTTCAAACCAATTTAAACTTTCAAAAACAACCCAAGTATCATTAATTATCACAAAAGGTTTCCAAATAGTTTATTATCAGAGTATCCCAGAAACAACATTGTAAAAGTGAGGAGCGGTACGATCACGCATTTGCCTTGCCACGATCTCCTGAGGTACCTGAAACAATAAACTAAAATGTAAGCCCAAAATCTTAGTGAGTTACCCCCAAAGTACCCATCCACACAAACATACACACATACAACAATGAACAACATACTATGGGTCTAATCAACCATCGGTTGGAATACCCTGGGCCGTCAACCATCGGGTTGGAATGCCAACATACTACGAGTCCAATCATCCTCGGGATGGAATACTCTCGGCCCACAACCATCGGGTTGGAATGCCTACACACCTAACATACAATAACTACTATGGGTCCAATCATCTCTCAGGATGGTATTCCCCAGGCCCTCAACCATCGGGTTGGAATGCCCACCTACTATGAGTCCAATCATCCTACCGGGATGGAATACTCCTGGCCCACAACCATCGGGGTGGAATGCCCACCTACTATCAACCATGTACACCTATCATAAAATCATATAACAATCTACAAGACAACATACTAGGGTCCTATCATCCTTGGGATGGAATACCCTCCACTACCAATCAATCATGTGCACATATAACAGGTAATCTCCTACCAGCATACAAACAGATAGACCTACTATAGGTCGCTAAGCACATAACCATCCTATCTATCAGGATACCGAGCTAACATATCACAACAGTAACATTCTCTGATAACAAATCAAAGGGCCGACCTTGGTGCCTTAGACCCTTGGGTACAGTGAGAATAACTCACCTCACGAGCAGTGCCGAAATCCTACAAATCTCTGACTGCTGTCTCACCGGAAATCCCAACTATCACATGATAATCACCAAGTTAGAACCCAACATAACTTCCTAGGCCAAGTGCCCACACTACTCATTAAATCCATTTTCCTTTTATTGGGCCAAGTCCCAAATCCAAGTCCTTATCTCAAAAGTCCTTATGCAAGGCCCATTTATTGGCCTAATTTACTAGATTGGGCCCATCTCCCTAATTGGGCCTAGATCTAAGGTCCATAATAATTTCTGGGCCCAAAGTACTCCATCAATACTGTTCAGTTAAGGCCCAAGCCCAGCTGGCCCATAAACAACCTAACACTCAAGGCCTAAAAAATCAAAATCCAACAGAGGGCGTATGCTGGGCGTACTCCTCTGGTACGCGGGGCGTACATCGGCTCGTTGACTGGAAAGCGGGTCGATGAGCCACTATTCTTGGCGTTCTATAATTTACGCGGGGCGTACTTGCGTCTACACGAAAACCTTTCCATGTGCTTAATGGCTTAAGCACTTAAGCCCATGTGTCAGATCCAGTGACCAAAAGGGCCTAGGACTCATAAAGTCTCAAACGTTATCCTGTTGGACGTCCAAAAATCTCTTAACTCAAGGTCTTAATCCATTAAGGCCTTCCTACTTTGTGCATGGGACAACCAAAGCCATTGGGACCTCATTTTTCTCACTCAAGACCTCTCCTAGTGTAACATCCCAAAAATACAGGCCAAAAATTTCGTTTTTAAATACGTCATTATAAAACCAACAGTGTAATAAAACATCTGTAATATTATGTCATGTCAAAACCAAGGTAGAAATAATCAATCGTGTTATCATAAAACATATGTGCGGAAAACCATAGTGTGATGCGCTGCGATCAAGCCGGCTCCTTACCTTTAGACACAAAGTACCTGAAACCAAAACTGAAAACCGTAAGCACGAAGCTTAGTGAGTTCCCCCATCATACCACATACCATACAATCACATAGCATACATACTGTCAGGCAATTCTGGGGTGCCCGACCTACCCGGTACGACCATTCTGGGGTGCCGACCTACCCACGCGGCCATTTTGGGGTGCCGTCCTGCCCGTGTCAAGCCATTCTGGGGTGCTGACTACCCATGTCAAGCCGTTCTGGGGTGCTGACTACCCTTCGTTCCTAACGACCGAACCTCGGGGACTGCTACCCTCCTACTACCTCTAACATATATAACAGATCATACTGGCATATAAACATATCATCACATACTGTCAGACATAGCTGGGGTGTCTGACCTACCCTTCGGTCCTAACGACCGAACTCTACTACTATCACATATCATGCCATCATATAACATAACAGGTAGTAGAAAACCTAGATGATATCACAAAGACAATCATCTAACATACATCTCCTACAGGTGGGTCGTCATTGTGGCCGTAGACCCACCGCTACTGGAAGGTAACTCACCTCACACTGCTAAAGTCCCGAAGACACAATCCCACACTTGCTGAAGTCCCGCAGACTCGACCCCAGCTGCTGGCTGACAGATTCCCGAACTGTCAACACCAAAATAACATCCAATTAATAATTGGGTCCCAACACATAACCATAATACATACTTGGATAATTACTTCATTACCCTAGGCTTGGCTTATATAAGCCCAAGGCCCAATCCATAGGCCGAAAGCAAACTAGGAATCAAAGCCTAGCATATGGCCCAATTTTCCAAATTGGGCGCAGGCCTATATGTGGTCTTATTCTAAGGCCCAACTATGGTCCATCTATGGCCTAATTTTCCAAATTGGGCCCGACCCCTTACATGGGACTTACCCTAGGCCGATTAAATTATTTTAGTCCGTATAATTATTCTTGGATGGACCATTAATAATCCAATCATCAAGGCCCAATAGAAAGGCCCAACAATAAACCCAAGTGAAGTTAGGGTTTCACATAAAATGCCGATTAGGGTTAAGTTAACTACTTAACCCATTAAGGAATTATTCCTTTAAGGACTTAATCCATTAAGTCCATCATTCTTCTAAATAAGTCATATGGTGTGATTGGGCTTAATCACACAATTCCATTCCAATGGCCCAAATATGGGTCTCGATAAGTCCAAGCCCATAATCCCAAATTAGAGTTTTCACATGCAATGATGATTAAGGTTTATTGTTTCTTTCTTAACCCATTAAGGACTTAATCCATTAAGTCAATTATGCCTTACTCTAGTTTGCCAATGATTATTAATTATTATTTAAGATTTAATAATTAATTTTCGTGTGTGTCCCAAGCAATTTTCACAAATTAGGGTTTTATTTGCATTATGGTTTTTCCAACCCAAATATTAGTCCATTTATCAATTTGTTGGGCTTTTAGGTCCATTAGGGCTTTATTGGGCCTATTAGGCCCACTAGAATATCATTAAGCCCAAAGGATTTTATTGCGTCCATGTAAAACCCCGTTTATTTATTAAATAAATAAATTAATTAATGAATGGCTCATAGCCCTAAAAGAAATAATTATATATGCAGGGTGTTGGGTTCGAGGAGTTAATTGCCACATTTTTAGAAGTCGGGGGTTAAAAGCGTAAGTTTGGGACTCATTTTATAAATATTTATGAAGACAAGGGCTCCGTGGTAATTATTTGAACTTAATTTTAAAGGAAATGAGGTGGAAGGGCTGATTATGTCATAATTAAGATATTGGGGGCTATTTGATAACTTATGGGACTTAAATTGTAAGGGATCTCCATGGTTTGGGTTGAAATGTAAAGTATGGATCTGTTTTGAATTAAATTGGAGCTGGAGGGACCATTTTGGTCATTATGGCAAAATAGTATGGGGAGCCGGTATATAAGGGTTATGAAACCCTAACGCTAGCCTCATTTGTTCAGCCACACCACCCTTATGTCTCCCATCCTCCAGCCGCCACCCTCACCTTTCCACCCCTCGTCCCAGTCATCGCTTCCGTGAGACCTTGGTGAACCGCCAACCTATCTGTTACCGGCGAAGAAGAAGTGTCGTGCGTCGTTGTGTTATTCGGGAGGAGCGGGTGAGTGGGGATTGTGAGACTTGCGCTTGCTACCGACGCTGCGTCAGTCAAAGACGGAGGAGCAGTTCGTCTCCGTCGCTGCTGCTTCACTCCACCCTTCTTCCCCATCAGTTCGTTGAAGTGCCCTCGCCCCTCCATGTCTCCTTCTTCTTCTTACTCTACCTGCCTTCGCTGCTTTATCTCGTCACCACCAGCCGCCATGGGTGGTGGCTGTGAGTTCATGAGGATATGTGATGTTGCTTCAAGAATCGTATGGCTGCTAGCTAGCTATCACCGGAAACGAGCTCCTGATGGACACCTTTCGTTGTATGCTACCGCCTACCGCCGTTAACCGTCGCTGTCTTCGCAAACTGCTGCCATCTAGCGCCTTCTCCACCTCGTATGCCACCAGGTGGGTGGCTGTGCTACTGTTTCGGGAAAAAGAGTGTTTATTTCAGTGAAATGGGGTGGTTTGTTTGGCCGGAAATCGTAAGAGCCGCCACTGCCACCATCGTGAGGTGGTGGCTGCCGCCATGAACCACCATTGTGTGTGTTTATGTTATTAGTCTGTGTATTTTAGTGTATGTGTGTGTGGATAAATTCGGTATTTCACATTGTAATTGTAACAAAAAAAAGGGAATAATGAAAAGAACTTGAAAACCACCACCTTAGGGTGGTGGCTGCCGCCTTCTGCCGCCACCGGCCGCCGTGTCGGGTGGCGGTGCGCTTTGCCTCTTGTGATTGATTCGTTTGGGCTTAGTGAAACCCTAATGGGATCAAAGGAGCTCTAATGGGCCTAATGAAGCTTAATGGACTCTAATGGACCCAATAAAACCCTAATGGGCTTAATAATATTTTAGTGGGCTTAATAGGCCCAATAAAGCCCTAATTCACATAAAAGGCCAACAAAATGATAAATGGGCTAATATTTGGATTGGAAAACCCTAATGTCAATGAAACCCTAACTTTAAGAATCAATCGGGTCACACACACGAGAATTATTTAGTAACTTGAGATATTAAATAATAATCATTTGCAAAGATTAATCTAAGCGACATTAGACTTAATGGATTAAGTCCTTAGAGGATTAAGTCCTTAATGGGTTAAGTAGGAAACTTAACCCTAATCATCATTTTATGTGAAACCCTAATTTCACTTGGGTTTATTGTTGGGCCTTTCTATCGGGCCTTGATGATTGGGTTATTACGTGGACTATCCAAGATCAAGCAAATGGTCTAGAGTAATTTAATGGGCCTAGGGTAAGGCCCATGTAAGGGGCTTGGGCCCAATTTGGAAAATTCGGCCATAGTTTGGGCCTTTATGATTATGTGATATTGGGCCATTAGAGTGTTGAATGTTGGACTGGACTAAATGGTTGGGCCTTATGGTAAGACCTTGTAAGGGTTTGGGCCCAATTTAGAAAAATTGGGCCATATGTTGGGCTTTGATTCCTAGTTGGCTTTGGGCCTATGGATTGGGCCTTGTTGGGCTTAAATAAGCCAAGCCTGGGGTAATGTAGTAATTATCCAAGTATGTATTATGGTTATGTGTTGGGACCCAATTATTAATTGGGTGTTATTTTGGTGTTGACAGTTTGGGAATCCGTCAAACAATAGCTGGGGTTCAGCCTGCGGGACTTCAGCAGTGTGGGATTGTGTCTACGGGACTTCAGCAGTGTGAGGTGAGTTACCTTCCAGTAGCAATGGGTCTACGGCCACAATGTCGGACCATCATTAGGAGTTGTATGATTAGACGATTGTATCTGTGATATTCATATAGGTTTTCTATTACCTGATATGTTTATGTGCTAGTATGATATGATGCTATGTGCTAGTGACAGTAGGGGAGATAGTCCCCAGATTACCAGTCGATAGGGCCGAAGGGGTAGTCATGCCCAGCCATGCTAGATAGATTATGTGATATGTGTTATGTGGTAGTAGTAGGGGGTGAAATAGTCCCCAATATCCGGTCGAGAGGACTGAAGGGGAGACCAGCACCCAGATATGCTAGTCAGTATCCGGTCGAGAGGACTGAATGGGAGGCCAGCACCCAGACATGCTAGCCGGTATCCTGTCGAGAGGATCGAAGGGGTAGGTCGGGCACCCAGATATGCTTGACAATATATGTATGTTATGTTAGTATATGGTATATGGTATGATGGGGGAACTCACTATGCTTCGTGCTTACGGTTTTCAGTTTTGGTTTCAAGTACTTCGTGTTTAAAGGAAAGGAGCTGGCTTGATCGCAGCGCATCACACTATGGTTTTCCGCACATGAGATCTTTGGGATTACACTCTGATATTGTTTTATGATAACATGTTTGATTATTTCTACTTTGGTTTGGACATGACATGATATTACAAATGTTTTATTACACTATTGGTTTTATCATGACGTATTTAAAAATGAAATTTTTGGCCTGTATTTTCGGGATGTTACAAGTTGTTATCAGAGCCTTGGTTTGAGGGATTCGGGCACACTCTCGGGTGTGTATGAACTCAAACTAAGGACTTGGTATGAAAATTTTCAAAAGTAAAATCATTTTATAAACAAAAGTTTGAAAAGAGATAATGTCTTTGAGAAGAATAAGGGGCGTGATGCGTGCAATCAGCCGAGCTCAAGTAAGTCTTCCCTAAGATATCCATACATGTTATGAGATGTTATGATATGATATGCTTATGAGAACTGCATGCTAGTTTAGGGCTAAGGATATAGGAGGATGCCTTATATGCCTATTATATGTGCTTGTAGACTTGCATGCTAGTACCAATCAGTCAATGATAGGATAGCCTGTTTAGGTTATGCCTGATTGTATGAGCCTTTTAATTGCATGTACAGATTCCTGATTAGAGGATAAAATGATTTGATTGGAATATGATGGTTAGATTTTCCATTGTCTGAATGCTGCTTGCTTTCTGCTTTGTGGGACTCTTAGTAACGTGAGTTAGCTATTAAGTGAATATGCTAAGTCACATGTGGCACAGGCTGGATAATCTCAGAGTGATAGATTTGACCCTATTGCGCAGCTCTCGTTTGAGTCTAACCGTTATAGGGATGAGTCTGTTACTTGAAGGATTATATGATCTCTGTTGGATGTGGCTATATTCATGAGGTAGCTAGTTGACATTACTGGGAATCTTTCAGCAGCTGAGGATTGGGTGAGTTCGGGAACCTAGGGAAGCCTAGGATATGTTTCAGTGGGTTAGTAGTGAGGCCCAGTGAGTCTTGGGTACCAGTTAGAGGAAGTGAATTGGAGGATTCGGGAGGATTGCTGAGGAAGGTATGGATAGGTGTGGAAGTTAGTATTGGGCCCGTACTACTGAAAGCACAAGATCCATACTCGAATCAGTGAGAGTCTTGGAGAATCTGAGAAGCTGCAAGGAAGAGTTAGTGACCTGGTTTGGGGACAGAGGATCTTCCTATGTTGCGGCATGGCCATTGGCAAGTGAGCTAGCGAGCGTGACAGGGTGTCAGACCCTGAAGGATATGTATTCCAAGAGTTTATACATACGAGATCGATTTGGAGCACTTTGAGAAAAGGTTCGCGCTAAGTGAGTATAGTAGAGGGTCCCAGGAAGAGACCCATGACTTTTGATCATCGAGTGAAGGGCTAGCAGGGCCAGAGTCAGTGCAGCACGTACAGGACAGTGCACAAGGGAGTCTGTCGCTCTGAGGGTTTAGGCTACTTCAGGGTAGCATGGTTGATCATGTCAGCAGAAAGTGATTAGTATTCCTCCAGATGTTGCGGGTATGTCATCTTCTATTGCTACTAGATGGATGTTGGGGATGCGTATCACGTTGGAGTTATGAGTAAATTTGGATAAGTTAGATCTCGGGTCGGTTTCTTGCTAGTGTTTGGGTTATCAAGGATCATATATGCCATCCTGCACGCCGAAAAGTCGTTGATGAACCTACAGAGGGATGCATCTTGCGGAGTGGGTTCCGCGTGTACCGTTATCATTCCGGATCTTTGTCAAGATCTGTGTAGGAGTGTTGTTTGGAAGATCCTCGGTCAGGGTTCGAGTGATAGTTCTCCAGTGAAGTCAGCGTTCAGGGGTTCTATCATTGTTCAGGTATGGTCAGTAATTGTCTATGGATGAACTTTGGAGTTCAAGGCATTACCATTGCTAGGACAGAGATGGTGACACAAAAAGGGTAGTATCAGTCGCGGGTGTTAGATGCATAAGTAGTTGGTCATCGCATGTTCAAGAGAATTGTATTTTCGCATGGGTTGTGTTCAGTTAGAGATCAGTGGTACTGCAAGATTGGAAGTGGGAACGAGGATTCATCGGCTAGAGTGAAGATTAAGGTCTTCAGTGAACAACATGGGAGATGGTCTGAGGTGTCAGACTGTACCAGATTCAAGAGTACTCTTCAAGATTTCAGAGGATGGGCGATCTTAAGGTTTGATTGGTGATGGATCGATAGCACTGGTAAGTACATGTTATCGTCAGTGGACTAATAAGAAGTAAGAAGGATTAGGAATCCTTGAATTCTCACGTACCGTGAAGACTTAGTCGAATCTAAGTGGGGGAGAGACTTTTTATAAAGTTTTCCAAATGTGAGTTCTGGTTGCGCGGGGTGCAATCTCTTGGGCACCTTGTCAACTAGAAGGTTATTCTAGTTGATCCGGCCAAGATAGAGGCCATGATACAGTCGGAGATTCTGAGGTCTCCATCCGAGATTCAGAGTTTCCTGGGTATAGCAGGTTATTACCGGAGATTTACATGGGACTTCTCTGAGATTGAGGTTCCCTTTGACCCGACTGACCAAGAAGTCGGTGGCCTTCGTTGGGGGCCTAAGCAGTAGGCAACCTTCGAGACTCTCAGACAACGGTTGTGCGAGGCACTTATTCTCACCATGACAAAGGTTTTAGATGATTTTGTAGGTTACTGAGACGCTTTGATCATGGGCATGGGTGCGGTACTGATACAGAAGGGTCACGTGATAGCGGGTTTCGGGAACTAGGTTAGAGTTCCGGTTAGGATTCAAGCTCAGTTGTGTGTTAGGTCGAGTGCGTGTTCGACCAGTATGGAAAGTGTTGTAAGACTACGGGGGTAGCCGTAGCATTCACTAGCAGTCAGATAGTATGGATGTGTTGTAAGACTATGGGGGTAGCCGTAGCGTTCACTAGTGGTTAGTTAGCATCGGAAGTGTTGTAAGACTGCGGGTGTAGCCGTAGCATTCACTAGCGGTCAGATAGTGATAGAGTGTTGTGAGACTGCGGGTGTAGCCGCAACATTCACTAGGTTAGTATATAAGTGTGAGCGCGTTGTTAGGACACAAAAGGAACAATAGTACCCACCTGTTCGGGTGTAGCAGTAAGGATAAGGAAATCCACGGATTGGATTTCAGAATTTCCCAGATGGATTAGATCTGGTTGAGCCAGTGATAGGACTGTAGGAGCGCCACTACAGTTATGGGATCAGGGATAGCAATGGACTGCTTAAGGACGCGTGAGATATGGCTATCATATGTCAGGTAGCAATCACTTTTAGTCTTGGATCTGTTGATGACAGGATGCAATGCATGGACCCGATCAGTTAGATAAGAAAGCAGTAGAGTCGCAGTGGCATGATAACGAGTGGCAACTAGTTCCAGAAAAGGAATTCATTTAGAAGTCGTGTGAGGCGACTAAGTAGGGAGTCCTTTGGCTCCGCAGCTGGGTGGAAACCCAGTATTTCAGAGGATTGGCAAGCGAATTAAGACCCAGGAGGTCTTGGTAGCTTTTGGTAAGCAGCTATGTAGCAGCGTATACTGCTTCAGGCGGTTCAGTTTTCGGGCAGTTTCAACGTTTGGGTAGTGATAGTATGTGTGTTTTAGTTGCATATGCGCACGGAATAACTGGTTTATTGGGGAGTGACAAGTCACCCACCGCGAGATTAGCTGAGCCTTAGCCAAGAATAAGTGATTTGCAGAGGTAATTGGGTTTGTGACCCAAGTTTATGGTGGGAACCTCAAGTTATCAAAAGTGGACTAGTCAGTTGAGGGATAAGCGGGCTGGTTCCATCAGTAATGATTCAGTATGATTGGTCTATCAGGGAATCAGACCATCTCAAGACAACAAAATTCATATGAGTAGATGTGATCTTGATGCAAGGAATTAGTTCGCCCACGGATGATGACTATGTTACTAGAGTGGCTTGGTATGTAAGGATTGGTAAGGAATGATTTCGAGGACGAAACCTAATTTTAGTGGGGGAGACTTGTAAAACCCCGTTTATTTATTAAATAAATCAATTAATTAATGAATGGCTCGTAGACCTAAAACAAATAATTATATATGCAGGGCGTTGGGTTCGAGGAGTTAATTGCAACATTTTTAGAAGTCGGGGGTTAAAAGCGTCAGTTTGGGACTCATTTTATAAATATTTATGAAGACAGGGGCTCCGTGGTAATTATTTGAATTTAATTTAAAAAGAAATGAGGTGGAAGGGCTGATTATGTCATAATTAAGATATTGGGGGCTGTTTGATAACTCATGGGACTTAAATTGTAAGGGATCTCCATGGATTGGGTTGAAATGTAAAGTATGGATCTGTTTCGAATCAAATTGGAGCTGGAGGGACCATTTTGGTCATTATGGCAAAATAGTATGGGGAGCCGGTATATAAGGGTTATGAAACCCTAACCCTAGCCTCATTTGTTCAGCCGCACCACCCTTATGTCTCCCATCCTCTAGCCGCCACCCTCACCTTTCCACCCCTCGTCCTAGTCGTCGCTTCCGTGAGACCTTGGTGAACCGCCAACCTACCTGTTACTGGCGAAGAAGAAGAGTCGTGCGTCTTTGTGTTATTCGGGAGCAGCGGGTGAGCGGGGATTGTGAGACTTGCGCCTGCTGCCGACGCCGCGTCAGTCGAAGACGGAGGAGCAGTTCGTCTCCGTCACTGCTGCTTCACTTTCCCCATCGGTTCGTTGAAGTGCCCTCGCCCCTCCGTGTCTCCTTCTTCTTCTTACTCTACCTGCCTTCGCTGCTTTATCTCGTCACCACCAGCTGCCATGGGTGGTGGCTGTGAGTTCATGAGGATATGTGATGTTTCTTCAAGACTCGTATGGCTGCTAGCTTGCTGTCACCGAAAACGAGCTCCTGAAGGCCACCTTTCGTTATATGCTGCCGCCTACTGCCGTTAACCGTCGCTGCCTTCGCAAACTGCCGCCATCTAGCACCTTCTGTGCCTCGTATGCCACCAGGTGGGTGGCTGTGCTACTGTTTCGGGAAAAGAGTGTTTATTTCAGTGAAATGGGGTGGTTTGTTTGGCCGGAAATCGTAAGAGCCGCCACTTCCACCACTGTGAGGTGGTGGCTGCCGCCATGAACCACCACTGTGTGTGTTTATGTTATTAGTGTGTGTATTTTAGTGTATGTCTATGTGGATAAATTCGGTATTTCACATTGTAATTGTAACAAAAAAAAAGGGAATAATAATAAGAACTTGAAAACCACCACCTTAGGGTGGTGGCTGCCGCCTCCTGCCGCCGTGTCGGGTGGCGGTGCGCTTTGCCTCTTGTGATTGATTCGTTTGGGCTTAGTGAAACCCTAATGGGCTCAAAGGAGCTCTAATGGGCCTAATGAAGCTTAATGGACTCTAATGGACCCAATAAAACCCTAACGGGCTTAATAATATTTTAGTGGGCTTAATAGGCCCAATAAAGCCCTAATTCACATAAAAGACCAACAAAATGATAAATGGGCTAATATTTGGATTGGAAAACCCTAATGTCAATGAAACCCTAACTTTAAGAATCAGTCGGGTCACACACACGAGAATTATTTAGTAACTTGAGATATTAAATAATAATCATTTGCAAAGATTAATCTAAGCGACATTAGACTTAATGGATTAAGTCCTTAGAGGATTAAGTCCTTAATGGGTTAAGTAGGAAACTTAACCCTAATCATCATTTTATGTGAAACCCTAATTTCACTTGGGTTTATTGTTGGGCCTTTCTATCGGGCCTTGATGATCGGGTTATTACGTGGACTATCCAAGATCAAGCAAATGGTCTAGAGTAATTTAATGGGCCTAGGGTAAGGCCCATGTAAGGGGCTTGGGCCCAATTTGGAAAATTCGGCCATAGTTTGGGCCTTTATGATTATGTGATATTGGGCCATTAGAATGTTGAATGTTGGACTGGACTAAATGGTTGGGCCTTATGGTAAGACCTTGTAAGGGTTTGGGCCCAATTTAGAAAAATTGGGCCATATGTTGGGCTTTGATTCCTAGTTGGCTTTGGGCCTATGGATTGGGCCTTGTTGGGCTTAAATAAGCCAAGCCTGGGGTAATGTAGTAATTATCCAAGTATGTATTATGGTTATGTGTTGGGACCCAATTATTAATTGGGTGTTATTTTGGTGTTGACAGTTTGGGAATCCGTCAAACAATAGCTGGGGTTCAGCCTGCGGGACTTCAGCAGTGTGGGATTGTGTCTATGGGACTTCAGCAGTGTGAGGTGAGTTACCTTCCAGTAGCGGTGGGTCTACGACCACAATGTCGGCCCATCATTAGGAGTTGTATGATTAGACGATTGTATCTGTGATATTCATCTAGGTTTTCTACTACCTGATATGTTTATGTGCTAGTATGATATGATGCTATGTTCTAGTGATAGTAGGAGAGATAGTCCCCAGATTACCGGTCGATAGGGCCGAAGGGGTAGTCATGCCCAGCCATGCTAGATAGATTATGTGATATGTGTTATGTGGTAGTAGTAGGGGGTGAAATAGTCCCCAGTATCCGATCGAGAGGACCGAAGGGGAGACCAGCACCCAGATATGCTAGTCAGTATCCGGTCGAGAGGACCGAAGTGGAGGCCAGCACCCAGACATGCTAGCCAGTATCCGGTCGAGAGGATCGAAGGGGTAGGTCGGGCACCCATATATGCCTGAAAATATATGTATGTTATGTGAGTATATGGTATGTGGTATGATGGGGGAACTCACTAAGCTTTGTGCTTACGGTTTTCAGTTTTGGTTTTAGGTACTTCGTGTTTAAAGGAAAGGAGTCGGCTTGATCGCAGCGCATCACACTATGGTTTTCCGTACATGAGATCTTTGGGATTACACTCTGATATTATTTTATGATAACATGTTTGATTATTTCTACTTTGATTTGGACATGACATGATATTACAAATGTTTTATTACACTATTGGTTTTATAATGACGTATTTAAAAATGAAATTTTTGGCCTGTATTTTTGGGATGTTACAGTCCATTAGAGTCCATTATGCTTCATTGGGCCCAGTTGAGCTTCTTTGGGACCATTAGGGTTTCAAGAACCTTAACAAATCAACACCACGAGGCAAAGCACACCGCCACCCGACGTGGCGGTCGATAGCGGCAGGAGGCGGCAGCCACCACCCTAAGGTCGTGGTTTCCAATTTCTTTTATTATTTCATTTTCAATTTACAATTACAACCCAAGAAATAAAAACACTAAACGGAAATAAACACACACACACAGGCGGCACATGGCGGAAGCCACCATCTCACGGTGGTGGCTGTGGTAGCTTTTCTCACAGACTCCGGCCAACACACACACACACACCAACTGAAACACATGCATATTCACATCCTTTGCTCGGAAATAGAAACCAACCACCCACCTGGCGGCGAAGAGCGGTCTTCACGAGTTCGTTTCCGGTAACAACAAGGTAACACACACACACACACATAGGCGTCGTTTGAGATCCTGAAGCAGCTTTTCGTCAACGGAAGTGACAGCAATCATGGCTAGCGGCAACACTAACAGCGGCTAAGGAAAATAGCGAAGAAGGGTGGTGGCGGAGAGAAGATGAAACGGTAGTGGGTCGCGACCTCAACTGGCGGACAACAACAGCATCATGTCGCATTCCCTCACACGCCCACTGCCCCAGCGACCAGGAGCAATCCCCGTCTTCAAAGGAATGAACGCACGATGGTCCTTATCTTCGACGTCGGCGGTGGAGCGACGGTATCCGGGGGTCACGGTGGTTGCTTGTTGATCGGAGATGGGATGGTAGCGGCTCACGTCTTCAACGCAGCAGAATGACGCCGGTGATGGAGGAAAAAGGGTGGCAGCAGCGCCGTGAATGGAAGGGAAGGTGGCGGCTGTGCTCTTGTGTTAGGGTTAGGGCAACGTAAGGCTTATATACCCGACTCCTCAAACTCTATTCCATGTTGACACTATTCGCCCCTCGTTCCAAATCCATTTTCAAACATGGTCCTTATTTTACCATTTCAACCCTATCCATAGAATTCCATTACAAGTTAAGTACACAATTTACCAAATAGTCCCCCAATGTCTTAATTATAACATATTCAGCCCCTCCACTTCATTTCTTTTTAAAATAATTCCCGATAATTACCACGGAGCCCCTGTCTTCATAAATATTTATAAAATGAGTCTCGAACTCACACTTTTAACCCCCGACTTCTAAAATGGTGACAATTAGCTCTTCGAGACCATCCTTTTATACATAATTATTTATTTTAAGGCTACAAGTCCTTCATTTCTTTATTTATTTATTTAATAAATAAACGGGTGTTACAACTCTCCCCCACTTAAATTCGATTTCGTCCTCGAAGTCATTCCTGACCATTACTTACTTGCCCAACCACTCTAGTAGCATGGTCACCAACCTGGGCACTACCTAGCCTTCCCAGGGTAGCCATGACCAATCCTCGTACAACCCTAAAGTCCGCAGGTGAACGAATTCCTCGCAACCAGATCTTGTCTACTCCGTCTGAAGTCTGCTGTCTCGAGATGATCTGAATCCCTAACAGACCACTCATATTGAATCATTATCGTTGAATCTAGTATGTTTATCCCTCGACCAACTACTCAACCTTTAATAACTCGAAGCTCCCACTATAAAACAGGTTCACAGACCTAATTATCCATGCAGATCACTTATTCTTGGTCGAGGCTAAGCTAATCCCACTGGGAGTGACTTGTCACTCCCCAACAAACCAGCTATTCCGTGCGCATATGCAACTAAAACACACATACTATCATTCACCAAACGTTGAAACTGCCTGAACACTGAACTGCCTGAAGCAGTATACGCTGCTACATAGCTGCTTACCAAAAGCTACCGAGACCTCCTGGGTCTCAATTCGCTTGCCAATCCTCTGAAATACTAGGTTTCCATGTGGCTGTGGAGCCAAAGGACTCCCTACTTTGTCGCCTCACACGACTTCTAAACGAAATCCTTCTCTGGAACTAGACGAAATCCTTCTCTAGAACTAGTTACCAATAGTTATCATGCCACTGTAACTCGATGATTTGGTTTTGACCCATGTACCGGGCCCGGTCAGAACCTAATTGATGTGTTCAATTTAGTTCTATGTCGAAACAAATCGGAGATCAAGAAACAAATGCTGGACAATAAGTAAGACCATGTTCCATGTGTTTGTCCGGCTGATATCATGAGAGCAGAGGATTATATGATCATTTATCTTAAATGGCGTATCATCATCATCTCAGTTCCGAGAGACTTTGAAAGAGCTACGATTGCTAGTCGGATTTTGAAGTCATATTTGCAAATATAGTTATTAGACTTATCCAAGTGGGAGACTGTTGGATATAGTGTCTAAGTCCATAACTTTATTTGGTATGTACTTGATCCGACCTGGCATGGTCCATTTGGGTTGCATGGCATTGCAATACTTGGATAGACTAGATGAGAGAATATGGCACTTATGATTATTAATATATTATAAGTTCTAATATGTTAATAATAGTATTATTTAATTAGTATTTGATCAAGTATTAATCTAATATTAATTTGGTGATCAAAGTGAGACTAATTAAATATATAAGGGTTGATTATGACAATCATCAATTCTTTTATGGTGGATTAATGATCCATGGTTTATGGGTTATGGATGTAACCATTTGGAGCTCCATGGATAGTCCATGGGAGTTACAAACCCATGGGTTATGAGAAATGAAGAGTCATGACAATTAAGAGTATTCATGTAAAAACCCTAATTGTGACACCACTATAAAAGGGACCCTTTGGCTAGTGAAATCGGTGCTAGTAAGGTTACTAGAGAGGTCATAACCGATTTTGAGTGCTAGAAGTATTCTCTCAAGTTATTCCAAGTTTTGTGGTGTTGTGTGAAGCTTTTGAGGCACAACATTTGGGGTGCTAGGCTCACAAAGTCTTGAAGGAATCCAAGCAACAACAAGGTATGTATTTCTACTAGTTTTATATTTTATGTAATCCCCATTCCATGCTAGTTAGGATATAACCTTGAAAAAGAAATTTGCATGTATATAGAGAAAACATAGATTCAATGTTATTAGTGTTGCATGTACACTTAGGAAGTGTCAGAATGCTCAAAACCCATCAGTGGTATCAGAGCCTAGGATTGTTTTTTTATACTTGATGCAAAACTGCTTGAAAATCGAAAAAACTGCTCACTGTCGACTGGACTTGCCGAGTTCATGGGGAGGAATCGCCGAGTCCATGTACAAATTCATCCTACTCGTAGAGTAGGATCATGCACTCGACGAGTAGTTGCGTGCTGGGCAGTCTTTTCGTGTTTTGTTGCTGGAAATGGATTAGAATCATTATCCCAATCTGTTTTGGACTTGTAAAATCTGTTTTTCAAAATGATAATGATTATGTTAATCCATTTTACATGACTTTTTACAATTTCAAAGTATTATATATGTTCATATGATTTCTTGAAATTGCTTGACATGAATTTGTGTTCTTATGAGTTTTTAGAAGATCATAGGAATTATGTGTAACCACCATGTGTGTTTAATTCTTGATCTTAATTGTAATGATGGTGTTCATAACTTTTCCTCAAGTTATGGATAACCAAAGGTCACTTCTTTAAATTATGATTAAAGAACTAAAGAGGTTTCATAAAATGAAGAGTCTTCATTTTATGAACCATTAAAACTCATAAGTTACAAAATTGAAGAGACTTGGAATAGTTTCAATTCTTGCCCTCAAGTTTTGGAATTTGAAAAGTCTTACACTCTAATACTTTAATTCCAAATTAAACCTTAGATTTTTAAAAAGTTTAAAAATCGATACTTATACTATTATTATAATTTTATTATATAGATATGTATAAGAATATGTCGTTCTTACCGTTAGTAGGCCTCATTCACGAAGCCGGTCTATAAGGGGGGTATAAGGTTGTTGCCTATAAAATGGTGACTTAATGGGTGTCCACTCTCACCCACCGCTTCCTTGATCGGTGGATGGTCGTTAGCCGAACGGGGAGGATATGACTTTAAATTCTCATTAAAAGTATAATGAATTATAAAGTAACTATACATTATAAATTCCCAATCTTAGTTACTTTAGGAAAATGTGAAATTGGTGCTAGCCCATAAAATTACACTTTGTACCTTACCAAGTCGTTAGTGGAGCGTGTGTGGTTAACCGGCACACTAACATGGACTAGTAAGAGTGGCAAAGGGTAACTTGACTTTATTATAGATCGGTGGAGCGTGTGTGGTTAACCGGCACATCGATTAGGTAATATTGTTAAGGGTACCAAGTCAATTTGTATGGTTATTCACACCTTGTTTGTGATCCTCGGCACATCGATTAGGTAATATTGTTAAGGGTACCAAGTCATTCGAGATTCAAACATGCCATTGAAAAGTTCAATGTATCTCAAAAGATCTAGGAGTTTTCAAAAACCAATAAAACCTAATAATAAAATATTTTGTCTTATGGTGGAAATTGGTAAATCGTCATTTACCTACCTTCAAATATTTTATAGTGTGGATTACGACATCCCTCTTCCACCTATAAATAGTTTGTTGGATCCTAGCCTTAATATTTCATTTGGGTGACTTATTAAGGATTCTTAATCTAATGAAACTTATCTTCCTTCTATTCCAGATGTCTTCCAATAACGCTGCTGGCTCAAACCCTACCGGCTCCTTTTCCCTAATGAACTTGTGTGGTAAGGTCATCTTTGATGGATCCAACTTTAATGAGTGGATCAGAAACATCAGAATGATTACCCGCTATGAGGACAAAGAATATGTCCTTGATAGGGAGCTTAAGGTTGTTAATGAAGCCACTGCTACTCCAGAAGAGCTTGCGGAGTTCATTACGCATGAGAAGGATGCCACCAAGGTGTCCTGCATCATGATGGCCATAATGACTGCGGAACTCCAAAAATCTTATGAAGATTTCTACCCCTATGAGATGCACCTGGATCTGATGGAAAGGTACCATCAGAGCGCGCGTCAAGAGAGGTATGAAATCATTTCCTCCATGATAACGACAAGGTTGAAGGATGGTGAACCCATCACCGGTCACTTGCAGAAGATGCAGAGGTTCGTTGACCGGTTGCTAAAGCTCAATGTTGACTTCCCTGAGGAATTGGCGATTGACATCATTCTCCATTCCTTACCTCCAAGTTATGATCAGTTTCGTATGACTTATCATATGAACAAGGAGGAAGTCACGCTTAGCAAACTTCAAGGACTCTTAAGGACATCTGAAAATGGCCTTAAGGGTAAAGCGGTTGCTACTTCTACTCCTTTAACAACCCCTGTTCTTGCAATTGGGCAAGGGAAGGGTAAGAAGAGGAAAAGCCCTTCAAAGGGTACCAAGGGTAAGACTCTTGATGGTTCCTCTTCAAGTGGGACAAAGAAAGGTCCCATTACTCCTTCTTCGAACCCAAAGGAAGCACAGTGCTTCTATTGCCAAGATAAGGGACACTTCAAGCGAAGCTGCGCCAAATATTTGCAAGATGTAAAGGATGGGAAGGTTAAACCCACCCATGCAGGTATTTACACAATATTGTCTAACAACTCATCTAATGCTAATTCTTGGGTGCTTGATACAGGATGTGGTATTCACATTTGTATTGATTTGCAGACACTAAGAAGAAGTGAGCAAGTGGAGCACAGGAAGATAAACTTAGTCATGGGCAATAGGAAAGCATCACCTGTTACCAAGATAGGAGTTTATTCTTTGTTGCTTAATAATGGGTTAATGTTAGATTTGAATAAGTGTTGTTACTCGCCCGAAATGGCGAGAAATATTATTTCCTTTCATGGCTTGTACAAACAAGGTTTTACATTTTCATTTTATAATAAAAATGGTGCTATTAATGTTTATTATAATGATGTATTTTACTTTAAAGCAATACCTTGTGATGGTGTATATGAAGCCGTGAATGTTGTAGACAATCTAGGAAATAATGTGTTGTATATTGATTCTTCTGATAGCTTGGATAAAACATCCTTGTGGCATTGTCGTCTTGGACATGTTAGCAAGAAGCGCATAGGCCAACTCCAAAAGGCTGGAGTCTTGGAATCATTTGACCTCAAGTCAGATGATAGTTGCGAGTCTTGTTTACTTGGAAAAATGACAAAGTCGCCCTTCACAAGTACTTGTGATAGGGGTGAAGGTTTGTTGGACCTTATACACACGGATGTGTGTGGGCCCTTCAGAGTTGCTACAAGGGATGCTAATCGTTATTATGTGACTTTTACTGATGATTATAGTAGATATGGATATATTTACTTAATCAAGCATAAGTCAGAAACCTTTGAAAAGTTCAAAGAGTTTAAGCAGGAAGTTGAGAATCAATTGGGCAGGAACATCAAGGTGCTCCGATCTGATCGAGGATGAGAGTATCTTAGCACTGAGTTCCTTGACTATCTTAAGGAATGTGGGATTGTCTCATAATTGACACCTCCCAGGACACCACAGTTGAATGGTGTAGCTGAGAGGCGCAATCGAACCTTGTTGGATATGGTTCGTTCCATGATGAGTCGAGCTTCGTTACCAATCTCTTTCTGGGGGTATGCCTTAGAGACCGCCGCCCATATCCTTAATCTAGTCCCTACTAAAAAGGTTGCCAAAACACCTCACGAGATGTGGACTGGGAGAGTTCCTAATTTGGACCACATCAAGATTTGGGGTTGTGAAGCTTTTGTGAGGCGTGAGACTCATGACAAGCTTGAACCCCGAAGCGAGAGGTGTATTTTCATCGGCTACTCACAGAGATCCTTTGGTTACCTCTTCTACAGACCCAGTGATAATGTGGTCTTTGTAGCAAGAAGAGGAGTCTTTCGTGAGAGAGAATTCATAAGCCAAGGGGACAGTGGGAGGCAAATTGACCTTGAAGAGTTTCAAGAGTCAAGTGGTGAAGGAACCTCAAATGCTATCAGCCAACCTGAGGAGGAAACTCCCGTTGAGCCGATAGATGAGTCTGTACCTCCAAGACGTTCCACTAGGGTGAGGAACACACCTGAATTTTATTATGGTTATCACATCACCACTGAAGGTGATAGTACACTGATAGATTTAGATGAACCTAATAATTATAAGGAAGCCATGGCAGGCCCTGAGTCTGCGAAATGGAAGGAGGCTATGGACAGCGAGATTCAGTCCATGTATGACAATCAAGTTTGGAACTTGGTTGACAATGTACCAGGTCGTAAGACTATTGGGTGAAAATGGATCTTCAAGAAGAAGACCGACATGGATGGGAAAGTACACACTTATAAAGCGCGACTGGTTGCAAAGGGCTTTACTCAAACTCCGGGAGTGGACTATGATGAGACCTTCTCACCAGTAGCTAAGATTAAGTCTATTAGAGTGTTGTTAGCCATAGCTGCATTTCACGACTATGAAATATGGCAAATGGATGTCAAAACCGCTTTCCTTAATGGGAAGTTGGCTGAGGATGTTTACATGGCTCAGCCAGAGGGTTTTGTCGATCCAAAATACCCTAATAGAGTGTGTAAGCTTGAAAAATCCATTTATGGATTGAAACAAGCATCTCGCAGATGGAATCTTTGCTTTGATGAGAAAGTCAGAGAGTTTGGCTTTACTAGGAGTGAAGATGATTCTTGTGTGTATGTCCGGGCTAGTGGGAGCATAGTTAGCTTCTTGGTGTTGTATGTGGATGACATACTTCTCATAGGAAACGACATCCCAACTTTGCAGGAGGTTAAGGCCTGGCTTGGGAAGTGTTTTGCTATGAAGGACCTTGGGGAAGCTGCCTATATCCTAGGGATAAGGATATTGAGAGATAGGAGTAAGAGACTAATTGGACTTAGTCAAAGTACTTATGTGGATAAGGTACTGAAGAGGTTCAGTATGCAAGCTTCCAAGAAAGGAGAATTACCAATCCAGAGTAATGCCAAGCTAAGTAAGACTCAGAGTCCGAGTACAGAGGCTGAGATAGCTGAGATGAGTCAGATACCATATGCTTCCGCTGTGGGCTCGATCATGTATGCTATGACTTGTACTCGCCCTGATGTGGCCTTTGCTTTGAGCATGGTCAGTAGATATCAAGGGAACCCCGGCAAGGCACACTGGACAGCGGTAAAGAACATTCTCAAGTATTTGTGGAGGACTAAGGACTTGGTCCTTACCCTCGGAGGCAATGATGACTTGAGAGTGGAAGGATATAGTGATGCTAGCTTTCAAACTGATAGGGATAATTTCCGCTCTCAGTCGGGCTGGGTCTTTATCCTAAATGGAGGAGCAATTACTTGGAAAAGTTCCAAGCAGGAGACAGTAGCTGATTCGACTTGTGAATCAGAGTACATAGCAGCAAGCGAGGCAGCAAAAGAGGCGATATGGGTGAAGAACTTCATCGGAGACCTTGGAGTTGTACCAGCTATAAAGGAGCCAATGGAAATTTTCTGTGACAGTGAGAGTGCGGTTGCTTTGGCTAAAGAACCAAGAGATCACGAGAGATCTAGGCACATTGACAGAAAATACCATTTCATCAGACATAGAATAGAAGAAGGACTCCTCGTGGCAAAGAGGGTATCATCAGATGAGAACCCGGCAGATCCCCTCACGAAGGGACTGAGCAGGGTTAAGCATTTGTAGCATGCAAGGCGCATTGGGCTGAAGGATGATATTAGTTTCAATAATTAGATTCCTGAAACTTGTAAAATGTAATTGACATTTGATGATAAATAAAAGTTGTTATTTATTTATGAGTAAGGTGTTACTATCTTGTGTTGATTGTTTACTATGTTTCAATTTTGCATGTTTTTACTTCCAGAATAATTATGTTATGGTATATATCATATTATTCAAACCATCCACAGTCGGTCAAACATTGGAAGTAAGTATTGATTCAAGACTGTCATGAAACTGGCTTGTATGATTTGTCTAAAGTGCTTTAGACAATGCAATGGTTGCTACAACATTCATGAGTACTCATAAGGGCTGAGTATTGGATTCAACCCACGCTCACTTGCATCACTTCATGGAATTTATCTCGAGTGATCGTGAGATGGTAATATCATATAAATCTTCAAACCTAGAGATATGAGTTGTTGACTATGAGTTGGTTATTCATTGATTGTACGAAAACGCATTGGTAACTCGATGTTATAAAACGTGCCTTTGTGAGTAATTCAACAAGTAGTTAGTACAAGCATATCAGTCGAAGTTTATCTGTTCCTTCTAGAAATAGAAGCGATATCTGGGCCCCTCGATGATTTGGTTTTGACGCATGTACCGGGCCCGGTTAGAACCTAATTGATGTGTTCAATTTAGTTCTATGTCGAAACAAATCGGAGATCGAGAAACAAATGATGGACAATAAGTAAGACCATGTTCCATGTGTTTGTCCGGCTGATATCATGAGAGCAGAGGATTATATGATCATTTATCTTAAATGGCGTATCATCATCATCTCAGTTCCGAGAGAATTTGAAAGAGCTACGATTGCTAGTCGGATATTGAAGTCATATTTGCAAATATAGTTATTAGACTTATCCAAGTGGGAGACTGTTGGATATAGTGTCTAAGTCCATAACTTTATTTGGTATGTACTTGATCCAACCCGGCATGGTCCATTTGGGTTGCATGACATTGCAATACTTGGATAGACTAAATGAGAGAATATGGCACTTATGATTATTAATATATTATAAGTTCTAATATATTAATAATAGTATTATTTAATTAGTATTTGATCAAGTATTAATCTAGTATTAATTTGGTGATCAAAGTGAGACTAATTAAATATATAAGGGTTGATTATGACAATCATCAATTCTTTTATGGTGGATTAATGATCCATGGTTTATGGGTTATGGATGTAACCATTTGGAGCTCCATGGATAGTCCATGGGAGTTACAAACCCATGGGTTATGAGAAATGAAGAGTCATGACAATTAAGAGTATTCATGTGAAAACCCTAATTGTGACACCACTATAAAAGGGACCCTTTGGCTAGTGAAATCGGTGCTAGTAAGGTTACTAGAGAGGGCATGACCGATTTTGAGTGCTAGAAGTATTCTCTCAAGTTATTCCAAGTTTTGTGGTGTTGTGTGAAGCATTTGAGGCACAACATTTGGGGTGCTAGGCTCACAAAGTCTTGAAGGAATCCAAGCAGCAACAAGGTATGTATTTCTACTAGTTTTATATTTTATGTAATCCCCATGCCATGCTAGTTAGGATATAACCTTGAAAAAGAAATTTGCATGTATATAGAGAAAACATAGATTCAAGGTTATTAGGGTTGCATGTACACTTAGGAAGTGTTAGAATGCTCAAAACCCATCAGTTACGGCTACACCCGCAGACTTACAACACTCTGATACTATCTGGCAACCTAGTGAATGCTACGACTACACCCGCAGACTCACCACACCTAACTATTTTCCAACCTGGTGAATGCTACGGCTACACCCGTAGGCTTACAACACCCTAACACTATCTTCCAACCTGGTGAATGCTACGGCTACACCCGCATATTTACAACACCTCCCATGCTAACTGACCACTAGTGAATGCTACGGCTACCCCCGTAGTCTTACAACACTTTCCAAACTATCTGACTGCTAGTGAATGCTACGGCTACCCCCGTTGTCTTACAACATTTTCCATACTGGGTCGAACACGCACTCGACCTAACACACAACTGAACTTGAGTACTAACCGGAACTCTAACCTGGTTCCTAAAACCTGCTATCACGTGACCCCACTGTATCCGTACCGTACCCATGTCCATGATCAAAGCATCACAGTAACCCACGAAATCATCTACACCCTCTGGCAGGGTGAGAATCTGTGCCTCGCACAACCGCTGTCTGAGAGTCTCGAAGGCTGCCTGCTTCTCAGGCTCCCAACGAAAGGCCACCGATTTCTTGGTCAGACGGGTCAAAGGAACCGCAATCTCGAAGAAGTCCCGTATAAATCTCTGGTAATAACCCGTTATACCCAGGGAATTCCGAATCTCGAATGGAGACCTCGGAATCTCCCACTACATCACGACCTCTATCTTGGCCGGACCAACTAGAATACCCTTCTGGTTGACAAGGTGCCCAAGAGATTGCACCCCACGCAACCAGAACTCACATTTGGAGAACTTTATAAAAAGTATCTCCCCCACTTAGATTCGACTAACTCTTCACTGCATGCAAGAATTGAAGGATTTCCAATCCTTCTCGCTTCCTAGTATCCCCTTGATGACAACCTATACTTACCAGTGCTAGCGATCCATCACCAATCAAAACTTAAGATCGCCCATCCTCAGAAATCTTGAAGCGTACTTTTGAAATCTGGTCCAATCTAACGCCTCAATCCATCTCCCATGCTGTCAATTGAAGGTCTCAATCTTCACTCTGGCTGACGAATCCTCGTTCTCATTTCTAATCTTGCAGTACCACTAAACTCTAACCGAACACAGCCCATGCGAAAATACAATTCTCTTGAACATGCGATGACCAACCACCTACGCATCTAACACCCGCGACTGACACTACCCTTTTCATGTCACCAGCTCTGTCCTAGCAACGGTAGTACCTTGAACTCCAATGTTCATCCATAGACAATTACCGACCATACCTGAACAATGATAGTGTGACACCCCATATTTCTCAGCCAGAAAAGACCGATTTAATTTATGCTTTTTAAAATAAAATCAGAGAAATCTTTTTAAAAGATGTTTCGGAATTGGTCCCCAAACAACATATGATAAAGGTTTATCAAAACCCTTCATTAAGAAGGTATATATTTTCCATATATATCAAAACCTCAGGATGTCATGTTCCGATACAGATCAAAAGCATAAACAAGACATTATAAGCCTTTCAACAGTTATTTACAACTACTGGCCTATAATCCAAAAATCTCTCGTCATTCTCCGACTATGCTCGGGGTCCACTACCTGTAATCATAAAACTGAGTGGGTCAAGCTTGGGAGCCTGGTGAGCATATAGGGTTTTCAACACACAATAATAATAAACTTATTAAGTTCACCAATCAACAATAACCCTGATTACCCATTCCCGTTGTCCTCACTTTACGTCCCTAAACACCTATCACAAGGGACCTAGCCTAAGGATTATCATCGGGATGGACACTACTGCTAAGGGGATTCCTCGGCAATAAATGTCCTAAAGGCAACCATGTGGGGGATGGAGTACATCTGGTGAGCACACAGTTCAAATAAATACACAATTCGAATAAACACCTACAGGTTGCGAGCCTGCTAGTGTTCCACTGGACTATCTAGAAAGTTCGTGGTCGTCATCTATACTCCGCTAGATGACTAGATCATCAATATCATCTATAACGAGGCCTCTCATTATTTCATTTTATCACACAGCAACTATTATATCTACCCATGTTCTACCCAACACATTTTGTAGATAAAAAGTATATACAATTTAAAACTTGTATAAAACATCAATTCAACAGTCACCTCGAATAAACAATTAGCATATTTATACATAACACGTATTTCAAGGTAAATACTTCATATCTATGTGTAAATTGAAAGTAACTACACACTCACGTATTTTGGTGAAAATCGGGCAACAATTCATTTCCTAAAACGATCGTTTCTAATAAAACCGGGAGTTTTATTAAGAAACCGGGCTCTACAAAAGTCGGGCTTCGAAACCGAAAAGATAAATTTTCCGGGCTTCTCGGGCACTTCGTGGGGTATTCCGGGCTTTACAATCGATATCGGGGCTTTGCGGGATGTTAAGATGAAGAAAATATGGGTTTAGGGGTTAAAAGTGGCAATTTCTTAAAAATATCCGAGAAGGCTCGCAGCCTTCTATTTATAGCGTGAAGCTTCTGATCGGACGGCTGAGAAGCTTCTAATCCAATGGCTGAGAAGGTTCGCAGGCAAAGGCTTGCACCTGCGAGGGCTCGGTGGCAGCTTCTAAGTGGACCGGAGTCTACTGGTGCACCTGCGAGGTTCGGAGCTAGGCTATGCAAGGCTTAGAGCTAGGCTATGCGAGGCTCGGAGCTAGGTGCGAGGCTCGGACGGAGAGCTGGCTGCTTCGGATTGGGCCTCCTCCTCGGTCGAATCAGAAGAGGACATGTGGCTTCGCATGACTCAGCAGCTTCGGTGACTCAGCAGCCTGATGACTCAGCAGCCTGGTGACTCAGCAGGACACGTGTCACATTCTAAGCGAGGGTGACGTGGCAAAGGGTGACTAAATTTCTCGATTTTCGCGCCAAAACTTCTAAAATCCATAACTTTCGCATACGAGCTCCGTTTTTGACGTTCTTTATATGCACGTGTAGCTAAAATTACGATCTACAACTTCCGTTTAGACTTCGTCAGCTAATTTTGAATTTAAATTTTATATTATTATTTATAACAGACCGGGACAGGAAATCCGTTAAAAATTCATAACTTCTTCATCCGACGTCCGTTTTTGTCAGACTTTTTACCGTTGTGCTCCTAATGACGAGACCTTCAATTCTTGTTTAGGTTGTGTCGGCTAAAAATCGCTCGATCTAAAATTCGAGTTTTTAGCTGTCTACTGCTAAGCTGAAACTTCGAAAAATCATAACTTCCTCATACGAAGTCAGATTTGGGCGTTCTTTTTTATCGAACTTCTCGGTTTAATGAATACTACGACTTTTGTTTAGATTACTAAAGCTAAAAAGTAGTTTATCGAAAACTCACTTTTTACGACATTCAGCACCGTGCCGGTTTTGTCGCGAAACTTCGACAGGTCATAACTTTTTCGTTATAACTCGGATTTTGGTATTCTTTATATCCCCGAAATCCTTGTTTCGACCACTACAACTTTATGTAAAGACATAGGGCTTATCTCACACTTTAATTTTGATGCTTATTTTTATTCTTAATTAATTAAGCCCTAATAATTAAGCATAAAACACATAATTCACATAATATTCACATAATTCTTTTTCATTTCTTCAAAATGAGTTACAAAGGTTAACCTAGACTATCAACTCAATATAAATTCCTAGGCTAGAAACACGAGTGTTACAATTCTCTCCCCCTTAGGATGATTCCGTCCCCGGAATCACATATCACCAAACAACTGCGGGTAGCGACTCGTCATGTCGCTCTCCGTTTCCCAAGTGAGATTTGGTCCATTCGTATGTTTCCAGCGCACAAGCACTAAATCGACTATCTTGCGTCGTAACTTCATAGTCTTACGGTCAACGATTTCCTCAGGTTCCTCGATCAACCTCTTGTTTTCATCCAACCTTAACTTAGAAATCGGAATTATTTCGGGCACATCTCCTATGAACTTTTTCAAATAACACACATGAAAGGTGTTATGAATACCCTCTAGTTCTTCCGGTAACTCTAGCTTGTAAGCTTGATTCCCGATTCTCTGAAGAACTTTAAATGGTCCAATAAACCTTGGACTCAACTTCCCTCTCTTACCAAATCTTATAATTCCCTTCCACGACGAGACTTTAAGTAAAACCGAATCTCCAACATTGAAGGATATCGGTTGTCTTTTCTTGTCAGCATAACTCTTTTGTCGATCTTGAGCAGCTAACATCCTTTCCCTTATCACTTTCAACTTTTCAGCAGTCTCATTGACTATTTCAGGTCCCATAAACTGCTTTTCCCCAGCTTCCAGCCAGCATGATGGCGTTCGACACTTTTCCCCATATAAAGCGTGATAAGGTGTCATCTTAATGCTTGAGTGGAAACTATTATTATAGGAGAATTCTTCTAAAGGTAAGTGTTCATCCCAGTTACCTTGGATTTCTAGGGTACATGCTCTCAGCATATCCGCCAATGTTTGAATCGTTCGCTCGCTCTGACCATCGGTTTGCGGATGGTAAGCTATACTCAAACACAACTTGGTACCTAATTCCTCTTGTAGACTCCTCCAAAACCTTGAGGTAAAACGGCTATCACAATCGGACACAATCGTTAACGGAACACCGTGAAGCCTCACAATTTCCTTCACGTAAGAATTCGCAAGTTTATCCATAGACCATTTCGCTTTTGCCACTATGAAATGCGCACTCTTAGTGAAGCGATCAACGACCACCCAAATCATGTCATGACCGTTCCTTGTTCTGGGTAGTTTAGTCACAAAATCCATGTTGATGTCTTCCCATTTACCCATGGGTACGGGTAAAGGTTCTAAACTCCCATACGGTTTCTGATGTTGTGCCTTAACGCTAGCACAAGTTACACACTCGGGCACATACTTAGCAACATCGTGCTTCATCGTCGGCCACCAATAATAGGGTTTTAGATCCCTATACATTTTTGTACTGCCGGGATGAATCGAGTACATAGTCTTGTGGGCTTCTTCCATCAGAAGATCCTTTATTCCGCCTGTCTTAGGTACCCAAATTCTATCTTGAAATACCTTCAACCCTTGGTTGTTTGTACCGAACACTAACGTTTTGCCCAAATGTTCTTCCTTTCGGTCATTTTTCTCTAAAGCTTCCTCTTGAACTTTCTTTATACTTTCCACAATTGTCGAGACAACTTCAATTCTCAACGCTCTTGGCCTTTTCTTTTCAAGGTTTACCTTCCGACTGAGAGCATCAGCAACAACATTTGCTTTACCAGGGTGGTAAAGTATCTCACAGTCGTAGTCCTTGAGTAACTCTAGCCAGCGTCGTTGCCTCATGTTCAATTCCTTCTGATTAAAGAGATATTGAAGACTCTTATGATCAGTGAAAAGTTTACACTTTGTGCCATAAAGATAATGCCTCCATATCTTCAAGGCAAATACTACCGCTGCCAACTCTAGATCATGAGTGGGGTAGTTCTTTTCATGTTCCTTCAATTGCCTCGATGCATACGCGATCACTTTATCCCTTTGGGTCAGAACACAACCTAACCCAACTCTAGATGCATCGCTATAAACTGCGAAGTCATCAACTCCTTCAGGCAATGAAAGAATCGGTGCTTCACACAATCTCTTCTTCAACTTCTCAAAGGTTTCCTTATGCTTCTCATTCCAAGCATAAGCAGCTCCTTTGTGGGTCAAAGCTGTTAATGGAGTAGCAATCGAAGAAAAGCCTTGGATAAACCTTCGGTAATATCCAGCTAATCCTAAAAAGCTTCGAATCTCCGTAGGACTCTTTGGTTGTTCCCACTTCATTACAGCTTCAATCTTTGTTGGGTCAACCATTATTCCTTCTTGGTTAACCACATGACCTAAAAATTGAACTTCTTGAATCCAAAATTCACACTTGGAGAACTTTGCATACAACTTCTCCTTTTTCAGGACTTCTAGCACTTCACGTAGATGCTTTTCATGCTCCTGCTTGCTTTTCGAATAAATCAAGATATCGTCTATGAATACTATTTCGGATTTATCTAAGAATGGTTTACAAACCCTATTCATCAAATCCATGAAAGCTGCCGGGGCATTGGTTAGTCCGAACGACATAACCAAAAATTCATAGTGTCCATATCTCGTTCTAAAAGCAGTCTTTTCGATATCCTGCTCTCTCACCTTTAGTTGATGGTATCCCGACCTAAGATCGATCTTCGAGAAATAGCTCGAACCCTGCAACTGGTCGAACACGTCATCGATCCTTGGCAAAGGGTACTTGTTCTTTATCGTCACATTGTTCAGCTCTCTGTAATCGATGCACATTCTCATGCTTCCATCTTTCTTCTTTACAAATAACACAGGGGCTCCCCAGGGTGATGAACTAGGTTGAATGAAACCTTTGTCCAATAACTCCTGAAGTTGTGTCATAAGTTCTTTCATTTTGGTTGGCGCTAATCGATAAGGTGCTTTTGCTATCGGCGTCGTTCCTGGTAACAAGTCGATACGAAATTCTACTTGTCGATCAAGGGGCAATCCGGGAAGATCTTCGGGAAAGACTTTCGGATAATTACACACCACCGGAATATTTTGTACCTCCTTCTTTTCCATCTTAGCATCGATCACGAACGCTAGATATGATGTACATCCCTTGGCCAAACACTTTCTGACTTTCATTAGGAAAATGATTCCAGAATTTACTCTGCATTTGTCTCCATACACCATCAACGACTCTTTCCCTGGCGGGTTTACTTTTACTATCTTCTTTCTACATAGTATTTCTGCATTATTGGAGCTAAGCCAATCCATTCCTAAAACTATGTCGAATCCATTTAACTCGATAGGAAATAATTCCTCTTTGAACTTATTCCCATCCAAGTCAATGAGGATGTTTTTCATACGATGGCTAACAGGTACAAACGTGCCACTAGCAATCTCGACTAATAAGGCATTAACTAGCCTATATATAGGCAGAGATAGCTTTCTACCAAATTCATGCGATATAAAGGAGTAATTGGCTCCAGAATCAAACAAAATTTGGGCAGGCAATTCGTTTACGAGAAAGGTACCTGAAGCGACATCGGCTTCTTCTTTCGCAGCTTCGAGCGTCATCTGGAAGGCTCTCGCCTTCGGCTTTGGTGGTAGATTGGGCCTTCCCGCATCTTTCTTCTTTGGGCAATCCTTAGCAATATGCCCTTCTTCACGACACTCGTAGCACACCCTCTTGTTGGTGGTGCACTCATTGGCATAGTGCCCCGTTTTCCCACACTTGTAGCAGGTTACTTCCTCGCCACATTTTCCCGAGTGCTTCTTCTTGCACTTCTCGCACCATTTAAATTCATTTCCTCCCCTGAACTTCTTTGAACCGAAATTGCTCTTTTTGTTGGGTTTAGCAGACCCTTCAAATTTCCTCTTCTCGCCAACCTCGACTTTGCTGGCAACTCTTCCCTTAATCATGTCCTCCACAGACTTGGCAGCCCAGATAGCTGCCTCCAAAGTAAGTGCTTGATGTACTGGCACCGCGTACTCCCATGGAAGTCCCTTTGCGTACCTGTCTATTTTTTCCAACTCATCTGGGACAATACGCAAAGCAAACTACATTTTGTCTGTGAAGTTATTCGTATATTCGTCAATGGTCATACTCCCCTTCTGCGACTGACACTACCCTTTTCATGTCACCAGCTCTGTCCTAGCAACGGTAGTACCTTGAACATCAAAATTCATCCATAGACAATTACCGACCATACCTGAACAATGATAGTGTGACATCCCCATATTTCTCGGCCAGAAAAGACCGATTTAATTTATGCTTTTTAAAATAAAATCAGAGAAATCTTTTTAAAAGATGTTGCGGAATTGGTCCCCAAACAACATATGATAAAAGTTTATCAAAACCCTTCATTAAGAAGGTATATATTTTCCATATATATCAAAACCTAGGGATGTCATGTTCCGATACATATCAAAAGCATAAACAAGACATTATAATCCTTTCAACAGTTATTTACAATTACTGGCCTATAATCCAAAAATCTCTCTTCGTTCGGGGTCCACTACCTGTAATCATAAAACTGAGTGGGTCAGGCTTGGGAGCATGGTGAGCATATAGGGTTTTCAACCCACAATAAGAATAAACTTATTAAGTTCACCAATCAACAATAACCCTGATTAGCCATTCCCGTTGTCCTCACTTTACGTCCCTAAAAACCTATCACAAGGGACCTAGCCTAAGGATTATCATCGGGATGGACACTACTGCTAAGGGGATTCCTCAGCAATAAATGTCCTAAAGGCAACCATGTGGGGGATGGAGTACATCTGGTGAGCACACAGTTCAAATAAATACACAGTTCGAATAAACACCTACAGGTTGCGAGCTTGCTAGTGTTCCACTGGACTATCTAGAAAGTTCGTGGTCGTCATCTATACTCCGCTAGATGACTAGATCATCAATATCATCTATAACGAGGCCTCTCATTATTTCATTTTATCACACAGCAACTATTATATCTACCCATGTTCTACCCAACACATTTTGTAGATAAAAAGTATATACAATTTAAAACTTGTATAAAACATCAATTCAACAGTCACCTCGAATAAACAATTAGCATATTTATACATAACACGTATTTCAAGGTAAATACTTCATATCTATGTGTAAATTGAAAGTAACTACACACTCACGTATTTTGGTGAAAACCGGGCAACAATTCATTTCCTAAAACGATCGTTTCTAATAAAACCGGGAGTTTTATTGAGAAACCGGGCTCAGCAAAAGTCGGGCTTCGAAACCGAAAAGATAAATTTTTCGGGCTTCTCGGGCACTTCGTGGGGTATTCCGGGCTTTACAATCGATACCGGGGCTTTGCGGGATGTTAAGATGAAGAAAATATGGGTTTAGGGGTTAAAAGTGGCAATTTCTTAAAAATATCCGAGAAGGCTCGCAGCCATCTATTTATAGGGTGAAGCTTCTGATCGGACGGCTGAGAAGCTTCTGATCCAACGGCTGAGAAGCTTCGCAGGCGAAGGCTCGCACATGGCTCTCATGGCTCGCACCTGCGAGGGCTTGGTGGTAGCTTCTAAGTGGACCAGAGTCTACTGGTGCACCTGCAATGTTCGGAGCTAGGCTATGCGAGGCTCGGACGGAGAGTTGTCTGCTTTGGATTGGGCCTCGTCCTCCGTTGAATCAGAAGAGGACACGTGGCTTCGCATGACTCAGCAGCTTCGGTGAGTCAGCAGCCTGATGACTCAGCAGCCTGGTGACTCAGCAGGACACGTGTCACATTCTAAGCGAGGGTGACGTGGCAAAGGGTGATTATGCGAAATTTCTCGATTTTCGCGCCAAAATTTCTAAAATCCATAACTTTCGCATACGAGCTCCGTTTTTGACGTTCTTTATATGCACGCGTAGCTAAAATTACGATCTACAACCTCCGTTTAGACTTCGTCGGCTAATTTTGAATTTAAATTTTATATTATTATTTTTAACAGACCGGGACAGGAAATCCGTTAAAAATTCATAACTTTTTCATGCGACGTCCGTTTTCGTCAGACTTTTTACCGTTGTGCTCCTAATGATGAGACCTTCAATTCTCGTTTAGGTTGTGTCGGCTAAAAATCGCTCGTTCAAAAATTCGAGTTTTTAGCTGTCTACTGCTAAGCTGAAACTTCGAAAAATCATAACTTCCTCATACGAAGTCAGATTTGGGCGTTCTTTTTATCGAACTTGTCGGTTTAACGAATACTACGACTTTCGTTTAGATTACTAAGGCTAAAAAGTAGTTTATCGAAAACTCACTTTTTACGACATTCAGCACCGTGCCGGTTTTGTCGCGAAACTTCGACAGGTCATAACTTCTTCGTTATAACTCGGATTTTGTTATTCTTTATATCCCCGAAATCCTTGTTTCGACCATTACAACTTTATGTAATGATATCGGGCTTATCTCACACTTTAATTTGACGCTTATTTTTATTCTTAATTAATTAAGCCCTAATAATTAAGCATGAAACACATAATTCACATAATATTCACATAATTCTTTTTCATTTCTTCAAAATGAGTTACAAAGGTTAACCTAGACTATCAACTCAATATAAATGCCTAGTCTAGAAACACGAGTGTTACAGATAGAACCCCTAAACGCTGACTTCACTGTAGAACTATTACTCTAACCCTGACCGAGGATCTTCACAAACAATACTCCTATGCAGATCTCAACAAAGATCCGGAATGATAACGGTACACGCGGAACCCGCTCCGAAACTTACTCATAACTCCAACGCGATATGCATCCCCAACATCCATCTAATAGCAATAGAAGATGACATACCCACAACATCTAGAGGAATACTAATCACCTTCTGCTGACATGACCAATCCTGCTACCCTGTAGTAGCCTAAACTCTCGGAGCGACAAACTCCCTTGTACACGGTCCTATACGTGTTGCACTGACTCTGGCCCTGTTGGCCCTTCACCTGATGATCAGAAATCATGCGTCTCTCCACGATACCCCTACTATACGCACCTGGCACACACCTCTCTTTCCAGGGTGCTTCAAATCGATCCCGCATCTGCAACTCTTCGAAATCATATCCTTCAGGGTCTAACACCCTGTCACGCTCACTAGCTCGCTTGCCAATGGCTAAGCTGCAACAATTGGAACATCCTCTGTCCCTAAACTTAGTCACAAACTCTTCCCTGAAGCTTCTTAGATTCTCCAAGACTCTCACTGATTCGAGTATGGATCCTATGCTTTCAGTAGTACGGGCCCAATACTGCCTTCCACAGCTATCCATACTTTCCTTAGCAATCCTCTCGGATCCTCCAAGTCACTTCGTCAACTGGTACACCCAAGTCCAACTGAGCCTCACTACTAACTCACTGAAATGTATCCTAGGCTTCCCTAGGTTCCCGAACTCACCCAGTCCTCAGCTGCTGAAAGATTCCCAGTAATGTCAACTAGCTACCTCATGAATATAGCCACATGCAACAGAGATCAGATAATCCTTCAAGTAACAGACTCATCCCTATTAACGGTTAGACTCAAACGAGAGCTGCGCAATAGGGTCAAATCTATCACTCTGAGATTATCCAGCCTGTGCCACATGTGACTTAGCATATTCACTTAATAGCTAACTCACATTACTAAGAGTCCCACAAAGCACAAAGCAACTAGCATTCAGACAATGGAAAATCTAACCATCATATTCCAATCAAATCATTTTATCCTCTAATCAAGAATTTGTACATGCAATTAAAAGGCTTATACAATCAGGCATAACCTAAACAGGCTATCCTATCACTGACTGATCGGTACTAGCATGCAAGTCTACAAGCACATATAATAGGCATATAAGGCATCCTCCTAGATCCTTAGCCCTAATCTAGCATGCAGTTCTCATAAGCATATCATATCATAACATCTCATAACATGTATGGATATCTTGGGGAAGGCTTACTTGAGCTCGGCTGATTGCACGCATCACACTCCTTGTTCTTTTCAAAGTTCTTTTCTCTTTTCAAACTTCTTTTATAAAATGATTTTACTTTTTAAAATTTTCATACCAACTCCTTAGTTTGAGTTCAGACACACCCGAGAGTGTGCCCAAATCCCTCAAACCAAGGCTCTGATACCAACTTGTAACATCCAAAAAATACAGGCCAAAAATTTCGTTTTTAAATACGTCATTATAAAACCAACATTGTAATAAAACATCTGTAAGATTATGTCATGTCAAAACCAAAGTAGAAATAATAATTCGTGTTATTATAAAACAATATCAGAGTGTAATCCCAAAGATATCATGTGCGGAAAACCATAGTGTGATGCGCTGCGATCAAGCCGGCTCCTTTCCTTTAGACATGAAGTACCTGAAACCAAAACTGAAAACCTTAAGCACGAAGCTTAGTGAGTTCCCCCATCATACCATATACCATATAATCACATAGCATACACACTGCCAGGCAATTCTGGGGTGCCCGACCTACATGGTACGACCATTCTGGGGTGCCAACCTACCCACGCGGACATTCTGGGGTGCCGTCCTGCCCGTGTCAAGCCATTCTGGGGTGATGACTACCCATGTCAAGCCGTTCTGGGGTGCTGACTACCCTTTGGTCCTAACGACCGAACCTTGGGGACTGCTCCCCTCCTACTACCTCTAACACATATAACGGATCATACTGGCATATAAACATATCATCACATACTGTCAGACATAGTTGGGGTGTCTGACCTACCCTTCGGTCCTAACGACCGAACTCTACTACTATCACATATCATGTCATCATATAACGTAACAGGTAGTAGCAAACCTAGATGATATCATAAAGACAATCATCTAACATACATCTCCTACTGGTGGGCCGACATTGTGGCCATAGACCCACCGTTACTGGAAGGTAACTCACCTCACATTGCTGAAGTCCCGAAGACACAATCCCACACTTGCTGAAGTCCCGCAGACTCGACCCCAGCTGCTGGCTGACAAATTCCCGAACTGTCAACACCAAAATAACATACAATTAATAATTGGGTCCCAACACATAACCATAATACATACTTGGATAATTACTTCATTACCCTAGGCTTGGCTTATATAAGCCCAAGGCCCAATCCATAGGCCCAAAGCGAACTAGGAATCAAAGCCTAGCATATGGCCCAATTTTCCAAATTGGGTGCAGGCCTATATGTGGTCTTATTCTAAGGCCCAACATTATACAATCATTAAGGCCCAACTATGGTCCATCTATGGCCTAATTTTCCAAATTGGGCCCGACCCCTTACATGGGACTTACCCTAGGCCCATTAAATTATTTTAGTCCATATAATTATTCTTAGATGGCCCATTAATAATCCAATCATCAAGTCCCAATAGAAAGGCCCAACAATAAACCCAAGTGAAGTTAGGGTTTCACATAAAATGCCGATTAGGGTTAAGTTAACTACTTAACCTATTAAGGAATTATTCCTTAAAGGACTTAATCCATTAAGTCCATCATTCTTCTAAATAAGTCATATGGTGTGATTGGGCTTAATCACACAATTCCATTCCAATGGCCCAAATATGGGACTCGATAAGTCCAAGCCCATAATACCAAATTAGAGTTTTCACATGCAAAGATGTTTAAGGTTTAGTGTTTCTTTCTTAACCCATTAAGGACTTAATCCATTAACTCCATTATGCCTTACGCTAGTTTGCCAATGATTATTAATTATTATTTAATATTTAATAATTAATTCCCGTGTGTGTCCCAAGCAATTTCCACCAATTAGGGTTTTATTTGCATTATGGTTTTTCCAACCTAAATATTAGTTCATTTATCAATTTGTTGGGCTTTTAGGTCCATTAGGGCTTTATTGGGCCTATTAGGCCCACTAGAATATCATTAAGCCCAAAGGATTTTATTGGGTCCATTAGAGTCCATTAAGCTTCATTGGGCCTATTTGAGCTTCTTTGGGCCCATTAGGGTTTCAAGCACCTTAACGAATCAACACCACGAGGCAAAGCACACCGCCACCCGACACAGCGGTTGATGGCGGCAGGAGGCGGCAGCCACCACCGTAAGGTGGTGGTTTTCAATTTCTTTTATTATTTCATTTCCAATTTACAATTACAACCCAAGAAATAAACACACTAAACGGAAATAAACACACACATAGGCGGCACACGGCGGCAGCCATCATCTCACGGTGGTGGCTGTGGTGGCTTTTCTCGCAGACTCCGGCCAACCCACATACACACACACACCAACTGAAACACATGCATCTTCACATCCTTTGCTCGGAAATAGAAACCAACCACCCACCTGGCGGCGAAGGGTGGTATTCACGAGTTCGTTTCCGGTGACAGCAAGGTAACACACACACATAGGTGTCGTTTGAGATCCTAAAGCAGCTTGTTGTCAACGGAAGTGACAGCAGTCATGGCTAGAGGCAACACTAACAGCGGCTAAGGAAAATAGCAAAGAAGGGTGGTGGCGGAGAGAAGATGAAATGGTAGCGGGTCGCGACCTCAACTGGCGGACAGCAACAGCAACACATCGTGTTCCCTCTCACGCCCACTGCCCCAGCGACCAGGAGCAGTCCCCGTCTTCAAAGGAATGAACGCACGATGGTCCTTATCTTCGACGTCGGCGGTGGAGTTACGGTATCCGGGGGTCACGGTGGTTGCTTGTTGATCGGAGATGGGATGGTAGCGGCTCACGTCTTCAACGCAGCAGAATGACGCCGGTGATGGAGGAAAAAGGGTGGCAGCAGCACCGTGAATAGAAGGGAAGGTGGCGGCTGTGCTCTTGTGTTAGGGTTAGGGCAACGTAAGGCTTATATACCCGACTCCTCAAACTCTATTCCATGTTGACACTATTCACCCCTCGTTCCAAATCCATTTTCAAACATGGTCCTTATTTTACCATTTCAACCCTATCCATAGAATTCCCTTACAAGTTAAGTACACAATTTACCAAATAGTCCCCCAATGTCTTAATTATAACATATCCAACCCCTCCACTTCATTTCTTTTTAAAATAATTCCCGATAATTACCACGGAGCCCTTGTCTTCATAAATATTTATAAAATGGGTCTCGAACTCACACTTTTAACCCCCGACTTCTAAAATGGTGACAATTAGCTCTTCGAGACCATCCTTTTATACATAATTATTTATTTTACGGCTACGAGTGCTTTATTTCTTTATTTATTTATTTAACCTTAGACCCTTGGGTACAGTGAGAATAACTCGCCTCGCGGGCAGTGCCGAAATCCTACAAATCTCTGACTGCTGTCTCACCGGAAATCCCAACTATAACATGATAATCACCAAGTTAGTGTTGGGTTTTGAGCATTCTAACACTTCCTAAGTGTACATGCAACCCTAATAAACCTTGGATCTATGTTTGTCTAAGATACATGCAAATAATTATTTTTCCAAGGTTCATATCCTAACTAGCATGGCATGGGGAACATGAATCAAATAAAGCTAGTAGAAATATATACCTTGAAGTTGTAGTTGATTGCTTGGAGTTTTTGAGCCTAGCACCAATAGTGTGGATGCCTCAAATGAAAGTCACAAATCACCACAAACTTGGAACTTTGAGAGAATAGTCACCACTTCTCTTGAAATCGGCCCTCACCTCAACAAGTGTCAACTAGTGTGATTTCAAGAACCAAAGCCTCCTTTATATAGTGTGGTGGATTAGGGTTACATCCATGTAAACCCTAATACCCATGTCTCTTCATTTCCATGAGATCCATGGGTTAAAGCTCCATGGAGTATCCATGGACTTCTCCATCCAAGCCTAGCCCATTCCAAATAAGCATAAGCCCACACTATATAAATATAGAAGCCCATATTTAATTAGTAATATCTTTGATCACTAAATTGATCCTAGATTAATTATAGATCACTACTAATTAAATAATATGACCTTATATTAATATATTAGAACTTATAATATATTAATGAAACATAACTTGTACTATTCTCAAATATTATCCATAAATTGTTCGGGTGAAGTGCAACCCAAATGGACCATGCCGGCTCAGGTCAAGTACATACCAAATATAGTTATGGGCTTAGACACTATATCCAACAGTCTCCCACTTGGATAAGTCTAATAACTATAGTTGCAAGTATGACTTCAGGAACCGATCAGCAATCGTAGCTCTTTAAACTCTTGTTGAACTAGAACGCGCCATTTTGATAAGTGATCATATAATCCTCTGTTCTAGATATCAGCCGGACAAATACATGGAACATTGTCTTGCTTATTGTCCAGCATTTGTTTCCCGATTTCCGATTTGTTTGACATAGAACTCAACTGAACACATCAATCTAGTTCTGACCGGGCCCGGTACATAGGTCAAAACAAAATCATCGAGGGTCCCAGATATCAGCTTCTAATCCAAGAAGGAACAGATAAACTTCGACTCATATGTTTGTTCTACCACTCATTGAATTACACACAAAAGCACGTTTTATAACATCGAGTTACCAATGCGTTTTCGTACAATCAATGCATAACCAACTCGTAAGTAACAAATCATATCTCTAGGTTTGAAGACTTATATGATATTACCGTCTCACGATCACTCGAGATAAAATTCCATGAAGTGATTCCAGTGAGCATGGGTTGAGTCCAATGCTCAGAACTTATGAGCACTCATGATTGTTGTAGCCATGTCCAACACCTTAGACCTCTGCAACCAATCATGACAGTCTTGATTCATACCTACTTCCGACATATGACCGACTGTGGAGGTTTGAATAATATGATATACCAAACATAATTATTCTGGAAGTCAAAACATGCAAAAGAAATATAGTAAAAGATCGACAAGAGATAGCAACACTTTACTCATAAATAAAACACCTTTTATTCATCATCAAATGTCAATTACACTTTACAAATTTCATAATTTATCTAACTACTAAAACTTATATCATCCTTTAGTCCTATGCTCCGAGCATGCTGGAGATGCTTAACCCTACTCAGTCCCTTCGTGAGGGGATCTGCTGGGTTCTCATCCGATGATACCCTCTTCGCCATGAGGAGTCCTTCTTCGATTCGATGTCTGATAAAATGGTATTTTCTGTCGATGTGTCTGGATCTCCCGTGATCCCTTGGTTCCTTGGCTAAGGCAACCGCACTATTGCTGTCACAGAAAATCTCCATTGGCTCTTTTATAGCTGGTACAACTCCAAGGTCTCCGATGAAGTTCTTTAGCCATATCGCCTCCTTTGCTGCCTCGCTTGCTGCTATATACTCTGATTCACAAGTGGAATCAGCCACTGTCTCCTGCTTGGAACTCTTCCAAGAGATTGCTCCTACGTTTAGGGTAAAGACCCAGCCTGACTGAGAACGGAAATTATCCCTATCAGTCTGGAAGCTAGCATCACTATACCCTACAACTCTCAAGTCATCACTCCCACCGAAGGTAAGGACCCAGTCCTTAGTCCTTCGTAGGTACTTGAGGATATTCTTTACCGCAGTCCAGTGTTCCTTGCCAGGGTTCGCCTGATACCTGCTAACCATGCTTAAAGCAAAGGCTACATCAGGCCGAGTACACGTCATGGCATACATGATCGATCCTACAGCTGAAGCATAAGGAAGTCGACTCATTTCTGCTATCTCAGCCTCAGTACTAGGGCTTTGTGTCTTACTCAATCTGGCGTTACACTGAATGGGTAACTCTCCTTTCTTGGAGTTATGCATGTTGAATCTTTTCAACACTTTGTCCAAGTAGGTACTTTGACTAAGTCCAATTAGCCTTTTACTCCTGTTTCTCAAAATCTTTATCCCTAGGATATAGACAGCTTCACCAAGGTCCTTCATAGCAAAACACTTCCCAAGCCAGGACTTAACTTCCTGCAGGGTTGAGATGTCATTTCCTATGAGTAGTATGTCATCCACATACAGTACCAAAAAACTGACTATCCTCCCACTAGCCTTGATATAGACGCAAGATTCATCTTCACTCCTTGAAAAACCAAATTCCTTGACTTTCTCATCAAAGAAAAGATTCCACCTGCGAGGTGCCTGTTTCAATCCATAAATGGATTTCTCGAGTTTACACACTCTATTAGGGTACTCTGTACTGACAAAACCCTCTGGCTGAACCATGTAAACATCCTCAGCCAACTTTCCATTAAAGAAGGTGGTTTTGACATCCATTTGCCATATTTCATAGTCATGAAACGCAGCTATGGCTAACAGAACCCTAATAGATTTTATCTTGGCCACTGGTGAAAAAGTTTCATCATAATCAACTCCCGGAGTTTGAGAATAACCTTTTGCAACCAGTCGTGCCTTATAAGTGTGTACATTACCATCCATGTCGGTCTTCTTCTTGAAGATCCATTTGCACCCTACAGTCTTACGACCAGGTACATTCTCAACCAAGTTCCAAACTTGATTGTCATACATGGATTGTATCTCGCTATCCATGGCCTCTTTCCATTTAGCAGCCTCAGGGCCTGCCATGGCTTCCGTGTAGCTGTTAGGTTCATCCAGACCTACTAGTGTCTCATCACTAATAAGTGTCTCACCTTCCGCAGTAATATGAAATCCATAATAATGCTCAGGTGCATTCCTAACTCTCGTGGAACGCCTAAGAGGTACAGGCACATCAGCTGGCTCAACAGGAGTTTCCTCCTCAAGTTGAGGGCTAGGGTTTGAAGTTCCTTCACCACTTGACTCTTGAATTTCTTCAAGATCAATTTGCCTCCCACTGTTTCCTTGGCTTATAAATTCTCTCTCTCTCGAAAAACTCCTCTTCTTGCTACAAAGACCACATTATCACTAGGTCTGTAGAAGAGGTAACCAAAGGATTGCTGTGGGTAGTCGATGAAAATACACCTCTCGCTTCGAGGTTCGAGCTTATCATGAGTCTCGCATCTCATGAAAGCCTCGCAACCCCAAATCTTGATGTGGTCTAGCTTAGGTACTTTACCAGTCCACATCTCGTGAGGAGTTTTGGCAACTTTCTTTGTAGGGACAAGATTAAGAATATGGGCGGCAGTCTCTAAGGCATACCCCCAGAATGAGATTGGTAGCGTAGCTCGACTCATCATGGAACAAACCATGTCCAACAAGGTTCGATTACGCCTCTCAGCCACACCATTCAATTGTGGTGTCCTGGTAGGTGTCAATTGTGAGACAATCCCACATTCCCTAAGATAGTCGAGGAACTCTGAACTAAGATACTCACCTCCTCGATCAGATCGAAGCATCTTAATGTTCCTGCCCAATTGATTCTCAACTTCCTGTTTAAATTCCTTAAACCTCTCGAAAGTCTCTGACTTATGCTTGATTAAGTAGACATATCCATATCTACTATAATCATCAGTAAAAGTCAAATAATAACGATTAGCATCCCTTGTGGCATGTTTGAATGGTCCACACACATCCGTGTGTACAAGATCCAACAAACCTTCACCCCTCTCACACGAGCCTGTGAAGGGTGACTTTGTCATTTTTCTAAGTAAGCATGATTCGCAACTATCATCTGACTTTAGGTCAAACGACTCCAAGACTCCATCCTTTTGGAGTTGGCCTATGCGTTTCTTGCTTATATGTCCAAGACGACAATGCCATAATGATGCTTTATCCAAGTTATTATGATTAGTAGAATCAATACACAAAACATTATTTCCTAAGTTATCTACAATAGATACAGCTTCATACACACCATCACAAGGTAATGCTTTAAAATAAAAGATATTATTATAGAAAACATCAATAGAACCAACTTCATTATTAAATGAAAAGGTAAACCCTTGTTTGTACAAAGCATGAAAGGAAATAATATTTCTTGCTATTCCTGGCGAATAACAACATTTATTCAATTCTAAATTAAACCCACTACTTAGCGATAAAGTATAAACTCCAATCTTGGTGACAGGTGAAGCTTTCCTATTCCCCATGATCAAGTTTATTCTTCCTTGCTCCACATTCTCACTTCTTCTTAGTCCCTGCAAGTCACAACAAATGTGAATACCACAACCGGTATCAAGGACCCAAGATTTAGAATGGGGTGAGTTATTAGAAATGATAGTGTAAATACCTGCATGGTTGGGTTTGACTTTCCCATCCTGCTGGTACTTTGGGCAGTTCCGCTTCCAATGAGACTTTTCATGGCAATAGAAGCATTCAGCCTCTTTTGGGTCAGAAGAAGGAGTGATGAAACCTTTCTTGGTTCCACTTGAAGAAGAGCCATCAAGGGTCCGAGCCTTGGTACCCTTCGAGGATCTATTTCTCTTCCTCCATCGACTTTTCCCAATTGCCAAAACCGGAGTTGAGTTTGGAGTAGGAGTGATAGCAACCGACTTCCCCTTAAGACCTAATTCTGCGGTCTTGAGAAGTCCCTAAAGTTTGCTGAGTGTGACCTCTTCCTTATTCATGTGATATGTCATGCGGAATTGATCATAGCACGATGGTAAGGAGTGCAAAATGATATCTATTGCAAGATCCTCAGGAAAGTTCACATTAAGCTTCAGCAAACGATCCACATACCTTTGCATTTTCTGCATGTGGCTCGTGACGGATTCCCCGTCCTTCATCATGGTTGTTATCATGGAGCAGATGATTTCATACCTCTCTTTCCTTGCACTTTGATGGTATCTTTCCATCAAATCTTGGTGCATTTCATAAGGGTAGAAATCCTCATAAGACTTTTGGAGTTCCGTTGTCATCGTGGCCATCATGATGCAAGCCACTTTCGTAGCATCCCTTTCATGTGCCCGAAAGTCAGCGATCTCCTGAGGAGTTGCAGTGGTCTCATCAATCTCCTTAAGCTCCTTGTCAAGGACATATTCTTTGTCCTCGTAGCGGGTAATCATCCTGATGTTTCTGATCCACTCATTGAAGTTGGATCCATCAAAGGTGACTTTCCCACAGAAGTTCATAAGGGTAAAGGAGCCATTAGGATTAGAGCCAGAAGCATTGTTTGAAGACATCTGAAAAGAAGAAACCAAGATTAGTTTAGATATAAGAGAGTCCTTAATAAAACACTCAAATGTAATATTAAGGCTAGGATCCAATCACAATATAATATAACTTAGAAGAGGTATGTCGTAATCTAAGCTATACCATATTTGAAAGGTAGGTGAATGACGATTCACCAATTTCCACCATGAAAACCGAAATGTTTAAATATTAGGTTTTTGATTGGTTCTTAGAAATTCCTAGATTCTTTGAGATTCAATGAACTTTTCAAAGGCATGTTTCAATCTCGAGTGTGCCCTCCAAGTTTTGTGACTGGGATGCCGAGGATCACAAAACGAGGTGTGAAGTAACCATGCAAATCACTTGGTACCCTTAAGGTTTATCACTCAATTGATGTGCCGGTAAACCACACACGCTCCATCGATACTATAATAAACCCTAAGTCACCCTTTACCTACCTTGTTAAGTCCAAGTTAGTGTGCCGGTTAACCACACACGCTCCACCAACGACATAAACAAAGTGTAAAGTGTAATTTCATGGATTAGCACCTTATTCACATTTTTCCTAAAGTAACTAAGATTGGGAATTTAATAAAACATTTAGTTACTTTATAATATTCATCATACTTTAAATGAGAATTTGTAAGTCCTTGTCTTACCCGTTCGGCTAACGACCCTCCACCGGTTAAGCAAGCGGTGGGTGAGAGTGGACACCCATTAAGTCACCATTTTATAGGCAACAACCTTATACCCACCTTATAGACCGGCTTCGTGAATGAGGCGTACTAGCGGTAAGACGACTTTGTTCTTATACATATATATATATATATATATATATATATATATATATATATATATATAATTATTAAATCATAATAATATAAGTATAAGGGTTGAATTTTAACTTTTAAAATTCTAAGGGTTGGAACTAAAGTTTAATCTTCACTTTACTTGTTCCAAAACTTGAGGGCAAGTTTTGTAAACATCCAAAACTTTTCATTTCTTGTAACTTATGAGTTTAAAAGAGTAATAAAATGAAGACTCTTCACTTTTCTAACTCTTGTGTTCTTTTAATGGTTTTCAATCCAAGAGACTTTTGGTTTTCCATAACTTGAGGACAAGTTATGGACTCCATTAAATCACATTATGATCAAGAATTAATCTACCACATAGGTTACAAATAATTCCTATGATCATCTAAACATCATAAGAACAAGATTATGAACACTTTCATATATCAAAATCACACTTAATCTTTGTAATTTTGATAACTAGTTGTTGTAAATGAGTTAGAAAAGACATTACACCATCTAAAACAAGTTTTCAAGTACCAAAACAGTTTAGGGTAATGTTTCTAATCCATTTCCAGCAACTAAAGTCGAAAACCTGCACTCTGTCGACCCTACTCGCCGAGTGCATGAACCTACTCGGCGAGTAGGTTGAAGATACAAGTGAACTCGGCGAGTCCCCCCATGGACTCGGCGAGTTCAGCAGTCAGACAGCAATTTTTTCGACTTTTTCAAGCATATTGCAACAAGTATCAAACAATCAAAACCAGGCTCTGATACCACTGTTGGGTTTTGAGCATTCTAACACTTCCTAAGTGTACATGCAACCCTAATAAACCTTGGATCTATGTTTGTCTAAGATACATGCAAATAATTATTTTTCCAAGGTTCATATCCTAACTAGCATGGCATGGGGAACATGAATCAAATAAAGCTAGTAGAAATACTTACCTTGAAGTTGTAGTTGATTGCTTGGAGTTTTTGAGCCTAGCACCAATAGTGTGGATGCCTCAAATGAAAGTCACAAATCACCACAAACTTGGAACTTTGAGAGAATAGTCACCACTTCTCTTGAAATCGGCCCTCACCTCAACAAGTGTCAACTAGTGTGATTTCAAGAACCAAAGTCTCCTTTATATAGTGTGGTGGATTAGGGTTACATCCATGTAAACCCTAATACCCATGTCTCTTCATTTCCATGAGATCCATGGGTTAAAGCTCCATGGAGTATCCATGGACTTCTCCATCCAAGCCTAGCCCATTCCAAATAAGCATAAACCCACACTATATAAATATAGAAGCCCATATTTAATTAGTAATATCTTTGATCACTAAATTAATCCTAGATTAATTATAGATCATTACTAATTAAATAATATGATCTTATATTAATATATTAGAACTTATAATATATTAATGAAACATAACTTGTACTATTCTCAAATATTATCCATAAATTGTTCAGGTGAAGTGCAACCCAAATGGACCATGCCGGTTCGGGTCAAGTACATACCAAATATAGTTATGGGCTTAGACACTATATCCAACAGTTAGAACCCAACATAACTTCCTAGGCCAAGTGCCCACACTACTCATTAAATCCATTTTCCTTTTATTGGGCCAAGTCCCAAATCCAAGTCCTTATCTCGAAAGTCCTTATGTAAGGCCCATTTATTGGCCCAATTTACTAGATTGGGCCCATCTCCCTAATTGGACCTAGATCCAAGGTCCATAATAATTTTTGGGCCCAAAGTACTCCATCAATATGTTCAGTTATGGCCCAAGCCCAGCTGGCCCATAAATAGCCAACACTCAAGGCCCAAAAAATCAAAATCCAACAGAGGTCGTATGCTGGGCGTACTCCTCTGGTACGCGGGGCGTACATCGGCTCGTTGACTGGAAAGCGGGTCGCTAACCCACTATGTTGGTCGTTCTATAATTTACGCGGGGCGTACTCGCGTCTACACCAAAACCTTTCCATGTGCTTAATGGCTTAAGCACTTAAGCCCATGTGTCAGATCCAGTGACAAAAAGGGCCTAGGACTCAAAAAGTCTCAAACGTTATCCTGTTGGATGTCCAAAAATCTCTTAACTCAAGGTCTTAATCCATTAAGGCCTTCCTACTTCATGCATGGGACAACCAAAGCCATTGGGACCTCATTTTTCTCACTCAAGACCTCTCCTAGGGTCTGAAAGGACAACTCATCTTAACCAAAATGCATCATGCATCATATTGGGGTTTTTGGGACAAGAATGATGTCAAAATTTAACAACACTTAGATCTACACAAAATAGATGTCAAGTAAGAAGCTTTATACCTTCAGGAGCTCTTGAATCTCCAGAAAACTTCAGATCTACAAGTGGACCTTCTTTCTCCACTCACTTGATGCAACACCTTCTTCTTACACACTTGAAATTCACTTTAATAGCTCACACACTCAAGAAGTTGGCTAGGGTTTGGGGAAATGGCTCTAAGTATTGGAGGCTGAGCTAAGGGAGGGTTATAAGCTCTTAAAGTTGCTTTAATAGCCTCCACAACCGAATTATTAGGGTTTCTGTATGATAGGCGTACGCTGGGCGTACGCCATGAGGCTCCGCGTCCATTTTCCTTCATACATTGGGCGTAACCCAGCCTACGCTGGGCGTACCCAGCCAAACACGTGCATGCATTCCTAAGCATGCATGGGACCTTTATTGCCCAACTTTTCCCCTTAGGGACGATTTATGCCAATATCTTCAGTTTACAATATCTCCTTCATCCTAAGTCCGTTTCCGACGAACGTTATATCCACGAAAAGCCGACGAGAAGCCCTACGCTTCTAGCAACACATCATGGTCTGAAACCTTCTCAAATGAAATCCAATGCTCATAGAAGACCGAAACGCCCTTACCCTTGGTCTCAGGAATCCATAAATAAATGCTTTTAGAACGGGGCGTTACAAGTTTCAAGATGTACACCATCATAAAGAAGATCGTTAGAACCGCCACTAGTCATATGCCAAGGATCAGACTCCGACGATCAAGTCAAATCATGTACAAATGAAGATGGTTCCTTTAAGCTGGATAAAATCATCTATGTAATAAATGTAGGCAAAAAAGAGTATATATTTTAAAAATCATATTCCCAATTGAAAATATTAACGTGGAATTTGGTCCTAAAATGTTAATACATGAGGTTAAGTTAAATTGTATACAAGAGTGCTCCATTGAATATCATTACAAATGATAAGATGAACAATACATATCATGGCCTTCTAAATCTCCAAGCTTACTATCATAGGCTTCATTTTCACATGTGAATACATGTCAAAATGGTACGTTGGGTTATGTAATACCGGAATCTGACTATGGAATGGAATTGGGTAAGAGCAATAACCCAACGCCTAAGTCATGATACCTAAAATGTTTGAACAACCTTTTTCAAAATGATAAATATTTTTATAACCAATTCCTTAAATCACAACACATTTCAAAATGATTTTTTGTTTCATGAGTCATTTCCAAAACCATTTCATATTAGGATTTCATAAGTCTAAGGGTACACATGATTATACATAAAGATGCAATGCATATGAAAGTATCCCAACTCAATCTACTATTCTCAAGTAAGCCACTCAAGTTCTAAGGGACTAATGATCTGGCAATTTCCTAATAAGCTACCTACTTAATCCCTTGTCGAGGCCAATACCTCCTAGAGGCTAACTCCCTTCCCCAAATTTTAGAATAAAAATTTGATTATTAAACATGTATTTCATAGAATAGGTTTGCAAACCCTATACAAAAGCATCGTGCTTCAATACGAAGTATGTTTCTCCAATAGTCTAGGGTACAAGATGTGACAACCCAATATTTCGAATCTATGTAATGACCTGAGAGGCAAGTATTGTAACATCTTTTGATGTAATGAAATTAACTTCGAAAATAAAATGTTCAAAAGTATCTATTGGGTTACCTACTATGCTAGATATTGAGTCAAGGTTTACTGAAATACTAAGAACACTAAAATCCGAGTTATAATGAAGAAGTTATGACCATTCTAAGATTTCCGACAAAACCGAAAATCCAGATAAACATAAAAACACGAAATTTCAATATGATAGTTTTTAGTCTTAAGTATCTAAATGAAGGTTGTAGATATCATTAAACCGTAAACGTACATAAAAAGAACGACCAAACCTGACTTCGTATGAGGAAGTTATGATTTTTCCAAAATACGGATATAGCAGTAGACAGCTAAAAACTTGAAATAGAGATCGAGAGGTTTTTGGTCAAAACAACCTAAATAAGAATCAAAGGCATCAACAATAGTAGTGTAACGGTGAAAATTCTATTGAAAACGAACATCGGATGAAGAAATTAAGGATTTTTAACAGACTTTTCGTGCCCCGACCTGTTAAAAATATAATAATTAAAAATAAATTCAAAAGTTGCCAATGAAGTCTAAAAGAGAGTTGTAGATCATGATTTCACCTTTGCGTGCATATAAAGAACATCAAAAACGGAGCTCGTATGTGAAAATTACGGATTTTACAAGTTTGGGGTGCACACACCAAGAGGATTTACGCCCAGCATAATGGAGTGCTAGGCCTCGGTTCGTCCATGTCGCCCCTACTCTTCTAGACCATCACATCCGACGCTTTGTCCGAAGAAGCGGTAAGAAATGAAATACGAGTACGCCCAGTGTACTTCCAGAGTACGCCCAGCATACCGAAGGGTTCAGCCCTCCTATAAAAGGGATGCGAGGGTGTCGGCCAAATGGGCTCATTCTCTCTCGTTCTCTCATGATTTTACCTCGTTTTACGTGCAAGAAATATCCCGAAGCCCCGGTTTTCATATCTAAACCCCAAAGGAAGGTTTTGCACTCCCAAGAATTCCGAGATTCCCGAGATTTCCACAAGAAAAATCAACAATCTAAAGTAGAAGCTCTGCTCGATTGTCGTTTCGCTTTTTCAAACAATCAAGTGAGTTCAAACCCCTATAATCTACACTTTTAAATGTTTTATAAATGATTTTATATGCTTTTAGGGGGGGGGGAATACAAGTAAACACATGTGACAACCCGAAATTTCCATTCTGAACAAACCATTTGAAGCCAATAGAAGTAGAACAGTTATAGTGAAAACTCAGATTTCGAGTATAAGTTTGGCAGTTTTCAGGATTTTACACTTAAGGAGATATTAGGAGAGCGGATGCACTAGGGTTTTGTGCGACACTGTTATTCCAATACTCTAGTATATTAGAGTTCATTCCGAGAATAGAAATATTTTCTGCCAAAAATCTCAGGACTATAAATAGAATTCTGAACCAAATTGGTTCATTAGTTGAATTCCAATTAGAGAAAAGCCAAATTCTCTCTCACGGATATTCGGGTTTTTATCCCAAATTGTGAGTAACTCTTTCTAGTAGTGTTAGAAAGCTTTAAAATATGTTCATAACATAGATTACATAGCTAAATCATCCGATTTAGGAGTTTACTCCCCAAGGTGTTCTTGGGCGGTAAACTCCCGAAACCAAGCCTAGATTGTCCCCCGTGATTAGTAACTACCTTGGACTTGTATAGGAGTGTGTTAGGAACATGAAATCAACCAAGAACCACCCAAGTTTAGGAGTTCACGGCCCAAGAGTAGCTTAGGCCGTAAACTCCCTTGTAACATGCTCAAATGGTGCTTTTAAGGCACCTAAGGCTTAGACTTTATTTTAGACAAGTACCCTAAAGTGTTTAAAGCCTAGAAAACATAAGAAATCACTAGTATTGAGGAGTTTACGGCCAAGACAAGTTCTTGGGCCTTAAACACCTATAAAGGGGTCAAATGACACCCTAACTCCTTCCTTAAGCCAAGAGACCAATTTGGGCATGTACCTAAATGAGTTTTGGACTAGCTAACACACTTAGAACACCAAGAGTAAGGGAGTTTACGGCCCAAAAGGTTCTAGGGTCGTGAACTCCATAAAATGGTGCCAAATGGTGCCATAAACTCTTCTAAAGCCAAGTACAAAAGCCTAGTTTAGTTCCTAGTTAATTTAGAGACTTGAAAACACCATAACCACCCTCCCAAGGGAGTTTACGGCCGTAAAATCCAAGGGTATATGGTCCCTAGGCCGTAAACTCCTTAAAGGAGTTATTATGACACCCAAACACTTGATTTAGCCTTGAAGCAATTCACCACATGAGTTGTATAATTGTTTGACTTCATTTAGGGGCTTTGTTGAGAGTTTACGGCCAGGAGTTTACTCCCCTAGGCCGTAAACTCCAAGACATATGGTCATTTGACCATAAACTTCCATTAGAGGCATTGCACTCCTTTGTTGCAACCCATTAGCCTCCTAACACTTGACCAAAAGTGTTTTCCTCGCGTTTAAATGTTTATACTTGTATAATTAGTGTTTTAATCACTAATTATTAATATACATATGTCTTCATATGTAATTAGGATCATTGTGTGTGTCTAAGGTCTTCACTTGACACCAAGCACTTGCCCAATCCTTCCCTACGATAACAGCCCATTCAATTCCAGTCACCTACTGCAGGTGAGTTCATACCCCTTAATCAATGATTTAAACTGTTTTTAAATGTTTTATGGGGGGGATACAAGTAGAATTATACTAGTTATTATATCAATAACATGTGATTAATAAGTAGAATTATGCTAGTTATTATATCAATCACATGTGATTAAGATACAGCATTCAAATGATTTGGCTACTCATTAGCCGTTTTACCAAACAGTTTCCTTCAAATGATTTTTATAAACATTTTATATGTTTTAAACTCCTTATTACACTGTACATTTTACTCTGTATATCATATTTCAAACTTATTTACAATTGTGTTTCAAACAAATGTTTCTTTATACTAAACTGTTTTATCAAACCCATGCCTTCAAACTGTTTTATAGATTGACATCAAGTCGATCTTTTCTTAATATAATATTTATGTTCAAATGTTTTACAAAACTTATTTATGCTTTTATATTATAATTGCATGCCTCTATATGTATAGTTATATAAGAAATGTTTAAAAGACTTAGGAAGGCTATCCACCCTATTTCCTTTTCGCGCTTGAGATGTGGTCTGGTGGGATATCGGGTACTCGTCCGAAGGTCGTTTAATTATTAGTTATATATCATGTGTACATATATAGTCATAAAAGGTCCTTCCAGTTCATCCCATGCCCTTGGGTAACAAGGGTATACATCCATGACCATACGTACCAGTTAGATTACTAGTAAACTACCATATGGGTAGTTTAGGATGATACTAGAACTATTACTAGAACGTGATATCATACAATGAGTCAGTTCATTCATGAGTCAATACTTGCTAGATAGAGAGCACATACATTACAGCTAGAACATTTCATTACTACGAGTACATATACAACTATACTAGGAAGAGAACATATACAACGATACTAGAACGAGTACATTACTATACTTGCTAGATGGAGAGAGAACACACATTACAGCTAGCACACATCGAACATTTTCGTACATTACACTTACATTAGTACATTCATAAAATTGTGATCCACTGTGTCGGAGCATGCCTTAAATGTCATGGCCCGAGTTGTAGCCAGAGTCTCTTGAAGGGAGAGCGTGAGTTTGCGTATAGATCTATACTGGATTGACTATCCTACACCTTGCTGCTAGCTACATCCGGACCTGCAGGTCTGCGGGTGCCAAACGTCATTCCGTTATTACGACCATTCGTATGTCGTTGTTACCAGTCGATAGTATGGTGCAATTTATCACATAATGCCTTAATATAAATCCGGTTTAAGGTAATTAGTACAGCAGTAGTTCTTATAGCGCTACGTTTTAGTACTACATTGATTTTCCCTGAAGGGCACACTCGAGATTGAAACATGCCATTGAACAGTTCAATGAATCTCAAAAGATCTAGGAGTTTCAAAACCAATTAAAACCTAATAATACATTTCGTTTATCTTGGTGGAAATTGGTGAATCGTCATTCACCTACCTTCAAATATTTTATAGCTTGGATTACGGCATCCCTCTTCTAAGTTATAAAATAGTTTGTTGGGTCCTAGCCTTAATATTTCATATTGGGTGTCATATTAAGGACTTTAAATCAACTATCTTGAATATCTCCCAAAAGATGTCTGGTTTAGACATCTATGATCTTCCCAAATCTCTTGAAACAAACTTTCCTAAATGAAGATGATGTCCCATGGATATCATACTTCTTTCACCTCCTCCAATTATTCTCCCTAACCCACAAGTTCCTAAAAAGTTTAAGGTCACTCAAGCCCTATTGGCAAGGAAAGGTCTAGGTGTGATCACATCTTGGAGATGTAGTCACATATTGACAAGTCGGGAGAGTTGGGTGTCAAAGTCTTGAGAAAGTTGGTGGCTCAACTACTTTCTAAGTCACATAGTGAGTTCCTTTAGGACTCCTATGAAATAGACTATGACAAGACCCTTAATGATCTTATCTATTTGCTAAGATCATCTTCCTAAAACTTTATGGACATTTACAATGGTGACATTAGATATCCAGTAAAGCTCTCTCTTCCCAATGGAAAGGGATCGGCCATAGTCAACTCGGTTGACCAAATGGTAAAGAGAAAAGATAAGTATGTGATAGTCCCATGTATCATTACCAAAGGGTCCATATGTTTATATTGCCAAAGGAAGGGGCATTGGTTGCAAAGTTGCCAATTTACCTAAGGGTGTTAAAGTCAATAAGTTTGACTCCACTTCAGGTAAAGTCCACTATCTAACTCTGCTAAGTTTCTATTCTGAGATTCTTGATATATGATGTGACTGGGTCACATGTTGATGTTTTAAGAATCAAAGAAAAGTAAAGAAACTTAAAGAAAGAATATGTTGAATCTGATCGCGTAGATGGATTTCTATCGCATAGTTTGAAGATCGGATTCTTAAGCTACTTCTTAAGAGATATGAACTATTACTTAGGAATAGATAACAACAAGTTTTCATATGGATTGTAAGGATAGTTTTTCCGCAAAGTTTTTAAAATAAAAGGAAAAATGATGATTTTATTTATTTTAAAATATCCTTACAATGGCATTTGAGGAAAAATTGTTGCTTATATGATTCCATTAATAGCAGGAGTGGAAATATGAAATTGATTCTTTCATTTGTGGTGATGTCTAAATTTACCAAATAAGGAAAGATTCTCATCACCCAAGGTTCAATAGGACTGAAACTTGGAATCATGCAAGTTGTATAGTATGATGAATGAGAACTTTCAGCTTGGAAAATTAAGACTAATTCCTTATGTGAATAAGGAAAGGACTAAGGGATCGAGTACACATTCTTGTGCACTGATTAAGTCCACCACAAAAGATCGATAAGACTATTCGTCATGATTTACTAAAGTCTAGTAAGTATTGTTATACTTACAGGCTTAAGTGTAATTCTGAGACATTGGAAAAAGGTTCCAACGTATGGTAGAGCGAATAAGAAGTATCAAATTATGGCAGAAAGATACAAGTTTCTCAAATCTAAAAAGATGGGAGAGTACTTTAGTATCATGTTATATGATCATCTTAATGATTAAGAGACCTTATCACAATTCATCCTTTAAGTGCATTCTGATGGCTAAGAAGAGGAGCTATGAATTGTTGAAATGGTTAAATCAAGAAGATGAGTCATATTTCATTCCAAAACAATTCTTAGAGTCATACTCCAAGATTGCAAATTGAGTGACATGTCTTAATGAAGGTTTAAAAACACTTGTCAAATGTAAGAGTAAAAGTTTTCTACTCTTGTACATTTGAAATTGGTAATTTGTGATGTTTTGGATAAAACAAAGACCAACTTAGGCTAATTGTGTGAAGTGTTTGTCTTGATTAGAATCCACACTATCTCTTGAATATCTGACAAGAAAGTCTTATATGTCAAGAGGACAGTGGGAGTCTTAAAAGTCTTGAAAGTCTCAAGAACTAATCAATAATAAAACCTAAAGTTCTTCACTAGCACACAACTTGAGGTTTATAACCTATCGTTTTGACATATTCTGTGCCCATTCCAGTTAAAGTTTGCTTTGCATACGAGTTCTTAGAGTTCTAATTTGGGTGCATAACAACTTGGAAGCAATGGCAGGCCCTTGAGCTGCCAGATGGCAAGAAATTAGATTAAGTTCAGTCCATATGAGTTTGGATTTGTCATTATCCTTGTCCTGTGACTATGGTCTTGACAATTCACATGGATAAGAACACATACACCGATAAATCTAAGTGTCATAAGGTTTCTCTCCGATTCATGAAAATGATGGTGAGGAAACACTTTCACTAAGTAGATTTTAGCTAGATAGCAATTGTGATATTTGCATTCTCAAAGTCGTTAGTGGAGTGTGTATGGTTTACCGGCACACTAACATGGACTTGTGAGAAGTGGCAAAGGTCTAAACAATTGAGACTATGATTACGACATCCCTTTTCATAGTTCTTAAAAATTGTTTAGACACACCTGTGAGCTATCTAAGATAAGGTGTATGATTCTGATAAAGTTTTATCAAAGCAATCTAGTATCAGAAATCCGAACTTTGGTAAGAAAGTCAATAAAGTATTGATTTCTAGAAGTCGAGCTGATTTCTGAGTACATATCAAAGCTAGTGGGAGCATAAGTGTTATGCTAATAATCATCATGCTAGTGGGAGCATGATAATTATGATAAAGGTTGCAATTTAGCAATGTTAATTATAGAAAACAAAAACTTCAACTGGGAAAAAGTTGTTTTGCTATAATTAAGGGAGAGGAAATTATACTTCATCTCAAATCTAAAAGCTTAGATTGAGGTTTTAATCGTATTTAGTCAAGAATATATATATACATATATATATATATATATATATATATATATATATATATATATATATATATATATATGAATGTTATGTTGGAATGGCTCAACATAAGGAAATTCTGTATATGGGTCCATTATTTGCGTTCTAAAATTCGATTATGATTACGGCATCCCTTTTCATAATCTGAATTATGAGAACTTGGCAAATAGAAATGGAAATATTATAGCAAAAGACTGTTTTAGTCTTTATGTGAGACATCATGAATCGTGTCCCATATGCTTCGGATATAGGATCGATTACATGCGCTATATTCATCCTTTCTAGAAATTTTCAAATGCCTGGGACATTAAGAAGGGAAAAGGTCTAGAATGGATATGACTAAAAGGATTAAACAATTGTCGAGGACAATCTAAGGTTTACCAAAGATTGGTTGCTCAAGGACAGTTGGAAGTATAGTGATAATTCTGGAAGGACCATATTGACATAATCTGTAAGGAGGCAACTCTTGTTCAGAAGTGATAGTCAAAATGGAATCTGGAAATGTTTCAAAGTTAGAAATTATTTAATCTGTGTAAAATTAGGAAACTTAATGCAAGAAGGATGTTCCAAGGAGCTGATCTCCTTTGGAATGCTCTGTAATGATTTTTGTCAAGTCTTTCCAACTTTGTGCATAATCATTACAAGAAGATCAATGCATATAAGTTTAGAATCTAACAGATTTCAGTAAATGGCATGAATTTGGAATTCTTGCATTTGCAGTAAGGATTTGGGACTGTGAAAGAGGATCATTGGAGTTATGTTCAATTGATCTAATTCACAAAGTGAAGATCATAGACAAACATAGTATGCATACTTAGTGTATGGCATGACTAGTGTTTAGAAAACAAAGTGTACATGCTTGTAGCATGGGATAACTATTGTTTTAAATTCAAGAATAAATTTGATAGCTGAAACAGTATACAATAAATAATGTGTAATCCTATGGTGATAAATAAAAGGTGTTTTATTTATATTCATAAGTTCTGAGACCATATTAGATTCGATTATTATTGTGTTTCACTTTGCATGTTTTGACTTCCAGAATAACTAGGTCGTTGTTCTGATTGACTAAGTTATTCAAACCATCCACAGTCGGTCATATGTTGGAAGTAGATATGAATTAAGACTGTCATGGGTTGGCTTGTAGAGGTCTAAGATCTTGGACAAAGGGCTACAACACTCATGAGTGCTCATAAGTTCTAAGTATTGGATTCAACCCGAGCTCATTGGAATCACTTCATGGAGTTTATCACGAATGATCATGAGACGATAATATCTTATATTCTTCAAACCTAGAGATATGAGTTGTTACTATGAGTTGGTTATACATTGATTGCATGAAAACGCATTGCTAACTCGATGTTATAAAACGTGCCTTTGTGTATGATTCAACAAGTAGTAGAACAAGCCATATGAGTCGAAGTTTATCCATTCCTTTTACCTTCGAGATAAAAGCAATATCTTTGGGCCCCTCGATGATTTGATGATGACAAATGGAAGTGCTCGGCCGGGCCAGGACTGATTTGATTTGTTCAATTAGTCAGACGTCATAAATCGGAAATCGAGAAACAACAAATGGACAGAGAGAATGATTATAATCCATATCTCAGTCCATATGGTATCTAGAATGGAGGAATATATGATCCCTTATCTAATGGAAAGGTCATTGACAAAGGTCAGAGTTCATCGGCAAGGTCAGAGTTCGATGGAAGCTTTTGAGAGCTACGATTTCCAGTCGGTTCTTGAAGTCATACGCAATAATAGTTTTAGACTTATCCAAGTGGGAGACTGTTGGATTAATGTCTAAGTCCATAACTATAATTGGTAAGACTTGACCCGACCCGGCATGGTCCATTTGGGTTGCATGGCATCATACACTTGGATAGACTAAATGAGAGAAATAAGACACTTATGGTTATTAATATATTATAAGTTCTAATATATTAATAATAAGAATAATAATATTTAATTAGTACTGAATTGATTAAGAATTAATTTAGAATTAATTATGTGATCAAAAGAAGACTAATTAAATATATGGGTTGATTGTGCAAATCATCCATAACTTATATAGTGGGCCAAAGCTCCATGGATAATCAAGTTGGGTTAAACGCATAGGATGCTCCATGGAGGTTACATATTCCATGGGTCATGGAAATGAAAGGTCATGACAATTAGGGTTTACATGGTGTAACCCTAATTGTAACAAACTATATAAGCATCATATTATTCACCAAAATCGGCCACTAGTGTGTGTAATAGAAGGGCTAGCCGATTTCATGAAGTGTGGGTTTCTCTCAAGTCATTCCATGTGTATTTGGTGTTGTGTGAACCATTTGAGGTGTCACACTTGAGGCACTAGGCACTCAAGGTTCATGAAGACATTCTACATCAAAGAGGTATGTATTCTATCTTGTTATATTCATTGTTTTGTATGCTAGATTAGGATAATACCTTGGATGTTCATAATTATATGTATAATAGAGAAAACATAGATCCAAGGTATTTAGGGTTGCATGTACACTTAGGAGTGTTAGAATCCTCAAAACCCAACAGTTTTATACTAAGTTTTATGAGACATTAAACTTCACGTACATTCGAGTACACATTTCAAGTCCTATATTATATACAGAATCCCTTGGAGGGGGAGCATGGTGTTTTTGTATAGATCTATACGGGATTGACAACCCCGCGCCCTGACTGTTAGCTACAGTACACCATTTGGGGTGACAAGTGTCAGAACATTTCAACGCCTGAAGAACGTTGTGTATAGGCCGTCTTGGTCAATAGCATGGTTATAAAAACTCACATGGAGTATTAAAAACACATTGATTTACGGGGTTTTCAGACGTCTTGGCAACTTTATACGTACATAAATTGACTACTCTAGGCATGAAAAACATTATTGTGTTACAATTTTGGAACTTCTAAACTGCCACCGACATACGGAAAAACATCAATTTTCTAGAAACAAACATTAGTCTTGGTAGAAGGCTACATTTATACCAGTAGAAAATATGGGATTTTCTAGGAACAAACAAACAAAAACAAACCATTTCATTTTAGTTCATACAAACATTGTCATTAAATACTTATGAAACTCATCAGCTTAAATGCTGATCTACTCTTCCAAAACGACTTGTATGTCCTAGGGATTCAATAATTACAGGTAACAAACAGCTTTTGAAGAAGGGACGCTACGGCACCAGTTTAAATTCATATTTTGACATCATATTGTAATTGGTTTTGAACATGTACCTTTCAAACAATGTAAACTTTCAATTATATATATGATGGTTATATTGCTTTCTTTACTATGTATTCAATTGTTACGGTACTACATGAAGTCATCTGCCCTCGAACGTTTCTGCCATTCCGGTTTAAGGGTGTGACACAAGATCCTGTGAAATCTTCGAAATTTCATCATTTACATGGAACTTGAGTCATAGTGACTCTCAAAAGTCAAAACCCATCCTACATGAAATGCACAATTAAAGATGCTACATAATATGTGTTTCGAACCATATATCATTTCCCAAACCAAAGCATGTTCCAAAATGGATTTTAATGCCATGTGTGTGTGTGTGTATATATATATATATATATATATATATATATATATATATATCATAAGGCCAGATAACATTCAAAATCATTTAAGTATAATTAATGCTTCAAAATAGTTCAATTGTGGTAATACGGGACATGTACTCTAGGTATGTACTCACCTTAGTCCAAATCTAGAAAAGAAACACACTTTTTCTTAAACTCTAAACTTCTCAGACACAAGCTAGTGTCATGTAACTATTTTCTATAACACCTGTTTTCAGATTGGATTAGTATATGGCATAACGGAGTCAAAGACATGGTTTTTGGGAAAAATCATGTGTCGCAACGTGACCATAGGGAGGTCACGATGTGAAGAGCCATTATGGAACGCATTCATCTGATGAATACCATGACGTGAGTAAGGTGGCCACCACATGGAAACTGTTCTGGCCCAAGTCCATGATTTTAGGGTTTTTATCGTATTTAAGCATTTTATCCCAAGGATTAGGGTGTCCTCCTTAATCTCCATCACTCTCAAACCTTAGAAACGTTAACCCTAATCCACCTTGGTGATTCTTGGTTCATTTTGGTGCTTTTGGTAGCTTGAAGAAGAAGAAGGTGATCTAGTGTGTTGATCAAGCAAGAAAACTTTGTCATCATTCTATTGTGCATATTTTGGACCTTAGTAAGTGTTCAAGATTCAAGATTTTTGGTTTCATGTTTCTAATTTGTCCCCTTTTCATGTTGTGTGAGTTTGGAGGAATGGATCGCATAAAGTTGGCAACTTTATTGATCCTTGAGGTCCTTTTGGTATTATATGTTCTAGATCTACGATTCCTTGAGTTTTTTGGGCTCATGCTCTAGTTTGAGTTCATCCCTTCATGATTTTGACCTAATTTAGGAAGAGGCATGCATTACACATGCATATCCATAAAGCCATGAATTTTATGGTGTTTTAGGGTAGGAAACCCTTCTGGAAATTATGGATTTGAGATCTCTAGGATTAAGTTCTTAATGCTTGACTTTATGCCTTAAGTTGCAATTAAGGAGCTAGGTTTTAAGATCTTGACTTATTGGGGTCTATTAATGGATAAAGTTGGAAACTTTATCCATTAAGGCCTTGGAAAGAATCAGATTTGAGCTTTGGAGCTCATGGAATGGATGGAAACTGCTTAATCCATTAAGTTGTTTAGGACCGGTTCCCATAACATGGCCTTTTAGCCGCCACGACGTGGCGACTAGGGATCAGCCCGAATGTTTTGTCATTTTATGATCACGACATGACCACATAGAGGCCACGACATGGAGGCTTGCTGATGATAATTATTGACATTTAACTTTGACTGTTGACTTTTGAACTGGGTTGAATTTTAGTCAAACTACTAGTTTTAGAAGGTATACTAAGGTACTTAAACATACGCCCAGTGTATGAGCGACCATTTTCGTATAATTTTTCAAACTTAAAGGACCAAGAAAGAAGTACCTGAAATCGAATGTTACATGCATCCTACATGGGAAGATCATTAATAAAGTGTTCTCATGTGTGGCTCGTCCCTCACTTATATTAGTAGCCTAACTAACGAATCGGTCAAATAATATTGGTGCCTTAGTTTCTCAAAGCAGAAAATGTCTTTGGCTTCGGTTTAATATATCTCTACTGCAGACAATAAGATTATTTATCTTGGAAGTGTAAATTTGAGTTGGGAGGAAACAATCATAAAAAATCTTGTTGTTTGCTATGGAGACAGATGAAACTTTTTGCTATGGTGTTCTTTTGTCTTGGATGTGTAAATTCTTTTAACGTCTTCCTTAATTCTTTTGTCTTGGAAGTGCATATTCGAGTTTGGAGGAAGCAATCACAAACGATTTCGTTGTCTGCTATGGAGATAAGTGAAGCCGAAGCCGAAACATATTTTGCTTGGAGAGAACTATGGTACCAACATTATTTGACCGATTCGTGACTTAGGTTATTGATATAAGTGAAGGATGAGTAACATATGAGAACACCTCATTAATGATAGTCACACATAGAATCTCGTGAGCAAAATATGAAGAAATCAGTCATAAGGACTAAATGTATACAAACTGAAAATTATAATATCTTATTAAGTCATTTCTGCGGTTTAACCTGGAAGAGTCGGTTATAAAGACTGAACGTAGGGGAAAAAATGGTCAAATATAGACAAAAAAATTTCATGTACAAAATAAAAAAAAAAAATACATTGTTCTATAAAGCTTATAATCAATTTTAGTACTAATTTTTTACAACTTTTTTAAGAGACTTAACAAGATTTTTTAACCTTTTCTAAACCTTTTTAAAGCAGTGGCGGAGCTAGGGTCAAAGTTAAGGGGTATCCCGAAAAAAAATTTGTGTAACATACAATAAGATATGGAAATGAGATGGTCAATAAAAACTTTGTGTTGATTAAACCAACACTCACCAATTACAGTGATTTGTAGTTTGTTACTTAATGACTTTTTATAAATTTGTCATCATTCATTCTATCTTATATAGAAACGAGGCCTAAATGTTTCTTTAGATAGTGCAAGATCAAACGTGAGACCTCATGTATTTGCAGCAATGATATGAGAGATTTGGCACTTTCTGTCTTTCTTAGCCTGCTATTAAGAATCTTAGCTTGCTTCTTCTTCATTGCAGCTTCTCTCTACAAGTAATAGGATAAACATAACTTCCAAACACTTGAAATTGATTAACTTAAACAACGCATCCAAATACTCTTATATGGCTATATACATCATGGAATGAAATAATGGTGAAAGAAATAAAGAGAGTACCACTAAACGAACCTATTACGCTCCTCATCGTTAAGAATGAACTCCAACTTCATATGTATAAGTCCACCTCTTTCATGGGGAAACAAGTCATCCTAAGTACCCTTTTCAATTATAGACATGGTTCGAATACCTAAGCCCAATATCAAATTGATCCTTGATTAGAACCAAATTAACCCGATTCTACACAATGTGAGATGAATTCCGGAGTTTTATTATAAACCTGAATGTGATATTTGATTTCCCTCGGAATCCTGAATTGAGATAATCAAATTGTCGCACAGATTCGTCAATGGACTGTGCTAAAATCAATATGTCGAATCAGTATTCATAAAAATTAAGTTTAGAGTTCGGAATCATACAAAGAGAAATTAAGTCTCTTTCTCCCCAGCTTCATGCTCGACTTTCCCCGATGCAACTACATGATAAATTGAATCAATAACTACATGCGATAGACTGAGATTTTGAAGTGAAATCAGAGCAACAGAGACAAATCATTCGCGATAAACATATAGACAGATCCTAATTTGAGTTACATTAACTAAAATAAATCAAATGAAAACGCTACTGCTAGATCCAAAGAATATTTAGGGCTCCCGGGGTACGTACCCTTTGAAAATCACGACGCGCAATGTCGAGGAGATAGAATGATTCAGAAGATGAGATGAAGAAGACGATTCAGAATCCACTAGAGCTCCATTCCATTTTTGAGATCTCGATCGAGTGAGGTGGTATGTGGGTAGAACGAATCTGCGTTTCGAAATCTTCGAAAATATTACACTAACAATTTTTTGAGGGGTATCCCAGGATCCAATGTGCCTCCGCCTATGTTTTAAAAATATATATAATTTTTACGACAGCTAAAAAATACTTTTTCTTTAATATATTAACAAATGGAAAAATAAAACCCCAAATTTTTTTTATCTTTTTATATCATGTTCTAAAATTTTTTTAACAAATTGGATAGCAATACATTTCCATTTTTCAATGGTAGTGGATGATATTTGAGGACGGCGATGGGCCCTCCTTCAAGATAACACGACAAAATTCTCGTCCGAGTAGTTTTTGTAGCAAAAAAACACAACACTTCGTAAGACTCACCCGAACAAACACATCAACATTATTCCGGCCACAGCCGCCTTATATTTAAACATCGTCCGTACGTGCATTCCATGATTCCAATTCCAGAATGACATGAACCACAATCGCTATTCAATTGCACAAAAGTGAAATATAGAAATACATTAAAAAAAACATATGTCGATTTAGCAACCACTGTTACATTTTCTTTTACTATTTACAAAAACCATTTTTCACAAATGTAGCCACCAAACTATCATATTTTTCTTATGCTTCTTACAATAATAGTTAGAGCCTAATTCGATAAATAAATAAATAAATAAATCACCATAATAGCCAAATTTTCTAAGATTTTTCCACAAAATAACTAAAATTTTGAAAATTTACCACTGGTGGCCTATGAAAATCTTAATATTTTGTCAACTTCAAACATTTATAACTCATTTTATGTAAACTACCTTTGAATGGATTCTTTTTCATTGTGTTGTTTGTAATAATTGTTTTCCATGAGCATAATACACCTTCAAATTTAAAAGTGGGAAGACATACGTTTTTATCTCCAAAATAGGTGATAGAAAAACATAAAAAGAAAAAATATATATATTTAATCATTTATAACGTTATACAAATTCGGTTTTAGTTTTTTTTTTTTTTTCATTGTTTTCTTTGTAACAAGGTTTATACATGCACATATTACACTCTTAATTAGGATGTCGAAAAGTCATACTTCTTTTACCTCCAAAATAACTTATTCGGTGAATATTATGAAAAAAAAAAACTTTATAACTTAAGCATATGAACTTCAAAATAATAATTAGACCATTTGGGTTTTCCTAATCACAAATGTGACCTGCAAAAATCTTATTGAAGGTCACCTAGGTGATTTTTGTAGGTGTTGACCTCTAAATATAACTTTTTTTAATTAAAAAAAATTATAGCAGGTCACCTAGATTTTCACATGTGGTGACTTGCTAAAATTCAAAAAAAAAATCTAACCTAATAAATGAAAATCATTTTACCACATGGCTTTTCCTAGATTTTTTTTTTAATTTTTTTATTTTTCATTTGTCATTTTTTGAGGTTTCTGATTTTCTTATATTAAATTCTCAGAATTTACAGTTATATATGGAATGTTCTCATTATATTCATGTAAAATTATCATTATATTAATTTGAAAATAAATTCATATAAATGTTACAAACGTATTGATTTCTTTTCTTTCTCAATTACTTTATAAAATGCTTAATGTTTATATATTGAAATCAATATAGCATAGAGGTCTCATATCTAGTAAATAAATAAATAATAAATCACATGTTATCTAGATTTTTATAGATGGTGACGTGTACAAATGACCATTTTTCTAGAATTTTTGCTATTTTATTGAAAAAATGACTATCATGGCATCTTTTCTAAGAAAATAATAGTGCAACAACTAAATTCATAAAAACTATATAACCACGATGTTTTATTTCCGTATTTTGCCTTCACAAAATAGTAACGAGGAGAAAGATGCTTTTATGAATGGTGAATTAAAAAACATAATCCTTTAATCACGACGGAAAATACTTTAATTACTAAATCAATATATTACTGTTGAAAAAGAGGTCTATTAAGCTCTTTTATATTTGTCAATTTATTAGTTTAGCCAATTTAACTGTTTTTTTATCATATCATTAAAGCATTTTACTTTTTGACCATTAAAAAAAATTCTCCGACTACCTCGCTTTTAAAATGGAAAAACTCTCATATTTTCACCGTTTTATCATTTTGCCACTGAACTATTATTTATTGTTAATTATTTATTGTTAAGAAAAACAATATTAATCAAATCTGATATCCAGGAAATGTTTTTTTATCTTATTAAATGGACTAATGGATAAAATAGTAAAAGTACAAATTTATTTGTATTTTTCCCTAAAACAAATGGGAGTAAGATAGCAAAGCCGGCGCATGAAGACACTCTATTTGGCGTATATATACACAACTCCCAAAGTAATGAACCTTCACTTCATTCTTCATACTTCATACTTCATATTCATACCAAATTACCAAATTACCCCCCGAAAGCATCCATTCCAATTTCCATGGTGATCAAGATGCCATCTTCCGATGTAGCAGCCGACATGTGTTCTTCCGATTCTCTCTCATTAACCGGTCTCGTATGCACTCAAGAACAATACACAACTAAACCACAACCGCCACGTCATCATCCTAGAAAAACCACAAAGATATCAGAAAACGATATTAATTTTGAGTTCAGTTACACTGCAAAATCACCAAAAGACGATGACCAATCGCAATCGCAATCACAAGTACATGGAAATGTGACCATGAGAGATATTTTGGAGCCAAGAAAAAGTGGAGGTGTTTCTTCGAAAAAAAATAATAAAAAAGAAATTGGAAAATATGGAAATAAAGAAGAGAAAAACGGTGGATTTGGGAAGAAGATTATGCAGTCGATTACAACACCGTGTAGAAGTTGCAGTGCGGTTGAACCATCTACGGTTGTTAAAAAGACAAATATTGTGCAACAGATTTAAACATATTCTTATTATTATTATTATTATTTTCGATTTAAAATTGAATAATTTATGATTATGCGATTGTTAACTAGACAAAAAAAAAATGGATCATGACCATGTTGAGTTTCTTTAGAGTTGTGCTTATCGAAAGTACATTGCTATTTCTTGCATTTCACCAATTCACGGTATTCTGAGATGAATGAAAGATATAGAAATTTCGATTTTATTCATTTGTGTATTATTATAGCATATGACTTTCATTTCTTTCTATTACAAAATTATATTTTGAATTTATTCTTGTTCTTGTTAGGACATCGATGGTACTTTAGATTTTAGAAATTCCACCTAATTATAACATTGTACTTCAAACGATTTCGTATTAGGACATTTTACTTTGTAACTCTGAAAAAATAAAAAGACGTGAATGCCCTCGTAACCATAAAAAATAAGCACTAAAAACTTTAATTTTAAATAAAAAAAATTATTTGAGTCGTTAAAAATGCAATAAATAAAAGTAGATTCTAAATCACAAACATATAAATGATAGCTTCTTTCGGATCAATACAAATCGTATTAAACGTGTAGGGGTGACCAATAAAACACATAAAAGATTAAAAATAAAAGAAATATTTTCTAGTTATTTTTAGAAAAAAGAAAATTTTATTTTTAACAGAAATCATGATATTGCTATACTTTGGTTTTTTTTTTCTTTTCTATAAAAATCAAAGTGCGGTGCTATAATAAGCAAATCAAATTATCAATGAATACTCCTTAATGAATTATAAAGCACTTAAAAACATGAATAATCTTACACAAAAGAAGATAGAATTGTCACCTTTATATAACCAGCTCTTTACTACATTGTGATAGCATCTTGTGAAGAAGCATTTATCTTCAAACCAATTGGCTATAGTCTCTCGTCTGCTAAAAAGACGTGAATACCCTCCTCAACCTCTAGGACTAAGGGATCAAAAGGGCATTCATGTCTTTTACCTACATGTGAGATCGAAAGCGAGTCACAAAAAGAAAATTACAATTTTTTTTCCGAATAACTAACACTATTACAAATATCATAGGTGATCTATAAAGAGAAGCAATGACTTTATAAGTAGTCAACATGATTCTTGATGCTATTTATCTTTTTATGAACTCCATACTCAAGTTAACAATATCAATATGCATTTGTTTTTCTAATAAGATTCATGTCTTTAAAGGTATCTATCTTGAATCTTGAGAGACAATGATAGCTTTTTAGATTAATCTTTTTCTTATTAAGGCATTGTACTTTGAAAAATATATCGAGTTTATAGCATTGTAGTTTCAATTTTTTTTTATTAGAACACCTAATTTTCAGACTTTAAATTGTTTTGTATTTGGATAGCATTGTTATAATTGGGTAGATTTTTCAAAGTAAAGTGATATAATAAGAAGAAATGAAAGTAGGATGCTATAAATAATAGACAGATACATGAAACTTGGGGTTGTAACAAAAGCATAAAGATCATGAAAATTTTAAAATATTTCATGGAATGTATTAAGCAAGAAAACCCAAGTTGCATGAAAGAAGTCATTGACAAACACAATGAAATATTTGTAACCATTAGTTGAGGTAATAAAGGCAAGGTCCCCATTAATGAGAGTAAATTAAATGAAATAAAATAGTAATATGACACCCAATGTGTTTGCCTCATAAATTAAATGACATGAATTCCTCAAGACCACAAATAAAACTTGGTTATTTATTCTTTTGCTTGTTTAGAGCTTTATAAAATAGTGGCAAAAGATAGTGGTTGGATAGATTAAGTGAGGATAAAAGTTGTGTATGAGATACACAAGGGTTGAGTGAATCACCTCTACAAAGAACTACATGAGGACAATGTTTGATGAAAATTAAATCTAATCGAGTATAGGAAAGAATTGATCAAAGACATAATCATTAAAAAACTTTTATCTTGATTATCATGATATCATCACATGTTTCCATTGGGGATGAAGAAAATGAAGCTAGAAGCAATGAATGGGGAAAAGAGTAAGTCTAAAAGGAGAGCACTCGAAGGCAACAACTTGAGTTCCATAAATGATGAGAGTCCCATCATTTTAAAGCATATCATATCTGGAGTCATGCATCGAGAGAGAGACAAAGATGGAGTTCATCTTTGATCACCATGGATACACCAATCGTAAGAAGGTAAATCTCACTATAATTTGAGTTTTCCAAGCACTAACATGGTAGGATGAATTTGTGATTACTAGGTGGAGAAATAATGAAGGCCTATTGAGACTAGGATGCAATCAAGATCATGAGGCAAGTTTTGTACCGAGTCACTTTTTTCATGATTTTCACAATAAATTTTAGCATCTAAAGCAAAGCAAAAAGTGTACGACTATGTCAAAGAAATGGAGAGGAGGATCAAGAAGCTACTACAACAAGCTCTTAATGTTTAACTTTTGAAATTCAAGATCGTGTTAAAATGTACAATTACGTTCAATGGTCGAGGGCTAATGCCGCCTCCCTGATAAGCCCATGGCATGATAAAACCGGTTGGTATTTGGGTAGGTTGGTCTCTTGGTTCTAGCGGGAACATCGAGATGCGCGAGCAAGGAAGAGTGTCGAATTTAAGTCTGTGACAAGTGGTATTAGAACGTGTTCGAGCAAATAGGACATACATTAAGCCAGTTGTACACTTTTGTGGGGTCCATATAGAGGCGGACTAGAGGGTCGACCTGCCTAGAGGGGACCTACAGAAGACTGCTCCACCTCCTCGTGTAAGTCTAAGAGTAGATTGGGTATGGCCACATGTAGAGGATCCTGACCCTATGTCTATGTGATTGGGATTAAAGAGTGCACTATGCAGTTGTATATGATGTTCATCAAGATTGGAAGGTACAAGAGTTCTTCTCCTACCGCACGAGGAGGTGCTAGAGTTTGGCGGTGGGAGAATGTCACGACAAAAAGTTGGTGTGACCGTGATGACCAAAGAGAAAGAAGCTCGTGCCATTGGTCAGCTTGTAGTTGAGATCTACGGGGCCATATTAGTCCATGAGGGCATTGTTAGTCTAGTGGCTTCCGTTTTGCTGAGTTGTAAATGCTAGAGAACTTAATTGTGAAGTGGACTGTCGGGGCTAGACACAACCGATCGGGGGCTAATGTCGCCTGCCTGATGAGCCGAGCCGATGACAGGGCAAAACCAGTCAGCATGTGTATCTGGGTAGGCTATTCTCAAGGTTCTAGCATGAACCTCAGGACGCCGCACAAGCATGAGTGTCGGATTTAATTCTATAACAATAAGGTGTCTTATAAGCTAGCTTCTTATTTGAGCTTATTGCAACGTAATGTTTGGTGAGACAAATAAAGTAGTTTGTAAGATAGCTTTTTGGAAAGCAATATGATATAGCATATAGATAAGCTCATACGGCTTTTTCTACAAGTTTTCCAAATATACCCTTATACCCTTATATATCTAAATGTCCTTTTATGTTATTTTATATTTTCCATCTTGGCTTAGAAGCTAGTTTTTACCAAATGTTATTACTTTATCAGCTACCAGCTAGCTTAGCTTTTCAAGAAAAAACTAACTTTTCAACTAGTCTGACACCATGAAACTCTAACTCCATTGAATTTGTATTCCACTACTTATTCCTCAACAACTTAATTTTGATGGAAAGAAAAAAGATGAATTAGAAAATAGATATAAGATGTTAATTTGGACGAAAAGAAAAAGATTGCCCTCATAAAACGGATGCACACGAAGGCAAGGCCAAACATAGAGAGGAAAACAAAGTAACATGAAAAACAAGCCAACAAAGAAAAGCATAAGATGACTTTTTAACAAGGTAATTAAGTTTTGTTACCTATTCGAAAACGAGTTCCAACACAACATTCCTAATAGCTTCGAAGAGGGGTGTTCCTTTCAAGTTCTAAAGTGCATCAATGACACTGCTTACAAACTAGATTTTCTTGGTAAGTATAGTCTTGGTTTGATTTTCCATTCACGATTTAAGTCATTTTGATGTGGATTTCGATTTGAGGACAAATCATTTTCAAAAGAATAGAAATGACGCATATAGGGCATGACTACAAAAGATCACATTTAAGTTCCAAATAGCGGTTGCAAGAGCATGAGCTAAAGCATTCAAGGAGACATTAGCTTAGAGAATATATGGAGACCCATTGAAGGTGATAAATGTCTTCCACAAGTTGGATCTTGATAGCTCAATGAGGAATGATGCAAAGCTTTTTAAAAGACCCTTTTATTTTATATATTTTATTCATTTAATATTTGTCTTTATCGTCCTAAAAGAAAAATACTTACGAGCTATAAGGATTAAAATAGTTAGGGGATTATGTGTCTACGTTCATAGATTAAATGAGTGAGTTTCAATTCGTCAAAGTTAACTAAACTAAAGTTGCATCTTTAATTCATGAAACATGTGTGATGCCTCGAACTTGTAAATAGATCGTCTTTCAACTCAACCACATCAAATTTAAATGAGTTTGTTTTTAAACTCTTTCTAGGCATCAAATGGTGAAGGAATAGAAGTACAAAGCAAGTTCTACACCTAAAGAAAATTTTCAAGTGCCTAGGGTCTACGGTTCATAAAAAAGGGGTATTAGAAGATGATATAACTCGTCGTTTAAAGGCATGTTGGTTATAGTGGAGGGTAGTCGAATGAGTTTTGTGTGACAAGGTCTCGTTCAAACTAAGAAAAAATTTTACAGGGTGGTTGTAAGGCCATCTTTGCTTTGTTGTATGATTCTGAATGTTGGCCGATTAAACTCAAGAACGAGAAGATGAAGGTTGCAAAAATGATCTAGTTGTGGACATATGGTAGGAGCTTTGGTGGACAAGGAACCAAACAAGACAACTAAATTTTTGTTGGAAATGGTGTCGATCATCGAGAAACTAAGGGAAATAAAATTGCAGTGGTGCAAACAATGTCCGTAGGAGAAAACCATCGACTGCGATTAGAAGTGTAGAGATGGTCATTATCAATGGTGCAATGAGAGGACGGTTGAGAAGGAAATGAGAAGATAGGTGAGGTTAGACTTTAAAGAGTTAGCTCATGCACAAGACAAGGGTGTTAAGGCTTAAAATCAGGGTAGTGGAGTAGTATTAGTAGTTTAGACATTAGATTTCTTTCCATCAATCGAGCATGGTACTAAGTTTTTACCGTTTTACTAGTGTCCCCCATTTAGTTTCAACTTCTTCTGCTACTTGCTTCTTGCTTCGTTGTTAGTATCTGCTTCCTTAGCATTGTGAGTTGACCTTTCATTAGCAAAAAATCACCCACGCTTGTGTTCTTTTTATGCTAGAGGTGATATGTGGAAACAGTTCACCTCCCAACACCGTACCTCATTCTTAACACCACACCTCATTCTTATTCTTATGTGACCGGAGTGTTGTTATTGTTATAGTTATGTTAAAACTCTTTTAATTCTTTGTGAAATTTAGTATTATTATCAAGTTATACTATCTTGTGACATTCAAAACTTATCAACTATATAGATTGATTTGTCAATTTTATACCAAGGTTATTGTCGTTTCCACTCACAACGGCCAATTTTCACCACAACATAATAGCAACCATTAGAATGATAATGGTAGGGTAAAAAAAACATGTTAAAATCCATACTTTTAGCATAAGACCACATAAACATTTCACGTCATAAAGGAGAAACAACTCTACCACAAAATCATAGAAACTTGCAGCACTTAATGAGGCCATGTCTCTTCTAATACATGTAAACCTCCGCCCTTGGTGAAAGTTTCTAAAAATATAAGCAAGTCATGATTTCCCATACTTCTTAATATATCCCTGCAAGTAAAAATATACCCAAATATCAAATTAAGTAGAAAATGTCTTCCATTCTATAATTCACCTCATAGAGAACACGCACCTCAACAAGTTTCACAAGTTTTTGTTGACACGAAGAAAGATAGAAATCGGTAGCATCTTCGGTGCTTGGAATATTCTCAGAAGACAATGTGCTAAGGACCTTATCAACAACCTTCTTAACAACCACTTTGTGAGCATCCTTGCTAAGGTTACCCTCACGCCATGCGGGCTTCACAATTTCCTTAACAAATTCTATAAGAGCACCACGAAAATGTCTAAGTGCTTTTGATTCCCTTTGCATAACAACCTCATCCCCTTTCGCTTCACTAGTTTCTTTAATTTCCCTTTTTGTGGGCCCATCATTTGCTTCACTTGCTTCCGTCATATCTCCATTATAAACATGGCTCGTATGCATATGCTCGTTTCCTTTTTCTACATTTACTTTATTTGAACTCGTATCCTTGTCATGACTAGCAACCGAATGTCTTTCACTGGCATTATCAATATCAATGTTGATCAATACAGGTGGATTGATGGTTTTTGGTGAATGTGTGGTTGAGGTTGAAGGCCCTTGACATGAGGAAGAAAATTTAGAAACCCCAACTCCATAATCCGGTTGATCAATGCTATCACGGATTGGATCATATAGAGTAGATGGAGAAAGACCTTGTGAGAGAAGAAACATTGATCTAAAAGGTTTTGAAGGCTCCCAATCATATTTATAAAACCTTGTTGAATGAGAATCACCAGATAAAACCTTATCCTGATTCTGATTCTGATTCTGATACAAATGTTTTGTTTCAGAACCAGATTTGTAATCATTCATGGTTGGAAAGGAATCAGGATTATTCCAAGATGAGGAAGAGGAACTAAACAACAATGAATTACTAGTCCAAACAGAGCTATGGTTTAACGGGGGTATTTTCGTCATTTGAGCAGAAATCAAGGGGGTGTTTTGAGAATTACATTGCTTGTCCTCCTTTGACTCTTTTATATGAAGAAACCTACAAGACTTTCCTTTAATACACCAACCTTTGGCAAAAAACTCGCATACAAGAACTTGTCTTTTGTTTCCTTCTTTGGTTTTTGTCACAGGTGATGAACTTCTAGGCCTTCTCAAAGGCACATCCAATCTGGAAAATCAGGATATTAATACATATCAGGCTTCTAGGGTTCAGAAAATCTAAAGAAAGGAAGTTAGTAATGTTTTAGAAAAAGTACCTAACTGGTTGTTTTTGGTGTTTATCATCCATATCTTGATCATTTGTCCCCTTAGTTTCTTTCTCAGAAGAAGGTGGGAAATTACTATTACCTTCATTTGTTTCTTTAGTTTCTTTCTCAGAAAGAGGGGATTGAATAACTTCATTTGACTCCTTAGATCCTTTTTCAGGAGGGAATTTATCATCATCATCATTGGGAACTTGAATCACAGATTCTCCACTCACTTTCACTACTTCAGCTGATACTGATACACCAACAGGGTTGCTAGTATTGACAGAAGAAGTTGTGATCCCACCATGATCAGATTGAGAAGGTTTATTATCATTGTCAGTGTAAAGCATGTCACCATCATCTACAGTTGTTGTTTTCCCTGCAAGGGTCCACAGCATGTCTATAGTCAGCAATCAGATTCCAAGTTCATAACCCTAAGCAACCAATAGTCATAGTGTGAAAGACGTGAATACCCTTATCATCCTCAAAAACAGCCCTACAAAAACTCGTCGAGTCCTTTCTAGTGTAACAGCCTTAGAACCCTTCAGAATGCCATTTAAAGTAACATATGATACACACAAAGAACTCCAACTGTGTATCCTTGCAAACTCAAGCAAAAGGGTAAAGAAGAGAACATACACCCTCTATCCAAAATTTTCCTTTGATGCTCTAAAGCACCTCCTTTTCCATTGAACAACAACTAGTTTGTAACAGCATATAGTGTTGTTTCCATGGTTGTATGTTTGGTTATTTGAGTCATGAAATCAGTTCTATCCCTAATTCCCTACACTAACACTACCATAGTTTTTGTTTCTAAACCAACATTTTGTCTCTATCTTATTGCAAAGGAAACTAGTATAATCATTTCGGTTGTTCCATGAGAATAGAAACAACAAAAAGATGATTTTGGTGTTAAAGAGTGTTTTTCAACACTTTTAAGTCGAAGATATGGTTGAGTGGTCTTCCATGTTAAAGATAACTTCATTTTTGGAGAATAAAGGAGACTTTCCAAATCATGTGAAAGTTGCTAGTTTCTTCTTGTTCTCTGAATTTCGAGTGTCTTGTCAAGTTGGAGATGATTAAAATATCGGAGCTTTTTTGTAGTCATAGATATCTAAATGTAGAAGTAAATTTAGTTTATGACACATGAGTAACCTTCAATAGTTGTCAAGATTCTTGATAGATGAGGACAGAAGATCAAGTGTGGCAATGTCATGCATAGTTTGCAACCCATATAGGTTTTTAAGGGATGAGACCCATATTAGGCACGATATAAGCCCAACTAAGGAAGTAAATATCATAGAACTAGATGATGAAACCTAAAAGAAGATCCACATTGAATGATTAAAGTAGGTATAAGAGGAGGAGCAAATATGAGGGGGAGAAAGATGACGATGTGCATTTATAACGTAGCAAATAAGGTGATTACAAGTTTACAACAATCAAATGTAGACAGTAGATAAAGACGCTTCATCGAACAAGAACATTAACTAGCCAAAGAGAGCAAAGAAAGTTGTAAATGAAGCTCATGGTAAAGCTCACAAGAAGTTTTACTTGAAAATTGGAAATTTGGTGAAGCTACAGGTTAGTTGATGAAGCTAAAGGGAAGGAAAACTAGAGATGATCATTGATCACATTAAATGCATCAGGGATAGAACTAAATCCTTTAGGCATATAAGGATCCCAAGAACAATTGACATTGTATCTGGAAATCGAGCAATTGAAACAGTGAAAGGAATGTAAGGGAAGTAGGGAACTTATGAGTATGAATATCTTCATTATGCAAACAGAAAATTTTACACAGAAATGCAGAATCAGAGTGCATGGGTGATGGAATCAACAAGAAAGATGAAAGTATGTAATGTCTAGGGATACTAGTCTGCCTATGGTTATTTGGCTAGTCTGTAAATGTAGGTATGCCCTATAATATTATAAAATTGGTAATTTAATCCTCAAGACAATGAGGATGTTTGATGAATAAGGTATAGAACTTTGTCCCAATCTACAAGTACATGAGGATAAAGAACTAGATGAGCCCTCAGTCTTCGTCCATTGACAAAAGCGTAAAACCCTAGAATGAAGCGAATTGGGGAATTGCTTGCATGATCATATAAATTTAGAATTAAAATACGCCAATCTAAGCAGCACTGATAATAACTGAGAAACTAAATCATGGGCATAGCTCGAAGCCTAGTTAAGATGTGAAAATGGCAAAAGTAGTATTTTAACAATAGAATGATGCGCACCTTTCTCGTGATCTCCATCGTCGATTGGTGGCGATATATCTTCCCGCTTTTCTTCTACTTCTTCTTGTTCTTCCGGTTCTTCTTCTTCTTCTTCTTCTTCTTCTTCTTCTTCTTCTTCCTCTTCTTCTTCCTTTTCTTCTTCCTCCTCTTCCTCTTCCTCTTCCTCTTCCTCTTCGTCAATTTTGACAACAGAATGATGCGCACTTTTCTTGTGATCTTCACCATCGATTATTGTCGGCAATATATCTTCTCCCTTTTCTTCTACTTCTTCCTCGTCTTCTTCTTCATTGACTTCTTCGTCGGAGACTTCTTCTTCTACTTCTACTTCTACCTCTTCTTCTACTTCTATTTCCTCGTACTCATATTCGTACTCGTACTCGTCGGAGTCGGAGGCAATTGGGGATTTACCAGCCGCCGCAGCGGAGGCGGAGGTGGTTGTAGGCATCAGTCGCGATTGAGATGGCAGTGAAATTTTGTTTGATTTGAGCGAGATCTTGCGAAAGCCTATTCGTGTGAATCCTCGCCCCGCGGTAGAGTCGAAGTAATTATTTTTCTTGATAAACTTGTGTTTGTTTCAAGAGGTTTTTTTCTTAATTAAGGTTTGAAACTTGTGTTTGTGTTTTTTTTCAAGTAATCAAATTAACTAAAGTAATCCACATAAACTAGAGTATTAATAAAAGTAATTGTTACTTTTTTTGAAATTTGCAATATAACAATCATTTCTATTTCATATTAGGTCATTCTGGAGTCAGTGGTTTGTGAGATATGATATTAAGAAGAATCTAACACCGTATATTTCGGGCTGAAAATGGTGTTTCGGATTCAAGTTCAGAATACGGAGTATTGTTCTGGAAAAATGAGATTGTATAATTAGTATTTGAAAATACTTGTTTGCGGTACATGACAATGTGAGTAAATCGACGTATCTACGTAGTATATTGTTCTAAACTACACATAATATGATATAGATTTATCGACGATATAAACTTTTATAGGTTCATTAGGTTAGTTGTTCGAAGTTCAAATTATATATAATCAAATTTATTTGTCTTTTGAATATCCTAGATCAAACATAGTTATAAAGATTATTGACGATAATGATGTTAGATATTTCTCAATTTTGTTAGTAGTATGGATCCTAACGTAGTATAATTGTTTGTTGTTAATGATATGTTTGGAAAGTGGCAATCAATATGTAGAGGAAAATCATTCCAATCGAATGAGTCTTCCGGTATTAGAAGCAACCAAATATATAATTTATTATATATGACAATGAATAAGGTTCCTTCTTACAATGGACATGTATACAAGGGTGATGTTAGGTATAAATATAAGGTTGTTGTTGATGATGGTCCAACATTTGAGGGTGATAAATCATCAATCGATTAGGTAAAATTGATGATCGTAATATACCTACACAGAAACCAGTGGGAAAATTCTATTGTTTCTATAATATATGAGGATGATGAAACTGAATCTAACGATGAGGAAATTGAGCGTCGACAACCCCAAAAGGAAAAATACACTTATTATTTTCATATTATGAAGAAAAAAACTACTCATTGGAAGATGTTTGATTCCTTACTGTTGCCCGGATTTTCAACTCAAAAGACATAAAACTTATGTATCCTACCATCCTTTTTCACATGTGAAATTGTTATAACGGTTCAAAAAAAGAAAAAAGAGGGAGAGAGAGAGAGAGAGAGAGAGAGCTTAATCTACCTTTGGGATTGAAATGTGTTAATGACGGATTTCAAATTAAAGTCAACAAATCTACAATAGGTTTGAAGCAGATTTCTTTGTGAAAAATGTAAATGGCAGTTAAGGGCTATAAATGTTAAGGTTATAAATACATATCAAGTCCATAAATTATCTAAAAGTCACACTTGCTCAAATACATAGTTACATACCCATCATCGACAAGTCAACAAGAAAGTGTTGGGTCACTTCTTTAAGGACATACTAGATGATGGAACAAAAAATATGTTGTTGAAAAAAATGTCAAATGTCATTAACTAATTGGTAATATTTCTAATAATAGCATGACCAATTTGGGTTGTCCTCGTGACCTAATTAAGCAATAAGGAATTAGGAGAAAATAAGGTTGTTAATTTATTATGAATTAAGAAATTAATTGGAAATTATTTTGGAATTAATTAAATAGTTTTAGTTAATTAAATTGGTTGAATATTAATTATTTTATTAATAATCAATTAGAATATTTCAAAACCCTCCAAAATAATAATAGGGGATGATTTTAGATAAGAATATGGATTATCTTTAGAAATTTGAATTAAGTTGGAGACTACAAATAGGATGTTAGGGATCAAACCCTCACAATCCTTGCCTCTCATAAATTTCGTCCAAGCTCCCCTTCCTTTCCCTTTGGACGAAAATTATAACCCCTTTCTAGGGTTATATAATTTTTTCATAAGAGTCTCCTCTATCTTAGAGTTCATATTTGATAGTTGGTGTCTTGGGTGTAAAGCAAAAGAGGGATTCATGGTTTAGGTCCTTTTTCATCCTTGCAAAGTGGTTGTGGCAAGATATAATCAATCAAGGGATCAAGAATATCAAGAGGTTAGTATTTTTTTTCAAGGTCTAAAGTAGGTTGCTATAATAGTAATATCTAGATCCATAGGATGCATGTACACACAGTGGTTTTTTGGTTTTCCGCTGCGCTAACTAATATGTATAAAATGCAATAAATCTCATTAGTGGTATCAGAGACTGTTTTAGTTATATGAATTCCTAATAAAAACGAAAAAAATATGAAACTTCAAAAGACACGATGTGCCTTATTTGGTGCAACGCTCCCTTTCGAGAATTTGCTGGATTTTTTTGGATTTGGATAAACACATTAATTTAACATATTATTTAAACAAGATTTAAATCTGAATATTTAAATTAAATCGAATTTCAAATATTATTTAATAGAAAATTAATTTAAATATTTAAGATAAATCTGAATTGATAAGTCCCTTAATTTTAAATATTATTCAAATAAGATTTAAATTTGAATATTTAATTTATAGTTTTAAATATTATTTAAATTTGAATATTTAATTTGAAATTTTATATATTATTTGATAGAAAATTACATTTGAATATTTAATAATCATTCAGTTTGAAAGATTTAAATTTATTATATAATATGATTACTATGTGTATGGGGCATATTTAAAATATGTGCCATGTAACATCCCAAAATTTCAGAAAACTGAACTTTTTAAAACGATTTATTAATTAAACATTATTAATAGGATAAATTCAACATTCCAAACCCAAGATCAAATCCAATTTTAAAATCATGATTAATTAATATTCCAAAATATTTATGAAAACACTATTATTCAAGTTCCAAGAAAAACCTAGCATCCCGCCTCAAGCCAACGTGTACAATCATGCCTGGTAGGAGTATGTATAGGGAGGTTTGGTTTGGTTATTTGTTAAAACCGAATCATAACCATTACAATTGGTTAATGTATTTCGATAACCATTTGGTAGCGGTTAATATTGGTTTTGGCTAACAGCTTTAGTCGATTAATGGTTATGAATGATTGGTGGTTAATATCGGTTAATCATAATGTTCCAAGATGACATAAAAATAAAAATAGTTTTCAATAAAAATATATATATATATATATATATATATATATATATATATATATATATATATATATATATATATATATATATATATATATATAATGATATTGATAGAAGATTACTTATCATATCTAATTCCAAATAATTATTCTTTAGATTTTCAATTCCTAATATAATTACATACCATATAATTAATATTATATATTATTATATTAAAAACATTTATTAATATTATTGGTTCAGTTCAATTTATAGTGGTTCGGTTTTAAATGAAAACCATTACCAAACCATATGTATTCGGTTAATCAAAATTTAAAATTGCACCGTATCTTTTAGTAATGTTTTAGTTATATTGGTTAATTTGGTTACAGTTCGGTTTTTCGGTTAATATTCTCACCCCTAATGTCTAACCATCATGTGTACATGTAACAATATTTTTAAGGGAAAAGGGGTAAGCACAAAGATTAGTGGATTCCAAACATACACAGTATCATATCATATCAACTTTACCCCTATTCACAAATACAAACGGTATCAAACACATAACAAATGCATGCATGTCAAAGAACACATCAATAACAAACATACTCCTAATGAGACACCTTAGCTAAGCTCGATCCCCCTAGCTCAGTACATCGAGCCCTTAGGACACATTGGCTAAGCCTGGTCCCTCATACCCGAACCCATTAGGACACCATTGGCCATGCTCGATCCCCCTTGCTTAGTTCGTCGAGCCTTTGGGACACATTGGCTACCCCTAATCCCCACTCGGGTGCGTCAAGTCCTATCATGCATAGTCCTCAATATACGAGGCAAACCACTAGACTCTACCCCGCCTAGTATTACCTGCATAAACAATACAATACTAGGAATGACAATGGGGCGGGTTCGAGGCAGGGTGTGGTTTCCCAAACCCACCACGATATCTTCCTGGTATCTTATCGGGGCTCCCCATCGGGTTTCGGGTTTTCCCGTCAGGTTTTGGGTATCTTATCAGGTTTACAACAATTCATAACAAAATCTTTATTTCATTTTATGGTACCCCAATGTATTATAAAAAAATACATGTTCTAGCCTCCCTTTTAAATTTAAAATATAATGCATCACTTTAACAAAATAAACTAGAACATGTGTGCAATTAACATCAAAATGATTAGAACATAAAAAAATGATTATTCACACCAGATTCTTAATAACTAAAAAGATTGTCTACAATAAGTATTTTATCTTTTAATGCGTGCAATTAATATCAAAATGATTCGAATATATATATATATATATATATATATATATATATATATATATATATATATATATATATATATATATGGGTTTAGGTCATTTTTGGTCACTTAACTTTTGGTTTTATGCTCATTTGGTCTCTTAACTATTTTCAAGTTTTAAAAGGTCTTCAAACTTTTGACTTTGTGCTCATTTAGTCACTTAACTTTTGTTTTGGTCACTTAACTTTTAGATTTGTGCTCATTTAGTCACCTAACTTTTAAAATTGTGCTCATTTATTCACTACATCTTGAAAAAATTTAAAAGTTTAGTGACCAAATGAACACAATTTTAAAAGTTAGGTGAATAAATGTGACCAAGCCAAAAGTTAAGTGACTAAATGAGCACAAAGCCAAAAGTTTGATGACCTTCTAAAACTGAAAAGGAGTTAAGTGACCAAATGAGCTCAAAACCAAAAGTTAAGTAACAAAAAATAACCTAAACCCTATATTTATATATACTATGTTATAACCCGTGGAAACCACGGGTAAGAAAGAAAAATAATATTGATACCCACAATTAATGGCGTAGCAAAACAAAAAAACAAAATAAACCTAAACAATGATGCAGTTAACGCATGAATTAGAAAATATAAATGGTGCATTATAAAACAACTTGTTGGGTCTTATAATTTTTTAAACATAAAATCTACATTACAATTAGAGATATACTCAACAAATACAGATAATTGTAGATTTTTTAAATTTTCATACAACCAAAAACATAAAAGTAAGAAAAAAAAAACAATGTTTTGTAATTATATTGTAAATTTGCTAGTATATTGCAAAATGAAAATGTTCTTTTGTAAAATATTAATGTTAAAAAGTAAGTTATTTTGGAGTCGTATAAGTAAAAAATAATTAAGAAAATCATGACTTAAGACCTTTTAACAAAGTATTTCATTTTGCAAAATTTGATTACTAAAATGAATGAAATTTTAGTGCAAAAATACGATGTTTTATCATAAATTGTACGCTTCTTTGTAAGTGTAATAATAAATTTTAAAGTATTCTTTATATAGGTTTTTCTAAGTGAAGCTTTACGGTTAATGGTGTATTTCTATAAATAAAAAATTATAGTTTGATTTTCATTCCATTAGAGATCTACCACAACACATTACGTTTATTTATTTATTTATTTTTTTCATTTGCACACTTATGAGTTATGAGCAACAAAATTCATATTAAGTATACACCAAAAACCACCTAAACACTCAAAAAGAGCTTGTTATTTTCAAACTTACCCTAAAAAATCAAATTCTTTTTAGTATATGATGACAAAATCACAACATAAAAGAACTGTCCTAAACAAATTTGTATTTAAATGATTTGTAAAATAATATTTTGCATTTGGATACGACCAGAATGAAAAATAAATAGGTGCAAAAGTTGTTACCAAACTTATATTAAAAAATTCAATCTGTTTGAAAGGAAGTACAATAAATGGGATAAACATAAATATTAGATAGTTGATAAAACAATCATTTCCATATGCATCAAGCAAATCTTATCACCGAGTTATTATAGATGTTCACCCTTCATACACATTTTTATTAAATAATTAGTATATTTATACATAAGAAAGATATAATAAATATTTACAATTTATAATATTTACTCACGAGCTAAAGTACAATGTTACACGGGTAACATAATGGAAGTACATTACTAATATGGGCAAAAAACAAAGTAAAAGTACATTGCTAATATTCATATATAAACATATAATACCAATGGCTAAGTAGTTTTCAAAATAAGAGAAACAATCCAAATGTTTCAAGATGTTATTAAGATAAACAACCAAAAATATGCAACTACAACAATCAACATAATTATGTTCAAATTATATTGTTTAAATCGGTTCCCATGCAAATAAACTACTTAGAGACATAACATACCAGGAAAACATACTTATTGGATAACTAACAGCAAAAGTGTGCGCTTTTTAGGAGATAGCCATGAGAGATAAGTAAAAGTTGCAGTTGTCAATTATATTATCTAAATTGAACATTCATGTTATTCATGTTATTGAATGAATCAAAGCACAATCAAATTTCACAAACATCCAGCTCCAATAAAGAAGAAATACTTTTAGCGGATAATACAAAACAGAAAGAGTAAAGTTAACAAAACCGGAATGATTTCATTCCATGTTTATATTGCATAATTAGTAACCCTTACCCTTGCATCAGAAAGGAGGAAAAAAAAATACAAAAAATGATTTCTCAGTTCCACTTAAGCCACACTCCACATAAATCAATGTTCAAAGCTATTGTGACCGAAAAAATTAGATCTATCAAAAAAATATATATCTTCACCTAAACTCATGTCTTAAATCTAAGAGATATAGTTATAAATCATAGAACATAGATCCAATTTTCACAAACATCACAAGGAAAAACACATGTTAGGTAAGGGCAATATGGGAAAGTAAAAAAAACATACATTCTTATAAACAACTTCTTAGACAGAAAAACATATATAGGGCCCAAATGCATTAATAATAATAATAATAATAATAATAATAATAATAATAATAATAATAATTGATTATTATAAATTATATTGGTATTTGTTGTATTTGCCCGATACATGGCTTAAATGCATTAAATAACATTGGGGTTTCTTTTTACCCTCTTACCTAACACACACAAAAGTTAAGTTAAAAAAAAAAAATTCATACAAAATAATATGCGATCTTATAAAGTTGAGCCGATATGGAAGATTTTGATTTTAGGCACATCTTAGGCAAGGGTATTATAGGAAATTCATTAATTAAAAAGCATGATTGACAATGAAAGGGTATTTTTGGCAAATTTGATTATGTGTGTAAAAGTATATTGGTATTTATCGCATTTGGCGGATTCATTCTTTAAATGCACTAAATAGCAATATATTTTATTGAATTAATCAAAATCGAAAGTAATTTTATCAGTGAAAACGACCATTTTTATCTTTATGGTCACTTTGACCATTTTTGCTAATTACAAATTCTTTAATTTTGTTCATTTGTGTCACTTTAAACCAAACAAAAAAACATTAATTATAACTAGAAAGGTTAGCCCCGCTATATGGGGGCCAGAAGCTTTCAATGTTGTTTCCGAATCGATAAATATGACAAACGTAGAAAGTGGAATGATAAAAAGCCCGGGCTTTGCCCCGGACCGTTTTTTTCATGTCTTTATGAAAAAATATAAAAGTTTTGACTGCAAGAACTAGAAATGTCAAAATGGCTAAAGAATTAAAGGGGTAGGAATTAACAACTTTTTAGAAAAGGGATCAAAGTTGTCAAACCGTTAAAGTTTTGTGGCCAAACTTTAAATATTAAACGGTTCCTAAAAAATGTTAAAATACTGATTGCAAGGACCAAAAGTGTCAAATGGCTAAAGAATGAGGAGCAAAATTGCCAAAAAATTTCCAAATTTACTATTCCTAAATTTCATTTCTTTAATATATATATATATATATATATATATATATATATATATATATATATATATATATATATATATATATATATATTAATCATAAGAAAAAACCAAAATAGATTCTTCAAAAATGGTCATTTAGTGATTTTCGACCAGTTTTGAATGTTCTTTTTGCATTAATAGCATTCTACTTATTATTATTATTATTATTATTATTATTATTATTATTATTATTATTATTATTATTTTGGTATAGGGTAAAAATGTTACTAATGATGTCCATCGTTAAATAAGTTAACATATATGTTCCCTGGTTAAGTAAATATACAAAAAAAAAAAAAATAGCCATTTGGGACTTTTTAGTAAATTTGACCATTTTTGTTCTTTTTTGTCATTTGGATGAGTTAAAAATGTTAAAAACGTAGATCTAATTTCCACAAATATAGACCCATATAACGAATAGATTTCAAATGTTAATATTGGCTGATAACATCAAGGAAGAAGATGATCACCTGGATAAAGCTTTCAGAGTTAGACCCATATAACGCCCATCAATTTTGTTTATCCAAAACAATAGTTTAGACTTCATTTGAGTAGTTGCATGCTTGCCAGAATAAGTTGTAAACACTGCTTATAAGAACACAAAAACCAAGAAGAATAAAATTATATTGGACATTAACAGCTAATAGCAAAATTTTCGTTCAACTTAAGAAAAAAATATTATATTGGACATTAACAGCTAACAATAATACATACTTGATAATTTATGCTTTGGTTTACCTCCTGCCTAATAAGAACTATTAATCAACACAAATGAAGAGCAATAAAGTGAAACTTATAATGATTATAGACCTAACAAATAAGCAAGATCATTTATAACAAAACTATGCCCTATAACAACTCTATAAACTTGAAAATGCAGTTTATTATAGAAAAAGAAGCAAATAAATAGAAATAAAATATTTCATCCAGAAATAGGAATAAATTAAAGTAAAACTTCAGATGGTGATTATATTTACTATACATACTGATAATGTACCGAAGAATAACTTACTATATTAAGATATTTTTTTAGCGTTAAACTCGAATATAATTAACAAATTACTTGTTTTAGTTTTCCAACAACAATGTTTTTTGGAACAGGAGTGTTTTTTGGAAAACTAAATATTTTGTAATTAACAAATTGCTTTTTTGTTGGGTCAAAATATGGTTTATACTTTGCTTTTCCGGGCAATTGTATTTTTCTGTAATATTTTTGGAGTTTACGGCTGTAAACCCATTTACGGACCATGTTTAGTTAGCTCATGTTCCCCTTGTATAAATATAGGTGTTAGGGTGTGAGGAACAGATTGATGAACTGAATAGAGAGAAACGAGATCTTATGTGTGTGTGAATCTCATGTAAAGGAGCATCATTCCAATCTATTCGATACATTGAAGATTCATATTATTCTCCTTCTCCTTCTCTTCTATTTGATCTGACATCATCCGTTTTGATTGAGATTCTGCACTATCAAACGGATCTGATTGATACACAGGCAAATTAGGGACTTACAATTGGTATCAGAGCCAAGTTGTATCAGTTAACTTTGTCAGATTTGGAGCATTATTTGATTTTATTTTTGAAATATTCTTGCGTTTTTGGATAGATCTCTGAAAAATAAGGGGGGTTTGTTCTTCGTGTTTTTCATAAAAAAAGGTTTTTGATCGAGTTTTGGAGCAAAAAGAGATGAAAACGCTGTTTTTCACGTAATCTGGGAAGGATTTACGGCCGAAGCTTACGGTCGGAAACTGTTCACGGCCGGCGGCGGCGTTGGCGTTTACAGCTAGGGTTCACCGGAGTTTATGGCCGATCGGAGTTCACGGCCGAAAACAGCTTACGGCGGCGGTTGCAACACGGACGTTTGCGGCTCGGCGGCTTGCGGCTCGGCAGCATTCTTCATTCGGCACTTATTTAAAAAAATTAAGGAAGAGTTGTTGCACCTGCTAGGATTCGAACCTGGGCGCTTTGCACAATCATTCAATCCGCCTTACCAGCTCATCTAGGTTGATAGATGATTCAATCTTCCCGAATTTAATGAAAAACTCTCATTTTCGAACCTAGTTTCGCAAAATTGTCATTTTTAGCCCAAAAATAATTTTTTTTAATTTTAAATTCTTTTTTCATAATAATAATAATAAAAAAAATTAAATTAAATTAAAATTAATAAATAAAATTATATTTTAATTTTTTACTTTTATTTTTTGTAACTTTTAACCTTAAATTTTGACTTTGACTTCCAAGTTTGACCTTTGACTTTAAATTTTGACTTTCTCGTTTGACTTTTAAATTTTCAAATTTAGCTTTTTCGATTTGACTTTTTCAAGTTTGACTTTTGAGTTTATCTTTTTAAATTTGACTTTTAAGGTTGACTTTTGAGATTTATAATCAAAGGGTTTGACTTTTAAGTTTTATTTTAGCTTCTAGTTGTGCTTTTAATTGATTTTAAGGTCTACGAGGGAGTTGAAAACATGAAAGAGAGTCGTCAGGATATGTTAAGACAAAATTTCAACATTTTCGATTATATCCCTGGAGAAACCCTCGAAACTCAGTTGTAGCGATTTATTACACTTACTACTTAGATGAATATAGCTAGGATCTTCTTAACTAAGTCCAAGATAAACAAAAAGCTACTGAATTCACTTCCGAAATCGTGGGATATGAACGTGGCTATCATCAAGAAGACAAAAGATCTCAATCATCTTAGTCTTGCTGATGTAATTGTAGAACTTGATGCTTTGAAGTGTAGAGAAACAATGAGTTCTGAAACATTCCGGTCACTGAAGTTACATGTACTCCAACTTGTGAAGCTACGATTAAATTTCTTCGGGAACAAATTGATTTATTAAAAAGAGAAGTTGAGGACCTGAGATATGAAGGATATCAACTCAGGAAAGGACCGAAACCCCTGAAGGCTGAATTAGAAGCAAAAACCAAGGACTTTAGGAAACTTCACGAAGAGTATAGCAACAAGTGTGAAAATTATGACTATATTAAGAGACATCTTGCTGCTGTAATTGAAGAACTTGAAACATTGAAAATTAAGTGTGGAAAAACAGACGTTAGTTTCAAAAATTATACCGCATCAAGTCAGACAGTCGAGTCATTATTTGAAACCCAATTAAAATTCAAAGATAATCAAAACAAGGGTCTAGGTTATGATAGTGTTCCTCCACCTTTCAATCATAACTACACATCCATCCCTATGACACAGGAAGAAATTGCCAGGGAGGCACATCTTTAATATGGCAAACGAGCTGGATTTGTGTCAGGAAGAGTTATTAATGTTGAGAATACTAATGTTTCTACTTCATGTGCAGGTAAAGTAGCAGAAGATGAGAACAAGGAGAGCACTACTGAACAAACCAATGACTCTTTGAACTCAGAATCTGTTGCTTCGAATTCTGTTACTCCTAACAAACCTGTCGTTGAGAAATATAGGCCTCCAATTCCAGCGCAAAAGAGTGCCTATTGCAAGTGTGCATCTGGGATCAGTAAGAGACAAGGCAAGGATACGCCACCAAGGGCAGGAAGAAATAACTTCACAGTGACGAAAAAGACTTGTTTTCACCGTGGAACACCTGGACACATTGCCAGAAATTGTCCTAATCACGTATACGTTCCCTACTATGCACAAGGCTGGCAGAACGCGCGAAGAGGGAGATTTTTCAAAAGAAACCCCTCAAGGTCACGTTCAGATAATGCCGACTAGAATGCCATGAAGGCCAAGAATTCAACTCCCAAGGCCAAGCATCCAACTCCCAAGGCCAAGCATCCAACTCCCAAGAACAAGAAGGGAATGATGGCCCAGAAGTCTAGTTTAAGAGATGCTCCTGTGAAGCCAAGACCGGTTAGGTCAAAGTCATCTCAGTAGCCGGCTTCAAGTTCCAAATCAAGTGTCGAGGCACCCATCGGATCGAACAAGAAATGGGTTAAACCCGAATATAGATGGGTTCCAAAGGTGAAAACTCCCAACTCTTCTAATGACTCTAATATTTCATCGTCTTCTGTTTGTGATAAGCAGGATATGTCATGGGAGAGAGTACCCTGTATTGATGACAAAGGTCGACCCAGTTTCAAAATGGTCTGGGTTCCAAAGACCAACTAATCCCGCTTTGTGTCGGAGCAGCTATGGAGGCATATCATCAGACTTCAGTTTGTTGGTAGTGGCTGCTCCTGGAATATGATTGGGGACATCTCTCAACTGTACAACATTCAGACCTTTGTTGAGAGTATGTGTCCTTTTGCGGGAAAAGAAGAAAGGAAGAGATCACAAATGGGGTTAGTGCTTAATGATATGAAGAATTTTCGGATCTGTTCTGAGATTATGCTTGCTGTTCTCAGACCTTCTGAATGCAGATTCAATCGGTGAATTACGGTTTGTGTTTTCTTCTCTATACTCCTGAATTTTTCTTAAGCTGATTCGCTTTAAAGACTAATTTTTGTTTAGGATAGTTTAAATTTGCGCATTTATTTTCGTTTCTCTCCTATGCATAAATTTAGGGGGAGAAATAAAACAAAACAAAAATTTTAAAATTTTAAAAAAATCCAAAAACATTACAAAATCAGATAATTCAAAAAATATGGTGTAAATGAAATGTGCTTGAGGGAGATGTTTTGGGAAATGAAATTAGCAAGTGATAACGGGCAATCTGAATCAGCGTAATGTACCTAAGTTGAATCGTCTACGCTCTGTGTTCGATGTGCTGGTAGGCACGAAAGATTTTAAATGGACTTGACTAGGGAAAGTTGAACCTAATGAATTTAAGGACTTGACAAACGTTGACCTAGTTAGATCCGTTTAACCTGATTTCACGACGCTTGGATAGGTTGAGCAGGGAGATATACATGGGAATCTACCGGTCACATTAAATAACCCGTATCTAGAACTGTGGTTTCACTTTTCCTCGATGTGCGGATTCTGTCCTTAATTCCGGTTGGATGGGGCGACTGGTAAATTCCGATAAATTAGGTCTATAGAAAATCGTTTTCTTTCTTTCTGTCTGTTAGTCATATGTTGTGTCCTTTGCGTGACCTCCAATCCGACCTGGTACACAACATATGCAACTCTATTTCTCTGCATGTTATATATATGAAATTCCTCTTATCTGTTAGCCATATATCGTCTCCTTTGCGTGACTTCCAATCCGACCTGGTACACAACATATGCAACCTTCTACTTCTCAACCCCTCTGAAACAATAAGTAGTAGCAATCTGAATCTGTCCTCTCTCTGAATGATTGTCTGCTCACCCGGTGTAAGGAGTACTCTTGAAGTTCTTGATGGCTGGGGCATATCAGGAAGCGGGAAACGCGTTCTAGTACACTTAAAATTGAACACATACAGATTGTCTGTAGATCTCACTGCTCGATTTAGGTGGACAACAATATCCCTGGTTGCAGTCAGTTAAATGGTCTTAAGAAAAAGTTATTTAAGAATTAGGGCCAATCATGATAATAAAGTTACTATTAGGTATATGCATAAGTCATGTCATTGGTAAACTGTCCAAAACTGTCACAAATTTTCCGTGTTTAAGTGGACCACAATACTGGCGATAAATAAGATGAAGATGTGAAGATAAGGGTACCGACAAGTGGAATAAGGCTGTCCAACAACTTTGATCCCAAATCACTTTTAAAGTTAGATATCATTTTATTTTTGTTAAGTTTGTTCATAGTGTTCTTCTAATTTAAATATTAGGGGGGAATTAAAAAATTTAAAAACCAAACAAAAATCAGAAAATTAAAAAAAGCCAAAAATAGTGTTATTTCTGTTTTAAGTTTTCTTTTAGTTTTGTTTTGTCTTGAAAAGTGATTTCAGGTATAGATAAGACTCATGGAGTTTGTGTTGAAGATTTCTAAGCCAATGCTTCATCCGTGATCATCGAAGAATTCTCATTCGAAGGAGCAAGAAATGAAGATTATTCTTTCATAATTAACATTCAACCCCAGAAGCAAGGTGAAGCAGAAATTGAAGATTGTGTGAAGGATTGCATTGAAGCCTCCTCAATCAGTCTGCTGCTATCGTTGTACCTGCTAAAGTGATCCAGAAGATTTGTTCTCTCTGATGTTCTCTCTGAAGATTCTCAAGCTGAAAGCGCCATCTTTCAAGAATCAGTACAAGAAGCCTCCTCACCCAATGTGCGTTCAGAGTCAAATCTTGAAGAAAAGCTCAAGTGCTCAAGATGAAGTGATTCATTGAAGATTCATCAAGTACATCTTGAAGTTGTGAAGTCATCGAAGATAAACGCTGAAGCCAATCTCCAACTGAAGATTAACAAGAAAAGCCAGCTACTTTTTAGGGGGAGCTTGTTGGGTCAATTAAGAAAAGAAAGCTATAAACCAAGGGGGAGATTGTTGGATCAAAATATGGTTTATACTTTGCTTTTCTGGGCAATTGTATTTTTCTATAATATTTTTGGAGTTTACGGTCATGTTTACGATTGGTTTACGGCCGTAAACACCTTACGACCGTAAATCCATTTATGGCCCATGTTTAGTTAGCCCATGTTCCCCTTGTATAAATATCAGTGTTAGGGTGTGAGGAACAGATTGATGAACTGAATAGAGAGAAACGGGATCTTATGTGTGTGTGTGTGTGTGAATCTCATGTAAAGGAGCATCATTCCAATCTATTCAATACATTGAAGATTCATATTATGCTCCTTCTCCTTCTCTTCTATTTGATCTGACATCATCCGTTTGATTGGGATTCCGCACCATCAAACGGATCTGATTGATACACAGACAAATTAGGGAATTACATTTTTATAACAATAATAATTTGTTAACATTAAATAAAAGTAATTTGGAAAACAAATTACTTGTTTTATTTGTTTATTTTAAATAAAAGTTGTTAAATTCACACAAAATCATTTTTTACATTAAATCTATTTCTATTATCTATAAGAAACAGAGAGGGAAGAAGTGAACAAAAGACCCACTCACCCTTGACTCGATTGGTGTCGGCTGCAAGCTTTCCAGACAACTAAAAAAAAATGTAATTATTGCAACATTTATCAAGAAATAGATAATGAGGATAAGCAGATAAACAGGGAATATGGAAGGGACAAAAAGTCAAAAACATATATGGTGCTTCTTTTGTTCCCAAAAACTTCCCATATGTACACCATTCTAATAAAGAAAAGGAAGAAAAAAATTTGTACTCATCTGTGCAGGTCCTTATTATATAAAACTGAAAGAAAATATGAACCACTACAAAGTGAAACTAACAACTAAAAATCAAAGGAATCTTCATCCCAAATATATGTCCTATCACCAAGTATTATTGCATATTAATGTCACTTTATCGACAAATTTCACAAAAAGATCCAAAAGAAGAATTATAAATTGAAACAAATTTGTTAAAACCGATTTCATCACTATAAACCAAAAACTCTAGAAACAATATATGCAAGGATGGATACGTAATAACTTCTACCTAATAGAATTTGATTGCCCTTATTCAAACTTCTTTTCATTCCTTTTTTGTTGATCTTCATGTAGTTATGAAAACTGTTTTTTAAGCCTAAAAGAAACCATAGATGAGATTTTGAAAGAAAACTAAATTCCAATGTGTGCTTGATTGTAAAAAGAAAGGAATTGTCCTGAATCTGGAAAATACCATGTACTTTATGAGCACCTCATCAGTAATTGACGTGTTAGCCAATCCAAGTACGTTTGTCAAAGTAGCAAACCCCAAACTTGCATTTTTAGGGCTAATCAACATTTCTCGATCAGTTTGAAGACGCAACAAACAACGTTAATGGAATCAAATTCATTTTCATTCATTTTACAACTAAAAAAATGCAAGGGAAAACATACAAATTACAACACAACTTTGTGATATTTTCTAGATCATCAGTTCCACCATCAGTGAAATCCTTTCAGAGACAATCAACATGAGGCACCACCATTTGTACTGGTTCTTTATCCATTTCTATCTACAAAAATGGAATCCAACAAATCAAAAGTAAAAAAATCGAGTATAAGGTAGAGATTTAATCAATGTGCATCTAAATGGATGAAATAAGAAGTTGATTGGGCCAACTTTTGTGTAATCGGATGAAAAATACCTTCTTTTTTCCGGTTAATTCTCGGTACATCCTGAAGTTCTCTGATTTGAAATAACTCCATCCCTTAATCTTATATTACTATTTAATCTAAAACAAAGGAAACAGAAAAATCAAGAATGGGTAAATTCACCTCAATCATGAATATGCTCAAACCCTATTTCGTCTTAAGTGTGTATGTATCTATGAGAGCTCCGACCTTCACACAACCTCCGGTCGATTTAACTAATTTTCAATGGATCCATCTGAATCGAGATTTTATGTAAGACAATGTAAGCTTGATAATTAAAATAATGATGGAAACGAAATGATATACAAAAGAAAAAAAAATGATATATAGATTTTACGTCTCCGATTTGAGGAGAGGTTGAAGAAAAATTGACGATACAACTGAAATCGGGGATGGAGATTGCGTATAAATTAATTGATATTGAAGAACAGAGGAAAAGTAAGTTACAGGATTCATTTGGAAATACAACCAGGTTCCTAAATTAAAGGCATTTGAGATGATCGTATCAATTAGAAATCGGCGAGATCTAAGGAGATCAACAATTGGGATTAGAGGAATTCAAAACCATATACGTATTCAACAGCAGGGGCATAAGTGGAAATTCACTTGCATGAAATAGGCGGGATAATTCGATCAGGGAGGGCTAATTGACTGCCACATGGCGAAAATGCTTTTATTTATTATATTAGGGGATATATATATATATATATATATATATATATATATATATATATATATATATATATATACTATCTTATAAAAGAAATCTTACTATTTCTAAAAATAGATTGAATATAATAATATATTTTTTTAAAACATTCAAATTGTTAAGCTTAATGTACAACAAACCATCAATATAATAATATTATAAATTAAGTCGTTCACATGTGTAAGCATAAAATACAGGGGAGGGCTAATTGGCTGCCACGTAGCGAAAATGCTTTTATATATTATATTAGGGGATATATATATATATATATATATATATATATATATATATATATATATATATATATATATATATATCTTAATTACCTTATAAAACATTTTTGGTCAAATGCTGAATTTTAAGTCGTACAAATATACAATGCATTTGTACAATCAATTTTTGCATTGCAAAAAGAGTAGAGTACATATGATCAACAGTTGAAAAGGTCAAATCTCTTATCCCCTATTCTTAGGATATTTTGACCCGGTTCATTCCTTATCTCCGTATTTCCCCAAATTTCGCAATTTATGTTCGCAAATCTTGGATATATATCACTGAGGTTTCCATTTCTAGGGTTTAATTCATCTTTCAGCATTCAACCACCATTGTCACACCCGTCGCTTGGCGCGGGTAAACGGCTAGTGTTTATATATATATATATATATATATATATATATATATATATATATATATATATATATACTATCTTATAAAAGGAATCTTACTATTTCCAAAAATAGATTGAATATAATAATATTATTTTTTTAAGACATTCAAATTGTTAAGCTTAATGTGCAACAAACCATCAATATAATAATATTATAAATTAAGTCGTTCACATGTGTAAGCATAAAATACAGGGGAAAATACTGCTAATAGACAAAAAATTGGGGGCAATTTCAAATTTTGATCATAAAAATTGACTTTGCCAGGTATAGACATGCATTCCGCAGAGGACCCAAGGACCCTCTGCGGACATCCGCGAAATGACGTCATGTCCGCGAAATAAGAAAAAGTGTGATTTTTTATTGTTTAAAATATTCTTCCGTGGGGTCCTTTGCGGATACATTAACCCCTCCGTAGAGTGAGTTGTTTGGCAGTTCATAAATCCCTCTGCAGAGGAGCTGACGAGGAGCTCCGCAGAGAGAGTAATGTCTCCGCGGAATGGGCGGTTGCAACGTATTTGCGACGTTTTTTTTATATAAAGTGTTTTTTTTTTCATTTTTAGCTTCATTTGCATATTAGATCAATTTTAGTGTTACAAATTTGTTTTGAAAAAAATTATGAGTTTTGTTACTTTATGTACTGAGGGTTTTTGGCAGATAAGTAATGGGATTAACACCTACGTTAGACCAAAGTTTAACAACTTAGGTTTACTGCTTCCGCTAAATTTTGATCGTCGAATATTGTTTGATTTGGTCAAAAGTAAGTCTAATGTGCTCAATAGTAATATATCATTGTCATTTCAACACCCGGTTCATGGTTACGTTATGAATATTGTAGACGGAGCAGATGTTCATCAACTTAGAAATGTAATTTCTGAAACGAAGGAGATTGTGCATTTGTATTGGAGGTGTTTGAGGGATGGGTCGAAAAGACAGAAGTGGTTGACAAGATTGTACCATACAATGTTGAAAACATTGTATCTGATAATTTTGAAGAGTGTCCACAAGAAGAAACTGTGGCAGTGAATACAGTGGAAGAAGAAATTTTATATGAGTTTGGAAGATTGGATGAGAAAACTTTGTCAGACGGTGAAGAGTCAAATGAAGGATGGTTAGAAGATGAGTTCACACACGAGAAAAAAGCTTCAGACATATTTTACGGTATGCCTCCCATACCTGATTGTCCTGATCCTATTGGTGAACCTGGACCATTTCACAGTTTAGGTCTAAATGATATGTGATGAGTTATAAATTAACTCTTTGATCGATTAGATCTTTGTAACAGGTATGCGAAGAACGTAAAAACAGTAAACAAAACACAAGTATGAATCAAGATGTGTCGAATGATTAGATTACTTGATCCTCAGCAGAGCTCGACTAAGAACTTCCACTGTAGAGGATTCTAGGGTTACAAAAAAAGAACGATAAATCTGCTGAACAATAAAACTCTAATCATTACTAATCGTCCTTTTTTTCTAGAATGCATGCAAGCATCTATATATACTAAACCCTACAAAACTCACGAATGGACAGACCCATACCGGAGATACATATTGGACTAGCTAACGAGCCCAATAGACGCAACACAAAATACGACCCGACAATCTCCCCCTTTGCGTCAAATTGGAGCGAGACTACTTCTTCTTCTTGCTTGGGCCAGCAACATGAGCTTTCTTTACTGTATCAAACAGACGTGTGATAAGAGCAAGGATAGTTTGTCTGAACCGAATGTACCATTGAATCATATCATCAAAGTACTTGATATCATCCGCTGTGTTCTGCTTGCATCGATAGATGATCCCCAAAACATGTTCCAAACATGTAGTAGTGTAGAGATGTTTGTCCGCCAAGGCAAAAAGGCATTTCTGTCCTTCGTTCCTGGTAAACATGACAGAGTTTCTCTTTGGGTCAATCTTCCCCATCTGCATCATGTTGAGATCACTGGCAGAGCCAACAGGAGATATTGTAGGCTTCTTCTTAAATATGCTCGCAATCTCCTGATCCATCAAAGCAACTTCCATGATATAGCAAACAAGCATCCTCTTAAAATGGTGGATGATCGGACCATATTCAGCTTCGTTTCTAAGAAGGATGTTGTACAAGATAATCCAATCATGGGGATTAAGGTTGGGAAGATCTGCAAGTGAGATGGCATGTTCGGCTTTGGCAGATCCCCTTAGTACCTTGAACCGAACGTTGGTGAAATTGCCTTCCCTGTACGGCTTTAGGACCCGAACATTGACAATCTTCTGAGCGCTCCAAGTCTAGTATTGGGGTTGAGTGGCCTTCAGATAAAATTCAATCAAGTCCCGATCAACCTGTGGATGAGGATGAGGGAACTCTGCAATGTTGTCAAAGGCATGAAAAACAAACGCCTTTTGGGTCAGTGGCATGTCGAACTGTGAGTCGACAGTGTTAGAACGATCTAAAGAGATCACAGGTTCTAGCCACAAGATACTTGGTGTGTCAATGGCTTCTTTAATCAGCCTCTCAAGAGTCCACGGAGGAAAAAGAGTTTTCCTGCTCTCAAGAAGGTCGTGGGCTTCTTTGTGTCTTCTTTCGGCTTCTTCAGCCTCTCTAGCCACATGAGCGCTGATGTCAGCCTCTTTATCTCGATCTTGACGCTTCAGAAGGTCGAAAATTGTCTCTTTATCATCATCATCACTCTCCTCAGCAATGTTTTTGCCTTTTTCTTTCACACCAGAACTTGAGGCTTGGCTTACTGGAAGAGGTTCGGTTGTGTGAGTTGCTGAAGTAGGAGGTGGTTGAGACACTTGTTCTTTTTCTCCCCCTTGTTTCGGAATGGACACGAAATCAAGGAGCCCCTTAATTTTGCTGAGTAGAGAAAGGGCGGGAGCGAGATTCTCTGCAAGGGTACGACGTATTAAATAATTGATGATAGGATCATGTGCTTCAAGGATGTTGGAGATAGCAGAGTGGACATCCGAAACACAGGATTTAACCACCTCTCTTTCAGATCGAAGAGAGTCAATCTCCTGTTGACAGTTGGAGAGTTGAGTACTTTTGACCTTCAGAGCGGTAGTCTTCCTTGCAAGAGCATCTATGAGAGAGTTCTCGGCAGCTAAGTCTTTTTGAAGCTTGGAGAGACGCTCCTCAATGGTGGTTCTGAAAGCTGAGTTGTCTTCAGAAATAGATTGTCTAAGAGCAAACGACTTCAGCTCAGAAGTGACTGATGTAGCCAACTGGTTGATAATAGGTTCCAGCGTAGTCTTGGTGGTTTTAGCACTTTCCTGTAAAGATTTCAACAAGAAAGAAGCATTAGTGAATAGTTTATCGACTTTTTTGGTCGCTGCCTCACAAGCTTTGGTTGAGGCATCTATGGCTGCAGTGGCGGAATCAATGGAAACTTGATGAGCTTTGGAAAAAGCGTCAACAATTTTCTGAATTGCAGCTTCAGATATGGAGGACTGATATGTGGAAGACGAAGCGATGAGCGAATCGATTTTGTCATGTAGCTCCTTGAGATGCCTCTTTGTGACAGGAGCATCGTCAGCGTCGTCACTTTGAACTTGAAACGGACTATAATAGACTGAATCAAAAGTCATATTCTCCCCACCAAGGAGTGGTTCTTCATCCTCTGAAGCATGAGCAGGAGAAGATGGTGGTGGTGAAACTGTAGGCTCGGTAGTAGTAGTAGTTTCGGGTTGGGTGGTGTGTTCGGTTGTTGGTGTGGGTTTGGGTACTGAGGTGGATTTGGGTGCGTCAGTATGAACCCCCGTATCAGATACGTTGGTTCTAACATCTGTAGTGGTGGTGGTTGTTGCTTCAGTAAAGATTGGTGGTGGTATGGGGATGGAAGTAGGTGGTATTTGAGTGGTGGAGGTTATGGGGGGAATAGAAATAGGAATTGTAATGGGTGGAGAAGAGATAGGAGAAGTAGAAAGATGTATTTCTGGGGTAGGCGAACGTGGTGGAGTGTTGCCACGTTGAGATCCATCCGAATCAGAACCCTCGTCCTCAGATTCGCTTGAGGATGAAGCGATAATCAACTTTCGTCGCGGTTGGGTTTTTCTCCTCTTCTGCGGTGGAGACTGAGCAGCCTTAGTGGGTTTCCTTTTCTTGGGAGATGGGCATTTTGCTCCCTTTGCCACTTGTTTTCCCTTATCAGCCTTCTTGCCTCTAGGAGCAGGCTTGTCAGCGTCATGAATTGATTTCAGCATCTCTGGAGTAAGATCCCTCGGACCAGAACGTCTGAACTCCTTATACGTTTGAATGATCCGGCTGTCAGCAGGAATGTCACCATACATCGTTTCCGGGATAGACCCGTTGAAGGGAAATTTCGAAGCATCCGACACAATGATCTTCGTGGTATGGAAAGTACCAATCGAAGACATTGGAGCACCAGCGACAATGGGGGCGTTGTACTTGTCCATCACCCATTTCGTGACAATAGTCCAGAACCGGGAATACGAAATCTCTGAGTGTCGAGAAGTAGAAGAGAGACTCTGAATGAGTTGTTGCCATAGGACCGACCCGTAGTCCATATTGATGCCATTGTAGATCCCGTACATGATGGAGAGAAATAAACGACTTGCCCCATCTGATCCAACACTTCGTTCAGATAAGCCCTTGAAAAGAACAGTGAACATCCCATTCCACTGAGGGGGCATGCACGACTTCTTGAATTTCGTGACAGTAGTGAGCACCTCACTATACCCCATGTTGTAGAACATGTTGAACAGATGACCCATTGGAATGGTTTCCGGATTAACCTTCGAAGAATCAGGGGCAAAACCTAACAGCATACAGAACCTTTGTTTGGAAATCGACGCCTTGTGCTCAAAGACATCGAAGAAAATCCTGTCGACAACCTTGTCGTAGTGAGCCGTGGCAAAGATTTGTGACAGGAACTCCATTGGAACAGCTTCAGCCCTGGTAAGAGCAGGAGCGATTGGCGAGAACTTCAGGCATTCGATGATGGGAAACATGAAAGCGTCGTACACCTGAGGAGTGAGATCAATGATTAAACTCTGTTGGGGACGAATGGGCAAGATGTGAGAGGTCGCGTGAATAGATGAAGAATCCGCCATTGTTGAGATGAAAGTGGGAGAGATGATGAACAATAGAGGTTTAGAGGAATTTCTTGCTCTCTGGGAATGTAGGTGCAGGAAAGAGGTAAAAGGCGGATCACATTGCCTTTTATACTGTGGGTAAAGGAGAGAGAAATATCTTTCCCAAATCTTCAATTGAAAAACGAAGGGTTTTTCGGAGATGACTGACGCGTGACAGTTGTGTTTGATGATGATCACGCAGGAGAGAGAGTGTCAGTCCCTAATTACACGCCTTCCCATCAGGCGCCGTTTGGAGATGAAACGATTCCTATTCTCATGCTTTTCCCTGTTGCGCCGTTTGAAATTAAAGCGATCGGACTCCCGCCTGAGTCATCATTTCGTCATCTTATCCCTTTAGAGTGAAACGACATCTTTAAAATAAAATCGCCACGTGGATCAATATTAACCACAACTTTTTATAACGGCCAACCCAATTAAAATTCCTTAGAATTAATGAAACCAGAATTTTGGAAAATCAAAAAGATTTTCGTGCTGAGTGTGTAAAAGAAAAAGAAATAAAGCAACACTTTTGAGGGATTATGTGATGTCAATAAAGACACGAAACAGTGGATCCCAGGCACGAATCTCTTCCTTCAAAGTCAAGAGAGACTTTAAAGTGTTTGTGTGGTTTCCCGTTGAATAACGATCAGACACTTATTAAGAAGTGTTGAAAGGCTTCTTTTAATTAGGCTTATGAGGTGGCTTTCGCTTCGATTCATAATTCCTGATCTTGATATTAAGATAGAAATCGAACGAAGTACTTGTGAGACCAGTGTAGTCTGTTGAACAAGTAGGTTGGAGATAATTTAAGTGGCAAGGTAAATTAATATATGTGAAATCTCAAAAAAAAAAAATTAAAACTGGATCCCAAGGGAAGAAATGTTATTGAATTTAACAATTTCATAGGAATCACTCAAAAAGAAAAATAGAGATTTCATGTTGTACCCCCATGGATAAGTCCGTCAATTCATTAGTGAAAGCTAGAGCAAGTTAATTGTTCACCGTCAATGCATAATAGGTATTGAATTGTGGGTTTCACTTAGCACGTAGTGATACGAAGCTAAGATCATGAACATAGAAATTGTGCAACCATAAACCTCAGTGGTAATGTCTGAGAGTCTCAAGGGTTACGTTTGTGAAACGAATGAGATGGAGAAAAATGTTGTAGATGGTGTAAAGAAACCCAAAGTACCTCTGCTATGAAAAATAGGACTAACCAGAAAACTCTTATCTCATGTGAGAAGAGAGTTAGGTAGCTCATGATTAGAATAAATATGAGAGCCTAATCGGGAAGACAAGGTTTGTTTGTACCAAGTCAGTAAGGCTTTTATTCAGAATCAGATGAGGCTTTGGTCACATACAACAACATGCTTCTAGGGACACTTAGCTAGTGAAATAAGTTACCCACAATGAAATAAAAAAAATAAAAATAATAAAAGCCAAAATAAAAAAATATTTTTGGAGTTTTTGAATTTACGAAAAAGAAAAAAATATTTTTGGAATTTTTGATCGAAATAAATAAGACATAAAAAAAATTTATACAAACAAAAAAAATGTTGGAACCGAACCCGAGCGTTCGGTTTATTTCGGGTGAGAAAAATTTTGTAACCGAACCCGAGCGTTCGGTCTATTTCGGTTGCCAAAAAAAAAAGATTGAAAAAGAGAAGAACTTTGACAATAAGAAAAATGAATTAGGAAAAATAATACAGAAGATTTACAACCAAAGAAACTACCTTTGAGTGATAGGCGAAGATCAGATGATACAACCGAACCCGAGCGTTTGGTCTATTTCGGTACACCAGATCAAGACCCGAACCCGAACGTTCGGTCTATTTTGCTTCTTACGATTGATCTTGAGAGGTAATTTTTGGTACTGACTCTGATTCCATCATTCCAAGCCCTTGTAGAATTTTGTTGAAAGAAGCTTCAGGAAGAGCTTTGGTGAAGATGTCAGCCAGTTGATCAGTGGTTCGAACAAAATGAATTTCGACGTTCCCATCTTCCACATGATCCTTAATGAAGTGATACCTCAGTGCTATGTGCTTGGTCTTGGAGTGTTGCACTGGGTTATGACAGATCCTAATTGCACTTTCAGAGTCGCAATATAGTGGAATCTTTTTCATATTGAGTCCATAGTCCCGGAGTTGGCTTTGGATCCAAATCACTTGAGATGTACAGGAGGCAGCTGCGATGTATTCTGCTTCAGCTGTAGACAAAGATACACAAGTCTGTTTCTTTGATTGCTAGCTAACCAACTTCCCGTTAAGGAATTGGCAGCCTCCAGTGGTGCTTTTCCTGTCTAGTCCACAACCTCCAAGGTCTGCATCTGAATAGGCTTGAACGAAGAAACCTGAGTTTGATGGATACCATAAGCCGAGAGAGGTAGTTCGTTTCAGATACCGGAGAATGTTCTTCACTGCAAGCATATGAGGTTCACGAGGATTCGCCTGAAATCTAGCACAGTAGCAAACAGAAAACATTATATTAGGCCTGCTAGCAGTAAGGTACATTAGAGAACCAATCATCTGGCGATATAACGTAATATCAACTGCTGGCTTGTCCAAGGATGGAGTGAGCTTGGTGCCGAACGCCATTGGAACTTTAACCTTTGAGTCTCCCATCATGCCGAATTTAGCAAGGAGAGTCTTGGTGTAGGCTTCCTGGTTAATAAAGATTCCTTCGGGTCCCTGTCTAATATTTAAGCCAAGGAAAAAGTTAATAGGACCCATTGAGCTCATTTCAAATTTAGTCTCCATCAGCTTTCTGAATTCAGCCGTTAAGCTAGGATTCGTTGAACCGAAGATGATATCATCGACATAAATTTGAACAATCATAAGGTGGTTACCTTCCTTCTTACGAAAGAAGGTTGGGTCAACCGAACCTTGTTTGAATTTGGACATCTTTAAAAACTTAGTTAGCGTTTCATACCAGGCTCTAGGTGCTTGTTTCAGTCCATATACCGCTTTGTCCAAAATATAGCAGTGATTGGGGTACTTTTCATTCACGAATCCCGAAGGTTGCTCCACGTACACCGTTTCTTCCAGTTCTCCATTTAGAAATGCGCACTTCACGTCCATCTGGTAGACCTCAAAGTTCTTGTGTGCATCATAGGCAAGAAATATTCGAACAGATTCCAGCCTAGCTACAGGAGCAAATGTTTCCTCATAATCGATTCCTTCCTCCTGGCAGTATCCTTTCACAACCAGACGAGCTTTGTTTCTTATTACATTGCCTTCCTTGTCCACTTTATTTCTAAAGACCCATTTGAGACCAACAACCGATGCATTTTGAGGAGTTGGAATGAGGCGCCAAACTTTATTTCTTTCGAACTCATTAAGTTCGTCTTGCATAGCTTGAACCCAATCATAGTGATCAAGAGCAGTATTTACTGTCTTTGGTTCAACTTTTGAGATGAAAGAGTTAAACATGCAGAACTCTACTTTTGAGAACAGAGATGCTTGCTTTGCCTTCAGTTGAGATCGGGTCAGGACCTTTTCAGAGACATTACCCACTACCTGTGAAACAGGATGATCTCTGGTCCATTTGACAAGAGGAGGGTAATTTGGATCATAGGATGGATCCAATTCAGTGTTTACCATCTCTTCTAATTCAGATTGACTGTCATCATCATAAAACATATCGGCATTCTCCCCCTCGACTGATGAGCTTTCAGGTGTGTCTTGACTTTCTGATGCTACAGGAGTTTCGGGAGCATTTGAGCTTTCGGTAGCAACAGTACCTTCGGGTGCAGTAGAGCTTTCGGGTGCAGCTGGAGAAGAGTTCTCCCCCTTAACTTGTGAACTCGGCAGTTTTGATGAAGATGGATTCTCCCCCTTAACTGAAGCACCGTGCTGAGAAGGTTCATTTAGAACTGATTCTCCTTCACCCAGTCGTTTGGCAGCGTCATCAACGATTTGCTTCAGATTGTCAACTTTGTTGTCTGCTGCATTGGCTTCTGAGAGAGTAGCCTTCTCTGGTTCATCGAATAACTCCACAGATTGCTCAAACAAATTTGCAATCGAGGCTGTGACTTGGCCTGTTTGAGAAAAGATTTCTCCAACTGATTCTTCCGTGGCCTTCAGCTTTTTGACATAGCTGTCATCGAAAGTCATATAATACGTTTCTTCAATCTTCCTCGAACGCTTGTTTAAAACCCTGTATGCTTTCGAAGTAAGAGAGTATCCCAGAAAAATTCCTTCATCGGCTTTAACATGGAACTTATTACGATGTTCTTTAGAATTGAAGATAAAGCATCGAGAGAGCCGAATACGTGGAAGAATTTGACGTTTGGCTTTCTGTTGTTGATGATCTTATAAGGAGTAAGAGTGAAACGCTTATTGAGATAGGACCTGTTCTGCGTAAAACATGTTGCAGCAATAGCATCAGCCCAAAAATATAGAGGTAGAGAAGCGAAACTTAGCATGGTTCGGGCCGCCTTACACAAAGATCGGTTTCGTCTTTCGACAATTCCGTTTTGTTGAGGGGTGTAGGGAGCTGAGAAGTTGTGACTGGTTCCTTTTTCTGCTAAAAAGTCTTCAAATTCTTTATTCTTGAACTCCAACCCATTGTCGCTTCTGATGTTGCGAACGACTTTCCTCAGCTGCACTTCAACCTGCTTGATAAACATCTTTAGCTTGAGAGTTGCCTCAGATTTGTGCTTCAGAAAGAACACCCATGTAAAACGTGAAAAGTCATCAACAATAACAAGAATATACTTGCTACCGCCAATGCTTTCGATAGAATATGGACCACATAAGTCAATGTGAATTAACTCAAGTGGTTCAACGACTTTAGTGTTGATTATAGATGGATGACTTTGACGACTCTGCTTCCCCATTTCACATGCAGCGCACAAATGTTCTCGATCAAACTTGAGCAATGGAAGACCCCGAACATGACCTCCCGTGACAAGTTTGTTGATATCCTTGAAATTAAGATGGGAGAGCCTTCAGTGCCACAACCAGCTTTCGTCAGAATGTGCTTTGGATAACAGACAGATAGCTGGATTTGCTTTGATAGGTTTGAGATTGAGAGGAAACATTTTGCCTTTGCGCTCTGATTTGAGAATCACTCTTTTTGTTTTCTTCTTTATTATTTCCGAACCCTCATCATCAAATGAAACTTTAAGACCGGTACCTCCAACAAGCTGAGATACACTGATGAGGTTATGCTGTAGTCCTTCAACGTATGCAACTTTTCTAATCGTGAAGTCTCCATTTGTTATCATCCCATAACCTTTGATCGTACCGTATGAGTTGTTCCCGAACTTGACATTTCCGCCGTTTGGAAGAGATCTGAATTCCCTCAGCTCTTCCTTCCTTCCTGTCATGTGACGTGAGCAGCCACTGTCAATATACCATTCTTCATCGAACTGCTCGTCACTGATAACCTGCAAAAATCAAGCAGATTTAGGAACCTAAAGTTTCTTGGGTCCACGTGAGCCTTTCACAGGAACAGGAATAGTAAGAGAAATGTCAACAAGATATGTTCTTTTTATTAAATTTGTTTCATCTTTCTTCTTAATGGTGAAAACTTTAATTTTGTTGGGATTTGTTACAGTCGGTTTGGATTCAGGTTCAGGGGTTTGGGCCTTGGAATGCTTTTGATCATTCTTGACTGAGGAAACCTTCGATTTTCCTTTCAAATCTGTTGAAGATTTTGGATTTTGAGTTTGAATAGAATTGGATTTAGAATGGGGTTGAGAAGAATTAGAATGAGAGAATTTAGACTGAGAAGTTTTCTTGACTTGAAGTTCAAGGTGGCGCTTTTGTTTTTGGTCATTAGTGGGACCGAACCTTGAGCCTTGGCAGCCTTTGCTCTCGGAACCGAAACTATGCTTCCGGTAGCTGGTGTTCTCTGAACCGAACCTTTCCCTTCGGTTGTTATTCCTTTCTTGCGGTCTGACTGCTCTTTTCTCTGAATTTCTGTCATGATCAGAAAAATGGGCGTTTTGAGATCGCTAGAACTGTTTCCGCTCTGAGAGATTCTTTTTGTATCTCAGATTCCTTTGCTTCTTTTGATCCTTCACTTGCTTCAGCTGTCTGTGGATGTTGGCTTTTTTGCTTTTGCTTCCTATCAGCCGGTTCACTTTGAACTGATGATGTTTCGCTTGAACGAATGACTTCTTCTACAGGAACTTCTTTTGCACCACTGGTACTTGGCACATCGAAGTTGTCAGGCTTGTTTAGTGGCTTTGGCACATATCTGCCTTTGGTCTTCCAGGAAGTTCGCTCAGACAAAGCAACGGTTTCGTCAGCATTATCTATAGGAGCAGACCAGAAAAATGTTAGGTTTTATACATACAATCCTATGTGTGCATGCAACCCTAGTTGGATCTATGTTTTCACTATAAGACATACAACTTTATGAACACAAAATAAAACCCTGGCATGCTTCTATAATTTTCGAAAATTACATAGAAGTGTAGTAAACATACCTTTGTTGTTATATAGCAATAACAACTAGTTTCCTTGATCTCTTGAACTCTCTTGAACTCTTGAAAGCAAGCACCACAATTGTAGTGCCTCTAATGGCTCACAAACACCTTGAAGCAAGAAGGCAACAAAGAGAGAGAAGGGAATGATGCTAATTTCGGCCCTAGGGTTTCCTTGGAATCAAGTGGCCTTAAATTGAAGCATAGGGCATGTATTTATACTATAGGGTGCTAGGGTTTTAGTCAAAACCCTAATGGACAGCTTAGCCACCAAGCAGCCCAAGGAACCTTATGGAATGAGGCCTTTGGACGAAAATATGATGATCCTTCATCATAATTTCGTTCCCCCTTAGTCCATTAGGTTTCCTAGCCCAAAACTCAACTATCACACATTTGACAGTTTATACCCTTTTATTTAATTAATCTCTTTTAGTCACCAAATTAATTCCTAATTAATTTATGACTAATACTAATTAAATAAATATGATTTCTCCTTTAATATATTATTCTTATAATATATTAATAAATCATAATATCTCCTCTCTCATATCAAATTACCTTGTCAAGTTGCTTTGGTGAAGGCAACCCAAAAGGACCATACACACTCGGGTCAAGTATATACCAAATACGGTTACTGACTTAGACACTAATCCAACAGTCTCCCACTTGGATAAGTCTAGTAACTATATCTCACGTATAACTTCCGTACCTGATAGCAATCGTAGCTTTCAATAGCCGCTGTCAACTCTGACCAATAATCTGTCCTTCAGATAAGGGATCGTATAATCCTCTGTTCTAGATATCATGCTAACAATACTTATTGTCTAGCATTCTATTTCTTGATTTCTGATTTGTTCGACATAGAACTCAGTTGAACATATCAACTTTATCCTGACCGGGCCCGGCACATAAGTCAAACCAAATCATCAAGTGGCCGAGATATTGCTTTTATCCTCATAGAATAAAAGGAACAGAAAACGTTGACTAATATTCCTTTATCATTTACTAGTTAAACCACACACAATAATACGTTTTATAACATCAAGTTACTGATGCGTTTTCGCATTATCAATGTATAATCAACTAGTAAACAATAACCATATCTCTAGGTTTAAAGATTATATGATATTATCATCTTGCGATCACTTGTGATAACATTCATGAAGTAATACCAGCAAGTGTGGGTCTATTTCAATGCTCAATACAAATTTCATAAGCACTCATAAACTTTGCAGCAAACCTTTGCTATGTCTAAAACTTTTCAGACAATCTACAAACAAATTTATGACAATCTTCCTTCATATCTACTTCCAACATATGAGCGATTGTGAACTGTTCGAATAATCTTATTATTCAGGAAGTCAAAACATGCAAAATCGACACAATAGATAAATAATCAACACAAGATAGAAACTTTCTTATAAATAACACACCTTTATTTAATCATCATTTGTTGAATATGACATTATCTATTACAAGTTTTCTACCTATCTAATCTAAACTAATATCGTCCTTCAGCCCTACGCTCCTAGCGTGCTGCAAATGCTTGACCCTACTCAGTCCCTTTGTAAGGGGATCTGCTGGGTTATCTTCTGACGATACCCTCTTCACAACGAGGAGTCCCTCTTCTACCCGATGTCTAATAAAGTGGTATTTCCTGTCGATATGTCGAGATCTGCCATGATCCCTTGGTTCCTTGGTTAAGGCAACCGCTCCTTCATTATCACAGAAAATTTCCACGGGCTCTTTTATGGATGGCACAACTCCAAGGTCTCCAATGAAGTTCTTCAACCATATAGCCTCCTTTGACGCTTCGCTCGCCGCAATATACTCTGATTCGCACGTTGAATCAGCTACGGTCTCTTGCTTGGAACTTTTCCAAGTCACTGCTCCTCCATTTAGGGTAAAGACCCAGCCTGACTGCGATCGGAAGTTATCCCGATCCGTCTGAAAACTAGCATCACTGTACCCTCGTACCCTTAAGTCATCACTCCCACCGAGGACTAGAAACCATCCCTTGGTCCTCCGAAGGTACTTAAGAATATTCTTAACCGCAATCCAATGTGCCCTACCAGGATTCCCTTGATATCTGCTGACCATGCTTAAAGCGAAGGCCACATCAGGGCGAGTACAAGTCATAGCGTACATGATAGAGCCTACTGCGGAAGCGTAAGGTACTCGGCTCATATCAGCTATCTCTGTCTCTGTACTCGGGCTCTGAGTCTTACTCAGCTTGGTATTGCTTTGGATTGGCAACTCCCCTTTCTTGGAATTTTCCATACTAAAACGCTTTAGTACCTTTTCCAAGTATGTATCCTGACTGAGTCCTATCAGTCTCTTTTCCCTGTTTCTTACTATTCTTATTCCCAGAATATAAGCGGCTTCTCCGAGGTCCTTCATAGCGAAGCATTTCCCAAGCCAGGACTTGACTTCCTGCAAGGTTGGGACATCGTTTCCTATGAGTAGTATGTCGTCGACATACAATACGAGGAAGCTTACTATACTCCCACTGGCTTTGACATACACACAAGATTCATCTTCGCTTCGCAGAAAGCCAAACTCTTTAACCTTCTCGTCAAAACAAAGATTCCATCTGCGAGATGCTTGTTTCAATCCATAAATAGATTTCTCAAGCTTGCATACTCTATTCGGATGCTTCACATCGACAAAACCTTCTGGCTGATTCATATAGACATCCTCAGCCAACTTTCCATTAAGGAAAGCGGTTTTCACGTCCATCTGCCATATTTCATAATCATGAAACGCAGCTATGGCAAGCATCACCCTAATAGACTTTATCTTCGCAACTGGTGAGAAGGTCTCATCATAGTCAACTCCGGGAGTTTGAGTAAAGCCCTTCGCAACCAATCGCGCTTTATAAGTATGCACTTTCCCATCCATGTCCGTCTTCTTCTTGAAGATCCACTTGCACCCGACTGTCTTACGACCCGGTACATTATCAACCAAATTCCAAACTTGGTTGTCGTACATGGACTGAATCTCGCTGTCCATAGCCTCTTTCCATTTTGCAGACTCCGGGCCTGCCATGGCTTCCTTATAGCTGCTAGGTTCATCCAAATTTACTAGTGTACTATCACTAATAAATGTATCCCCTTCAGTAGTAATATGAAAACCATAAAACTGGGGTGGAACGCTAGCCCTAGTGGAACGTCGAAGAGGTAAGGACTCGTCAATAGGTTCAACAGGAGTTTCCTCCTCAAGTTGAGTGCCAGTGTCCGAGGTTCCTTCATCGCTTTGATCTTGAATTTCTTCAAGTTCAATTTGCCTCCCACTGTCTTCTTGGCTTATTAATTCCCTTTCTCGGAAAACCCCTCTTCTAGCAACGAAGACAACATTGTCACTCGGTCTATAGAAAAGGTAGCCAAAAGACTTCTACGGATAGCCGATGAAATAACACTTCTCACTGCGAGGTTCTAGTTTGTCGTGAGTCTCTCGTCTTACGAAAGCCTCACAACCCCAAACCTTGATATGTGCCAACGAGGGAGCCTTCCCTGTCCACATCTCGTGAGGAGTCTTGGAAACCTTCTTAGTGGGAACTAAGTTAAGTATATGGGCGGCAGTCTCTAAGGCATACCCCCAGAAAGCTATTGGTAGCGAAGTCCGACTCATCATAGAACGAACCATGTCCAACAAGGTCCGATTACGTCTCTCAGCCACACCATTCAATTGTGACGTTCTCGGAGGCGTCAATTGCGAAACGATTCCACATTCTTTTAGATAGTCGTGAAACTCAAGACTTAGGTACTCTCCTCCTCGGTCTGACCGAAGCATCTTGATTTTCCTGCCCAGCTGATTCTCCACTTCATTCTTAAACTCTTTGAACTTTTCAAAGGTTTCCGACTTTTGCTTGATCAAGTAGATATATCCATATCTGCTATAATCATCTGTAAAAGTCACGTAGAAGCGGCAAGCATCCCTTGTGGTGGATCTAAAGGGCCCACACACATCGGTGTGTATGAGATCCAATAAACCCTCACCCCTTTCACAAGTGCCAGTAAAGGGTGACTTGGTCATCTTCCCAAGTAAACAAGACTCACACGTGTCATCGTCCCTAAGGTCGAATGACTCCAACACTCCATCCTTTTGGAGTTGGGCTATGCGTTTCTTGTTGACATGGCCAAGACGACAATGCCACAAGCATGCTTTGTCTAGACTAGTAGACGAATCAATATTCAAAACATTATTTCCAAAATCATCAACAATCATCACTGATTCATAAATCCCATTACAAGGTAATGCATTGAAATAAAAGACACCATTCAAATAAACATTAATAGAACCATTACTATTATCAAAAGAATATCTGAAACCTTGTCTAAACAACCCATGAAAAGAAGTAATGTTTCTTGCCATATCTGGCGAATAACAGCAATTCTCTAAATCTATTCCTAACCCATTACTTAACACTAAAGAATAAACACCGACTTTGGTCACAGGCGACGATCTTCTGTTTCCCATAATCAGGTTCATCTTCCCATGCTCCATCTCCCTACTTCTTTTTAGGCCCTGCAAATCAGAACAAATGTGGTAACCACATCCTGTATCAAGAACCCATGAAGTAGCAAATGATGAGTTATTAGATTTAATAGAATACATACCTGCAAATGTGGGCTTGATCTTCCCATCTCTTATGTCCTGCAGATATTGTGGGCAGCTTCGCTTCCAGTGGCCCTTTTGGTGGCAATAGAAGCACTCTGCTTCTTTAGGATCGGAAGAGGGTTTAATGGGGCCTGCTTTGGTCCCACTTGATGACGAACCATCACGGGGTTTCCCCTTATGGTGGCTCTTACATGGTGCCTTCCTCTTTTTACCCTTTCCTTGACTTATCGCCATCACGGGAGCGGCCACAGCAGGCGACGGTGCAACGGATTTGTCTTTGAGGTTGCTCTCAGCAGTCCTCAAGAGTCCTTGGAGCTTGCTCAAGGAGACCTCCTCTTTGTTCATATGGTAGGTCATCCTAAACTGATTGTAGCAGGAGGGCAAGGAGTGGAGGATTATGTCAATAGCCAAATCCTCATCAAACTTAACATTAAGTTTGAGAAGACGATCAACATACCTCTGCATTTTCTGCAAATGAGAGGTTAGGGATTCTCCACTCCCCATCTTAGCGGTGATCATGCTAGTAATGATCTCATAGCGCTCTTGCCTCGCGCTCTGGTGATACCTGTCCAGCAAATCCTGATGCATTTCATATGGATACATGTCCTCATAGGACTTTTGGAGTTCGAGGTTCATGGTGGCCAGCATGATGCAGTGAACTTTCGTGGCATCACGCTCGTGGGCCTCAAAGGCGGCCAGTTCCTCAGGAGTAGCAACATCTGGGATGATCTTCTCAAGCTTTTCATCGAGGACATATTCTTTGTCCTCGTAGCGTGTGATCATGCGAATGTATCTCATCCACTCGTTGAAGTTTGAACCATCAAATGTCACTTTCTGACACAAGTTCATCAATGAGAATGACCCAGAAGCGTTGTTGTTGTTGTTGTTAGCAGACATCTGAAAAAGAAAAGGGACAAAGCTTGATTAGAAATGAATCCCTAATTAAACACCCAAACGAGAAATTAGGGCTAGGATCCAACAACATTATTTACAACTTAGAAAGGGATGCCGTACTCTAAAAGTAAATAACTTGAAGGTAAGTGAATGACGATTCACTAATTCTCACCATGAAAAACGAAAAAGCAATTTAGGTTTTAAATGTATTGAAAACTCCTAGATCTTTGAGATTCATTGAACTTTTCAATGGCATGTTTAAATCTCGATATGCATTTCACATTTGCGACTGGGATGCCGAGGATCGCAAACAAATTTGTGAATAACCATGCGAATTAACGTGGTGCACTCAACGTCACTATCACCTAATCAATGTGCCGGTAAACCACACACGCTCCATTGATCTATGACAAACATCGAGTCACCCTTCGCTACCTATGTCATCCCCAAATTGATGTGCCGGTTAACCACACGCGCTCCATCAACGTTTGACAAGGGTACGAAGTGTAATTCCATGGATTAGCATCATTTTCACATTTTACCCTAAAGTAACTAAGAGTGGGAATTTGTAAAACAATGTAGTTACTTTAATATTTCCATTATACTTTTAATGAGGAATTAAGTGCCCTATCCTATCCGTTCGGCTAACGACCCTCCACCAGTCAAGCAAGCGGTAGATGTGAGTGTACATCCATTAAGCGCCATTTTATAGGCAGCAACCTTATACCCACCTTATAGACCGGCTTCGTGAATGAGGCCTACTAGCGATAAGACTAGCTTATTCTTATACATATATAATAATTAATCTTATAATATCATAATTGTATAAGGGTGTATTTTAAAGCATTTCAAAATACTAGTATCTTAATGTGTATTTAAAATTTTCGAATATTAAGGCTATTTAATTTAAAAATTTTAAACACCAAGAAAACTTTGATTTAATAATTATCAAAATTAAACAATTAATTTGAACTATTAAATCTTTAAGGTTTATCATAAAATTAAATTATTAATTTAATTAATCCTTTTATCCCCTAGATTTTTTAAATATATGGAAAGGATAATACAAGATCTTCAATTATCTAGTTTAAACAATTAAATGGATAATCATAAAGATAGCAATATCCAAATCCCTAAAATCTTGGGATCTTATCTAGGGGGCAAGGGATTTTCGAAATCCCTAGGGTTTCTTAACCCTAATTTTCGAAATATGGAGGCTAGGCAAAAGAGTTTTAAGAACCCTATCAAAAATCGCCAACTAGGGTTTTGCAACCCTAATTTGCGAAAATCACCAAGCCTTAGGGTTTACTTGCCATAAACCCTAATTTGTCAAATTCATAATATGCATCAAATCCAATTGAAAACAAAAAACCAATGGCTCTGATACCACTGTTAGGTTTTATACATACAATCCTATGTGTGCATGCAACCCTAGTTGGATCTATGTTTTCACTATAAGACATACAACTTTATGAACACAAAATAAAACCCTGGCATGCTTCTATAATTTTCGAAAATTACATAGAAGTGTAGTAAACATACCTTTGTTGTTATATAGCAATAACAACTAGTTTCCTTGATCTCTTGAACTCTCTTGAACTCTTGAAAGCAAGCACCACAATTGTAGTGCCTCTAATGGCTCACAAACACCTTGAAGCAAGAAGGCAACAAAGAGAGAGAAGGGAATGATGCTAATTTCGGCCCTAGGGTTTCCTTGGAATCAAGTGGCCTTAAATTGAAGCATAGGGCATGTATTTATACTATAGGGTGCTAGGGTTTTAGTCAAAACCCTAATGGACAGCTTAGCCACCAAGCAGCCCAAGGAACCTTATGGAATGAGGCCTTTGGACGAAAATATGATGATCCTTCATCATAATTTCGTTCCCCCTTAGTCCATTAGGTTTCCTAGCCCAAAACTCAACTATCACACATTTGACAGTTTATACCCTTTTATTTAATTAATCTCTTTTAGTCACCAAATTAATTCCTAATTAATTTATGACTAATACTAATTAAATAAATATGATTTCTCCTTTAATATATTATTCTTATAATATATTAATAAATCATAATATCTCCTCTCTCATATCAAATTACCTTGTCAAGTTGCTTTGGTGAAGGCAACCCAAAAGGACCATACAGACTCGGGTCAAGTATATACCAAATACGGTTACTGACTTAGACACTAATCCAACAAAAAATTCATCACAACCATCTGCATTATCTTCGTTTACAATGGCGGTGAGTTCGACTGTCTGATGTTCGGTTACTCCTGTGACCTTATACACCTGATTTGGTGTTGTTCTCACCTTTTGATACATAACAACCTTTTCTTCTAGAATCAGGGACTTATTTTGGGACAAACGAGCAAACTCCACAGAATTTTCAGAAATAAGATTTTTGTGGTTTTCTGGTTCGCTCTTGACAAACTCAGAACAGTCGACTTCATCCTCTACAGAAATTTCACTCATATCATCATCCTCATTGAGCTCAGATGCGTTTTCAACATCAATTTTATTTTTTGAGCTTAAGTTGGCATTCAATGAGTCAAACTTTTGTATGGTTTCGGTCTTTAGTTTCAGTTTATCGTTTTCATCCAAAAGGTTTTTCAACATGTCCTTATGGTCCTTGGACTTTATAAAAGATTCGATTTTGTCCAGGCCATACATATACGTCGGATTCACATCATCAGACGAAACTACACTTTCACAATTGTATGCTTCAGTGTCGATTTCATCTTCCTTAAATTCAAGGAAGGGTAAAACCATACGATGAATTTTCTGCCCTATTTCACAATTCAAGTGAAGTTGAGTGATGTTAGCATAAAGACGTTTAGCAATTAAACAAAAGACATTTCTTTGTTTCAAAAGTTTTAAATTGTCTCTTTGCAAATAAATGTTTTCATCTTTGGTTTTAATCAGCTCCGACTCCTTCAGCTCTATCCACATCCTCCATTCCTCACTCTTGGAAGACACCCTGCTTATTTGATCAGTTAGGTTAGAATTGGTGACCCGTGTTTGAGTTAAACTGCTATCTAGATTTGAGATTCTTGAGTTTAAGCTTTTTAATGCTTTTTCAGATGAATTTTGTGGTACTTTGAATGAAACAAAAATGGATTGTACCTTCTTGATCAATTCATCAAGCTCATTGAACTGCATGCTGAGAGGTTTTGCTGTGAAGCATAGGTCCTCTCGCTCCTTGGTGTCTTCATTCCCACCATCCGTATTGTATCCCCTCATTTGAGATACATCTGTCACCATCAAGCACTTCCCACCGCTTTCTTCACCTCTTGCAACGCATGCCTTTCCATGAGTTGGCTTCCTGACCTCATCATCCTCCGAGTCGGTTGACCAGACCTGCACGCCACCGAACTCATCATCCGCTGCCGAACCCTGCACAATTAAAGCATTCATTGAAGGGTTAACAGTAGCTTTCTTTCTCTTGATCTCTTCCAGCTTTTTCATCAACAAGGCCTCTTCATCCTTTTCCTCATCTTTCTCTGCCATTTTCTTTAGAACGCAGTCTTTGACATAGTTGTTCTTTCCTCCACAGTAGTAGCAGTTCACACCTGAATCTCCTTCAACTTTCGCCTCTTTCTTTGGTTCCTCTGTCTTCGGTTCCTCCCTGACCTTTTCAGAACTGTAGCTTCCCTGCCAATTTCGGTTCTTATTGGTAGGGAACCTTTTCTTGATGAACCTTTTTGGATTCGACACCATCATTGCATAGTCTTCAGAAGTAAGATCATTGTCTTCTAAATTGAGATCTTCATCTTCTACTACACTTTTGCTTTTGGACAAGAGTGCCAAGGACCCTAAACTGGAGACAACATTTTTCTCTTGTAAAACAATCTTTTCTTGGGATTTCAAAATCCCCACCAGCTTTGCTAACGAATAAGATTTAAATTGCTCATGAGCTTTAACAGTGGACACAACCGCTCTCCACTCGGATCTAAGGCCATTCAAAAAGGTTACTTTTTGCTCAATCAGCTTCCTTTCTATATCATGTTTGATCATCTTGCTAAGAAGATGATTGAAGCGATCGAACGTCTGAGTAACAGTTTCATCCGAATTCTGCTTAAATTCACCAAACTCAGACAAAAGCAAGGTCTGAATAGAATGCTCCAAATCTTCATCTGTGGAATATAGCTCTCGTAGCCTATCCCATATTTCTTTAGCAGTGCTGCATGAACTCACCAGCCTGAATGTATCTGATTGCAGAGCGAATCGAATCAGTCTCAAAGCTTTAATGTTGCATTGAAACTTTTCCTTTTCGTCTTGAGCAATATCCTTTACGTCCTTTAACAAATCATTGTACTCCTTCTGAGTTTTAATGATTTTTGACGTTCCAGAGTGAGCAAATGGTCCAGAAACGATTGCTTCCCAAATAAGGTATCCATTGTCTTCCGATCCGATGACATAATCTTCAAAGTGATGTGCCCAGACTTCGTAATCCTGGGTGTAAAGGATAGGAATCTTCGTCGTCGATCCAATGCTGTTAGAGATGTTGATGGGATTAGCTTGTGACTCGTCCATGCTTGATCGTTTTTAACCTGTTTGAAAGATCAGACTTGTAATATTTAATATTAGGGCAAACAAATAAATGCTGAGTTACGTCAATAATGGAACGACGGCTCAATAATTATTAGTTAATGCGGAATAACCCTAATCGCAAACTCTTTCACAAAAAAGATGTGTATGAATTACACAGCCTCCTGCTCTGATACCAATTGATGAGTTATAAATTAACTCTTTGATCGATTAGATCTTTGTAACAGGTATGCGAAGAATGTAAAAACAGTAAGCAAAACACAAGTATGAATCAAGATGTGTCGAATGATTAGATTACTCAATCCTCAGCAGAGCTCGAGTAAGAACTTCCACTGTAGAGGATTCTAGGGTTACAAAACAAGAACGATAAATCTGCTGAACAATAAAACTCTAATCGTTACTAATCGTCCTTTTTTTCTAGAATGCATGCAAGCATCTATATATACTAAACCCTACATAACTCACGGATGGACAGGCCCATACCGGAGATACATATTGGACTAGCTAACGAGCCCAATAGACGCAACACAAAATACGACCCAACAATATGTTTGTTCGTCAAACATATGATAACAAACAACAACTAATATTTGCTCTGAGTCTTAAAGAAACCAGAGAAAAGTTTCAGTTTAAGACCAAACATTCTAACAAAAATCGTTATGAGGTATATTGTGAAATTGAGAACTGTAGTAGGCGTCTATATGCAAACTGTCTTGATCCCACTGATGAATTTGAATTCAGGACATTCAACAACGTGCACACATGTTCGTCATTACAGAGACACCCAAATCATAAACATGCAAATAAAAAATTCATGGGTACTATATTGCATGAGATTATGGGAAAAACTCGTTCCAAAGTTTGGAGGCCTAATGAAATATCAAGGGATTTGAATGCTTTGCTGGAAATAAATGTAAATTACAAACAAGCTTGACATGCAAAACAATATGCTATGGAACTATTGTTGGAATCCTCCGAATAATGTTTTTCCAAACTTCCTATTTATTTTCACAATTTGAAGTGGCATAATCTCGATATGGTGGCCTATATACAAACAGATTTAGAAGATTGTTTCGAGTCTTGTTTTTATGTCATTAGGAGCACAGTAAATACAAAAACTTGCTATTTAATATATAATTAATTGTAAAAAATTTTATAGTGTTTATGTGTTCCATTTTCATATATTGCAGGTACAAAAGTCCTAATAGGCTTCCGTTGGTTCAGTGGTTACATTCCTCCTGCTCCTCCGTCATTCTTCTCGGTTGGACAGTCTCTCTTGAAGTGTCCCGTTTCACCACATAGGGAGCATATTGGACTTACATTAGTATTAGTGGTTGAGGCGATGCGTTGGGTCGGGGTCCTGCATAAGTGGACAGTATGCCCTTTCTTATTGCAATTGATACAGCGTGGAATCCGGCAGGCTCCTGTGTGATGGTAGTTACACTTTTTACACTTAGGAAGTGTTCCCATATATTGCCTATATGGTGCTTGAACGATAGATGTTGTGGCTGATGTCGAGGCATGTGTTGTGACTGCTGTCGTGATTGTAGGGTGGCCATGGGTTGTTGTCTTTTAGCGAATCTTTGAGATTGGTTGCGCTCCTTTTTGTTCCAAAACTTTCGCTTCTTGTTCGTAGGTTTGTGGCCTGAGGCATTTTTGTTGGTAGACGCTCGCTGGTGTTCTTGATTGTTATTTTAGTTAGTATTTTTGACACCGTCTCCGCGCCTGCTGGCGTGGTTAGCATTGAGCTGCGCCATAACGGCTGCCACGGCTGCCGTGGCTGTAGCTTGAAAGGTAGCAGAGTCTATCTGCAGAGTTGGCGCCTTGCTAGTTGGTTGGTTGCCTCTCGGTGAAGACATAGCTCTGTTTCATGATGAAAAATGACTTCGTGAGTGGGGATAATTATCTCAAGTGCATTCTTACGATTCATATTCACAAATATAAATTTTTTTTGCACATTGTTGTACTATTCTTAGTGTTTCTGCTAACGTTCCTGGGGACGGAGTTATGGCAGTGGGTAGAAGTAGGTTTCGTACGGGCGTTAAGATTTACTCATCTTAGGATCATGTTTGCCCAAGCACACTTAACTGGGGAGTTTTGATAGAGTCTGGTGCATTAGTGCTGGTATGATCGCACCCTATAGGTCTACGAAGAAGGCACCTTTCCACTAAAATGTTTAACGGTGAGACGATAATGAGTTTTTTGAATGGCTAGATGTCGCGAGTTTTCTAACTAAGTTTATCTTAGTTCAACTTGTAACGTAATTCGGTTGGTTATGGTGTTCTAAAAACAATTCATAACGAGAGCCTATATATAATAAACTCATGTATTTTGTAGTTCTGTATCCAAGTGAAACCTTGAAATTTGATCCAAGCTAGGTCTTTCTTACGACCATTTGATGTATGCTTAGTGGTATGATTAAGACTTAATAGACCTTTGAGTCTGATGGGTATGCCGTAAGCCCATTTTGTGAACATAATTCTAGAAATTTTGGTTTCAGAGAAAATTTTGACCTAGATATAGGTCTACACCAGACTGTTGTAAGGAAAAGTTTTGATATCAACTAGATCCCTTGATTAGTATAACCGCTTAAATCGCAGTGTCATGCTTACACCTAGAATAGAGTAGCACCAACGCATACTCATGAACTTAATTTACCAAGTCTTGTGAGTGGTATGAACTCTACTCACGACGATCCGTCTCTTGATGCCTGAGGCAAAGTCGATGCATCTTGCAGATTTGCCAATCGACGCTTGGCTGCAATCATCCTCTCTTTAAATGTCGTGTGCCTACCCTGCTACTCTTTTGCGTCTGCCTGAGCGGCGATAAGGTCTTAAAAGAAAGCTGGTCTCTGAAATAGTAGTCTCTTTCTGAGTCTCGGGTACGTGAGACGGTAGGGTCTATAGTAGCTCGCAATTTTCGAACTTAGTTTGAAGTCTCCCTGTTTTAATCACCGATGTTCGCGATCCATCGGGTCTTTGCTGGGAGGGCTTTGTCAGTCGGTCCTCCGTGGTTGAGGTCATAGCACCCTCGTTGGTTTCCACATGGTGATTGCTGTCATTGCCGTCGATTCCAACCCTCGATCACAGTTGCCCAACAGGGCACAAGTCCGATGTAGTCGAAACGGTTTGCGGAAACCCTGGCTATGCATGGAGGGTTGATTACCTCCGGTTCCGCTTCTGATTCTTCTCATAACCATCCACCATTTCCCTGGTCAGGAAAGTAGGGGTCGCTTGGTAAGTAGGATCTTGCTATGTTATACGTGCAGGAATAGGAGTGGACGAGATAATTAATAGGTGTCCAATCCTATAATTACTTATAGGGGTGATCCTTATCAGTCACGTCTATAATCACATAGTGCATACCAGTTATACATAGTCTGAGATAGAATAGACCTTCGAATAAATGACTCTATTCTAAGTCCACAACCAAACAAGGAACAGGAAGTAGAGCAATAGTCATAGATTCTGAGTCTATAATATCTTTAATTATGTATAACTTTGGCGTATGCATTTAGTCGTTAAAGACCTACTAATAGGGGTCTTTAGTTTTCACATAAGTTGGTTATAGTATCACAAAATACTCCTATAGTATTTTAATGTTTAACTTATGCTTTTCAATGTTTGTTTGTAGATAGAATTGGTAAGTTTTTAGACTTGTTGCAACGCCACAACCATTCCCGGGCATATGCTAATCACCTCTGGGTTAGACATAGTTGATCAGGCTATGTCCTTCCCGGACCTGACTATACATCCCCAAGCCTACTTGTGCCATTCAACAATCATTACTTTTGTTTTGTTCTAAAATGATGATGACCTTAGTATGTATGCATGCATGTATACTTTTAATAAAAACTATTTATTTCTAAAAGTATAGTTGTTTGGAAAACTTTAAATCAGAGACTTTAGTCCCAATGTATTTATAGTTTGTATATTTTATGTGGTTCGATATACTTAGTTCACTATAAACAATGCTCTGATACCAATCTGTCATACCCCCAAACCAAGGATGGCGGAAACATCTGGGGGTGGAGGACCTAATGTATAGTATCACAACAACAAGTATACTAGTGCTCAAAGTAAATACAACCAATCATAAATATAATCAGAAAAGAATTACATGGTTTCAAGTATTACGTATTTCAAGGTCTATCACGACATGATATAAAAATAGTTGTTCAACGCCGTAGCGTTCCATCCTCACAAGCTTGTGATTACTTGGTTTCGTTGATTTCCTGAGAATACAAGTAGTTTTGAAAAAGTGTCAACAATTAAGTTGGTGAGTTCATAAGCTTTTTAGATAAAAAGTTTGGAAACCGATCTTTATAATGAGTTGTGTGTTACCAAGAAGAATCCAATATTTTCCTTAATACGCAAAATGTAGCCTTAAATGTCAAAACTAGAATGTACAAGTATTTTCCATGCTTAAAATAAGACATGCAAGTTCAAATTGACATAAACTCGTTTAGTTGAAAGAAAAACCCGGTACTGTATGGCCGTATCTCGCTTAATGTATAACCTGGTACCGTATGGCCGTACCTCACTTACCGTGAAAACCTGGTACTTTGTATTCGTACCCCATTAATATGAATAATTCGGCACTTTATAGTTGTACCCCACTTAATGAATAATCTAACACTTTATAGTTGTACCCCACTTAACGAATAAACCTTTTGTAACGAGTTCAAAAAGTAAATGGATCATAAACTATACATATTATAGTTTATCAAAACATTTAAATGTAATAGTTATAACTTTGTTTATTATGTATAACTACTATATTTGTGAAGGTAAAAACCCTTTTGGTTTACCAATATATATATATATATATATATATATATATATATATATATATATATATATATATATATATATACCCTTTACTAAGGTGAAATAACATGTAATATAACAACTAATTAATTACCATACTTATGTAAAAATCCATTTGTTTTCTAATGTATGTTAATACACTAAGACGAAATGACATGTAATGTAAAAACATATATTCACATAATGATACACACCTTGCTCAACAAGTTACAAGGTGCAAATGAAGTTGATAGCATTTTTATAGTGTCAACATTTCTATTACTGTTCTTAGAAAATTTATAGAAAAATCATCAAAGGTCCAAATCAGAATCTGTAAATTCTCAGAGTTTGGGAAATGAGTTTAGTTTGTTCATAAATTTTATTATGATTTTTAATGTCCTCCAACTTGTGTGAAAAGGTCTAACATCACAGACTGGTCCGAAATTGCTCTTGAAATGATAGGCAGTTTTGTAAAAATCACCATAAATTATAGACAAATCGTATGGAGATGTGCAAGTAGTCATTTTAAAGGTCTAAACCTGAACGATTTTCATGTAAAATAGTTTTGAAAACTAAAATGTTTAAGTTGACCAAAACAGTCCGTGAATTAACATTAACTTTTCTGTTGAAAGCTGTTAGAAGAACTTAGTGGTGTTCTTGGTGTTTTAACTTGTATTCCCCCCTTAAAACTTAAGAAAACCATGAAAAGATAGGGGTATGAACTAACCTTGAGTGATTTCAGTAGATGGATGATGGAGAAAATAAGTGTTCAACTCAAGAACACTTGGGAGATGCTTGAAGATTTGAAGATCTAACAACAAAGGTGACGATATTTGTGTAAGCAATCTATGATTTGGATGAAGGATAGTAGAATATCAAAGTGTAGGAGGAAGATACTTACCAAATGTGGAGGAAAAACCCAAGACGAACCTTTGAATCTCGAATTTTTAGAGAGAGGAAGTGAGAGAGAATGAAGTTTGTTCTTTGGTGGAAAATGAGAGAAATGTGAGGAGAGAGGAGGGCTTCCCAGCTCTTGACCAAGTGTGTGGCTGAAAAATGGTGGGAAACGTACTATGAAATGACTATGTATGGGTGAATAGTGACTAAGGGTTGTACTATGAAGGTATGGGGAGGTTGCTTGTGTCCTTGTCCAAAGGATAAGTCAACACTCCACCTAAATATCTCATCAAATAGATTCTATTCTTAGGCAAGGATTTTCCCCAAAATATGGTTAAAACATGAATATTTAGTGTTTATTATGTTAAAATACAAGTTTGGGTGAAATCCCACGTTAAAATAATTAAAAATGGGCTTAAAATGGAGTCGTGGTCGAAAACCGGACAAAAAAGGCGAAATTCCGAAATTGGGGCCGAAGGTCGCGAAGGCTCGGTCTTAGCAGCACTAGAACCGAAGGTAGAAGAGGAACCAAGAGTGGGGGTTTGGCTGCGCAGGGTCGCCTCTAGGACCGAAAGTGGGAAGGGGAGAGCTGAAAGTCAGGCCTCGGTTCAGAATTGTCAGGGGACCGAAATAGACCGAGTCCTCAGTCTATTTCGGTTGAGGGTGGGGGGGGGGGTTTCGGTTCTGATGCAAGGTTTCGGTTCTCAAGAGGTTCGGCTTCTAAGAGGAGTTTCGGCTCCTAAGAGGGGTTTCGGCTCCTTAAGGCTGTTTTTCACGTAGACTTCCGTTTTCGAGCTGTTTTTGTCAAATTCGAGGGTCGGGATGCCCCGAGTGAATTTAAGAAATTGAGAGAGATTTCGAGAGAGATTTAGGAGAGATATCACATACTTAGAGAGATTTGGGAGAGTTAGAGTGAAAGAGATTGGGAAAGACTTCTTTCGTGACCTTTTTGAGTGTTTCGTTTCGTAACACAAGGTTTGTAGACCCCGTTAAGCCTTGTTTAAGGATCTTACACACTCCCGATGAGTATGCAACATTGTTTTATCTGTTTGGTTCATTACTTACCACAGTTTTAGGTTAAGGAAATCTAGATATACGTAGTTTTCAATTGATAATTTCTCATTAGAATAACGAGTTGTATAGTAATTATATAACGTAAGCCCTAGTACACATGGGTTAATTGAATCGACCGGTTCGACTTGTTGACTTTGAATTGATTGGAAATTGACGGTTGTCACATCACCCCCCCTCCCCCCCCCCCCCCCCCCCGTTAGAGGGAATTTCGTCCCGAAATTAGCATTATAAGTCCTACCAGATCTTCTATAATCGCTTGGTGTAACCTAGTCGTATATCATTAAAATTGCAAGGGCATCCGAATGAGTGACTCCGCCTTAAGCCCACAACCAAACAAGGAACAGGGAATGAGGCGAAATCACACATTTCCATAGAAACTTAATGATACACGACCATAATGTTTACACTAGCCATCATAGATTAACTAGTAAAAACCCTGCGTTTTTATATAGACGATAAGACTTTTCAAGTTTTGTCGTGTTCTCAAGATGCTTTCGGCCTTTCTCGAATTTGTACTAAGTCATAAGTGATAGCTTCTCCTCGGAGCGCTGCATGGGACTGCTTTAGTGTTTCTCGTTTGATTAGATCGGTAGGGAACATATGGGTTCGGTTACATGACTAGACTTATTCGGATGATAGGGCATTCACTTGCACTCCTGGGTAACCTGGTCCCGAAGTTCATGGTAGGACTCGCACCTGGCCCATCTATCATTAACTTGCGTGTATAGGTCGTATGTACTTAAGGTTGGAAAGATAGTTGGATAGGGGACTCTGCCCCAAGTCCACAACCAGACAAATAATAATAAGTTCATTATATATATATATATATATATATATATATATATATATATATATATTCTTTACAGGGCAACGTTCAACAATATTAACGGAGTGGGCTAAAAAAGTAGTTAGAAAAAATGAAGAGTGTATGACAGGATGGTACATTTCTGGTGTTTCAGATGCAATATATCGAGTGCATGATTTCAAACATGGTGGCATAATTGATTTGAGGCAAAAAACTTGTACATGAAAATATTGGGAAGGAACTAGGTTGCCTTGTGGTCATGTCATAATGGTCTTAAAGCACTTGAAAAAAACTAACTCTGGACATCTGGCTATAGATGTGTACAAATTGGAAACGTACCGAAGTACGTATCAGGAGGCGGTTTACCCCCTTCCTGAAACGTGTGATTAGGAGATTCGTGCTAAGATGATGGTTGTTAAACCCTCGATAATGGATACACATCAAGCTGGTAGACCGAAAAACATAAATCGTATCCCGTCACAAGGTGAGGAACCTATAGTAAGAAGGTGTAGTAAATGTGATAGTACAACACATAATGCAGCGACTTGTCCGGCATTGGTCCCAATGAAGCAAAATAAGTCTAGAAAAAGTAATTCGACATTAGGTAGTAACACAAAAAGGAAAGGGAAAGGGACACAAGGGACTCACGAGACGCTAGACACGGACGGGACACAAGAGACGCGTAGGACGCAAGGGACCCAAAGAGAAGACTATTGTTAAACATTTGATTTGAATGATTGATGTTGTATGTATATGTAATTATGTCATGTTTTGTAAGTTGTTGATTGTGTACTTTCAAATGGTGTGGTTACTTTAAAGAGTATGGGTAATATTATGGTCATATTAGTGCATCATTACTAGTACAATAATAACTAAAACTAGACGATAATACAGAGAAAAAAACAAGAATACGTAATAAACATACAACAATAATAATTAAAGACTTAAGGGAATTGCAATGGATACTTTTCTTTATCCATTGTTATATGGTCGTCCTTAATTCTTATTTTATCTTCAAAACGGCCCTTTTCCCGTCCAAGATCGATCATTTCTGCATCCTTCTCAGCAAGCCATTTTTCAGTCAGTTTGATATTCTTCTTAGTCTTTTTTATCCATTCCTCACGGTCTTTATTTTTTTTCAATTTGCATCCTTTCCTCAACCTCTCTGCGCTTTGCTGCAATGAGGTCACGACGTTCAGTGAGAGCCCGAGATAACTCTTTATCTTTTGTTTGTTGTTCTTTAGCCCATTGTAATTGTTACAAAGTTTCATCAGACATATATGACTCTCTTATGTTTGGTGATGGGGCAAGAAAAGGCTTGATTGGATCATAACAGAAACAATCAGCTTCGTTGTACGAGCAAATATACAAATTTGAAGATGAACTCATATTAAATTTCAAAATAATTTGTAACTCTTTTCCAAAATTTCAACTCCGTGGTCATGACAATATATAGAGGGACCATATGTAGACCCTTCAACTCCGAAGAGAGGTGTTTGTCAGTCCGCAGAACTGTATGTTAGTCCGCAGAGCTGTTTGCCAGTTGGCATAGCTGTGTGTCAAGTCGTTGTCATCCTTACATTACAATTATGGGAATACAATTATTTATTAAAAGGTAAACATTATTTATTAAAATGTAAACATTATTTATTAAAAACTAAACAACGCCAACGGACGAAAAGTAAGGTTCACATAGAGCTGAATACAAACTAATATTCGTTGTCATCCATACATTTCAGTTCAAGTCAATTGACGTGGAGGTAAGACGACAACACTTTCAACTGGTATTTCCCAATGCCTAACGGTTGGAATAGGATTGACCGTCTCAGTTTAAAAACCATTTCGATACACCACGGTAGTTAACTTTAAATTTGCAATTTGCTGGATTTCTACAATTTCAAGCCTATATAGTGAAGCTATGGCATGCTCACAAGGTATACCGCATTTTTGTCATTTTTTCCATAACTACAAATACCACGGTCTAATTGCATAGTTTCGGTGGTTGAATACTTACGCATTTCATATGTGTCACCAACAATATGCCTTATCCTACAACCATCGGAGTGGATAAATCTTTTCTGAAGCACCTTTAGTGCATAAGGGGTTAGAATACCATGAAAATCCCCTAAGAAATGAACTGAATGATAAAACAAAATTTATTATGTCATAATGTATAATAACATATCAATTGAACATTTGATTTATGTCATAAATTTTAACTACCTCCGAATGCAACAAGTTGAACATACACTGCTTGCATCGAGTCATGCACCATTTCAATGATTGTTGTTATTGGAAACTCATGGCTGTTTGTTTTTATCCAATTGACAACATCAGGAATGTCAATGAATTTAACATTGAAACGTACACTAGGGAAAAAGCCCATACCCATTTTGCAATGGGAATATTGTCAAGCCAATCAAGATCATTCCCATTGACCTCATGTTGTAAGTTGTTAAAACATGCATAAAAATCAGACATATTATACGCTTTACAAGTCTTTCAGAACAATTGCTCTACAACTATATTGCTTCAGGTGGAAGCGCGTATTTTCTCAGCTATATGTTTACAACAATAGCCATGATATGAATCAGGGTAGACTATTTGAACTACAAAGTCTATGGAATCAGACATATGGCTTATGAAACCAACTTCCGTATTGTCACCTAAACATTCTTTAAGCCTCCTCATGAACCATAACCATGAATTGTCACACTTTATGGTTCCCAAAGCGAACACTATGAGAAGGGGTTCATGATTTCCATCTAAAGTAACCGCAATGTACATAGATGTTACATACACCCAATTAGAGGTATTTGACCAACGAATATGATTGGTATCATAGACGTGAGAAAATGTATGAATCTACAAGTCAAAATAAGAATATTAGCCATATAACAACTTCAAATAAGTAAATATTTATTTACTATAAGGGATTACATACCACGCATCCAATGCCATAAAACAAATTTGGAAACTATTGTATTGATATTTCGTAATGTACGAGAAGGTGTTAGGATTGGTTCTGTGCATATTATGGAAAAAAGTCGGTAGGTTGGAGAAAATGTTTCTTAATACCTGATTGACTGAACTTATTTTCACAACTTTCTACACCTTGTAAAAATGAAAATGCTTGTCCAATTTAAAGGAATCAGTATACATTATTCCGCAGAACTTACTTGTTAGTCCGTGTAAATGACTTGTCACTACGCGTAACTTATTTGTCAGTCCACGTAACCTGTTTGTCAGAGCTGTTTGTCAGTCCGCGTAACCTGTTTGTCAGAGTTGTTTGTCACTAGAGACGCATGGGACACAAGAGACGCACTGGACGAGTGGGACACAGAGCTGTTTGTCAGTCCGTATAAATGACTTGTCAGTACACATAACTTATTTGTCAGTCCGTGTAACCTGTTTGTCAGAACTGTTTGTCAGTCCGCATAACTTGTTTGTCATAGCTGTTTGTCACGAGAGACGCATGGGACACAAGAGACGCGTTGAACGAGTGGGACGCAGAACTGTTTGTCAGTCCGCAGAACTGTTAGTCAGTCCGCAGAACGTAGTATCTATATGTATTTAACATCTTTAATTGACAACAATGTTTTTATGTTATTTGTAATGTTTACTAACAATATGGACGACAGTAATGTTTTTATATTATTTGTAATGTTTATTTTGTTTGAATGTATGGTTTCGTAACATTTGTTGGTGAATTATGTTTTAACAAATAAAGGATAATGACCATATTACACATAAATAGAACAATACAAGCACAATACAAAACGCAGTACTAGTTAAAAAAATGGGACATTTTTCAAAAGATTCCAAGGGGCTTCATACTCGAAACTCTCTCCATTGCTAATGGATTTGTATTCTTCTTTAGCCGCCTCCAAGATGTCTTCCTCAGTATCATCCACACGACCGTCTTCAATCTTCTTATAAAGATCGTTGAATAACATAACTTCTATTTCAATTCATACCATTTTGCTAATATATCAAGAATGCTGCGATGGTTTTCTATGGTGGTTTCAGTATCAGTGTTGAAGGTATTGGTTAATAGGAGACAAAACATTCTATCATCTAAACTACCATTCTCGTAGACATTAATATATGCACGAGTTAGAATCAAATACTCGTTAGCGGTCCATGGTTTTGAACCCATTGTAAAACATACAAAGTAGATGAACTAAAATAAATTAGATGAAGTGATACACAGTTTTTTGTCATTTTATATAGACATAACAGTCCGCAAATATCCAAGGATCATCCATGACAATATATAGACCCTTCAACTCCGCAGAGAGCTGTTTGTCAGTCTGCGTTACTGACTTGTCAGTTTGCATAACTGTTTGTTAGTTTACATAGTGAATGATTAGTCCGCAGAGCTGTTTGTCAGTCCGAATTACTAACTTGTCAGTCCGCATAGTTGTTTGTCAGTCCGCAGAGCTGTATGTCAGTCCGCAAAGAATGTATCTATACGTGTGCATTAGAGGTAAGAGATCATTTCACAAAATCGCATCCAATGTACCAACTTCTTCAAATGCAGCTAATCCGTCTAATGCATCTGCTCCAACAAATACTACATCTCCATGGACGACAACAGAGGTGTTGGTCCTAATGATATGAGCATATCTAGTTATAAAATTCATGCATTATCTTAATACTTTATGATGATTTTATCTCATTTAATGAACAAAAGGTGCTTAATTAGTTTATAATTTCATTTTTCAGCAACAATTACATGCTCGGATGGAAAAGGAAGCGGAATTGGCGATTGGACGCTTGGATCTTGGATTTTGAAGAAAGAAGGATGTTGCTGGACAGATTGACCCCCCGTCAGTGTTTTGGCCATATCTCATGAACCGTAACTCCAATTGACGAGATTCAAAATGCTATGAAAATTAGACAAGATTTCGGACGATGCTGATTCAAAACGTACTCAGCAAGTAGGGTCGACTACTCGGTGAGTCGTATCGAACTTTCACGATTCTGGGCGCGCTGACTTGCCGTACACGGGTTCTAAGTGACGGACTCGCCGAGTAGGTCACTGGACTCGCCGAGTAGCCTCTGTTTTGTGAAAATCTATATAAAGGGACTTTCAGATCGATATCATAGCATATAGAAAAACCCTTGGAGGCCAATTGACGACTAAAGGTGCTGCTGGAGCGTGGGAAGCAAGGGAATCAACCCTATATTCAATTTTAAGGAGAATCAAGTCAAAATCAAGTTTACTCTTTACCTAATCTCTTGTTTGAACTATGTTTTTACCAATTGATTTCGTTTTTGAGTGTTTTACTGCCTTAATCATGAGCTAAAACCTTTTAGCTTCTGTTTGAGGAGACAATGTTGAAACTATGGTTTGATTAATGGTAGGATTAATTTAATATTGGTGATTTTTGTTATTTTAGCTTGCTAAAGAACCTTGTGTGTGAATGATAATTAATTTTTTGTTAATAGGAAGGTTATTAAATAGCATGAACATCTTTTGATTACCAACCTCATATGTTTATGTGACCACTTCATCATACGTCTAGGATTAATGAATATGAAACTAGAATTAATAAGAAAATTAAATAAATTCATGTGTGAGCTTGTATGATGACCATCAACAAGAAGTTAACTAAAGGACCAAATTAGTTGACATTTGCAAGTCTAAATTAATCCGAATAATTAATCTAGTTAATTTAATTAAATTAGACAATTGGCCACTGTTTGAGTTAGTTTATTCACTAAGGGTTAGTGTAGCGAATGCGAAATTAATCACTTGAGTCGGTAGCCAATAATTGAGTTAATCCATTTCACTATTACCATAAAATCAACCATAGGATCAATTGAGTTGAACTAAACAAAAGTTCCTTTCCATTATTGAATCTAGTTAATTCTTTGCTTCCCTAGTCTTAGATTAAATAAGTTTCTAGTCTTGTAAAACTAGAGAAAACCCATTTCTTATTAATTAATTTAGATAGAATTAGTTTTTAGTTTTAATTTACCGTTCCCTATGTTCGATACCCTACTTATTCAACTATACCACAATTGATAGGTCCACCGCCTTTGTGTGTTTATTTTATAATTAAAAGTAGGTTTAAAACTAGTTTGTTCCACACACATCAAGTTTTTGGCGCCGTTGCCGGGGAACGGTTCAAATATTTAATTTTATTTGCTAATTGTTATCGTTTTTATTTTATTGATTAATTTTTTTATATAGTTTAATTTTTATTTATTATGTATTTTCCAAATCTCGATGCTTTTGATGCTTTTCTTGAGGATGTAGTACAGGAAATTGAGCATGAAGATGAGGAGTATGACTCAGATAAAGATTTGAAGAAATTTGGAAGATGGTTAGATAACATCTTGCCCAACACAGAAGAGCTAAAGTTACAAGATGAAGAATTTAATCCAGAAAAAGATTTGGAGGAGCTGGAAAGGTTGTTAGCAGAGAGGTCGGACGAAGAACAAGAATAAGCAGAATTGCAGGAACCAAGTTGTGGTTTGACCATTACCACGACATGTTCCCCTGTTCTTCCGGTTTGTGTTTCGAAGTATGGGGTGACGATTCCAACTTTGGAGAAAGTTCTGAAGTGCGATCCATTTCTGATTAGTATCCAACCGATTCCAACCCTAGTCAATATTCTTGGGTTTTATGAATTCAAGCTCGTTTGGCCAATTTTAGAAGAAAAGAGCCAAATTTTACAAATTGGTCCAAAGAAAATATTTAATGCAATGGATGGAATGACATTGATTTTATTGGAAGTTTATTAAGTTGGGAGTCCAGCTCAAGACTCGCACAAAAAGAAGCGCTTGCAGGAGGCAACCCGTCATTAGAGTTTGCTTTTCTTTTTCTTTTTAAACTTCTAGTTTATTAGGGTAAATTAGGAATTTAATTTTGATGTTTGTTTTCCTTTTTCTATTACTAGTGTGTTGTTTTGATCTTTTCAGTTTGAAGCTTAGGATTGCATGTGAGGGTCTAGAGTCAAGGCTGATGAAGCGAGAAATCGAGTCTAGGCGAGAGAGGAAACGAAGTTTTGAGTCAAGCTATGAGTCCAATTGATAGAAGGGTTATAGAGTGTTTATTCCCTGAAGAAAAATGAGGGAAATTATTAGTTTATATAAGCTCCATACATCAGAAACGGACTTGGGCAGAATAAAATTTTTGTCACACAGTGGTCTACTCGCCGAGTGCATCTTATGGACTCGTCGAGTCCATGTGAAAATTCACGATTCTTCTGCCATTTACGCTTCAACTCGGCGAGTCTACATACTTACTCGACGAGTCGCTAATTCTTCTTACTTTTGAGCTGAAGATTTGATGACATTCGATATGGGCATTGGTTCTATTCTTTGAAGATCATTTTCCGAGCATTTCCAAGAGTTTTTCCCTTATATTTAGAGCTTTTATAAAGACCGTACCACCCGACATTTTGACACCCAAGACATGGATGAGTTGTTCCCATGTCTAAAGTCAATTGAAGATGGAGCTGAAGAGAAGAGATATCAACCTCGCCACTACTATCCCAGGGGAGTTTGTTCCAAATGTCTCTTTATTTTATTGTTCTTTATCATGCATAATATGCAATGGGGACATTGCATAAATTAAGTGTGGGGTAGGGGGTTGGTTAAATTAGTTAAATTTCAAAAATCTTGAAATTTTAGTTAATTTTGAAATTTTTGCATTAAAATTGCTAGGGCTAATTTAGAAAATTTTGGTAAAGTAATTAGGGATCATGCTAGTATTATATTTGATGATTTTATGAGGACCCAAATGTTTAGTTGAGCCTATATACGTTCTAGTGCATTTGTGGCTTCCTTATTCTAGTGAAATCATGGGACAAAAACACGACCTCGCTCAGCCTGAGGGATGCAATATGTTTAGCATCGTATACCAGAAATGTATCCAGGAAATTTTTTATCTTTAACCAATAAAGGTTGAAGTTGAGCGCCCCCTGCTTAAGCATGTATGTTTTGAGTGAAAAAAAAGTGAGGTACATGTAAAAAAAAAAGATAATTACAAGAAAAGTTGTAAGAATTTTGGAGCAATCAAAGTGAAGATCAAAAGATCAAAATTCCGAAGATTCAAAAAGTTGAAGATACCAAAAATCAAACAACAAGGTGGTGAATTCAAAGAAATTAAAGATCAAATGTCAAAGAAGTGAAGAATTCCAAAGAGCTCCAATGTGGTATCATAAATTGTAATTGTCTAGATTATGTATGCTTGGGTTGCTCAACCAAAAATACCTTGAGGTTAGGAGGTTTTCTGCGGATGGATTCGGAGGGATGCATAAAATGAGCATTGTTCGGAAAAAATGGGCGAATGTTTATGAGGATTGTGAGTATTTAGAGTATGGGGGTTCCTTAGGAAACATTTTAGACACAAATGCATGCGTTGCGGTCTTGGCATAATGGCTGGGTTCGATTGGGATTGTCTTATGTGATATTAGTGTGCTAAAATTCAGTTTTGCTTGGGGGCAAGCAAAAGTCAAGTGTGGGGTATTTTGATATGAGCATATCTAGTTATAAAATTCATGCATTATCTTAATACTTTATGTTGATTTTATCTCATTTAATGAACAAAAGGTGCTTAATTAGTTTATAATTTCATTTTTCAGCAACAATTACATGCTCGGATGGAAAAGGAAGCGGAATTGGCGATTGGACGCTTGGATCTTGGATTTTGAAGAAAGAAGGATGTTGCTGGACAGATTGACCCCTCGTCAGTGTTTTGGCCATATCTCATGAACCGTAATTCCGATTGACGAGATTCAATGTTCTGAAAAGTAGACACGATTTCGGACGACTTTCGTGTTTTGAGAAAATGCTGATTGAAACGTACTCGGCGAGTAGGGTCGACTACTCGACGAATCGTATCAAACTTTTGCGATTCTGGGCGCGCTGACTTGCCGTACACGGGTTTTAAGTGACGGACGCGCCGAGTAGGTCACTGGACTCGTCGAGTAGCCTCTGTTTTGTGAAAATCTATATAAAGGGACTTTCAGATCGATATCATAGCATATACAGAAACCCTTGGAGGCCAATTGTCGACTAAAGGTGCTGCTGGAGCGTGGGAAGCAAAGGAATCAACCCTATATTCAATTTTAAGGAGAATCAAGTCAAAATCAAGTTTACTCTTTACCTAATCTCTTGTTTGAACTATGTTGTTACCAATTGATTTCGTTTTTGAGTGTTTTACTGCCTTAATCATGAGCTAAAACCTTTTAGCTTCTGTTTGGGGAGACAATGTTGAAACTATGGTTTGATTAATGGTAGGATTAATTTAATATTGGTGATTTTTGTTATTTTATCTTGCTAAAGAACCTTGTGTGTGAATGATAATTAATTTTCTGTTAATAGGAAGGTTATTAAATAGCATGAACATCTTTTGATTACCAACCTCATATGTTTATGTGACCACTTCATCATACGTCTAGGATTAATGAATATGAAACTAGAATTAATAATAAAATTAAATAAATTCATGTGTGAGCTTGTATGATGACCATCAACAAGAAGTTAACTAAAGGACCAAATTAGTTGACATTTGCAAGTCTAAATTAATCCGAATAATTAATCTATTAAATTTAATTAAATTAGACAATTGGCCACTGTTTGAGTTAGTTTATTCACTAAGGGTTAGTGTAGCGAATGCGAAATTAATCACTTGAGTCGGTAGCCAATAATTGAGTTAATCCATTTCACTATTACCATAAAATCAACCATAGGATCAATTGAGTTGAACTAAACAAAAGTTCCTTTCCATTATTGAATCTAGTTAATTCTTTGCTTCCGTAGTCTTAGATTAAATAAGTTTCTAGTCTTGTAAAACTAGAGAAAACCCATTTCTTATTAATTAATTTAGATAGAATTAGTTTTTAGTTTTAATTTACCGTTCCCTATGTTCGATACCCTACTTATTCAACTATACCACAATTGATAGGTCCACCGCCTTTGTGTGTTTATTTTATAATTAAAAGTAGGTTTAAAACTAGTTTGTTCCACACACATCAAGTTTTTGGCGCCGTTGCCGGGGAACGGTTCAAATATTTAATTTTATTTGCTAATTGTTATCGTTTTTATTTTATTGATTAATTTTTTTATATAGTTTAATTTTTATTTATTATGTATTTTCCAAATCTCGATGCTTTTGATGCTTTTCTTGAGGATGTAGTACAGGAAATTGAGCATGAAGATGAGGAGTATGACTCAGATAAAGATTTGAAGAAATTTGGAAGATGGTTAGATAACATCTTGCCCAACACAGAAGAGCTAAAGTTACAAGATGAAGAATTTAATCCAGAAAAAGATTTGGAGGAGCTGGAAAGGTTGTTAGCAGAGAGGTCGGACGAAGAACAAGAATAAGCAGAATTGCAGGAACCAAGTTGTGGTTTGACCATTACCACGACATGTTCCCCTGTTCTTCCGGTTTGTGTTTCGAAGTATGGGGTGACGATTCCAACTTTGGAGAAAGTTCTGAAGTGCGATCCATTTCTGATTAGTATCCAACCGATTCCAACCCTAGTCAATATTCTTGGGTTTTATGAATTCAAGCTCGTTTGGCCAATTTTAGAAGAAAAGAGCCAAATTTTACAAATTGGTCCAAAGAAAATATTTAATGCAATGGATGGAATGACATTGATTTTATTGGAAGTTTATTAAGTTGGGAGTCCAGCTCAAGACTCGCACAAAAAGAAGCGCTTGCAGGAGGCAACCCGTCATTAGAGTTTGCTTTTCTTTTTCTTTTTAAACTTCTAGTTTATTAGGGTAAATTAGGAATTTAATTTTGATGTTTGTTTTCCTTTTTCTATTACTAGTGTGTTGTTTTGATCTTTTCAGTTTGAAGCTTAGGATTGCATGTGAGGGTCTAGAGTCAAGGCTGATGAAGCGAGAAATCGAGTCTAGGCGAGAGAGGAAACGAAGTTTTGAGTCAAGCTATGAGTCCAATTGATAGAAGGGTTATAGAGTGTTTATTCCCTGAAGAAAAATGAGGGAAATTATTAGTTTATATAAGCTCCATACATCAGAAACGGACTTGGGCAGAATAAAATTTTTGTCACACAGTGGTCTACTCGCCGAGTGCATCTTATGGACTCGTCGAGTCCATGTGAAAATTCACGATTCTTCTGCCATTTACGCTTCAACTCGGCGAGTCTACATACTTACTCGACGAGTCGCTAATTCTTCTTACTTTTGAGCTGAAGATTTGATGACATTCGATATGGGCATTGGTTCTATTCTTTGAAGATCATTTTCCGAGCATTTCCAAGAGTTTTTCCCTTATATTTAGAGCTTTTATAAAGACCGTACCACCCGACATTTTGACACCCAAGACATGGATGAGTTGTTCCCATGTCTAAAGTCAATTGAAGATGGAGCTGAAGAGAAGAGATATCAACCTCGCCACTACTATCCCAGGGGAGTTTGTTCCAAATGTCTCTTTATTTTATTGTTCTTTATCATGCATAATATGCAATGGGGACATTGCATAAATTAAGTGTGGGGTAGGGGGTTGGTTAAATTAGTTAAATTTCAAAAATCTTGAAATTTTAGTTAATTTTGAAATTTTTGCATTAAAATTGCTAGGGCTAATTTAGAAAATTTTGGTAAAGTAATTAGGGATCATGCTAGTATTATATTTGATGATTTTATGAGGACCCAAATGTTTAGTTGAGCCTATATACGTTCTAGTGCATTTGTGGCTTCCTTATTCTAGTGAAATCATGGGACAAAAACACGACCTCGCTCAGCCTGAGGGATGCAATATGTTTAGCATCGTATACCAGAAATGTATCCAGGAAATTTTTTATCTTTAACCAATAAAGGTTGAAGTTGAGCGCCCCCTGCTTAAGCATGTATGTTTTGAGTGAAAAAAAAGTGAGGTACATGTAAAAAAAAAAGATAATTACAAGAAAAGTTGTAAGAATTTTGGAGCAATCAAAGTGAAGATCAAAAGATCAAAATTCCGAAGATTCAAAAAGTTGAAGATACCAAAAATCAAACAACAAGGTGGTGAATTCAAAGAAATTAAAGATCAAATGTCAAAGAAGTGAAGAATTCCAAAGAGCTCCAATGTGGTATCATAAATTGTAATTGTCTAGATTATGTATGCTTGGGTTGCTCAACCAAAAATACCTTGAGGTTAGGAGGTTTTCTGCGGATGGATTCGGAGGGATGCATAAAATGAGCATTGTTCGGAAAAAATGGGCGAATGTTTATGAGGATTGTGAGTATTTAGAGTATGGGGGTTCCTTAGGAAACATTTTAGACACAAATGCATGCGTTGCGGTCTTGGCATAATGGCTGGGTTCGATTGGGATTGTCTTATGTGATATTAGTGTGCTAAAATTCAGTTTTGCTTGGGGGCAAGCAAAAGTCAAGTGTGGGGTATTTTGATATGAGCATATCTAGTTATAAAATTCATGCATTATCTTAATACTTTATGTTGATTTTATCTCATTTAATGAACAAAAGGTGCTTAATTAGTTTATAATTTCATTTTTCAGCAACAATTACATGCTCGGATGGAAAAGGAAGCGGAATTGGCGATTGGACGCTTGGATCTTGGATTTTGAAGAAAGAAGGATGTTGCTGGACAGATTGACCCCTCGTCAGTGTTTTGGCCATATCTCATGAACCGTAATTCCGATTGACGAGATTCAATGTTCTGAAAAGTAGACACGATTTCGGACGACTTTCGTGTTTTGAGAAAATGCTGATTGAAACGTACTCGGCGAGTAGGGTCGACTACTCGACGAATCGTATCAAACTTTTGCGATTCTGGGCGCGCTGACTTGCCGTACACGGGTTTTAAGTGACGGACGCGCCGAGTAGGTCACTGGACTCGTCGAGTAGCCTCTGTTTTGTGAAAATCTATATAAAGGGACTTTCAGATCGATATCATAGCATATACAGAAACCCTTGGAGGCCAATTGTCGACTAAAGGTGCTGCTGGAGCGTGGGAAGCAAAGGAATCAACCCTATATTCAATTTTAAGGAGAATCAAGTCAAAATCAAGTTTACTCTTTACCTAATCTCTTGTTTGAACTATGTTGTTACCAATTGATTTCGTTTTTGAGTGTTTTACTGCCTTAATCATGAGCTAAAACCTTTTAGCTTCTGTTTGGGGAGACAATGTTGAAACTATGGTTTGATTAATGGTAGGATTAATTTAATATTGGTGATTTTTGTTATTTTATCTTGCTAAAGAACCTTGTGTGTGAATGATAATTAATTTTCTGTTAATAGGAAGGTTATTAAATAGCATGAACATCTTTTGATTACCAACCTCATATGTTTATGTGACCACTTCATCATACGTCTAGGATTAATGAATATGAAACTAGAATTAATAATAAAATTAAATAAATTCATGTGTGAGCTTGTATGATGACCATCAACAAGAAGTTAACTAAAGGACCAAATTAGTTGACATTTGCAAGTCTAAATTAATCCGAATAATTAATCTATTAAATTTAATTAAATTAGACAATTGGCCACTGTTTGAGTTAGTTTATTCACTAAGGGTTAGTGTAGCGAATGCGAAATTAATCACTTGAGTCGGTAGCCAATAATTGAGTTAATCCATTGCACTATTACCATAAAATCAACCATAGGATCAATTGAGTTGAGCTAAACAGAAGTTCCTTTCCATTATTGAATCTAGTTAATTCTTGGCTTCCCTAGTCTTAGATTAAATAAGTTTCTAGTCTTGTAAAACTAGAGAAAACCCATTTCTTATTAATTAATTTAGATAGAATTAGTTTTTAGTTTTAATTTACCGTTCCCTATGTTCGATACCCTACTTATTCAACTATACCACAATTGATAGGTCCACCGCCTTTGTGTGTTTATTTTATAATTAAAAGTAGGTTTAAAACTAGTTTGTTCCACACACATCAAGTTTTTGGCGCCGTTGCCGGGGAACGGTTCAAATATTTAATTTTATTTTCTAATTGTTATCGTTTTTATTTTATTGATTAATTTTTTTATATAGTTTAATTTTTATTTATTATGTATTTTCCAAATCTCGATGCTTTTGATGCTTTTCTTGAGGATGTAGTATAGGAAATTGAGCATGAAGATGAGGAGTATGACTCAGATAAAGATTTGAAGAAATTTGGAAGATGGTTAGATAACATCTTGCCCAACACAGAAGAGCTAAAGTTACAAGATGAAGAATTTAATCCAGAAAAAGATTTGTTTTCCTTTTTCTATTACTAGTGTGTTGTTTTGATCTTTTCAGTTTGAAGCTTAGGATTACATGTGAGGGTCTAGAGTCAAGGCTGATGAAGCGAGAAATCGAGTCTAGGCGAGAGAGGAAACGAAGTTTTGAGTCAAGCTATGAGTCCAATTGATAGAAGGGTTATAGAGTGTTTATTCCCTGAAGAAAAATGAGGGAAATTATTAGTTTATATAAGCTCCATACATCAGAAACGGACTTGGGCAGAATAAAATTTTTGTCACATAGTGGTCTACTCGCCGAGTGCATCTTATGGACTCGTCGAGTCCATGTGAAAATTCACGATTCTTCTGCCATTTACGCTTCAACTCGGCGAGTCTACATACTTACTCGACGAGTCGCTCATTCTTCTTACTTTTGAGCTGAAGATTTGATGACATTCGATATGGGCATTGGTTCTATTCTTTGAAGATCATTTTCCGAGCATTTCCAAGAGTTTTTCCCTTATATTTGGAGCTTTTATAAAGACCGTACCACCCGACATAAAATCAACCATAGGATCAATTGAGTTGAACTAAACAGAAGTTCATTCCCATTATTGAATCTAGTTAATTCTTTGCTTCCCTAGTCTTAGATTAAATAAGTTTCTAGTCTTGTAAAACTAGAGAAAACCCATTTCTTATTAATTAATTTAGATAGAATTAGTTTTTAGTTTTAATTTACCGTTCCCTGTGTTCGATATCCTACTTATTCAACTATACCACAATTGATATGTCCACTGCCTTTGTGTGTTTATTTTATAATTAAAAGTAGGTTTACAACTATTTTGTTTCACACACATCACCTAACACGATGTTGGATTATCATTTACGAGGGTCTACCGGTAATGGCTCCCCTTAATTGCCTTGTTGGTGATGAATGGTCCCGCTTAGTAGCTTTGTTCAATTATGAGGTGGGACAAGGACAAGAATGACTAAAACCTGATATTGTTAGTAAACTAAGTGTGAGACCCGTATATTACACGAGTTGATTTAAAAAACGATTAAATATTAAAGTGTAAACAAAAAATATTTTTTAATGTATAACTTTAAAATAAAAAAGGAAGAAACGTATTTATTGCAATTTAATATCATATATATGATATTTAAATACTTTACATGTATAAGTATATGACTTTAATTTTAAAAATTGAAACAACCAAAAATTGACAAGTGGATAATATTTATTTCAAAAACATCATAAAATGAAAGTGTCAAAACTCATGAGAGATTGACATGTGGAAAAAGCACTTTCATTTATTAAGGAGGATGGATGGATTTAAAGACAAACATCACATGGTTCAATCGATGCTACAATTATGAGACAATGCGATGCTCTGATGCTGATGATGAAGAACTTCTTGAATACGTGATCGGATATTACCTGTGCCAGTTTGATGAAACTGATTTCGAGTATACAGACGTTTGAAATCTGGTTAAAAATAAACCCTTTTCATGTAGGCGACTCTTTTATTCGTAATGTTTTATGTAATGTTTGTTACTCGTACATCTTTTATTCGTAATGTTCTATGTAATGTTTGTTAGTCGTTCATCTTTTATTTGTAATGTTTTGTGTAATGTTATTATATTATTTCTAATGTTTATTTTGTTTGAATGTATCATAATATATGTTGGTGAATTATGTTTCAAAATATATAAGATAAAACACATTTTTATATTAAACAAAACTACTAAAAACAAGTATTTCATAATAATGTATTCAAACTTCCAAACATCAAGTTATTTAGTATCCCAAATAATACTTGTCATCCTATTTCTGTAGAGAAATCCTGCATCTCTACATGGCTTATCACTCTTCACCGGTACTCCCAAAGCAATCATTTCCATATACATGCTTATGAGTACTCCACAAGCCCCTCTATTAAGAATATATTCCTGTTGTGGCGCGTCTACAATATCAATAAACTCCACAACTGCATTGTCTTTGTGTCTATCGGGGAAATCGTTCTAGTAGTCAATGACATCTAGCTCTGAGATAATACTATCCTCAAAACTTTTGAATTCTCCACCAGTCAAGTATTGTGTGAAGAAATTCATAGTTCGTGCTGAATCATATATGTATACTTTCCAAATATCTAAATGTAGCACTGCCAAAAAGCAATGGATATGAGGAACATTTATGGGAAACAGAACCTGCAAACAAAAAAAAATAGTCATAAATTCAGTTCCTAAATAAAAAATAATTAATAGACTTAACCAACCATATCCACATCCTTCCATTTAGGATGACCTCCAACACAATATTCTGTATTCCTAAGAAAAAATCATTTTCCGTTTTGCAAATTGAGTTCTTGAGGGAATATTGTCCACCTTATGTTCGCCGACCGTCTTTCCATGAGCAAGGCACTCCATATCGCAATATTCTGTACATTTTAAGAAAAAAATGTTACAATTTTTTATATAAATTATCGTCTAAAAATGTAGTTGAAAATTATATTTAACAAATGTTACCGAAGAAATTAACCACCCTGCGTCAGTAACTGCAAGTAACCTCGATCAAAACTCCACATCCAGTGTGAGCATATGTAGCCTATGTTTAGTGTTTAGGTTGGAAGATATCATATTCCATTCTCTCCAAAAACTCAACGTACTAGCAGCTTCAATACTGTCGAACTGGAGATGATTTTAAACATCATTACTCTCTTTATTCACAATGTCTTCATTTGCTTTTTCAGGACTCTCTACTACTTTTTTTCTTTGCTTTGGTGATTTTCTTCAATATTGGTGTAGATTGCAACTAAAAAATTAACATGTTAAATAATTATCAATACGTTAATATTTTAAAAATATACCAAATTTAAAATATGAGTTTTGTACCACTATGAACGGAGTTCGCTGATACCATGGAACATCCCTCTTTCATTGCGGCCTAACAATAGGAGGCATTTCTTTTGTGTGATGTTCACCCATGTTCGATGACGACTCAACATGCATAGGTGTAGGCCCAAATTTCCCCTCGAAACCATGAGTACCTATATCATCATAATGCAAATGTGTATCATGATAATATTTTTCTTCCTCCTCTTCATTTATCATCTCCTCCTGCTCCTCTTGAAACCCTCTATCTGGTTCAAAATTTTTCTCTGGTTCATCTTTTTTCTGTAATAGATGATCTACTTTAGAAGTTGAGTCAGCCATAATGCCTAGTAGACGCTTCACTAATGCCTTTGTGCTCGTCTTCTTCTTCTTTACCCACCTTGTGTCGTTTGAGGGCGTATTTAGCCGGATTTGAAGTCGTCGCCGGAAAAAGAAGTCGATCAACACCGATGCGGAGTGACGAAGAAAACCGGGGGACCAGTGAGGACAATAAGAGGAGACGTCGTTTTTCTCAAAAAGGATGGATTGAAATTACAAAATTACCCCCTCTACGCAGAGATTTCATTGTTCCGCGTGATGGGTTTTGTACAAACAATCCTATGTGTGCATGCAACCCTAGATTTAGATCTATGTTTTCTCTATTAGATACACAACTTTATGAACACAATAAGAACCCTAGCTAGTAGGTATATATTTCGAAATTTATATAGAAGAGTAGATCACATACCTCTTGTTGTTATATTGCAATAACAACACTAATCTTCAATCTCTTAGTCTTGAAAGCAAGTACCACAAGTGTAGTACCTCTAATGGCTCACAAACACCACAAGCAAATGGAGAGGCAAGAGAGAGAGAGAGAGAGAGAGAGGAGAGAGGATGAAATCGGCTCTAGGAACCCTAGGGAATCAAGTGGCCGATTTCTTAAGGCTTAGGGTCTTTATATAGGGTAGAGATTAGGGTTTCAATCCTTATCCTTATCTAGTTGCTTGCCCACCAAGTAACCAAAAGATAAGCCTTGAAAGCCCTTATCCTTGGATGATTTCAAGGGCCTTATCCCCCTTGAATTCATCCACCTCTCCCATAGGGCATCCATTGCCCTAATTTGCAACTATAACATAATTACAATTCAGTCCCTGCAGTTTAATTAATTACATTTGATCACAAAATTAATTCTTAATTAATTATTGACCAATATTAATTAAACAAATATGATTTCTCCTATTAATATATTATTCCTATAATATATTAATAAATCATAATAACCTCTTTCTCTATTATTTCTCCAGTCAAGTTGCTTTGGTGAAGGCAACCCAAAAGGCACATGCACAACCGGGTGAAGTACTTACCAAATATGGTTACGGGCTTAGACACTAATCCAACACCGCGGAGGTCTGCAAAGGGTCCTCAACGGAATGCATGTCTATGCCTGGCCAAGTCAGTTTTTATGATCAAATTTTGAAATTGGCCCCGACTTTTTGTCTCTGGATGGTATTTTGCCAAAATACAATCACTTAATGCATAAGTTTCCTTATTTCTAGCCCTTGATCGAATCGTATTAATCCTCTCGAATCCAAATATCTCGGCAAAAATCGTACCGAAACCAAAATTCCCAAATATTTCTCCCCCCATCTCCTTATATAATGACCGCTAGAAACTCTCTCATTTTATTCTCTAAAAAAACGAAGCTGTCGAACCCGTCATTTCCGTCAATAGTTAATGTAACAACCATCAACACTCACCATATTCTATCTAAACGGCGTTGCTGCTTTTTCTATCAAATAGAATCCGCCTTCTTCTTTTCCCTAGCCCACTTCAAAAAAGCTCTTTCCCAATGATTGTTTTCTCTTGCTACGATTTGCATCCTTATAGCCAATGTGACTTCCTCGAAATTTAAAGGTATATCCATTGGCACCAGCTACATTTTCTATAATAGTTTGAGATTTTGGGTTTCATTTTGAACTGATTATTGATTGAACCCAATACACTACAGGTGGGTTTAACTGAATTTGTGATTGAAGGTTAGATATGGCTTTTGTTTTGCTTTGGGATTGGTTTGGGTTTATTTGTCCATTTTGGTTTGAAGATAAGATATGTGTTTGGAGAAAAAGGGGGTTAATAGTGAAGATGATGGCAAAAAATCGACTCATCATCTGTCTCTTAGGTTAACAAATCGTTTCCTTTCACTATCTCTCTCGATGGAATCTTAAACTATTAAATTAGGTAAGCTTTTTATGTATTTCATATGTTATTTTATTTCCTGAATACCTAATGAAATGAGAAAAATATTATTTATGGCAGATTTGTCTGATTGGGTTTTGAAGCAACATTGAAATCCGATATGGATACTTCTCTATGGTTATTTCTCTTTTGGTTTCTGAAAATTTATTAGTTTATAGAAAGTTAAGGTCGTGGACAAAGAACAAAATACAAAAGAAAAGAAGTAAGCAAAATGTAAGTCATTTACTAACCAAGGAAACGTTATTTGGTAATTATTTGGTTTGTAGTCTTGATAGCTACAAGATAAGCTGGAAAATAACTATCATTTCACATATGTGTTGGTTACTATTTCTATATAAAAAGATCATGTTTTAAAGATTAATAGGATCTTTAATGTGCTTTGGATTTTGTATTGTTCCACATATAGTTATTGTACGGTTTATGCTCTCCTTTTTGGGATTTAGAATTTGTGCCTCTAACTGATTTATTTTGTGATTTTGTGGGTGTTCTAATGAATCGGAAAATAGTAAAATTTTCTATTATTTGGATTTATTTGTTTCCTAATAATCTTTTTATTTCATAAAAACATCAATTTCTCATGTAATGTTGTAGGTTTTGTACCATGAGTTCGTTTTTGTGGATTGAAATGGAATAAAAGTTGAACCAGAGGTTCTTTCCATATTCAATGTCTCTTTCTTTGAACATAAAAACGGCCAATGAAAGAATATATTGGTTAATGGTTCTGATTTGGGGTATTGTTGATACTATTTTGTTATTCTAACATATACTAAATATGAATACAAAACTATTAAGAGAGTTTTATCCGATGCTATAACAACCCAAGTATTAATTTCTTCTTTTGAATGCATGAAATTGCAATGCACTTTCTAAACACAAGTTTAATATTACGTGCCTTGTACCTTTTGGTTTGCATGATTATGGTAATCATGGATTTTTTGTCATTCATTGTTGCTAAAATGTTAAATGCAAGATCAGATTTTTTTGAAGTTTACTTTGTATGCGAATCTTTAAAAATTATAGTTTCCTATGTCAACGAATAATCGAACAATAAATTAATTCTAGATATTTGCTTTAATATTTATTTGACCTATGGGTATTTGTTTAAATATATTTTTTTAGTCCGAAAACAAAAATGTATTTTTATTTTTTAGTCAAAGGAAAGAAAACTTTTATTTTTAACTAGAACAAGAAGGCAAATTTATTTTTAGCCCAAAACAATTTACTTTTATTTTTAATAAAAAAACACCAATATATTTATATTTGTATCCCAAAATGACCCCATACTATTATTTGCAACAAATATCAGCAACATAATATTTTAAATAAAAAACAATCAACGGAAAGGTAACTTAGCATCGTCTAAAAACTATTCATCATAAATAAACCATTGATGTATTGTTTAATTGTATGGACACTGAATGCTTTCCTATGGTGAATCATTTTTGTTTTAAGTTTTGATATTTTAGATTTGAAATTTGAGGTTTAGGGTTTATGTTGTTGTTTAATGATGACTTTTGCTGGAATAAGAGAAAGAATTTGGGCTCTAATAATCAACGTTGTGGCTTATTAAATTGCTTGATGTGGGTTACACTATATGCTCTAAATGGGCTGCTAAATGAAGAACAATGTCCATTTTATGAACCTTTTGTTGCTCATTTTTTTTAATGTATGTATTTTTTACAGAAATAAAGTATTTCCTAATGGAAATCTTCTATACCATTTATGGTTTAAACATTTTTTTAAAGTTGACTAATGGTTAAGGCCATATTGATTCTTTTTACGGTTTGTGTATTGTAATCAAAAGTAAATCAAGAAAACATTTTCTTATTATTAAAAATAAACTTTGAAAATTTAATAATTTAATATATATATATATATATATATATATATATATATATATATATATATATATATATATAAAAGTACATGAATTACTACAATTTGTTAAAATATATGCATTGTATTTGGTGATATATTTTTTTTATTCCATTTCTAATTTATTTCTTCAAATAACGCATTGATTTGTACTAAATGTTATAATATTCAACAACATTACGGTCATCAAAATATAAAACAAACATTTGTAAATTTTAAAACATTAAGAAGCTATGGGTTGAATGTCAGGTTCTAATTCATAGTAAATGTTGATGATAATTAGATAACATATTAATCGAAATATAACTATTCACCACCCATCGAAAGATAAAATGTTTGTGACGAAAAACAAGAACCAAAATCGAAAGATAACTTATCCTCCCATCCCTCTCCCCACCCGTCTAATACTTAGGTTACTCATAAAGTTTGGTTTTTAATTTATGCTTTTGGAGTGAACTTGAAGGTTTGATTTCCGAATGAAATTATAAACTCGAAGACATGTTTCTTAAAAAGAAAATATCCGTGGAAAGGAAACTATTAACCTAAAATAGGGTGCCAAAAAAAATTGTCGCCTAAAAATATTACGCAAAAAAAAAAAACAATTTGTTGTCGAATGGAACTAATTGCCAAAAGAAATTATTTGCTACTGCAACTTTGCGTAGGTATATGGCAAGTATATATATATATATATATATATATATATATATATATATATATATATATATATATATATATATATATATATATATATATATATATTTATCTTTATCTTTATCTTTATACCTTAGTAAGCACTTAACATGTTTTGCTGAATTTGAAGAGGTACAAATCTTTACTACATATTTACAATCATTTGATGCACCAAGAAATATCCGGTCAAACGTTTGACAAAGTTAAGAAAGCTCTTATACGACCGCTTTATTGTTTTGACCTGGCTCATTCTCTTATCCCAATGTTTCCCCATATGTCGGTAGTTTTGTTCATTGTTCATAGAACAAATTACGCGAATGATCCTTTAGGTTTTGGATTTTTCCCTAATGTAGTCCCTACGGTACTTTTTTCCCTCAAATAGTACCTACAAACCATAAGTTGCACGTGTTTGGTCCCCGAGTTAGATGTCCGTCCATTCTAACGTTAAGCTGCCCCCATGTGACTTGCACATGAGGGTATTTATGTCATTTTAGCCTAAAGGACCTTTTCTGAACATATAAATTAACGCTTATATTACTTCTTCTTGTTCTTCTCCCTAATTCAATCGATCACTACTACTGTTAGAGAAAGAAAGCTTTGGAAAATGCCGATATGTGCTTGTGGAAATCGTGATCTAGCCATCATCACTTCCTGGTCAGATCACAACCCTGGAAGGCGATTTTGGTCTTGTATTCGTAATGAGAGAAGTGTGGTTGGATTGGGTGGTTTGATGAGCCCATGTGCCCTAGATCGGTAGAAGTGATACCTGGGTTAATCAGGTCTATGAACAAGCTCCAAGAATCTCTTCAACAAGCTACACTGCAAGCTAGGATGTATAAGTTAATCATTCTCTTCAGTTGGGGTCTTTTTGCAATTCATTACTTGAAGCATAGTTGAAGTTGCCTCTGAATGTGGTGTCTAAATGCAAGAAGTAGTGTCGTAGTCATAGGGTTAATGTACTGGTGGTCTTATTTTGAGTCTGAAGACAGGAAATTGTAGCATGGTTTATGTAATGTTTGTGCCTTTTTTGAGTTTGACTACAGGAAATTATGTTCTGGTTAATGTTGTCTTAATGTTATAGTCTTTTTGTAATCAAATGGTTTAATTTCAGAACAAGGTTATTGTGTCATGGCTTTGTGCAATCAAATATTATTGACAAGAACACCAATTCAACATGCATGACCATACATTTTGAATATCACACATACTAGTTGACAAGAACAAGAATATAACAAAAATGCTATTGTAAATCACAACAACAGTTGACATTGTTGCATAGTTTACCTATGTGTACAATGATTCAAGGTCAACATGCATGACCATACAAAATAAGGAGCCCAAAGTAAGTATTGTTTGGTACATAAACATAGGTGTTAACATAACCATAAAAGTAAAGTGCAAATTACATCAAAAGACCTAATCGTTCTAAACAACACCCCCATCCTCACTTCTATCCTTTTGTTTCTTCAGTTCTTTTGTCGTTAGGGCCACCTTGACCTTTACAAGTTCTTGAATTAAGCCCTTTGTTGTTGCACTTTCCACATGTGACAGTGGTCCACCTCTTGGACAGTTTATGCCCCTATGTAGCAGGTTCCTCATATGCCCTCTTCCTTTTCTTCTTGGGCCTACTTACCTACAAATGTACATAAGATTAAATTGTTGTTCTTAAAAAACTGCAGTTATATTGATATATGAAGACATAGTTGAACAACATGTTTGGGTGGAAGCAACTTGGTTGGGCATTGTGATTTGGGCCACATCAATCTACCATTTATAGGTTCAATTTTGTGTTTGTACACTTATGCCCATGTAACTAGCCAGTAGCATCGGTGGACCTAATGCTCCAACTCAAGAACATTCTTTGCTCCATGTTTAATCTTGTCCCATATTACACTTATTGCATGTGAGCATAACATACCTGTAATTTCCCAATGTCTACATGTGCATGTTTTTTCATCCAAATTCACAATAAACTGATCACCCCAATGAGTAGTGACTTGAGTTTTAACCCCATTGAAAATACACTTGTGCTTTTGTGCTTGTCTTTTCATTTGATCAAGAAGACTAGTGGCAGTTGGTGTGAGAGGACCATGACATCTATCAATCTCTCTTTGGACATTGCAAATTCTCTTCATCAAATACTCTCTAATATACTCCAAACAATAAATGATAGGTTTGTCCCTACCACCTTGTATTTTTCCATTCAGAATCTCACACAGGTTATTCAACAAGATGTTAGTATGTGCCCTCCCAGTTTAGTCATATAATACAAAATGAGAACAAATCCTAACAATGACCAGTAAATGTTAACATAAAGGAAAGATGAAGTACTAACCTGAGAAATGAGATCTTGCCCAATGAGCTGGAGGGATCTATATCAGCCAATCATGAGCTTCAGCTTTGAATTTCTTTAGCTCTTCTAATGATTTCTCAAAATGCCTTAAAGTAGTAGTAGTTGCACATGCCCATACCAAATCTTTGAGCTCTTTATCCTTACACTGTCTTTTCATATTTTCATAAATATGCCTCAGACAGAACCTATGCTCAGCTTGAGGGAAAAGTTTGGTAATTGCAGGAATGATACCCTATTTAAATATTTCAATACTTAGTTCACTAAATAATAACAATATCAAATTAAATTGAAGTATATGTACCTTTTTCCTATCTGAGATGAAAGTGAAGTTTGAATTAACATAAAGTTTCAGATCATCACCAAGTTGTTCCAAAAACCATGTCCATGAATTTGTGGTTTCATTCTCAACAAGAGCATATGCAAGAGGATATATCCCATTATTGGAATCTACCCTTATGGCAGTCAAAATTTGACCAGGATAGGGACCTTTCATGAAAGTGTTGGATTAATGTCTAAGTCCATAACTATAATTGGTAAGACTTGACCCGACCCGACATGGTCCATTTGGGTTGCATGGCATCATGCATTTGGATAGACTATAATGAGAGAAATAACACTTAAAGTTTGTTAATATATTATAATTTCTAATATATTAATAAGGTTATTTAATTAGTATTGATCAAGAATTAATTTGGAATTAATTAGGTGATCAAAAGGAGACTAATTAAATATATGGGTTGATTGTGTAAATCATTCATTCTTATATATGTGGGCTTGTGATCCAAGATTCCTTATGTTGGACTAAGTCCATGGTGTAACAGCCCGGATTCCCAGGTATTATTCATTTATTTATTTTTGGTAAATTGTGAGGAGACTCGGCGAGTTAGAGCCTAGACTCGCCGAGTAGGATCGCGGATTTGGATGCGGGTTCGCGTCCGGACTCGGCGAGTCCATGCTGTTTAATGAAACCCTAATTTCCCGGCCCCGAGCCCTATTTAAAGGGCCTTATAACCCTTCATTGCGGCTACCTTCGACCTTGAGAGCACCAGAGCACCTGTGAGTCCTTGTGAGTGAGAAAAGAGGCCATTATTCTTCATCTTTGTGTGTGTTAGCAAGAAGGGAAGAGGAAGGCCAAACTAGGAGGGTTGGGGAGCTTGGATCTACTTCCATTTTGGCAGAGGAAGCTATTTGAGGTATTATTCAGAGCTTATTCTCGTGTTTTTATGTATATGGTCAAATCTAAGGTTTCTTCATGCCTTGTATGCCTTGTAATTTGAGTGTGAGAGGTCCCTTTGGGAATTGGTACCTAGATCTGGATCTTAGTAGGTCCAGAGAGTCCCAAATGCCCTGCTTTATGCCTATCCTTTTGAGTTGGGGACTTAGGTTACCATTTTAGATGTCATTTCACCAAAAGAAGCCGTGTAAGCGTTGCATGGTAGCCAAGATTGTAACTTTACGTGATAAATGTGCTTGGAAGGACTGGATCTATGAGTTACTGGAACAGATCTGACCTCAGGAGTGAGTTTGAGTTCATGCATGGCTTAGACTCGCCGAGTCCGAAGAATAGACTCGGCGAGTAGCTTGAAGATTGCCTTTAACCACTCAACGAGTGGTCTTACCGAGTTATAGGTTGACTCAGTGAGTCAGGGAGAGTCAGAGAGGGTTGACAGGTGGACTGAGTCAAGCTGGAACTCGCAGAGTTGTTCTTGAGACTCGTCGAGTTGAGTTGTGGTGGCCCCGCGATTCATGCCAGGTGGAACTCGTCGAGTCAGGGAAGTACTCGACGTGTCAAGAGAGGATCCTAGGGAGTCAGTGAACACGTATAGACTCGCCGAGTCGCTCTAGTGCACTCGCCGAGTCCGGTCAAAGTTGACCGTTGACCGTTGACTAGAGTTGACCAGTGTTGACTTGATAGGGGTAGTCAACTTTAGTGGTGAAAGTGTTAATTAGAGGTATATGATGTTATAGGAGGATTATAGCTCGGAGGATCGAGCGCGAGTGATTTCCGAGAGTCGCGAGTTATCGAGATACACGAGGTGAGTCTTCTCACTATACTTTACCTTGAGTAGGTAACCAGAGTTATGTGACAAAGTATTTGTATGCTATATGTATGTTATGTGTTGTACTACATTATTTCTATGTGATTTATGCTGTGCATGCTTATAGAGTTGGAACCGGAAGGTTCCCAGAGTTAGAACCAGAGGGTTCACAGAGTAGGGTCTACGGATATTTTGGGGAACTCACTAAGCTTTGTGCTTACAGTGTTGGTGTTTATCATTTCAGGTACTAGTGATGATCGTGGGAAGGCGCCGGCTTGATCTGTATACACATGGGATTTTTTTATGATATGTGATCTTGGGATTCGTTGTATGACATTGATTGGAGTTTCAAACATTGATGTTTATGAAAATTAAATGAATATGTTTTTAAATTATGCGAAAAATTGTTTTGAAATTCACGGTGTTACAAGTTGGTATCAGAGTCTTGGTTTTAGAGATTCGAGTACACCTTCGGGCGTATTTGAAATCAAACTGAGGATTTGAGAAGTATTTTCAAAAAGAATAAAAGATTTTTGGAAGAACGTAGAGCAGAGTTGTGTGTACGATCAGTCCGCGCCCGAACGGTGATTTCCGAAAATACCCTCATGTTATGTGATATTGATATTGATATGATGTATTCTCATGCTAGAGTAGGCTAGGTACTCCTATTAGGACTAGAGTGGCCTGATTTGTGATGCCTTAGCCTAGGGAGAGGTGAGCTACTATGAGATTCTTGAGAGTGAGTAGGTAGCAGTGAGGGGCTTATGAGAGATCTGTTAGAGAATGGATTATGCATGTTAGAGTACTTGGAATTTGGGATCCGAAGAGGAGGACTTGGGGTGTATTCTGATACGATGCGGACAGTAGTATTGGCCCCGTACTACTGAAAGCATCGGAGCGGTGTACAGCCAAAGTAGGAATCTTTGGAATACCAAGGATCAAGGAGGGAAGAGTTGTCGAGTGTGAGTATGCTCGAATGGATTCTAATTTATCATATGTTGTATTTCAGAGGTAGATCATGGTGAGGACACGTCTGATGCCTGAGAGCAGTGAGACCAGTGATGAGGAGATCCGTTGGATCATCCATGAGGAGGTGGCTGCGGCCATCAGGGCAGAGATACCAAAGATGTTCGGGTCTATTAAGACCACGTTGATTGAGACCTTCGATGAGCGTTATGCCGCTCTTTCTGAGGCTGCTGTTGCAGCGGCTACCGCAGCTATTGCTGCCGCGAGGCTGCAGGGTGGTGATGCGTTGCTGTTCCGAGAGTTCAACAACACAAAACCACCATAATTGATGGGACCCAGGACCCGATGGCGGCTATGAGATGGATTTCTGATGTAGAGGGGTGTTTATTCAGTTGCTCAACTCCTGAGCATTTGAAGGTTCGGTTCGCGCTGAACCAGCTTCGCTTGGGAGCGAAGGACTGGTGGAAGTTTGTAACAACGTACTTTACGCCTGCTGAGGTTGTGGCAGTGACCTGGGAGAGGTTCACTGCCATGTTCCGAGATGAGTACGTTCCCCAGGTGGAGAGGGAGCGTTTGGCCCAAGAGTTTCTGACCCTCAAGCAGGGTACTGATTCTGTTACGGTGATTACCAGGATGCTCCATGAGAGGGCGGTGTTCTGCCCTAAGCACGTGTCCACGGAGCAGGTACGTATGAGCCGATATTTGAGTATCTTGAGGCGAGACATTCGAGAGTTCGCGGCGAACTCCTCGTACCGGACATTTTCCGAGCTTCAGGCAAATGCCCGGAAGAGGGAGATTGAGCTAGAGACTCAGGCCAGGGAGGAGGCGGAGTCTTAGGGGAGGGATCGGCGACCGGCAAAGTCTCAGCTGGCAGCCAAGCGGACCAAGCCCGCTGATCCCAAACCAGGGAGCCAGAAGGGTCACACTTGTGGGAAGTGTGGCAAGGTTCATGATGGAGTTTGTAGAGCGGGATCTTGCTACAAGTGTGGCAAGGAGGGGCACATGGCCAAGGACTGCCCCAAGGGGTTTGCGGTGTGCTTTCACTGCAACCAGACCGGACACCGGAAGGCAGAGTGTCCGCAATTGCGAGGGTCATCTCAGGGAGCACCTCAGGGATCTGCCCCTGCCGCCATCAGAGCTACCGAGAGTCGGCCAGTGAAGGCCGAGGCGCCGAGAGCACGAGGGAGAGCTTTTCAGCTGACCGCGGAGGAGGTCCGCGTAGCACCCGATGTCGTGGTTGGTATGTATTCTTTCGTGTATTTATTTTGATGTTGTGATATTATGCTTATATTATGTTATGCATAGGTACTTTTCTTGTGAATTCTGTACCTGCCTTGGTGTTATTTGACTCGGGTGCGAGTTGGACTTTTGTATCTTTGGCTTTTAGTCAGCATATCATTGTTAATCGTGAGGCGTTGAGTCGGCCTCTGAGAGTTTCCATAGCTGAAGAGAGGGTGATATATGCCACGGAGGTTCTTCGAGGGTGCGTAGTCGAGATTTTCGGTGTTAAGTTCCCGATTGATCTAGTTCCTATTGCGATGGGTGATGTCTGTGTCATTGTGGGCATGGACTGGTTGAGCAGATTCGGTGCGGTTATCGACTGCGAGCGACAACTGGTGACCATACGAGACCCTAGTGGGGGAGTTCTTATGGTGTATGGCGATGGTACATGTTCGGGATCAGCGTTTTGTTCGGCCGCTAGGGCAAGGCAGTGTCTACAGCAGGGCTGTAAGGGTTTTGTGGCGTATGTGATGGATACGCGAGTGGATTCCGGAAGACCGAGGTCTGTTGAGGAGGTTCCGGTAGTGCGTGAGTTCCCTGATGTATTTCCTGGGGAGTTCCCGGGTGTGCCTCCTGTGAGGCAAGTGGAGTTCAGTATTAATTTGGTTCCGGGGGCCGCGCCTATCGCTAAGGTGCCTTATCGTCTTGCACCTCCAGAGATGCAAGAGTTATCCTCGCAGCTTCAGGAGCTGCTGGGGAAGGGGTTTATTCGACCGAGCAGCTCGCCGTAGGGAGCACCTATCCTGTTCGTCAAGAAGAAGGATGGTTCACACCAGATGTGCATTGATTACCGGGAGTTGAACAAGCTGACGGTCAAGAATCGTTACTCGTTGCCGAGGATCGACGATTTGTTCGATCAGTTGCAGGGAGCGTCTTGGTCCTCCAAGATCGATTTGAGGTCTGGATATCATCAGGTGAGGGTGCGAGATGAGGACATCCAGAAGACAACGTTCAGGACGCGTTATGGGCATTACGAGTTTGTGGTGATGCCTTTTGGGCTCACCAATGCCCCGACAATGTTCATGGATCTCATGAACCGAGTGTGCAGGCCGATGCTGGATCGGTCGGTGATTGTATTTATCGACAACATTCTGGTATATTAGAGATCTAGGGAGCAGCATGAGGAGCATTTGAGAGAGGTTCTCGGAGTTCTGAGATCGGAGAGGCTGTATGCCAAATTCTCCAAGTGTGATTTCTGGTTGCGGGAGGTCCAGTTCTTAGGACATCTCGTTAACCAGAAAGGGATATTGGTCGACCCGGCCAAAGTTGAGGCGGTGATGAGTTGGGAGGTGCCGAGGTCACCCTCCGAGATCAGGAGTTTCCTAGGGTTGGCAGGGTATTATCGGAGATTTATCAAGGATTTCTCTAAAATCGCAGTGCCACTCACCAGGTTGACCCGGAAGGGTGTTGTTTTTTCATGGGGCCCCGAGCAGCAGGCCTCCTTTGAGACACTTCGCCAAAGGTTATGCGAAGCCCCGGTGTTAGCCCTCCAGGAAGGGATGGAGGACTTTGTGGTATACTGTGACGCATCGATTTTGGGGTTGGGGGCGGTGCTGATGCAGAGAGGGCATGTGATAGCATATGCATCGAGGCAGTTGAAGCCTCATGAGATGAGATATCCCATCCATGATCTAGAGTTGGGGGCAGTGGTATTCGCCCTCAAGATTTGGCGTCACTACCTGTATGGGGTTCGGTGTACGATATACACGGACCATAAGAGTTTGAAATATTTGATGGATCAGCCCAACCTAAATATGCGACAGAGAAGGTGGTTGGATGTGGTCAAGGATTATGATTGTGAGATCCTGTACCACCCAGGCAAGGCTAATGTTGTAGCCGATGCACTGAGCCGCAGGGCGGAAAGCACCCCGCTGCGGGATGTATGTTTGAGATTGACCATGGTAGCTCCAGTGTTGGACGCCATTTATGGGGCACAGGCCGAGGCTGTGAAACCTGAGATGCAGAAGATAGAGCGGGTTGTTGGTTTGGTTTCAGAGTTCGTTACCGATGGTCGGGGGCTTATGACATTTCAGGGGCGTATCTGGGTGCCGTTTGTGGGAGGAACGCGTACAATTTTGATGGAAGAGGCTCATCGGTCGAAATTTTCGATCCATCCTGGGGCCACTAAGATGTATTTGGACCTGAGGAAGGAGTATTGGTGGCCCTGTATGAAGAGGGATGTTGCATGGTTTGTTGAGAGGTGCTTGACCTGCCGTAGGGTTAAGGCCGAGCACCAGAGGCCGCATGGTAAGTTGCAGCCGTTGGAGGTTCCCGAATGGAAGTGGGAATAGATCACCATAGATTTTATCACCAAATTTCCAAGGACTGCCAGGGGAGTTGATGCAATTTGGGTGATTGTGGACAGGTTGACGAAGAGCGCTCACTTTCTTGCTATCAGCGAGAGTTCTTCAGCAGAGAAATTGTCAGAGGTGTACGTGAGGGAAGTGGTATCTCGGCATGGGGTGTCGATCTCGATTGTTTCAGACCGAGATGTGCGTTTCACTTCCAGGTTCTGGAAGAAGTTTCATGAGGAGTTGGGTACTAGGCTGCATTTTAGTACCGCATATCATCCCCAGACAGACGGTCAGAGTGAGCGGAGGATTCAGACGCTCGAGGACATGCTCCGGGCATGTGTATTGGATTTCGGGGGTAGTTGGGATGCGTACTTGCCCTTGGTAGAGTTTTCCTACAACAACAGCCATCATTTGAGCATTGGTATGCCGCCCTTTGAGCTGTTGTATGGGAGGAGGTGTCGGACCCCCATTTGTTGGGGAGAGGTTGGTCAGCGTGTGATGGGCAGTACAGAGATCATGCTTTAGACGACAGAGCAGATCCAACAGGTCAGACAGAGGTTGTTGACCGCTCAGAGTCGTCAGAAGAGCTATGCAGACAGACGCCGGTCCGAGCTTGAGTTTCAGGTCGGCGACCTTGTGCTCCTGAAGGTCTCTCCTTGGAAACGAGTGATTCGATTCAGGAAGAGGGGCAAGTTGGGGCCCCGATATATTGGTCCTTTCCGAGTGATCGCGAGGGTAGGCTGGGTAGCCTATCGTTTGGATTTGCCAGCAGAGTTGGGGCAGATTCACAAAACTTTTCATGTGTCGCAGCTGAGGAAGTGTATAGCCGATGAGTCGGCAGTGGTTCCATTAGAGGATATTTAGGTGGATGCGAGCCTGAATTATGCTGAGAGACCAGTGGAAATCAGAGATCGGAAAATCAATGTTCTGAGGAACAAGGAGGTACCCCTGGTTTTGGTTCAATGGCAGCATCGGAAAGGGTCCGAGATGACTTGGGAACCGGAGCGTGAGATGCGTGAGCAGCATCCAGAGTTATTTGCAGAGCGAGACTTCGAGGGCGAAGTCTAGTTCTAGTGGGGGAGAATTGTAACAACCCGGATTCCCAGGTATTATTCATTTATTTATTTTTGGTAAATTGTGAGGAGACTCGGCGAGTTGGAGCCTAGACTCACCGAGTAGGATTGCGGATTTGGACGCGGGTTCGCGTCCGGACTCGGCGAGTCCAAGAGTGGACTCGGCGAGTCCACGCTGTTTAATGAAACCCTAATTTCCCGGCCCTGAGCCCTATTTAAAGGGCCTTATAACCCTTCATTGCGGCTACCTTCGACCTTGAGAGCACCAGAGCACCTGTGAGTCCTTGTGAGTGAGAAAAGAGGCCATTATTCTTCATATTTGTGTGTGTTAGCAAGAAGGGAAGAGGAAGGCCAAACTAGGAGGGTTGGGGAGCTTGGATCTACTTCCATTTTGGCAGAGGAAGCTATTTGAGGTATTATTCAGAGCTTATTATCGTGTTTTTATGTATATGGTCAAATCTAGGGTTTCTTCATGCCTTGTATGCCTTGTAATTTGAGTGTGAGAGGTCCCTTTGGGAATGGGTACCTAGATCTGGATCTTAGTAGGTCCAGAGAGTCCCAAATGCCCTGCTTTATGCCTATCCTTTTGAGTTGGGGACTTAGGTTACCATTTTAGATGTCATTTCACCAAAAGAAGCCGTGTAAGCGTTGCATGGTAGCCAAGATTGTAACTTTACGTGATAAATGTGCTTGGAAGGACAGGATCTATGAGTTACTGGAGTAGATCTGACCTCAGAAGTGAGTTTGAATTCATGCATGGATTAGACTCGCCGAGTCCGAAGAATAGACTCGGCGAGTAGCTTGAAGATTGCCTTTAACCACTCAGCGAGTGGTCTTACCGAGTTATGGGTTGACTCAGTGAGTCAGGGAGAGTCAGAGAGGGTTGACAGGTGGACTGAGTCAAGCTGGAACTCGCCGAGTTGTTCTTGAGACTCGGCGAGTTGAGTCGTGGTGGCCCCGCGATTCATACCAGGTGGAACTCGTCGAGTCAGGGAAGTACTCGACGTGTCAAGAGAGGATCCTAGGGAGTCAGTGAACACGTATAGACTCGCCGAGTCGCTCTAGTGCACTCGCCGAGTCCGGTCAAAGTTGACCGTTGACCGTTGACTAGAGTTGACCAGTGTTGACTTGATAGGGGTAGTCAACTTTAGTGGTGAAAGTGTTAATTAGAGGTATATGATGTTATAGGAGGATTATAGCTCGGAGGATCGAGCGCGAGTGATTTCCGAGAGTCGCGAGTTATCGAGATACACGAGGTGAGTCTTCTCACTATACTTTACCTTGAGTAGGTAACCAGAGTTATGTGACAAAGTATTTGTATGCTATATGTATGTTATGTGTTGTACTACATTATTTCTATGTGATTTATGCTGTGCATGCTTATAGAGTTGGAACCGGAAGGTTCCCAGAGTTAGAACCAGAGGGTTCACAGAGTAGGGTCTACGGACCCACAGAGTTATAGCCTCGAGTGGCTAATATGTGTTATGTGTGGTATTTTGGGTAACTCACTAAGCTTTGTGCTTACAGTGTTGGTGTTTATTGTTTCAGGTACTAGTGATGACCGTGGGAAGGCGCCGGCTTGATCCGTACACACACATGAGATTTTTTTATGATATGTGATCTTGGGATTCGTTGTCTGACATTGATTGGAGTTTCAAACACTGATGTTTATGAAAATTAAATGAATATGTTTTTAAATTATGCGAAAAATTGTTTTGAAATTCACGGTGTTACACATGGGGTGACCCATGGATACTCCATGGAGGTTAAAATCCATGGAGCATATGGAATGGGTAAAGTCATGAGTTACATTGTGTAACCCTAACAGCCACCATATAAAAGAATCCCATAGCTCAAGAAATCGTGCACTAGCGTGTGTGTGAGGGCTAAACGATTTCATGGAGTGTTCAAGTTTCTCTCAACTTATTCCAAGTGTATTTGGTGTTGTGTGAACCATTTGAGGTGTCACACTTGAGGCACTTGGCACTCAAGCTTCATGAAGACTTTCTACATCAAAGAGGTATGTATTCTATCTTGTTATATTCGTTGTTTTGTATGCTAGATTAGGATAATACCTTGGATGTTCATATTCACATGTATAATAGAGAAAACATAGATCCAAGGTATTTAGGGTTGCATGTACACTTAGGAGTGTTAGAATGCTCAAAACCCAACAATGGTATCAGAGCCACGGGTTGTTTTCTGTTATATTGATGCAAATATTTTATTTTCAAAGTTGAAAAAAAAGGAAAAAAAAACATGAAGTTTGTCAAATTTTAAGAGACTCACTTGTTCTTGTGAAAAACTAATTATTTGTAAAATTTGAATAATTTGCTTTATGAGTTGAATTATGTCAAATTTAATAAAAGATAAAATGATATGATTATTTTTTTAGTTTTAAAAGTTTGATCTAAAGAGTTTTATTTTTTGAAACCTCCATAAGTTATGGATATGAAAAGGTTTTTAAAAAAATTGATTCAAAGTTTTTATGAAGTTACAAAATTTGGTGTTGATGTTTTAAAGGATTCCATAACTTAAGAATAAGTTATGGATCACCAAAAGTTTTTTGTGTTACCTTGTTTTATGAGTGAATTTAGATTAATGAATAAAATTATGTGATAGTTGGTTTTAATCCAAATTAATATAAAAGAAGTTCATAAAATGTGTTTATGTAACTTATAAGTCACATTTATGAATCTTAAAACTCATAAAAGTTGCCATAGGTTACAAAATGAAGAGTCTTTTTCCTCATTAAATTGTTTTATGACTCCATAACTTGTCCTCAAGTTATGGATGTTCAAGAGTCACTTCATTAAAGTTTTTAAAACTTTAATTAAACTCATAAGTTATGAAAATCCAAGAGTTTTGAATAGTTTCAAAACCTGCCCTCAAGTTTTGGAATTTGTAAAGCTTTCCCCATGAATACTTTAATTCCAAGTTAGCCCTTAGAATTTTAAAAGTTAAAATTCAACCCTTATACTTTATAATATTATAAGTTAATAATATTTATATATATGTGTAAGAGTAAAGTCAGTCTTACCATTAGTAGGCCTCATTCACGAAGCTGGTCTATAAGGGGGGTATAAGGTTACTGCCTATAAAATGACAGTTTAATGGGTGTCCACTCTCACCCACCGCTTCCTTGACCGGTGGAGGGTCGTTAGCCGAACGGGTTTGACAGGACTGTAATTCTCCCTTCATTAAAAGTATTAATGATAAATACTAAGTAACTAAACTTTTAATAATACCCAATCTTAGTTACTTAGGAAAATGTGAATAAGGTGCTAATCCATGAAATTACACTTTGCACCTTGTTTAAGTCGGTTAGTGGAGCGTGTGTGGTTAACCGACACACTAACTCGTATTTAACGAGGTAGGCAAAGGGTAACTTAATGTTTATCATAGTATCGATGGAGCATGTGTGGTTAACCGGCACATCGATTGAGGGGTAAACACTTAAGGGTACCAAGTAATTTGCATGGTTACTTCACACCTTGTTTTGTGATCCTCGGCATCCTAATCACAAAACCAGAAGGGCACACTCGAGATTGAAACATGCCATTGAACAGTTCAATGAATCTCAAAGATCTAGGAGTTTCAAAACCAATTAAAACCTAATAATACATTTCGTTTATCTTGGTGGAAATTGGTGAATCGTCATTCACCTACCTTCAAATATTTTATAGCTTGGATTACGGCATCCGTCTTCTAAGTTATAAAATAGTTTGTAGGGTCCCAGCCTTAATATTTCATATTGGGTGTCATATTAAGGACTTAGGATCAACTATCTTGAATATCTCCCAAAAGATGTCTGGTTTAGACATTTATGATCTTCCCAAATCTCTTGAAACAAGCTTTCCTAAATGAAGATGATATCCCATGGAAATCATACTTCTTTCACTTCCTCCAATTATTCTCCCTAACCCACAAGTTCTTGAAAAGTTTAAGGTCACTCAAGCCCTATTGGAAAGGCAAGGTCTAGGTGTGGTCACATATTGAAGATGTAGTCACATATTGACAAGCCGGGAGAGTTGGGTGTCAAAGTCTTGACAAAGTTGGTGGCTCAATCACTTTCTAAGTCATGTAGTGAGTTCCTTTGGGACACCTATGAAATAGACTATGACAAGACCCTTAATGATCTTATCAATTTGCTAAGATCAACTTCCTAAAACTCGTGGACCTTGACAATAATGACATTGGATATCCAGTAAAGCTCTATCTTTCCAATGGGAAGGGATCGGCCATAGTCAACTCGGTTGACCAAATGGTAATGAGAGAGACTAAGTCTGAGATAGTCCCATTATCAAAGGTCCATAGGTAACTATTGCAAAAGGAAGGGGCATTGGTTGCGAAGCTGCCAAAATTTACCTAAGGATGTTAAAGTCAATAAGTTTGGCTCTACTCAAGGTAAAGTCCATTGTCTAACTGTATTAAGTGCATGCTGATTCTGATCGCGAAGATGGATTTCAATCGCATGGTTCGGTGATCAGAATTTTGGGCTATTACTTAAGAGTTATGATATTTATATTGCTTAGGAATAGATAACAACAAGGTTTTCATATGGATTGTAAGGATAAGTTTTCCGCAAAGTTTTAAAATAAAAGAAAAAGGTTTTGATTTTATTTATTTTAAGTATCCTTACAATGGCATTTTTGAAAAGTTATTGCTTATAAGATTCCACTGATAGCAATATTGGAAAGTGAATTTGATTCTTTCATTTGTGGTAGTGTCTAATTTACCAAATAAGGAAAGATTCTCATCACCCAAGTTTCAGTTGGATAAAAACTTGGAATCATGCAAGTTGTATAGCATGATGAATGAGAACTTTCAAGCATTGAAAAAAATTAAGACTAACTACTTGTTCACATGGATGTGTGACTCAAGTGAAGGACTAAGGAATCGAGTACACATTCTTGTCCACTGGTCAAGTCCACCACAAAAGATCGATAAGACTATTCTTCATGGTTTACTAAAGCTCAGTAAATATGATTATACTTGCAAGCTTAAGTGCATCTCTGTGACATTGGAAAAGGCTCCAATGTATGGCAGAGCGAATAAGAAGAATCAAATTAGGCAGAAGGATAAAAGTTTCTCAAATCTGAAAAGATGGGAGAGTACTTTAGTATCAGTTTTGTGATCATGTTAATGATTAAGAAACCATAGCACAATTAGTTCTCTAAGGAAATCGTAGTGCATTCTTATGACTAAGACGAGGAATCTTGAATTTCTAAAATGGTTAAATCAAGAAGATGAGTCATACTTCATTCCAATACAAGTCTTAGAGTCATACTCCAAGATTGTAATTTGAGTGACATGTCTTAAAGAAGGTTTAAAACACTTGTCAAATGTAAGAGTAAAAGTTTCCTACTCTTGTACATTTGAAATTGATAAGTTGTGATGTTTTGGATAAAACAAAGACCAACTAAGGCCAATTATGTGAAGTGTTTGTCTTGATTAGAATCCGCACTATCTCTTGGATGTTTGACAAGGGAGTCTTATAGGTCAAGAGGACAGTGGGAGTCTTAAAGGTCTTGAAAGTCTCAAGAACTAATCAAGAATAAAACATGAAGTTCTTCACTAACACACGACTTGAGGTTTATAACCTATCATGTTGACATATTCTGTGCCCATTCTAATTAAAGTTGGCTTTTCATATGAGTTTTTAGAGTTCTCAATTGGTTGCACAACAACTTGGAAGCAATGGTAGGCCCTTGAGCTGCCAGGTGGCAAGAAATTAAGATTGAGTTCAATCAATATGAGTTTGGATTTGACATTATCCTTGTCTTGTGATTATGGTTTTGACAAATTCATATGGGTAGGAACTCATACACCATAAAAATCTAAGTTTCATAAGGTTTCTCTCCGATTCATAAAAATGATGGTGAGGAAAAACTTTCACTAAGTAGATTTTAGCTAGATAGCAATTACAATATTTGCATTCTCAAAGTCGTTAGTGGAGTGTGTCTGGTTTACCGGCACACTAACCTGGACTTGTGAGAAGTGGCAAAAAGGTCTAACCATTATGATTACGGCATCCCTCTTCATAATTGTTTAGACACACCTATAAGCTATCTAAGGGAAGGTGTATGATTTTGATAAAGTTTTATCAAAACAATCAAGTATCAGAAATCTGAACTTTGGTAAGAAGGTCAGCTGATTTCTGAGTACATGTCAAAGCTAGTGGGAGCATAAGTGTCATGCTAATAATCATCATGTTAGTGGGAGCATGATAATTATGATAAGTATTGCAAGTTAGCAATGTTAATTATAGAAAACAAAAGTTTCAATTGGGAAAGAGTTGTTTTGCTATAATTAAGGGAGAGGAAATTATACTTCATCTCAAATCTAAAAGCTTAGATTGAGGTTTTAATCGTATTTAGTCAAGGATATATATATATATATATATATATATATATATGAATTTCACGTTGGAATGGCTCAACATAAGAAAATTCTGTATATGGGTCCATTATTTGTGTTCTAATATTCAATTATGATTACGGCATCCCTTTTCATAATCTGAATTTTGAGAACTTAGCAAATAGAAATGGAAATGTTATAGCAAAAGACTGGTTTAGTCTTTATGTGAGACATCATGAATCGTGTCCCATATGCTTCGAATATAGGATCGATTACATGTGCTATATTCATCCTTTCTAAAATTTTCCAAATGTCTGGGGCATTAAGAAGGGAAAAGGACAGTTGGAAGTATAGTGATAATTCTGGAAGGACCATATTGACATAATCTGTAAGGAGCCAACTCTTGTTCATAAGTGATAGTCAAAATGAATATGGAAATGTTTCAAAGTTAGAATTTTCAATCTATGTAAGATTAAGGAAACTTAATGCAAGAAGGATGTTTCCAAGGAATTGATCTCCTTTGGAATACTTTGTAATGTTTGTTGTTAAGTCCTTGTGACTTTGTGCATAATCATTACAAGAGGATCAATGCATATAAGTTTAGAATCTAACAGATTTCAGTAAATCGCATGAATTTGGAATTTTTGCATTTGCATTAAGGATTTGGGACTGTGAAAAGAGGATCATTGGAGTTATGTTCAATTGATCTAATTCACAAAGTAAAGATCATAGACAAACATAGTATGCATACTTGGTGTATGACATGACTAGTGTTTAGAAGACATAGTGTACATGCTTGGAGCATGGGACAACTATTGTTTTAAATTCAAGAATAAAGTTGATAGCTGAAACAGTATACAATGAATAATGTGTAATCATATGGTGATAAATAAAAGGTGTTTTATTTATGTTCATAGGTTTTGATACCATATTGGATTCAATTATTCCTGTGTTTCATTTTGCATGTTTTGACTTCCCGAATAAACTAGGTTATTCTTCCGGAATGACTAAGTTATTCAAACCATCCACAGTCGGTCATATGTTGGCTTGTAGAGGTCTAAGGTGTTAGACAAAGGGCTACAACACTCATGAGTGCTCATAAGTTCTGAGTATTGGATTCAACCCGTGCTCATTGGAATCACTTCATGGATTTTATCACAAGTGATCATGAGACGATAATATCTTATATTCTTCAAACCTAGAGATAAGAGTTGTTACTATGAGTTGATAGTACATTGATTGCACGGAAACGCATTGGTAACTCGATGTTATAAAACGTGCATTTGTGTATGATTCAACAAGTAGTAGAACAAGCCATATGAGTCGAAGTTTATCCATTCCTTTTACCTTCGGGAAAAAAGCGATATCCGTGGGCCCCTCGATGATTTGATGATGACAAATGGAAGTTCTCGGCCGGGCCAGGACTAATTTGATTTGTTCACTTAGTCAGTCGTCATAAATTAGAAATCGGGAAACAACAAATGGACAGAGAGAATGATTATAATCCATGTCTCAGTCCATATGATATCTAGAAGGGAGGAATATATGATCCCTTATCTAATGGACAAGTTCATCTACTAGGTCAGAGTTCGACAGAAGCTTTTGAGAGGTACGATTGCTGATCGATTCCTGAAGTCATACGCAATAATAGTTTTAGACTTATCCAAGTGGGAGACTGTTGGATTAATGTCTAAGTCCATAACTATAATTGGTAAGACTTGACCCAACCCGACATGGTCCATTTGAGTTGCATGGCATCATGCATTTGGATAGACTATAATGAGAGAAATAACACTTAAAGTTTGTTAATATATTATAAGTTCTAATATATTAATAAGGTTATTTAATTAGTATTGATCAAGAATTAATTTGGAATTAATTAAGTGATCAAAAGGAGACTAATTAAATATATGGGTTGATTGTGAAAATCATTCATTCTTATATATGTGGGCCTGTGATCCAAGATTCCTTATGTTGGACTAAGTCCATGGGGTGACCCATGGATACTCCATGGAGGTTAAAATCCATGGAGCATAAGGAATGGGTAAAGTCATGAGTTACATGGTGTAACCCTAATAGCCACCATATAAAAGAATCCCATGGCTCAAGAAATCGTGCACTAGCGTGTGTGTGAGGGCTAAACGATTTCATGGAGTGTTCAAGTTTCTCTCAAGTTATTCCAAGTGTATTTGGTGTTGTGTGAACCATTTGAGGTGTCACACTTGAGGCACTTGGCACTCAAGCTTCATGAAGACTTTCTACATCAAAGAGGTATGTATTCTATCTTGTTATATTCATTGTTTTGTATGCTAGATTAGGATAATACCTTGGATGTTCATATTTGCATGTATAATAGAGAAAACATAGATCTAAGGTATTTAGGGTTGCATGTACACTTAGGAGTGTTAGAATGCTCAAAACCCAACAGAAAGTACCATCCAACCCTATGAAATCCCTTAGATTAGCCTTAAATCCTTTAATGCTCCTAAACAAATGTAAATTTTCCTAAATGTCCTTGTATCAAAATTTAAATTTGGCTCAGTGTAACAATCGATCTTCACATTAGTACCTGGGTTTCTTTCCATCAAATCTAGTCCATAGTCCCTCAAAATAGCATATTGTTTCTGAAAATCCCTAAAAACATGCTTCTGAGCCAATTCCTTTGCCTGATGTACCTTCATTCTTGACATGTTCATCTTGAATTTTTGGATGAGATCTTCTTGAAGTGCATTGACTGGAATGGTTGGATTACTCTCAATTTTCTTCACAATGTTTGTTGCAATGAATTTGTAGTTGCAAGCTTTAATGGTTCTTGATTTCACACACTAATGTTCACTAACTAGGGTGTTTACCACCCAATCATCTGTCTCTTTAGGTCTAGACACTACTACAACCCAAGGACATTTACCCTCTTTCATATTTACTGTTTTGTCCTTGAATCCGATCCTTGACTTTGTCCATGGCCCACCACTCATATCGGGGACCATCCCTCTACACTTAGCCCTAATCCTTGTTTTGTCATTTTTTTCAAAATGTAAATCCCTTTTGGTTTCTACTGCATGTTTGTTTATATATTCTTTCACATCTTTCTTTGTTTTGAACTTCTGTCCTAATGTGAAAGCCTTTTGATGAACTACACCCTCAGAACAACTTTTTTCCTTTGTTATGTCTCTCAACATCCTCTCTCTATTGTTATCTTCATCTACAATAGGTGACTCAAACGATTCTGGGTCTATGACCTCCAAATCTTCACCTTCAGTAAAGTCAACACCACTACCACTTGCTTCTTTGGTGGTTTTTTGAACCTACTCAACATCTTCATCAACATGTATATGAAATTCTTTCATATCAACATACACATAATCTACAATATTTTCTAAATCCACAAAGAAGTCTTCGTCCTCACTCTCATCATCTGTCATATTACCCTCACTCATACTACACTCACTCCAAGGACCCTCACTAACACTTTCCTTACTTCCTCTGTATTCCTCCTAAAAAAACTCAACATCTTTTTTACCATGGTTATCCTTAAACTGTACCCCCTAAGGGGATCACTCTCTCGATCAACTGAGTGTTTTTTGTTGATCACAGGTTCATAGGGTACAATTAACTTTGACAAATCAGTGGACTCATTCAAATCCAACTTTTTACTACATGACCCAACTGATTTCCTTTTCATTCTAACCCTATTCATTTCAGGAGAATGATTCCCTTCAACTTCCTCAATACAAACCTTCAATGGGGACTTAAAGTAAGGGACTACTCTAGTATTTCCATGCTCGATGTACAAATTAATTTCCTTATGATTAAGCACATACCTTGCCAGCTGAATGACTTTCTGATCGGTGCCAAGGGGTAACAATCCACTATCCAAGTCTGTCTCTGGGATCATGAAGTGGTAAAACATTATACCTCCATCATTGTACCCTAAAACTGCCATCATATCATCTAACTCGTGGACTAAAAACACATCCATGTCCACAAAATCAAAGTGATCCACAAGCCCATCTATGTATGACCTTCCAGATACTGTATTTGTGAACGAACCCCCATGATTTATCTTGAATGTACAAAAGCTTGAAATAGAACATGATGTGAACATTCAAGAACAATAAAATGTTAATGATGGAGGAAAGAAAAATTACATTTCGTCAAAACCTAGCATTACAAGGTCCATGCTTACCATATTCTTTATGTAGGTCAGGTGGTTGGGTGTAGCGTGGACGTAAAGACCACAATGTGAGCACCATTTTCCTCGATACACCCTTCAATCGGTTGAATTGTTTTGTCGGACGAAGATAAGAACTCACGATTAAAGAAGATGGTATGATCAAAAGGTTTTCTTGGGGAAAGAGATAGAGTGTAAAGTCAATGTTTGAAACTAAACCCCGCCACCTTAATGGATATAGCTATTAATTTATATGTTCAGAAAAGGTCCTTTAGGCTAAATTGAGATAAATACCCTCATGTGCAAGTCAAATGGAGCAGCTTAACGTTGGAATGGACGAACATCCAACTCGGGGACCAAACGCGTGCAACTTATGGTCCGTAGGTACTATTTGAGGGAAAAAAGTACCGTAGGGACTACATTAGGGAAAAATACGAAACCTAAAGGACCATTCGTGTAATTTGTTCTTGTTGATATAAATACACAATCATACAATCATATAGAAGCTCCCCGTCACTTTCTCTTCACATTAATCTGGCATGGGTCTCTCTAGAAACCCTAGCCGTCGACCTTTATCTCCTATCTTCCCATTAAATGCCACCTCCATCATCTCTACCAGTTCACCATCTATCATCGCCCATCGCCCTTTATACACTGTCATCCTCACAATCTCTTCCATCTACTACATCACTGCTTTCACCCAAAACTTTCACCCTAAATACCTAATGCCACACTCTCATCGCCATCACCATATTTGCTTATCCTCACCGATGGGAAAAGCCATGAACCACTAATCTCTTAAAGTCTCCAGGTAAAAAAAAATTGTTACTATGCTTCAAGATTTAAACCCAAAACTTCCCATTTTTGCTTTTCTCATTCAACTATTGATTATTTTGGAGGTTTCCGAATTTCTATTCTTTAAGGCCACATTTTGAAGAAAAAGTAGCTCAGGTTTGGGCTTCTTTTTTACTTTTCCCTCTCCACCCTATAGATAACCTCAGTTTGGGTAATTTGTTTACAGAAATTGTTATTTGATAATGATGAATGGGGATTTTAAGGTTTAAAACTCAATCAAGTATTCTAACATTGTGCTTGGTCTTTATCTCAGCTTTATGTTCATGTTCTCTTTATTTTTCTTACCTACCTTCAAAATCGTTTTATCTGTTCTTCGAGAACCTAGAAAAATACGCATATATTGATTAAGGTGGGAGAAGAAGGGTTAGGCCTGTACTCTTTTAGCTACTAAAAAATAAAGACCTGGTATGTGTACATCCAGGGTTACATAAATTCTTTATCCAAATTTACATCTTAAATCATTCTTATATCCTATATCATTTGTATGCGTCTGGGGTTTTCTGAATTTTATAATCCGCTGGCATTTTATTACTTCAATTCTTCTTCAAATGTTATGTGAGATGTTTTTTGAAGCATTTTCTCACCCCCATTGTCTATTGCATTTGTTTCACCATGTCGATTTCAAGGATCTAGATCTAGATCCATAACCAAGGGCATTGATTCAACACCAAGCACCTTCTTTATGATTTTCCTGGCAAGAGTCTCCAACATATCTATTCTCTTGTACAACGTTTTCCCGACTTAATTTTTGTATGATATTTCTATGGATGTTGGTTTTTAGCAATCCATAGCTGGGAAATATGTAGCTGTCTTAGATAATCATATGGAGTAAAGCAAGATCGTTTTTTTTTTTTTTTTTTTTTTTTTTTTTTTTTTTTTGAGATTTATAAAGATTTTGCTTACCGCTATTTCTTTTCCCTGTCTCCGTCACACATCTAAAGCTCTTCTTTTTTTAGCATGGAACCAAGAATCCTTCCATCTTTGGAAGGATGGTGTCTAAAAAGAGTGTTTACAGTTTTTGGTATTCTATCCTTATCCTCTCAGATCTAAGGTAATAACCAATTTCTATATTTTTAACAAATTTTACAGTTTCTTATATATATATATATATATATATATATATATATATATATATATATATATATATATATATATTGTTTTCTTTGAATCCAAAGACGAAGACGAGACCAAGAGATAAGCCTGTACCTATTTTAGCTCTTGCTATTATTTTCCTGATTTTTATTATTCCTATTACTAATGTTTTTAAAATTCTTGAATCTTGATAGGTTATATTATGAACTGAACTACAAAGATAAGAAGAAAACTAGTGCAAAAGTATGACAACCATTTATAATTTTGGTCAAATGCTTTCCTCTTAAGCTTCGGCTCATCGGATGCCAACAATTTTGTTAAGTGTGTGTGTTCTTCTTCTTATGGGTACAAAAAAATAGTGTAGATTTATGTTTTACACCTGTGAGAATGAGTGATTCTTTCTTACTCTTTTTTTTGTGGAAACTACAAACTGTTGGGTTCATTTTGTGTGGGGTTCTCCTTCTTCTTATCCAATGGAGGATGAGCTACCGGAAATTTTCGGTCCAAAAGTACATGAGTCCTACGATTTTCACCCAAAGATAAATCAAGACCAACAAGTTATCCTAAAGACAGGAAATTTTCCGTGTCTGCTTCATCGCATAGTCCTTTAGGTAATTGCTTCACTTTACCTTTTTTCAATCTAATGTTTTGGGGTTCTTTTGTGTGACATCCCCAATTTCACGGCCAGAAAAGACCGATTTCGTTTATGCTTTTTAAAATAAAATCAGAGTATTTCATTAAAAGTGTTGCGGAATTTGTTCCCAAAGTCAAACATGATAAAAATTTATCAAAACCTTGCTTTAAGAAATATATATTTTTATTTCATAACAAAACCTCGGGATGTCATGTTCCGATACAGATCAAAAGCATAAACAAGACATTATAAGCCTTACAACAGTTATTTATAACTAATGGCCTATAATCCAAAATCACTCATCATCATCATCCGACTATGCTCGGGGTCCACTACCTGTAATCATAAAAAGCTGAGTGGGTCAGGCTTGGAAGCCTGGTGAGCATATAGGGTTTTCAACCCACAATACATAAATTTATTATGTTTAAACATCAATCAGTCAACCAATTTACCCCAATTACCCATTCCCGTTATCCTCACGTTACGTCCCTAAAACAACTATCACAAGGAACCTAGCCTAAGGATTTTCATTAGGGGTGACAACATTGCGTTCTCAACAATTTATGTCAAATAAGACAAACACCGGGGTGACAACATTGTTTTCCTTCAACAATTTATGTCAAATAGGCACGAAGTCACATTGTCGCCAAGATTTATCTAATCGGCACGACGTCACATCGTCACCAAGATTTACTCAACAGGAACTAACAACATCGATCCCCACATACTAACTTTATACAGTGATCTTACTAGATCTAACCTAAAGAATCGATATGAACAACTAACTAACTAAACTGCTTCAGAAATCCTCTAGCAGTAAACAAGGATCGATAAAGATATTGAATGAATGGACTAAGTTTAACTACGAACCTTTGTTCGTAAAAGAAAGAACCACAAGACAATTAAGTCAGGGTGTAGTTATCAATGCCTAGGCTGTGGTCTGAATATCGTGAGGTATATAACCCCCAGACGCACCCTATCCAGCATCGAACTTTGCCTAGGCTGTGGTCTGAATATCGTGAGGTATATAACCCCCAGACTCACCCCTATCCGGCATCGGAAATGAAAACACTAACTAATGCCTAGGCTGTGGTCTGAACCCCCAGACTCACCCCTATCCGGCATCGGAAAGGAAAACACTGACTCATGAAGCTCGTCCGATCACTTCACAAAAGAAACGAAGACTCCAAATCTCTTCAAAATAAAAGCATAGGGAAAATACTAATAAAGTACTCCCGTACGCTCCCGTACCCCGACACGTAATAGTGTCAAAAAGAAGAATTAACGGATGAACACATAGTTCAAAAACTCCTAAGGAACATATAGTTCAAGAACACTTTATGAACATATAGTTCAAACATATGTACCGATTACGAGTCTACTAACGTTCCACTGGACTATCTAAAATAGTCTGTGGCCGTTGTCTATACTCTGTTAGATGACTAGATCATCTTAAACATCGATACCTCTCATCACTTTATTTTATCACACACCAACTAACTACCCATGTTCTACCCAACATATTTGTAGATAAAAATATATATACAGTTTAAAACTTGTATAGAATATCAACACAACAGTCACCTCAAATAAACAATTAACATATTTACACGTAACACGTATTTTAAGGTAAATACTTCATATCTATGTGTAAATTGAAAGTGAATATACACTCACTTGATTTGATGATATTCGGGCAGCAATTCGTTTCCTAAAACGATCGTTTTTAATAAAACCGAGAGTTTTATTAAGAAACCGGGCTCTGCGAAAGGTCGGGCTTCGAAACCGAAAAGATAAATTTTCCGGGCTTCTCGGGCACTTCGTGGGGTATTCCGGGCTTTACAATCGATACCGGGGCTTTGCGGGATGTTAAGATGAAGAAAATATGGAGAAAGGGGCTAAAAGTGGCAAAAATCCAAAAGTAACCGGAAACCCTCGCAGTTACCCTTCTATTTATAGGGTCCGAAGTTTGATCCAACGGCTGAGAAGTCTCCGGATCCGACGGCTAAGAGGCTTCGCAGAGGGTCTCGCACATGCCTCGCATGGCTCGCACCTGGCTCGCACATGCGAGGGCTCGCTGTCGGCTTCTAAGTGGACCGCGGCTTGCTGGCGCACCTGCGAGGCTCGGAGCTAGGCTATGCGAGGCTCGGACACACGCGGCAGCTGGGCGAAGCTTCGGCTGGGGAGCTGGCTGCTTCGGATTGGGCCTCCTCCTCGGTCGAATCAGAAGAGGACACGTGGCTCGCATGACTCAGCAGCCTCGGTGACTCAGCAGCCTAATGACTCAGCAGCCAGGTGACTCAGCAGGACACGTGTCACTTTCTAAGCGAGGGTGACGTGGCAATTGTGTGACTATGCGAAATTTCTCGGTTTTCGTGCCAAAACTTCTAAAATCCATAACTTTCGCATACGAGCTCCATTTTTGACGTTCTTTATATACACGCGTAGCTAAAATTACGATCTACAACTTCCGTTTAGACTTCGTCGGCTAATTTTGACTTTAATTTTTATATTATTATTTTTAACAGACCGGGACAGGAAATCCGTTAAAAATTCATAACTTCTTCATCCGACGTCCGTTTTCGTCAGACTTTTTACCGTTGTGCTCCTAATGACGAGACCTTCAATTCTCATTTAGATTGTGTCGGCTAAAAATCACTCGATCTAAAATTCGAGTTTTTAGCTGTCTACTGCTACGCTGAAACTTCGAAAAATCATAACTTCCTCATACGAAGTCAGATTTGGGCGTTCTTTTTATCGAACTTCTTGGTTTAACGAATACTACGACTTTAGTTTAGATTACTAAGGCTAAAAAGTAGTTTATCAAAAACTCACTTTTTACGACATTCAGCACCGTGCCGGTTTTGTCGCGAAACTTCGACAGGTCATAACTTCTTCGTTATAACTCGGATTTCGGCATTCCTTATATCCCCGAAATCCTTGTTTCGACCACTACAACTTTATGTAAAGATATCGGACTTATCTCACACTTTAATTTTGACGCTTATTTTTATTTTTAATTAATTAAACCCTAATAATTAAGCATAAAACACATAATTCACATAAAATTCACATAATTCCTTTTCATTTCTTCTAAATGAGTTACAAAGGTTAACCTAGACCATTATGTCAATATTAATGCCTAGCCTAGAAACACGGGCGTTACATTTTGTGTATTCCAGGTGGTTCAATAGAGTGCTTTGATATTTTAATGAAATAGGGGTTGAAGAATGTGACAACCCGAACTTTTTTTGCTTTATAGATACAGTCAACCAACTCAACTGAGTGTCAAACTCATTAGTACGGAGTGCTAGCCCGGTTAAAGGTCATTCTAAGGAGTTTTGAGCCTAATACACTTAAGGAATAAGTGTTAGAAAGTATATGCTAAAGCCACAGTACCAAATGCATGCCCTAAACTCCATGAGATGGAGTTTACGGCCATAAACATGGAGTTTACAGCCGTAAACTCATGTAGGCCGCAAACTCTCACCCATATATATGGCATTTGGTCATTTCTTCTCATTTCTTCATTCCTTGGCCGGATTTTCCTCATTCTCTCTCAACTATCATCCAACATACTTCCTTAGATATTCAAAAGAGTAAGCATTCTATCCCTTGATTAGTTGATACATCTTATTAACTAGCTACATACATTGATTTGATCCATGGAAATCAGGTTTGTTTAGATCTTGAAGTTTCACTAAGAACACCAAGAATACACACTAGTGTTCTTGGCCAATATCAACCATTTTAAGCTTCTAGATCGTAAGTTTTCTTCCCTATACTTCATATCTAGTTAGAAATAATGTGTAGACACTTAAAATCATCAAGAACACAAGATCGAATGGAGTTTACGACCAAGCCATCTCCCAAGGCCGTAAACCCCTTTTTAGTGGCCATTTGGACCATAAACCCTATAGGGTGCAAGGTAAGTGACCCAGAACTCTTCCTTGATGATTGAAAGACCTTAAACTTCACTCAAACCCATCATGACAATTATTTTATGGCCGTAAACCCCTTGGGGCCGTAAACTCATCAAAAGCCTCATTTGAGGTGGTCTTTCTCATACAAGTATAGATCAGAAGTCCCTAAAGCATCCCTAGCCTTCAAAATCACTCTTAGCCATGTTGACCATGAGTTTACGACCGTAAACTCCCTTGGGCCATAAATCCATGCTAGTAAACTCATGTTGGTGTTATCTACCTTCCTTTGTTGAATCACATGTGATTCCAACACTTGGCCAAAGTGTTTCCTAGTCCCGGAAGGTGTTTCCTTTCATATAGTTGCTTATAAACACTATATTCATGCCAATATGTGTCATTATATATCATTTAGGACTTGTTGTGTCTCGGGACTTCATTCGTGGAACTTCTCATCCTTACACGCATAACCGTTTGAATCACCCACATCAGGTGAGTTCATACCCCGTAAAGCAAAATCCGTTTTTAAAGTATAAAGATAACTTGTTAGTAAAACGAGTCTTTTCAATAACAGTTGAAGTAGAATACTAAGTAAACTATAATGGGTATAGTTTAGAGAGTCAGTTCATACTAGATACAATACACGATAACATAATAAACATAATAAGGTGCTATAGCATGGAACAATTACAGGATCTAACTATACCAATGAATCACTAACGCATTGTTCTAAACAAAAGGTGATAGTTATATTAGGTATACATGATCATATAATCATAATGTGGATGTTCATGACTTGCAATCATTGCATGGGTCGCGTTTGGTTCCCAAAATCTTTTGACAGGGAGAGCATTTAGTATGGGGTCTAGCCATCACATTATACCTTAATACTCAATTTAAGGCAATTAGTACAATAGTAGTCACTTTATACAATACTACAATACTTATATTTTACAAACTACAAACGAAATAGTCAGGTCTAGTACATACAGTAGAAAGGGACCAAAATGCTAACTTTATGATTCCTTAATGTATACATTAAGGGATATATATAAATGGTATCTGACAGATAATAGGATGTGTGCCTTCTGCTTTACTTCCTATTCCTCGTTGGGTTGTGGGCTTAGAGCATATTCACCCAACCTATTATCTATTCGATTTTAGTTATATATATGTTTTGTACACATTAAGTCATCATAAGGGGTACTAGGTATGGGTCAGGTCATAGGACACAAATTCAATGCACAATTTTCTAGTACAAAGCATACTTTTCAAATCATATCTTTCAGTACGCAAAACTAGAAACTTCCCAGTAAAGGGTTTAATCCATTTTATTAAACCAGTGCAGACTTAAAGGACTTTAGGTGATTGACTCTATAATACATTGGTTTATGCGTCATGGTTATACATCATTAATACCCAATAGGTCGTTGGATGTGTGCCTTCCGCGTTACTTCCTGTTCCTCATTGGGTTGTGGGCTTAGGGCAGATACACCCAATTAACTATTTATTCGATATTAAATTATGTATAGCCAGTATAAACTAAGTGATTATAGAAGTAATTACTGTGGTCACTATTTTACTATTACAAATAAGGGTTTTCTTAAAGAATATTTTCATAAATTATAAAGGAACTATTACAATTAACTCCATGAGTAACAAATGAATACACCAAGATTCTATACATCAAGGACCTAACAAACAATGGGATGTGTGCTATCCGCTTTACTTCGTGTTCCTTGTTGGTTTGTGGATTTAGGGTAGATGCGCACAGTCGATTGTTTGTTTACTCCAAGTTGTATATAACTCGTATTCATTTAGTACTCATAGAAAGGATTGTAGAATAATTTTTACGTATCTTTCATCTAAGTAGGAAATATAGGATTTTCTAGAGGAACAGGTGACCTTTTCTAAAAACAGAACTTATAACTTATTTCATGTCCTACTACATTTTTCAACAACTTTTTACAACTTGCATACATCACTAAAATCTTATGAACTCACCAGCTTAATTGCTGACAAACTCCTTTAAATAACTTGTATTCTTAGGAAACTAGTAGACAGGTACTCGCGCTGGGAATTCAGAAGATGGAGCAGTATAGCTTCAAGTCTTGTTTTGTTATTTGTTTATGTACTCTATGTTTGTGAACACATACTTTGTAAACACTTTATTTCTAATAAATGGTTGTTTATTTCTTCGCTTACTATAATGCATGTATTGTGATACTAAACATGATGTCCTCCACCCCCGAACGTTTCTGCCGTTCCGGTTTTGGGGTGTGACAGATTGGTATCAGAGCATTGTTTATAGTGAACTAAGTATATCAACCAATAAAAGATATACAACTATAAATACAATGGGGATTAAGTGCTCTGGATAATGATATATTCTAAGAGTATAATGATAAGTTATAAAAATATACCTACTTTCTTATACATGTATACATACTAGAACGAATATCACAAGGAGAACAGAACTAAAGTATTAAAAGGTTGAACACTGTCATCAAACCTGAGCAGTTATGTAGTCATAGCTAGGGTCAATATAGCTTGATCAATTATATTCATTTGAGATGTGACCAACATGTTTTTGAGAGTGATGTGGTGTTGCAACATTCTTAAAACTTACCTCGCGCCAGTCAAGAATATTCTAGAACAAGTACATTACGTTAAAATACTATAGGAGTATTTTAGGCACTATATAAACAACTTACATGATAACTTACAAGACCCTTATGGATAGGCCTATAATCTTACAATGTATACTCCCAAGGTTTTATATAATTTAGATCTTATAGACTTAGAATTTGTGATCTATGCTTCACTACCATTCCCCATTAGGTTGCGGTTTTAGAGTAGGATCATTTATTCAAAGGCCTATCTAATCTTAAATTATATACAACTTATATACATTGTACAATCATAAGCATGACTCTATAAGGATCATCGCATAAAGTTACCTAAATATCATAGATTCTTTAGTCAGATTCATTCTCGCACAACAAACCCAGACAACAGAAGATTCAAGGAGGAACAAGAGCAAGTTCATAACGTCGGACACGTCACACTAATAAATAATAATCTTGTTAATTTAATGAGCGAGTGGAGACACTACTCACACTATGTGTTAGGATTATTTTCTCTCATGCAACTGGTAACAGTTATGTAGGCAACAAATATTCATTCGAGGATAGTTATTTCAAATTCATAGAGTTTATTAGGTATAGACTCTTTTGTGAATTGTTTCTAGAACCCTGTGGAAATCAGGACTTAATACATCCAGTCTTTCAGCTTTCGTCTTTTATCCACTACTATAGACTCATTTCCTTTCATCTTGTATCCTTTTTAGCAAGATGCCTCCACGAAGATCAGCTAGACACACCACTCCGATAACTCCAATACCTTCTCCACAAATCGATGCGGCAACTCTGAATGACGCAGTAGCTGCGGCTGTGGCAACAACCATGGCTCAGTATCATCCTGCCAGTTCTAGCGGAGGTGGAACACCTGTTCATTCTACTCTCAGTGAGGTCCCTATGCGCTCTAAGGAGTGCTCCTATAAGGTCTTCACCAACTGCAAACCCTTTACTTTAACGAAAATGGTGGAGTCATCGCTCTGATGCGATGGTTTGAGAAAACAGATTCGGTCTTCGAAATCTGTTCATGCCCAGAAGGGATCAAAGTGAAGTTTGCTGTCTGCACCTTCTCCAATAAAGCCCTGACATGGTGGAACAGCCATGTTAAGTCACTGACCCTATCCGTGGCTAAATCAATAGGTTGGGAAAGCCTGAAGGAGTTAATGCTGGAAGAATACTGCGTACGAGGCGAGGTACAAAAGCTGGAACAAGAGCTATAGGAACATACCATGGTTGGCTCAGACATAGTGACCTACACTGACAGGTTTTGCGACCTAGCAACACTATGTCCTGAAATGGTTACTCCAGAGAGTAAGAAGACAGAATGGTACATCTGGGGTCTAGCTGCCCCAACCCAAGGAGATGTATTGTCTTCTAACCCATCCACATTTAATAGCGCCAAACGCCTGGCCCAAAAACTAATTGACCATGGAGTCCGCCATGGTGTAGAAGTCCTTGTTCCTGAGCCATAAAAGGGAGAGGACTATAATCAGAAGACGGGGAACAAGAAGAAGAAGAAGTGAACAACCCAAGAAACCCCGCAAGAAGAACAAGCAAGTACTATGTACGCCGCCACAATGCCTACTGCCCCAGCACTTGCCAGTCGATATGCTGGAACCCTCCCGAAGTGTGGAAAGTTCAACTACCACCACACCGAAGTCTGCCGGGAAATGCAGTGTCTAAACTGCCACAGAAAGGGACACACAGTCCGTTTCTGTAGGGCACCGACTCAACCGATCTCCTAAGTCCCCGGTGTTGAAGAAAACCAAGCCTGCTATGGCTGTGTTGAGGCTGGACACAACCAGAGAGACTGCCCAATAACAAAGAACTCAAGCGCAGACGGACGAATCCTGATGATCACCGTAGGAGAATCAACCCCATAGTCGTCAACGAGCAGTGGTACGTCTTCGATCTAGTAGTTACTTTAAAAATTAATTTATATTATATTTATATAAGATTAAAACTAAGGGGAATACACTTAAACGTAATCTTAATCACTCACATATAGAAATAGGTCACGGTTTTCAAGAGAACTACAATATCCGTTTTAGAGAAGCTATGATGGTTTAGCATATGCATCAGGGTTATGCATAACTAAGATGTTGCAGAATTAGAGTGAGTGATTCCGTCATAATTCCTGTTCCTCGTTGGGTTGTGGATTTGAGGTAGAGTTACTCAGTCGACCGTCTTATTCATCTTAATTATTCATAAATTGTATATGACAGGCGATCGTAGTGGTACCAAGGAGGATCATGATATTAAGTATCATCACCAGTTATCAAAGCACTTTCTTTTGTATGTATGCGCACATAGCGGTACGATACATAGGAGTGTTAACATCAAAGGGAAAACAGAAAGCACAACAACATTTGCAAGGAGTACATTATCGAACACACTAGGAGTACATTATCAAACACACTAGGGATACAACACCGTATAACAGACGTTTCTTTCATTTGGCCAAAACTTTGTTTAGTAAAGAGTCCGTTACTCTCACTCGTTATGAATTGGCGTGGTCTTCACCATACTAAGTTCATATGTTTCTATCACCTCGACCGTCAAGTTCTCGAAACCTTCGTCATTAGTATCGACAGTCCGACCTAAACCACAGTTTTATCTTTCATATTCAAAACCCGAGGTACTTATGCAAAGAGTACTTTGTCCTCCGAAGCCATATCGTCAGATGACCTTAGACCGTCATGAAATACCACTCGTCCAGTAGACCAAGTTCGAGCACAAAGGCTATAGATAATACAACTCACCTATCACTATTCAGTGTATACACGAGGGTCGTATATGATTAGGATTACACAGATCTAGTATGTGTGTTTCCGCCCTATCTCTTGTTCCTCGTTGGGTTGTGGACCTGGGGCAAAGTCGCACATACGACCGTATTACTAACCCTAATCATATACGACTTGTGTACACGAGATAATGGTAGATGGACCAAGTATGAAATCCTATGATGAACACTAGAGCAAAAATTGCTAGGTCTACGAGTGACTATTCTGCAAATCAAAGGAGCACAACCTCGGTAGTACTGTAAGAAAGCTAATTTCGGGACGAAATTCCCTCTAACAAGAGGATGATGTGACAACCCGAATTTTTTTTGCTTTATAGACACAGTCAATCAACTCAACTGAGCGTCAAACTCATTAGTACAAAGTTCTAGCCCGGTTAAAGGTCATTCTATGGAGTTTTGAGCCTAATAGACTTAAGGAATAAGTGTTAGAAAGTATCTGCTAAAGCCACAGTACCAAATGCATGCCCTAAACTCCATAAGATGGATTTTACGACCGTAAATATGGAGTTTACGGCCGTAAACTCATGTTGGCCGCAAACTCTCATCCATATATATATATATATATATATATATATATATATATATATATATATATATATATATATATATATATATGGCATTCGATCATTTCTTCTCATTTCTTCATTCCTTGGCCAGATTTTCCTCATTCTCTCTCAACTATCATCCAACCTTCTTCCTTAGATCTTCAAAAGAGTAAGTATTCTATCCCTTGATTAGTTGATACATCTTATTAACTAGCTACATGTAACGCCCCGAACCGAGCAGGTATATTTCGAAACCCGCCTTCTTTTGATTATTGTCTTTTATAGCCCACGGAGAAGTTATGTTGAGTCCCGGGGAGTTAGGGGCCTAAAGTTGAAACTTTGGGCCAAAAGGGGGTACGCTAAGCGTGCATAAGAGTACGCTGGGCGTAAGCCTATGTACATTGGGCGTAATCGTGTCAGCTAAAAACCCTAATATTCGGAGTTGGGACTATATAAACACCCTTATGGCTCATTCTTTACCCTCACCTCAGCCTTCCTACCTCAGAGAACGCCCCAAAACCCTAGTTTGTGTGTGAAGAGTGAGTTGGTGTGCATCTTGAGCTTTGGAGGGTGGAGTATTGCACCAATAAGCTAGAGGAGGAAAGCAAGGCCTTGGATCTGAAGTTGGGTTGCACCATTAGAGCTCCAGAAGGTAAAAAGATTGAACATTTATGATTATTTACCTTAGATATATACTTTTTAGCTTTATGAAGGTCTTTTGGTCCCTAGATTTCCCAAGTTGATGCATGTAAAGTTATAGACGAAATAAGTTGTCCTTCCAGATGTTTTGAGAGGCCTTAAGTGATAAAAATAAGTTCTTTTTCGCTAAACTTGGTCCATGCATGTGATAAGAAGGTCTTAATGGATTAAGACTATGATTTAAGGACTTTTTAGACGCCCAAAGTGATAAAGTCCGAAACTTTATGATTCTATGTCATATTTGATCGATGTATCTGGAATATGGGTTCAAGAGTTCAACCCATTAAGCACTTATTAAGACTTTGGTAAATCCGCATGTACGCCTCACGTAATATCTGTACGCTCAACGTATGTGGTCAGCAGTCCCAATAATGGTCAACGAGGAACTACGCTACGCCCAGCGTAACTAGGAGGTACGCCCCGCGTACGCTCCCTGTTGGACTTTTGGCTTGTGGGTTTTATGCTTTGGGCCGTTTATGGGTCATTTGGGTTAATCCCTTAATGGGCTATCGATACAATGCTATTTGGGCCATGTTAGACTTGTAGGTTCGTGTAGGCCCAATAGAGTGATGGGCCTAATTTAATAAATTGGGCCAATAATAGATTTGGAAAATTTGGGTCTAGTTGAGTAATTCGTATTCTTTTATCTCTCAGTCGCGGGTGTCAGGCATAGCAGTTGAAGACTCTCAGTTCTATTCTGCACTATTGCTAGGTGAGTTCTCCTCACTATACCAACAGGGTCTACGACACTAGGTCGGTCTCTTGGGATTTATTCCCGGAGTTAGTATGTGTTCCATATTCATGATCAGTTGGATTGGTATCTTGATGGATAGTATGTTACTATGTTTGGCAGTTAGTATAATCTGTGTTTATTGTATGATTATGTGCTATTTATATGTCGACATATATGGATGGGTTGGGTTGAGGCGGTGTCCTGCTTTTTGCGGTTGAGGCCAACATACCCGGAGCGGTCCAGATACGCTGTAGGCCCGTAGGAGGCGGTCCAGTCGTGCCGAAGGCTCGAGAGCGGTCCAGATAAGCTGTAGGCCCGTAGGAGGCGTTCCAGTCATGCTGAAGGCTCAATATGCATGCTGTTAATTATTATTCTTTGTGTACTGGATGCTAGATGTTGGTATTTTGGGGGTAACTCTCTAAGCCTTCGAGCTTACATTTTATCGTTTATTGTTTCAGGTACATCAGTTGACCATGGCAAGGCGAATGCGTGACGTACACATCCCCGTTCTTTTATGATTCTGGATTTCTGGGAACTCTGATATGAAAACATTTTGAAAAAAGTTAGAACTTGTTGATGTTTGAGTAACTTTTAATTGTTTAAAAATGGTTTTTGGAAAGTTTGAATTTCTATATTTTTTTTTGGGTTGTTACAAGTTGGTATCAGAGCCTTGGTTTGAGTGAATTGGAGGAACATACATGTAAATCCAGTCTCAAATCAAGGAGATATTAAAAAAATGATTTTCGAAATAAAAAGGTAATTTAAACGAAGGGGATCATGTGTGTACCGTCAGCCAGAGACAGTAAGTAGACCCCAAAATACTATACTGTTATTTGATGTTATGATGTGTTAGAACCGCATGCTAGAGATAGGCTAGGGATCTTCAGGAATTGCATGATAGAATTGCCTGATTATTTGATGCCTGCTAGCCTAGGGTTTTCCTTATATGAAATTGAAATCAATACTGTAGTTGCTCAGTGTATGCATCATGGCTGTACATAATTAAGATCTTATAGCCTGAGAATGTTTGATTGACCTTATGTTATGTTCTTGTTTGATTGGGAGCTTAGGGTAGGATTGGATATTCGAAAGTCTATGGGGTCCAACGTTATGGATGGCTAGCATACAGTAGTGCTGCAGGGTTGGTGGAAGTTTCATGGATAGGTGGGTTGTATGAGGCCGGGAGGCTGGTTATGAGATATTTAACCTTCTTTTAACAGTGAGGATCGAGCGTTTGCAAGATTATGTATACAGTTGGGGTGTTGTGGTGATACTTGAGACAAATATGGGTAGGTGTGGAAGGTAGTATGGGCCCGTACTACTGAAAGCACATGACCCATACGCGTAGCAAGGAAGTCACAACCCCTAGGGTTGGTTGGGAGTTGGTTCCCTGTTAGCATATGGGTTATTTTAGATCTTTCTGATGTGTTTATTGGTATGTTTTCAGCATGGTGATGACAAGGCGCTTTGGAGCCACATCCGGATCGAGATCAGGGACAGGAGTTGACGGGAAGGGGGAACTAGTACAGCCCGAGGTTGTTGTTCAGTTGGGGACGGATGAGTTGGATGCTAGGATTTGGGAGATCTTGCATTATGAGGTTGCCACTCTGTTTCAGGCATAGTTACTAGAGATGTTCGAGTCTATTAAGACCGCCATGGTGGAGTACTTTGACGAGCGTTATGCGGCTTTGGCTGAGACGGCCGCTGCTGCAGCTACTTCGGCTGTAACAACAGCGAGAGGAGGAGCTGTTCGAGCCTTTCAGTATTGGAACTTCGACAATACGAAGCCCCCGACTTTTGATGGGACTCAGGATCCGATTATTGCTATGATATGGTTGTCCTACGTGGAGGGATTTTTCTTCACGTGTTTGTGCCCTGATAATCAGAGGGTGAGGTGTGCTCTGAACCTCTTGCGGTCTGGGGCAAAGGATTGGTGGAGATTGGTTACTGGATCATATACTGAGGAGCAGCGAGCTGAGATTTCTTGGGGGTCAGTTCAGAGATATGTTCAATACCTGTTATGTTCCGCGGGTGGAGAGAGAGAGACTGGCACAGGAGTTCTTAGACCTGCGACATGACAAGGAGTCGGTGACAGATATTACGAGACTGTTTACTGAGAGGGCGACGTTTTGCCCAGAGTTCACGTCAGAACAGGCGCAGATGACTCACTATCTGTGTATGCTCAAGACGAATATCAGACAGTGTGTCGCGACTCAAAGGTGTAGCGCGTTATTGGAGCTCCAAGAGGCCGCAAGGAGGCGCGAGATGGAGAGTGAGTTGCAGTTACATGAGGCGAGGCAGGCCCCAGGTCAGGCGCAGTTGGCATCGAAGCGCTTCAAGGCCGCATATTCTAGGTCGGGAGGGCAGCAGGCCCGCACTTTTGGGAAGTGCGGGAAGGTTCATTCGAGAGTATGTCGACTGAGTACTGGATTCCACAAATGTAGCAAGGAGGGACATTACGCACGGGAGTGCCGCCAGCCAGCCCCTGCTCCTGACATGAGGATTTGTTATCATTGTCATCAGGTGGGTCATGTGAAGACCCACTGTCCGCAGTTAGCCACCAGACCGGTGTAGGCTCCAGCGCCGGCTACATTGAGGATCACGGATGGGAAGCAGGGTGGTGCAGAGCCTCCGAAGGCTCGTGCATGCACTTTTCAGCTCACTGCCGAGGAGGCCAGAGCAGCACCAGATGTGGTGGCCGGTATGTTTCTATACTCTTTCTTGCTAAATATATATGATTGTTTATTCTAAATTATTGTGGGTACCTATATTAGGTACGTTTTTAGTGAATTCATTGCCTGCCTTGGTATTGTTCGACTCGGGTGCGAGTCGTTTGTTCATTTCCCCGACTCTCGGTAGCAGACTCGGTCTGCCTTTATGAGAGCTCGAGCGTTCGTTATTAGTCTCTATTGCCAGTGAGCTTGGGGTTTCTGCTTCTTCAGTTTATCGGGATTGCACATTGGAGATATTTGGGATACCTTTTTCGATTGACCTGATTCCCATCCCCATGAGGGATGTCTGCGTGATTGTGGGGATGGAGTGGTTGAGTCGGTTCAGTGCGATGATTGACTGTGAAGGTCAGCGGGTTACAGTTCGAACCCTAAGTGGGGGAGAACTGGTGGTTTATCGTGAAGGCACCAGATCGACTTTTGGATTTTGTTGAACTGCAAGGGTTCGAAAGTATATTCAGCACGGGTGTGCGGGTTATCTTACGTACGGCAAGGATACACGGGTCGGCAACCCCTCTTCAGTTTCAGATGTCCCAGTAGTCAGGGAGTTCGCCGACGTGTTTCTGGAGGAGTTAGCCGGGATAACTCCGGAGAGGCAGGTCGAGTTCAGGATCGACCTGGTGTCGGGTGCGGCCACTGTGGCTAAGGCCCCATACCAACTGGCACCACCAGAGACGTAGGAGCTATCGTCACAGCTGCAGGAGCTGCTAGGGAAGCAGTTCATTCGTCCGAGAAGTTCTACATGGGGAGCCCTGATACTCTTCGTAAAGAAGAAGGATGGATCTCATCAGATGTGCATAGACTATAGGGAGTTGAACAAGTTAACGGTGAAGAACTGTTACCCACTCCCAAGGATAGATGACCTGTTTGATCAGTTACAGGGGGCATCTTGATTTTCCAAGATTGATTTGAGGTCCGTGTACCATCAGGTCAGAGTAAGGGAGGAGGATGTGGAGAAGATGGCGTTCAGAACTAGGTATGGGCATTACGAGTTTTTGGTGATGCCATTTGGGCTCACCAATGCGCCAACAATTTTCATGGACCTGATGAATCGGGTTTGTAGACCGATGCTTGATCGCTCGGTCATAGTGTTCATTGATGACATCTTGCTATATTCCAAGACTCGGGAGCAAGACGAGGAGCATCTACGAGAGTTATTGGGGCTTTTGAGGAGAGAACGAATTTATGCTAAGTTCTCGAAGTGCGAGTTTTGGTTACGAGAGGTTCAGTTCCTGGGGCATCTTGTTAACCAGGATGGGATATTGGTCAATCCGGCCAAGATCGAGGCCGTTATGCGGTGGGAGGTCCCGAGGTCCCCCTCCGACATCAGGAGCTTTTTGGGTTTGGCGGGGTACTACCGGAGATTCATTTAGGATTTCTCTAAGATTGCAGTACCCCTCACTCGTCTGACGAGGAAGGGGGTGGATTTCCAGTGGGGCCCTGAGCAGCAAAGGGCATTTGCGAGTCTCAGGCAATGGTTGTGTGAAGCTCCAATCTTGATCCTCCCCGAAGGGGTGGAGGATTTTGTGGTGTATTGTGATGCATCCATCATGGGTTTGGGTGCAGTTCTCATGCAGAGGGGTAGGGTTATCGCCTATGCATCACGGCAGTTGAAGTCGCATGAGTCGAGAGACCCCACACATGATCTGGAATTTAGAGCGGTGGTGTTCGCTCTCAAGATTTGGAGACACTACCTCTATGGGGTCCTCTGTACCATCTACACGGACCACAAGAGCTTGAGGTATATCATGGATATGCTGAACCTGAATATGCGGCAACGCATGTGGCTGGATGTAGTCAAGGATTACGACTGTGAGATCCTTTACCATCCTGGTAAAGCGAATCTGGTTGCAAACGCCTTGAGCCGCAAGGCGGTTGGATCATCTGTCCAGTATCATGCTTGAGGATATCAGTGGATTCCACACTCGTGAGCTTGCTCCAAGGAGCATAGTCAGAGGGTATACGTAGAGAGAACTGGAAACTAGAGAGGATAAAGGGTGAAAAATCTTGGTTTGAGTAGGATAGCCGGGGATTGATGACCCGTTATGGTCGGGTCTGGGTTCCGATGATTGGTGGAGTCGGGCAGAATATATTGGAGGAGGCTCATATGTCTCGGTTCTCCATTCACCCGGGAGCAACCAAGATGTACCGGGATTTATGTTTGAGCTATTGGTGGCCGTGCATGTAGCGAGAAATCACTGAGTACGTAGAGAGATTCCTGACCTACAGGATGGTCAAGGTTGTGTTGGATTAGTGTCTAAGTCTGTAACTATATTTGGTAAGTACTTGACCCGGTTGTGCATGGTCCTTTTGGGTTGCCTTCACCATAGCAACTTGACAGGATGATTTGTTAAGAGAGAAGAGATATTACTGTTTATATATTATGAGAATAATATATTAAAGGAATAATATTGTTATTTTATTAATGTAAGTCATATATTAATTGAGAATTAATTTAGTGACTTAAAGAGGTTAATTGAATGAAGGGGCATAAACTGTCAAATGTGTGATAGTTGTGTTTTGGGCTATGTATCCTTATGGATAAGAGGGTGGATGAAATTTAGGGTTTGGGAACCTTAAAATCGTCCAAGCCTAATATCTAGGAGGATCTTGGATTGCTTAGGGCCTAAGTTATTCAATTAGGGTTTAAGGTGAAACTCTAGTAGCTCATAGTATAAATAGGACTCTAGGGTGAGGTAAATCGGCACTCATGCAAGGCAAGAAATCCTAGGGCTGATTTCTCACCCTCCCCTCTCTCTCTCTCAAATCATCTTCTTGCTAGTTGGTGTTTATAAGCCATTAGAGGAGTGACAATTGTGACTCTAAGCTCTAAGAAGAAGAAGTATCAAGCAAGCAATCCAAGGTATTGCTCTAGATCCTAATTCATATGATTAGAATCGCTTGTTTATATTAGATCTAGTAATGTAAGTCTTGGATTCAATGCATGTTCAATTAGAGAAACCTAGATCCAAGCAATTAGGGTTTGCATGTGCACATAGGAAAGTTCTTGTTGCTCAAATCCATCAGTGGTATCAGAGCTTTGATTGATTTCTATTGAATTGATGCATTGGTTAATTGCTTGTTGCTTAGAAAATTCGATTTTTGGTCCTCCGCCTGATGAACTCGACGAGTTCCACTGTGGACTCGACGAGTAGCTCCAACTCGGTGAGTCCATAGTGGGAACTCGGCGAGTTCGAGCGTCAGAAAGAGGGAGTTTCGGGATTTCTTGCTGTTTTACTTGAGGAAACTTGCCTTAACTGTTTTGGGTCATTAAAATCCAATTTTAACCATATATATGAGTATATTCCTGACCAAACAAAAGATAATTACCAATTAGTTGAATAATAATTTCCTTATGTGATAATAATTAATTATTTGAATTGAATTGGTGAATTGTTTTGCAAGTAATATTAAATAAGATCAAATTGAGATAATCTAATTGTTGATTTACATTATTTGATATTTGATCCAAATATTTTGAAAAATTTAAAACTTGTCCTCAAGTTTTGAAATTTAGTTTTGTGATTAAAAGTTTAAATAATTTAAATTTCAAACCCTAGAATTTTACAAGTTTAAAATTCAACCTATACTAATATATTATTAGAAGCTTAATATATATGTATGATTAAAGATGCTAGTCTTACCGTTAGTAGGCCTCATTCACTAAGCCAGTCTATAAGGTGGCTATAATGTTGCTGCCTATAAAATGGCGCTTAATGGGTATACACTCACACCCACCGCTTTCTTGACTGGTGGAGGGTCGTTAGCCGAACGGGTAGGATAGGGCAAACCTCCTCTCATTAATAAGTATAATGAATCTATTTAAAGTAACTAAACTATTTTATAAAATTCCCAATCTTAGTTACTTTAGGAAAAGTGAATTGATACAATCCCATGAAATTACACTTTGCACCCTTGTTTAGATGTTAGTGGAGCATGTGTGGCTAACCGGCACACTAATTGGTTCTAAGCATAGGTGGAAAAGGGTGATTCATTGTTTGTCATAGTTCGATGGAGCGTGTGTGGTTTACCGACACATCGAATAGGTGATTGTAACAATGAAGGCACCGTGTAGATTTGCATGGTTATTCACACTCGCTTTGTGATCCTCGGTATCCCAGTCACAAACTAGAGGGGCATATCGAGATTTAAACATGCCATTGAAAAGTTCAATGAATCTCAAAATCTAGGAATTCTCAATACATTTAAGACTTAAAGATTATGTTTTTCTTGGTGAAGAATTGGTGAATCGTCATTCACTTACGTCCAAATTATTTGCATGTTGGATTACGGTATCCCTTTTCTAATGTGTAAATAATGTTGTTGGGTCCTAGCCCTAAATTTCCATTTTGGGTGTTAATTAGGGACTTAACTCTAATCAACTTTGTTCCTTTCTATTTGTAGATGTCTGACGCAAACAACGCAGCTGCGAGCTCATACACGCTAATGAGCCTTTGTCAAAAAGTGACTTTCGATGGATCGAACTTTAGCGAATGGATAAGATACATTCGCACGATCGCTCGTTACGAGGACAAGGAGTATGTTCTCGATGAGAAGCTCGAAAAGATCAATCTAGAAACTTCTACTCCCGAAGAAATGGTTGTGTTTGAAACACATGAGCGTGATGCAACGAAATTCCATTACATCATGATAGCCACTATGAACTCCGAATTCCAAAAGTCCTATGAGGACATGTATCCTTATGAGATACATCTAGACTTGATGGAGCGATACCACCAAAGCGCGAGGCAAGAGCGCTATGAGATCATAACGAATATGATCACTGCTAAAATGGGAAGTGGAGAATCTCTTACCTTGCATTTGCAAAAGATGCAAAGGCATGTCGATCGTCTTCGCAAGTTGAGTGTCAAATTTGGGGAAGATTTAGCTATCGACATTGTTCTTCACTCCTTGCCCTCATGCTACAATCCATTTAGGATGACCTACCACATGAACAAGGAAGAGGTCACCCTAAGCAAACTCCAAGGTCTCATAAGGACTGCTGAGAGCAACCTAAAGGACAAGTCTGTTGCACCAACTCCCAATCCGTCTGCTGCTCCTGTTTTGGCTATTGGCCAGGGAAGGGGCAAGAAGAGGAAGGCTTCTTCAAAGAACCACCGCAAGGGAAAGTCCCAAGATGGTTCCTCTTCTAGTGGGACCAAGGTTGATCCTGCTAAGCCCAAACCTAACCCAAAAGAGGCAGAGTGACATCATTGCCACAAAATAGGGCATTGGAAAAGAAGCTGCCTGAAATATCTGCAAGACATCAAGGATGGAAAGATCAAGCCGTCTTTTGCAGGTATATAGACAATTAAATCTAATGATTCATCCCATTCTATTTCTTGGGTTCTTGATACAGGGTGTGGTTACCACATTTGTTCTAATTTGCAGGGACTAGGAAGAAATAGGGATGTGGAGCTTAGAAGAATAAATCTAATCAAGGGGAACAGAAGATCGTCGCCTATTACCAAGATTAGAGTGTATTCTTTAGTGCTAAGTAATGGATTGAATTTAGATTTTAATAATTATTGCTACTCGCCAGATATGGCAAGAAACATCATTTATTTTCATGGTTTGTTTAAACAAGGATTTAGATATTCGTTTAATAATGAGAATGGTTTGATTTATGCTTATCTAAATGGTGTTTTATATTTTGAAGCAATGCCTTGTAATGGAATTTATGAAACTGTTATGGTTGTAGATAACCTAGGAAACGATGTGTTGCGTATGGATTCTTCCAATAGTATAGATAAAGCATCCTTGTGGCATTGTCGTCTTGGAAATGTCAACAAGAAGCGCATAGCCAAACTCCAAAAGGATGGAGTGTTGGAGTCATTCGACCTTAGCGAAGATGACACGTGCGAATCTTGTTTGCTTGGAAAGATGACCAAGTCACCCTTCACCGGCACTTGTGAGAGGGGTGAGGGTTTATTGGATCTCATACATACCGATGTATGTGGGCCCTTAAGATCCACCACAAAGGATGGGAACCGCTTCTATGTGACCTTCACCGATGATTATAGTATATATGGGTATATTTTTGGATTAGTGTCTAAGTCCATAACTATTTTGGTATGTACTTGACCCGATGGTGCATGGTCCTTTTGGGTTGCCTTCACTAAAGCAACTTGATAGGATGAATTATGGAGAGAAAGGATTAAATATGATTTATTAATATATTATGAGAATAATATACTGAAGGAGAAATCATATTGTTTAATTAATATTAGTCAAGAATTAATAAGAATTAAGTTTGTGGCTAAAAGACATTAATTAAACTTAAGGGACTAGAACTGTCAATTGTGTGATAGTTGAATATTGAGCTAATGGACTCCATATTAAAGGGGTGGACGAATTCTATGGGGAAACCCATTAGAAATCGTCCAAAGGCCTTTAAGGAAGGAGCCCATGGGTTGCTTAGGGCTTAAGCATCCAAATTAGGGTTTCCTTGTTAGATAACCCTAATAGCCTCACTATTTAAAGAACCCTTATGCCCCAAAAACGTGGTGAACTTGTTTTCTAGGGTTTCCACACATTTTGGGCCGCCTCCTTCTCTTCTCTTCTTCATCCTCTTGCTCTTGGTGTTTGTGAACCATTAGAGGAGTGACATTTGTGACTCTAAGCTTTCTAAAGTCAATACAAGAAGGATTTGAGATTGTTATTGCTACACAACAATCAAGGTATGATCTAAACCCTAATTCATATGTTATATTGATTATCATATATTAGATCTAGGGTTTATAGTCTTGGATGAATTACATGTACAATAGAGAAACCTACATCCAAGCATTAGGGTTTGCATGAGCACATAGGATGTTCTTATGGCTAAAACCCATCAGTGGTATCAGAGCCTTGATTGGTTTCTGTTGTATTGATGCCTTGTTAACTTGTTCATGCTTGAAAAAATCGTTTTTGGTGAGTCTGCCTGATGAACTCGGCGAGTCCCATTGTGGACTCGGCGAGTAGGCCCCTACTCAGCGAGTCCATAGGGGTACTCGGCGAGTTCGAGCGTCAGAAAGAGGGGACTTCGGGATTTCTTGTTGTTTTTCTCATGGATACATGCCTTATCTGTTTCAGGTCATTAAAATCCGATTTTATACATATTTATGAGTATATTCTTGATTAAACAAAAGATAATTACCAATTGATTAGATAATAACTTCCTTATATGATTAAGTTTGATTATTTGTATTAATTGGGTAACTTATTTTGCAAGAAATTGAAATTAGGTCAAAAATAGATAATGATGAAATTAATTGTTTAATTTATATTATTTGTTATTTGATCCTTGTGTTATGAAAAGTTTCAATTTTCCCCTTTAGGTTTTATAGTTTAAATTTGAACTCAAAAGTTTAGTTTTGAAATTTAAATCGTTGAAACCCTAATATTTTGAAAAAGGTTTCAAAACTTGCCCTCAAGTTTTGGAATTTAAATTTTGATTAAAAGTTTAATTTTGATGTACATTTAAATTCAAAACCCTAATGTTTTGAAATGTTCCAAAACTTGCCCTCAAGTTTTGGAATTTAAAAGTTGATTAAAGGTTTAATTTAGGAATGTTAAATTCTAAAACCCTAGTATTATTTTGAAAAGTTCAAATCACACCCTTATGGTTTTATTAATTAATTAAGGTGTATAATTAAAAGAGGTTTAATAAATCCATAAAGTTTTGGTTCACAATTTAATTGGATTAAAAGTATAATTGTTAATTTTGACCACCTAGTATTTTAAAAGTGTAAAATACACCCTATACTATATATAACATTAAAAGTCTAACATTATATATATGTATGAGTAAAAGTCAGTCTTACCGATAGTAGGCCTCATTCACGAAGCTGGTCTATAAGGGGTGTTTAAGGAAATTGCCTATAAAATGGCGATTGAATGGGTATCCACTCTTACCCACCGCACTCTTGACTAGTGGAGGGTCGTTAGCCGAACGGGTAGGATAGGACAGAAACTTTCCATTATAAGTATAGTGAAGTACAAAAGTAACTAAATGTTTCACAAATTCCCAATCTTAGTTACTTTAAGCAAAAGTGAATTGATGCAATTCCATGAAATTACACTTTGTACCCTTGCGAAGACGTTAGTGGAGCGTGTGTGGTTTACCGGCACACTAAATGGTTCTAAGCAAAGGTAGCAAAGGGTGACTCAATGTTTGTCATAGTTCGGTGGAGCGTGTGTGGTTTACCGGCACATCAAATAGGTGACTGTAACATGTGGGGGCACCAGGTAAGTTTGCATGGTTATTCACACCCGCTTTGTGATCCTCGGCATCCCAGTCACAAACTAGAGGGGCATATTGAGATTTAAACATGCCATTGAAAAGTTCAATGAATCTCAAAGTATCTAGGAGTTTTCAAAGCATTTAAAACTTAATTAGTTTTTTGTTTTTCATGGTGGAAAATTAGTGAATCGTCATTCACTTACCTTCAAATGTTCTGAAATTTGGGTTACAGCATCCCTCTCCTGAGTTGCGGAATATTGTTTTGGGTCCTAGCCTTAATATCTCATTTGGTTGATTTATTAAGGACTCAATCTATCAACTAACTTGAATTTATTTTTCTCCCGTTTTGTAGATGTCAATGTACAACAACTATGGTCTTCCCAAATCCCGTGGAACAAGCATTCCACATGAAGATGATATTCCACGATTCGATCGAGGAACAAGAAATCATGCTTCACTTCCTCCACCTCCTCCAATTATTCTCCCTAACCCACAAGATCGAAGAATTGAAAGGTTTAATGTCACTAAAGCCCTATTGGAAATGAAACATGAAGATGGTAAACCCGTGTGTGCCCATGTTCTAGGAATGAAATCACACATCGATAGGTTGATAATGTTGGGTGTGTCATTCCCTGATAAGTTGGATGTGAATTGGGTTCTGCAGTCACTTCCTGAATCATATAATGAGTTCAAAAGAAAGTATTATATGATGGATCATGAAGAAAACCTCATTGACCTAACTTACATGCTCATTGCTGCTGAATTAGAAATGATTTGGCAAAGCAATGGAGCATATTTGTTGGGAAAATCAACCAACCATGCTTCCGAGGACGTTCTAGGAGAATCGACCTGCGTTTGTTGCCAAGAGAAAGGGCGTTGGATACAAGTCTGCCCTAAGAGCCTGAAGAGTCTAGAAGATGGGAGAGTCAAAGAGTATGGTTGTGCTTCAGGCAAAATCCACTATCTAACTCCATTAAGTTCATATTCGTTGATTCTTAATACATAATGTGATAAGATTGCATTTGAATCCACTATCTAACTCCATTAAGCTCATTGACCTAACTTACATGCTCATTGCTGCTGAATCAGAAATGATTTGGCAAAGCAATGGAGCATATTTGTTGGGAAAATCAACCAACCATGCTTCCGAGGATGTTCTAGGAGAATCGACCTGCGTTTGTTGCCAAGAGAAAGGGCATTGGATACAAGTCTGCCCTAAGAGCCTGAAGAGTCTAGAAGATGGGAGAGTCAAAGAGTATGGCTGTGCTTCAAGCAAAATCCACTATCTAACTCCATTAAGTTCATATTCGTTGATTCTTAATACATAATGTGATAAGATTACATTTGAATGTTTTGCAGGATCAATGAAAAGAGAGGAAGCTTGATGGACAAGCAAGATGAATCTAATCACAAAGAAATGGATCTCGATCGCATGGATTTGAAGATTATATTTTGAGCTTAGAAAGTTATGATAGAGTTGTTAGAAAATTTTCCTTTTGACTACATAGTTTTCAGTTGATTTTACGTTGTAAGGACAAATGTTTTCCGCTGCTTTTATGAATAAAATAAATTTTGACTCATTTATTTATTTATTTCCTTGCAATGAAATCGTTATGAAAAATTGATGTTTGCATATTTCTAAAATGGATGTGATTCTTAATTATGTTAATAGTGGAAATGTCAAGAATTTACCAAATAGGGAAAGTTTCTCATCGTCCAAGTTTCAAGTGGACAGAAACTTGGAATCATGCAACTTGGTTACATGATGAATGAGAAATTTCATATTTGGAAATTAGACTAATTCATTGACAAAGTGTCAAGTGAAGGACTAGGAGATCGAGTACAGAAAGTTGCGTGTTGATCAAGTCCACCACAAGAGTAACAAAGATATTCGTCATGATTTACTAAAGGTTTAGTAAATATAATTATACTTATAAGATTAAGTGTAATTTTGAATTGATTGAAAAAAGTTTAAATCAATAGCAGAACGAAAAAAGAAGAATCAAGTAGGCAGAAAGATAAAAGTTTCTCTATTCTAAGAAGAAGGGAGAGTACCTTTTATGCTTTATGATATGTCTTAATGATTAAGAACCATATCTCAATTGATCCTCTAAGTAAATCTTAGTACAATTGTATGTCTAAGAAGAGGAATTAAGAATTAAAGAAATGGTTAAATCAAGAAATCAATCATACTTCATTCCAAAACAAGTCTTAGAGTTAAGATTGTGATATTGAGTGACAAGTCTTAAGAAGGTTTATAACATTCATCAAATGTAGAATTTGGAAAAAGGTTTTCTTATTCTTGCACATTTGAAATTGGTAGGTTGTGATGACTTGAATAAGACAAAGACCAACTATGACCAATTTATGAAATGTTTTGATAAAGGCTACACTAACTCTTGAATAGTTGTTTTTCGAGAAATGTTTATTGACAAGAGGATCTTATATGTCAAGGAGTCAGTGGGAGTCTCAATGGTCTTGAAATGGTTTCAAGAACAAATCAAAATAAACCTTATCGATCATCACTGGGACACGAGTTGAGGTTCACAACCTATCGTGTTGACACTATCTTGTTTCTATTCCACTCCAATTGAGTTAATTATGCATGTGGGTCCTATGAGTTCTCATTTGAATGCATAAAAGGCAAGGACCTTGATCAATGAAAGGTACATTGATAGGAAAGGATAAGCTGCATAACTACTTGGAAGACATGGTGGGCAGCTGTATTACCATAAGGCAAGAAATCAAGATGAAGAAAGTTCGGTCCATATGAGTTTGAATTTTTCGTAAACTTTGGTTTTGACAAATTTACATGGATAGGAACACATACACCATTAAAATCTAAGTGTCATAAGATTCCTTCCTTCATGAAAATGACTGTGAGGAAATGCTTTCACTAAGGAAGATTTTAAGAAGATAGTGATTGTGAAAATTGTATTCTCGAATTCGATTATGGTTACGGTATCCCTTTCCATGATTCGAATTATGAGATTTGTCAATTAGTCTAAATTGTTTAAGACACACATATAAACTATCTAAGGCAAAGGTGTATAAGTTTAAGAAGCCTTGATAAAAGATTATCAAAGCATTGGGTATTAGAAATATGAACTTAAAGAAATTCAATAGGCATTGTTTTTCTGAAAGTTAAGTTGCTTCTGAATACATGTCAAAACTAATGGGAGCATAAGTGTTATGTTTATAATAATCATCGTGATAGTGGGAGCGTAAATGTTATGATTGCATGATTATTAAGTCAAGTATTGCAAGTTAGCAATATTAATTATAGAAATCAAGAGTTATACTTTGCAAAGTCGCAATGGTTGTAAAGTTGTTTTGATATAATTAAGGGAGAGAATATTATGCTTCATTTCAAATCTAAAGGCTTAGGTTATGGAATGTTAATAAATTTGGTCAATGAAACATAGTGCGTTCTTAAAATTCGATTATGATCACGGCATTCCTCTTCATATTTTGAATTGAGAGAATGTAGCACATAAAATATTATGGCAGAAGATTGATAAAGTATCGAATCTTTATGTAAGACATTATGCATCGTGTCACATACGCTTCGGGTATAGGATCGATTGCAAATGCTATAATATTTGACCATTCTAAAATTTTCCAAATGTCTAGCGCATTTAGAGGGAAAAGGACACGAATCGGTTTTGACTAAGATAATTAGACAACTATCAAAGGACAATCCAAAGTTCGCCGAGGATTGGTCGCTTGTAAGTAGTTGGAAGTATAGTATTGGATGGACCATATCGACATTACTATGAATAGATAAGATTCTATTGAGAATGAGTTGTCATATGGTAAGTATGGAAAGGTTTCCATATTGGCAGTTAGATATTGAGAATCAATGTTTAGATTAGAAACTTTTATGCAAAAGGATATTCAAAGGAATGTACTTTGAGTGAGAGACATCACATCTAAGGAATTGTATTGTAACAATCTCCGATAGAGGACTTTGTAATTCCATTGGCAATAGTCATTATGACTTTCGTGCTATGACATTACTAAAGGATCATTGCATAAAATGTTAGAATCTAGAATATTCTATAAGTGGCAAGAATTTTATATTCTTTCACTTGTGAAAAGGATTAGGAATTGTGAAATGTGTATGATTGGAAATGTGTTCATTTGATCTATTTCACAACGTTAGAACCGTAGGTAAGCATTGTGTGCATGCTAAGATCATGGGACAAGTGTAGTAATAATTCAAGTAAGAAGTTGCTTACTGGAAACGACAAATAATGAGTAATCGTTATGGTGATAAATAAAAGGTGTTTTATTTATACTCAAAGGTTTGAGGCCATATGGGATTAGTATTATTCTTGTGTTTCACTTTGCATGTTTTGAATTCCTGAATAATTTAATTGGTTGAGAACAGTCAAATTATTCAAACGGGCCACAGTCATTCATATGTTGGAAGTAGATATGAATGAAGACTGTCGTGAATTGGTGTGTGGATTGTCTAAAGAGCATTAGACATAAGCAAACGTTTGTTGCAACGTTCATGAGTGCTTATGAATATGATTTGAGCATTGGATTAAACCCACGCTCACTTGGATCACTTCATGGATTTTATCACAAGTGATTGGTGAGACGATAACATCTTATATTCTTGAAACCGAGATGTGTGAGTTGTATCTTACGAATCGGTTGCACATTGATAATATGTAAACGCACCAGTAACTTGGTGTTATAAAAGATGTTGTTGTGTGTGATTCGGTGAGTGAGTGCAAGCGAGCATTGAGTCAATGTTTATCCGTTCCTTTGATTCAAAGTAGGATAAAAGCGATATCTGTGGGCCCCTCGATGATTTAGTGATGGCACCTAAGTGCTTGGCCAAGCCGGGACTAATTTGATGTGTTCAAATTGTAGTCTGTTGTCAGTCGTCATAAATCTGAATTCGAGAAACAACACATAGATAGAGAGAATGATTTAGATCCATGTCTCAGTTTATACGATATCCAGAATGGAGGAATATATGATCCCTTATCTAAAGGACACGCGTATCTGATAAGATCAGAGTTGACAGCGGCTTTAGAAAGCTACGATTGCAGATCAGGATCTAAAGTCATATGCAGAATAGTTATTAGACTTATCCAAGTGGGAGACTGTTGGATTAGTGTCTAAGTCCATAACTATTTTGGTATGTACTTGACCCGATGGTGCATGGTCCTTTTGGGTTGCCTTCACCAAAGCAACTTGATATGATAAATTATGGAGAGAAATGATTAAATATGATTTATTAATATATTATGAGAATAATATATTGAAGGAGAAATCATATTTTTTTAATTAATATTAGTCAAGAATTAATAGGAATTAAGTTTGTGGCTAAAAGACATTAATTAAACTTAAGGGACTAGAACTGTCAATTGTGTGATAGTTGAAGATTGAGCTAATGGACTCCATAAAAAGGGTTGGACGAATTCTATTGGGAAACCCATTAGAAATCGTCCAAAGTCCTTTAAGGAAGGAGCCCATGGGTTGCTTAGGGCTTAAGCATCCAAATTAGGGTTTCCTTGTTAGATAACCCTAATAGCATCACTATTTAAAGAACCCTTATGCCCCCAAAACGTGGTGAACTTGTTCTCTAGGGTTTCCACATGTTTTGGGCAGCTTCCTTCTCTTCTCTTCTTCATCCTCTTGCTCTTGGTGTTTGTGAACCATTAGAGGAGTGACATTTGTGACTCTAAGCTTTCTAAAGTCAATACAAGAAGGATTTGAGATTGTTATTGCTACATAACAATCAAGGTATGATCTAAACCCTAATTCATATGTTATATTGATTATCATATATTAGATCTAGGGTTTATAGTCTTGGATGAATTGCATGTACAATAGAGAAACCTAGATCCAAGCATTAGGGTTTGCATGAGCACATAGGATGTTCATATGGCTAAAACCCATCATATATATCTACTTAATCAAACACAAGTCAGAAACGTTTGAAAAGTTCAATGAATTCTAACATGAAGTGGAGAATCAATTGGGCAGGAAAATCAAGATGCTTCGATCCGATCGAGGAGGAGAGTACCTAAGTCTTGAATTCCACGACTATCTCAAGGAATGCATAATAGTTTCGCAATTGACGCCACCTAGGACACTACAGTTGAATGGTGTGGAAGAAAGGCGCAATCGAACCCTGTTAGACATGGTTTGTTCTATGATGAGTCGTGCTTCACTACCTATCTCATTCTGGGGGTATGCCTTAGAGACTGCCGCCCATATCCTTAACCGAGTCCCTACAAAGAAGGTTGCCAAAACACCTCACAAGATGTGGATAGGGAAAGCCCAGTCGTTAGCACATATAAAGGTTTGGGGCTGTGAGGTTTTCGTAAGACTAGAGACTCACAATAGGCTCGAACCCTGTAGTGAGCGTTGTATTTTCATCGGCTACTCGCAGAATTCCTTTGGATATCTCTTCTATAGACCGAGTGAAAATGCTGTCTTCGTTGCGAGGAGAGGGGTTTTCCGACAGCGAGAACTCATAAGCCAAGGAGAAAATGGGAGGCAAATTGATCTTGAAGAGATTCAAGAATCGAGCGATGAAGGAACCTCTAACGCTGGCGCTCAACCTGAAGAGGAAACTCCGGTTGAACCAATTGACGAGTCCTTACCTCTTAGACGTTCCGAAAGAGTTAGAGTTCAACCCCAGTTTTATGGTTTTCATATTACTACCGCAGGGGATACGTATATTAGTGATGGTACACTAATAAATCTAGATGAACCTAATAGCTATAAGGAAGCTATGGCAGGTCCATAGTCTTTTAAAATGGAAAGAGGCGATGGACAACGAGATTCAGTCCATGTATCACAACCAAGTTTGGAATTTGGTTGACAATGTGCCCGGACGTAAGAGGGTTGGGTGCAAATGGATCTTCAAGAAGAAGACCGACGTGGATGGGAATGTGCACACGTATAAGGCATGACTAGTGGCGAAGGGCTTTACTCAAACTCCCGGAGTTGACTATGATGAGACCTTCTCATCAAATGCTAAGATAAAATCTGTTAGGGTAATGCTAGCCATTGCTGCATTTCATGATTATGAGATATGGCAGATGGATGTCAAGACCGCTTTCCTTAATGGGAAGTTGGCTGAGGATGTTTACATGGCTCAGCTAGAGGGTTTCGTCGATCCGAAGCATCCTAATAGAGTGTACAAGCTTAGGAAGTCCATTTATGGACTTAAGAAAGCGTCTCGCAGATGGAATCTTGGCTTCGATGAGAAAGTCAAAGAGTTTGTATTTGTACGAAGTAAAGATGAATCATGTGTATATGTCAAGGCCAGTGGGAGTATAGTTAGCTTCCTCGTTTTGTATGTCCATGACATACAACTCATACGAAATGACGTTCCGACTTTGTAGGAGGTTAAGTCCTGGCTCGGGAAGGGCTTCGCTATGAAGGACCATGGAGAGGCTTCCTATATTTTGGGAATAAGGATAGTGAGAGAAAGAAGTAAGAGACTAATAGGACTTAGTCAGAAAACTTACTTGGATAAGGTACTAAAATGTTTTAGTATGGAAAACTCGAAGGAGGGAGAACTACCGATACAAAGAAATGCCAAGTTGAGTAAGACTCAAAGTCCGAGTACCGAAGTCGGGATAGATGAGATGAGTTGAGTACCCTACGCTTCCGCAGTTGGCTCAATCATGTACGCTATGACTTGTACTCGCCCTGGTGTGGCCTTTGATTTGAGCATGGTCAGTAGATATCAAGGGAACCTCGGCAAAGCTAATTGGATTGTGGTCAAGAATATATTTAAGTACCTTCGGAGGACCAAAGAATGGTTCTTAGTCCTCGGAGGGAGTGATGACTTAAAGATGCGAGGGTATAGTGACGCCAGCTTCCAGACCGACAGGGACAACTATCGTTCGCAGTTGGGCTGGGTCTTTACCCTTAATGGAGGAGCAGTGACTTGGAAAAGTTCCAAACAAGAAACCGTAGCTGATTCAACGTGCGAATCAAAGTACATTGCAGTGAGCGAAGCGTTAAAGGAGGCGATGTGGTTGAAGAACATCATTGGTGATCTTGGAGTTGTGCCTACCATATAGGAGCCTGTGGAAATTTTATGTGATAATGACGGAGCGGTTGCCTTGACCAAGGAACCGAGGGATCATGGTAGATCTCGACATATCGAAAGAAAATATCACTTTATTAGACATCGAGTAGAAGAAGGACACCTCGTAGTAAAGAGGGTATGATCGGAGGATAACCCAGCAGATCCGCTTACGAAGGGACTGAGCAGGATTAAGCATTTACAGCACGCTAGGAGCATTGGGCTGAAAGACGATATTAGTTTAGATTAGATAGTTTTGGAAACATGTAATAGATAAATGTAATTGACATTTGATGATTAAATAAAGGAGTATTATTTATAAGTAAAGCTATTGTCTTATGTTAATTGTTTAACTATTGTTTCACTTTGCATGTTTTGACTTCCTGAATAATTAAGTTATTAAGAATGATTGAATTATTTGAATGGTCCATAATCGTTCATATGTTGGAAGTAGGTATGAATGAAGATTGTCATGAATTAGTGTGTAGATTGTCTAAAAGGGTATTAGACATAGCAAAGGCTTGCTACAACGTTCATGAGTGCTTATGAACAAGTTTTGAGCATTGGAATAAACCCGCGCTTGCTAGAATCACTTTTTGGAATGTGACACAAGTGATCGCAAGACGATAATATCATATGGTCTTAAAACCAAGATATATGGTTTATTGTTTATTAGTTGGTTCTGCATTGACAATGCGAAACCGCATCAATAAATTGATGTCATAAAACGCATTGTTGTGTATAGTTGATTAGTAAATAGTAAATGCATATAAGTTGAAGTTTATCTGTTACTTTTATCCTAAGAGAATAAAAGCGATATCATGGCCGCTTGATGATTTGATTTGACTTATGTGTCGGGCCCGGTCAGGACTGAATTGATGTGTTCAATTAAGTTCTATGTCAAATGAATCTGAGATCGAGAAACCAAAATGCTAGACAATAAATTCCATAAAATTTTCCGCATAATATCTAAACAGAGGACTGTACGATCCCTTATCTAAAGGACAGGAGAATGATAAGATCAGAGTTGACCGCGTCTTTGAGAGCTACGATTGCTAATCAGTTTGTGTTTGCATATATAGTTACTAGAATTATCCAAGTGGGAGACTGTTGGATTAGTGTCTAAGGTTGTAACTATATTTGGTAAGTACTTGACCCGGTTGTGCATGGTCCTTTTGGGTTGCCTTCACCATAGCAACTTGACAGGATGATTTGTTAAGAGAGAAGAGATATTACTGTTTATATATTATGAGAATAATATATTAAAGGAATAATATTGTTATTTTATTAATGTAAGTCATATATTAATTGAGAATTAATTTAGTGACTTAAAGAGGTTAATTGAATAAATGGGCATAAACTGTCAAATGTGTGATAGTTGTGTTTTGGGCTATGTATCCTTATGGATAAGAGGGTGGACGAAATTTAGGGTTTGGGAACCTTAAAATCGTCCAAGCCTAATATCTAGGAGGATCTTGGATTGCTTAGGGCCTAAGTTATTCAATTAGGGTTTAAGGTGAAACTCTAGTAGCTCATAGTATAAATAGGACTCTACGGTGAGGTAAATCGGCACTCATGCAAGGCAAGAAACCCTAGGGCTGATTTCTCACCCTCCCCTCTCTTTCTCAAATCATATTCTTGCTAGTTGGTGTTTATAAGCCATTAGAGGAGTGGCAATTGTGACTCTAAGCTCTAAGAAGAAGAAGTATCAAGCAAGCAATCCAAGGTATTGCTCTAGATCCTAATTCATATGATTAGAATCGCTTGTTTATATTAGATCTAGTAATGTAAGTCTTGGATTCAATGCATGTTCAATTAGAGAAACCTAGATCCATGCAATTAGGGTTTGCATGTGCACATAGGAAAGTTCTTGTTGCTCAAATCCATCAGGCTGAGCATCAGAGGCCCCACGGGAAGTTGCAGCCTCTTGAGGTTCCTATGTAGAAATAGGAGCAGATCGCGATGGATTTTATCACCAAGCTGCCGAGGACGACAAGGGGTTTCGACACTATATGGGTCATCGTAGACCGATTGACCAAGAGTGCTCACTTTCTCGCCATTCGGGAGGGATCCTCATCCGAGAAGTTAGCTGAGATATACGTCCGTGAGATTGTCGCGCGACATGTAGTTTCGGTCTCTATTGTCTCGGATCATGATGTTCGCTTCACCTCTCGATTTTGGCAGAATTTCGATGAGGAACTGGGCACACGACTACATCTTAGTACATCTTATCATCCACAGACAGATGGCCAGAGTGAGCGGACCATACAGACACTTAAGGACATGCTGAGGGCCTATGTTATCGATTTTGGTGGGAATTGGGACTCCTACCTACCTCTCGCGGAATTCTCATACAATAACAACTTTCATTCCAGTATAGGTGCCCCATCTTATGAGCCCTTGTATGGTAGGAGATGTCGCACCCGGTCTGTTGGGGTGAAGTGGGTCATAAGGTTATGGGTCGAACCGAGTTAGTTCTGCAAACTACCGAGAGGTTTTAACAGATCAGACAGAGACTTCAGACTGCTCGGAGTCGACAAAAGAGTTATGCTGACCGATGTCGATCGGAGCTGGAGTCCCAGGTCGGAGACATGGTGCTCCTGAAGGTCTCACCATGGAAGGGTGTGATCCGTTTCAGGAAGAGGGGAAAACTGTTGGGTTTTGAGCATTCTAACACTCCTAAGTGTACATGCAACCCTAAATACCTTGGATCTATGTTTTCTCTATTATGCAAGCAATTATGAACATCCAAGGTATTATCCTAATCTAGCATACGACATAATGAATATAACAAGATAGAATACATACCTCTTTGATGTAGAATGTCTTCATGAAGCTTGAGTGCCTTGTGCCTCAAGTGTGACACCTCAAATGGTTCACACAACACCAAATACACTTGGAATAACTTGAGAGAAACTTGAACACTCCTAAAATCGGCTAGCCCTTTCTTATTCTTCATAGTCGCCGATTTTTCCCAAAGAATATGATCTTATAAAGTTGTCACAATTAGGGTAAACCCTAATTGTCATGGCCTTCCATTTCCTTGGATCCATGGGTTCGAATACACCATGGAGCATCCATGGACCATCCTATGGGTTTTAGCCCAACTTGATTATCCATGGAGCATTAGCCCACTATACAAGTATGGATGATTTACACAATCAACCCATACATTTAATTACTCTTCTTTTGATCACTTAATTAATTCTAGATTAATTCTTGATCAATACTAATTAAATAATCCTATTAATATATTAGAACTTATAATATATTAATCAACCTTAAGTGATATTTCTCTCATTATAGTCTATCCAAGTGCATGATGCCATGCAACCCAAATGGACCATGTCGGGTCAGGTCAAGTCTTACCAATTATAGTTATGGACTTAGACATTAATCCAACAGTCTCCCACTTGGATAAGTCTAAAGCTATTATTGCGAATGACTTCAAGAACCGACCGACAATCGTAGCTCTCAAAATCTTCTGTCGAACTCCGACCTTGTAGATGAACTCTGACCTTTGTCAATGACTTGTCCATTAGATAAGGGATCATATATTCCTCCATTCTAGATATCTTATGGACTGAGACATGGATTATAATAATTCTCTCTGTCCATTTGTTGTTTCCCGATTTCTGATTTATGACGATTGACTAATTGAACAAATCAAATCAGTCCTGGCCCGACCGAGCTCTTCCATTTGTCATCATCAAATCATCGAGGGGCCCACATATATCACTGTTATCCCGAAGGTAAAAGGAATGGATAAAATTCGACTCATATGGCTTGTTCTACTACTTGTTGAATCATACACAAAGGCACGTTTTATAACACCGAGTTACCGAATGCGTTTTCGTGCAATCAATGTACAACCAACTCATAGTAACAACTCATATCTCTAGGTTTGAAGAATATTAGAAATTATCGTCTCATGATCACTCGTGATAAAATCCAAGAAGTGATTCCAATGAGCGTGGGTTGAATCCAATACTCAGAACTTATGAGCACTCATGAGTGTTGTAGCCCTTTGTCCAACATCTTAGACCTCTACAAGCCAACCCATGACAGTCTTCATTCATATCTACTTCCAACATATGACCGACTGTGGATGGTTTGAATAACTTAGTCATTCCGGGAGAATAACCTAGTTTATTCTGGAAGTCAAAACATTCAAAATGAAACACAATAATAATTGAATCCAATATGGTATCAAAACCTATGAACATAAATAAAACACCATTTATTTATCACCATATGATTACACATTATTCATTGTATACTGTTTCAGCTATCAACTTTATTCTTGAATTTAAAACAATAGTTGTCTCATGCTCCAAGCATGTACACTATGTTTTCTAAGCACTAGTCATGCTATACACCAAGTATGCATACTATGTTGGTTTATGATCTTTACTTTGTGAATTAGATCGATTGAACATAACTTCAACAATTCTCTTTTCACACTCCCAAACCCTTACTGTAAATGCAAGAATTCCAAATTCATGCCATTTGCTGAAATCTATTAGATTCTAAACTTATATGCATTGATCCTCTTGTAATGATTATGCACAAACTCATAAAGTCTTGGAAACAATATTTACAGAGTATCCCAAGGGAGATCAGGTCCTTGGAAACATCCTTCTTGCATTAAGTTTCCTAATCCTAAACAGATTGAATAATTTCTAACTTTGAAACATTTCCTGATTCCATTTTGACTATCGCTTCTGAACAAGAGTTGCCTCCTTACAAATTATGTCAATATGGTCCTTCAAGAATTATCACTGTACTTCCAACTGTCCTTGAGCAACCAATCTTTGGTAAGCCTTAGATTGTCCTCGACAATTGTTTAATCCTTTTTAGTCATATCCAATTCTAGACCTTTTCCCTTCTTAATGCCCCAGGCATTTTGAAAATATTAGAAAGGATGAATATAGCACATGTAATCGATCCTATATCCAAAGCATATGGGACACGATTCATTATGTCTCACATAAAGACTAAACCAGTCTTTTGCTATACCATTTCCATTTCTATTTGCCAAGTTCTCATAATTCAGATTATGAAAAGGGATGCCGTAATCATAATCGAATTTTAGAACACAAATAATGGACCCATATACAAAATTTCCTTATGTTGATCCATTCCAACATGAAATTCATATATATATCCTTGACTAAATGATTAAAACCTCACGATCTAAGCTTATAGATTTGAGATAAAGTATAATTTCCTCTCCCTTAATTATTGGAAAACAACTATTTCCCAATTGAAACTTTTTTTTTCTATAATTAACATTGCTAACTTGCAACCTTTATCATAATTATCATGCTCCCACTTACATGATGATTATTAGAATAACACTTATGCTCCTACTAGCTTTGACATGTATTCAAAAATTAGCTGACTTTCTTATCAAAGTTCAGATTTCTGATACTAGATTGTTTTGATAAAACTTTATCAAAATCATACACCTCTTTTAGATAGCTCACATGTGTGCCTAAACAATTTTAGAACTATGAAAAGGGATGTCGTAATCATAGTCTCAATTGTTTAGACCTTTTTGCCACTTCTCACAAGTCCATGTTAGTGTGCCGATTAACCACACAGCTCCACTAATGAATTTGAGAATGCAAATATCACAATTGCTATCTACTTCAAATCTACTTGGTGGAAGTGTTTCCTCACCACCATTTTCATGAATCGGAGAGAAACCTTATGACCCTTAGATTTAATGGTGTATGTGTTCTTATCCATGTCAATTGTCAAAACCATAGTCACAAGACAAGGATAATGACAAATCCAAACTCATATGGACTGAACTCAATCTTAATTTCTTGCCACCTAGCAGCTCAAGGGCCTGCCATTGCTTCCAAGTTGTTGTGCAACCAATTGAGAACTCTAAGAACTCATATGCAAAACCAGCTTTAACTGGAATTGGCACAGAATATGTCAACACGATAGGTTATGAACCTCAAGTCGTGTGCTAGTGAAGAACTTCAAGTTTTTATTCTTGATTAGTTCTTGAGACTTTCAAGACCTTTAATACTCCCACTATCCTCTTGACATATAAGACACCCTTGTCAAACATCGAAGAGATAGTGCGGATACTAATCAAGATAAACACTTCACACAATTGGCCTTAGTTGGTCTTTGTTTTATCCAAAACATCACAACTTCCCAATTTCAAATGTACAAGAGTAGAAAACTTTTACTCTTACATTTAATAAGTGTTTCAAACCTTCTTTAAGACATGTCACTCAAGTTACAATCTTAGAGTATAACTCTAAGAATTGTTTTTGGAACGAAGTATGAATCATCTTCTTGATTTAACCACTTCAACAATTCATAACTCCTCTTCTTAACTATCAGAATGCACTTAGAGGATGACTTGTGATAAGGTCTTAAAATCATTAAGATGGTCACAAAACTGATACTAAAGTACTCTCCCATCTTTCTAGATTTGAGAAACTTTTATCCTAATTTGATTTTTCTTATTCGCTTTGTCATACATTGGAACCTTTTTCCAAAGTCTTAGAATTACACTTAAGCTTTTAAGTATAACCATATTTACTGAGCTATAGTAAATTATGACGAATAGTCTTATCTATCTTTTGTGGTGGACTTAGCCAGTGCACAAGAATGTGTACTCGATCCCTTAGTCCTTTACATGACTCACACATGATTCCAAGTTCCGGTCCAATTGAAACTTGGGTGATGAGAATCCTAATTTGGTAAATTTAGACATTACCACAAATGAAAGAATCAATTTCATATTTCCACTCTTGCTATATGGAGTCTTATAAGCAACAAAAATTTTCACAGATGCCATTGTAAGGCTATTTTAAAATAAATAAAATCAGAAATTTTCCTTTTATTTTAAAACTTTGCGGAAAAACTTGTCCTTACAATCCATATGAAAACTTGTTGTTATCTATTCCTAAGCAATATCTCATAAATCCTAAGAAGTAGCTCAAGAATCCGATCTTCAAACTACACGATAGAAATCCATCTACGCGATCAGATTCAACATATTCTTTCTTTAAGTTTCTTCACTTTTCTTTGATTCTTAAAACATCACCATGTGACCCAGTCACATCATGTATCAAGAATCTCAGAGTAGAAACTTAGCAGAGTTAGATAGTGGAATTTTTTTTACCTGAAGTAGAGTCAAACTTATTGACTTTAACATTCTTAGGAAAATTTGGCAGCTTTGCAACTAATTCCCCTTTCTTTGGCAATGGACCCTTGATAATGAGACTATCTCAGATTTATCCTGTCTCTTTACCATTTGGTCAACCGAGTTGACTATGGTTGATCCCTTTCCATTGGGAAAAGAGAGCTTTATTGGATATCCAATTTTATCATTGTCATTGTCCACAGGTTTTAGGAAGTTGACCTTAGCAAATAGATAAGATCATTAAGGGTCTTGTCATAGTCTGTTTCATAGGAGTCCCAAAGGAACTCACTATGTGACTTAGAATGTAGTTGAGCCACCAACTTTCTCAAGACCTTGACACCTAACTCTCCCGGGTTGTCAGCATGTGACTACATCTCCAAGATATGATCACACATAGACCTTTGCTTGCCAATAGGGCTTGAGTGACCTTAAACTTTTCAAGAAATTGTGGGTTAGGGAGAATAATTGGAGGAAGTGAAAGAAGTATGATTTCCATGAGACATCATCTTCATTTAGGAAAGCTTGTTTCAAGAGATTTGGGAAGATCATAAATGTCTAAACCAGACATCTTTTTGGGAGATATTCAAGATAGTTGATTTAAAGTCTTAATATAACACCCTATATGAAATATTAAGGCTAGGAACCAACATACTATTTTATAATTTAGAAGAGGGATGCCGTAATCCAAGCTATAAAATATTTGAAGGTAGGTGAATGACGATTCACCAATTTCCACCAAGATAAACAAAATGTATTATTAGGTTTTAATTGGATTTGAAACTCCTAGATCTTCTGAGATTCATTGAACTGTTCAATGGCATGTTTCAATCTCAAGTGTGCCCTTCAAGTTTTGTGACTGGGATGCCGAGGATCACAAAACAAGGTGTGAAGTAACCATGCAAATTACTCGGTACCCTTAAGTGTTTAACCCTCAATCGATGTGCCGGTTAACCACACACGCTCCATCGATACTATGATAAACATTAAGTTACCCTTTGCCTACCTTGTTATATACGAGTTAGTGTGCTGGTTAACCACACACGCTCCACTAACCGACTTAAACAAACTGCAAAGTGTAATTTCATGGATTAGCACCTTATTCACATTTTCCTAAGTAACTAAGATTGGTTATTATTAAGAGTTTAGTTACTTAGTATTTATCATTAATACTTTTAATGAAGGGAGAATCATAGTCCTATCAAACCCGTTCAGCTAACGACCCCCCACCGGTCAAGGAAGCGGTGGGTGAGAGTGGACACCCATTAAACTGCCATTTTATAGGCAGTACCCTTATACCCCCCTTATAGACCGGCTTCGTGAATGAGGCCTACTAACGGTAAGACTGACTTTACTCTTATACATATATATATAACTATTATTAACTTATAATATTATAAAGTATAAGGGTTGAATTTTAACTTTTAAATTCTAAGGGCTAACTTGGAATTAAAGTATTCATAAGAGAAAACTTTTCAAATTCCAAAACTTGAGGGAAAGTTTTGAAACTATTCCAAACTAATTAATTCCATAACTTATGTGTTTAAAGTAGTTTTAATTAAAAAACTCTTCAAGTTCCATAACTTGAGGACAAGTTATGGAAGACTTTAAATTATTACATAATGTAACTTTTCCTTTATTTGTAACTTATGGAATTAATTAAGGTTACCTATTTTATTACTTAATGAAGTGACTCTTGAACCTCCATAACTTGAGGACAAGACTCTTCATCTTTTGTAACCATTGCCAACTTTTATGAGTTTTATGAAACTTAAATGTAAATTTTCATATAACTTGAGGACAAGTTACAAAAACACATTTTAGAATCAACTCTTTGATTAAAATGGATTGAAAACAATAATTTCACATAACTTCCTATTAATCTAAGCAACTTATAAGAACAAGATAATTCAAATCAAACTTTTTCATGTAATTAGTCTAAACCTTAAACTAATACAAAACATGAATCTATTGATAATTATCTTTGAAATTAGATTAGCATGAACATCACCACATCACAAACAAGTTTATAAGTCCAAAAACATCTTAGGGTAATGTTCCTAGTCCAATTCCAGCCAAGAAAGTCGAATTTATGCTATCTGGGGGTCCAACTCGTCGAGTGCACGAACCAACTCGACGAGTTGGATGCATTTTGCCTTGGACACGGAGAGTCCATTCATGGACTCAGCGAGTCTGCTGGGCAGACAACATCAAAACTCGATTTTTCAGCTACTTTTGCAAGTATAACAAGAAAACAAGCCTAGGCTTTGATACCACTGTTGGGTTTTGAGCATTCTAACACTCCTAAGTGTACATGCAACCCTAAATACCTTGGATCTATGTTTTCTCTATTATACAAGCAATTATGAACATCCAAGGTATTATCCTAATCTAGCATACAACATAATGAATATAACAAGATAGAATACATACCTCTTTGATGTAGAATGTCTTCATGAAGCTTGAGTGCCTTGTGCCTCAAGTATGACACCTCAGATGGTTCACACAACACCAAATACACTTGGAATAACTTGAGAGAAACTTGAACACTCCTAAAATCGGCTAGCCCTTTCTTATTCTTCATAGTCGCCGATTTTTCCCAAAGAATATGATCTTATATAGTTATCACAATCAGGGTAAACCCTAATTGTCATGGCCTTCCATTTCCTTGGATCCATGGGTTCAAATACACCATGGAGCATCCAATGACCATCCTATGGGTTTTAGCCCAACTTGATTATCCATGGAGCATTAGCCCACTATACAAGTATGGATGATTTACACAATCGACCCATATATTTAATTAGTCTTCTTTTGATCACTTAATTAATTCTAGATTAATTCTTGATCAATACTAATTAAATAATCCGATTAATATATTAGAACTTATAATATATTAATCAACCTTAAGTGATATTTCTCTCATTAGAGTCTATCCAAGTGCATGATGCCATGCAACCCAAATGGACCATGCCGGGTCGGGTCAAGTCTTACCAAATATAGTTATGGACTTAGACATTAATCCAACAAAAACTGGGTCCTCGGTTTATTGGACCCTTTCTGGTGATAGATAGAGTTGGCAAGGTAGCCTATAGGTTGGACCTTCCGGAAGAGCTCGGTCAGATACACAACACTTTTCACGTTTCCCAGTTGCGGAAGTGCATTTTGGATGAGGATGTGGTGGTATCTCTGGATGATGTTCAGGTTGACGAGCACCTGAACTACGTGGAGTAGCCAGTGGCTATTTTGGAAAGGAAAATGAAAATTTTGCGTACCAAGGAAATACCGCTGGTTAAGGTGCAGTGGCGGCACCGTAAGGGATCCGAGTGGACTTGGGAGCCAGAGTCTGAAATGAGGGAGCACTACCCAGATCTTTTTGCAGCATCCGACTTTGGGGACGAAGTTTAGATCAAGTGGGGGATAGTTGTAATGCCCCGAACCGAGCAGGTATACTTCGAAACCTGCCTTCTTTTGATTATTGTCTTTTATATCCCTCAGAGAAGTTATGTCAAGTCCCGGGGAGTTAGGGGCCTAAAGTTGAAACTTTGGGCCAAAAAGGGGTACGCTAAGCATACATAAGAGTACATTGGGCGTACTAGGCGCGCCCTAGTACGCTGGGCGTAAGCCTATATACGTTGGGCATACTCGCGTCAGCTAAAAACCCTAATATTCGGAGTTGGGACTATATAAACACCCTTATGGCTCATTCTTTACCCTCATCTCAGCCTCCCTACCTCAGAGAACGCCCTAAAACCCTAGTTTGTGTGTGAAGAGTGAGTTAGTGTGCATCTTGAGCTTTGGAGGGTGGAGTATTGCACCAAGAATCTAGAAGAGGAAAGCAAGGCCTTGGATCTGAAGTTGGGTTGCACCATTAGAGCTCCAGAAGGTAAAAAGATTGAACCTTTATGCTTATTTACCTTAGATCTAGACTTTTTAGCTTTATGAAGGTCTTTTGGTCCCTAGATTTCCCAAGTTGATGCATATGAAGTTATACACGAAATAAGAGTTCATTCCAAATGTTTTGAGAGGCCTTAAGTGATAAAAATCAGTTCTTTTTAGCTAAACTTGGTCCATGCATGTGATAAGAAGGTCTTAATGGATTAAGACTATGAGTTAAGGACTTTTTAGACGTCCAAAGTGATAAAGTCCGAAACTTTATGATTCTATGGCATATTTGATCGATGGATCTGGAATATGAGTTCAAGAGCTCTACCCATTAAGAACTTATTAAGACTTTGGTAAATCCGCGTGTACGCCCCACGTAATATCTGTATGCCCAACATACGTGGTCAGCAGTCCCGATGATGGTCAACGAGGAACTACGCTACGCCCACCGTAACTGGGAGGCAGGCCCCGTGTATGCTCCCTGTTGGACTTTTGGCTTGTGGGTTTTATGCTTTGGGCCGGTTATGGGTCATTTGAGTTAATCCCTTAATGGGCTATGGATACAATGCTGTTTGGGCCATGTTATACTTGTAGGTTCGTGTAGGCCCAATAGAGTGATGGGCCTAATTTAATAAATTGGGACAATAATAGATTTGGACAATTTGGGTCTAGTTGAGTAATTCGTATTCTTTTATCTCTCAGTCGCGAGTGTCGGGCATAGCAGTTGAAGACTCTCAGTTTTGTTCTGCACTATTTCTAGGTGAGTTCTCCTCACTATACCAACAGGGTCTACGACACTAGGTCGGTCCCTTGGGATTTATTCCCAGAGTTAGTATGTGTTCCATATTCATGATCAGTTGGATTGGTATCTTGATGGATAGTATGTTACTATGTTTAGCAATTAGTATGATCTGTGTTTATTGTATGATTATGTGCTATTTATATGTCGACATATATGGATGGGTTGGGTTGAGGCGGTGTCCTGCTTTTTGCGGTTGAGACCAACATACCTGGAGCGGTCCGGATAGGCTGTAGGTCCGTAGGAGGTGGTCCAGTCATGCCGAAGGCTCGAGAGCGGTCCAGATAGGCTGTAGGCCCATAGGAGGTGGTCCAGTCATGTTGAAGGCTCAATATGCATGCTGTTAATTATTATTCTTTGTGTATTGGATGCTAGAGGTTGGCATTTTGGGGTTAACTCACTAATCCTTCGAGCTTACATTTTATCGTTTATTGTTTCATGTACATCAGTTGACCATGGCAATGCGAAGGCGTGACGTACACATCCCCATTCTTTTATGATTCTGGATTTCTGGGAACTCTGATATGAAAACATTTTGAAAACAATTAGAACTTGTTGATGTTTGAATAACTTTTAATTATGTAAAAATGGTTTTTGGAAAGTTTGAATGTCTTTTAAAACTATTTTTTTTGGGTTGTTACACTACATACATTGATTTCATCCATGGAAATCATGTTTGTTTAGATCTTCAAGTTTCACCAAGAACACCAAGAGCACACACTAGTGTTCTTGGCCAATATCAACCATTTAAAGCTTGTAGATCGTAAGTGCTCTTCCCTATACTTCATATCTAGTTAGGACTAATGTGTAGACACTTAAAATCATCAAGAACACAAGATCAAATGGAGTTTACGGCCAGACCATCTCCCAAGGCCGTAAACCCCCTTTTTAGTGACCATTTGGACCATAAAACCTCTAGGATGCAAGGCAAGTGACCCATAACTCTTCCTTGATGATTGAAGGACCTTATACTTCACTCAAACCCATCATGACAATGAGTTTACGGCCATAAACCCCTTGGGGCCGTAAACTCATCAAAAGCCTCATTTAAGGTGGTCTTTCTCATACAAGTATAGAACAAAAGTCCCTAAAGCACCCCTAGGCTTCAAACTCACTCTTAGCCATGTTTGACCATGAGTTTACGATTGTAAAATCCCTAGGGCCGTAAACCCATGGTAGTAAACTCATGTTGGTTTCATCTACCTTCCTTTGTTGAATCACACATGATTCCAACACTTGCCCAAAGTGTTTCCTAGTCCCGGAAGGCGTTTCCTTTCATATAGTTGCTTATAAACACTATATTCATGACAATATGTGTCATTATATATCATTTAGGACTTGTTGTGTCTTGGGAATTCATTCGTGGAACTTCTCATCCTTACACGCATAACCGTTTGAATCACCCACATCAGGTGAGTTCATTCCCCGTAATGAATCTTTTAACTTTTTTTAAATGCTTTTAGGGGGGAGGGCGGGGGAATACAAGCTAAACACAATGATAATTGTGTAATTATTTGTTATAAACATTGTTCAAAATGTTGCTTATGTCTTCTATAAGTGGTCAAAACATTTCAAAACTATTTTACAGTTATGTTGCTTTATAGTTTAGCAAAACTCCGTTTTTAAAGTATAAACGTAACTTGTTAGTAAAACGAGTCTTTTCAATAACAGTTCAAGTAGAATACTAAGTAAGCTATAATAGGTATAGTTTAGAGAGTCAGTTTATACTAGATACAATACACGATAACAGAACAAACATAATAAGGTGCTATAGCATGGAACAATTACAGGATCTAACTATACCAATGAATCACTAACGCATTGTTCTAAAGAAAAGGTGATAGTTATATTGGGTATACGTGATCATATAATCATAATGTGGATGTTCACGACTTGCAATCATTGCATGGGTCGCGTTTGGTTCCCATAATCTTTTTGACAGGGAGAGCATTTAGTATGGGATCTAGCCATCACATTATACCTTAATACTCAATTTAAGGCAATTAGTACAATAATAGTCACTTTATACAATACTACAATACTTATATTTTACAAACGACAAACGGAACAGTCGGGTCTAGTACATACAGTAGAAGGGGACCATAATGCTAACTTTATGATTCCTTAATGTATACATTAAGGGATATATATATATATATATATATATATATATATATATATATATATATATAAATGGTATCCGACAGATAATAGGATGTCTGCCTTCTGCTTTATTTCCTATTCCTCGTTGGGTTGTGGGCTTAGAGCATATTCACCCAACGTATTATCTATTCGATTTTAGTTATGTATATGTTCTGTACACACTAAGTCATCATAAGGGGTACCAGGTATGGGTCAGGTCATAGGACACAAATTCAATGCACAATTTTCGAGTATAAAGCATACTTTTCAAATCATATCTTTCAGTACACAAAACTAGAAACTTCCCAATAAAGGGTTTAATCCATTTTATTAAACCAGTGTAGACTTAAAGGACTTTAGGTGATTCACTCTATAATACCTTGGTTTATGCGTCATTGTTATACATCATTAATACCCAATAGGTCGTTGGATGTGTGCCTTCCGCTTTACTTCCTGTTCCTTATTGGGTTGTGGGCTTAGGGCAGATACACCCAATTAACTATCTATTCGATATTAAATTATGTATAGCCAGTATAAACTAAGTGATTATAGAAGTAATTACTGTGGTCACTATTTTACTATAAGAAATAAGGGTTTTCTTAAAGAATATTTTCATGAATTATAAAGGAACCATTACAATTAAATCCATGAGTAACAAATGAATACACCAAGGTTATATACATCAAGGACCTAACAAACAATGGGATGTGTACTATTTGCTTTACTTCCTGTTCCTTGTTGGGTTGTGGATTCAGGGCAGATGCGCACAATCGATTGTTTGTTTAATCCAAGTTGTATACAACTCGTATTCATTTAGTACTCATAGAAAGGATTGTAGAATCATTTTTATGTATCTTTCATCTAAGTAGGAAATATAGGATTTTCTAGAGGAACATACGAACTTCTCTAAAAACAGAACTTATAACTTATTTCATGTCCTACTACATTTTTCAACAACTTTTTACAACTTGCATACATCACTAAAATCTTATGAACTCACCAGCTTAATTGCTGAAAAACTCTTTTAAATAACTTGTATTCTCAGGAAACTAGTAGACAGATACTCGCGTTGGGAATTCAGAAGATGGAGCAGTATAGCTTCAAGTCTTGTTTTGTTATTTGTTTATGTACTCTATGTATGTGAACACATACTTTGTAAATACTTTCTTTCTAATAAATGGTTGTTTGTTTCTTCGCTTACTATAATGCATGTCTTGTGATACTAAACATGATGTCCTCCACCCCCGAACGTTTCCGCCGTTCCGGTTTTGGGGTGTGACAAACAACTCATGCTATAAAGGTTTTTCCATATACATTGTGATTTTCAAATGACTCTAGATATTACAGATCTAAATTGGAACTCAAATACAGATGCCTTTTGCTAGGAAAAGCTTTACTGATCCTTATCATTTTCTCTGTAACAGGACATATAGATGAACCATGATCCACGAAGATTCCACTAAATTAAATTAGACCGGTTCCTTTTAGTTTTTGAATTGTGAATGCTTATTTTAAATATGTTCTTCATTTTGTAATATTTTATTGCTTTACATATATACTTAATAGTTCGATTTAAGAAGCTTTAATTATACTTTTTTCTTTATCTTTAGCAGAAGATTGTTGCTAACAAGCTGCTAGAAACAAACAAGAGCTAGGTGTTAACGAGGCAGAAGTAACATCTTTCTGATTAGCTTAGATTGAGATTTTAGAACTTTTGGATGACAAGGGTATAATTGTCCAAAATGGGAAGGATGGACACTTGAACATGAGGTTAATGTTGCCTTTTAGAAATTTGATAATTGTTTAATCCTAAAAACGTAACAAAACATATGTTTGTTTTGTTAAGTATTTTATTTTTCAATGCTTTACCCATGCATTGATAAATCAGATCACACTGGAACTACGCTCATTGGGTTGTATTCTAAGTTTTTTTTGTTTTTTTTGTTTTTTTGTTTTTTTTGCATTAATACACTCGGTTGCTAGCTGATCACTCTATCTGCAATATATGCAATGCACACAACTGTTTTTTGCTTCCTATTTTTCTTTGAAGGTTTGCAATTCCAAAGTTCGATGCCATAATTGGTTTCTTAGTGAAACTCTATTGTTGTTCCTAGATGCTAATCAACTATATATTATTGTCTGTATAAATTCATTGTAGTAGTTTTGTTTTAGACATTTATGTCCCTGCTGTTATTTGTGATTGCTCTAGCAATGGCAAAAGTACATTGTTATTTTTGACTGGTTCGGATAAATGCCTTGCTGCTTTTACATGTTGACCAATAGAACCAAAGAGAACCAGGTTAGGTTATAAAACCGAAAAAGTCGGGTTCTTTTGGTAAAAAAAATGTATCTATAGACTGTTTGGTATTATTTTTCAACTTATCGTTGTTTTGGTAAAAAGAAAAACAAAACAAAACAAAATATGTATTCAGGTATCCTAGAGAATGCAATAAAAGCATTGCTTAGATGATTTGGCTCTGTAAACCACTGAATTCAATTCTAAACATTTTTTTTCTATTTTCTTCTTATGCTTATATAATATTTGTTTCATTTGTTTGTGATCTAACGGGGCTGTTTAGAAATGTCATTAAACAAATCAAAGGTTTTAGGGATATTGACCAAAAGACAACTATAAGATTTCAAATCATATGTTAACAAAATATCGAATGAAAAAATGATTAAGACCAACTGAATAGACCAAACTTTAATTAGCGTCGGGGTTTTGCACAAAACCGTTAAAACTAAACACTAATCATTGAAACAAAACTATTTGGTGAAATGAAACAATTTGTTGAAATGAAATAATAACCTGAAAAAAAAATTATTCATTTAGTGTTGTGTAGGCTTCACATAACATGCAAAAGCAAAACCATATATACCCGGTTAAGAAAATCTAGAAACCGCAACATCTATTTTAAAAATGATTTGTTTAATTTGGATCTATCCTGGTGAAAGTAAAAGTAATTGCTGAAAATAAATATTTCTAGAAAAATTAAAAACTAGAACATCTATAAGAAAAATTAGAAACCTCAAAGTCTATTGATAAAGCGAATAATATTTTGCAAAAAGAAACTAATCGTTGAGAATAAACTATTTTTCGAAAAAATTATCCACCGTCTACTTAAAGCAAAACTAAATGCAGGAAATAAGCCATTCCCGAAAGAGCCTACCAGAGATTTTTTTGATAAACTTGTAATTTGATGATTTGCCTAAAACTAACTAATATCATTGAGCGGGTCAGCTCAAATGAAAACATGAACATCAAAATCAAGTAAAGTGAAACAAAAACGATAGAACTGAAACAGATTCCAAAATATCTAAATTTGAACAAAAAAAACTAACGAAAAAGACCAGCAGAACTAAAGCCGGCTCCAAAATACCTAAATTTGCCACTATTCTACTAGGAATTGAAGACGATGAGAAGACAAGAAAGAAACAAGATAAATTTTGAGAAGAAAGGTCCCAACTTCAGTTTCTATGTTTATAAGTTCAAATTTGTTTTAAATTTATTTATATATTCTTTTATAATAACAAGATGATTGAGTTAATGTGTTTGGGTAAATTAATACGTTATACTTCTTTAATTGCATGGTTTGTTTTTTCATTAATTCACATAAATTGGAAGATGAAAATAGAAAAATCTTGCAATTCTATAATCATATGTATCAAAATTATGGACAGATTTGAAGCCATTGTTCAATACGTAAATTGTTGTATCTGTATAAAAGTAAAGAATCATTGTGTTTAAATTTAATGGTGGTTTGATAGTGTTTTAAACAAAAAAATGTGTATTTTTTTTTCATCTTTTAACAATCATAAAAGTATGAAATTGTGTAAAAATGGTTCATGTAAAAAGTGTCATTGATTTTTATTGAAATAAATCAACATAGTCGCAACAATATGAAAAAACATAAAAAATTAAGATGTCAAGAACAAGAGATCACATACGTCATTTAAAAAAAATCAATTATTTCCAATCCATGTAAATTAATTAAAATATATAATTCATTAAAAACGGTCCATGACTTATATTAATAGTGAAAAGAAATATCACTATATTTTTAAATGATAATAACCAAATAGAATCAATTGCATTAATATATATAAAAATATTATATTATTAAAGAATTGCATTAATATATATAAAAATATTATATTATTAAAGGGTTGTATAATAAAGATAAAAAAAATGTGTAGATATGATTATATATAAATACGTTTTTATTTAGTATATCTATTCATTTAATAACAATCCTCATGAAGATGAGATATCTTATTATTTTCCTTTTTTTTTTTTTTTTTATCTTGATTTAAGGAACACGGGTTAGTTTCCAATTGACATATTATCATCCTCCGAAGCAAATTAGATTTTATTGTTAGTAGTTCACATTTTCATTACCTTCTTGTCAAAGTTGGGTGTCCAGTTATACATGATTACGACTAGAAATAATTACCTAAAAAAATTATTCGCACCCGTCGCTTGGCGCGGGTAAACAGCTAGTAACTTAATAAGCATTTAACATGTTTTGCTGAATTTTAAGAGGTACAATACCTTATGCAATATATAATAAATTTATGCATTGCAAAGCAAGTAAATGTTATCCGGTCAAGGGTTGAAAAAATTAAACTTTATTTACGTCTCTTATCCTCCGATCTTGCCTAAAATTTGTCTTGTGCGCCTTCACTTATATATGGCCTTTACTGCTCTTGACTAGGTCCTCATTCCCTATCCTGTCCAACAACCTCTCCATTATATCACCATTTCTTTTGCTCGGTGACTGTTCATCTTCTTCTCCATTTTTATAACCCTCCCCTTCTCTCATTCACTGTTGACTACCTTCCGCCTTCAACCAGATGCTTCCTTCACCACTTCCTCCGTATTCTTTCTCTGAGACTTAATCCATACTCCTCTTTATCCTATCGATTTGTTAGTCTCGATCTTAGATTGGTTGGATCATACAAACGGTGATTTAGGTATTTAATCATCACCTTCATCAACCATTGTCCCACAATCAAAACATTATCTATAATCATTTAAAGGAAACCACAACCACTCTCCTTATTCTATCTTCCCTAACCACCAACCTTCACACCACACACTTCCCTCTCCACTGGTAATCTACCTCTGGCTAACAAGCTCAAGACCCAGTCGCCGCCCCCTTCTGAACCACCAACAACTAGGACCTTAGATCTGCCATTGCTTCACTGCCACCACCACCACTATAGAGAAACCACCATCATTATTTGTTCAACCTTCAAAAACCCACTGGTTGATCACCTCTATCTTCTTTGTTAGAAACCCTAATCTGCCCTAAAACCCACTGCCAGAGCAATATTAGTTGCCGATGTTGGAGTCGGTCAAACCAATAAATCAATTTCATTAATGTCTTCCTTGATTTATGAACCTATTGATTCTCCTTAAAAATCCAACTTTGTAGCTCCTCATCCTCTTCTTCATCTTCCATACTCGATCAAGCAGATAATTGGTTTTTTACTTTTCAATTAATCCTCTTCATCATGTTGAAATCAGCTAAAGCGTGCGTATAGGAATTGACAACTATTGTGGGGATATTAGTTTAGATTTTTCCTTGGTTACATCTCTAGCATATACACCAATTGATATCATCAGGTATGCTTTTGCATTCATATTTGCTTTTCAAACATAAAATTTATTTTGACAACTATTTGGATTTATTATTCCATATATGAAATATCTCAGTTAGGACCAATTTTGTCAAGAATATATGTTCATTTAGTTCAATAGTTGAACTGATTTTGTAAAGGTCCCAAACTAAAAGAAAAGGATAAATCTTCCAGGTAACCGCTTTGAAATGAATCTACCCTCTACAGAAGAAATGCAATAGACCGTCCATGTTTTTTTCTTCTTTTATTCTTGTATATATATCCTACCTTGGCAAATAAAACTATTTTTTCTATGAATACTTGGTCTAATTCATTTATTTTATTATATTTTTTCAGGACGAAAGATGAAATTAGGCAAATCATTGGGTGGTACTAGAAACGTCGATACAAAATACTAAAGAGTTACTAGGAGCATAGACGGTGACATTAAAAGAGTAGTATACATCTCATAATGACCAAGTGATTCTGTGCCTTCTCAATCACTTTATAGTCTTTTAAATTAAAAAAATATTTAGGTAATGATGTAGAGTGTTTATAAAATGGTGGAAATTGAGAGCAAGAATATGAAGGTCATCTACACGAGGGTATTAGTTCTTATATATCTATAGCTTCAACTGCTATAATGGCATGTGTAAACATGCTATAATAGGGGTTTACTTTATTTATTTATTTAATAGTTTTTCTTGATTTATCCATGAAGAACTTTTGCACAGATATTGATAGTCTTTTTTTTTTTTTTTTTTTTTTTTTTTTTTTTTTTTTTTTTTTTTTTTTTTTTGCAGGGTTGTGGCTGATATTCGTGTGTTATGCTATTAGTGATGTTGTTCCTTTCCATGATATGGTAAAAGAGGTACACAATAAGAATCCACTTTAGCCGATACTTAGTTAAATTGATGTAAAACATTAATGTACCTTATGCTTGGTTTACTTAACATTTTTGATATCTTTAGTCTTGGTTATTGACATGCCAACACTCACTATCATGCAAGCACTCCCCCGTGAAGTTAGATAGTTTTTTAAACAATAAATAAATAACCATTGTTCACAGGTTTTGACAAATGTATTCCCAACAATTGTTTTAGGTCAATCCAATTGTTTATAACATGCTTCATGAGCCCTGGAATGCTAGCTACCCTGTAATTGGAGGGCTATGAGATCAGCAGAGAATCAACAAAATTTACTTTAATATTATGGACACTATACTTTTCCAAAGGGCAAACATCAAACCTCCCTAACCCAGGTACATATTAATGAATTTTAAATATCTAAACTTTCATTCACATCATGTTTGTTGTTTAAAGTTTTCAATTCTTTCCATGATTTTAATGTTTTTCATGTAATTTGTAGAATAGAATATTAAAATTTTATATAAAAGAGGTTTTAGGACAAGAAGTTAATATTCTCATTCCATGATTATTCCAGCATGAAAGTGAAACTGTGAAACCAAATGATACTCAACCGCCAGGTTAAAATGAATAACTAAATTTTCTTACTTCAAAAGTTAATTATGGGAGCATAATATATTTTTGGAAGGATTTTCTGTCTTAATTCCATCAAAGATTGCTCAAGTAACTTTCTTATTAAATCATTGTATTTTTTTTAGGAAAATGCAAGAAATACTAATATAGTTTCTAATATTTTTCAATATTACATCATTGTACTTTCTTCTATGTTTGTTAAAAAGTCTTTTATAGCAGTGAACTATTGAATCAAAAGAATTTTAAATGGGCAAATAGTGTTATGATGAGAAAAAAAATGACATCACAAAAAAGTAAATTTTTTATGTTCATCTACAAACATAAATAGCCAACAGTGATGGATAGATGATTGTCCTTTATTGTTATTATTTTATATGATTTCCACTTGATCCCACTTCATCATAACTTTTTTTTCCATTTCTTAAAAATAACTTAATAAAATTTACTTTTTAGGGGCCTTGAGAACTCATGATATTTCTAATGATCCTTGGGGTTTGGTATACGCTTATCATAAACTTTAAGAAAAAAAAGCCAAGTGTCACAACTAGCATTTTTCTACGAACTTCTATTTCCCACATAAACATCATCCACTGTAAAAGCTTGTACTCTAAGTGAATACTATACTCTATTCTCGTTCAAATATATCTCTCATGTTCAACAAAGAGTTTGAAGCTCTAAATATTTTGTTTCAAGTCTATTATGGGCTAAGACATACTTATTGGGCCTAATGGGCCAATAAGTATCCAAACCGACTATTTCAGGCCTAGGACCCTTAAATGGGCTCTAAATGGACCCACATTCATAAATCTATAACATTTTGGACCATTTGGGGGCTTGAATGACTCATTCTAGCCCCAATGGGCCTTATTGGGCTATAACAACTCCAATCACCCTAAAGAGCCATAAGACTACCTAATGGATTTTTATTGGGCCATGAACACACCTAAAGGCTCAATGGGCCAAAAACTATTTATTGGGCTTCACAAACTCAAGCGAAACCAAGAGTGGGCCAAGCAAATTCAACTCCATTTATCTTAGGCCCAATTCTCGGCCCATGATATAAAAAAGGGGAAAAGAAAAGATCAAGGGAGGATTTAGGAAGTGATGACAACAAATAATTGTCTAACATACTTCTAGATAATCACAAACATCCATGAGATCTTTACCCTCCATGCAAAAATTCCTCTTCCCCTCTCCTATTTATTACTCACGGCCATTAGGGCCTTCCCCACACACTTATTTGACTTACAAATCTCTTAAGGAAAGCTCACAAGAACACTCCTACATTCTCCTCTATTTTTTTCGAGAATTAGAGTATGCTTCAAGAGATTCTTCTTAGAGATCAACTTTGGTAAGTTCCTACTTAGATCTAGAATATAACTTCTTGATCTATTCAAAAATCTCCTCTTACCACCATATTTTTTGTGGATCATGTTTATTAGAACCATCCAGTTCAAAAACCTCTCTAAGAGGCTAGCTAAAGTCGAGATCTTCTCCAATCTCTTCATCAAACCAAATCTAAACCCCAAAGTGAGTTCAAAGATTTATAAACTAAACTCATAAATAAGCCCTTGACAGAAATGTTTTGGTCCAATCTTGGACTGTTTTCACCAACTTAATGATAATATGTTTCAAAACTGTTTTACATGCAAAATGTTCAGATCTATACCTTTAAAATGACTACTCTCATGTTTCCATACGATTTTTCTACAATTTTTGGTGCATTTTACAAAACTGCCTATCACATTTGAAATAATTTCGGACCAACCTGTGAAGGTGAGAAAATTTCACACTAGTTTGAGGCCATTAAAAATTATGAGAAAAATTGTGAACAAAGTAGACAAATTTTCCAAACTTCCAGAGTTACGTATCCAAATTTCGACTTACTATAATTTTTCTATAAATTTTCCAACAACCGGGTCAGAAAAGTGTAAAACCAAGAAAATGTGTATTTTCACAAAAATCAAGCTAAAAATGATATTTTTGAAAAAATGGGTTAAAAATGTTATTTTTACCAAAAATTAGCCATAAATGTAAGTTTTGAACAAAAATGGGGACTAAAGTTTTTGGCTTATTGGGCCAAGAATGTCATTTTTATGAAAAATGGGCTGAAATGGTCAAATAAATATTTTAGGGTCAAATATGTTAATATTAAAACAATTGGGCCAAAGATATTAAGTTTATGATATATTTTTATAACCAAAGTGTCGTTACAAATCCAACGTCAAAGTGTTTTAACATCGGAAGTAAACACCAATCGTAAAACAAGTCCTATACTATAATTTATACTGATTAACAATTACATGATACAATGATTGGGCTTAATGTTACTCATTGTGTGCATTGGGCCTTCATGATCCAATTTCACAATTATTAGGCCCAATATAATCAAAACATGTTTATTAAGCTTCCGGTGACCCAATTACATTCCTACGGGACCCTCTATGGCTTTTACATGCTATTGGACCTTAGTGGCCCATTTGCATTGCTAGTATTGTCCAAATCAAACATATGCTTGATGGGCTAATGTCTCCATAAGCATACTCGACAGCCTATAAATGACACACATAATTAGTGGGCCACAACGTCCTTTTTTTGTTTGTTAGGCTTTACTCTATACTATGTAAACATCAAACGGGTTGTAATCAATGTCATTCAAATTCATGGGTAATATTGGGGAGTTAGTGAGAAAATATCGGTTGGCACGAATAAGTGTCGGCCGAAGTCTGTAAGTTGTAACCAGAGTCTCCTAGAGGGAGAGCGAGAGTTTGTGTATAGATCTATACGGGGTTGACTCCCCCACACCAGAGTTGTTCGCTATAGTTACACTCGGCCAGGCTAGGGTGACAAAATCTTAATCAAGACCGGCATTTGTAAAAATGTCAAGACAGGCGAAATAGTCATTATCATTCATGGTTATAACGAGTCACATAGAGATCCATTACCATTTTATTAATCATGGGAAATTAACTTCATATATAATACTGGTACTCAACCTCGAGGGTTGGTACAACAACATTCTCTATTACAGACAACATCGGGTTGTCTGGGGACATTCTCTTTTCTCTTGGATTACTCAGAAACATACTTGTACCGGTACTAAACCTCGAGGGTTGGTACGACAACATTCTCATTTACGGACAACATCGGGTTGTCCGGGTGCATTATCCTTATTATTTCAGTAATATCTTGATACATTCTAATAAACCATAGCACACATGGATTAATACAAGATTTGACACAAACATACTAAACTGTTTTAAGAAAATATAGGATTTTCTGGTGGTTTGAAAGTTATACAAATCATTTTCACAAACATGCTTACGAACTCACCAACATTTTTTTATTTTGACCTTTTTAAATTAACTTGTATTCTCAGGAAACTGTTGAAGCAGGTTGAGCTGAACAAACTATCAGATGTTTAGTATTGTTTTGTTTCATCATACTTTAACTATTTGGCATGTAATATTCAATTACAATACTCAATGTACTATGAATGTTGTTATATTACATGTTTGATGATGATGATGTTATGTTTCAATTATATACTCTGTAATGATACTAAAATGTTGAAAGTCACACCAAGCCCCTGGACGTTTCGGCCGTCTGGTTCGGGGGTGTGACGGATTGGTATTAGAGCATTGTTTATAGTGAACTAGCATATCTAATCATACAGGATATGCAACTATAAATACAATGGGACTAAACTACTGTGAACATAATAATTAAAATACATACCCATGTGTGCATTTTAGAATAATAACACAACAAGAACAGTAAAAGTATTTGGAGGATTTGAACGTCGCTATTAAACCCAGGCAGTTATGTATTCGTATTGGGGGTGAATGTAGCCTGATCAACTACATTCATTCAAAATACGACCAACATGTGTTCAGGAGTAATCGAGATGGACAATGAATCAAAAACTTACCACCTAATTATCCAAAGGGCTTATAGAACCAAACCTAAACAAAATTAAAATAGTATAAGAGTATTTGGTGTGCTATTTGTTTCTAGTATTTATACAACTTCGTGCAGACACTATGGCCGCGTACCATTATCCAGGAGACCCCTATCTCCTTAGTCAGGGGAAGGTAGAGTGGTTGACCCAGAGGAAGACCCAGAAGGAGACTCGGAGGAGGAACCAGAGTATGAACATGAAGTAAAACTTGCAGATGGACCGACCGAGCCAATGGTGGACCTTGAAGAGGAAGAGCTCGAGGGCAATGACGATGATGACTCGGATGCAGAAGTCTGAGGATATCAATCCTCCATACATGGCCAAAGTACCGGATTATCATAAGTGCCCCGATGGCCCCATGCCCCATGGGCACACGATGTTAGGAGATGGAGTCGCCATTAGGGGATACGACCACCCTACGATATGAACCTGATGGGTTTTGAGCATTCTAACACTTCCTAAGTGTACATGCAACCCTAATAAACCTTGGATCTATGTTTGTCTAAGATACATGCAAATAATTAATTTTCCAAGGTTCATATCCTAACTAGCATGGCATGGGGAACATGAATCAAATAAAGCTAGTAGAAATACTTACCTTGTAGTAGTAGTTGATTTCTTGGAGTTTTAGAGCCAAGCACAAATAGTGTGGATGCCTCAAATGGAAATCACAAATCACCACAAACTTGGAACTTTGAGAGAATAGTCACTACTATCTTGAAATCGGCCCTCTTGCTTTACTCACTTTCAACTAGTGTGATTTCAAGAACCAAAGCATCCTTTATATAGTGTGGTGGATTAGGGTTACATCCATGTAAACCCTAATACCCATGTCTCTTCATTTCCATGAGATCCATGGGTTAAAGCTCCATGGAGTATCCATGGACTTTCCATGCAAGCCTAGCCCATTCCAAATAAGCATTAGCCCACACTATATAAATATAGAAGCCCATATTTAATTAGTAATATCTTTGATCTCTAAATTAATCCTAGATTAATTATAGATCAATACTAATTAAATAATACGATCTTATATTAATATATTAAAACTTATAATATATTAATAAATCATAACTTGTACTATTCTCAAATGATTATCCATAAATTGTTCGGGTGAAGTGCAACCCAAATGGACCATGCCGAGTCGGGTCAAGTACATACCAAATATAGTTATGGACTTAGACACTATATCCAACAGTCTCCCACTTGGATAAGTCTAATAACTATAGTTACAAGTATGACTTTAGGAACCGATCAGCAATCGTAGCTATTTAAACTCTGTTGAACTAGAACGCGCCATTTTAGATAAGTGATCATATAATCCTCTGTTCTAGATATCAGCCGGACAAATACATGGAACTTGGTCTTACTTATGGACCAACATTTGTTTCCCGATTTCCGATTTGTTTGACATAGAACTTAACTAAACACATCAATTTAGTTCTGACCGGGCCCGGTACATAGGTCAAAACAAAATCATCGAGGGGCCTAGATATCGCTTCTAATCCTAGAAGGAACAGATAAACTTCGACTCATATGTTTGTTCTACCACTCATTGAATTATACACAAAAGCACGTTTTATAACATCGATTTACCAATGCGTTTTCGTACAATCAATGCATAACCAACTTGTAAGTAACAAATCATATCTCTAGGTTTGAAGACTTATATGATATTACTGTCTCACGATCACTCGAGATAAATTCCATGAAGTGATTCCAGTGAGCGTGGGTTGAGTCCAATGCTCAGAACTTATGAGCACTCATGATTGTTGTAGCCTATTTCCAACACCTTAGACCTCTACAAAAAATCATGACAGTCTTGATTCATACCTACTTCCGATGTATGACCGACTGTGGAGATTCGAATAATATGATATACCAAACATAATTATTCTGGAAGTCAAAACATGCAAAAGAAATATAGTAAACAATTGACAAGTGATAGCAACACTTTACTTATAAATAACAACTTTTATTTATCATCAAATGTCAATTACATTTTACAAACTTCAATATTATCTAACTACTAAAACTAATATCATCCTTTAGCCCTATGCTCCGAGCATGCTGGAGATGCTTAGCCCGAGTCAGTCCCTTCGTGAGGGGATCTGCTGGGTTCTCATCCGATGATACCCTCTTTGCCACAAGGATTCCTTCTTGTATTCGATGTCTGATGAAGTGATATTTTCTGTCAGTGTGTTTGGATCTCCCATGATCTCTTGGTTCCTTGGCTAAGGGAACCGCACTATTGCTGTCACAGAAAATCTCCATTGGCTCCTTTATAGCTGATACAAATCCAAGGTCTCCGATGAAGTTCTTTAGCCATATAGCCTCCTTTGCTGCCTCGCTTGCTGCTATATACTCTTATTCACAAGTGGAATCAGCCACTGTCTCCTGCTTGGAACTTTTCCAAGTAATTGCCCCTCCGTTTAGGGTAAAGACCCAGCCCGGAGAGCGGAAATTATCCCTGTCAGTCTGAAAGCTAGCATCACTGTACTCTACAACTCTAAAGCTATCACTCCTACCAAGGGTAAGGACCTAGTCCTTAGTCCTTCGCAGGTACTTGAGGATATTCTTTACCGTAGTCCAGTGTGCCTTGCCAGGGTTCCCCTGATACCTGCTAACCATGCTCAAGGCAAAGGCTACATCAGGTCGAGTACACGTCATAGCATACATGATCGATCCTACTGCCGAAGCATAAGGTTTTCGACTCATTTCTGCTATCTCAGCCTCAGTACTAGGGCTTTGTGTCTTACTCAATTTGGCGTTACTCTGAATGGGTAACTCACCTTTCTTGGAGTTATGCATGTTGAATCTTTTCAACACTTTGTCAACATATGTCCTTTGACTAAGTATAATTAGTCTTTTACTCCTGTTTCTCAAAATTCTTATCCCTAGGATATAGGCAGCTTCACCAAGGTCCTTCATAGCGAAACACTTCCCAAGCCAGGACTTTACTTCCTGCAGGGTTGGGATGTCATTTCCTATGAGTAGTATGTCATCCACATACAGTACCAAAAAGCTGACTATGCTCCCACTAGCCTTGATATAGACACACGATTCATCTTCACTCCTTGAAAAGCCAAATTCCTTGACTTTCTCATCAAAGCAAAGATTCCATCTGCGAGGTGCCTATTTCGATCCATATATGGATTTCTCGAGTTTACACACTCTATTGGGGTACTCTGTACTGACAAAACCCTCTGGCTGAACCATGTAAACATCTTCAGCCAACTTTCCATTAAGGAAAGCGGTTTTGACATCCATTTGCCATATTTCATAGTCATGAAATGCAGCAATGGCTAATAGAACCCTAATAGACTTTATCTTGGCCACTGGTGAAAAGGTCTCATCATAATCAACTCCCTGAGTTTGAGAATAACCCTTTGCAACCAGTCGTGCCTTATAAGTGTGTACATTACCATCCATGTCGGTCTTCTTCTTGAAGATCCATTTGCACCCAACTACCTTACGATCAGGTACATGGTCAACCAAGTTCCAAACTTGATTTTCATACATGGACTGTATCTCGCTATTCATAGCCTCTTTCCATTTAGCAAACTCGGGGCCTGCCATGGCTTCCGCGTAACTGTTAGGTTCATCCAGACCTACTAGTGTCTCATCACTAATAAGTGTCTCACCTTCCGTAGTAATATGGAAACCATAGTAATGCTCAGGTGCATTCCTAACTCTCGTGGAACGTCTCAGAGATACAGACCCGTCAATTGGCTCAACAGGAGTTTCCTCCTCAAGTTGAGGGCTAGAGTTTGAAGTTCCTTCACCACTTGACTCTTGAAGTTCTTCAAGATCAATTTGCCTCCCACTGTCTCCTTGGCTTATAAACTCTCTCTCTCGAAAGACTCCTCTTCTTGCTACAAATATCACATTATCACTAGGTCTGTAGAAGAGGTAACCAAAGGATCTTTGTGGGTAGCCGATGAAAATACACCTCTCGCTTCGGGGTTCTAGCTTATCATGAGGTCTCGCGCCTCACAAAAGCCTCGCAACCCCAAATCTTGATGTGGTCTAGTTTGGGTATTTTACCGGTCCACATCTCGTGAGGAGTTTTGGCAACTTTCTTTGTAAGGAATAGATTAAGGATATGGGCGGCAGTCTCTAAGGCATACCCCCAAAATGAGATTGGTAGCGAAGCTCGACTCATCATGGAACGAACCATATCCAACAAGGTTCGATTACGCCTCTCAGCTACAACATTCAACTGTGGTGTCCTGGGAGGTGTCAATTGTGAGACAATCCCACATTCCCTAAGATAGTCGAGGAACTCTGAACTAAGATACTCACCACCTCGATCGGATCGAAGCATCTTAATGTTCCTGCCCAATTGATTCTCGACTTCCTGTTTAAATTCCTTAAACCTTTCGAAAGTCTCTGACTTATGCTTGATTAGGTAGACATATCCATATCTACTATAATCATCATTAAAAGTCAAATAATAACGATTAACATCCCTTGTGGCATGTTTGAATGGTCCACACACATCTGTGTGTACAATGTCCAACAAACCTTCACCCCTCTCACAAGAACATGTGAAGGGTGACTTTGTCATTTTTCCAAGTAAGCATGATTCGCAACTATCATTTGACTTTAGGTCAAATGACTCCAAGACTCCATCCTTTTGGAGTTGGCCTACGCGTTTCTTGCTTATATGTCCAAGACGACAATGCCATAATGATGCTTTATCCAAGTTATTATTATTATTAATAGAATCAATACACATCACATTATTTCCTAAGTTATCTACAACAGACACAGCTTCATACACACCATCACAAGGTAATGCTTTAAAATAAAGAACATTATTAAAGAAAGCATCAATAGAACCAACTTCATTATTAAATGAAAAGGTAAACCCTTGTTTATACAATGCATGAAAGGAAATAATATTTCTTGCCATTTCTGGCGAGTAACAACATTTATTCAAATCTAAATTAAACCCACTACTTAGCGATAAAGTATAAACTCCAATCTTGGTGACAGGTGTAACTTTCCTATTCCCCATGATTAAGTTTATCCTTCCTTGCTCCACATTCTCATTTCTTCTTAGTCCCTGTAAGTCACAACAAATATGAATACCACAACCGGTATCAAGGACCCAAGAGTTAGAATTGGGTGAGTTATTAGAAATGATAGTGTAAATACCTGCATGGTTGGGTTTAACTTTCCCATCCTTCACATCTTGCTGGTACTTTGGGCAGTTCTGGTTCCAATGTGCCTTTTCATGACAATAGAAGCATTCAGCCTCTTTTGGGTCAGACGAAGGAGTGATGAAACCTTTCTTGGTTCCACTTGAAGAAGAGCCATCAAGGGTCCTAACCTTGGTACCCTTCAGAGAACTCTTTCTCTTCTTCCCTCGTCCTTTCCCGATTGCCAAGACAGGGGCGGAGTTTGTAGGAGTAGGAGTAACAATCGCCTTACCCTTAAGACCACTTTCCGCGGTCTTTAAGAGTCCTTGAAGTTTGCTGAGTGTGACCTCTTCCTTGTTCATGTAGTCTGTCATGCGGAATTGATCATAACATGAAGGTAAGGAGTGCAAAATGATATCTATTGCAAGCTCCTCGGGGAAGTTCACATTAAGCTTCAGCAACCGGTCCACAAATCATTGCATTTTATGCATGTGGCCCGTGATGGGTTCACCATCCTTCATGCGAGTTGTTATCATGGAGAAGATGATTTCATACCTCTCTTGACGAGCACTTTGATGGTATCTTTCCATCAAGTCTTGGTGCATCTCATAGGGATAGAAATCTTCATAGGATTTTTGGATATCCGTGGTCATAGTGGCCATCATGATGCATGCCACTTTGGTGGCATCCCTTTCATGTGCCCTAAACTCAGCGGTCTCATGAGGAGTAGCAACTGTCTCTTCAATCTCCTTAAGCTCCTTATCGAGGACATATTCCTTGTCCTCGTAGCGAGTAATCGTTATGATGTTTCTGATCCATTCATTAAAGTTGGATCCATCAAAAGTGACTTTCCCACACAAGTTCATAAGAGAAAAGGAGCCACTAGGATTAGAGCCAGAAGCAGCGTTGTTTGCAGACATCTTGTAAGAGAAGAAAGAAAGGATTAGTTTAGATATAGAGATAGTCCTTAATAAAACACCCAAATGTAGTATTAAGGCTAGGACCCAATCACAATATATTATACTTAGAAGAGGTATGCCGTAATCTAAGTAATAACATATTTGAAAGGTGGGTGAATGACGATTCACCAATTTCCACCAAAGACGTAATATTAAAGCTATTTAATTTGGGTTTTAGAAACTCCTAGATTCTATTGAGATTCAATGAACTTTTCAAAGGCATGTTTCAATCTCCAGTGTGCCCTCCAAGTTTTGTGACTGGGATGCCGAGGATCACAAAATGAGGTGTGAAGTAACCATGCAAATCACTTGGTACCCTTAATGTTTACCCTTCAATCGATGTGCCGGTTAACCACACACGCTCCATCGATGCTATGATAAATATTAAGTCACCCTTTACCTACCTTGTTAAGTCCAAGTTAGTGTGCCGGTTAACCACACACGCTCCACTAACGACTTAGACAAAGTGTAAAGTGTAACTTCATGGATTAGCACCTTATTCACATTTTTCCTAAAGTAACTAAGATTGGGAATTTAATAAAACATTTAGTTACTTTATAATATTCATCATACTTTTAATGAGAATTTATAAGTCCTTGTCCTACCCGTTCGGCTAACGACCCTCCACCAGTCAAGCAAGCGGTGGGTGAGAGTGGACACCCATTAAGTTGCCATTTTATAGGCAACAACCTTATACCCACCTTATAGACCGGCTTCGTGAATGAGGCGTACTAGCGGTAAGACGACTTTAATCTTATACATATATATTATTATAAGCTTATAATATTATAAGTATAAGGGTTGAATTTTAACTTTTAAAATTCTAAGGATTGGAACTAATGTTTTTAATATGACTTTACTTGTTCCAAAACTTGAGGGAAAGTTTTGTAAACTTTCAAAACTTTTCATTTCTTGTAACTTATGAGTTAAATAGAGTAATAAAAATGAAGACTCTTCATTTTTCTAACTCTTATGTTCTTTTAATGGTTTTAATTCAAGTGTGACTCTTCGTTTTCCATAACTTGAGGACAAGTTATGGACTCCATTAAAACACATAATGATCATGAATTAATCTACCACATAGGTTACAAATAATTCCTATGATCATCTAAACATCATAAGATCAAGAACATGAATATGAACACTTTCATGAATCAAAAAATTACACTTAAAAACTTGTAATTTTGATAACTTGTTGTTGTAAATGGATTAGTAAAGACATTACACCATCTAAAACAGGTTTTCAAGTACAAAAACAGTTTAGGGTAATGTTTCTAGTCCATTTCCAGCATCTAAAGTCGAAAATCTGCATTCTGAGGCTCCTACTCGCTGAGTGCATGAACCTACTCGCCGAGTAGGATGAAGATACACATGAACTCGGCGAGTACCCCCATGGACTCGGCGAGTTCATCAGGCAGACAACAAGTTTTTCGACTTTTTCCAATATTTTGCATCAAGTATCATACAAACAAGCCTAGGCTCTGATACCACTGATGGGTTTTGAGCATTCTAACACTTCCTAAGTGTACATGCAACCCTAATAAACCTTAGATCTATGTTTGTCTAAGATACATGCAAATAATTAATTTTCCAAGGTTCATATCCTAACTAGCATGGCATGGGGAGCATGAATCAAATAAAGCTAGTAGAAATACTTACCTTGTAGTAGTAGTTGATTGCTTGGAGTTTTAGAGCCTAGCACCAATAGTGTGGATGCCTCAAATGGAAATCACAAATCACCACAAACTTGGAACTTTGAGAGAATAGTCACTACTATCTTGAAATCGGCCCTCTTGCTTTACTCACTTTCAACTAGTGTGATTTCAAGAACCAAAGCCTCCTTTATATAGTGTGGTGGATTAGGGGTACATCCATGTAAACCCTAATACCCATGTCTCTTCATTTCCATGAGATCCATGGGTTAAAGCTCCATGGTGTATCCATGGACTTTCCATGCAAGCCTAGCCCATTCCAAATAAGCATTAGCCCACACTATATAAATATAGAAGCCAATATTTAATTACTAATATCTTTGATCTATAAATTAATCCTAGATTAATTATAGATCAATACTAATTAAATAATATGATCTTATATTAATATATTAGAACTTATAATATATTAATAAACCATAACTTGTACTATTCTTAAATGATTATCCATAAATTGTTCGGGTGAAGTGCAACCCAAATGGACCATGCCGAGTCGGGTCAAGTACATACCAAATATAATTATGGACTTAGACACTATATCCAACAGAACCGAGGTTTCTTCGATCTCAGTCATTGAGGACCAGCTGACCGGGCCCTCCTAGTCATGGTACGGTGCACTCGAGACATTGGCAACCAAGCTCATGGCACCCCCGCCCCCAATCAAATGGACCAAAGGTGGAATACTGCGGAGAGAGCTGAGAGACAAACACAGGAAGTGAATGAGGAATCCCATGCAAGACAGCTAATTCGGGAGGCGCGACTACAAGACACCGAGCGACAAGTAGCTCGTTTCCGGGGACATCCACTTCATCAGAACCACCACCAGGCACTTTCCGCCATGATTAGGATTAGCTTTTCCCCCACTACTATTTGTTATGATTCTCTTTTGCGTGCTAAGATGGTATTTACTAATGAAGTAATTATGTGTTTTCCTTGTTTCACGTTATTGCACGAATTCACTTATATGCGCAACCGAACCCCTGAAACCACTAGATTCTCAAGGATCTCTAAACCAAAATAATCCATGTACTCTAGGGATAGACTTAATATTCATGTTGGATTTACTATTACTCACCACCATATATACATCATAGGGATGTAGATTAGAACATTTAGAATCATACGAGAAAACGCGAAATTTATAGGGTATGATTAGAAATGACCATCGCCACTGACGATCTTGCTCATCATCATGCAGCAGAAAATGGCACCCCGCAGAAATAACAAGCGCACCCGTGAGACACCAATCCTGTAGATGGACTCTGCTACATTCCAAGTTGCTGTAACAACGGCAGTAACCGCTGGTATAGCACAAATCAATGCAAACAACACCAATGGAGGTGGAAATAGCATCGAAATATCCAGCCGAAGGAACGAGCATGGAAACCAACAAGTGACAGCTTATCAAGGCACTCCAAACCCCAATCTTAAGAGCAGAAGAATGGAAGTAAGAGAAAGGGACGGCCCACTCAAGGGTTCTCGAAGAAGCAACATGTTGTTGCTGTCCATGCAACCATGACCCCTACTAAATCAACACCTGCGAAATCATATGATGGAAGCCTTCCAAAATGCAACTAATGCAATTTCCATCATAAGGAGCTTTCCCGGAGCAACATTGTAAGAGATGCAACCAAAAGAGTCACACCACCAAATACTGTAGAACTTATCCATGACAGAATCAACAGCCAAACAAAAACAACAACAACCACAACATCCTTAACAACAACACCAATTTTGGGACCAATCACACCTGCTATGGGTGTGGAGGAACTGGTCACTTCAGAAGGATCAGGAAGGGTCCTTACCTTGGGTCAAGGCGAAGCAGTCCAAGACCCGACGGTTGTTACCGGGACGTTCTCACTTAGCAACTCTTTCTCTTATGTCTTATTCAATAGTGGAGCTGAGCGAAGCTTCGTTAGTAAAAAATTAGAGCACTTACTAAAACAACAATCCCAAAAGCTAAACGAAGCCTTTATGGTGAAGATGGCTGATGGGAAAAACTGAATCAACTAATGATATTTATGTAGAGTATACCTTAACACTAAACAACCATTCACTTCAAATAGATTTAATTCCAGTAAATATTAGGAGTTTTGATATGATAATTGGCATGGTTGGGTTAAGCCCCCACCATGCTGATACTATGTGTCGCAAGAAGGCCGTTTGCCTTCACCCCTAATCACGAAACTCTAATAATCTATGGCGATAAACTTGGCACCAATCCTCGTACTATCTCGTGCATTAACGCACATAAGTGCCTGCACAAGAAGAACTACGTTTTCCTTGCTCAAGTTGAGGACAAGGGCAAAGAAGAAGTAAGCATACAAGGTGTTCCAGTAGCATGCGATTTCCGGATGCATTTCCTGAATACTTTCCGGGAATACCTCCAGAAAGACAGGTCGAATTTTGAATCGACCTAATACCAGGAGCCACATCAATTGCCAATTCACCCTACAGGTTAGCTCCTGCCGAAATTCAGGATTTATCCAGTCAATTTAGAGAATTGTTGAGCAAAGGATTCATCAGACCAAGCTTTTCGCTCTGGGGAGCTCCATTCTTGTTCATCAAGAAGACGGGTCCTTCAGAATGTGCATCGATTGTAGGGAATTGAATAAGCTCACTATCAAAAACCGATACTCACTCCCTCAGTTTAACGACCTATTTGACAAACTCCAAGGAGTTAGTTACTTCTCCAAAATAGATCTAAGATCCGGTTATCATCAGCTCCGAGTCCAAGAAGAGGACATTAAAAAAATTGCTTTCCGAACTCAATACGGTCATTTTGAATTTTTCGTGATTCCCTTCAATCTAATGAATGCTCCATTGGTATTCATGGACCCCACGAACCAAGTTTTCCCAACAATTCCTAGTCAGACTTTTATTATTTTCATCCATGACATACTCGTCTACTCACAAAACAAGAACAAACACCGTCAACACTTATGATCAGCTTTGGAGGCATCAAAGCCGGAGAATATTGCGAAAGAAGCATTGCGTGGATTGGATAAAACTCTCAAAGTCAAAAGGACGAAGCTTATTATTAAAATAGTTAGATCGAACACTAACTGGGTGATCGTCAATAGGTTAATCAAATCTGCTCATTTTCTGCCAATAAAAGAATCGTACAAGATGGAAAGATTAACACGTATCTGTATCAAAGAGATCGTGAGACTCCATGGAGTGCCATTGTCTATAATCTCGGATCGGGATAGTAGATTTACCTCACGATTTTGACAGTCACTCTAGAAGGCTATGGGAACACAACTAGACATGAGCACTGCTTACCACCCTTAAACCAATAGTCAAAGCGAACAGACCATTCAAACACTTGAAGACATGCTCCGAGACCGTGTGATTGATTTCGTCAAGTCATGGGATACCCATTTTCCCTTGATTGAATTCTCATACAACAACAGCTATCACACGAGCATCAAGGTAGCTCATTTCGAGGCTCTTTATGGTCATAAATGCAGATCACTTGCCAGTAGTCTCACATGAGCAGAAACTATTCGCGAAACGACAGAGAAGATAATCCAAAATCAGAACTTGACTTCAAGCATCACGAGACAGACAGAAGAGTTATGCTGACAAAGGACGAAAAACCTCTAGAATTCCATGTCGAAGGACAAGTACTATTGAAAGTCTTTCCATGGAAAGGAATGATTCGCTTTAGGAAATAGGGAAAACTGAATCCACGTTACGTCGAACCGTTCGAGATTCTTGCCCGAACTAGTCCAGTAGCTTATAAACTACAACTACCTTTGGAACTCAGCAATGTACACCCCATGTTCCACGCCCCGAGTTTGAAGAAGTGCTTATCTGATGAAACTCTCGTCATTCCTTTAGAAGAGATCAAAGTAATCGAGAATCTCCTATTCACCGAAGAACCAGTCGAAATCATAGATAGAGAAGTGAAGTGTGCGAAGTAGAGCCGTATTCCAATTATGAAGGTTCAATGGAACGCTAAACATGGACCAGAATTCACATGGTAACACAAGGACCAGGTGAAGCAGAAGTGCCCTCACCTATTCTCTCATTCATGATCCTACCTTTCAAAAGAATTTCGGGACGAAATTCCCTCTAATGGGGGGATGATGTCATAACTAGCATTTTGCTAGGAAATTCTATTTCCCACATAAACATCATCCATTGTAAAAGTATGTACTCTAAGTGAATACTACACTCAATTCTCATTCAAATACATCTCTCATGTTCAACAAAGAGTTTGAAGCCCTAAATATTCTGGTTCAAGTCTATTATGGGCTAGGACATTCTTATTGGGCCTAATGCGCCAATAAGTATCCAAACCGACTATTTTGGGCCTAAGACCCTTAAATGGGCTCTAAAAGGAGCCACATTCATAAATTTGTAACATTTTGGACCATTTGGGGCTTGAATGACTCATTCTAGTCCTAATGGGCCTTATTGGGCCATAACAACTCCAATCACCCTAAAGTGCAATATGACTACCTAATGGACTTTTATTGGGCCATGAACACACCTAAAGGCCCAATCGACCGAAAACTATTTATTGGGATTCACAAACAAGAGCAAAACCAAGAGTGGGCCAAGCAAATTCAACTCAATTTATCTTAGGCCCAATTCTCGACCCATGATATAAATAAAGGGGAAAAGAAAAGATCAAGGGAGGATTTAGGAAGTGATGACAACAAATAATTGTCTAATATACTTCTAGATAATCACAAACATCCATGAGATCTTTACCCTCCATGCAAAAATTCCTCTTCCCCTCTCCTCTTTATTACTCACGGCCATTAGGGCCTTCCCCACACACTTATTTTACTTACAAATTTCTTAAGGAAATCTCACAAGAACACTCCTACATTCTCCTCTAAATTTTCGAGAATTAGAGTATGCTTCAAGAGATTCTTCTTAGAGATCATCAACTTTGGTAAGTTCTTATTTCGCCCTTGTTGGCCTTTCAGCCCTGCGTCTGGTCCCTTGGAATTCTTCCTCGAAGCCCCTGTAAGCTGTCCCTCCTCTGCCTTCCTCTTCCGGATATGCTCCAAATCAATCTCCTTCTCCCTAGCCCTAGCAACCATGGAATCCAGGGTAGGGCAAGCTGAAAAAATAACATGCTCCCGGATGTCAGCTCGTAACATGTCATGATAGCGGGTCCTCCTCATATCCTCATCTCCCGCATACTGGGGTACCAACAATGCCCTCTCCAGGAACTTGGCAGTGATCTCCGCCATAGTCTCCGTAGTCTGCCTCATGTCCAAAAACTCTCTGGCCAACTGCTGAAGCTCTACCGCTGGCGCAAACTCTGCTCGGAACCGGGTCACAAAATCCGAACATGTCATAGCGTCAACAACCGAGGCTCCCAATGAGTCACCAACAGACTCCCACCAGTCTCTTGCTCCATCTCTCAAACACCCTGGTGCATATCTCACCTTCGACCCCTTGGGGCAGAAGCTGGTCATCTGTGCGGACTCAATGTATACAATCCATCGTCTAGCAGCAATGGAGTCCTTCGCCCCATGGAAGTTCGGCGCACCATTGCCCCTGAAGTCCTTAAAGGACAGTGTGCGAGATCTTGATTGGCCATATGCCATGTCACTCCTAAATGCCCTGAGGCGGTCCTCCATCAACTCAACTATCCCTTCCTTGATCGACTCGAAATTGATGGGGGTCGACTCAAGGATGCCTATGGTGATCTCTGACGCGATGAACTCGCATAGCCCCTCGTTTACTAGCTCGGAACATGATCCCAAACCCGATCCCTCTCTTGAAATGCCAACTGCTGGCCTCGGATGTAGTACCACCATTCTGCAATACATAATACCAACCGTTAGTGATACTGATACCTCTTGAGGGATCACATCTACTACAAGTGCCCTGGTCTTGTCTCAGCCTTCCTCAGTTCGGGTACGAACCCTCTGCTTTCAGTAGTGCAGGCCCATACTACCTTCCACATCTATCCGTACAATTGTCAACGACTGCCTTGACTCCACCAGATCCCTTTTTACCACTGCTGATCATTGCTATCCTCATCCTAGGCTTACCCTAGGAAAATCTCTGGCCCTACCCAAACCGGTCCTCAGCTGCTGAAGGCCTCCTTGTAATGCCAATTACCCATCACCTGAATACCATCAGATGTTATGAGGCTCAGATAATCCTTCGAGTAACAGACTCATCCCTACAACGGTTAGACTCAGACAAGAGCTGTGCAATAGGGCCAAATCCAACACTATGAGATTATTCAACCCTGACCACATGTGACGTGGCGTATTCACCTAATGGCTAACTCCCATCGCTCAGAGTCCCACAAAGCACAAATCAAGCAGCATTCAGATGCAGGTAACTACTCAAGCAAGTCTTTTCTTATAGAGAGAAACTTTACTAGTATACAATGCTAAGCTCATACTATCAGACATAACCTAAACAGGCTATCCAACCGCTGTCTACTCAATACTAGCATGCAATTCACATAAGCTGAAGCACATAAATCAGTCACATAAGGCATCACTCCTAGACCCTTAGTCCTATACTAGCATGCTGTTCTACTGAACTGATAAACAGTGCATAACATTGTATGGGTACTTTGGGAATACTTACTTGAGCTCGGCCGGTCGCGCACATCACACACTTTGTTCTTTCTTAAAGTCCTTTACTTAATCTTTCGGAAAACCCTTTTTTTGGAAATACTTTAATCCCTCAATTTGAGTTCAGACACCCCCAAAGACGTGTCCGAATCCCTCAAACCATGGCTCTGATACCAACTTGTAACGACCCAATTTTCACGTCCAAAAATTTCATCTTTTTTTTCTTTTTTTTAAATCAATACTTTGGAAAACATTTGTGAAATAACATCGTTTGATCCTATCATTTCATAAACATATTTCGTGTCTGAAAACCAAAACATAAAAACAACCATAATGTTAGAGTACAAAATCCTAGAATAACTCATGGTGCAGAAAACAATGTGCGTGTATGATGTGCCGCTACTGCGCCAGCTCCTTCTCCTTTGAAGAAGAGGTACCTGAAAACAAAACTGTAAACTGTAAGTACGGAGCTTAGTGAGTTCCTCCATTATACCACATAACATACAAATACTGTCAGGCATATCTGGGTGCCTGACCTACCCCTTCGGTCCTTTTGACCAGATACTACCTAGCATATCTGGGTGCTGACCTCCTCTGCAGTCCTTTCGACCGCATACTGGCTAGCATATCTGGGTGCTGGCCTCCCCTTCGGTACTTTCGACCGGTAATCGGGGACTATTTCACCCCTACTACCACTATCACATAACATCATAACATACTAGCACATAAAATATCAAGTAGTAGCAAACCTAGATGAATATCACAAAGACAATCATCTAACATACAACTCCTACTGGTGGGCCGACATTGTGGACGTAGACCCACCGCTACTGGAAGGTAACTCACCTCGAAAAGTAGCTGTTGAAAGTCTACTTGCTAGACGGCTGACTGACGCATTCGAAATCCTTCGGCTATAAATCCATAAACATAGATTAGTCACTCCTAAATACCCTTAGGTCAAATTACTGACCTACCCCTGGTCCAAGGTCAACTCCTTCGTCAAAGTCAACTTCTAGTTGACAGGACTCGCCGAGTCATGGCACAGACTCGCCGAGTCCCTCTCTTACTATCTGTGACAACCCGAAATTTCCATTCTGTATAACATATCAAGTTAATAGAAGTTAGAACAGTTGCAGTAAATTTTCAGACTTTTGGTATAAGTTTGAGTATTTCAGGATTTACACTTGAAGAGATATCAGGAGAGAGGATGCACTAGGGTATTGTGCAACTCGATTATTCCAAAACTCTATGATATTAGAGTTCAATGCCTGAATAAAATATTTTCTGCCAAAACCCCAGGAGTATATATAGGATTCTAAGCCATATTTGTTCATTTGTTACATTTACAACTAGAGAAAAGCCGAATTCTCTCTCAAGGATCTTTGGACATTCGTCCCAAAATGTGAGTACTTCTATCTAAGTGTGTTATAAGGCTTGATATGTGTCTAATACACTAGAAATCATAGGAAACCATCAAGATTTAAGAGTTTACGGCCCAAGAACATCTTGGACCGTAAACCCTTATTTAAGGGGCAAAGAGTGCCCTAGTCCCTTCCTCTTGCAATGAAACTAGTTTAGACATGTACCCTAATGTATTTAGGACTAGAAAACACCCCTAGAACACCAAGAGTAAGGTGTTCACGGCCCAAGAAGTTCTTGGACCGTGAACTCCAAACAAAAGGGCCAAGGTGTGCTTTAAACTCTCCTAAAGCCTTGGACACTAGCCAAGATTAGTTCTTAGTAAAATTAGGGACTTGAAATCACCGAAAACACCCTTCCATGGGAAATTACGGCTGTAATCTCCATGGGGTTTGGTCCCAGGGCCGTGAACTCCTCAAAAGAGTTAAAGGATGCCCTAAACTCTTCCAAAGACCTTGCCATTAAGTAGGAATGCTTCTTAGGGTCTTGTAAAGCCTCAAAACATCAAAAGATCAAGTAAGTAGGAGCTTACGGCCATAAAACCATGAGTTTACGACCGTAAAATCCTTTGTTGATGACATTAGGGCCGTGAACTCCATTAGGGAGTTTTCATTGAACCCTACACACACTAGCTTGTCCCTAAACTGTTTTAAGAAAATATAGGATTTTCTGGTGGTTTGAAAGTTATACAAATCATTTTCACAAACATGCTTACGAACTCACCAATATTTTTTTTATTTTGACCTTTTTAAATTAACTTGTATTCTCAGGAAACCGTTGAAGCAGGTTGAGCTGAACAAACTATCGGATGTTTAGTATTGTTTTGTTTCATCATACTTTAACTATTTGGCATGTAATATTCAATTACAATACTCAATGTACTATGAATGTTGTTATATTACATGTTTGATGATGATGATGTTATGTTTCAATTATATACTCTGTAATGATACTAAAATGTTGAAAGTTACACCAAGCCCCCGGACGTTTCGGCCGTCTGGTTAGGGGGTGTGACAGATTGGTATCAGAGCATTGTTTATAGTGAACTAGCATATCTAATCATACAGGATATGCAACTATAAATACAATGGGACTAAACTACTGTGAACATAATAATTAAAATACATACCTATGTGTGCATTTTAGAATAATAACACAACAAGAACAGTAAAAGTATTTGGAGGATTTGAACGTCGCTATTAAACCCGGGCAGTTATGTATTCGTATTAGGGGTGAATGTAGCCTGATCAACTACATTCATTCAAAATACGACCAACATGTGTTCAGGAGTAATCGAGATGGACAATGAATCAAAAACTTACCACCTAATTATCCAAAGGGCTTATAGAACCAAACCTAAACAAAATTAAAATATATAGGAGTATTTGGTGTGCTATTGGTTTCTAGCATTTATACAACTTCGTGCAGACACTATGGCCGCGTACCATTATCCAGGAGACCCCTATCTCCTTAGTCAGGGGAAGGTAGAGTGGTTGACCCAGAGGAAGACCCAGAAGGAGACTCGGAGGAAGAACCAGAGTATGAACATGAAGTAAAACTTGCAGATGGACCGACCGAGCCAATGGTGGACCTCGAAGAGGAAGAGCTCGAAGGCAATGACGATGATGACTCGGATGCAGAAGTCTGAGGATATCAATCCTCCATACATGGCCAAAGTACCGGATTATCGTAAGTGCCCCGATGGCCCCATGCCCCATGGGCACACGATGTTAGGAGATGGAGTCGCCATCAGGGGATACGACCACCCTACGATATGAACCTGATGGGTTTTGAGCATTCTAACACTTCCTAAGTGTACATGCAACCCTAATAAACCTTGGATCTATGTTTGTCTAAGATACATGCAAATAATTAATTTTCCAAGGTTCATATCCTAACTAGCATGGCATGGGGAACATGAATCAAATAAAGCTAGTAGAAATACTTACCTTGTAGTAGTAGTTGATTTCTTGGAGTTTTAGAGCCAAGCACAAATAGTGTGGATGCCTCAAATGGAAATCACAAATCACCACAAACTTGGAACTTTGAGAGAATAGTCACTACTATCTTGAAATCGGCCCTCTTGCTTTACTCACTTTCAACTAGTGTGATTTCAAGAACCAAAGCCTCCTTTATATAGTGTGGTGGATTAGGGTTACATCCATGTAAACCCTAATACCCATGTCTCTTCATTTCCATGAGATCCATGGGTTAAAGCTCCATGGAGTATCCATGGACTTTCCATGCAAGCCTAGCCCATTCCAAATAAGCATTAGCCCACACTATATAAATATAGAAGCCCATATTTAATTAGTAATATCTTTGATCTCTAAATTAATCCTAGATTAATTATAGATCAATACTAATTAAATAATATGATCTTATATTAATATATTAAAACTTATAATATATTAATAAATCATAACTTGTACTATTCTCAAATGATTATCCATAAATTGTTCGGGTGAAGTGCAACCCAAATGGACCATGCCGAGTCGGGTCAAGTACATACCAAATATAGTTATGGACTTAGACACTATATCCAACAGTCTCCCACTTGGATAAGTCTAATAACTATAGTTGCAAGTATGACTTCAGGAACCGATCAGCAATCGTAGCTCTTTAAACTCTGTTGAACTAGAACGCGCCATTTTAGATAAGTGATCATATAATCCTCTGTTCTAGATATCAGCCGGACAAATACATGGAACTTGGTCTTACTTATGGACCAACATTTGTTTCCCGATTTCCGATTTGTTTGACATAGAACTTAACTAAACACATCAATTTAGTTTTGACCGGGCCCGGTACATAGGTCAAAACAAAATCATCGAGGGGCCTAGATATCGCTTCTAATCCTAGAAGGAACAGATAAACTTCGACTCATATGTTTGTTCTACCACTCATTGAATTATACACAAAAGCACGTTTTATAACATCGATTTACCAATGCGTTTTCGTACAATCAATGCATAACCAACTTGTAAATAACAAATCATATCTCTAGGTTTGAAGACTTATATGATATTACTGTCTCACGATCACTCGAGATAAATTCCATGAAGTGATTCCAGTGAGCGTGGGTTGAGTCCAATGCTCAGAACTTATGAGCACTCATGATTGTTGTAGCCTATGTCCAACACCTTAGACCTCTACAAAAAATCATGACAGTCTTGATTCATACCTACTTCCGATGTATGACCGACTGTGGAGATTCGAATAATATGATATACCAAACATAATTATTCTGGAAGTCAAAACATGTAAAAGAAATATAGTAAACAATTGACAAGTGATAGCAACACTTTACTTATAAATAACAACTTTTATTTATCATCAAATGTCAATTACATTTTACAAACTTCAATATTATCTAACTACTAAAACTAATATCATCCTTTAGCCCTATGCTCCGAGCATGCTGGAGATGCTTAGCCCGAGTCAGTCCCTTCGTGAGGGGATCTGTTGGGTTCTCATCCGATGATACCCTCTTTGCCACAAGGATTCCTTCTTGTATTCGATGTCTGATGAAGTGATATTTTCTGTCAGTGTGTTTGGATCTCCCATGATCTCTTGGTTCCTTGGCTAAGGGAACCGCACTATTGCTGTCACAGAAAATCTCCATTGGCTCTTTTATAGCTGATACAAATCCAAGGTCTCCGATGAAGTTCTTTAGCCATATAGCCTCCTTTGCTGCCTCGCTTGCTGCTATATACTCTTATTCACAAGTGGAATCAGCCACTGTCTCCTGCTTGGAACTTTTCCAAGTAATTGCCCCTCCATTTAGGGTAAAGACCCAGCCCGGAGAGCGGAAATTATCCCTGTCAGTCTGAAAGCTAGCATCACTGTACTCTACAACTCTAAAGCTATCACTCCTACCAAGGGTAAGGACCTAGTCCTTAGTCCTTCGCAGGTACTTGAGGATATTCTTTACCGTAGTCCAGTGTGCCTTGCCAGGGTTCCCCTGATACCTGCTAACCATGCTCAAGGCAAAGGCTACATCAGGTCGAGTACACGTCATAGCATACATGATCGATCCTACTGCCGAAGCATAAGGTTTTCGACTCATTTCTGCTATCTCAGCCTCAGTACTAGGGCTTTGTGTCTTACTCAATTTGGCGTTACTCTGAATGGGTAACTCACCTTTCTTGGAGTTATGCATGTTGAATCTTTTCAACACTTTGTCAACATATGTGCTTTGACTAAGTATAATTAGTCTTTTACTCCTGTTTCTCAAAATTCTTATCCCTAGGATATAGGCAGCTTCACCAAGGTCCTTCATAGCGAAACACTTCCCAAGCCAGGACTTTACTTCCTGCAGGGTTGGGATGTCATTTCCTATGAGTAGTATGTCATCCACATACAGTACCAAAAAGCTGACTATGCTCCCACTAGCCTTGATATAGACACACGATTCATCTTCACTCCTTGAAAAGCCAAATTCCTTGACTTTCTCATCAAAGCAAAGATTCCATCTGCGAGGTGCCTATTTCGATCCATAAATGGATTTCTCGAGTTTACACACTCTATTGGGGTACTCTGTACTGACAAAACCCTCTGGCTGAACCATGTAAACATCTTCAGCCAACTTTCCATTAAGGAAAGCGGTTTTGACATCTATTTGCCATATTTCATAGTCATGAAATGCAACAATGGCTAATAGAACCCTAATAGACTTTATCTTGGCCACTGGTGAAAAGGTCTCATCATAATCAACTCCCAGAGTTTGAGAATAACCCTTTGCAACCAGTCGTGCCTTATAAGTGTGTACATTACCATCCATGTCGGTCTTCTTCTTGAAGATCCATTTGCACCCAACTACCTTACGATCAGGTACATGGTCAACCAAGTTCCAAACTTGATTTTCATACATGGACTGTATCTCGCTATCCATAGCCTCTTTCCATTTAGCAAACTCGGGGCCTGCCATGGCTTCCGCGTAACTGTTAGGTTCATCCAGACCTACTAGTGTCTCATCACTAATAAGTGTCTCACCTTCCGTAGTAATATGGAAACCATAGTAATGCTCAGGTGCATTCCTAACTCTCGTGGAACGTCTCAGAGGTATAGACCCGTCAATTGACTAAACAGGAGTTTCCTCCTCAAGTTGAGGGCTAGAGTTTGAAGTTCCTTCACCACTTGACTCTTGAAGTTCTTCAAGATCAATTTGCCTCCCACTGTCTCCTTGGCTTATAAACTCTCTCTCTCGAAAGACTCCTCTTCTTGCTACAAATATCACATTATCACTAGGTCTGTAGAAGAGGTAACCAAAGGATCTTTGTGGGTAGCCGATGAAAATACACCTCTCGCTTCGGGGTTCTAGCTTATCATGAGGTCTCGCGCCTCACAAAAGCCTCGCAACCCCAAATCTTGATGTGGTCTAGTTTGGGTATTTTACCGGTCCACATCTCGTGAGGAGTTTTGGCAACTTTCTTTGTAAGGAATAGATTAAGGATATGGGCGGCAGTCTCTAAGGCATACCCCCAAAATGAGATTGGTAGCGAAGCTCGACTCATCATGGAACGAACCATATCCAACAAGGTTCGATTACGCCTCTCAGCTACACCATTCAACTGTGGTGTCCTGGGAGGTGTCAATTGTGAGACAATCCCACATTCCCTAAGATAGTCGAGGAACTCTGAACTAAGATACTCACCACCTCGATCGGATCGAAGCATCTTAATGTTCCTGCCCAATTGATTCTCGACTTCCTGTTTAAATTCCTTAAACCTTTCGAAAGTCTCTGACTTATGCTTGATTAGGTAGACATATCCATATCTACTGTAATCATCATTAAAAGTCAAATAATAACGATTAACATCCCTTGTGGCATGTTTGAATGGTCCACACACATCTGTGTGTACAATGTCCAACAAACCTTCACCCCTCTCACAAGAACATGTGAAGGGTGACTTTGTCATTTTTCCAAGTAAGCATGATTCGCAACTATCATTTGACTTTAGGTCAAATGACTCCAAGACTCCATCCTTTTGGAGTTGGCCTACGCGTTTCTTGCTTATATGTCCAAGACGACAATGCCATAATGATGCTTTATCCAAGTTATTATTATTATTAATAGAATCAATACACATCACATTATTTCCTAAGTTATCTACAACAGACACAGCTTCATACACACCATCACAAGGTAATGCTTTAAAATAAAGAACATTATTAAAGAAAGCATCAATAGAACCAACTTCATTATTAAATGAAAAGGTAAACCCTTGTTTATACAATGCATGAAAGGAAATAATATTTCTTGCCATTTCTGGCGAGTAACAACATTTATTCAAATCTAAATTAAACCCACTACTTAGCGATAAAGTATAAACTCCAATCTTGGTGACAGGTGTAACTTTCCTATTCCCCATGATTAAGTTTATCCTTCCTTGCTCCACATTCTCATTTCTTCTTAGTCCCTGTAAGTCACAACAAATATGAATACCACAACCGGTATCAAGGACCCAAGAGTTAGAATTGGGTGAGTTATTAGAAATGATAGTGTAAATACCTGCATGGTTGGGTTTAACTTTCCCATCCTTCACATCTTGCTGGTACTTTGGGCAGTTCTGGTTCCAATGTGCCTTTTCATGACAATAGAAGCATTCAGCCTCTTTTGGGTCAGACGAAGGAGTGATGAAACCTTTCTTGGTTCCACTTGAAGAAGAGCCATCAAGGGTCCTAACCTCGGTACCCTTCGGAGAACTCTTTCTCTTCTTCCCTCGTCCTTTCCCGATTGCCAAGACAGGGGCGGAGTTTGTAGGAGTAGGAGTAACAATCGCCTTACCCTTAAGACCACTTTCCGCGGTCTTTAAGAGTCCTTGAAGTTTGCTGAGTGTGACCTCTTCCTTGTTCATGTAGTATGTCATGCGGAATTGATCATAACATGAAGGTAAGGAGTGCAAAATGATATCTATTGCAAGCTCCTCGGGGAAGTTCACATTAAGCTTCAGCAACTGGTCCATAAATCATTGCATTTTATGCATGTGGCCCGTGATGGGTTCACCATCCTTCATGCGAGTTGTTATCATGGAGAAGATGATTTCATACCTCTCTTGACGAGCACTTTGATGGTATCTTTCCATCAAGTCTTGGTGCATCTCATAGGGATAGAAATCTTCATAGGATTTTTGGATATCCGTGGTCATAGTGGCCATCATGATGCATGCCACTTTGGTGGCATCCCTTTCATGTGCCCTAAACTCAGCGGTCTCTTGAGGAGTAGCAACTGTCTCATCAATCTCCTTAAGCTCCTTATCGAGGACATATTCCTTGTCCTCGTAGTGAGTAATCATTATGATGTTTCCGATCCATTCATTAAAGTTGGATCCATCAAAAGTGACTTTCCCACACAAGTTCATAAGAGAAAAGGAGCCACTAGGATTAGAGCCAGAAGCAACGTTGTTTGCAGACATCTTGTAAGAGAAGAAAGAAAGGATTAGTTTAGATATAGATATAGTCCTTAATAAAACACCCAAATGTAGTATTAAGGCTAGGACCCAATCACAATATATTATACTTAGAAGAGGTATGCCGTAATCTAAGTAATAACATATTTGAAAGGTGGGTGAATGACGATTCACCAATTTCCACCAAAGACGTAATATTAAAGCTATTTAATTTGGGTTTTAGAAACTCCTAGATTCTATTGAGATTCAATGAACTTTTCAAAGGCATGTTTCAATCTCCAGTGTGCCCTCCAAGTTTTGTGACTGGGATGCCGAGGATCACAAAATGAGGTGTGAAGTAACCATGCAAATCACTTGGTACCCTTAATGTTTACCCTTCAATCGATGTGCCGGTTAACCACACACGCTCCATCGATGCTATGATAAATATTAAGTCACCCTTTACCTACCTTGTTAAGTCCAAGTTAGTGTGCCGGTTAACCACACACGCTCCACTAACGACTTAGACAAAGTGTAAAGTGTAATTTCATGGATTAGCACCTTATTCACATTTTTCCTAAAGTAACTAAGATTGGGAATTTAATAAAACATTTAGTTACTTTATAATATTCATCATACTTTTAATGAGAATTTATAAGTCTTTGTCCTACCCGTTCGGCTAACGACCCTCCACCAGTCAACCAAGCAGTGGGTGAGAGTGGACACCCATTAAGTTGCCATTTTATAGGCAACAACCTTATACCCACCTTATAGACCGGCTTCGTGAATGAGGCGTACTAGCGGTAAGACGACTTTAATCTTATACATATATATTATTATAAGCTTATAATATTATAAGTATAAGGGTTGAATTTTAACTTTTAAAATTCTAAGGATTGGAACTAATGTTTTTAATATGACTTTACTTGTTCCAAAACTTGAGGGAAAGTTTTGTAAACTTTCAAAACTTTTCGTTTCTTGTAACTTATGAGTTAAATAGAGTAATAAAAATGAAGACTCTTCATTTTTCTAACTCTTGTGTTCTTTTAATGGTTTTAATTCAAGTGTGACTCTTCGTTTTCCATAACTTGAGGACAAGTTATGGACTCCATTAAAACACATAATGATCATGAATTAATCTACCACATAGGTTACAAATAATTCCTATGATCATCTAAACATCATAAGATCAAGAACATGAATATGAACACTTTCATGAATCAAAAAATTACACTTAAAAACTTGTAATTTTGATAACTTGTTGTTGTAAATGGATTAGTAAAGACATTACACCATCTAAAACAGGTTTTCAAGTACCAAAACAGTTTAGGGTAATGTTTCTAGTCCATTTCCAGCAACTAAAGTCGAAAATCTGCATTCTGAGGCTCCTACTCGCCGAGTGCATGAACCTACTCGCCGAGTAGGATGAAGATACACATGAACTCGGCGAGTACCCCCATGGACTCGGCGAGTTCATCAGGCAGACAACAAGTTTTTCGACTTTTTCCAATATTTTGCATCAAGTATCATACAAACAAGCCTAGGCTCTGATACCACTGATGGGTTTTGAGCATTCTAACACTTCCTAAGTGTACATGCAACCCTAATAAACCTTAGATCTATGTTTGTCTAAGATACATGCAAATAATTAATTTTCCAAGGTTCATATCCTAACTAGCATGGCATGGGGAGCATGAATCAAATAAAGCTAGTAGAAATACTTACCTTGTAGTAGTAGTTGATTGCTTGGAGTTTTAGAGCCTAGCACCAATAGTGTGGATGCCTCAAATGGAAATCACAAATCACCACAAACTTGGAACTTTGAGAGAATAGTCACTACTATCTTGAAATTGGCCCTCTTGCTTTACTCACTTTCAACTAGTGTGATTTCAAGAACCAAAGCCTCCTTTATATAGTGTGGTGGATTACGGGTACATCCATGTAAACCCTAATACCCATGTCTCTTCATTTCCATGAGATCCATGGGTTAAAGCTCCATGGTGTATCCATGGACTTTCCATGCAAGCCTAGCCCATTCCAAATAAGCATTAGCCCACACTATATAAATATAGAAGCCAATATTTAATTACTAATATCTTTGATCTATAAATTAATCCTAGATTAATTATAGATCAATACTAATTAAATAATATGATCTTATATTAATATATTAGAACTTATAATATATTAATAAATCATAACTTGTACTATTCTTAAATGATTATCCATAAATTGTTCGGGTGAAGTGCAACCCAAATGGACCATGCCGAGTCGGGTCAAGTACATACCAAATATAGTTATGGACTTAGACACTATATCCAACAGAACCGAGGTTTCTTCGATCTCAGTCATTGAGGACCAGCTGACCGGGCCCTCCTAGTCATGGTACGGTGCACCCGAGACATTGGCAACCAAGCTCATGGCACCCCCGCCCCCAATCAAATGGACCAAAGGTGGAATACTGCGGAGAGAGCTGAGAGACAAACACAGGAAGTGAATGAGGAATCCCATGCAAGACAGCTAATTCGGGAGGCGCGACTACAAGACACCGAGCGACAAGTAGCTCGTTTCCGGGGACATCCACTTCATCAGAACCACCACCAGGCACTTTCCGCCATGATTAGGATTAGCTTTTCCCCCACTACTATTTGTTATGATTCTCTTTTGCGTGCTAAGATGGTATTTACTAATGAAGTAATTATGTGTTTTCCTTGTTTCATGTTATTGCACGAATTCACTTATATGCGCAACCGAACCCATGAAACCACTAGATTCTCAAGGATCTCTAAACCAAAATAATCCATGTACTCTAGGGATAGACTTAATATTCATGTTGGATTTACTATTACTCACCACCATATATACATCATAGGGATGTAGATTAGAACATTTAGAATCATACGAGAAAACGCGAAATTTATAGGGTATGATTAGAAATGACCATCGCCACTGACGATCTTGCTCATCATCATGCAGCAGAAAATGGCACCCCGCAGAAATAACAAGCGCACCCGTGAGACACCAATCCTGTAGATGGACTCTGCTACATTCCAAGTTGCTATAACAACGGCAGTAACCGCTGGTATAGCACAAATCAATGCAAACAACACCAATGGAGGTGAAAATAGCATCGAAATATCCAGCCGAAGGAACGAGCATGGAAACCAACAAGTGACAGCTTATCAAGGCACTCCAAACCCCAATCTTAAGAGCAGAAGAATGGAAGTAAGAGAAAGGGACAGCCCACTCAAGGGTTCTCGAAGAAGCAACATGTTGTTGCTGTCCATGCAACCATGACCCCTACTAAATCAACACCTGCGAAATCATATGATGGAAGCCTTCCAAAATGCAACTAATGCAATTTCCATCATAAGGAGCTTTCCCGGAGCAACATTGTAAGAGATGCAACCAAAAGAGTCACACCACCAAATACTGTAGAACTTATCCATGACAGAATCAACAGCCAAACAAAAACAACAACAATCGCAACATCCTTAACAACAACACCAATTTTGGGACCAATCACACCTGCTATGGGTGTGGAGGAACTGGTCACTTCAGAAGGATCAGGAAGGGTCCTTACCTTGGGTCAAGGCGAAGCAGTCCAAGACCCGACGGTTGTTACCGGGACATTCTCACTTAGCAACTCTTTCGCTTATGTCTTATTCAATAGTTGAGCTGAGCGAAGCTTCGTTAGTAAAAAATTCGAGCACTTACTAAAACAACAATCCCAAAAGCTAAACGAAGCCTTTATGGTGAAGATGGCTGATGGGAAAAACTGAATCAACTAATGATATTTATGTAGAGTATACCTTAACACTAAACAACCATTCACTTCAAATAGATTTAATGCCAGTAAATATTAGGAGTTTTGATATGATAATTGGCATGGTTGGGTTAGGCCCCCACCATGCTGATACTATGTGTCACAAGAAGGCCGTTTGCCTTCACCCCTAATCACGAAACTCTAATAATCTATGGCGATAAACTTGGCACCAATCCTCGTACTATCTCGTGCATTAATGCACAGAAGTGCCTACACAAGAAGAAATACGTTTTCCTTGCTCAAGTTGTGGACAAGGCCAAAGAAGAAGTAAGCATACAAGGTGTTCCAGTAGCATGCGATTTCCGGATGCATTTCCTGAATACTTTCCGGGAATACCTCCAGAAAGACAGGTCGAATTTTGAATCGACCTAATACCAGGAGCCACATCAATTGCGAATTCACCCTACTGGTTAGCTCCTGCCGAAATTCAGGATTTATCCAGTCAATTTAGAGAATTGTTGAGCAAAGGATTCATCAGACCAAGCTTCTCGCTCTGGGGAGCTCCATTCTTGTTCATCAAGAAGACGGATCCTTCAGAATGTGCATCGATTGTAGGGAATTGAATAAGCTCACTATCAAAAACCGATACTCACTCCCTCAGTTTAACGACCTATTTGACAAACTCCAAGGAGTTAGTTACTTCTCCAAAATAGATCTAAGATCCGGTTATCATCAGCTCCGAGTCCAAGAAGTGGACATTAAAAAAATTGCTTTCCGAACTTAATACGGTCATTTTGAATATTTCGTGATTCCCTTCAATCTAACGAATGCCCCATTGGTATTCATGGACCCCACGAACCAAGTTTTCCCAACAATTCCTAGTCAGACTTTTATTATTTTCATCCATGACATACTCGTCTACTCACAAAACAAGAAAAAACACCGTCAACACATATGATCGGCTTTGGAGGCATCAAAGCCGGAGAATATTGCGAAAGAAGCACTGCGTGGATTGGATAAAACTCTCAAAGTCAAAAGGACGAAGCTTATTATTAAAATAGTTGGATTGAACACTAACTGGGTGATCGTCAATAGGTTAATCAAATCTGCTCATTTTCTGCCAATAAAAGAATCGTACAAGATGGAAAGATTAACACATATTTGTATCAAAGAGATCGTGAGACTCCATGGAGTGCCATTGTCAATAATCTCGGATCGGGATAGTAGATTTACCTCACGATTTTGACAGTCACTCTAGAAGGCTATGGGAACACAACTAGACATGAGCACTGCTTACCACCCTTAAACCAATAGTCAAAGCGAACAGACCATTCAAACACTCAAAGACATGCTCCGAGACCGTGTGATTGATTTCGTCAAGTCATGGGATACCCATTTTCCCTTGATTGAATTCTCATACAACAACAGTTATCACACGAGCATCAAGGTAGCTCATTTCGAGGCTCTTTATGGTCATAAATGCAGATCACTTGCCAGTAGTCTCACATGAGCAGAAACTATTCGCGAAACGACAGAGAAGATAATCCAAAATCAGAACTTGACTTCAAGCATCACGAGACAGACAGAAGAGTTATGCTGACAAAGGACGAAAAACCTCTAGAATTCCATGTCGAAGGACAAGTACTATTTAAAGTCTTTCCATGGAAAGGAATGATTCGCTTTAGGAAATGGGGAAAACTGAACCCACGATACGTCAGACCGTTCGAGATTCTTGCCCGAACTAGTCCAGTAGCTTATAAACTACAACTACCTTTGGAACTCAGCAATGTACACCCCATGTTCCACGCCCCGAGTTTGAAGAAGTGCTTATCTGATGAAACTCTTGTCATTCCTTTAGAAGAGATCAGAGTAAACGAGAATCTCCTATTCACCGAAGAACCAGTCGAAATCATAGATAGAGAAGTGAAGTGTGCGAAGTAGAGCCGCATACCAATTGTGAAGGTTCAATGGAACGCTAAACATGGACCAGAATTCACATGGTAACACAAGGACCAGGTGAAGCAGAAGTGCCCTCACCTATTCTCTCATTCATGATCCTACCTTTCAAAAGAATTTCGGGACGAAATTCCCTCTAATGGGGGGATGATGTCATAACTGGCATTTTGCTAGGAAATTCTATTTCCCACATAAACATCATCCATTGTAAAAGTATGTACTCTAAGTGAATACTATACTCAATTCTCATTCAAATACATCTCTCATGTTCAACAAAGAGTTTGAAGCCCTAAATATTATGGTTCAAGTCTATTATAGGTTAGGACATTCTTATTGGGCCTAATGCGCCAATAAGTATCCAAACCGACTATTTTGGGCCTAAGACCCTTAAATGGGCTCTAAAAGGAGCCACATTCATAAATCTGTAACATTTTGGACCATTTGGGGCTTGAATGACTCATTCTAGTCCTAATGGGCCTTATTGGGCCATAACAACTCCAATCACCCTAAAGTGCAATAAGACTACCTAATGGACTTTTATTGGGCCATGAACACACCTAAAGGCCCAATCGACCGAAAACTATTTATTGGGATTCACAAACAAGAGCAAAACCAAGAGTGGGCCAAGCAAATTCAACTCAATTTATCTTAGGCCCAATTCTCGACCCATGATATAAAAAAAGGGGAAAAGAAAAGATCAAGGGAGGATTTAGGAAGTGATGACAACAAATAATTGTCTAATATACTTCTAGATAATCACAAACATCCATGAGATCTTTACCCTCCATGCAAAAATTCCTCTTCCCCTCTCCTCTTTATTACTCACGGCCATTAGGGCCTTCCCCACACACTTATTTTACTTACAAATTTCTTAAGGAAATCTCACAAGAACACTCCTACATTCTCCTCTAAATTTTCGAGAATTAGAGTATGCTTCAAGAGATTCTTCTTAGAGATCATCAACTTTGGTAAGTTCTTATTTCGCCCTTGTTGGCCTTTCGGCCCTGCGTCTGGTCCCTTAGGATTCTTCCTCGAAGCCCCTGTAAGCTGTCCCTCCTCTGCCTTCCTCTTCCGGATATGCTCCAAATCAATCTCCCTCTCCCTAGCCCTAGCAACCATGGAATCCAGGGTAGGGCAAGCTGAAAAAATAACATGCTCCCGGATGTCAGCTCGTAACATGTCATGATAGCGGGTCCTCCTCATATCCTCATCTCCCGCATACTGGGGTACCAGCAATGCCCTCTCCCGGAACTTGGCGGTGATCTCCGCCATAGTCTCCGTAGTCTGCCTCATGCCCAAAAACTCTCTGGCCAACTGCTGAAGCTCTACCGCTGGCGCAAACTCTGCTCGGAACCGGGTCACAAAATCCGAACATGTCATAGCGTCAACAACCGAGGCTCCCAATGAGTCACCAACAGACTCCCACCAGTCTCTTGCTCCATCTCTCAAACACCCTGGTGCATATCTCACCTTCGACCCCTTGGGGCAGAAGCTGGTCAGCTGTGCGGACTCAATGTCTACAATCCATCGTCTAGCAGCAATGGAGTCCTTCGCCCCATGGAAATTCGGCGCACCATTGCCCCTGAAGTCCTTAAAGGACAGTGTGCGAGATCTTGATTGGCCATATGCCATGTCACTCCTAAATGCCCTAAGGCGGTCCTCCATCAACTCAACTATCCCTTCCTTGATCGACTCGAAATTGATGGGGGTCGACTCAAGTATGCCTATGGTGATCTCTGACGCGATGAACTCGCATAGCCCCTCGTTTACTAGCTCGGAACATGATCCCAAACCCGATCCCTCTCTTGAAATGCCAACTGCTGGCCTCGGATGTAGTACCACCATTCTGCAATACATAATACCAACCGTTAGTGATACTGATACCTCTTGAGGGATCACATCTACTACAAGTGCCCTGGTCTTGTCTCAGCCTTCCTCAGTTCGGGTACGGACCCTCTGCTTTCAGTAGTGCAGGCCCATACTACCTTCCACATCTATCCGTACATTCGTCAAGGACTGCCTTGACTCCACCAGATCCCTTTTTACCACTACTGATCATTGCTATCCTCATCCTAGGCTTACCCTAGGAAAATCTCTAGCCCTACCCAAACCGGTCCTCAGCTGCTAAAGGCTCCTTGTAATGCCAATTACCCATCACCTGAATACCATCAGATTTGATGAGGCTCAGATAATCCTTCGAGTAACAGACTCATCCCTACAACGGTTAGACTCAGACAAGAGCTGTGCAATAGGGCCAAATCCAACACTATGAGATTATTCAACCCTGACCACATGTGACGTGGCGTACTCACCTAATGGCTAACTCCCATCACTCAGAGTCCCACAAAGCACAAATCAAGCAGCATTCAGATGCAGGTAACTACTCAAGCAAGTCTTTTCTTTTAGAGAGAAACTTTACTAGTATACAATGCTAAGCTCATACTATCAGACATAACCTAAACAGGCTATCCAACCGCTGTCTACTCAATACTAGCATGCAATTCACATAAGCTGAAGCACATAAATCAGTCACATAAGGCATCACTCCTAGACCCTTAGTCCTATACTAGCATGCTGTTCTACTGAACTGATAAACAGTGCATAACATTGTATGGGTACTTTGGGAATACTTACTTGAGCTCGGCCGGTCGCGCACATCACACACTTTGTTCTTTCTTAAAGTCCTTTACTTAATCTTTCGGAAAACCCTTTTTTTGGAAATCCTTTAATCCCTCAATTTGAGTTCAGACACCCCCAAAGACATGTCTGAATCCCTCAAACCATGGCTCTGATACCAACTTGTAACGACCCAATTTTCACGTCCAAAAATTTCATCTTTTTTTTTTTTCTTTTTTTTTAAATCAATACTTTAGAAAACATTTGTGAAATAACATCGTTTGATCCTATCATTTCATAAACATATTTCGTGTCTGAAAACCAAAACATAAAAACAACCATAATGTTAGAGTACAAAATCCTAGAATAACTCATGGTGTGGAAAACAATGTGCGTGTATGATGTGCCGCTACTGCGCCAGCTCCTTCCCCTTCGAAGAAGAGGTACCTGAAAACAAAACTGTAAACTGTAAGTACGGAGCTTAGTGAGTTCCTCCATTGTACCACATAACATACAAATACTGTCAGGCATATCTGGGTGCCTGACCTACCCCTTCGGTCCTTTCGACCGAATACTACCTAGCATATCTGGGTGCTGACCTCCTCTGCAGTCCTTTCGACCGCATACTGGCTAGCATATCTGGGTGCTGGCCTCCCCTTCGGTACTTTCGACCGGTAATCGGGGACTATTTCACCCCTACTACCACTATCACATAACATCATAACATACTAGCACATAAAATATCAAGTAGTAGCAAACCTAGATGAATATCACAAAGACAATCATCTAACATACAACTCCTACTGGTGGGCCGGCATTCTGGACGTAGACCCACCGCTACTGGAAGGTAACTCACCTCGAAAAGTAGCTGCTGAAAGTCTGCTTGCTAGACGAATGACTGATGCACTGGAAATGCTCCGGCTATAAATCCATAAACATAGATTAGTCACTCCTAAATACCCTTAGGTCAAATGACTGACCTACCCCTGGTCCAAGGTCAACTCCTTCGTCAAAGTCAACTTCTAGTTGACAGGACTCGCCGAGTCATGGCACAGACTCGCCGAGTCCCTCTCCTACTATCTGTGACAACCCGAAATTTCCATTCTGTATAACATATCAAGTTAATAGAAGTTAGAACAGTTGCAGTAAATTTTCAGACTTTTGGTATAAGTTTGAGTATTTCAGGATTTACACTTGAAGAGATATCAGGAGAGAGGATGCACTAGGGTATTGTGCAACTTGATTATTCCAAAACTCTATGATATTAGAGTTCAATGCCTGAATAAAATATTTGCTGCCAAAACCCCATGAATATATATAGGATTCTAAGCCATATTTGTTCATTTGTTACATTTACAACTAGAGAAAAGCTGAATTCTCTCTCAAGGATCTTTGGACATTCGTCCCAAAATGTGAGTACTTCTATCTAAGTGTGTTATAAGGCTTGCTATGTGTCTATTACACTAGAAATCATAGGAAACCATCAAGATTTAAGAGTTTACGGCCCAAGAACATCTTGGACCGTAAACCCTTATTTAAGGGGCAAAGAGTGCCCTAGTCCCTTCCTCTTGCAATGAAACTAGTTTAGACATGTACCCTAATGTATTTACGACTAGAAAAAACCCCTAGAACACCAAGAGTAAGGTGTTCACGGCCCAAGAAGTTCTTGGACCGTGAACTCCAAACAAAAGGGCCAAGGTGTGCTTTAAACTCTCCTAAAGCCTTGGACACTAGCCTAGATTAGTTCTTAGTAAAATTAGGGACTTGAAATCACCAAAAACACCCTTCCATGGGAGATTACGGCTGTAATCTCCATGGGGTTTGGTCCCAGGGCCGTGAACTCCTCAAAGGAGTTAAAGGATGCCCTAAACTCTTCCAAAGACCTTGCCATTAAGTAGGAATGCTTCTTAGGGTCTTGTAAAGCCTCAAAATATCAAAAGATCAAGTAAGTAGGAGCTTACGGCCATAAAACCATGAGTTTACGACCGTAAAATCCTTTGTTGATGACATTAGGGCCGTGAACTCCATTAGGGAGTTTTCCTTGAACCCTACACACACTAGCTTGTCCCTACAACACTTAGATGCAATCCTTGAGGCTAATAACACTTGATAAAGGTGTTTAGCATGTCTAGGGTGTCATGATTTTGTTTATTAGTTGTTCATAGACTAATTTTATACATATATGTGATATTATATGTTAACTAGGATCATAGAGTGTGTTCAAGACTTCACTTGACACCTAGCAATCCTACCTCTTCAGTTCATCCGTACCACTCACTACAGGTGAGTTCATACCCCTTAATCAATGTTTTTAGTGTTTTTAAATGTTTTATGGGGGGATACAAGTAGAATCATGCTAGTTATTATATCAATCACATGTGATTAATAAGCAGCATTCAAATGATTTACTACTCATTAGCCGTTTTACCAAGCAATTTTCTTCAAATGATTTTCATAAAAGTGTTATATGTTTAAAACTCCTTATTAAACTGTTCATTTTACACTTTATGTTTCATTTCAAACTCATTTACAATTGTGTTTCAAACAAATGTTTCATTGTACTTAAAAATGTTTTGTCAGACAAATACTCTCAACCCGTTTTGTAGATTGACATCAAGTCGATCTTTTCTTAGATAGCAACCATGTTCAATGGTTTTACAAAACGTATTTTAGTCGATTATATTATCAATTGCATGTCTAAGTATGTATAGTTATATAAGCAATGTTTAAAAGGCTTAGGAAGGTCTGCCCGCCCTATTTCCTTTTAGCCGTTGAGATGTGGTCTGCAGGGGTATCGGCTATCCGTCCGAAGGTCGTTTAAATATTAGTTATATATCATGTGTACACATATAGTCATAAAGGTTCTTCCAGTTCATTCAATACCCTTGGGTAGCAAGGGTATACTTCCATGTTCATACGTACCAGTTATATTACTAGTAAGCTACCATATGGGTAGTTTAGGAAGATACTAGAACTATTACTAGAACCCGATATCATACAATGAGTTAGTTCATTCATGATTCAATACTTGCTAGATAGAGAGAGAGAGAACACACATTACAGCTAGTACACGCAGTACATTACTATACATGCTAGATAGAGAGAGAACACACGTTACAGCTAGCACACATAGAACATTACAGTACATTACTATACTGTTAAATAGATATGTTTACATGAGTATGTTTACATAGATAATATATAATGAGTTACTATTACATTTTATATGTATAGATTCTGTTATATAACCCTCATTCTTATCTTTACTTTGTGATACAATCACATAATCGATGAGATAGATTGGATTTAATATCCTAGTACCAAAGGATACGTTGCGAGATTAACCATTCCTAGAATCTCTGTTAGCTACAGAGGTAAAATCACATCCACGGATGTCTACGGTTGATACCATTACAGGTATACTTTAAGGGACTAACTATTCCTATACCCAGCTGTTAGCAACAGAGGTAAATGTACATCTACAGATGTCTCCAGTTAACACTGTTAATTAGTACCAAAGGATAATACTAGGTTATTTATATTATTACCTTTATCTTGTGACTCATTCACATAACCGATGAGGTGAATTATATTTGAGTATCCTAGTACCAAAGGATACAATTTCTTATAATAATAATAATAGTAGCACAGTTAGGTCTTAGTAGAAGGCTACATTCAAAGCAGTTAGGTCTTGGTAGAAGGCTACATTCAGAGTAGTTAGGTCTTGGTAGAAGGCTACATTCAGAACAGTTAGGTGTTGGTAGAAGACTCCCTTTTATAATAGTAGGAATCATAGGGATTTCTAGGGTTTTTCAAACGTTTACAGTTGTTCTACAAACATTTTCATACTTATATGAGCTTTCTTTCAGAAAAATTTCAAGTCTTTCATTACAAGTTTTAGAAATTAAGACACATTAATACTTATGATCTCACCAGCTTTAAAGCTGATACTCTCTTTCAAAATAACTTGTATCCTTAGGTCAACCATAGTTAGGTACCGATGCAAGGTTTAGAGAAGATGGAGCTCGTTCAAGACTCATCTTTCGTTTTGATTATACTTTAGTGTCTATTATAATTTGATAGAACACACTTGTATTAAAATTATATTATTAATGCAATGGATGATGTTGTTGCTTGTTTACTACTTTTCATTGTTGTGATACTGTACATGACGTCCTCCACCCCAGAACGTTTCCACCGTTCATGGTTTTGGGGTGTGACAGATTGGTATCAGAGCATTGTTTATAGTGAATTAAGTATATCAACCTATAAAAGATATACTAACTATAAATACATAGGGATTAAAAATACTCTGACCAAGAGTTTATACTTTAAATAGTAAAATATTTAATTTAGTATACGTGCCTGCATTCATACTAAAATCAGTGTCACTAGGACAGTACAAAAGAATTACAATTATTGGGCAACACAGGTGGACTTAGAGACATATAGTCAAAACTGGGAAGATATAGCCTGATCAACTATATTATCCGAGGGTTGACTAGCATGTGCCTAAGTGTAGTTGTGTGGTTGCAACAAGTCTAAAATCTTACCAACAATACCACAATGAGAACAGTAGAACATAGCATTAAACTTAAAATACTATAGGAGTATTTGGTGTTACTATAAGTACTTTATACTTGAGAACTAAAAAAGGATCTTCATTACTAAGTTGATAGTTGCTAAGTGGATACACTAAAGTTATATGTAACTAGGAGGTATAAGACTTATAATCTGTGAAAATTTTGCTTTACCCCTATTCTTTGTGAATTTGGAGTTAAGGTCACTTATTCGAAGGCCTATCCTGTTACGATTACATATAACTGGTATGCACTTCACAAATAGTGATGTAACTAATAAATATTTTCTAAATAATTATCTAGATAGTTCGTCTAATAATTATTTTCTTACCCCAATTCTCACATAGATAACATGGCTAGACTCCATCCCCACGACAACCAGTACCTTCCGAACGAAGTCATTGCTGGTTGGTTTGGAGAAGAACCAGAGAATGATCTGTTGGATACAGTGTCTACGTCCATAACTTTATTTGGTATGTACTTGATCCGACCCGGCATGGTCCATTTGGGTTGCATGGCATTGCAATACTTGGATAGACTAAATGAGAGAATATGGCACTTATGATTATTAATATATTATAAGTTCTAATATATTAATTATAATATTATTTAATTAGTATTTGATCAAGTATTAATCTAGTATTAATTTGGTGATCAAAGTGAGACTAATTAAATATATAAGGGTTGATTATGACAATCATCAATTCTTTTATGGTGGATTAATGATCCATGGTTTATGGGTTATGGATGTAACCATTTGGAGCTCCATGGATAGTCCATGGGAGTTACAAACCCATGGGTCATGAGAAATGAAGAGTCATGACAATTATGGGTTTTCTTAATGAAACCCTAATTGTGACACCACTATAAAAGGAACCCGTTGGCTAGTAAAATCAGAGCTAGTAAGGTTACTAGAGAGGGCATAACCGATTTTGAGTGCTAGAAGTATTCTCTCAATTTATTCGAAGTTTTGTGGTGTTGTGTGAAGCATTTGGGGTGCTAGGCTCACAAAGTCTTGAAGGAATCCAAGCAACAACAAGGTATGTATTTCTACTAGTTTTATGTTTTATGTAATCCCCATGTCATGCTAGTTAGGATATAACCTTGAAAAAGAAATTTGCATGTATATAGAGAAAACATAGATTCAAGGTTATTAGGGTTGCATGTACACTTAGGAAGTGTTAGAATGCTCAAAACCCATTAGTGGTATCAGAGCCTAGGATTGTTTTCTGTATACTTGATGCAAAACTGCTTGAAAATCGAAAAAACTGCTCACTGTCGACTGGACTCGCCGAGTTCATGGGGAGGACTCGCCGAGTCCATGTACAAATTCATCCTACTCGTCGAGTAGGATCATGCACTCGACGAGTAGGTGCGTGCTGGGCAGTCTTTTCGTGTTTTGTTGCTGGAAATGGATTAGAATCATTATCCCAATCTGTTTTGGACTTGTAAAATCTGTTTTTCAAAATGATAATGATTATGTTAATCCATTTTACATGACTTTTAACAATTTCAAAGTATCATATATGCTTATATGATTTCTTGAAATTGCTTGACATGAATTTGTGTTCTTATGAGTTTTTAGAAGATCATAGGAATTATGTGTAACCACCATGTGTGTTTAATTCTTGATCTTAATTGTATTGATGGTGTCCATAACTTGTCCTCAAGTTATGGATAACCAAAAGTCACTTCTTTAAATTATGATTACAGAACTAAAGAGGTTTCATAAAATGAAGAGTCTTCATTTTTATGAACCATTAAAACTCATAAGTTACAAATTGAAGAGACTTGGAATAGTTTCAATTCTTGCCCTCAAGTTTTGGAATTTGAAAAGTCTTACACTTTAATACTTTAATTCCAAATTAAACCTAAGATTTTTAAAAAAGTTTAAAAATCATAACTTATAATATTATTATAATTTTATTATATAGATATGTATAAGAATATGTCATTCTTACCGTTAGTATGCCTCATTCACGAAGCCGGTCTATAAGGGGGGTATAAGGTTGTTGCCTATAAAATGGTGACTTAATGGTTGTCCACTCTCACCCACCGCTTCCTTGATCGGTGGAGGGTCGTTAGCCGAATGGGTAGGATATGACTTTAAATTCTCATTAAAAGTATAATGAATTATAAAGTAACTATACATTATAAATTCCCAATCATAGTTACTTTAGGAAAATGTGAATTTGGTGCTAGCCCATAAAATTACACTTTGTACCTTACCAAGTCGTTAGTGGAGCGTGTGTGGTTAACCGACACACTAACATGGACTAGTAAGAGTGGAAAAGGGTAACTTGACTTTATTATAGATCGGTGGAGCGTGTGTGGTTAACCGGCACATCGAGTAGGTAATATTGTTAAGGGTACCAAGTCAATTTGTATGGTTATTCACACCTTGTTTGTGATCCTCGGCATCCCAGTCACAAACTTGAGAGGGCACATTCGAGATTCAAACATGCCATTGAAAAGTTCAATGTATCTCAAAAGATTTAGGAGTTTCAAAACCAATAATACCTAATAATAAAATATTTCGTCTTATGGTGGAAATTGGTAAATCGTCATTTACCTACCTTCAAATATTTTATAGTGTGGATTACGGCATCCCTCTTCCACCTATAAATAGTTTGTTGGATCCTAGCCTTAATATTTCATTTGGGTGACTTATTAAGGACTCTTATTCTAATGAAACTTATCTTCCTTCTATTCCAGATGTCTTCCAATAACGTTGCTGGCTCAAACCCTATAGGCTCCTTTTCCCTTATGAACTTGTGTGGTAAGGTCATCTTTGATGGATCCAACTTTAATGAGTGGATCAGAAACATCAGGATGATTACCCGCTATGAGGACAAAGAATATGTCCTTGATAGGGAGCTTAAGGTTGTTAACGAAGCCACTGCTACTCCAGAAGAGCTTGCGGAGTTCATTGTGCATGAGAAGGATGCCACCAAGGTGTCCTGCATCATGATGGCCACAATGACTCCGGAACTCCAAAAATCTTATGAAGATTTCTACCCCTATGCGATGCACCTAGATCTGATGGAAAGGTACCATCAGAGCGTGCGTCAAGAGAGGTATGAAATCATTTCCTCCATGATAACCGCAAGGATGAAGGATGGTGAACCCATCACCGGTCACTTGCAGAAGATGCAGAGGTTTGTTGACCGGTTGCTAAAGCTCAATGTTGACTTCCCTGAGGAATTGGCGATTGACATCATTCTCCATTCCTTACCTCCAAGTTATGATCAGTTTCGTATGACTTATCATATGAACAAGGAGGAAGTCACACTTAGCAAACTTCAAGGACTCTTAAGGGTAAAGCGGTTGCTACTTCTACTCCTTTAACAACCCCTGTTCTTGCAATTGGGCAAGGGAAGGGTAAGAAGAGGAAAAGCCCTTCAAAGGGTACCAAGGGTAAGACTCTTGATGGTTCCTCTTCAAGTGGGACAAAGAAAGGTCCCATTACTCCTTCTTCGAACCCAAAGGAAGCACAGTGCTTCTATTGCCAAGATAAGGGACACTTCAAGCGAAGCTGCGCCAAATATCTGCAAGATGTAAAGGATGGGAAGGTTAAACCCACCCATGCAGGTATTTACACAATATTGTCTAACAACTCATCTAATGAAAATTCTTGGGTGCTTGATACAGGGTGTGGTATTCACATTTGTACTGATTTGCAGACACTAAGAAGAAGTGAGCAAGTGGAGCACGGGAAGATAACCTTAGTCATGGGCAACAGGAAAGCATCACCTGTTACCAAGATAGGAGTTTATTCTTTGTTGCTTAATAATGGGTTAATGTTAGATTTGAATAAGTGTTGTTACTCGCCCGAAATGGCGAGAAATATTATTTCTTTTCATGGCTTGTACAAACAAGGTTTTACATTTTCATTTGATAATAAAAATGGTGATATTAATGTTTATTACAATGATGTATTTTACTTTAAAGCAATACCTTGTGATGGTGTATATGAAGCCGTGAATGTTGTAGACAATCTTGGAAATAATGTGTTGTATATTGATTCTTCTGATAGCTTGGATAAAGCATCCTTGTGGCATTGTCGTCTTGGACATGTTAGCAAGAAGCGCATAGGCCAACTCCAAAAGGCTGGAGTCTTGGAATCATTTGACATCAAGTCAGATGATAGTTGCGAGTCTTGTTTACTTGAAAAAATGACAAAGTCTCCCTTCACAGGTACTTATGATAGGGGTGAAGGTTTGTTGGACCTTGTACACACGGATGTGTGTGGGCCCTTCAAAGTTGCTACAAGGGTTGCTAATCGTTATTATGTGACTTTTACTGATGATTACAGTAGATATGGATACATTTACTTAATCAAGCATAAGTCAGAAACCTTTGAAAAGTTCAAAGAGTTTAAGCAGGAAGTTGAGAATCAATTGGGCAGGAACATCAAGATGCTCTGATCCAATCGAGGAGGAGAGTATCTTAGCACTGAGTTCCTTGACTATCTTAAGGAATGTGGGATTGTCTCACAGTTGACACCTCCCAGAACACCACAGCTGAATGGTGTGGCTGAGAGGCGCAATCGAACCTTGTTAGATATGGTTCGTTCCATGATGAGTCGAGCTTCGTTGCCAATCTCTTTTTGGGGGTATGCCTTAGAGACTGCCACCCATATCCTTAATCTAGTCCCTACTAAAAAGGTTATTAAACACTTCACGAGATGTGGACTGGGAAATTTCCCAATTTGGACCACATCAAGATTTGGGGTTGTGAAGCTTTTGTGAGGCGTGAGACTCATGACAAGCTTGAGCCCCGAAGCGAGAGGTGTATTTTCATCGGCTACCCACAAAGATCCTTTGGTTACCTCTTCTACAGACCCATTGACAATGTGGTTTTTGTAGCAAGAAGAGGAGTCTTTCGTGAGAGAGAATTCATAAGCCAAGGGGACAGTGGGAGGCAAATTGACCTTGAAGAGCTTCAAGAGTCAAGTGGTGAAGGAACCTCAAATGCTATCAGCCAACCTGAGGAGGAAACTCATGTTGAGCCGATAGATGAGTCTGTACCTCCAAGACGTTCCACTAGGGTGAGGAACACACCTGAATTTTATTATGGTTATTACATCACCACTGAAGGTGATACATTTATCAGTGATAGTACACTGATAGATTTGGATGAACCTAATAATGATAAGGAAGCCATGGCAGGCCCTGAGTCTGCGAAATGGAAGGAGGCTATGGACAGCGAGATTCAGTCCATGTATGACAATCAAGTTTGGAACTTGGTTGACAATGTATCAGATCATAAGACAGTTGGGTACAAATGGATCTTCAAGAAGAAGACCGACATGGATGGGAAAGTACACACTTATAAAGCGCGACTGGTTGCGAAGAGCTTTACTCAAACACCGGGAGTTGACTATGATGAGACCTTCTCACCAGTAGCTAAGATTAAGTCTATTAGTGTGTTGTTAGCCATAGCTGCATTTCATGACTATGAAATATGGCAAATGGATGTTAAAACCGCTTTCCTTAATGGGAAGTTGGCTGAGGATGTTTACATGGCTTAACCAGAGGGTTTTGTCGATCCAAAATACCCTAATAGAGTGTGTAAGCTTGAAAAATCCATTTATGGATTGAAACAAGCATCTCGCAGGTGGAATCTTTGCTTTGATGTGAAAGTCAAAGAGTTTGGATTTTCTAGGAGTGAGCATGAGTCTTGTGTGTATGTCAGGGCTAGTGGGAGCATAGTTAGCTTCTTGGTGTTGTATGTGGATGACATACATCTCATAGGAAACGACATCCCAACTTTGCAGGAGGTTAAGGCCTGGCTTGGGAAGTGTTTTGCTATGAAGGACCTTGGGGAAGCTGCCTATATCCTAGGGATAAGGATATTGAGAGATAGGAGTAAGAGACTAATTGGACTTAGTCAAAGTACTTATCTGGATAAGATATTGAAGAGGTTCAGTATGCAAGATTCTAAGAAAGGAGAGTTACCAATCCAGAGTAATGCCAACCTAAGTAAGACTCAGAGTCCGAGTACAGAGGTTGAGATAGCTGAAATGAGTCAGATACCATATGCTTCGGCTGTGGGATCGATCATGTATGCTATGACCTGTACTCGTCCTGATGTGGCCTTTGCTTTGAGCATGGTCAGCAGATAACAAGGGAACCCTGGCAAGGCACACTCGACAGCGGTAAAGAACATTCTCAAGTATTTGCGGAGGACTAAGGACTGGGTCCTTACCCTCGGAGGCAGTGATGACTTGAGAGTGGAAGGATATAGTGATGCTAGCTTTCAAACTGATAGGGATAATTTCCGCTCTCCGTCAGGCTGGGTCTTTATCCTAAATGGAGGAGCAATTACATGGAAAATTTCCAAGCAGGAGACAGTAGCTGATTCGACTTGTGAATCAGAGTACATAGCAGCAAGCGAGGCAGCAAAAGAGGCGATATGGCTGAAGAACTTCATCGGAGACCTTGGAGTTGTACCAGCTATAAAGGAGCCAATGGAAATTTTTTGTGATAGTGAAAGTTGCGGTTGCTTTGGCGAAAGAACCAAGAGATCACGGGAGATCTAGGCACATTGACAGAAAATACCATTTCATCAGACATAGAATAGAAGAAGGACTCCTCGTGGCAAAGAGGGTATCATCGGATGAGAACCCGGAAGATCCCCTCACGAAGGGACTGAGCAGGGTTAAGCATTTACAGCATGCAAGGTGCATTGGGCTGAAGGATGATATTAGTTTCAATAATTAGATTCCTGAAACTTGTAAAATGTAATTGACATTTGATGATAAATAAAAGTTGTTATTTATTTATGAGTAAGGTGTTACTATCTTGTGTTGATTGTTTACTATGTTTCAATTTTGCATGTTTTTACTTCCAGAATAATTATGTTATGGTATATATCATATTATTCAAACTATCCACAGTCAGTCAAACTTTGGAAGTAAGTATTGATTGAAGACTGTCATGAATTTGGCTTGTATGATTTGTCTAAAGTGTTTTAGACAATGCACTGGTTGCTACAACATTCATGAGTACTCATAAGGGCTAAGTATTGGATTCAACCCACGCTCACTTGCATCACTTCATGGAATTTATCTCGAGTGATCGTGAGACGGTAATATCATATAAATCTTCAAACCTAGAGATATGAGTTGTTAACTATGAGTTGGTTATTCATTGATTGTACAAAAACACATTGGTAACTCGATGTTATAAAACATGCCTTTGTGAGTAATTCAACTAGTTAGTACAAGCATATCAGTTGAAGTTTATCTATTCCTTCTAGATATAGAAGCGATATCTGGGCCGTCGATGATTTGGTTTTGACCTATGTACCGGGCCCGGTCAGAAGCTAATTGATGTGTTCAATTTAGTTCTATGTCGAAACAAATCGAAGATCGAGAAATAAATGTTGGACAATAAGTATGACCATGTTCCATGTGTTTGTCCGGCTGATATCATGAGACCAGAGGATTATATGATCACTTATCTTAAATGGCGTATCATCATCATCTCAGTTCCGAGAGACTTTGAAAGAGCTACGATCGCTATTCAGATTTTGAAGTCATATTTGCAAATATAGTTATTAGACTTATCCAAGTGGGAGACTGTTGGATATAGTGTCTAAGTCCATAACTTTATTTGGTATGTACTTGATCCGACTCGACATGGTCCATTTGGGTTGCATGGCATTGCAATACTTGGATAGACTAAATGAGAGAATATGGCACTTATGATTATTAATATATTATAAGTTCTAATATATTAATAATAGTATTATTTAATTAGTATTTGATCATGTATTAATCTAGTATTAATTTGGTGATCAAAGTGAGACTAATTAAATATATAAGGGTTGATTATGACAATCATCAATTCTTTTATGGTGGATTAATGATCCATGGTTTATGGGTTATGGATGTAACCATTTGGAGCTCCATGGATAGTCCATGGGAGTTACAAACCCATGGGTCATGAGAAATGAAGAGTCATGACAATTATGGGTTTTCTTAATGAAACCCTAATTGTGACACCACTATAAAAGGAACCCTTTGGCTAGTAAAATCGGAGCTAGTAAGGTTACTAGAGAGGGCATAACCGATTTTGAGTGCTAGAAGTATTCTCTCAAGTTATTCCAAGTTTTGTGGTGTTGTGTGAAGCATTTGAGGCACAACATTTGGGGTGCTAGGCTCACAAAGTCTTGAAGGAATCCAAGCAACAACAAGGTATGTATTTCTACTAGTTTTATGTTTTATGTAATCCCCATGTCATGCTAGTTAGGATATAACCTTGAAAAAGAAATTTGCATGTATATAGATAAAACATAGATTCAAGGTTATTAGGGTTGCATTTATACTTAGGAAGTGTTAGAATGCTCAAAACCCATCATGATCATCCCATCCTTTTGAATGATCACCATGATGAAGACCTTTTGGACGGTGCTAACTCCGAACCCGAGGTTGAGAACCTACCCCAGGCAGCTCCCGTTCTAATTCCTAACCCTCGTTCGTCTTTTCATGGCCCGACGTCTTAGTGGGTGGAATGCTTAGAAACATGGAGCCAAGGACAAGATCAGCCCATGCCATTTAATAGTAACCGAAGCTTTTATGACCTGAGCAATGGGGGCTCAGCAGACAGAATCTTGCCAATCTTGGTCCGCAGAGTGGCCCGAAATGAGGCTCAAGGCAGGACAGCCCTACATCAGATCACAGAAGTTATCACCAATGCGAGAATGCACATCATTCGTCTAGAAGATGCTCGTGAGAGATCTGAGAGAAACCATGAAGCCCTGCTTCAAGCACTGGCTGAGTCACGAACCGAAGTCATAGAACTCCGAGTACGCCAAAGGGTGTACGAAAGACACCTACTTGGTATGGAATGCCAACTGGATGAACTGAGAGTTCACCAAATGGATGACCGTCGCCAGTAGTAGATGTTTTACGTTAGTTTCCTTGTTAAAAGGAATTGTTTTTTCTGTCTATGCCCGATGTGGCATTTTCTATGAAACTATCTTGTACTGCAAGTACTTTTGGTTAGGTCTTTATGCTGTCAATCACTATCTTTTCTAGATATGATGTAAGGCCTTTTACAAGGTCCACTACAAGAAAAAGACCCTTTTACGACGCGCAAACAACGACACTCGGAGATATATGTTACGCAAAAGAGAGTAACGTTAAATAAGTGTCATCTCTTCAAAAAATTTTAGGATTTAGGTCGCGCATTATTGTGTGCCCTTAAATTAGTGTCTAATGTAAAAAAATAAAAAACATGGAGGGCACTTTAGCTAAAAGGTGCGTCGTCTATGAATGTCGTTTTATATTTTTTTAAGAAACGCGCTTCTCACTTCTCCTTAGAGGGAAAATGAAATCCCCAAATTTTTTAAACCCCCGCCTTCTTCTCCCTCGTCTCCACCTTCACCCACATCCATTGCCTCCAATCCTCGTTGCCTCTTCTAGTCTCAAACCCGATCCTCACGTTAAATGGTTCAGTGACTGCAACTCCTTTCGATTGTAGCGCTGATCGACAACTACGACTCATCAACCGTCAATTGAAGCTACCTGTTGAACAACTCCTAATCGAAACCTCAACCTTCTCGTCTCTCCTTCCCCCAAAATTTTGAACATCCTCCTTCCTCTTCCTCTGTACTCTCTACACCCGCTAGATCGATTTCATTCTCTCCCTTCCTTCTCTCTACAAACCCCTTCCTCTACGATCGACTTTCACTCCTTCTCTATGCAAACCCTAATCAGACATAACGCATTTGCAATGGTAATATCTTCTTTCACAAAATAGACGATTGACCGAAGAACTAGGGCTTTTGATGAATCATGCATTACCAATAACGATAGCTACCCATCATAATTTGTGTTTTCTCTCGGACTCCACCATTCCAACATCACACCACAACAACGATTCCAGCCACGAATCAACAGTTTTGAGTTTTTTGGCTTCAATTTTGAAGGTACGTAGACATGATTTTAAAGTTCTGAACTTTTTTCTTTCCTATGCTACCACTTCCCCCCTTTCCTTTTTATTTCACTCTCCTTGTAATTACAAATAAATTGAGATAGAGAGTCGGTCTATCGATTAATCAACCATGGTGGATGATTTGGTGTAACTATCACCTGTTATAGTTTTTTGAATTTTTTTGTTCGAACAATGTATGCCAACTGTTCGTTGAATTGCTCAAACGAAACTTCCATCACAAAAAATGAACTGATGGTCTACTTTTTTGTCCAGATTGCCCAGAGAGTGAAATATTAGCCGTTGGGATGGCACCTTATGCTCATCTGGCGGTTTATAAAGTATGTTTTGGTCTAGATTGGCCAGAGAGTGACATCTTAACCGGGCTTGATGCTGCAGTAGCTGATGGAGCTGATGTGATATCAATTTCTATTGGAGAAGAAAACATGCCTTTTTTTCAAGACAGCATTGCAATAGCCTCATTTCAAGAAAAAAATGCCTTTTTTCCCAATGTAATGTTCGGTAAACTGATGCAAATCACCAAGAGGATGAAGGGCCTTCAATGGTGCTTTGTTTATTACACTATGGTAGCGGAGATGACGGTGTTGTTGATAGCCCTAAACAATAGTCATCTTAAAAGAAATTATCAAAGAGAAAGGTACGTATCAGTTCTAGAGTTCTTATATAAAATTAGGTCAGCTGTACCCTTCTTATATAAAATTAATGAAATCGATTTTAAAAGCAAGCCATAATATTGATTTTGAAATCGAGCCCCAGATTTCGGAATATAGCCCTGCCTGTTACCATTAAAATTTACCCCTGCTTCTGATTTTTTAGCTTCCTGGTCAGGCCGACTCATAGAACTATTCCCCACAAACCCTTTGACTTCCGAAACATCACCCCCATCCTTGTTCTTTCCCATAACCTTGTTACTTTTCCAACTTTGCCCCTGTTCAATCTTTGAATCATTAGACTTTCCTTTCATTGGCTCAATATTCCCATAATACCCCTGCCCATTTTTACCTCCTGTCTTCCCACCTCTATCAAAACTAAATTCCAAATTTTCCTGATTATTCCCATTATACCCTTGATAGCGAATTCCAGCAGAAGCCCCAGAATTTCCAATTTTCGGATAATTCCCTTTTTGCCCCTGCTTGCGGTTTCCAGCAAAAACCCCTGAACCTTCATTTTTCGAGAAATTCCCTTGATGCCCCTGACTCGAAAACTGTTTTTCCCCCACTGTAGCTTCTTTTGAAAACAAATTTCCATTATTTCCTTTGGTTTTCTTCACCACATCAACAAACCCATCATTTTGTTCCTTAACTTCTTTAGTGTTGGCAAGAAGCACTTGCATAAGATCCATAGTAGCTCCTTCTTTTCCCTTCTCTATTTTACTTCTCTCATCTTCTTCTTTCATCTGAATAGCAGTAACATCAATCGAGATTAGTGGAAATTGGTTTTTATTTTTTATAGTTGATACTTGAGAAAACCTTATATGTTTTTTTTTTATTTTGTGAAAATTAATTCCAGGTGAAAACAGAAAATGGTATGTTGTGTTAGAAAATGACAATCATACCCTTGGTCACAGTAGTCTCATATCATTATTTCCATTCTCACCTTCACTCCAATGCCCATTATTAGAAGAAATCAATGAGCTCCTTGCCAGCTGCTGCTGCTGGAAGTCGGTCTGATAATGAGATGAAAGATGATTGTTGCCAACCATCCTTGAAGGATTTGCAGCATAAAGTTTCTCTTGGTCATGCCATACACTGTTATATAGTTCATGGTTCTACATAAAGTGAAAACTTTTGCTTCTAGGTCATCCAAATGTACAATGTGATTTTTCTTAACATCAGGTACAAATGTAGATTTTTCATAACAGCAGTGAAAATCTTAATCAGTTGAATGTGTGTTTCATAACATCAGGTACATATTTACAATGTGATTTTTTTATTCAATTACAGGGTAATCTTATTCCGGAAGGCCATAAAGTTCTTATCTTTTCCCAGAGTTGCATAATGTTTGATATTATTCAGGTTTGTTTCAATGCCTAACTAAATTGGCTATGTTTCTTGTTCTTTTTCTTAACCAAAGTTTATCAACTTTGTGAATATTATTCTGACTTGTTTTGATATTTATTTTTGATATTTTGTTCTTAATGTTGGTTCTAACTTCTTGTTTTTTTTTTTTAAACAGTTACAAGGGACCTGAATAGGGGTTTTCTGAATTTGTAGTGATGGCTGCAGACACTGAAGATTTTGAAATGATTTCCCATATTCAATTCCTTACTAAATATAAGGTATATTTCCCATATCCCATATTCCATTCCTTACTAAATATAAGGTATGACACCTGAAATTGTACAAGGGAGGGGCCATGATAAGGCCGCTGATTGGTGGAGTGTTGGAATTTTACTTTTAATAAATCACTATTAAATTCCCATTACTTTTAGCGTGAGGGTAATAATGTAATTTTGTTCGACCTTGTATCTGTATCAGTTCTTAGTAGAACTTTTTTTTAACAATGGAGAAGGATGGATAAGCCAAAAAGGAATCACGGGTGGCTATGATTCTGTTTTCCATCAGATCTATAGTCATATTGTAAAAATCATACCTTGAGCTATAGAACTCAAACGGACCCCAAACCAGTTCCCAAAGTTCACAAATTGAGTTGGCCAACTTTCTTAAGCAGCCCAACTTCACTGGTAACGACTTTATCTATGTGCAAGAATGGAATCTTTGCTGTTAGGTCTGATCCAGGTCTGTTCTGATATGTCATTTTGTTTTCATCATTTATAAGGCTTGGAAAAGGATCCAGAGTGATTCCAAGTTTCTATATATTCCTGATATTATGAATTTAAGATCTGGAGCAGATGGGGTGTTATTTCCAATTATAAATTGGTTAGAATTGATCCAGACTCCAGATCAGTGGGCAGTCACCAGCTTTTACTAGTGTTGTGATTGTCCACAATGTGAATTTTATATCCGGAGCTTGGGAAATGCTTTTCATTCAATTCCAACTCTGAGACTTTCATTTGTATGTCCTTTACTTCTCTGAATTTTGGCATGGACGAATTCTACTCACAAGTTGGGTAGAATTGGCCAACCTCACTTGACTGTCTTGTTGGAGATAGAAGTGATACACCTTTTTGTAAAATTCATATTTAATTCATCCTTTGGAGTTAGAAGGAGTTCTTTATAGTTCTGGAATCCTGAACAATCATAGTTTTCTATAAAATTTAGTTAAAGCTATGTTTATGTTTTAGATTTTGGAGTAAATCCGTTTTGAACAGCAGGTCTGTTTTAGAGACCTTGCTGTGATTACTCTTTTCTCAACTCATAGCTTCATTACTTCTCCTTTCTAACCTTTAGTCCTTCTAAGATGGATTTTAAAAGTTTAAAATTTTTGCAAGTGTGCTATTGAAAATGAAGATAAACCCAATTGTGCTACTGAAAATGAAGAGCTTGTTCAGGTATCTCAATTTCCAGACATACCCTTTTGGGTTTTTCACTTTCCTGAAATACCCTTTTTGATCTTTTACAATTTCCAAAAATACCCTTCTTGGTGCCTAGGAGTTACAGTGTTACCAGTTGCAGTTGTAATATATATATATATATATATATATATATATATATATATATATATATATATATATATATATATATTACAACTGATAATGATAAGAAAACAAGGTAAAGGTTGGAATATAGAATGGAATGGAATGGAATGAGTCATTCCATTCCATTTCTTCCCTCTCTATTTTCTCTCTCTCTTTTATTCTAATGATCAAAGTTCTTGTTTTTAATATCAGTTTCCCTGTTCTCTTTTATACTTGATGCACCTTTTATTTGCAGGCTTGGCCTGTGCGTACTCCAAGGCCTGTTGCTTTCAAGCTTGTTGCTGATACCCCTCTTCTTACTGGACAGGTAAGTTTCAAATCTTTTTGTTGTGGATTTCTTATAGTTTCTTTTTGTTGTGGATTTCTTATAGTTTACTTAGCTTCTTAAATCAAAGAGTATAAAGCTTTCCTAATGTGTTCTAATAATTAAGAAAACGGTGTTTTTTTGAAAAATGCTTCTCAATTTATCTTATTAGGAAGAATGGAGAACAGGCCTCAAATCATATGTTTTTTTTCCAGTAACTTCCACTTCCTTCATGGGTTTGCAACAATACTGATGGACTTTGCTATTTTGTTGTATGGTGTATTACCTTGGATATAATTTGTTTTTACAGTTTTCTCTTTTTATTTAATTTAAATTTGGATATAAGTTTGTAACACATGGGATTTATGATTGCAGCAAACAATCTTTCTTTTCTTTCCAGACATGATTAAAGACATGTTTTTGGCTGTAGTTATTGGACCACCTGTTGTGGTTGCCATCATTTTGATAGTACAGGTATTATTCTATCTCTGAGAAATTTCATTTGCCATGTCATCAAAAGCTGCCAGATGGACTATTATCTTTCATGTTTGAGTTGGTTCTCAACTTGTAGAAGAATAACATAAAATATTTTGGCATCTGAGTGTAAAAAATAATATTTGAACTCATAAGTTCCTTAATAATACTTTATTGTGTTATATGTAATTTATTACTTACTCATAATATATAATTCAATCTGATTATTGATTATATATTATGAGTAAGGAGAGCATTCTAAACATTCTGGAAACTTTAAAAGAAGAGGGAAATAGGGTCTTGTTCAATGTTTTAGCTGTGTTTGCTCTAAGGGAGATCAACTTATCAAAAGTAAGTTATTGTTTCACCCTTTTATTTAATATTTTTGTGATTGAATGAAAGTCTTAATGAAAGTAATTGACAACCCTTTCTCTGTAAATGATGTTGTGATTGTGGGAGAGGTGTTGTGTTTTTCTCTGTTGCTAGGTAACCTTCTCAACAACAACATTCTACTTAAGCAGGTGAGTAATCAAGATTAAGGGAGACTTGTAATCATGTTTGACATTCCTTTCCAGTAAGAAACAGAGTTGTATGATTATTTGTTAGTTTTATAGAAATGTATAACCCATGTTAGCAATGTATTATTTTTGTTTAACATTTGAATGATTCTTTGTATGACATTACAATTTGTGTAATTTATTTTATTTTTTGAGTATGAAATTTTATTTTATATTATGAAATGGATTGTATTTTTTGTATATGGTATTTTATTTCTATTATGAGAAATTAAATGCAAATTTAATTTAAAAATTAATAAATATATAAATTTATTTTTTTAAACATTTAAATTTACGATACGCAAAAATGTGTGTCATCTTCATTTATGACATGGCCTTTCTTGACAGGGGCTTTCTTGATACGCATTGCGTGTCATTAACACGCGCGTCGTAAGGTTACGACACGCGAATGCGTGTCATCTTCCTTTATGACAGGGCCTTCCTTGATACGCATTGCGTGTCGTAAATGCGCGTCGTAATTGCGCGTCGTAAATGAGCGTCGTAAATGCGCGTCGTCTCTCTTTATGACAGGGCCTTCCTTGACACGCATTTGCGCGTCGTCTGAGCCTTTTACGACGCGCAATGAGCGTCGTAAAAGGCCTTTTTTCTAGTAGTGGTCATTCTCCCGAACTTTTACGTCATGAATATCTAAGATATTGACAGTCGGCTAACTTCTGTGTCATTCTTTATTCAAATACTCTCATCATACTTTCATTTGAGTATACCTGAAACATGCGTTATTCAAGTCATTGGACTATAGCAATTTAGCTCCAGAGACATTTCCAAGTCTCTTTTGGTGGTTGGATCATGTTATTCACCAACCAACGATACCTCGGCTTGAACGACAAACGTCTTGAGACCATTCTACGAACTCACTTCCACACAGTAGTAGGACTGCATCATAGGGATGTAAGTCAAACCCTCTTAACTCAGTAACAGTTCATATGACTCGCTGAGTTTGAAGAAAAACTCGTCGAGTTCCAGGCAATCTTCAAAGGACTCGCCGAGTTGTTCATCCATCTCGTCGAGTCTAAGACCATCTTCATAGAACTCGCCGAGTCCCTTCAACCCTCCTCCTATACAGACCAAATCTGAGACATGCAATGGTTCCAAACCACAGATCTAAGATCCTAGGGTATGCTTATCACGTAAAGTTTCAAACGTTACGTGCATGCATGGCCCTATGAGCTCCAAAATGCAATTCCAAGCTCTTTATGAGGTCATACACTCAATAGGGACCTCAATCACTTCAACCACAGAGACTTTACACTTCTAAGGTGTCCATAAGGCCCTGATCTGAAGTCCTTTCAGAACATAGAGCATAACCACATGGAGTTTGAGGTTTAAGGGCTTGAAAACCATCAATTAGGGACAAAAAGGGGATGTAATGAACTAGTGATCAAGGTAGGAACTTTTCTACCTGAATGGAAGCTTCTCACAGTGTAGATTTCGGATCTACTTCCCCTCCTTACACTCTTCAACCTCGTCCTTCTTCTTCTAAGCTCCAAACTTCCTTCACAAAGCCAAAAATCACTTACAAGAACAATGGGGGGCTATGGTTTCGCTCAACAGCTCTCGGGAAGTGTTAAGGACAAGGGAGGCCGAGTTAGAGTGTTTAAATAGGGTGCAAACCCCTGGATTAGGGTTTTTGTCGAGACAACAGCTACTCGCCGAGTCCAGGACCCGACTCGCCGAGTCCGTAACTTAAACTCCGTGTCTCATCCCGCTTCTACTCGGTGAGTCAGTCCTTCGACTCGACGAGTCCAAGGCCAAAATTGCAAATCAATAAAAGGATTAAATACAAGAATACGTATCAAGAATCAGATGCTACACTTGTATTCTTAGGAAACTGTTGAAGCAGGCTGAACTGAACGAACTATCGGATGTTTAGTATTATTTTGTTTCATCATACTTTAACTATTTGACATGTAATATTCAATTAGAATACTCGATGTACTATAAATGTTGTTATATTACATGTGTGATGATGATGCTGTTATGTTTCAATTATATACTTTGTAACGATACTAAAATGTTGAAAGTCACGCCAAGCCCCCGGACGTTTCCGCCGTCTGGTTCGGAGGTGTAACACCAAGTACTTGTGATTTGTTTTTATGTTATGGAGTTTCATATGGAATAGGTTGGTATGAGTAAAATGGAAGTTTATTTAAATAATAAGTAACATGAAAGTGTGATTTTTTGTATGACGTGTTTGTAACATTTTTTTATATAAAAACTTGGTAATATAAGTTATGTTTTATTAGTAATAGATCAAATATGTGGGACAAAGTTGTTTTTTTCTTCACAACTCATTCCAAATAAAAATCAAACATATAACAAGCAAAAGTCGTCTCAAGCTTTCGGTTTAATCCTATCAATTATTACACTAATTACCAAAAATGTTAGAAAATTTCAATAAATATCTAAAATTTTAACAAATTTAATATATTAAAAACATGAAAATTGTTGGTAAGAGAACAAAACATCGTCTAACTCATTTTTAGAATTTTAGTGTAGTTTATTTTATAATAAAAACGGTAAAATAATATATATATATATATATATATATATATATATATATATATATATATATATATATATATATATATATATATATATATATATTGGATTGAAAACAAAATACTGAATAAGGTCAAATATTTTAATTTTTAGAAAAGGAAAACAAAAGAACTAATTTTTTAACATCTGTTCTTTTATTTTGTTAATGGCTAAATGTTTGAAATAATTTCGCATTCTCGAACAATAAAAATGTATACCCCACTATATTGTATAACTATATTGTATGTATATCAAATGTTGTGTATAAATAAGTATGATATAATTAATGCCGCACGGTCAACCATTAGTAATTACATGCATTTTGTTTTGAATTTGTTATTTTAGTTATTCTAATATGATGATAAAGGTTCACAAAGTTATTGAAATTCTTAATAAGTTTTAGACATAATTATATAAATGGTCCAAGTGGTTTCCAAAATTCTTGGTTTTCATTCCAAATTTTTTTCGCTACATATATGATCCACATAGTTTTCTTTCAAAAAAAAAATGTCGAAACAAAGTATCTCCTTATAGGCATCGATTATTCAATTGACCTCAGTCCACCGCCTAGATCAATTAAGGGTCTCCATCTAGGAGTTGATTTATCCGTTACCCATATGTTTTGACAAAAAAGGCAACATAAATCATCAGTATACTGTAAAACTAAAGATTTAATCGGGTTTGTAATCAACAATGTTCTTTTATATAAATAACAGCAATGTACATTTAGTTTTAATCCATAACAACATTTTGTATTAAAATTATTTGCACAAAAAAAATTAATCGTCTCTAAAAACTAATTTCTGAAAAAACTATTCGCACCCATAGCTTGGCGCGGGTAAACGGCTAGTACCTTAATAAGCATTTAGCCTCAAATGCTGAATTTTAAGAGGTATAACCCTTAAAACATCATGTACTAACCTTTTATACATTAATAATGTTACAAAAAATTAAGGAAAATTATTTGGTCAAATGTGACCCCATATTCCCTATTTTTAGCAATTTGAATCGGTCAAAACCGACCAGGTATTCATCTTCTTCAACCAACTTAATCAGCCTAACTCCACACTTACATGTTTATAACATCCCTCTCATCTTCTCTCACCCTTTCTTACCCATGATTCAAAGTTTGAGCCAACGCACCACCAAGCTCCACCACCATCATCGCTTCCTTCAACCATAAATGTCATTATCATATTCATTGTATTTAACCACAAATTCTAACCATAGTAAACTGAATAACTACTACCACTCATGTTGATTCCTTTCTTGATATCCCTTGCACTCCCTTTCCCCTCTCTAAAAAACCACACCGTTGCCACGTTTTACCACAAATTGCACCACCTCACATAACCCCCTTTTAAATAACGCCCGCTTCATCGCCCTCTAAAATATCACCACCACCTTTTTCCATCATCCCTGAAACCCACCACAGTCCCTCATCATTCTCTCTCATCATTCTCTCTGAAAACCTAACCCTAACATTGTTTATAGATACAAACACTCATCTCCTCATCTTCTTTCCCCAATATCTGAATCCTCCAACGGATGGCAATGAATACAAATGCACGTGAACAAACACAAATGCATAAAGTCGTTTCCCACCATAGCCATGGTATCTCTCAATCGATTTAGTAACATATCAGATTTCAAAATTCCAATTAAATTTAATAAGATAAAATTCTCTCTCTTAGTTCGCATATTTGGTGTTCTTGGGAAGACATTATGGTTTTTTGATGATTTGGTTGTGTGTCGTCTTCTTCACAACCAGGTTTAAAAAAATATATCCCCTTTAAAAAATGATGAAGATCTCTCTTTGACTCTCCCATATGTCAATTTTCTCCCTCACTTTTGTTCTTATTTTTATTATGTTAAAGAGAGTCATTATGCTCGGTTGTTTGGTGTGTTTTGGAGTAATTATTTTTAAATGTCTCAAATGTGCATGTGCAACCATGGTTTAATCAAGCTGAAACACCCCTTGACCACCAGCTAACAACCTAACACCATCGTCACCATCGTACTTGCCACGACCACCATCATTACCGGGCCACAACTAAACTGTTGTCCCCCATGTCTCCGGAATGAAGCCCACCATGAACGTTGCTGCTTCATTCTCCCCTACGTTTCTATCTAAACTTATTTTTTAGCTTACCAACTACACAAATGAAGTGAAAACACTTGCTCTCTTTCTTTCTTTCTCTCTCTCTCTCTCTATGAATGCATTTAATCTTCTTCTTCTGCCACAACCAGACCATCTCTGTATATATTTAGCGATTAGGGTACCTTTGGGTTCTTTTTTATAAAATTCTCAATTGTAAGTTACAATTCAATCTGATTTGGTGTTGATGAACTATTATTTGAAACCTTGTATGTGTTTATTGTTTACTTTTCTCAATGATTGTTTGGTTTAGTTTTTTGGTTAACCTTTGTATATTGATTATGGTATTAAGGTATTGTTTATTTTGTAGCTATAATAGGATGAAGGGTGAAGGATGGATGGGTTATTCTCCTAGAGTTTGACAAAGGAATTGAAGCTGTTGTATTCACCAGACCAAATAACATGTAAAATTCACATTTTTCTACCTTTGAATCTTTCAAACTATGTTGATGCTTGTTTAGAAGTGTGTGTTTTTCTTTTGTTAAATTTTATCAAAAGAAAGTCAAAAAACAAAAACAATCTTATTAATTTTTCTATGGTGAAATTAAGGTTCTAATATGCTTTTCCTGGGGTTTCTAAAATTACTTTGAGATTATTTATCATAGCATATTCAACTTGTGTTAATTTGGTTGAATTTATTTTAAGAAAGCTTCCAAATATCAAAATGGCATTTTGTTTTGTGTAACATGTTTATGAGTTTTGAGTTCTGATTTAGTTGGTGGTTATCATGTTTTTCCTTAAAATATTTTTTTGTAACTTGGTCCTTTTTAGGATCTTTATGATGATTGCAATTCAATGGTTAGAAATTCCTTCATATCATTGGCTTTTACAATCTCAAGTTATTGCAGGTGTAGTAATTTTATCTAATGATTGCTTTTATAATATTTTATTGTTCATTAATTTCTCATTTATTATTATTATTATTATTATTATTATTTGCAATTGCAGGGTACCTAAATGCTGTTATGAAAGTGTATGTCCGAAATTTATATAAAATAACTAAACTAAAGAAGCAACCCACTTTTACTCTTATCTCAACAGTCTAAAAACATATTCATCATGATACCCCAATACAAATTGAAAGGTAATCGTCAACATGACTTTCGTTATTCTTTTCTCATATTGTATATTTAAGGGTAGGTGTTATATTGAGATAACTTGAAGATTTGGTAACTGAAGAGCCCAAGTAAGTTATTTTCACTTTTTTTTTTACTTTGTTACTACATATGTATTTTCACTTTCATCCACGTGGTTGCTACAAGAAATGAAGTAATGGTTTGATAAGATTATAAAAGCGTATTATGCACCTTTTATGGATTTAATGAAAAGTTCGAACATGCAAACTTCAAATTTATGGTTTTACTTTTTTTTTTTGCTTTTTGTTTTTAGATTTTTTTTTTTGTGTAAAGGTTTTGTTTGGTTGGCAATGGAAGGTCAGTAAAAATCTACATCAAGGTTTGAAGGAAAACATGTTTGTTCCTATTGTTTTGTGATCCAGGTTAAAAAAATGTTCATGGTTTGCTAAATCTGTTGATTTCATGTTTACTTTGATTCTATTATTCTGTAACAAGTTCGGGATTAAAAGCAAGATAAAGGCATTTTTCTAAAAAGTATATTTTAGTGGCAGTGATTATTGTTCTGTAAGAAATGTTTATTTGCAATGTTTTCTTTTAATAAGGTATCTAATTATCAATTATGTATTTTAATTAAACTAATAAAATGGACAAGAAATATAGTGTTGGTTTACTTCTGACATAAGAAAGGGCTCACATCAAACTGATATGTAAGGTTACCTTTTGTTTGTTTTCTATGTATGCATAGGCCGGTAACTTCATTTTTCCACTATTCATACAATATTGCTCTAAGTTTGTCCTAGAAAATTAGATGCATACTGGTAAAATTGTCAAAGAAATGAAAGTATAATGGTATTTTAAAACAAAAGATATTCATAGACTAACAGGAAGAGTGGCGGCCCTAAATAGGTTCATCTCAAGATCCTCAGAAAGATGCAAGCCTTTCTATGAAACCTTGAAAAAGAACAAAATATTTGGGTAGACCCAGGAACATGAAGATGCTTTCCAGGAACTTAAAAGATATTTAAGTTAACCACCCCTATTGGTAAAACCATTAGACAAAGAACCAATTCTTCTCTACCTCTCAATATCCACCAGCACGGTGAGTGCAGTATTAGCTAATGATCTTAATGGGGAACAACATCCCATCTACTATGTAAGTAAAAGTCTCTTGGGTCTTGAGACCAGGTACTACAACCTTGAAAAACTTATACTTGCATTAGTAAAAGCTTCTACCAAATTAAGACATTATTTGAAACACTCCCTATAACTGTAAGAACTAACTATCCCATTAAGAGTGTTATGAGAAACCAGAAATGTCAAGAAGGATGGAAAAGTGGTCCGTGAAGTTAAACGCATATGCCATAAATTATGAGGCAAGATTCACGATAAAGTCTCAGGCATTGGCAATTTTTGTGGCTGGCTTTAGTGATGATCTAAGGGCTAAAGTAGAAATAGAAGCCAAATAATTTCTAGAAGAAGAGAACATGGGAAGATGGACGCTATTCACGGATGGAGCATCAAACCAATGAGGAACTGGCTTGAGGATAATACTAAAATTGCCACAAGGGGACATCTTACCCCAAACAATCAGTTGTGAGTTCAATGCAACTAACAACGAAGCAGAATATGAGGCACTAATCATGGGACGACAACTCGCCAAAGATCTTCAAATGAAGGATCTTTAGGTATTCTTTAGTTCTTTACTTGTGACTAACCATTTTAATGAATCCTATATAGTAAAAGGAGAGAAGTTAGCACCACATCTCCATATCTTCAAAAATTTAGTCTCAGAATTCGAAGCATTTAGCCTGAACCAGGTTCCTAGAGAAGATAACACTGAAGCTCATGCATTAGCCAATGTAGGATCTTATCGAAGGATCCCAACAGAAACCAGGATCCCCATCATCTACATTTTGATTCGAACAATCAAGGAACTTGCCTAGAGATTGAAGGATCCCGACGATCAAATGGAAACTACTAATGTCGCTACAATCAAAGATTCCGATTTGACACATCCATATAAGGATCCTAACATTAAGGATCCCTATTCAACCTTAGGATCTTTGATCCAACCCATTATGGAATACCTCCATAATGGCACGATCCCTAAAGAAGAAAAAAAAAACAAAAGGGCATTCAGAACAAGGATCTCAAGATTTGTTATAATCCAAGGTAACTTATAAAAAAGAAATTTGTGGTAGGCATGTATCTCAGATTCTTAAAAGATCATGAAGCTACAAAAGTATTGAAGGATATACATGAAAGAGACTACGACAACTACACCAGGGGAAGATCCTTATGCTCCAAAGTGTTGAGAACATGATACTACTTTCCAACCATGAAGAAAGATTCCTTCCTATATTCTCATAAATGTGATGCTTGTCAAAGACATAGCAGCATCCTGCATCAACTAGAAGAATCTCTACATCCTATCATCTCCTTTTGGCCATTCATGAAATGGGGAATGGATATAGTGGGTAAATTTCTAGTAGCTCCTGGAGGAAAGGTCTTCATGCTACAGATGACTAACTACTTTTCAAAATGGATAGAAGTCGAAGCTTTCATCTAGTTAAGAGACAAAGAGGTAGTTTTCTTCATTAAACATAATATCTTGACCAAGTTTGGGATCCCTACCGAAATTATATGCGACAATAGATCCCAGTTCCAAAGCAAAAGGACAAGAAATTTTTTTCACAAGTTGGGGACTCAAGATAGTAATGTACACTCCTGTCCACCCTCAAGACAATGGTTAAGCAGAATCCAACAACAAAATCATAGTCAATAGCTTAAAGAAAAGGTTGGACGAGAAAAAAGGAAGATGGGTAGAAGAAGTTCCTTTCTTATTATGGGTAGATAGGACTATTTCCGAGGTAGCTACGGGCCAAACCCCATACTCCTTAGTGTTTGGAACAGAAGCAATGATTCCCACCGAAGTGGTGATCCCAACAGCAAGATACCTACTTCAAAACCAAGAAAGCAACGACATGATCCTAGCATAGGATCTTGATAATGTAGATGAACTCATGGATCTTGCCAAGATTTGCATCGCTGCTCATCAACAGAGGATTACTACGGCATACAAAAAAAATATAAAATTCAGAATGTCCCAAATAGGAGACTTGGTACTAAGGAAAACATTCCAAAACACCAAAGATCCTAATGCAGGTAAACTAGCACCTAAATGGGAAGGATCATATCTCATAGATGCTGAAGAAGGAAAGGGGGCATCTTGGTTGGATACCCTTGATGGAAAGATCCTGTCAAGATCCTGGAATGCTATACATCTTAAAGCTTATTTCATGTAAATAAGATTAGTCATTTTCCAACAGACTCGAGGTACACATGCTATTTACCTTTTACCGTTTATTTTTATTACTATTTACTCCCTTCGAATACCATTACTGACTTAAGCATTGGAGGGGCGTTAACTATATTAACACCGACCCAAGCTAATGCTTTATGTGCGTTGGGACTCAAGGATTGTAACATCCCAAAATACGACCCAAATTTTTTTGTTTAATCATGACTAAATAATTATATCAATATCATAAAATAAAAACCCATATGTTAATATCTCAAAACCATAACAAAGTATCATGAGAAAACTGTATCAAGACTGTATCAAACCATATCTACGAAAAGCTGAATCGACTCCCAGGACAAAAACTGAAGCGGTGGTGTATGCGATGCCATCATCCCGAACTCTTCCTTTTACTTGTGGAAGTACCTGAAACCAAAACTGAAACTGTAAGCACGAAGCTTAGTGACCGAAGTCCGGAACACATAACACAAAACATGCTTGAATCACAACAACATCAAGAAATCTAAATACTGCATCGGACCGAGGTCCGGAACTACTGCTAACTAAACGGGCTGGCATTATGGCCGTAGACCCGTTCCTACTGGAAGGAAACTCACCTCGTAACGCTGGCTGCTGAGGTGCTAAATTTGAGACTGTCTGACTGCTGCTCTGGAACTCCCCGACTATAAATATCATAAACACTAAATCAAATACTGATAACTAATCTCAGGGTAAAATGACTATTTTACCCTTGGTCAAAGTCAACTTACTGGTCAAAGTCAACTTCCTGGTTGACTCTACTCGTCGAGTACTACTATGAACTCGCCGAGTTCCCGGACTCACACTTCTCTAGCTCGTGAATCGACTCGCTGAGTCCCTCTACTTCTGGATCCTTGTTCTAACTCACTGAGTCTTCTTCCACCCACTTATTCAACTCACAACTCTAAAATCGGAGAAATCAGGAGGGTTTGCGCTCCGACTCGCCGAGTCCAAAAACAACTCGTCGAGTCCTATGCATGTCCTCACTAAACAGTTGATTCTAATCGATTCCAGTGCATCTAATTCATAGATTTGAGCTTCTAGGGCCGATATAACACGTAAAGTGTTGGAATAGTGTCTAAGGCAGCAACTATATTAGGCAAGTATTTGACCCGATTGTGCATGGTCCTTTTGGGTTGCCTTCACCATAGCAACTTGACAGGGTGATTTATAATGAGAGAAGAAATATTATTAATATATTATGAGAATAATATAAAGGAATAATAATATTGTTATTTGATTAATATAAGTCATAAATTAATTAGGAATTAATTTGGTAACTTAAAGAGATTAATTAAATAAAAGGGCATAAACTGTCAATTATATGATTGTTGTACTTTGGGCTGTAATCCCTTAAGGATAAGGGGTGGACGGTTTTAGGGCTTTAGATAGACCTAGAAATCATCCAAGGCTTATCATAAGGGGTATTGGATTTCTTAGGGCCTAAGTTATCCAATTAGGGTTTAAGGGTGAAACCCTAGGAGCCTTACAAGTATAAATAGACCCAAGGGGTCAAGGAAATTGGTACTCTTGCCTTTGGAAGAACCCGGGCCGACTTCTTGATCTCTCCCCTCTCTCTCTAATCATCCTCTTGCTAAGTTGGTGTTTGTAAGCCATTAGAGGAGTGACAATTGTGACTCTAAGCTCCAAGGACAAGAAGATTCAAGCAAGCAACTTAAGGTATTCTTCTAGATCTATTTTCTTATGTTATTACCTAGATCTATTGTTCAAAAGTCTTGGATTCAATGCATGTTCAATTAGAGAAACCTAGATCCAAGCATTAGGGTTTGTATGTGCACATAGGAATGTTCATATGGCTAAAACCCATTAGTGGTATCAGAGCCTTGATTGGTTTCTATTGAATTGATGCATTGGTTGCTTGATTGTTGCTTGCAAAATTCGAATTTTGTCATTCTGCCTGATGAACTCGGCGAGTTCCATAGTGGACTCGGCAAGTAGGCCTCAACTCGACGAGTCCATTGTGGTACTCGGCGAGTTCGAGCGTCAGAAAGAGCTAATTTCAGGATTTCTTGCTGCATATCTTTTGGAAACTTACCTTAATCTTAATGGGTCAATATAAATCCGATTTTAATATATATTTGAGTATATTCTTGACCTAATTGAAGATATTTATCAATTAATTGAATAATAATTTCCTTATGTGATAATTGATTAATTATTTTAATTAAATTGGTAAATTGTTTTGCAAGAAATAATTTAATAAATCAAATATGGATAATTATGTGATTAAATGTTAATTTGGATTATTTGTTATTTGAACCCTTCTGTTTTGAAAAGTTTAAAACTTGTCCTCAAGTTTTGAAATTTATGTTTTGTGATTAAAAGTTTAATTTAGACAATTTAAATTTCAAACCCTAGAATTTTACAAGTTTAAAATTCAACCCTATAATAATATAATATTACAAGATTAATATATATATATATATATATATATATATATATATATATATATATATATATATATATATATATATATATATGTAAAATTAAAATGTTAGTCTTACCGTTAGTAGGCCTCATTCACGAAGTCGGTCTATAAGGTGGGTATAAGGTTGCGGCCTATAAAATGGCGCTTAATGGGTGTACACTCACACCCACCGCTTGCTTGATCGGTGGAGGGTCGTTAGCCGAACGGGTAGGATAGGGCAACCTCATCTCCTCATTAAAAGTATAATATGAAATACAAAGTAACTACATGTTTTTCAAAATTCCCAATCCTAGTTACTTTAGGAAAAGTGAATTGATGCAATCCCATGAAATTACACTTTGCACCCTTGCTAAGAAGTTAGTGGAGCGTGTGTGGTTTACCGGCACACTAATTGGTTATAAGCAAAGGTGGCAAAGGGTGATTCATTGTTTATCATAGTTCGATGGAGCGTGTGTGGTTTACCGGCACATCGAATAGGTGATTGTTACAATGAAGGCACCGTGTGAATTTGCATGGTAATTCACACCCACTTTGTGATCCTCGGTATCCCAGTCAGAAACGAGAGGGGCATGTCGAGATTTAAACATGCCATTGAAAGGTTCAATGAATCTCATCCAAACCTAGGAATTCTCAATACATTTAGAACTTAAAGTTATGTTTTCATGGTGGAGAATTAGTGAATCGTCATTCACTTACCTTCAAATTGTTTGCATGTTAGATTACGGCATCCCTTTTCTAATATGTAAATATTGTTGTTGGATCCTAGCCCTAATTTTTCTTATTGGGTGATAATTAGGGATTCAAATTCTAACCTATGTTTGTCTTTTCTATTTGTAGATGTCGAACGCGAACAATGCTGCTGCTAGTTCATTCACATTGATGAGCCTTTGCCAAAAGATGACGTTCGATGGAACGAACTTTAGCGAATGGATAAGATACATTCGCACGATTGCTCGCTACGAGGACAAGGAGTATATCCTCGATGAGAAGATCGAGAAGATCAACCCAGAAATCGCTACTCCGGCTGAAATGACTGCTTTTGAGACTCATGAACGTGATGCGACGAAGGTTCATTGCATCATGATAGCCACAATGAACGCCGAATTCCAAAATGCCGACGAGGACATGTATCCGTCTGAAATGCACCAAGACTTATTGGATAGATACCATCAAAATGCGAGGCAGGAACGTTACGAGATCTTCACTAACATGATCTCCGCTAAAATGGGTCATGGAGAATCTCTAACCGTGCACCTGCAAAAGATGCAAAGGTATGTCGATCGTCTTCGCAAGTTGAATGTTGACTTTGGGGAAGACTTGGCTATCGACATGGTGCTTCACTCCTTGCCTCCGTGTTACAATCAATTTAGGATGACCTACCACATGAACAAGGAGGAGGTCACCCTAAGTAAGCTCCAAGGTCTCTTTAGAGTTACTGAGAGCAACCTCAAGGACAAGTTTGTTGCACCAACTCCTAATCCACCAGCTGCTCCTGTTTTGGCAATTGGGCAAGGTAGGGGTAAGAAGAGGAAGGCTCCGTCTAAGAGCTACCGCAAGGGAAAGTCCCGAGATGGTTCCACTTCTAGTGGGACCAAAGTTGATCCTGCTAAACCCTGTCCTAACCCTAAGGAGGCAGAGTGCCATCATTGCCATAAAATAGGGTATTGGAAGAGAAGCTGCCCAGACTACCTGCAAGCCATAAGGGAAGGAAAGATCAAGCCATATTTCGCAGGTATTTATACAATTAAATCTAATGATTCATCTCATGCTAATTCTTGGGTCCTCGATACCGGTTGTGGTTACAAATATTTGTTCCGATTTGCAGGGACCAAGAAGAAATAGGGATGTGGAGCATGGAAGAATAAATCTAATCATGGGGAACAGAAGATCGTCGCCTATAACCAAGATTGGAGTGTATTCTTTAGTGCTTAGTAATGGTTTATGTTTAGATTTGAATAATTGTTTCTACTCGCCAAAAATGGCAAGAAACATCATTTCGTTTCATGGTTTGTTTAGACAAGGATTTAGATTTTCTTTTAATAATGAGAATGGTTCAATTTATGCTTATCTAAATGGTGTCCTATATTTTGAAGCAATGCCATGTAATGGAATTTATGAAACTGTTATGATTGTAGATAACCTAGGAAATGATGTTTTGTGCATGGATTCTTCCAATAGTATGGATAAAGCATCCTTGTGGCATTGTCGTCTTGGACATGTCAACAAGAAGCGCATAGCCCAACTCCAAAAGGATGGAGTGTTGGAGTCATTCGACCTTAGGGAAGATGACACATGCGAGTCTTGTTTACTTGGAAAGATGACCAAGTCACCCTTCACTAGCACATGTGAAAGGGGTGAGGGTTTATTGGACCTCATACATACCGATGTATGTGGACCCTTTAGATCAACCACGAAGGATGGAAATCGCTTCTATGTGACTTTTACCGATGACTATAGTAGATATGGGTATATCTACTTAATCAAGAAAAACTCAGAAACGTTTGAAAAGTTCAAAGAGTTCAAAAATGAAGTGGAGAATCAATTGGGCAGGAAAATCAAGATGCTTCGATCCGGTCGAGGAGGAGAGTACCTAAGTCTTGAATTCCACGATTATCTCAAGGAGTGTGGAATAGTTTCACAATTGACGCCACCTAGGACACCGCAGTTGAATGGTGTGGCAGAAAGGCGTAATCGAACCTTGTTAGATATGGTCCGCTCTATGATGAGTCGTGCTTCACTACCTATCACATTCTGGGGGTATGCCTTAGAGACTGCCACCCATATCCTTAACCGAGTCCCTACTAAGAAGGTTTCCAAAACACCTCATGAGATGTGGACAGGGAAAGCTCCCTCGTTAGCACATATCAAGATTTCGGGTTGCGAGGCTTTCGTAAGACGAGATACTCATGACAAGCTCGAACCTCGTACTGAGCGATGTATTTTCATCGGCTACCCGTAGAAATCCTTTGGATATCTCTTCTATAGACTGAAGGAAAATGTTGTCTTCGTTGCGAGGAGAGGAGTTTTCCGAGAACGAGAACTCATAAGCCAAGGAGACAGTGGGAGGCAAATCGAGCTTGAAGAGATTCAAGAATCGATTGATGAAGGAACCTCTACCGCTGGCGCTCAACCCGAGGAGGAAACTCCGGTTGAACCGATTGACGAGTCCTTACCTCTCAGACGTTTTGAAAGAGTTAGATTTCAACCCCAGTTTTATGGTTTTCATATTACTACCGAAGGGGACACGTATATTAGTGATGGTACACTAATAAATCTAGATGAACCTAATAGCTATAAGGAAGCCATGGCAGGCCCGGACTCTGAAAAATGGAAAGAGGCAATCGATAGCGAGATCCAATCCATGTATGACAACCAAGTTTTGAATTTCGTTGATAATGTGCCCGGACGTAAGACCGTTGGGTGCAAATGGATCTTCAAGAAGAAGACCGACGTGGATGGAAACGTACAAACATATAAGGTGCGATTGGTTGCGAAGGGCTTTACTCAAACTCCCGGAGTTGACTATGATGAGACCTTCTCACAAGTTGCGAAGATAAAATCTATTAGAGTGATGCTAGCAGTTGCCGCATTTCATGATTATGAGATTTGGCAATTGGATGTCAAGACCGCTTTCCTTAATGGGAAGTTGGTTGAGGATGTTTACATGGCTCAGCCAGAGGGTTTTGTTGATCCGAAGCATCCGAATAGAGTGTGTATGCTTGAGAAGTCCATTTATGGACTTAAGCAAGCATCTCGCAGATGGAATCTTTGCTTCGATAAGAAAGTTAAAGAGTTTGGATTTGTACGAAGTGAAGATGAATCGTGTGTATATGTCAAAGCCAGTGGGAGTATAGTAAGCTTCCTCGTTCTGTATGTCGACGACATACTACTCATAGGAAACGACGTCCCGACTCTGCAGGAGGTTAAGTCCTGGCTCGGGAAGTGCTTCGCTATGAAGGACCTCGGAGAGGCTTCCTATATTTTGGGAATAAGGATAGTGAGAGAAAGAAGTAAGAGAATAATAGGACTTAGTCAGAACACTTACTTAGATAAGGTACTAAAACGTTTTAGTATGGAAAACTCGAAGAAGGGAGAATTACCGATACAAAGTAATGCCAAGTTGAGTAAGACTCAAAGTTTGAGTACCGAAGCTGAAATAGCATAAATGAGCCGAGTACCAGATGCTTCCGTAGTTGGCTCAATCATGTATGCTATGACTTGTACTCGCCCTGATGTAGCCTTTGCTTTGATCATGTTTAGTAGATATCAAGGGAACCCTGGCAGAGCCCATTGGATTGCGGTCAAGAATACCCTTAAGTACCTTCGGAGGACCAAGGAATGGTTCTTAGTCCTCGGAGGGAGCGATGACTTGAAGGTGCGAGGGTATAGTGACGCCAGTTTTCAGACCGACAGGGACAATTACCGTTCGCAGTCGGGCTGGGTATTTACCTTGAATGGAGGAGCAGTAACTTGGAAAAGTTCCAAGCAAGAAACCGTAGTTGATTCAACGTGCGAATCAGAGTACATTGCAGCGAGCGAAGCGTCGAAGGAGGCAATATGGTTGAAGAACTTCATCGGTGATCTTGGAGTTGTACCTGCCATAAAGGAGCCCATGGAAATTTTCTGTGATAATGAAGGAGCGGTTGCCTTGACCAAGGAACCGAGGGATCATGGTAGATCTAGACATATCGACAAAAAATATCACTTTATTAGACATCGAGTAGAAGAAGGACAACTCGTGGTTAAGAGGATATCATCAGAAGATAACCCAGCTGATCCGCTTACGAATGGACTGAGCAGGGTTAAGCACTTGCAGCATGCTAGGAGTATTGGGCTGAAGGATGATATTAGTATAGATTAGATAGTATTAGAAACGTGTAATAGATAAATGTAATTAACATTTGATGATTAAATAAAGGAGTATTATTTATGAGTAATGTTACTGTCTTATGTTAATTGTTTAGCTATTGTTTCACTTTGCTTGTTTTGACTTCCAGAGTAATTGAGGTTATTAAGAATAATCGAATTATTCAAACAATCCACAATCTTTCATATGTTGGAAGTAGGTATGAATGAAGATTGTCATGAATTGGTGTGTAGATTGTCTAAATTGTATTAGACATAGAAAAAGTTTGCTGCAATGTTCATGAGTGCTTATGAACTGGTTTTGAGCATTGGAACAAACCCACGCTTGCTGGAATAACCTTATGGAATATGATAATAAGGGTGATCGCAAGACGATAATATTATATGGTCTTAAAACCTAGATATATGGTTTGTTATTTGTTAATTGGTTGTACATTGATAATGCGAAACCGCATCAGTAAATTGATGTTATAAAACGCATTTTTGTGTATAGTTGATTAATGAATAAGTAAATGCATATAAGTCGAAGTTTATCTGTTACTTTTATCCTAAGAAGGTAAAAGCGATATCTCGGTCGCTCGATGATTTGATTTGACTTATGTGTCGGGCCCGGTCAGAACTGAATTGATGTGTTCGATTAAGTTCTATGTCAAATGAATCGGAGATCGAGAAACCAAATGCTAGACAAATTGTTCCATAGAATTGTCAGCATGATGTCTAAACAGAAGACTGTACGATCCCTTATCTAAAGGACAAGACTGATAAGATCAGAGTTTGACAGCGTCTTTAAGAGCTACGATTGCTAATCGGATTATACTTGTATATAGTTACTAGACTTATCCAAGTGGGAGACTGTTGGAATAGTGTCTAAGGCAGCAACTATATTAGGCAAGTATTTGACCCAATTGTGAATGGTCCTTTTGGGTTGCCTTCACAATAGCAACTTGACAGGATGATTTATAATAAGAGAAGAAATATTATTAATATATTATGAGAATAATATAAAGGAATAATAATATTGTTATTTGATTAATATAAGTCATAAATTAATTAGGAATTAATTTGGTGACTTAAAGAGATTAATTAAATAAAAGGGCATAAACTGTCAATTGTATGATTGTTGTACTTTGGGCTGTAATCCCTTAAGGATAAGGGGTGGACGGTTTTAGGGCTTTAGATAGACCTAGAAATCATCCAAGGCTTATCATAAGGGGTATTGGATTTCTTAGGGCCTAAGTTATCCAATTAGGGTTTAAGGGTGAAACCCTAGGAGCCTTACAAGTATAAATAGACCCAAGGGGTCAAGGAAATCGGTACTCTTGGCTTTGGAAGAACCCTGGCCGACTTCTTGCCCTCTCCCCTCTCTGTCTAATCATCCTCTTGCTAAGTTGGTGTTTGTAAGCCATTAGAGGAGTGACAATTGTGACTCTAAGCTCCAAGGACAAGAAGATTCAAGCAAGCAACTTAAGGTATTCTTCTAGATCTGTTTTCTTATGTTATTACCTAGATCTATTGTTCAAAAGTCTTGGATTCAATGCATGTTCAATTAGAGAAACCTAGATCCAAGAATTAGGGTTTGTATGTGCACATAGAAATTTTCATATGGCTAAAACCCATCATAAAGTTGCCAACTTTACGTACATGCATTAAGGTATGAAGCTAAAACACCAATATAAGCTAGAAATGGGAACCTAAGGTTTGGAACAAGGCCTTGCTTTGCATAAAGGTAGCTACTTTGAGCTCCTGGGGCTTAATGATGTCAAGATCTATAGCTCACTACCCTAAGAGAGCTCTAATCTCGAGTTTGGACCTTCAAATGTCCCAAAAGTGGAAAAACAAGCATATATGAAGATCTACTAGGAAAATGAACAAGGTAGAGGCTTTATTACCAAATGAAGTAGCAAATGGAAGCTAGCTTCTGGATCTCCTTCTTCTCCTTTTCACCTTCTCTCTCTTCTTCTCTTCTATACTTCCAAGAATACACCAAAACACTCAAAATCAAGAAGGAATCACTCAAGCTCACTAATGGAGGGCTAGGGTTTTGAGAGGGAAACGCTCTAAGGGTGTTGGAGGCTGGGATGGGGGCTATAAGGACGTTTAAATAGGGTACAAACCCAAAAGATTAGGGTTTCCTCCAGACTGGCCTACTCATCAAGTCCAGGTGCAGACTCACCAAGTAGATCACTTAAAACCCGCGTCCAACTTGGCATCTACTCGACGAGTTAGGGCTACTACTCGCCGAGTAGCTCTTTATAAAAGAAATTTAATGAATTAATACGTACCAGGAATGGGCGTTACAACTCTCCCCCACTTGTCTTAAACTTCGTCCTCAAAGTCTGTTGCTGCCTCATCTGGAAACAACTCTGGGTAGTGCTCCCTCATCTCCTCCTCTGCCTCCCATGTCCACTCAGACCCCTTCCAGTGCTGCCACTGCAGCTTTACCTACTGAACCACCTTGTTCCTCAAGGTCTTCGTCTTTTGATCCATGATCGTAACCGGTCTCTCAATATAATTCAGGTTGCTATCAACCTGAATATCCTCCAAGGGTACAACTGCTGACTCGTCCACTAAACACTTCCTCAACTGGGAAACATGGAAAGTGTTGTGGATCTGGCTATGCTCTGCCGGAAGATCCAACCGATAAGCGAGCCGACCCACCCGGGCCAAAACCCTAAAAGGACCGATGAACCTGGGGCCCAGCTTGCCCCTCTTACGGAACCTGATAACACCTTTCCAGGGTAACACCTTCAGGAGGACCATATCGCCCACCTGAAACTCCATGTCTGAACGCCTCCTATCGGCGTAACTCTTCTGTCGACTTTGCGCAGTCTGCAGTCTACTACGAGCCTGCTGGATCAACTACGTGGTCTTGAGCACCACTTCGGTGCTCCCGATGACTCGCTGACCAACCTCGCCCCAGCAAATTGGGGTCCTGCACTTCCTCCCATAAAGCATCTCAAAGGGAGGGCGGTCAATACTTGCATGGTAACTGTTGTTATATGAGAATTCCGCTAACGGAATATACGTATCCCAACTGCCACCGAAGTCTAAAACACATGATCGAAGCATGTCCTCGAGAGTCTGAATCGTCCTCTTGCTCCGCCTGTCCGTCTAAGGGTGGAAAGCGGTGCTGAAATGGAGACGAGTACCCATCTCGTTGTGAAACCGCTTCCAGAATCTGGAAGTAAAACGGACGTCTCGGTCTGACACCACTAAAACAGACACTCCATTCCGTGCCACAACCTCTCGCACATAAATATCAGCTAGCTTCTCAGCCGATATACTCTCCTGGATCGGTATAAAATGAACACTCTTCGTTAGCCGATCCACAATAACCCAAATCGAATCCACTCCACGTGCGGTCCTGGGAAGCTTAGTAATGATTTCCATGGTGATGTCCTCCCATTTCCACACTGGAATGTCTAACGGTTGTATCTTGCCATGAGGCCTCTGGTGCTCTGCCTTGACCTTCCTGCAGGACAGGCACCTCTCCACATACCAGGCGACATCCCGCTTCATGTAGGGCCACCAATAATAGGGCCGAAGATCTCTATACATCTTCATCACCCCTGTATGGAGGGAAAATCGAGACTTATGGGCCTCGTCCATCAATACTTGCCGCACACCGCCCCAGTACGGTACCCAAACTCTCCCATGAAGGGTCAATAGTCCTTGACTGTCATAGTCAAAGGAAGCTACTGTGACATCCCCAATTTCACGGCCAGAAAAGACCGATTTGTTTATGCTTTGTTTTATAAATCAGAGTATTTGTTTAAAGAAAAAGGTTGCGGAATTTGTTCCCAAAACAAGATATGATAATAACTTATCAAAACATTTATCAAAGAGAATGTATTTTCATTTAATAATAAAACCTCGGGATGTCATGTTCCGATACAGACATATAAGCATAAACAGAACTTACATTTAATTACACTAATGATTTATATCTCCTTCACATCTCTCTGTGAAATATGTCTTCTTATCAATACCTGTGATACAAAGAAAACTAAGTGGGTCAGGCTTGGGAGCCTAGTGAGCATATAGGGTTTTCATCCCACAATGTTATATCATATATTTATAAATATCGAACATTCAAACTTGTACATTTTCACCATATAATGGCAACTCTTATCCCACCCCATCGACCCTCACAATGACACGATCAAAACTCTCGTATCTACAATTTTCCTCTATACCTGATCCCTACTCACGGATCTAAAACTGACCTTTTCACCCGATCCATACTCACGGATCTAAAACTAACATTTTCCCCTGATCCATACTCACGGATCTAAAACTACCTTTTCACCTGATCTATACTCACGGATCTAAAGCTACCTGATCCATACTCACGAATCTAAAACTAACCTCCGAATCTGATCCATACTCCCGAATCAATAATTGTACCCATTCCATACTCTCGGAATAGGGACAATTAACTATACCCTAATCCTGATATGATCCACACTCCCAGATTTATAACTGTGCCCAATCCATACTCCCGGACTAGGGACAATTAACTTAGTCTTAATCTGTGACAACCGTCAAAATTTGAGTCGGTTCTAGATTTGATGAGACTTAGTTGCACATATAGGCACTACACATATTAGACTTAGTAACTAGAAACTTGGAAACAATTAGAATCAATGGAGTGTGTACTTAGATTTCACATTGATATGTGAATTCTACATCTATTGAGCTGTAGTGACTATCCATATTTGGGTCACTCTTTGACTCGAACAACATTTCATGAATCATATACACACATCATACACTTGACCTAGAAGTAGAAATTAGGTCAAAGTCTCATAGAAACTTAAGTCAAAGTTGAAGACTAGGACTAGTATACTTGATTCCTCAATTTCAATTGAATCTCGGAATCACTACATAGAATGCCAATAAACCGATAAAAAAATAAATTACAAACATTAATTATAACTATAAAAGAGTTATAATACCATAAGATAATTTTAAGTCTCAAATATTCTATTTATTTTGATATCCAAAGATTTACAAACTCTCAAAAACCCTAAATGCCCTAAAAACTCACATTTATGAACCTTAACCTTAAAAATTTCTATAAAAATAATTATGAAACTTATAATATGATCTTATAATAATAAAAATTATGAGAAGCATTTAAGAAAAATAAAATTTAAGTCATTAGTATTTAACCTTATTTCTATGCAAAAAAAAAATCAAGGTTTTGTGAATGAAAATTAAAATAAGGTGCATATTTTATAAAAACTTGATATTTTTATAAAATAAAGTTATAATTTTATAAAATTTAAGAGAGGTAGACCCTCTCTCCACTCCAAAGTCGGACTCCCTCCTCCCAAGATGCCTCTCCTCTTCCCAAAATGCCTCCAAAGTCGGACTCCAAAGTCACACACATTTTCTCTCTTCCTCCCACTATGAACCACGAAATTTTACAGCCAACATGTCCAAGAACACTCAAGATACTCAAAATCTTCATCATATAATGGTGTTCATTAAGGTAGAACACGATTTTCTTTCATTTTCCTTCAAGTTTTCATGGATTTTCTTGCATTTCTTTGTTCTTCTACACCATTCTAATGAAAGATCATGAACACATAAACATACACACACACAAACTCACGGTTTTGATGATGATGGTGGTAGGATTTCACCAAAAAACAACATGCATGTTGTTAATGGTGAAATCCAAAGACCAAAACCTAAGTCAAAATCAACATAATGCCCTTTTATACAAGTTTTGGGTAAAAATCACCACATGCATCCAAATTTTTCTATCAAAAACGATTTTTGAATATTTCAAACTCATGAATGGTCTTCAAAACAACATGCATGTGATGATCTTCAAGCATAGATGTTTGATGATCAAAGTTTGTTGTTATAAAGCTTTCAAATATGTTAATGAAAGATTTATTTCCAAATAAATATCTAAAAATCATTTTCTGACTAAATCCGATTTTTCCCAGATTTTCATCAACAAAATAAGATGCTCTGTAAATTTCCAGAAGATAGTTCATTTTTCTCGAATTAGTATAATTAGTGCAATAAAATAGGGCAATAAATCATATAAAATACTTCTGGAGCTCTATAAATCCGGAATAAATTCGTGGTTGACCCCTATAGTGAATACTCACCTCTCATTAACATTCATCGATTTATATTTCTGTTTAGTTTGATTTTAGATTTCCTTTTTGTTTGGGTATAATAAATCACAAAACCACTTTGGGGAGTTTTAAGATTGTATCTAACCATTTTCAAAGCTCTTGCCTGTGGTGGGAAACTCAGAAAAATAATTTCAGAATTTTTCATCGTGCCTTCCTAATTTTCCCAATTTTTGGTAATTATAATGGCCTAAAAATAGGAAAAATAGTTCTGATTATCCAAAATGCATGAAATTTTACCAGAACATCATTTTTTAAAGCATGAGGTTACATAAAAATGTTGATGATTTTTATCTACTGTATACTATTTTTCTCCTATTTTCTAAGGTTAAATACACTTAAATACACTTAAATACACATAAATACCCAAAACCGGATTATACAATATTAAAACCAATTTTGGTATTTTTCCCAGATTGCTTACACTGTAAATGATGCTACAAAAATTTTTGGTAATTTATTTTAACTTTTTATTATTTATTCTTCAATTAATGATTATTTAATGGGATAAAACAAGGAAAAATAGAAATACCCACTGAAAAATATCTTTTATATTTTTCCCCGCCTAGCTATGTATAATAACAGTTAAATAAAAAGTTTGGATAATTTTGGAAACTGTTGTATATTTATTACAATTTTTATTAGAATAAATTCTCAAAAATAATAAAATTTGGTTAAAAAGTTTAAAAATCGATTTTTATATTTTTTCCAGATTAATAATGTTTAATAACAGTAATAAAAAAAGTTTGGGTAATTTTGGAAACTGGTTTCTATTTTTCATGAATTTTTGTGTATTTAGAGAATTAAATATATGAAAAATGGTTATCCATATCCATAATCCATGAAAAATTATCTAGAAGTCTTTTAACACATTTAGAACCAAAATCTGAAGTTTGGTAATTTTTATTAACAGTTTAGTATTTTTCATGATTTTATGCTTATTCAAGAAACTAAAGTGGTGAAAAATAGTAAGACAAATCAAAAATTCAAGAACATTTATCTTGAGGTCTTTCACTTCAATTAAAACTAAAATGCAAAGTTTGGGAAATTTTAGAACTAAATTGATTTAGTTTTGAATATTTAATCATTCGAGCATCTAAAATGTTAAATATTAACATTTCAATAATGGAAATTTTCCATTTAAATTGTTATATAACAATTGATCCTTTGAAACTTAATTTCCAGAATATTTATAATTTATCAATATTCAATTTTGACACAATATTGGCATAATTCTATTGTAGTAGTAAGTATACTAGTGTTACATTTCGATTAGAGACTCACTAGTGAATACCAATATTGTAGGAATCGGTAGTGGTACACGTGGAACATAGTCAAGGCACCATTTGCATCATCTCAATGTATTGTGAGTATTTGCCACTCCCCTTTTTCGGTTTTTATGTTTTGGGGTGGAAAAGCATGTCCTAAACTACTTATGTTCGTTGTATTTATTTGACTCGGATAAATTTGGTTACTATATTTTGCATATTGTGAGTATTCACGCACTCCTCTATTTTTAGTTTTTATATTTTGGGGTGGAAAAGCATGTCCAGAAAAACTATTATTTGCATATTGTATTTAAATTAATTTGTATCAAACATGATTGCTATTATATTGCTATGTTTCTCTATGTATGTCTATGCAACACGGACATGAGAACTTATCGTACTAAGGCCCTTCCCTTATCTTTAACCATTAACTCTTTGAGCCAATGGTCATTGTGGATAGCGCTATTAGGAATTGACAACTCCTCACTCGCCCTATTGCTGGAGGTCATGATACCATATTCATCTATGGAACGATAAGCATATATCTCGATAGGGCTTCAGTCATAGGTTTGGTTGAGACTCATTGTTTGCTCATATACATATAAACTCGTTTCTCGTTATAGCAATAAACTTGTATTCGTTAATAGCAATCAACTTTGTTTCTCATTATAGCAATGAACTTTGTTTCTCATTACAACAATGAACTTTTACTTGTGGAAACTTATATACATGTTTTAGCAATGAAATTGTTTGCTCCTTGTAGCAACGAAATTGATAGCTCATTTGAGCAATGAAACTTGTTTACTCGTTTGAGTAACGAACTTTATCTTCCATGAAAATATGAATGTTGCATCTTGAAAAGGCCTTTAGATCAATCAATTTATCAAACAATGACAGTAAATAAGAATAAGAAGAATTCACGAAGAAAAACTTTCACTAAGAAAGATAATCTCGCAAAGAGATTATCGTGTGCACAAAGCAGCGATTAGGGTTTGTGAAAGGCGTAACCATTCACAAACCTATACAAAAGATTATATACTGCTATTCTAGACAATCCCTACAAATCAGGGATATGCCAGCTAACTAATTTACGCTAACTATGGAAACAAGATAAATACAAAATCTGTTACAATTCACTGAATAAACTAAACACGCTGAGCTGCTCAAACGTTGATGTTGATACTGAGATATACGCTGATGCTGAGATTTAATTCAAACATCATATTTCAAGGTTCGACCTTTCAATCTCCCCCAATATGATGATGTTCAAAACTAAGTTAAAACACCTCTGGACAAGAACTCTTCATACTCAGCTTCGGCCTCTATTTTTACTGGCCAGTAAGGACTATCCAGCAACTCCTGTCTTCTATTCAGCAGCTCCATAGCAATAAGAATTTGAAACTCTCCTGAGAGATCTTGATGACTCATGCACATTTGCCTTAAGCCAACGAGATGAGTGGTTGGAGCCTTTGGGATCTCAGCAGTTCGCTGAAAACACATCTTTCTGTTTTTATCGAGATAGAACATCCCGTGTTCAGGAACTGAGATAAATTTATGCTGAACCGGGTCAACACTGATAGGAAGAGAATTGTTTATTCCACCAGCACCAAAGTCCAAAACCAACACATCTTCACTATCAACTTGAAATTTGGTTCTTCGAGTTCTCGGAACAGATGACCTTGGGCCTTGATACTGAGGTCGTTCTTTAGGAACAAGATCCAAACGCTGAACTTTCTTGATCAGCAGATGAAGAGCACATATCAGTTCAGAGGAGTGAGCTGAGGTTTGCTTGGATGCTAATTCGAGTAATTCCATCCATTCAGAATATCCATATTTAATCAGCTCATCCCTCTTGACAACTTCAGTGTATGAATGCTGAGGACCTTGACGAGTGATCAGCAACGTAAGAATTTTCTCATTGCGTGGTTTGGAAGCTTTAACTTTGATGATCTTATCACCACACACTCATCAATTAAAAACGTCTTCAAACCTCTTTCGATCAATCCTGTCAAGAACACTGTCAGTCTTAGACTTATTGCTGCTAGAGGGAGGCTGAGAAGATTGAGATTTGGACTGAAATTCCAAGAATTTCTACATCTGAGCTTCAAAAGATCCTTTGGCCTGAAGTTTATGCTAAATCAGAGATTCATCAGCTTGAGCAATATTCTTTAGAAGCTGAGCTTGATTAGCTTCATCAAGAATTTGTTTAACTTGATCAGGAGACATATTCCATTCAGCCGCCAAATTTGATATACTGACTATGGACTTGGGCTTTTTGCCAAACAGAGAAGTATCAGTTTGAGAATGAGCCAAGTCAGTATCTGCTACCTTACGCTTTCGAGATAGCGGATGAGAATCTTCACTGGCAACGTCTGAATCTTCTCTTTAGACCAGAATAACGGGATCAGCAACAAGATCGACTAATTTCATGTCTGGCCTTTGAGATTCATTATCAAGATCATCTGAATCTTCTTCTTGAACTGGAATAAGGGGATTAGTGAAGTTCATATCCAGTATTTGACATTCATCATCTGGTTCATCATCATGCTCACTATCTTCAACCAGCTTTTCAGTAGCTGCTGGACTATTAGGCCCCGCAGAGTCAGACTCATGCATCGGCTTTGGTGATTTAGGCCGAACAATGGTGTTGTCAACAGGTTCAGTGTCTCTCTCATTTGGTTCATCATCAGCATTATCATCAACATCAGCATCATCATCAGTATCTCCCCCTTTTTGAGCATCATTAGATTGGGAACTAGAGGGAGGAGTATGCAGAAGAACTTCCTTTAGCTGATTAACATCAGCCTCAATGCGTAGAAGACGCTGACTCATGTCCCGAGTCAGTGTTAGAAGTTCAGTAAATGCTGACACCGGAATTTGAATAAATGAAGTGGCTGGAGTTGCTGGTGAGCTAGGTGGCATCCCCGGAGAATATTGGTCCCCTTGGGCTGGATTCTCCCCCTGTGAGGGATGCTCCCCCTGAGATGGGTGCTCCCCCTGAAATTGTTGCTCCCCCTGACTCAGTGAATCCTTTTGAGCTGAGGGAACTTTCTCAGTAATAGAGACAGTATGATGAGAAATTTGAGGAGAGAAATGACCACCATCATGTGGTTCATCCTCTTGACCGGCATGATCTTCATGGTTACCATCAGCGCCTCCTTCATCAGTATCATCGGTGAGAGAAGGAACAGTGTATGGATTTGCAATCCATTCTCTCATCCTATCAGAGATTCCGATGTCAGTATCCAGGGGATCATCTTGATACATTCGAATAGACATGCGAGGGCATTGGATGGCATTTCCAGGGTGTGAGAAGTAGTCTGCAGCGAAAAATTTATCGAGCACAAGAGCAATCCAGCATGGAAAGGGAACGTGATCAGTGCGTACATTTTCACGAAGAAGTTGAACAAGTTGATCAAAGAATAGGGCTCCATAATCAAGTCTTTTGTTGAGAAGAAGTGAGCAGACGACTTGTTGCTCATAATTACTCAGTTGATCACCACTTCGAGACTTGTGACCCACACACTTGCACAAAGCACCGGTGAAGAATTTCCATCCTGGGGTCATACATTGGCGCAAAATAAGAGCCGATCGAGCACCAACCTTTGAGTGATCATATCCCAGTTGATCGAATAAACGTCTACACCGTTCAATAGAAGGAAGTTCAGAGAAAGGTTCAAAGATAGGTAACCTGAGTGAACCACTGAGGACTTCTGCGGTAATAAAGACAGAATGTCTTCCACGACCAATGGTCCCGGTGATGACATTGTTTTCATCATTGACTGTTGTTGTGTAGTAGAACTCACAGACTTGTTCAGGGAAGAACTCTGATGGAATGTCACTGATGGCGTAACGAAGACGGCAGGAGGCTAAGAAGTTAACAAAATCATCGAGTCCAAGACCTCTATGAACATCTGGAATATCAGGGTTAAATACAACGTTGGTGGCTTTGATGTATATTGGTAGAGGAGGAGAGTTTGGGGCAGGGATTACCCTTCGTGAAGTAGAAGAGAAGGTGAACAAAGAAGCAGCCATTAGAGAGTTTTTAGGGTTCTAGGGTTTTGAGTATAAGTGAAAGAAGTTTAGATTGTGGAAGGAAAGTTTGAAATAAGGGTGAGAAGAGGTTTAAATATGGAATTAAACGGGCCTTTTTAAAAAAAAAAAAGGTAATGATTATCTTCTCAAAAAATAACGGCGTATCATAACAACCTGTTAGATAAAAAATAGCCGTTGGGTAAAAGAGCCGTTGACTGAAGATGAAGCGTCAATCAGTGTTTGCGGAAGCGCTGAGATCAGTGTCACAAAAGTTACATGCTGAAAATATTTCTCCGTCAATTCAAGGTACAACATGCTCAATTGGGGCTACCAAGGAGATTGGTGCGTGTGATAGATACTAGTTGCATTATCTAACCATTGGCACAGAGTGTTGTGACTTTATCAGTGAGTGGTTTATCTTACTGAATCATTAGACACTGAATGAGAAGAAGGTAAAGAAAGGATTGTTGCGTGTGATAAACCTTTGTGTTTTGGTCTAACCATCGACAAAGATTTTAGATTCTCATCAGCGTGTGTTTTGTCACACTAAATCACGGAATCAGTGTAGGATTGGTAAGAAGAGATAGTTACGTGTCATAGATCTTGGTGTTTTGATCTAACCATCGACAAAGAGTTTCAAGTTGTTATCAATGTATGGTTTTTAGTACAGTGAATCATTCAACTTTAGTTTAGAAGACTTGAAGAAGAGAGAAAGATAGGAGATCAAACCAAGTACTCAGTACCATGATCACTTCTTAGTTGTTTAACCTTGAGACCTGTCAGTGTCTCATTCTTACGAATCAGTGAGATAATTTCCTGTGCAACATGACTTTTCTTCTTCAGGAAAACCACCCATGTAAATCGAGTGAACTCATCCACAATCACTAGAGTATACTTATTTCCACCTAGAGAGCGGACAGGAATAGGTCCAAACAAGTCCATGTGGAGCAAATGTAGAGGGACAGATAATCTGGAGCATGACTTTGGTTTGAAAGATGACTTGGTTTGTTTTCCTTGTTCACAAGCTGAGCACATCTTGTCTTTAACAACGTTGAATTTTGGGAGCCCTCTAACTAGATCTTTATTGGATAATTTGGATAGGTTCTTGAAGTTCAGATGAGAGAACCTTTTGTGCCAAATCCAGCTGAGATTGGTCTGAGACTTTGTAAAGAAGCATTGCATCAGCGCCTTGTCACATGAGAACATATCAAGAACATATATATCATCCTTTCTACGTGCTGAAAGTACGATGTTCTTGTCAGTGTTGACAACTCTACCTTCCTTCTTTGTAAAGTGAACTTCATAGTCAGCATCACACAATTAGCTGATGGAGATAAGGTTGTGTTTGAGACCCTTTACATATGAAACGTTTTGAAAAATCACATTATTGCATTTGATATTTCCATATCCTTTAGTGAACCCTTTTCCATTGTCTCCATAAGTTACTGCAGGACCATTTTTCTTGACATAGTCTTCCAGGAGAGACTTGGATCCTGTCATATGCCTTGAGCAACCACTATCTAAGTACCAAAGATGCTCCTGCCCCTGTAGTGCTGAGAAACTAGTTAGAACACACTGACCCATTCGAGGATGGGTCATTCACAAAGTTATTTGATAATAGATTATAACACTCCTTAGGAAGACAGTTTAAAGAATTTAACTTAAGAGTCCATTTTTCATTTCTAACTTTAATATTATCAGCTCTTAAGGATGATTTATCAAATGAACATTCACTGATCTTGTGAGAGGTATCACCACATCTGTAACAAACTCTAGTACCAAAGTTCCTCTTGGTGAGCAAATTTTTGGACTTGACACATTTTGACATGTAAGATTCTCCAAGAGAGCTTTGAATCCTTTTGTTTATCATTGAGTCACAACTGAATTCAGTGTCAGAAAGAATTTGATCAGTGATAGATGATGAGCTATCAGTGTCCGATTTGGACTTATTCACAGATGCATTGCAATCAGGAAAATGCTTAAGTTGTTCATGAACAGCACGAAACACTCCGTTTGAGATAGGGAAGGCAATAATATTCTCAGTGAGGGGAGTTGGTCTTACAAGATGTGCAGGGTAAGAGGTTGGATCAATTCCGGTAATTTCAACATTACACTCAGTAACACCATTAGAGTTAGTAACACAGTATTCATCAATTAGACTCTGATTAATAAAAGAGTTACTGACAAACTTATTTTTGAAATTGTTTTTCATCTCATTCATGGAATAAAATTCAGATTCCTTTTCTTGTGATTTAAAAACTTTTTCAGCTTCTGCAAAATTACCCCCAAGAATTTTCTCACATGAATGTGGAATTTGAGCAGAATTAATATAATTAGCATTTTTGTGAGATTTTGCCCAAGTATGAAGCACAGTTTGTTCTTTGATCAAAAGATCTTTAACATTGTCAATTTCAGTAGACAAAAATGAGTTTGACAAACTAGTGATTCTAAGATTTTCCTGAGTGGACTCAATAATGTTATTTTTCATGGATATATCAGTTTCAAGAAGATCAATTTGATTTTGCAAATTTCTTATTGTTTGATTCTTCTTAGAATTAATATCACCCAAATACTCAAACATTTTGATTTTTTCATTCATTGAATAGGAAACAAAGTTTTTAACCTGATACATTGAAGAAGAGTCAGTGTTGTGCTTCCTGGAATTTTCAACATCATCAGACATATCAGCATCAAATGTACTTGTGCCTTTTTCAGGAACATCCGTGTCTTCTGTCTTTACCATTAGACACTTGACTTCATCATCTGATGACTCCTCATCAGTCTTCCATTTTTCTTCTTCAGCAACAAGAACTTTATGTTCCAAGTTCTCTGCTTTCAGCTTCTCAATCAGCTTGTTGTACTTCTGCTTCTAGTATTCATCCGAGCCTTGTTTTTTTTGTTTACATTCCTTTGCAAAATGATCAGTGCTCCCACAGTTAAAGCATTGAGCCTTCTCTTTCTTATCAGCACCATGCTTTTTATCAGCTTCTGATCTTTTTGAAAACTTTCCACCCATCTTCTTCTGAAACTTTGAGAAGTTTCGGCCTGATTTCTCAAAGGTCTTTACAATCAAAGTTGCACTAGCCACAACCTTTTCAAGATCATCAGTGTCCGTTTTAGAGGAATCAGTGTCTGAATGGCTTTCAGTGTCTGAATCTGACACTAGCTTTTTGTTTGAGAACAAGGCTACAGATGATTCACGCTGAGAATCTTTCATCAGCTCCTTTCTTTGAAGCTTGGATTCCTCATAGTATCGAAGATTTCCATACAGACTTTGTAAGTCCATAGTGTTGATCTTCTCACTATTTTTCAGCACATCAACATGGTTCTCCCAACCTGCACCCAGAGAATCCAAAAACTTCTGCACTAGAACAGTTCTATGCTTCAACTGATCTAATCTCCGTAGATCATTAACAAGAGTATTGAATATGTTAAAGGTTTGAGTCAAGGTTTCACCTTTCTTAGCAAAAAAATGTTCATACCTTCGGTTAAGATCATTTATTTGAGTAGCCTTGACTTCTTCAGTGCCTTCAAAAGATACAGTCAGAGTATCCATCATCTCTTTTGCTGAGATACAATTTTGAACTAGCCCAAAAATATTTTATGGCAGAGCATAGCTGATTGCGGCACGAGCACGAACATCTAGACCATTTTTTCTTTTGTCATCTGCCGTCCAATTTTCTCTAGGTGTTTTCTTCATAGCACCATCAGGAACGTTGTTTTTCAGAGGCTGATACATTGGGACATATGGACCCTTTTCGACAATGTCCAACATGTCTTCATCTACTGACTCTAAAGCATATAGAGCCTTTATTTTCCACATGGCAAAATTTGTTTCATCAAAAGGAGGAATTTTAGCGGAGGGATGATTTGATGAGTTCGACGAAGAAGAGGATGAAGCCATTTGTTTGATAAGAGAAACCCGCTCTGATACCAATTGAAAAGGCCTTTAGATCAATCAATTTATCAAACAATGACAGTAAATAAGAATAAGAAGAATTCACGAAGAAAAACTTTCACTAAGAAAGATAATCTCACAAAGAGATTATCGTGTGCACAAAGCAACGATTAGGGTTTGTGAAAGGCGTAACCATTCACAAACCTATACAAAAGATTATATACTGCTATTCTAGACAATCCCTACAAATCAGAGATATGTCAGCTAACTAATTTACGCTAACTATGGAAACAAGATAAATACAAAATCTGTTACAATTCACTGAATAAACTAAACACGCTGAGCTGCTCAAACGCTGATGTTGATACTGAGATATACGCTGATGCTGAGATTTAATTCAAACATCATCATATTTCAAGGTTCGACCTTACACATCTTATTCGGGCAATATACTTTATCTCTCATGATGACAAAGAACTTTGCTTTTACAAACTTATTTACTCATTTTAACAATATACTTGTATTATTGGAAACTTTTATCAAAACTTTGATTTCAACCCATGGAACCAAGATTATTTTGTTTATTTGTGAGTACTCACCAACTATTTTTATAGTTGACGCTCGTTCTACATGCTTTTTCAGGAATTATCGAGTAAGTGGCACTTAGGGACACTTCACTTTTAGGAGCATTCGCATGTGTTGTATTTCTATTTTCATTGTAATTTCTTGTAAAAGTTGTTCAAACCCATTGTAAATTTGTAATGATTTTTAATACTATGGTTGGTGTTGTCTTTTAACTTTTGCTATGAAACTCTTTATACTGCCACGCCTCGTGTTACCGCTTTAGCGGGGTGTGACAGGAAATGGTATCAAAGCCGAAGATTATAGAGAATATCGGTTTTCCTTTGGAAAACCACAACTATAGCCAAATATTTTCTAAACGTTTTTAAAATACTGAACATACTACTAGTATGACTAATTTGAGTATGCATTATTGGACTTTAATTAAGTATAGCCTGGCCAGCTATGCTTAATTAAGGAAACTTAATGCAAGGCTTGAAACGGTTATAGTAGAATTATGTTCAAAACGATTTTCAGCTTGAACTTTGAAAAACAAAATTTTTCGGTGTATGTACGGGCATTGCATATTATAGACATTCATCTAGGTACACTTAGAAACTAAGTGCACTTTTACCATAATGCCTTTATTTAGAAATATTCCTATCCCTTATCAAGTGCTAGGTTAACCACTTAGGTTATATCACTAACTACTCTAGGAACAATGCACTTAGTGTTGAGAATGGGTATTCCTTGGTAGCTATTGACTTTAGATGTAAGGTTAGTAGCTAGATATACACTAGTAATAATCATAAGTCAAAACCTGTACCAATTATTCATCAATACCTCTTCATCGTCTTCGTACTAGAGTTACAACTAGGAAAAAGCGTTTCGATATCGACACAAATGATAATTGGAGCATCGCGTAAGGAGGTAGATGAGTCGCCACTAAGTAATCACTTGGATACCAATGGCGGGCATTCCGGATTCGACTCACGATGAGACACAGAGGTTTAACCCATACGTGAGACCTTATTACTACGCTACGATTAAACTCTACGTTGTTTCCACCTTGAGCTTAAAACTTAACAAAGGATATCCCTTTGACCTCTATAAAAGGTCATAAACTGCATTGACACCATAAAACATTTTACTAACAATTTTTCTTGTCCTTTATCTCGGGGAAAAGACATTGGCACTCGCCTAAGACTCGCATTAGTATTTAGGTACGATCAGCTACACTAACATACTTATTCCTTACATCTTAATCTTCCATCGAAAAGTTATTTTGCTTCATCGGTTTTATTTAAATTATTTTATAACCACTTCATTCAACTTAGTAGACATTTCCTAACAATTTAAGCCATATTCTCGCTAAAACTCTTTTGACAACTTGCTTTAACTTAACACTTTTCTTCAATACTCAATTTAACCAATATTGGTTTTTAACCTTGCTATTTTAATTTCATTTCAAATCCATTTCAATGGATATATGTGCTTTCAAGGGCATATAAACCATTTTAAACCTTGTTTACTATTTTGGCACGTTTTCGAGAAACTTACAAACATTTTCTTTTATAATCGTGTTTAAAATCTTTGCTACAAAACATAGACCTATGACATTGAAGTTCATTTTATGTGTGAAAGCTTCATTGAATCTTCAAAACACTTTTGTTTGACATTTTAACAGCTTTCTCATTTAGACATTGTAGTTCACTTTATCGTGTTTCTCGAAACCCAACATGATGTTTATGCAAATTTCTACTTCAAACATATTTATAAGACATCTCTAATGCTTGTATTTCAAAACACACATTATTTGTGTACTTTGCTTCAATATAGTTTTATAATCTATGGTGTTTTTAAAAATTATAGCATTTGAAAACTTAGTGTTCACTTTTAAATTTCCAGTGATGCGCTTTCGACAACGCGAAATTATTGTTTTAAATATACCGAGTTTTACCTCATCTATTTTAACCATTGTTAGACTCAAGCCTAAAAGGGTCAAGATTGTCAGATTTTCAATTACCAGTTGTAGTGCTTCTTCTTTTTCACAAATGGAGTTTAACTTAATAGATAACTTATGAATTTTTAGCAATCCTTAGCAAAAACTTTATAACTCGCATATGTTCATTTAACCATCAATATACATCAAATATTGAAGTTTGAAATATATCTCCACTTGGTTTTAAATCTACCTATAGGTATTGTTCTTATAATTTTAACGATAACAATCATTGTCGCCGCTACCTTCCTTTTTCTTTTCCCTGAACTTGGTTTCTCGCTCTCCTTTTGATTTTAGATCTTGCACGCCATAATATTAACATAATACATTGTTTGACTCTGTTTCTCTGTATTTTGCTTCTCTTGGTACCATGTCCGTGCACCCTTTCGTATTGAGCGATTAATACGTGTAGTCTTGAAAAATAATTTTAATTTAGTCAGCTTTAACATATTCAAATACGTCATTTATCATATACTTTTTATTTATATTTTCAAATCTACTCTTAAACAAGTAATCCTTATTTACATTTGCTCTTTCGTTTTAAAGTCGGAAACTTGATTTAAAATCCAATTTTCATTGAATTTTTCATTATAATTAATGCACAAGATGAATGCTCTTATGATTATCGTTTTTCTATATTCGGAAATTATATGTGAAGGATACGTTTCCTTATGTTTTTCTTTTCTTTCAATACATCAAAAGTTTTGAATTTTACGATTATCTATTCTCTAAATGATTGTTTTCGTAGAACCACTAAACTAAGAATGCACTATTTCCAAAGATCAACATTTTTACACATTTCTTAAAATAGCATTTTACTTTGCAATTTTCAGTGAGTTCCTAAACTCTCAAACTTGTTTTCATAAGTATTCGGACTCCTCGTAAACTTGAATTTGTCCCGACTTAGACAATTGGACAATTTCTCAAAAATTTAATGCAAATATTTCTATATAAATTCCTTTATTGACGACTTAAACCTTTAACCTTAATTAATTTTTATACTATTTTACTACTTCGTTGGATTGCCAAACATGTATTGTCATTATCTTGGAATTATTACACATTTTGATAATAGTGAGATTTTTATCACTTCTAAACACTTAAAATGCTATCTACATAATGTAATTTAAAATATCATAAACTTTCACCGCCTTCATTGAAACAATGACTCTCTAGATATATACATTCTTTGAATGTGATTTTATGTAGCAAGACTAAATTAGTAGTAGATATAGACTCTAAGATCCTTGATCATTTCATAATTTATTATGTAAGTCGACACTTGTATAATCTTCACATTTAAAATGCACCAAAACTTTGATGCCTACCCTTAATACGTATCTATAGGAACTTACCCTTGACCGCTTCTCTTTCATTCGTGCTACCCCCTCTTATTTCGGAATATATCTTTTCCATAATTTAGTAGCCCACACGAAAGTGAACAAATTGTTCCTAATCTCTTCTTTATTAAGCGGCAAATTTACACTTATTGCTAAATTAGAATGCAACTTAAGGATCAATGCGGATTTAACGCTCAATGCAGTTGCTGCTTCAGCAAAACTTATACCACTCTCTTAATTCAGATAATATCTAACTAGATGATCTTTTTCAACTAGGTCGCCATGGTTGGATCATGATTTCCATGATCCTAATTTCTCGCAGTCTAGACTATAGAACTCGAATAAGGAAAACATTAATTTGATTATAGCTAAAGAATTGGGTTCTTCCTTGAGGAAATAAACCTGAAATAATAAAGAACACAGCAAGTCACCACCTCTCAAATTATACAATTGTATTCAACTGAGTTCTAATAGAATGTGTCACGAATTGAATTTCGGGACGAAATTCTTTCAACCAGGGGAGACTGTGACAACCGTCAAAATTCGAGTCGGTTCTAGATTTGATGAGACTTAGTTGCACATATAGGCACTACACATATTTGACTTAGTAACTAGAAACTTGGAAACAATTAGAATCAATGGAGTGTGTACTTAGATTTCACATTGATATGTGAATTCTACATCTATTGAGCTGTAGTGACTATCCATATTTGGGTCACTCTTTGACTCGAACAACATTTCATGAATCATATACACACATCATGCACTTGACCTAGAAGTAGAAATTAGGTCAAAGTCTCATAGAAACTTAAGTCAAAGTTGAAGACTAGGACTAGTATACTTGATTCCTCAATTTCAATTGAATCTCGGAATCACTACATAGAATGCCAATAAACCGATAAAAAAATAAATTACAAACATTAATTATAACTATAAAAGAGTTATAATACCATAAGATAATTTTAAGTCTCAAATATTCTATTTATTTTGATATCCAAAGATTTACAAACTCTCAAAAACCCTAAATGCCCTAAAAACTCACATTTATGAACCTTAACCTTAAAAATTTCTATAAAAATAATTATGAAACTTATAATATGATCTTATAATAATAAAAATTATGAGAAGTATTTAAGAAAAATAAAATTTAAGTCATTAGTATTTAACCTTATTTCTATGCAAAAAAAATCAAGGTTTTGTGAATGAAAATTAAAATAAGGTGCATATTTTATAAAAACTTGATATTTTTATAAAATAAAGTTATAATTTTATAAAATTTAAGAGAGGTAGACCCTCTCTCCACTCCAAAGTCGGACTCCCTCCTCCAAAGATGCCTCTCCTTTTCCCAACACAAAATGATTATTCTTCTCTCTCACACTCCATCTTCCCTCATTTTCTCTCATTTCTCTCTCACACTCTCACACACATTTTCGCTATTCCTCCCACTATGAACCACAAAATTTTATAGCCAACATGTCCAAGAACACTCAAGATACTCAAAATCTTCATCATATAATGGTGTTCATTAAGGTAGAACACGATTTCTTTCATTTTCCTTCAAGTTTTCATGGATTTTCTTGCATTTCTTTGTTCTTCTACACCATTCTAATGAAAGATCATGAACACATAAACATACACACACACAAACTCACGGTTTTCATGATGATGGTGGTTGGATTTCACCCAAAAACAACATGCATGTTGTTAATGGTGAAATCCAAAGAACAAAACCTAAGTCAAAATCAACATAATGCCATTTTATACACGTGTTGGGTAAAAATCACCACATGCATCCAAATTTTTCTATCAAAAACGATTTTTGAACATTTCAAACTCATGAATGGTCTTCAAAACAACATGCATCTGATGATCTTCAAGCTTAGATGCTTGATGATCAAAATTTGTTGTTATAAAGCTTTCAAATATGTTAATGAAAGATTTATTTCCAAATAAATATCTAAAAATCATTTTCTGACTAAATCCGATTTTTCCCAGATTTTCATCAACAAAATAAGATGCTCTGTAAATTTCCAGAAAATAATTCATTTTTGTCAAATAACTATAATTAATGTAATAAAATAGGGAAATAAATCATATAAAATACTTCCGGAGCTCTATAAATACGGAATAAATTCGTGGTTGACCCCTATGGTGAATAATGACCGCTCATTAACGTTCATCGATGTATGTTTCTGTTTAGTATGATTTTAGATTTCCTTTTTGTTTGGGTATAATAAATCACAAAACCACTTTGGGGAGTTTGAAAGTTGTATCTAACAATTTTCGAAGCTCTTACCGGTGGTGGGGGACTCAGACAAATAATTTCAGAATTTTTCATGATACCTTCCTAGTTTTCCCAATTTTTGGTAATTATAATGGCCTAAAAAAAGGAAAAACAGTTCTGATTATCCAAAATGCATGAAATTTTACCAGAACATCATGTTGTACGGTAGGAGGTTACATAAAAATGTTGATGATTTTTATCTACTGTATACTATTTTTCTCCTATTTTCTAAGGTTAAATACACTTAAATACACATAAATACCCAAAACCGGTTTATACAATATGAAAACCACTTTTGGTATTTTTCCGAGATTACTTCCACTGTAAATGATGCTACAAAAAGTTTTGGTAATTTATTTTAACTGTTTATTATTTATTCTTCAATTAATGATTATTTAAGGGGATAAAACAAGGAAAAATAGAAATACCCACTGAAAAATATCTTTTATATTTTTACCAGCCTAGTTATATATAATAACAGTTAAAGAAAAAGTTTGGATAATTTTGGAAACTTTTTTCTATTTATTTCAATTTTGATTAGAATAAAAGCTCAAAAATCATAAAATTTTGTTAAACAGTTTAGAAATCGATTTTTATATTTTTCCCAGATTAATAATATTTAATAACAGTAATAAAAAAAGTTGGGGTAATTTGGGAAACTGTTTTCTATTTTTCATTAATTTTTGTATATGTAGAGAATTAAATATATGAAAAATGGTTATGCATATCCGTAATCCATGAAAAATTATCTAGAAGTCTTTTAACACATTTAGAACCAAAATCTGAAGTTTGGTAATTTTTATTAACTGTTTAGTATTTTTTTTATGATTTTATGCTTATTCAAGAAACTAAAGTGGTGAAAAATAGTTAGACAAATCAAAAATTCAAGAAAATTTATCTTGAGGTCTTTGACTTCAATTAAAACTAAAATGAAAAGTTTGGGAAATTTTAGAAATAAATTGATTTAGTTTTGAATATTTAATCATTCGAACACCTCTAAAATGTTAAATATTAACATTTCAATAATGGAAATTTTCCATTTAAATTGTTATATAACAATTGATCCTTTGAAACCTAATTTCCAGAAAAATATTTATAATTTATCAATATTCAATTTTGACACAATATTGGCATAATTCTATTGTAGTAGTAAGTATACTAGTGTTACATTTCGATTAGAGACTCACTGGTGAATACCAATATTGTAGAAATCGGTAGTGGTACACGTGGAACATAGTCAAGGCACCATTTGTGTGACAACGGAAATTTTTAAAACAAAATTTTCATTTCTTAAAATATATTTCCATCCAAAATAAGTCATAAAGATCCAATGTATCATGTCATAATACAAATCATATAAATCCCAAGATCATAAATCCTCCATCAGTGTGTACAGATCACGCCGGCGCCTTCCCACGGTACTCGCTGGTACCTGAAACACATATCACAACAACTATAAGCATAAATGCTTAGTGAGTTCCCCAAAATACAACCTACGCACATACGCCTTTCCAGGCCCTGACCTTCTGGTCCATGTGTCTCAGGGGACTTCCGTCCCGACTAGGTAAACCTTCCGGTCCTACCTACGCCAACCTTACGGTCCACATTACAACGCCTTCCGGCCCATAACATATTCGCCTTCCGGCCCATAACATAATGCCTTCCGGCCCATATCAAGCATATCATACATGGCACATATAACAATTAACTTATCACACACAACACATATATCTCATACCATATCCGACCTTCTGGTCACACAGTCAAACCCTTCCGGGTATAGTATAGTGAGAAGACTCACCTCGTGGAAAGTCTAAGATCTCGTGTCCTCGCTAACACCGACCCCGAATGACGGCTCAACCTCGCCTAAACATAAAAATATCATTTATTACACAAGGACTTCCACCACTTAGAACTTTACTCCTTATCATCATTCCTCAGAGGGTAAAAGACCATTTTACCCTTCCTTGACCTAAAGTCCTCAAGTTGACCAAAACCCTAAAAGTCAACAAAAGTCAAACCCTGAGAGTACGCGGGGCGTACCTCGCCAATCCCTCCCTGATCGGGGTCTCCACCCAGTACGCTGCGCGTACTGGAAGTTACGCCCAGCGTAATCCCCAGAATCAGCCACTCTCCATTTCTGGTCTTAATCGGTTAAGCCATTACTTCCACTTCTAGATCCGACTCTTCTAGTGTGTCTAAACCCATAAAGTCGAGACCTTTAAGCCTTGGCACGGCTGTAAAGGCTCCAACATCACATAACAACCATTTATTCAAACTCAAGGACCTAGATCTCATGCATGGTGCAAAACCCACATCCAAGATGCCATTTTTATGAGTCTACAACCCCAATAGATCAGAAATATGAAGTATCTAAGCTTATGGAGGCCATTTGCACAAAAGTCTCCACCTTTGGGACTTAAACCCTAGAAAATGACCTTTTAAGCATACAACATGAACCAAGTGACAAGATCCGAACTTTATACCTGGAAATGAGGCTTTAGCCCTTGCAAGGTTCAGATCTACACTTGAGCACCACTTCTAGCCTCTCCAACAAGCTCTTCTTCTCCTTTGCAACCTTGAAATGACACCACCAAGCTTAGAATACACACACAATGGCCTAAGAACGAGGGTACACTCTTTTTAGGGTTTCACTCTGAGGGATGGTGGCTGCGAAGACCAGCCGCATGTTCCTTTTATAGCCTCATCAAAGGAATTTAGGGTTTGGGTCTGAATAAGTTAGGCCGGGCGTAACCTTGGGTACGCCCCGCGTACCTGAGGGGAAACGCGTCCAAATGAGGCGCGCGAGTACACGCAGCGTACACCTTGTACACCCAGCGTAGTCGCCTACCATGAAAACCCTAAATCATCAACTTAACCAAGATGTAAGGCCAAAAGAAGAATACCTGGATTTCGGGCTGTTACAATTCTCCCCCACTAGAATCAGACTTCGCCCCTGAAGTCTCATACTGAAAACAACTCTGGATACTGATCCCGCATCTCAGACTCAGTCTCCCATGTCAGCTCGGACCCCTTCCGATGTTGCCACTGCACTTGTACCAGAGGTACTTCCTTGTTCCTCAAAACCTTAACTTTCCGATCCCTGATCGCTACTGGTCTCTCCACATAGTTCAGGCCTGCATCCACCTGAATATCATCCAATGGCACCACTGCCGACTCGTCGGCAATACATTTCCTCAACTGCGAGACATGAAAGGTATCATGAATCTGCCCCAACTCAACAGGTAGCTCCAACCGGTAGGCTACTCGGCCCACCCTAGCAATTACCCTGAAGGGTCCAATATACCGGGGTCCCAACTTGCCCCTTTTTCTGAATCGTATCACCCCTTTCCAAGGAGAGACCTTTAGGAGCACAAGGTCGCCAACCTGAAACTCGAGCTCGGACCGCCGCCTGTCCGCATAACTCTTCTGGCGACTCTGCGCAGTCAACAACCTCTGCCTGACCTGTTGTATCTGCTCGGTCGTCTGGAGTACAATCTCCGTGCTACCCATCACCCTCTGCCCCACTTCTCCCCAACAGCTCAAAGGGTGGCATACCAATGCTCGAATGATGGCTGTTGTTGTACGAAAACTCTGCTGAAGGCAGATAGGTGTCCCAGCTCCCTCCAAAATCCAAAACACATGCACGGAGCATATCCTCAAGCGTCTGAATCGTCCGCTCGCTCTGTCCGTCTGTCTGCAAGTGGTATGCGGTACTGAAATGCAGTCTCGTACCCAACTCCTCATGAAACTTCTTCCAAAACCTTGAAGTAAAACGCACATCACGATCTGAAACAATCAACATCGGAACCCCATGCTGCGATACCACCTCCCTCACGTATAATTCCGCTAACTTCTCCGCAGAAGAGCTCTTGCTGATGGCTAGAAAATGAGCACTCTTCGTCAATCTATCCACGATCACCCAAATCGCGTTGACTCCCCTCGCAGTCCGCGGCAATTTGGTGATAAAATCCATGGTAATCTGTTCCCACTTCCATTCGGGAATCTCTAGCGGCTGCAACTTACCGTGAGGACGCTGGTGCTCGGCCTTAACCTGCCGACAAGTCAGGCATCTCTCAAAAAACCATGCAACATCCCTTTTCATACAAGGCCACCAATACTCCTTCCTTAGGTGCAAATACATTTTCGTAGCCCCGGGATGAATCGAGAATTTCGATCGATGCGCTTCCTCCATCAAAATAGTACGCGTACCGCCCACAAACGGTACCCAAATCCGACCCTGAAAAGTCATAAGCCCTCGACCATTCGTAACGAATCCTGATACCTGACCCACAACCCGCTCCCTCTTCTGGTTTTCTGGTTTCACAGCCTCAGCCTGAGCTCCTCGAATGGTATCTAAAATCGGGGTCATCACCGTCAACCTCATACAAATATCTCGGATCGGGGCGCTTTCCGCCCTACGGCTCAACGCGTCGGCTACCACATTAGCCTTACCCGGGTGGTACAGGATCTCACAATCGTAATCCTTCACCACGTCCAACCATCTCCTCTGTCGCATATTCAGGTTTGGCTGATCCATCAAGTACTTCAGACTCTTGTGGTCCGTGTAGATGGTACACCGAACCCCATAAAGATAATGCCGCCAGATCTTGAGGGCAAACACCACAGCCCCCAATTCCAGGTCGTGAGTGGGATATCTCGACTTATGAGGCTTCAACTGCCTCGAAGCATACGCTATCACATGCCCCCTCTGCATAAGCACTGCCCCTAAACCCGATATAGATGCATCACAGTACACCACAAAATCCTCCATCCCTTCCGGGAGTGCAAGCACCGGGGCCTCGCACAATTTCTGACGAAGGGTATCGAATGAGGACTGCTGCTCCGGTCCCCACAAAAATGCAACACCCTTTCAGGTCATCCTAGTAAGTGGCACGACGATCTTGGAGAAATCCTTGATAAACCTACGATAATATCCAGCCAAACCCAGAAAGCTCCTGATCTCTGTGGGCGATCTCGACACTTCCCATCTCATCACCGCCTCTATCTTGGCCAGATCGACCAAAATCCCTTTCTGGTTAATGAGGTGCCCTAAGAACTGGACCTCTCATAACCAGAAATCACACTTGGAGAATTTGGCATACAGCCTCTCCGACCTCAGAACTCCAAGAATCTCCCTCAAATGCTCCTCGTGCTGCTCCCTAGACCTCGAATATACCAGAATATCATCAATGAATACGATCACCGACCGATACAGCATCGGCCTGCACACCCTGTTCATGAGATCCATGAACGCAGCTGGGGCATTGGTGAGCCCAAAAGGCATCACCACAAACTCATAATGCCCATAACGAGTTCTGAAAGCAGTCTTCTGAATATCTTCATCCTGAACCCTCATCTGATGATAACCCAACCTCAAGTCTATCTTGGAGAACCAAGATGCCCCCTGCAACTGATCAAACAGATCGTCGATCCTAGGCAACGGATACCGGTTCTTAACCGTCAACTTGTTCAACTCCCGGTAATCGATACACATCCGGTGTGAACCATCCTTTTTCTTGACGAACAAAATCGACACTCCCCAAGGTGAACTACTCGGTCGAATAAACCCCTTCCCCAACAGCTCCTGAAGCTGCGAGGATAACTCCTGCATTTCCGGTGGAGCGAGACGATAAGGCGCCTTGGCGATGGGCGCCGCTCCCGGAACCAAATCGATACGGAACTCTAGTTGCCTTTCTGGAGGCACACCTGGTAACTCTTCGGGGAACACATCTGAAAACTAGCATACAACAGGAACGTCATCCACTGATTTGGGCCTTCCCGCGGCCACTCGAGTATCCGTCACGAAGGCTATGAATCCATTGCAGTCCTGCTGCAAACTCTGCCTCGCCCTGACAGCCGTACAAAACGCCGACCCACACCGGGTCCCCTCGCCATACACCGTAAGCACTCCCCCACTAGGGTCTCGAATCATCACCAACTGTCTCTCGTAGTCAATGATTGCCCCAAACTTACTCAACCAGTCCATGCCCACGATAACGCAGACATCCCCCATCGCTATAGGAACCAAGTCTATAGGGAATTTGACACCAAAAATCTCGAGCACACATCCTCGAATCACGTCTGCGGAATATATCACTTTCTCATCAGCTATGGAAACCCTTAGAGGTCGACTCATCACTTCTCGATCAATACCGAGCTGCTGACTAAAAGCCAGAGATACGAAAGACCGACTCGCACCCGAGTCAAATAATACTAAAGCAGGTACATAGTTCACAAGAAAAGTACCTACGCATATCATGAAATAAGCACAACATCTCATAAAAGAACAATAAAGAATACATACCAGCCACAACATCAGGCGTCGCGCGGACCTCCTCCGCAGTCAACTGGAAAGCTCTCCCACGAGCCCTCAGGGCCTCGGCCTTCACTGGTCGAGTCTTAGTAGCCCTGGCAGCAGGTGCAGATCCCTGGAGAAGCTGAGGGAACTCGGCCTTCCGATGGCCGGTCTGATTGCAATGAAAGCAAATCATAAACCCCTTGGGGCAATCCCTAGCAATGTGCCCCTACTTGCCACACTTGTAGCAAGCACCTGATCGGCATGTCCCCTCGCGACCCTTGCCGCACTTTCTGCAAGTGCGGCCCTTCTGACCTCCCGTCCTCGAATCGGCGGACTTGGTTCGCTTGGCTGCCGGCTGGGACTGAGCCGGCCGCCGATCCACCCGTTGAGACTCGGCCTCCTCCCTGGCCTAGGTCTCCAACTCGATCTCGCGCTTCCTGGCATTCTCCTGAAGCTCAGCAAAAGTCTGGTATGATGAGTTCGATACAAACTCCCGGACATCCGTCCTCAGCACACCCAAATACCGGCTCATCCGAGCCTGCTCCGTGGACACCTGCTCGGGGCAGAACATCGCCCTCTCATGAAACTTCCGCGTGATCACCGTGACAGAATCATTACCCTGCTTGAGGGATAAGAACTCATGAACCAACCGTTCCCTCTCTACCGGGGGAGCGTACTCGTCTCTGAACATAGTGGTAAACCTCTCCCATGACACAGCTGAAACCTTTGCCAGAGTGAAGTTCGCTGTCACGAACTTCCACCAATCCTTTGCTCCCAAGCGGAGCTGGTTCAAGGCGAACCGTACCCTCAGATGCTCCGGACATGAACAAGTGTAGAAGCATCCCTCGATATCATCAATCCATCTCATCGTAGCGATCGGATCCTGCGTCCCGTCAAACTCAGGTGGCTTCGTGTTACTGAACTCCCGGAACAGCAACGAGTCACCTCCCTGTGGTCTGGCAGCGGCCACAGCTGCGGTAGCTGCAGCGGCTGCAGCCTCAGTCAACGCGGCGTACCGCTCATCAAATGTCTCCATCAATGTGGTCTTAATAGACCCAAACATCTCCGGAATCTCAGCCCGGATCGCTGCAACCACCTTCTCATGAAACATCTGACGAATCTCCTCGTCACTCACACTGCTCGTACTGGGTCTGTGGAGTGGTCCAACCATGATGCCTCTGAAATACAACATTGAAATATTAGAGACTCTATCGAGCATAATCGCACTCGATAACGCAACCCTACTCAGTCTCCGATACCCAGGGATTCTTACTTGTGTTGCCCACTGACCCGGTGTCTTCGGTAGTACGGGCCCAATACTACCGACTACACCGCATCAGCATTCACCCCAAGTCCTCCTCCCCAAACCCCGGATCATGAGTACTCTATTCTTGCCATGCACTAGCAACCCACTCGCTCTCAAAGCACCTCATAGCAACAGATTTCCCAAGACTAAGGCATCACAAATCAGGCCACTCTCGTCCTAATATGAATACCTAGTCTTCTAGCATGTGTATCATATCATATCATATTTCATAACACATATTGTAAGGGTATTTTGGGGATTTTTACCGTTCGGGCGCTGGCTGATCGTACACACTGCTTCATCCTTGGTTATCACAAAATCCTTTATAAAAATTTTATGCTTTTGTTTTTGAAAGATTTCCTCAAATCCTCGGTTTGAGTTCAGTTACGCCCGAAGGTGCACCTGAATTCCTCAAACCTAGGCTCTGATACCAACTTGTGACAACGGAAATTTTTAAAACAAAATTTTCATTTCTTAAAATATATTTCCATCCAAAATAAGTCATAAAGATCCAATGTATCATGTCATAATACAAATCATATAAATCCCAAGATCATAAATCCTCCATCAGTGTGTACAGATCACGCCGGCGCCTTCCCACGGTCCACGCTGGTACCTGAAACACATATCACAACAACTGTAAGCATAAATGCTTAGTGAGTTCCCCAAAATACAACCTACGCACATACGCCTTTCCAGGCCCTGACCTTCCGGTCCATGTGTCTCAGGGGACATCCGTCCCGACTAGGTAAACCTTCCGGTCCTACCTACGCCAACCTTACGGTCGACATTACAACGCCTTCCGGCCCATAACATATTCGCCTTCCGGCCCATAACATAATGCCTTCCGACCCATATCAAGCATATCATACATGGCACATATAACGATTAACTTATCACACACAACACATATATCTCATACCATATCCGACCTTTCAGTCACACAGTCAAACTCTTCCGGGTATAGTATAGTGAGAAGACTCACCTCGTGGAAAGTCTAAGATCTCGTGCCCTCGCTAACACCGACCCCGAACGACGGCTCAACCTCGCCTAAACATAAAAATATCATTTGTTACACAAGGACTTCCACCACTTAGAACTTTACTCCTTCTCATCATTCCTCAGAGGGTAAAAGACCATTTTACCCTTCCTTGACCTAAAGTCCTCAGGTTGACCAAAACCCTAAAAGTCAACAAAAGTCAAACCCTGAGAGTACGCGGGGCGTACTCAAGATGAACGCGGGGCGTACGTCGCCAACCCCTCCCTGATCGGGGTCTCCACCCAGTACGCTGCGCGTACTGGAAGTTACTCCCAGGGTAATCCCCAGAATCAGCCACTCTCCATTTTTGCTCTTAATCGGTTAAGCCATTACTTCCACTTCTAGATCTGACTCTTCTAGTGTGTCTAAACCCATAAATTTGAGACCTTTAAGCCTTGGCACGGCTGTAAAGGCTCTAACATCACATAACAACCCTTTATTCAAACTCAAGGACCTAGATCTCATGCATGGTGCAAACCCCACGTCCAAGATGCCATTTTTATGAGTCTACAACCCCAATAGATCAGAAATATGAAGTATCTAAGCTTATGGAGGCCATTTGCACAAAAGTCTCCACCTTTGGGACTTAAACCCTAGAAACTGACCATTTAAGCATACAACATGAACCAAGTGACAAGATCCGAACTTTATACCTGGAAATGAAGCTTTAGCCCTTGCAAGGTTCAGATCTACACTTGAGCACCACTTCTAGCCTCTCCAACAAGCTCTTCTTCTCCTTTGCAACCTTGAAATGACACCACCAAGCTTAGAATACACACACAATGGCCTAAGAATGAGGGTACACTCTTTTTAGGGTTTCACTCTGAGGGATGGTGGCTGCGAAGACCAGTCGCATATTCCTTTTATAGCCCCATCAAAGGAAATTAGGGTTTGGGTCTGAATAAGTTACGTCGGGTGTAACCTTGGGTACACCCCGCGTACCTGAGGGGAAACACGTCCAAATGAGGCGCACGAGTATGCGTAGCGTACACCTTGTACGCCCAGCGTACTCGCCTACCATGAAAACCCTGAATCATCAACTTAACCAAGATGTAAGGCAAAAAGAAGAATACCTGGATTTCGGGCTGTTACAATTTGCATCATCTTAATTTATTGTGAGTATTCGCCACTCCCGTTTTTCGTTTTTTATGTTTTGGGGTGGAAAAGCATGTCCTAAACTACTGATGTTCGTTGTATTTATTTGACTCGTATAAATTTGGTTACTATATTTTGCATATTGTGAGTATTCACGCACTCCCCTATTTTCAGTTTTTATGTTTTGGGGTGGAAAAGCATGTCTAGAAAAACTATTAGTTGCATGTTGTATTTAAATTAATGTGTATCAAACATGATTGCTATTGTATTGCTATGTTTCTCTATGTATGTCTATGCAACACGGAACATGAGAACTTATCATACTAAGGCCCTTCCTTTATCTCTAACCATTAACTCTTTGAGCCAATGGTCATTGTGGATAGCGCTATTAGGAATTGACAACTCCTCACTCGCCCTATTGCTGGAGTGCATGATACCATATTCATCTATGGAACGATAAGCATAGATTTCGATAGGGCTTCAGTCATAGGTTTGGTTGAGACTCATTGTTTGCTCATATACATACAAACTCGTTTCTCGTTATAGCAATAAACTTGTATTCAATAATAGCAATCAACTTTGTTTCTCATTATAGCAATGAACTTTGTTTCTCATTACAACAACAAACTTTTACTAGTGGAAACTTATATACATGTTTTAGCAATGAAATTGTTTGCTCCTTGTAGCAACGAAATTGACAGCTCATTTGAGCAATGAAACTTGTTTACTCGTTTGAGTAACAAACTTTATCTTCCATGAAAATATGAATGTTGCATCTTATTCGGGCAATATACTTTATCTCTCATGATGACAAAGAACTTTGCTTTTACAAACTTATTTACTCATTTTCACAATATACTTGTATTATTGGAAACTCTTATCAAAACTTTGATTTCAACCCATGGAACCAAGATTATTTTGTTTATTTGTGAGTACGCACCAACTATTTTTATAGTTGATGCTCGTTTTACATGCTTTTTCAGGAATTATCGAGTAAGTGGCACTTAGGGACACTTCACTTTTAGGAGCATTCGCATGTGTTGTGTTTCTATTTTCATTGTAATTTCTTATAAAAGTTGTTCAAACCCATTGTAAATTTGTAATGATTTTTAATACTATGGTTGGTGTTGTCTTTTAACTTTTGCTATGAAACTCATTATACTGCCACGCCTCGTGTTTCCGCTTTAGCTGGGTGTGACGTAATCCATACTCCCGGACTAATAACAAGTTTTATCTCTTTACCCTATCCATACTCCTGGATCTAAAACTAACCTCTTGGTCTAATCCATACTCACGGATCTAAAACTAGCCTCTTGATCTGATCCCTACTCAGGAATCTAAACTAATCTATTGATCTGATCCATACTCATGGATCTCATCTACCCATGTCCTACCCAACATATTTGTAGTTACAAAATACATATACAGTTTAACTCATTAAAACCTATATAGTTCATGCATTCCACCAACATCTCAAATAAACAACAATATATAAACACATAGCACGTATTTCATATCAAATACTTAATATTTATGTGTAAGAAGAAAGTGACCACACACTCACATGATCAGAAGATGATCGGACAGCACTACGGTTTGCAATGGTAGTATTCTTCGGTGAAACCGTGGTCTCTTCACACACCAGACTTCTCGTGGGCAGAGCTTCGGCTCAGAAACTCTTTTCTTCTCGGGGTCTTCGGGCTTCGGGACTTGCTTCGGGTCTCGGGGTGATATCGGGGCTTCGGGGGGTTAAAATTGTACATAAAACGATGTAATATGGGAGAGAGTTGAGAGAATGAGCAACCAAACTCAGCTGGCCCTTCAAATCTATTTAAAGGGCAAAATCTGCCCTTGCCACGTCGTGACACCTTCTTCCACGTCGTCGGATTGGTCGCCACTGCATGCGTCATCGCAAGTTGCATCGGGGGGACTCCCGGAGGTGTCAGAAGACTTGCCACATCGTGGCACTGCTTGCTACGTCATGGTATCTGACAGTTTTGGGGTTTCACGCCCCGAACTTCAGAAATACATAACTTTTGCATACGAACCTCATTTTCGACGTTCTTTATATCGACACGTAGGTGAGATTATGCTCTACAACTCTCGTTTAGACTCCATTGGATAATTTTGAATTTATTTTTAATATATGATAAATATGTTACTTATATATTATCTTTAGTAGGCTGGGACATGAAAACTCCGTTCGAAATTCATAACTCCTTCATCTGAACTCCGTTTTCGTCTGTCTTTTTATCGTTGGACTACTATCGAAGAAATCTTAGAATCTCATTTAGATCACTAAGTATAGATATCTATCTACCTTAAATTCACTATTTACGTCGCGCTGGGTCGTGCCGGTTCTGTCGCGAAATTTTGACAGGTCATAACTTCTTCGTTATAACTCGGATTTTGGCGTTCTTTATATGCACGGAAACCTTGTTACATGTACTAAAACTTGGTTAAGATTAATACTTATAAATAATATTCCATCAAAAAGTCATTTTTGATGCTTATCGTCTCTAAATTGACTAGCCCGGATTTACCGGCGTTACAATTATCTCCCCCTTAGGTTGATTACGTCCCGGAATCATCAAAGAAATAGGGCTTGCATAATGATTCCACACGTTATCTCTTCATCCTAGGTAATAACCGTAACTTCTATGTTTCCTCGAAAGAGTATTTAACTCTATGGCTTTCTTGACCGCAGACGATGCCCAATCTTGCATCTTCTTGTCGTACTATGTTGTACTTTCAATCATAACTTCCGAGTTACAAAATAAATCCTTATTGAGGACTCCTTATTCTTCTTAGGATAAGTAATTTCATTCATTTATTGCAATAGATCGATGGGTCATGTTCTAATTGTTGGATTAGTGTCTAAGTCCATAAGTATGTACTTGACCCGATGGTGCATGGTCCTTTTGGGTTGCCTTCACCAAAGCAACTTGATAGGATGAATTATGGAGAGAAAGGATTAAATATGATTTATTAATATATTATGAGAATAATATATTAAAGGAGAAATCATATTGTTTAATTAATATTAGTCAAGAATTAATAAGAATTAAGTTTGTGACGAAAAGAGATTAATTAAACTTAGGGGACTAGAATTGTAATTATAAGATAATTGAAATTGGGCCATGGATTGCCTTACATTATAAGGTTGGACGAATTCTATGGGGAAACCCATTAGAAATTTTCCAAGGCCTTTAAGGAAAGGAGTCCATGGGTTGCTTAGGGCTTAAGCATCTAAATTAGAGTTTCCTTGTTAGATAACCCTAATAGCCTCACTATATATAGAGCCATTATGCCCCACAAACGTGAAAAAAGCTTCCCTCTAGGGTTTCCACATGTTTTGGGCAGCCTCCTTCTCTTCTCCTCTACATCCTCTTGCTCTTGGTGTTTGTGAACCATTAGAGGAGTGACATTTGTGACTCTAAGCTTTCTAAAGTCAATACAAGAAGGTTTTGAGATTGTTATTGCTACATAACAATCAAGGTATGATCTAAACCCTAATTATGTGTTATATTGATTATCATATGCTAGATCTAGGGTTTATAGTCTTGGATGAATTGCATGTACAATAGAGAAACCTAGATCCAAGCATTAGGGTTTGTATTAGCACATAGGATGTTTTTATAGTTAAAACCCATCAGTGGTATCAGAGCCTTGATTGGTTTGTATTGTATTGATGCCTTGTATGTTTGTTCAAGTTGAAAAATTCGTTTTTTGTGAAACTGCCTGATGAACTCGGCGAGTCCCATTGTGGACTTGGCGAGTAGGCCCCTACTCGGCGAGTCCATTGGGGTACTCGGCGAGTCCTATCGTCATAAAGAGCAAATATCAGGATTTCTTGTTGTTTATCTTTAAGATACTTGCCTTTAGCATATTAGATCAATATAAATCCGATCTTATGATATATATGAGTATATTCTTGTTCTAATTGAAGATACTTATCAATTAATAAAATATTTATTTCCTTATGTGATAATTGATTAATTATTTTGATTAAATTGGTAAATTGTTTTGCAAGAAATTATTAAATAAATCAAATATGGATAATTATGTGATTAAATGTTAATTTAGATTATTTGTTATTTGATCCCCAATGTTTTGAAAAGGTTTCAAAACTTGTCCTCAAGTTTTGGAATTTAAATTTTGATTAAAAGTTTAATTTTGATGTATATTTAAATTCTAAACCCTAATGTTTTGAAATGTTTGAAAACTTGCCCTCAAGTTTTGGAATTTAAAAGTTGATTAAAGGTTTAATTTAGGAATGTTAAATTCTAAAACCCTAATATTGTTTTGAAAAGTTCAAATCACACCCTTATGGCTTTATTAATTAATTAAGGTGTATAATTAAAAGATGTTTAATAAATCCATAAAAGTTTAGGTTTACAATTTAATTGAATTAAAAAGTATAATTGTTAAATTTGACCTCCTAGTATTTTATAAGTATAAAATACACCCTATACTATATATATAACATTAAAAGTACAACATTATATATATGTATAAGTAAAAGTCAGTCTTACCGTTAGTAGGCCTCATTCACGAAGCTGGTCTATAAGGGGTGTTTAAGCAAATTGCCTATAAAATGGCGATTGAATGGGTATCCACTCTTACCCACCGCACTCTTGACTAGTGAAGGGTCGTTAACCGAACGGGTAGGATAGGACAAAACCTTCCATTATAAGTATAATGAAGTACAAAAGTAACTAAATGTGTTACAAATTCCCAATATTAGTTACTTAGGCAAAAGTGAATTGATGCAATTCCATGAAATTACACTTTGTGCCCTTACGAAGACGTTAGTGGAGCGTGTGTGGTTAACCGGCACACTAAATGGTTCTAAGCAAAGGTAGCAAAGGGTGACTCAATGTTTGTCATAGTTCGGTTTAGCGTGTGTGGTTTACCGGCACATCAAATAGATGATTGTAACATGTGAGGGCACCATGTAAGTTTTCATGGTTATTCACACCCGCTTTGTGATCCTCGGCATCCCAGTCACAAACTAGAGGGGCATATCGAGATTTAAACATGCCATTGAAATGTTCAATGAATCTCAAAGGATCTAGGAGTTTTCATAAATTTAAAACATAAATTTTTTTTTCATTTTTCGTGGTGGAAATTAGTGAATTGTCATTCACTTACCTTCAAATATTCTGCAACTAGATTACGGCATCCCTTTTCTAAGTTGTAGCGCATTCTGTTGGCTCCTAGCCTTAGTATCTCATTTGGGTGATTTACTAAGGACTCAATCAATCAACTAACTTGAATTCGTTTTCTCCCGTTTTTAGATGTCAAAGTTCGACAACTATGGTCTTCCCAAATCCCGTGGAACAAGCTTTCCACATGAAGATGATATTCCACGATTCGATCGAGGAACAAGAGATCATGCTTCTCTTCCTCCACCTCCTCCAATTATTCTCCCTAACCCACAAGTTCGAAGGCTTGAAAAGTTCAAGCTCACTCAAGCCCTTTTGGCAAGTAAACATAAAGAAGGAAAGTCGGTGTGTGCACACGTCCTAGGGATGAAGTCACACATTGATAGGTTAAGAATGTTGGGATCCGTTGTTTGTGAGGAGATGGCTGTTGAATGGGTTCTTCAGTCACTTCCTAACTCGTATAGTGAGTTCGTAAGAGAGTACTATATGATGAACCACGATGTGACCCTCATCGATCTCACCTATATGCTTGTTGCTGCTGAATCAGCAATGGTTTGGCGTACTGGAAAAGCAAAGTTGATTGGTGAATCTGCCTTCCAGACCTCTACGGATATAGGCAATGTCAACGAAAGACATGCCAGATCGAAGAGTTTGATCATAAGAGAAAGGCAATGTCTGAAGTAGTTCCATGTGATGTTCCAAAAGAGTCAATTTGCTTTTATTGCCAAGAGAAGGGGCATTGGAGACGAAGCTCCCCTATTTACCTAAGAGATCTAAGAGATGGGAGATTCAAAACGTATGGCTCTGCTTTAGGTAAAATCCATTGACTAACTCTTTTAAGCTCCTATTCTAGATTCTTAATACATAACGTGATAAAGATTACAATTGATGTTTTGTAGGATCAAAGAAAAGAGAGGAAGCTTAAGGGAAGAAGTGAGCAGAATCTAACCATGAAGGAATGGATTTTGATCGCATTACTTGAAGATTAGATTCTCAAGATGCTACTTAGAGTTAGAATTAGATTGCTAAGAAATATGTATTAGCATAGTTTTTCAATGAATTGCATTGTAAGGACAAATTTTTCCGCAATAAAATAAATTTTGATTATTTATTTATCCTTGCAATGGCATGCATGAAAATTGATGTTTGAGGGTTTCTAATATTAGCAATAATGGATTTGATTCTTAATTATGTTGTTTGTGGAAATGTCGAGAATTTACCAAATAGGGAGAGTTTTTCATCACCCAAGTTTCAATTGGACAGAAACTTGGAATCATGCAACTTGGTTGCACGATGAATGAGAAATTTCATGTTTGGAAATTAGACTAATTCATTAACAAAGTGTCAAGTGAAGGACTAGGAGATCGAGTACACAAAGTTGCGTGTTGATCAAGTCCACCATAAGAGTAACAAAGATATTCGTCATGATTTGCTAAAGGTTTAGTAAATATGATTATACTTATAAGATTAAGTGTAATTCTGAATTGATTGAAAAAGTTTAAATCAATAGCAGAACGAATAAGAAGAATCATGTAGGCAAAAAGATAAAAGTTTCTCCATTCTAAGAAGAAGGGAGAGTACCTTTTATGCTTTATGATAAGTCTTAATGATTAAGAACCATATCTCAATTGATCCTCTAAGTGAGTCTTAGTACAATTGTATGTCTAAGAAGAGGAATCAAGAATTGAAGAAATGGTTACATCAAGAAGTCAATCATACTTCGTTCCAAAACAAGTCTTAGAGTTAAGATTGTGACATTGAGTGACAAGTATTAAGAAGGTTTATAACATTCATAAAATGTGGAAAGTTGTGATGTCTTGGATAAGACAAAGACCAACTAGGACCAATTTATGAAGTGTTTTGATAAAAACTACACTAACTCTTGAATATTTGTTTGTCAAGAAATGTTTATTGACAAGAGAATCTTATATGTCAAGGAGTCAGTGGGAGTCTTAATGGTCTTGAATGGTTTCAAGAACAAATCAAAATAAACCTTATCGATCATCACCAGCACACGAGTTGAGGTTTACAACCTATCGTGTTGACACTATTTTGTTTCTGTGCCATTCTAATTGAGTTAATTATGCATGTGAGTTCTATGAGTTCTCATTTGAACACATAAAAGGCAGGCACCTTGATCAATGGAAAGTACATTGATAGGAAAGGATGAGCTGCTTAACTACTTGGAAGACATGGTGGGCAGCTGTGTTACCATAAGGCAAGAAGTCAAGATTAAGAAAGCTCGGTCCATATGAGTTTGAATTTGTCGTAAACTTTGGTTTTGACAAATTCACATGGATAGGAACACATACACCATTAAAATCTAAGTGTCATAAGATTCCCTCCTTCATGAAAATGATTGTGAGGAAATGCTTTCACCAATAGAGATTTTAAGAAGATAGTGATTGTGAAATTGTATTCTCGAATTCGATTATGGTTACGGTATCCCTTTCCATGATCCGAATTGTGATATTTGACAATTAGTCTGAATTGTTTAGACACACATATAAGATATCTAAGGCAAAGGTGTATAAGTTCAAGAAGCCATTGATAAAAGATTATCAAAGCATTGGGTATTAGAAATATGAACTTAAAGAAACTCAATAGGCATTGTTTTTCTAAAAGTTAAGCTGTTTCTGAATACATGTCAAAGCTAGTGGGAGCATAAGTGTTATGTTTAAAATAATCATCAGTATAGTGGGAGCATAAATGTTATGATTGTATGATTATTAAGGCAAGTATTGCAAGTTAGCAATATTAATTATAGAAAAACAAGAGTTACACCTTGCAAAGTCGTAAGGGTTGTAAAGTTGTTTTGCTATAATTAAGGGAGGGAATATTATATTTCATTTCAAATCTAAAGGCTTAGGTTGTGGAATGTTAATAATTTAGTCAAGGAAACATATTGCGGTCTTAAAAATTCGATTATCATTACGACATTCCTCTTCATAGTTCGAATTTTGTGAACGTAGCCCATAAAATATTATGGCAGAAGATTGATAAAGTATCGAATCTTCATGTAAGACATTATGCATCGTGTCCCATACGCTTCGGGTATAGGATCGATTGCAAGTGCTATGATATTTGACCATTCTAAAATTTTCCAAATGTCTAGCGCATTTAGAGGGAAAGAGGACAAGAATCAGTTTGACTAAGATAATTAAACAACTATCAAAGGACAATCCAAAGTTCGCCGAGGATTGGTCGCTTGTGAGTAGTTGGAAGTATAGTATTGGATGGACCATATCGACATTATTATGAATAGATAAGATTCTATTAAGAATGAGTTGTCATATGGAAAATATGGAAACATGTCCATATTGGGAATTGAATATTGAAAATCTATGTCTAGATTAGAAATTTTATGCAAAAGGATGTTCAAAGGAATGTACTTTGAGTGAGAGACATCATATCTAAGGAATTGTATCGTAACAATCTCCGATAGAGGACTTTGTAATATCATTGGCAGTAGTCATTGTGACTTTTGTGCTATGACATTACGAAAGGATCATTGCATAAAATGTTAGAATCTAGCATATTCCATAAGTGGCAAGAATTTGATATTCTTTCACTTGTGAAAAAGGATTAGGAGTTGTGAAATGAGTATGATTGGAAATGTGTTCATTTGATCTATTTCACAAAGTAAGAACCATAGGTAAACATTGTGTGTATGCTAAGAGCATGGGACAAGTGTAACAATTCAAGTAAAAAGTTGATTACCCGAAACAACAAATAATGAGTAATCGATATGGTGATAAATAAAAGGTGTTTTATTTATACTCAAGGTTGAGGCCATATGGGATTAGTATTATTCTTGTATTTCACTTTGCATGTTTTGACTTCCTGAATAATTTAATTGGTTAAGAACAGTCAAATTATTCGAACGGGCCACAGTCGTTCATATGTTGGAAGTAAGTATGAATGAAGACTGTCGTGAATTGGCGTGTGGATTGTCTAAAGAGCATTAGACATAAGCAAATGTTTGTTGCAATGTTCATGAGTGCTTATGAATATGATTTGACCATTGGATTAAACCCACGCTCACTTGGATCACTCCATGAATTTGATGGGTTTTAGCCATATAAACATTCCTATGTGCACATGCAACCCTAATGCTTGGATCTAGGTTTCTCTAATTGAACATACATTGAATCCAAGACTTCTAATGGCTAATAGAATATAATAACTATATGAAATCAGAGATTCAAAGTTTACCTTGAATCACTTGCTTGATCTTGTTGTCCTTGAGGCTTTAGAGTCACAATTGTCACCCCTCTAATGGCTTACAAACACCAACTAGCAAGAAGAATGATTTGAGAGAGAGGAGGAAAGAGAAATTCGGCCAGGGTTTCTTCTCTAAGCATAAGTCACGAAATCCCTTAGCCCTTGGGTTTCACCCTTAAACCCTAATTGGATAACTTAAGCCCTAAGCAATCCAAATCCTTTCCATGATAAGCCTTGGACGATTTTATGGCTATCCATAGCCCTAGAAATCGTCCACCCCTTATCCATAAAGGATATATAGCCCAAAGTGCAACTATCAAACAATTGACAGTTTATACCCCTTTATTTAATTAATCTCTTTAAGTCACCAAATTAATTCCTAATTAATTTATGACTTATATTAATCAAATAATAATATTATTATTCCTTATATTATTCTTACAATACATTAATAATATTCCTTCTCTCAATATAAATCATCTGTCAAGTTGCTATGGTGAAGGCAACCTAAAAGGACCATGCTCAACCGGGTCAAATACTTGCGTAATATAGTTGTAGCCTTAGACACTATTTCAACAGTCTCCCACTTGGATAAGTCTAGTAACTATATATACAAGTATATTCCGATTAGCAATCGTAGCTCTCAAAGACGCTGTCAAACTCTGATCTAATCAATCTTGTCCTTTAGATAAGGGATCGTACAGTCCTCTGTTTAGATATCATGCTGACAATTCTATGGAACAATTTGTCTAGCATTTGGTTTCTCGATCTCCGATTCATTTGACATAGAACTTAATCGAACACATCAATTCAGTTCTGAATGGGGCCGACACGTAAGTCAAATCAAATCATCGAGCGGCCGAAATATCGCTTTTACCCTCTTGGGATAAAAGTAATAGATAAACTTCGACTTATATGCATTTACTTATTCGTTAATCAACCATACACAACAATGTGTTTTATAACATCAAGTTACTAATGCGGTTTCGCATTATCAATGTACAACCAATCAATAAATAACAAACCATATATCTTGGTTTTAAGACTATATGATATTATTGTCTTGCGATCACCCCTTTTATCACATTCCATAAGGTGATTCCAGCAAGCACGGGTTTGTTCCAATGCTCAAAACTAGTTCATAAGCACTCATGAACGTTGCAGCAAACTTTTGCTATGTCTAATACCATTTAGACAATCTACACACCAATTCATGACAATCTTCATTCATACCTACTTCCAACATATGAACGATTGTGGAAAATTTGAACAATTCGATTATTCTTAATAAACTCAATTATTCTGGAAGTCAAAACATGCAAAATGAAACAATAGTTAAACAATTAACATAAGACAGTAACATTACTCATAAATAATACTCTTTTATTTAATCATCAAATGTTAATTACATTTATCTATTACACGTTTCTACTATTATCTAATCTATACTAATATCATCCTTCAACCCAAAACTCCTAGCATGCTGCAAGTGCTTAACCCTACTCGGTCCCTTCGTAAGCGGATTTGCTGGGTTATCTTCTGATGATATCCTCTTCACTACGAGTTGTCCTTCTTCTACACGATGTCTAATAAAGTGATATTTTCTATCGATATGTCTAGATCTACCATGATCCCTCGGTTCCTTGGTCAGGGCAACCGCTCCTTCATGATCACAGAAAATATCCATGGGCTCCTTTATGGCAGGTACAACTCCAAGATCACCGATGAAGTTCTTTAACCATACTGCCTCCTTTGACGCTTCGCTCGCTACAATGTACTCTGATTTGCACGTTGAATCAGCTACGGTTTCCTGCTTGGAACTTTTCCAAGTTACTGCTCCTCCATTCAGGGTAAAGACCCAGCCCAACTGCGAACGGTAGTTGTCCCTATCGGTCTGAAAGCTGGCGTCACTATACCCTCGCACCTTCAAGTCATCACTCCCTCAGAGAACTAAGAACCGTTCCTTCGTCCTCCGAAGGTACTTAAGGATATTCTTAACCGCAACCCAATGGGCTCTGCCAGGGTTCCCTTGATATCTACTAATCATGCTCAAAGCAAAGGCTACATCAGGGCGAGTACAAGTCATAGAATACATGATTGAGCCAACTGCGGAAGCGTATGGTACTTGGCTCATTTCTGCTATTTCAGCTTCGGTACTCGGACTTTGAGTCTTACTCAACTTGGCATTACTTTGTATCGGTAATTTTCCATTCTTCGAGTTTTCCATACTAAAATGTTTTAGTACCTTATCTATGTAAGTGTTCTGACTAAGTCCTATTAGTCTCTTACTTCTTTCTCTCACTATCCTTATTCCAAAAATATAGGAAGCCTCTCCGAGGTCCTTCATAGCGAAGCACTTCCCGATCCAGGACTTAACCTCCTACAGAGTCGGGACGTCGTTTCCTATGAGTAGTATGTCGTCGACATACAGAACGAGGAAGCTTACTATACTCCCACTAGCTTTGACATATACACACGATTCATCTTCGCTTCGTACAAATCCAAACTCTTTGACTTTCTCATCGAAGCAAAGATTCCATCTGCGAGACGCTTGCTTAAGTCCATAAATGGACTTCTCAAGCTTACACACTCTATTCGGATGCTTCAGATCGACAAAACCTTCTGGCTGAGCCATGTAAACATCCTCAGCCAACTTCTTATTAAGGAAAGCGGTTTTGACATCCATTTTCCAAATCTCATAATCATGAAATGCGGCAATAGCTAGCATCACTCTAATAGACTTAATCTTCACAACTGGTGAGAAGGTCTCATCATAGTCAACTCCGGGAGTTTGAGTAAAGCCCTTTGCAACCAATCGTGCCTTATATGTGTGTACGTTTCCATCCACGTCGGTCTTCTTCTTGAAGATCCATTTGCACCCGACGGTCTTACGTCCGAACACATTATCAACCAAATTCCAAAATTGGTTGTCATACATGGACTGGATCTCGCTGTCCATTGCCTCTTTCCATTTCACAGACTCCAGGCCTGTCATAGCTTCCTTATAGCTATTAGGTTCATCTAGATTTATTAGTGTATCATCACTAATATACGTATCCCCTTCGGTAGTAATATGAAAACCATAAAACCGGGGTTGAACTCTAACTCTTTCGGAACGTCTAAGAGGTAAGGACTCGTCAATCGGTTCAACCGGAGTTTCTTCCTCGGGTTGAGTACCAGCGGTAGAGGTTCCTTCATCTATCGATTCTTGAATCTCTTCAAGCTCGATTTGCCTCCCATTGTCTCCCTGGCTTATTAGTTCTCGCTCTCGGAAAACTCCTCTCCTCACAACAAAGACAACATTGTCCTTCAGTTTATAGAAGAGATATCCAAAGGATTTCTGCGGGTAGCCGATGAAAATACATCGCTCAGTACTAGGTTCGAGCTTTTTGTAAGTATCTCGTCTTACGAAAGCCTCGCAACCCCAAACCTTGATATGTGCCAGTGAGGGAGCTTTCCCTGTCCACATCTCGTGAGGTGTTGGCAACCTTCTTAGTAGGGACTCGGTTAAGGATATGGGCGGCAGTCTCTAAGGCATACCCCCAAAAAGAGATAGGTAGTGAAGCATGACTCATCATAGAGCGAACCATGTCTAACAAGGTTCGATTACGCCTTTCTGCCACACCATTCAACTGCGGTGTCCTAGGTGGCGTCAATTGTCAAACTATTCCACACTCCTTGAGATAATCGTGGAATTCAAGACTTAGGTACTCTCCTCCTCGATCGGATCGAAGCATCTTGATTTTCCTGCCCAATTGATTCTCCACTTCATTTTTGAACTCTTTGAACTTTTCAAAAGTTTCCGACTTTTGCTTGATTAAGTAAATATACCCATATCTACTATTGTCATCGGTAAAAGTCACATAAAAGCGGTTTCCATCCTTCGTGGTTGATCTAAACGGTCCACATACATCGGTATGTATTAGGTCCAATAGACCCTCACCCCTTTCACATGTACTTGTGAAGGGTGACTTAGTCATCTTTCCAAGTAAACAAGACTCGCATGTGTCATCTTCCCTAAGGTCGAATGACTCCAACACTCCATCCTTTTGGAGTTGGGCTATGCGCTTCTTGTTGACATGTCCAAGACGACAATGCCACAAGGATGCTCTATCCACACCATTGGAAGAATCCATGCATAAAACATCATTTCCTAAGTTATCTACAATCATAACAGTTTCATAAATTCCATTACATGGTATAGCTTCAAAATATAAGACACCATTTAGATAAGCAAGAATAGAACCATTCTTATTATTAAAAGAAAATCTAAAACCTTGTCTAAACAAACCATGAAATGAAATGATGTTTCTAGCCATTTTTGGCGAATAGCAACAATTGTTCAAATCTAAAGATAAACTATTCCTAAGCACTAAAGAATAGACTCCAATCTTGGTCATAGGCGACGATCTTCTGTTCCCCATGATTAGGTTTATTCTTCCATGCTCCACATACCTATTTCTTCTTAGTCCCTGCAAAACGGAACAAATCTGGTAACCACAACCGGTATCGAGGACCCAAGAATTAGCATGAGATGAATCATTAGATTTAATTGTATAAATACCTGCGAAAGATGGCTTGATCTTTCCTTCCCTTATGGCTTGCAGGTAGTCTGGGCAGCTTCTCTTCCAATGCCCTATTTTATGGTAATGATGGCATTCTGCCTCCTTAGGGTTTGGACAGGTTTTAGCAGGATCAACTTTGGTCCCACTAGAAGAGGAACCATCTCGGGACTTTCCCTTGCGGTGGCTCTTAGACGGAGCCTTCCTCTTCTTGCCTCTTCCTTGCCCAATGGCCAAAACAGGAGCAGCTGGTGGATTGGGAGTGGGTGCAACAGACTTGTCCTTTAGGTTGCTTTCAGCAACCCTAAGGAGACCTTGGAGCTTTCTTAAGGTGACCTCTTCCTTGTTCATGTGGTAGGTCATCCTAAATTGATTGTAACACGGAGGCAAAGAGTGAAGCACCATGTCGATCGCCAAGTCTTCCCCAAAGTCAACATTCAACTTACGAAGACGATCGACATATGTTTGCATCTTTTTCAGGTGCACGGTAAGAGATTCTCCATGTCCCATTTTAGCGGAAATCATGTTAGTGAAAATCTCGTAACGCTCTTGCCTCACGTTCTGGTGGTATCTCTCCAACAAGTCTTGGTGCATTTCATACGGATACATGTCCTCATAGAACTTTTGGAATTCGGCATTCATGGTGGCTATCATGATGCAATGTACCTTCATTGCATCACGCTCGTGAGTTTCAAAAGCAGTCATTTCAGCCAGAGTAGCAATTTCTGGGTTGATTTTCTCGTGCTTCTTATCTAGGACATACTCCTTGTCCTCATAGCGAGAAATTGTGCAAATGTATCTTATCCATTCGCTAAAATTCGTCCCATCGAAAGTAACCTTTTGACAAAGGCTCATCAATGTGAATGAACTAGCAGCAGCGTTGTTTGCGTACGACATCTACAAATAGAAAGGACAAACATAGATTAGAATATGAATCCCTAATTATCACCCAATAAGAAAAATTAGGGCTAGGATCCAACAACAATATTTACATATTAGAAAAGGGATGCCGTAATCTAACATGCAAACAATTTGAAGGTAAGTGAATGACGATTCACTAATTCTCCACCACATAAATTTAAGTTCTAAATGTATTGAGAATTCCTAGGTTTGGATGAGATTCATTGAAAACTTTTCAAAGGCATGTTTAAATCTCGATATGCCCCTCTCGTTTGTGACTGGGATACCGAGGATCACAAAGTGGGTGTGAATTACCATGCAAATTTACATGGTTCCTTCATTGTAACGATCACCTATTCGATGTGCCAGTAAACCACACACACTCCATCGAACTATGATAAACAATGAATCACCCTTTGCCACCTTTGCTTAGAACCAATTAGTGTGTCGATAAACCACACACGCTCCACTAACTTCTTAGTAAGGGTGCAAACTGTAATTTCATGGGATTGCATCAATTCACTTTTACTAAAGTAACTAAGATTGGGAAATTTTTTAAAACATGTAGTTACTTTGTATTTTATATTATAATTTTAATGAACACATGAGGTTGCCCTATCCTACCCGTTTGGCTAATGAACCTCCACCGATCAACCAAGCGGTGGGTGTGAGTGTACACCCATTAAGCGCCATTTTATAGGCAGCAACCTTATACCCACCTTATAGACCGGCTTCGTGAATGAGGCCTACTAACGGTAAGACTAGCATTTTAATTATACATACATATATATATATATATATATATATATATATATATATATATATATATATATATATATATATTAATCTTGTAATATTATATTAGTATAGGGTTGGATTTTAAACTTGTAAAATTCTAGGGTTTGAAATTTAAATTGTCTAAATTAAACTTTTAATCACAAAACATAAATTTCAAAACTTGAGGGCAAGTTTTAAACTTTTAAAAACATAGAGGATCAAATAACAAATAATCTTAATTAACAATTAATTCCATAATTATCCATATTTGATTTATTTAATGATTTCTTGCAAAACAATTTACCAATTTAATAAAATAATTAATCAATTATCACATAAGGAAACAAATATTTTATTAATTGATAAATATCTTCAATTAGGTCAAGAATATACTCATATATATATATATATATATATATATATATATATATATATATATATATATATCGTAAAATCGGATTTGTATTGATCTAATATGATTAAGGCAAGTATCTCAAAGATAAATAGCAAGAAATCCCGAAGTTACCTTTTTCTGACGCTCGAACTCGCCGAGTACCCAGATGGACTCGCCGAGTTGAGCCTACTCGTCGAGTACCACCATGGGACTCGCCGAGTTCATCAGCCAGAGGACAAAAAAAACGATTTTTTCAGCAACAAACAAGCAATCAAAGTATGAATTCAATAGAAACCAATCTAGGCTCTGATACCACTGATGGGTTTTAGCCATATAAACATTCCTATGTGCACATGCAACCCTAATGCTTGGATCTAGGTTTCTCTAATTGAACATACATTGACTCCAAGACTTCTAATGGCTAATAGAATATAATAACTATATGAAATCAGAGATTAGAAGTTTACCTTGAATCAATTGCTTGATCTTGTTGTCCTTGAGGCTTTAAAGTCACAATTGTCACTCCTCTAATGGCTTACAAACACCAACTAGTAAGAAGAATGATTTGAGAGAGAGGAGGAAAGAGAAATTCGGCCAGGGTTTCTTCTCTAAGCATAAGTCACGAAATCCCTTAGCCCTTGGGGTCTGTTTATACTAGTAAGGCTCCTAGGGTTTCACCCTTAAACCCTAATTGGATAACTTAAGCCCTAAGCAATCCAAATCCTTTCCATGATAAGCGTTGGACGATTTTATGGCTATCCTTAGCCCTAGAAATCGTCCACCCCTTATCCATAAAGGATATATAGCCCAAAGTGCAACTATCAAACAATTGACAGTTTATACCCCTTTATTTAATTAATCTCTTTAAGTCACCAAATTAATTCCTAATTAATTTATGAGTTATATTAATCAAATAATAATATTATTATTCCTTATATTATTCTTACAATATATTAATAATATTCCTTCTTTCATTATAAATCATCCTGTCAAGTTGCTATAGTGAAGGCAACCCAAAAGGACCATGCTCAACCAGGTCAAATACTTGCGTAATATAGTTGTAGCCTTAGACGCTATTCCAACAGAATTGTATCACGAGTGATTGGTGAGACGATAACATCTTATATTCTTGAAACCGAGATATGTGAGTTGTATCTTGCAAATCAGTTGCACATTGATAATATGTAAACGCATCGGTAACTTGGTGTTATAAAACATATTGTTGTGTGTGATTCGGTGAGTGAGTGCAAGCGAGCATTGAATTAAAGTTTATCCGTTCCTTTTATTCAAAGTAGGATAGAAGCGATATCTTTAGGCCCCTTGATGATTTAGTGATGACAAACGTAAATGCTCGGCCGGGCTAGGGCTAATTTGATTTGTTCAATTAGTCAGTCGTCATAAATCGGAAGTCGAGAAATAGTATAGAGAGAATGATTAGAAATCATGTCTTACGATATCTAGAATGGAGGAATATATGATCCCTTATCTAAAGGACACGCGTATCTGATAGGATCAGAGTTGACAACGGCTTTGGAAAGCTACGATTACAGATCAGGATCTGAAGTCATACGCATAATAGTTATTAGACTTATCCAAGTGCAAGACTGTTGGATTAGTGTCTAAGTCCATAACTATTTTGGTATGTACTTGACCCGATGGTGCATGGTCCTTTTGGGTTGCCTTCACCAAAGCAACTTGATAGGATGAATTATGGAGAGAAAGGATTAAATATGATTTATTAATATATTATGAGAATAATATATTAAAGGAGAAATCATATTGTTTAATTAATATTAGTCAAGAATTAATAAGAATTAAGTTTGTGACGAAAAGAGATTAATTAAACTTAGGGGACTAGAATTGTAATTATAAGATAATTGAAATTGGGCCATGGATTGCCTTACATTATAAGGTTGGACGAATTCTATGGGGAAACCCATTAGAAATTTTCCAAGGCCTTTAAGGAAAGGAGTCCATGGGTTGCTTAGGGCTTAAGCATCTAAATTAGAGTTTCCTTGTTAGATAACCCTAATAGCCTCACTATATATAGAGCCATTATGCCCCACAAACGTGAAAAAAGCTTCCCTCTAGGGTTTCCACATGTTTTGGGCAGCCTCCTTCTCTTCTCCTCTACATCCTCTTGCTCTTGGTGTTTGTGAACCATTAGAGGAGTGACATTTGTGACTCTAAGCTTTCTAAAGTCAATACAAGAAGGTTTTGAGATTGTTATTGCTACATAACAATCAAGGTATGATCTAAACCCTAATTATGTGTTATATTGATTATCATATGCTAGATATAGGGTTTATAGTCTTGGACGAATTGTATGTATAATAGAGAAACATAGATCCAAGCATTAGGGTTTGTATGAGCACATAGGATGTTCTTATGACCAAAACCCATCACTAATGACCTCTCATCGTATGATGCAACGCTTAGACTCAAGTCTCTTAGAGGCAAATTCCAGAATGGTATGTACCCTCCTTCATATTCTAATGTGATATAATCACATTTTTAACATGTAGCATGCCTAGCTACAAACTCCTTTTTTTTAACGAGCATGATACTATCAATCACATTGATTTCAATCATCTGACTTGAGTCAGATGCTACCTTGAACTTGGTTCTATGAACCACGTAAGAAACTCCTCGTAGTTGGACTCAATTTGATCTGACCATTAGGGTCGGAATCACAACCATCTTACCAGTCACTACAAAAACAAGGGTAATGACACACTTAAACAAAACGGAATCAATTACTAGCTTCTTGGTAACCTTGTGACTTTCCCTGATCCAAGTGTGAGTCCTGTGCATCCGGTAGTATATGCATCTACTACCTTTCACACCTACTCATACTCGTCCCAAGTATTGTCCCGCAGTCGACCAAGTCACCATACAAGAAAATCACAAAACAAATTAACACATACGAATGTGTCCAAATAATCATAAACAATTTCCATAGACTCTACTAGGACTTCTTCATTGCTCAATCTTCAATCATCAACTCTACTTCAACTCGATTGGTGATGGAAATACCAGACGATGAGACAACTTTAAGAATTTCATCAATCGTTCAATCATCCTGCCAATCGAAGGTGTACTTCAGACGTATCAGACTCCTCTAAACGTACTATTATTCCATAAGACATTTTCTAAAGGCAGGATACCACTCTTACGATATCTTCTGATAGGTGTCATCCACTATCATAAGCCTTCTTCATTTCCTCCATTTACTCAATTCTCTATGAGTCTTCACCATGACCTTTCGTGCACCCAAGCACACGTTTGGTGTACCTGGCGAGAATTTAAGATAAGAAAGCTTTATTTACGATAAACGTATAAACCTCCTTATTACTCTGAAACCTTTACATGCTAGTTATAATAGCGTAGTCATACGCTTAGAATACTATACACATAAGGTTTCCAGATCCGGTTGGCAACAGACCATAGATCTGAACAAATAATAGCATCAATTTAGCTATCACACAAAACAATTAGCACATAAAAGCATTTTAGGCATCATTCCTAAAATAAACTAGTGCTTGTGTCAATTTTGGTGAACTACCTAACATATTTTAGACACACTCCTCACAATCATTACTTAGCATTCTAAGTTTAAGTCTAGAAATTTCCTACAAATTCCTAGTTCGCTTAAACTAATGCTCTGATACCAACTATGACATCCCCAATTTCACGGCCAGAATAGACCGATCTGTTTATGCTTTGTTTTATAAATCAGAGTATTCGTTTAAAGAAAACGGTTGCGGAATTTGTTCCCAAAACAAGATATGATAATAACTTATCAAAACATTTCTCAAAGAGAATGTATTTTCATTTAATAATAAAACCTCGGGATGTCATGTTCCGATACAGACATATAAGCATAAACAGAACTTACATTTAATTACACTAATGGTTTATATATCCTTTAAATCTCTCTGTGAAATATGTCTTCGTATCGATACCTGTGATACAAAGAAAACTGAGTGGGTCAGGCTTGGGAGCCTGGTGAGCATATAGGGTTTTCATCCCACAATGTTATATCATATATTTATAAATATCGAACATTCAAACTTGTACATTTTCACCATATAAAGGCAACTCTTATCCCACCCCCATCGATCCTCACAATGACACGATCTAAACTCTCATATCTAAAATTTCCCTCTATACCTGATCCCTACTCACGCATCTAAAACTAACCTTTTCACTCGATCCATACTCACGGATCTAAAACTAACCTTTTCGCCTTATCCATACTCACAGATCTAAAACTACCTTTTCACCTGATCCATACTCACAGATCTAAAACTACCTGATCCATACTCACGGATCTAAAACTAACCTCCTGATCTGATCCATACTTCCGGATCAATAATTGTACCCATTCCATACTCTCGGAATAGGGACAATTAACTATACCCTAATCCTGATCTGATCTATACTCCCGGATCTATAACTGTGCCCAATCCATACTCCCGGACAAGGGACAATTAACTTAGTCTTAATCCATACTCCCTGACTAATAACAAGTTTTATCTCTTTACCTGATCCATACTCCCAGATCTAAAACTAACCTCTTGGTCTAATCCATACTCACGGATCTAAAACTAGCCTCTTCATCTGATCCCTACTCAGGGATCTAAACTAATCTCTTGATCTGATCCATACTCACGGATCTCATCTACCAATGCCCTACCCAACATATTTGTAGTTACAAAATACATATACATTTTAACTCATTAAAACCTATATAATTCAAGCATTCCACCAACATCTCAAATAAACAACAATATATAAACACATAGCACGTATTTCATAGCAAATACTTAATATTTATGTGTTAGAAGAAAGTGACCACACACTCACATGATCAGAATATGATCAGATAGCACTACGGCTTGCAATGGTAGTATTCTTCGATGAAACCGTGATCTCTTCACACACCATACTTCTCGCGGGCAGAGCTTAGGCTCGGAAACTCTTTTCTTCTCGGGATCTTCGGGCTTCAGGACTTGCTTCGGGTCTCGGGGTGACACCGGGGCTTCGGGGGGTTACAATTTTACGTAAAACGATGTAATATGGGAGAGAGATGAGAGAATGAGCAACCAAACTCAGCTGGCCCTTCAAATCTATTTATAAGGCAAAATCTGCACTTCCCACGTCATGACACCTTTTTCCACGTCGTGGGCTTGGTCGTCACTGCATGCGTCATCGCAAGTTGCATCTGGGGGACTCCCGGAGGTGTCAGAAGACTTGCCACGTCGTGGCACTGCTTGCCACGTTGTGGTATCTAACAGTTTTGGGGTTTCGCGCCCCGAACTTCAAAAATTGATAACTTTCGCATACGAACTTCGTTTTCGACGTTCTTTATATCGACGCGTAGGTGAGATTATGATCTACAACTCTCTTTTAGACTCCATTGGCTAATTTTGACTTTATTCTTAATATATTATAAATATATTACTTATATATTATCGTTAGTAGGACGGGACATGAAAACTCCGTTTGAAATTCATAACTCCTTCATCTGAACTCCGTTTTCGTCTGTCTATTTATCGTTGGACTACTATCGAAGACATATTCGACTCTCGTTTAGATCACTAAGGATAGATATCTATCTACCTTAAATTCACTATTTACGTCACGTTGGGTCGCACTGGGTCGTGCCGGTTCTGTCGCAAAACTTCGACATGTCATAACTTCTTTGTTATAACTCGGATTTTGGCGTTCTTTATATGCATGGAAACCTTGTTACATATACTAAAACTTGGTTAATATTAATCCTTCTAAATAATTTTCCATCAAAAGTCATTTTTGATGCTTATCGTCTCTAAATTAACTAGCCCGGATCTATGGGCGTTACAGCTACTCGACCCACGATCCTCTCACACTTCTGCCTCTCCTCCTTGAGGCCCTCGACATGTGCCTCTCTGATCTGCTCCAAAAATGGAGTAATCACTGTCATCCTTAGACATAGATCCCTGATCGGAGTTGCTGCCGCCTTGCGGCTCAGGGCGTCGGCCAGCATGTTGGCCTTCCCTAGGTGATAAAGGATCTCACAGTCGTAATCTTTTACCACATCTAACCACTACCGCTGCCTCTTGTTAAGATTCGGCTGATCCATGAGGTACCTCAGACTCTTATGATCCGTGTATATGGTACAACAGAACCCATAAAGGTAATGCCTCCAAATCTTGAGAGCAAACACCACTGCCCCTAGCTCTAAATCATGCGTAGGATAGTTAGCCTCGTTAGGATTCAACTGTCTAGAGGCGTAAGCTATCACACGGCCTCGCTGCATTAACACTGCTCCCATACCTGTGATCGAAGCATCACAGTAGACTACGAAATCCTCTACTCCCTCTGGCAGGGTAAGAATCGGTGCCTTGCACAATCTCTGCCTGAGTGTCTCGAATGCTGCCTGCTGCTCAGGCCCCCAACGAAACACCACCGACTTCTTATTCAGTCGGGTGAGCGGTACAGCTATCTTGGAGAAATCCTGGATGAATCTCATGTAGTACCCTGCCAAACCTAGGAAGCTCCGAATCTCAGATGGAGACTTCGGGACCTCCCACTGCATCACAGCCTCTATCTTAGCCGGATCTACCAGTATACCATTCTGGTTGACGAGATGCCTAAGGAACTGCACCTCGCGCAACCAGAACTCGCACTTGGAGAGCTTTGCGAAAAGCCTCTCCCTCCTCAAGGTCTCAAGCACCTCGCTTAGGTGCTCCTCATGCTACTCCTGCATCTTTGAATAAACCAAGATGTCATCTATGAATACTATCATAGACCGATCCAGCATCGGCCTTCACACGCGGTTCATGAGGTACATGAATGCAGCTGGAGCATTGGTGAGCCCAAACGACATCACCACAAACTCATAATGACCATAGCGGGTCCTGAAAGTCGTCTTCTGCACATCCTCATCCCTAACCCGCATCTGATGATACCCGGAGCGCAAATCAACCTTGGAGAACCAAGATGCTCCATGAAGCTGATCAAACAAGTCATCTATCCTCAGGAGTGGGTAACGGTTCTTCACTGTTACCTTATTCAACTCCCGGTAATCTATACACATACGGTGTGACCTGTCCTTCTTCTTTACGAACAAAATCGATGCTCCCCAGGGCGAACTGCTCGGCCTGATAAAACCCTTGTCCAATAGCTCTTGCAGCTGCATAGAAAACTCCTGTATCTCTAGGGAGCTAACCGATATGGTGCCTTGGCTATTGGAGCCGCACCAGGAATCAAGTTAATCCTGAACTCAACCTGCTTCTCCGGGGGTACTCCCGAAATTTCCTCTGGAAATACATCTGGGTAGTCTCGCACTACCGGAACATCGTCAACTATCATCTTGCCCTTCTCCCGAGCATCTAGAACATAGGCAATGTAGCCGGCGCAACCCTGCTGGAAGTAGCGCCTCGCTCTCACTGCTGAACAAAGAAATGGTCCGCGTTGTGGCCTCTCGCCCTGAATCACTAACTCTCCCCCACTGGGTGTGCGAACCCTCACTAACTACAGCTCACAATCAATTATCGCCCCATTGGGGCTCAGCCAATCCATGCCTACTATGACCTTATTCCCTCGCAGGGGAATAGGGACCAAGTCCACCGAAAACTGCTCCTTGAATAACTGAAGGAAACATCCTCTATGCACTCTCGCAACCCTAACGGTCCTATCATCTGTGATATTGACCTCCAGTGGACAATCCAACTCCCCTGGAGCTCTGCTAAACCTCTTGCTAAGCGCAAGTGAAACGAATGATCGGGTAGCCCCCAAATCAAACAATATTGTGGCTGAAATGTCGTTCAATAGGAACAAGCCTATACAAATCATACATTCATAAGAAACAATCAATAATAAATGCAGAGATAAGGAAAAAGACATACCGTTCACCACATCAGGAGTCGCTCGCGCCTCCTCTGCTGTCAGTTGAAACGCCCTACTCTTTACCACTGGCGTCTCAGCTCGGCCCTGGCAGCCGTCTGTAATCCTCAAGGTAGCAGGGGCAGGTGCTGACACCTTCCCTGCTGCAGCTAAACTCGGACACTAGGACTTCTTATGTCCCCTCTGATTACAATGGAAGCAAATCAGATCGGATGCCGGGGTGGCGGTAGTAGTAGATGTACAATCTCTGCTCATGTGCCCATTCCGACCGCACTTATAGTAGCCGGCACTCCCTGCCTTGCACGCCCCATCGTGCAATCTCCCACACTTGCCACACCGACCGTGGCTCTGCAGATTCCTGGATCTAAGATCTGAAACCTTAGGCTTTTTTCTCGAACTCCCTGAACCCGAAGCCGCCTCCGGCTTCCTTTTTCTCTCCAACTCAAGGTCAATATCTCTTTCCCGAGCCCTAGCAATCATGTCATCCAGCGTTTTACAGTTGGACCGGCTCACAAACTGGCGGATGTCACTCTGTAGCATCTCATGATAACAGACCTTCTTCATTTCCTCATCAGCTGTGTACTGAGGAATGAGAAGCGCCCTTTCCCTAAACTTGGTAGTAATCTCCGCCACTGTCTCTATAGTCTGGGTGAGATCCTGAAACTCCCTGGCTAACTGTTGCACCTCAATAACCGGTGTGAACTCAGCTTTGAACCTGGCAGTAAAGTCAGCCCAGGTTATAGCATCCAAAGCTGCGTCATCTCCAATGACATGTCCAACCTCCTCCCACCAATCTCGTGCCCTGTTCTTCAGGAGACAGGACGCTAATCAGACCTTGTCCCCCTTGGGACACCTGCTAGTGCGGAATGCGTTGGCCACATCCGCCAACCATCTGGTACTTGCTATCGGGTCCCGTGCCCCATGATAATCTGGAGCTCCACATGCCCGAAACTCCCTGGAAGTAAGTGTGCGCGACCCCATCATGACCGCCACCTCAGCACGAAATGTGCCTAGCTTTTCATCCATCAACTCTAGTATACCCTCCTTGATCGAACCAAAGATCACTATAGTCTGCTCAAGAATGATACGAGTAACCTCTGAAGTGAAGAACTCTCTAGTCTTCTCATCCAACTGTTCGGCCCTCGAGCCTGATCCTGATCGCTCCTTGGCAACTGAACTGCCGCCTGCTGGTCTAGGGCATAAAACCACCATTCTGAAACGCATTACGATAAACGTCAGAAACACTGATATATCTCGAGGGATCACTACTACTACAGGATTTCCGGTCTTGTCTCAGCCTTCCTCGATTCAAGTACGGATCCTCTGCTTCCAGTAGTATGGGCCCCTACTACCTTCCACATCTATCCGTACCTTCCTCAAGGACAGGCTCGACTCCACCAAGCCACTACCACTGCTGCTGATCTCTGCTACTCTCATCCTAGGCTTGCCCTAGGGAACTCTCTGACTCAACCAAAACCTGTCCTCAACCACTGAAGGCCTCCTTGTAATGCCAATTAGTTATCACCCGAATACGATCACAGGTGACGAGACTCGGATAATCCTTCGAGTAAAAGACTCGTCCCTACAACGGTTAGACTCAAACAAGAGCTGCACAGTAGGGCCAAATCCAGCACTCTGAGATTATTCAACCCTGATCACATGCGATGTGACGTATTCACCTAATGGCTAACTCCCATTATTCAGAGTCCCCCAAAGCACAAAACAAGTAGCATTCGGACACAGGAAACTACTCAAGCAATTCTATCCTCATAACGAGAAACTGTACTAGCATACAATGCTAAGCTCATACTATCAGGCATAACCTAAGAGGCTATCCTACTACTGTCTACTCAATACTAGCATGCAATTCTCATAAAGCCGAAACACATATAACAGGCACATAAGGCATCTTCCTAGATCCTTAGTCCTATTCTAGCATGCTGTTCTACTTAAACTAAAACAGATAATCATAACATAATCTTGTATGGGTAATTTGAGAGTATTTATTTGAGCTCGGCTGATCGCATGCACCACACCCTTTTCTCGTTTTCAAAACTCTTTTCTTTTTAATTCTTTTCCTCAAAAATTCTTTTGAAAACATTTTTCTTTCAAAAACCTTTTTACTATTTCCCTTAGTTTGAGTTCAATCACACCCGTAAGTGTGCCCGAATCCCTCAAACCAAGGCTCTGATACCAACTTGTAACATCCCAAAATACGACCCAAAATTTTTTGTTTAATCATGACTAAATCATTATATCAAAATCATAAAATAAAAACCCATACGTCAATATCACAAAACCATAATAAAGTATCATGAGAAAACTGTATCAAGACTGTATCAAATCATATCTACGAAAAGCTGAATCGACTCCCAGGACAAAAACTGAAGCGGTGGTGTATGCGATGCCATCATCCCAAGCTCTTCCCTTTACTTGTTGAAGTACCTGAAATCAAAACTGAAACTGTAAGCACGAAGCTTAGTGAGCTCCCCCAAACTACCACATACCATACAATAACATATAAAGCACATACTGGGCCTTTCCCACTGCATCAGACCGAAATCGGTAAACTGTATCGGACCAAGTCTGGAACTAACCAGGGCCTTACCCTCTGAATTGGACCGAAGTCCGGAAACTGCATCGGACTAAAGTCCGGAACTGACTGGGACCTTGTCCCCTGCATCGGACTGAAGTCCAGAACTAACTATATCAGACTGAAATTCGGAACTGACTGGGACCTTGTCCCCTGCATCGGACCGAAGTCCAGAATTAACTGCATTGGACTGAAATCCAGAACTGACTGGGACCTTGTCCCCTGCATCGGACCAAAGTCCGGAAACTAACTGAGCATAACATAGCATAGCATAAACATATCAACTAGCATAAGCACATCTACTGCATACTGCATCAGACCGAAGTCCGGAACACATAACACAAAACATGCTTGAATCACAAAGACATCAAGCAATCTAACTACTGCATCGGACCGAGGTCCGGAACTACTGCTAACTAAACGATCTGGCGTTGTGGCCGTA